>NC_071612.1:16797500-18120125 GCF_014839835.1 Dryobates pubescens | reverse complement strand
CCCTTTGGCTGGAATACCAACAACTGAAGGGAATGAAAGGCTCTGTGTATGTGTGGGGAACAGCAATGTGATGTTAATTATTAATTTTGACAAGTCTGAATACCTTAATCATGTATTATTTTAAGCTGTGAGCTTTCTGAAACGCCACTGAGGCCGCAAGGAGTCAACTCTGCGGCTTGGGCTCTCGTTCCTCAGCAGGGAGCAGCGTGCTGTGTGACAACACAATGGGCTGTGACAGGCTTCGGCCACTGCGGGCTTGGGTTGTATGTTTAAGGAAGGGCTGACAAATGCAGTGTTTAAAGTGCAAGGGTTGGGATGTGGCAGCCAGGGAGCTCTCTGCGGTACCCAACCTGTCAGGACAGAAAAAGCATCGGGAATTAATCCTTGCGCGGGAGGCTGGCGAAGGGACTGGAGGGAAAGTCCGGTGAGGAGAGGCTGAGGGAGCTGGAGGTGTTCAGCCTGGAGGAGAGGAGGCTCAGGGGGGAACCTTTAGCAGAATACAGAATCAACCAGGTTGGAAAAGACCTTTGAGATCATGGAGTCCAACCTCTCACCCAACACCATCTGATCAACCAGACCCATGGCACCAAGGGCCTCATCCAGGCTCTTCTTAAACACCTCCAGAGATGGTGACTCCACCACCTCCCTGGGCAGCACATCCCAATGATCAATTACTCTTCCTGGGAAGAATTTCTTCATCAGCAATAGTGTGGCCAGCAGGAGCAGGGAAGTCACTCTGCCCTTCTACATGGCACTGGTTAGGCCACACCTTGAGTCCTGGGTCCAGTTCTGGGCTCCTCAGGTTAGGAAAGATGTTGAGATGCTGGAAGGTGTCCAGAGAAGGGCAACAAAGCTGAGGAGGGGTCTGGACACAGCCCTGAGAGGAGAGGCTGAGGGAGCTGGGGTTGCTTAGCCTGGAGAAGAGGAGGCTCAGGGGAGACCTTCTTGCTCTCTCCAACTCCCTGAAGGGAGGTTGTAGCCAGGAGGGGGTTGGTCTCTTCTCCCAGGCACCCAGCAGCAGAACAAGAGGACACAGTCTCAGGCTGAGCCAGGGGAGGTTTAGGCTGGAGGTTAAGAGGAAGTTCTACACAGAGAGAGTGATTGCCCATTGGAATGGGCTGCCTGGGGAGGTGGTGGAGTCACCATCACTGGAGGTGTTCAGGAGGAGACTTGACAGGGTGCTTGGTGCCATGGGTTAGTTGATTAGGTGGTGTTGGATGATAGGTTGGACACGATGATCTTGAAGGTCTCTTCCAACCTGGTTTATTCTATTCTAGTCTAAAGTTTTTCCCAGCAAGAGAGATTGGCCATTGGAATGCGCTACCCAGGGAGGTGGTGGAGTCACCATCCCTGGAGGAGCTCAAAAAGGGCTTGGATGTGGCACTTGGAGCCATGGTTTAGTTGTCAGGAGGTGTTAGGTATTAGGTAATAGGTTGGACTTGATGATCTCAGCGGGCTTTTCCAGCCTGGTTGATTCTGTGATGTCCCAAGTAATAAGTGAAAGGACGTAAAGAGAGGATTTCAAGCTAAATCAGGGCAGGTTTAGGTTGAATATCAGGGAAAATTTCTTCCCCCAAAGGGTTGTCAAGCCCTGGAAGAGGCTGCACAGGGCACCTGGAGGTGATTAAAAGCTGTGTAGATGTGCTGCTGAAATAACCTTTTTCATGGTGACCTGGCAGTGCTGGGTAAAGGGCTGGACTTGGGCCCAAAGATCTTCTCAGATCTTAAAAATTTTGTCACTCTACACATCTCATAGAACCATGGAATGGTTTGGATTGGAAGGGACCTTAAAGATCATCCAGCTCCAACCTCATGCTACAGCCTGTAAAGCAAAATCTTAAACCCCTGGGATGCTTGCCAGGCTTTGTGCAGAACAAGAGCTGCCCCTTGGGCTCTCCTTGGGTCACCACAAGTGGAGAAGATCCAGGGGAACTTGCACTCTCTCAGGTTATTTTCCAGAGTGGTTTCATGGTCAGGCATTGGAATGGGTTGCTCAGGGAGGTGTTGGAGTCCCCATCACTGGAGGTGTTCAAGGAACCTGTGGCCGTGGCACCTGGGGACAGGGTTCAATCATGTTGGGTTGATGGTTGGATTCAATAATCATCATGGGCTTTTTCAACTGAAACAGTTCTATGACTCTCTGAAATACATGCCATGGAAGGCAGAAAAAAAAGCTCCCTCATAGTCTAGCAGCCATGATGGCCCCAGCTCTGTCAAAGCCACCCTGACAACAAAGCTGGGGAGAGGTCTGGAGCACAGCCCTATGAGGAGCAGCTGAGGGAGCTGGGGGTGTTTAGACTGGAGAAGAGGAGGTTCAGGGGGAACCTTATTGCTGTCTGCAACTACCTGAAAGGAGGTCATAGCCAGGAGGGGGTTGGTCTCTTCTCCCAGGCACCCAGCAGCAGAACAAGAAGACACAGTCTCCAGCTGCTCCAGGGGAAGTTTAGGCTTGATCTAGAAAGTTCTTCCCAGAAAGAGAGATTGGCCCTTGGGATGTGCTGCCCAGGGAGGGGGTGGGGTCAGCATCCCTGGAGGTGTTTAAGCAAAGCCTGGACGAGGCGCTCAGTGCCATGGTCTGGTTGATTAGCTAGGGTCGGGTGATCTGTTGTGACTTGATGATCTTGGAGGTCACTTCCAACCTGGTTGATTCTGTGATTCTGTAGCTGGTTCAGCCAAGCTCTTCAACATGTGCAAAAGCCTCAGCCCTGCTGGAGTCCCAGGACCTGGAGCGTGCTTTCAGCGCGGGACCTGTGCCAAAGTAAAGACTGAGAGTGAACAGGAACAAAGCAACCTACAAATTTAAGCAAATGACTAAAAATAGCTGTTTCTCCTGTGAGGAACACTATTGTCAGCTTCTTCCTGTGTGTTCAATCCATCAAAAAGGGGGGAAAAAAAATCCTTTCAAGCAAGGATTAAATTGCAGTTACCACCAGGAAACCCTTAGCACCGTGCTCCGTGTACGTGGATTTTTGGACTGAGTAAACCCTCCCCTCCGGTTTTTCTACCCAATTATCAGCACAGGAATGTATTTCCCAGCCACAGCTGAAGTGAAGTGGATGCTTGTTCATCTTTTCCTGGATGATACAGCATTCTGCTGATGGTTTTAATCACGCTGCAAACACTGGGGGTAACTGCTCCCTGCACAGACTGTGTGTGCTGCCAACAAAAAGAGGGAGGTTTTAATCCTTTCAGTGCCCTACTGAAAAATCCAGAAATATCTAAATCAGGGGAGCCTGTGGCAGATGGTTAACACCTCATTAATTAGATTATGGCCCATACATGAGGCAAAATTACCCCAACCCAGTGGTGCTCTAAGTGTTTGCTCAGGTGGCAGACAAATGTGTTCTCCGTGACTATCATCCAGATCCATGTGTGGGTGCAAGCTGGAACCCAGGAGGTTCCACCTCAACATGAGGAGAAACTTCTTTACACTGAGGGTGACAGAGCACTGGAACAGGCTGCCAACAGAGCCTGTGGAGTCTCCTTCTCTGGAGAGATTCCAGACCCCCCTGGATATGTTCCTGTGTGACTTGTCCTAGGTGATCCTGCCCTGGCAGCGGGGTTGGACTGGGTGATCTTCGTAGGTCCGTTCCAACCCCTACCATTCTGTGATTCCATGTGTGCACAGACACATGATGGAGTCACAGAGTCAGAGCAGGCACAACCCTGCTGAACACTCCAGATGCCATCTAGCCAACCTGGGGCAAAGCTGTAGCAGCAGCTACATGGAGCCCATGGCCCTTACCCAGCTGAGAAAGGAAATCAGGCAAAGGAGAGGAGATCCCTGGGTTACAATTAAAATGAGTTGAATTAAGCAGCCAAACTGACACCAATGTCAACAGAAATTATCTAAAGGTATGCTTAGCCCAACACAGGTCCAATGGGCACACTAAATGGGAAGGAAGCCCTTGGGAAAAGGTGAGGAAGTGGAGCAGGGGCAGAAGAGGCTCAAGCAACAAGAGAGGTTCCAACTAAGAAATGAGGCTCCAAGCAAGAGGGGAGGGACAAGCAGGAGGAGCTCACCAAACATCCCCCTTTACACTGAGCATGACATTGATGGTCTGGGATCCACCTGTAGCCAGCTCAGGTCAGCTGCCCTGGCCTGCAGAGCATAGAATCATAGAATTGTTAGGGTTGGAAGGGACCCTCAAGGCTCAGCCAGCTCCAACCCCCCTGCCATGGCCAGGGACACCTCACACTACAGCAGGTTGCTCACAGCCACATCCAGCCCGGCTGCAAACACCTCCAGGGATGAGGCTTCCACTACCTCCCTGTGCCAGTGTCTCACCACCCTCATGGGGAAGAATTTCTTCCTAATGTCTAATAGAGCTCCTCTTCTAGCTTGGATCCATCCCCCCTAGTCCTATCACTCTCTGACACCCCAAAAAGTCCCTCCCCAGCTTTCTTGTACCCCCTGCAGATACTGCAAGGCCACAGGAAGGTCTCCTGGGAGCCTTCTCTTCTCCAGACTGAACAGCCCAACTCTCTCAGTCTCTGCTCATAGGAGAGCATGGCAGGCCTGGGATTCTGTCTGGGATTCTGTCTAAAACGTCCTATTAAGGCATTTAAAAACAAAACCAGTTTTAAGTTAACCTCAGGGAGATGCAAATCTTTTGCTAACAGAGAAAAACAAATCTGAGAAGCTAAATTAAGAAAGAAAATAGTCTTGGCAAGTGACTTCTTCCTAAGCTCAGAAGAAGGAAATCCAGTGATTACTGGCTGGAAGTTTACTTGCTTAACAGAGACAGTTGAATGAGCAAGTGGAAAACTCCATTAAAACAAAGGAACCAGAGCAAAAGGCTGTGAGATCCCTTCAGGGATTGCATTTCTGTGTGATATCTGTGAACACAGCCCTGGGGATAGCAAATAAAGTACAATAATGTTCTATGCTGGGCACAAAGTATGGCACAGGAATCACAGTCATAGAATCACAGAATGGTTTGGGGTGGAAAAGACCTGAAAGCTCATCCAGCTCCAGCCCCCTGCCATGGGCAGGGACACCTCTCACCAGCCCAGGTTGCTCAAGGCCTCATCCAGCCTGGCCTTGAAAACCTCCAGGCAGGAGGCAGCCACAGCCTCCCTGGGCAACCTGTGCCAGAGTCTCACCACCCTCACTGGGGAATTTCTTCCTCATCTCCAGTCTCAGCCTCCCCTCTTCCAGCTCAAAGCCATTGTCCCTCATCCTGTTACTCTCAGCCCTTGTCAAAAGTCCTTCCCCAGCCCTCCTGGAGCCCCTACAGGTCTGCTCTAAGGTCTGCCTGGAGCCTTCTCTTCTGCAGGCTGAGCAATAGGGTCACAGAATTATCAGAGCTGGAAGGGACCTCAAGGGTCATCCATTTCCAATGCCCCTCCGAGGAGACCTTCTTGTGGCCTTGCAGTATCTGCAGATGGCTCCAAGAAAGCTGGGGAGGGACTTCTGAGGGTGTCAGAGAGTGATAGAACTGGGGGGGGGGGGGATGGAACAAAAGCAGAAGTGGGTAGATTGAGATTGGACGTTAAGAAGAAGTTCTTCCCCATGAAGGTGGTGAGAGACTGGCACAGGTTGCCCAGCCAGCCCAGGCCAGGCTGGATGTGGCTGTGAGCAACCTGCTGTAGTGTGAGGTGTCCCTGCCCATGGCAGGGGGGTTGGAACTGGCTGAGCCTCGAGGTCCTTTCCAACCCTAACAATTTTGTGACTCTGTGACATCAGAACAACAGGGGCAGAGGAGAAGTGCTCTGGCCAGGGCTCACGAGGAAGTTCAAGCCCCCATGGCCTCGATGCTCTTGCTGCATCGCCTCCAAGGTTGTAAATCCCATCTTTGTCACCAGCTCTGGATTCAATTAGAAACAAAATAAACTTAACCATTAGATGACAGGTTTCAGTTGGATGCTAACTAGTTGCATCACTGGGACTGAAAGCTGGCTCGTGGCTCTGCCTTGCCAGAACCTCCAAACAAACTGAGCCAGCTTGCTTCGAGCAGCAGGAAGGAATCAGATCCAGCCCAGGCCTGAGGCTCAGCCAAAGGCTTCCCGGAGTCCTGTGCTGCCACGAAGTAGCCAGCAGCCATCTGAAGCGAGGCTGGAGCTGCTTCCCACATGGCTCTGTTTATATTGACTGCATTTATGATGCCTCAGAAGTTGCCAGGGCAGTGTTTATTTAGCAGTTAAGACGTTCTGCAAATGATTTTGCCGTTCCCAAAAGATAAATATTTCTGGGCGTGCTGCAGTGATGCATTGATGTTTCTGTGGAGGAAATTGCATGTTGATAAAACCTGCTCAGATTACACTTTGCCTTTCCTTTGGACTTGAAGTGGCCACATTAATTTTCTTCTCTTCTTTTCTTGCTGGTGGTATTTGTTGCCGCTGTGAACTGCACCGAGGTTAGGAGCGCTGAACTAACCATAAAGGCAAACACAGCTCGAGTAGTTCTGACTCATCTGTCTAAGGGCTTGAGGACACTTTTGAGCCTTTAGGTGGACCAGAGTGCTCTAAGCTTGCAGGACAAGGATCCCACACAAGCCAGAACCCCACTTCAAATCCTTGGAGAGATGTTTTCCTTCTCGTGAAATTCAGGAAGGACAAGTGCAGGGTCCTGCACCCAGGGTGGAGTAACAGCAGGCACCAGGAGAGGTTAGAGGCTGCCCTGCTGGAGAGCAGCTCCATGGAGAAAGACCTTGGAGTGCTGGTGGGCAGCAAGTTCTGCATGGGACAGCAATGTGCCCCTGTGGCCAAGAGAGACAATGGGATCCTGGGGTGCAGCAAGGAAAGTGTGGCCAGCAGGGCTGGGGAGGTTCTGCTGCCCCTCTGCTCTGCCTTGCTGAGACCACAGCTGGAATACTGTGCACAGTTTGTGGCTCCCCAGGTCAAGAGAGGCAGAGACCTACTGAAGAGAGTCAAACAGAGAGCCACAAGAATGCTTAGGGGACTCGAGCATCTCTCTGTGAAGAGAGACTGAGAGCCCTGGGGCTGTTTAGCCTGGAGAGGAGAAGGCTGAGAGGGATCTGATCAATGTCTATCAATAGCTGAGGGCTGGGGGTCAGGATGAAGGGGCCAGCCTCTTTTCAGTGCTGCACAGCAATAAGACAAGGACCAATGGATACAAACTGGAGCAGGGGAGGTTTCAGCTCAAGATGAGGAGAAACCTGGAGACTTTCAAAATCTGCCTGGCTGCATTCCTGTGTGCCCTGGCCTGGGTGATGCTGCTCTGGCAGGGGGGTTGGACTCAATGATCTCTGGAGGTCCCTTCCAATCTCCAATGTACTGTGACTTCTCTCCCTTTATCTTTTCCCCTCTCTTGACTTCTATTTTCCCCTTCTCTTTCCTTCCTTTCTAATAGTCTCTTTCAAATATCCAGCATTAATAACTCCCAGCATTAATACATCTAGAATCACAGAATGTTAGGGGCTTGGAAGGGACCTTGAAAGATCATCATCCAGTGCAGCATTACTAACACCCAGCATTACTGACATCCATACTCCTGACAGCCAGCACCACTTTGGTGTGTACCTGTACTGCAAAGTCTCCCCCTGACTGTGAAGTTTGGAGTAGATTAGAAAGGTGTGCAGGCTGTTAAATAGAAAACCAGGTTCTGCACTACCATCTCCACTCCTTCCTTTCTCTTCCTCTCACCTCCAAACTACATTTACAGCCATGGCTTTGGCTGAGCTTAGCAGCTTAGAGGTAAGAGTCCCTGGACAGGAATAATGTTTTGGGTGGGAAGAGACCTTTAAGGGTGATCTAGTCCAACCCTCCTGCAGATAAAAATCTTCAGGTGCAACACTGGAACCATTCTGAGTGCAGCAGCTGCTCTAATCAAGCAAGCCCTGATTTTTTGGCTGCTCCTGTATTAGGCATTAATAAAATGAGACAAGTGCTGAGGATCAGAACACCAGGTGGCTTTCCTCTGTCTAATACAAAGGAATCTGGCTTGGCCTTCTCCAAGTGCCTGCTGAGGTGGTGTGGTTGAGACTACCAAGGACAGGCGGTGTGCTTGCTTGAACAGGCTCAGCACCTCATCTGCTACAAAAATAAGCAGGTCCAAGCCTGGCAAATGAGATTCCACCAGCAGAATGAGACATCTCAGGTAAGATTGAGATATGCAGAGAGCTGTAGGTGCAGTTCTGAAGGAGTCTCACAGCACACATCAACAGGCAGAAGCCTGCTCCTATCGAGTGCAAGGAACTGCCAACTTGAGTCCATTTCCTCTTGTCCTGCCATTAGTCACTTGGCAGTAACTAATGGCAGGACAAGAGGAAATGGATTCAAGTTGTGCCAGGGGAGGGCTGGGTTGGAGATTAGTCAGGTGTAGGAACAGGCTGCCCAGGGAGCAGTGGAGTCATCTGATACTGGGGAGAAAGCCCAACCCCCACCTCACTGCAGCCTCCTTTCAGGGAGCTGTAGGTCTCAGCCTCCTCTTCTCCAAGCAGAGCACCCCCAGCTCCCTCAGCTGCTCCTCCCCAGCCCTGTTCTCCAGCCCCTTCCCCAGCTTTGTTGCCCTTCTCTGGTCCAGCTCCTCAATGCCCTTCTTGGCGTGAGGGGCCCAGAGCTGAACCCAGCACTCAAGGTGTGGCTTCAGCAGTACAGGGCCACACCATTGCTGCCCACACCACTGCTGATCCAGGCCATGCTGCTGGTGGCCTTCTTGCCCACCTGGGCACTGCTGCCTCATCTTCAGCTGCTGTCCACCAGCACCCCCAGCTCCTTTTCCACCAAGCAGTTTCCAGCCACTCTGCCCCAAGCCTGGAGCCTTCATGGGGTTGTTGTGACCCAAGTGCAGGACCCAGCACTTGGCCTTCTTGAACCTCTTTCCTTTGACTTTGGCCCTGGCTGGCCAGGTCCTTTTGCAGAGCCTTCCTACCCTCCAGCAGATCAACACCCTCACCCAATATCCACTCATTGCAGCTCTTAAAAGGTACAGCTAATTAAAGGAAATTAAAGGCAGCTTTATAAACAAAACAACTTTGCAAGCAGAACCTCTGAAGAGGCTTCCATTTGCTCCCCTGGAAAAGCAGAGCTCCAGCACCCAGCCAGCACCAGCCCCATTGCATTGCATAGTGAAACAATGAGGTCTCCTCCACAGGAAACCAGCATAAATATTCCTCTGGTCATCAGCAAGCCTGAGAGCTCCCTGAATCAAAGCCAACCATTAGAGGGCAACCTGATGACATGAGCAAGAATTGCTCCAGCTCAAGGACAGGATTTCGCTCCCAAAACACTGATACAGGGCTTTTAAGATACCATGGATGGACATGGATTTGCAACCAGAGCTCTGCAGAATCTCTGGACAAGATGTGTGGGGGACACAAGGCAGAATGGTCCTTACTGGTTCTTGCTTTAAGAAGCACTACATAGCCTCTGATGCTCTTCAGTTAGAGGTTAAACTCTCCACATAGAACTGTCAGGGTTGGAAGGGACCCTCAAGAATCAGCCAGCTCCAACCCCCCTGCCATGGCCAGGGACACCTCACACTACAGCAGGTTGCTCACAGCCACATCCAGCCTGGCTGCAAACACCTCCAGGCAGGAGGCTTCCACCACCTCCCTGGGCAGCCTGTGCCAGTCTCTCACCACCCTCATGGGCAACAACTTCTTCCTCACAGCCAATCTCAATCTACCCACTTCTGCTTTTGCTCCATCCCCCCCAGTCCTATCACTCCCTGACACCCTCAAAAGTCCCTCCCCAGCTTTCTTGGAGCCCCCTGCAGATACTGCAAGGCCACCAGAAGGTCTCCTCAGAGCCTTCTCCTCTCCAGACTGCACAACCCCAACTCCCTCACTCTGTCCTCACAGCAGAGCAGCTCCAGCCCTCTGCTCATCCTCGTGGCCCTTCTCTGGACACCTTCCAGCACCTCCAGATCCTTCCTGGCACAGAGGCTCCAGCACTGGACCCAGAGCTCCAGCTGTGGTCTCAGCAGAGTGGAGCAGAGGGGCAGAATCCCCTCCCTGGCCCTGCTGGCCACACTTCTCTTGCTGCAGCCCAGGCTCTGCTTGGCTCTCTGGGCTGCAAGTGCTCACTGCTGGCTCCTGTTCATTGTAGACTAAAAACTGTGGTCAGCTTCAGTACAGTCCAACAGGTATGGCCAAGGTGCAGGGAAGGCAGAAAAAGGCTGAGGGAAATGACAGAGCTCCATGAAAGAAAGATTTGTTTGGGGGGGAAACATAAGGGCAGGGGTCAAGAGGATGGAGCCAGACTCTTGTCAGTGGTGCCCAGGGACAGGACAAGGGGCAATGGGCACAAACTGGAACCCAGGAGGTGCCACCTGAACGTAAGCAAAACCTTCCTTGGTGTGAGGGTGCTCTAGCCCTGGAGCAGGCTGCCCAGAGAGGTTGTGGAGTCTCCTTCTCTGCAGAGCTTCCAACCCCCCCTGGCCATTGTGCTCCTGGGCAAGCTGCTGTGGGTGCCCTGCTGGAGCAGGGGGGTTGGACTGATGATCTCCAGAGGAACCCTGCAGCCCCCAGCATGCTGGGGTTCTGGAATTCTGGGGGAAGAGGCCGCTATCTTTGTGAGACCACAGCAGCTAAGTGCATCAAGTGGAGCTCTCAGGTGGCAAGGCAAGAAAGCAAAGGGGATGTAGCTCTTCTTGGTGAACAGAGGCTTAGCATAATCAAGGTGTGATACCTCTCTGTGCTTCTCCACAAGCTGTCACCTCCATCTGGGAGGCTTTTCTACTCTTTAGCTGTCATACCAGCTGCCCTTCTGCATTGTGGCATGCTTTGGTACCCCTACATAGCACAGGGTGCTCCTGCTTCTGGTTACCAGGACATACTTCAGTTTGCTGGTTAAAAAACTTCTTTTAAAGCACCTGATGGTTTGGGTTGGATAGAGGAAAATCTAGAAAAGAGCAGACTGAGACTGGAGATGAGGAAGAAATTCCTTCCAGTGAGGGTGGGGAGACTCTGGCACAGGTTGCCCAAGGAGGCTGTGGCTGCCTCCTCCCTGGAGGTGTTCCAGGCCAGGCTGGATGAGGCCTTGAGCAACCTGGGCTGGTGGGAGGTGTCCCTGCCCATGGCAGGGGGTTGGAACTGGGTGATCTTGAAGGTCTCTTCCAACCCAAACCATTCTGTGATTCACACATCACACAGATGACAGAGCTTGTGGCCAGGCAGACTGGCAGGTACCAAGGATAACTTGGCTGAAAATGGCAAAACTATGTCAGCCATGCCTGCTAGAAGCTAATAAACACATCCCCTTGTGCCTGGGGAAGCCCTTGAGCAACAACAGACTGCAGAGTGCAAAGGAAGACAGAGGAGCATCACTATTGGCTTACCTCTTGCTATACCTTTCTCCAGGTGTCTTGCTGACCACCCTCAAATGCAGGGCATGGGTAAAGATGAAGCAGAGCTGCAGTCCTCATAGCCTTAGGGAACCCAGCTTGGTGTGTGCAGAGCAGGGCAAGGAAGCTGGGAATGGACTGGAGAATGGATCTTGTGAGGAGCAACTGCAGGAGCTGGGGATGGTTAGTGTGAAACAGAGGAGGCTGAGGGGAGACCTCCTGGCTGTCTACAGCTCCCTGAAAGGAGGTTGTGGAGAGGTTGCTGCTGGTCTCTGCTCATAGGTCATTAGGGCTGGAACAAGAGGCAATAGCCTCAAGCTGCAGCAGGGCAGGGTGAGACTGGACAGTAGGAAACATTTTTCCCAGCAAGAGTGGTCAGGCACTGGCACAGGCTGCCCAGGGAGGTGGTGGAGTCCCCAACCCTGGATGTGTTTAAAGGTGGTTTGGATGTGGGGCTTGGGGCTCTGGTTTAGTAGGGTCAGTGGTTGAACTTGGTGATCCTGAGGGTCTCTCCCAACCAGAATGTTTCTGTGATTCTGTAAATATTGTTCCTGACAGAGATGTGGTGAAGGTGGAGGCACCCAAACTTGGGTGCTTCACCTCATGCTGACATCAGTCACACTTCTTGGGTGAGGAACTGGCTGATGGCTGGGCCCACAGATCTGTGGTGAATGGAGTTAAATCCAGCTGGCAGCCACTCAGCAGTGCTGCTCCCCAGGGCTCAGTGCTGTGACCACTTCTCATTAACATCTTTATGAATGATCTGGCTGAGGGCATTGAGTGCTCCCTCAGTCAGTCTGCAGATGGTTGTGGTGGGGGCAGACAGGCTCTGCTGAGGGATCTGGACAGGCTGGATTGATGTGCTGAGGCTGATGGGATGAGATTCAGCCAGGTCAAGTGCCAAATGCTGCTCCAGGGCCACGACAATCCCATGCAATGTGCCAGGCTTGGGGCAGAGTGGCTGCAGAGCTGCTTGGCAGAGAAGCACCTGGGGGTGCTGACTGATGGCTGCTGAACATGACCCAACAGAGTGCCCAGGTGGCCAAGAAGACCACCAGCCTCCTGGCTTGGATCATGAATAGTGTGGCCAATGGCAGGACCAAGGATGAGATTGTCCCCCTCTGCTTGGCACTGGTGAGGCCACACCTCAGGCACTGGGTTCAGTTTTGGGGCCCTTGCTGAACTGTGAGATGCTGGAGTCCAGAGAAGGGCAATCAGGCTGCTGAAGAGTCTTGAGCACAGGTCTGATGAGGAGCAGCTGAGGGAGCTGGGGGTGTTTAGTATGGAGAAGAGGAGGCTGAGGGGAGACCTCATTGCTCTTATTGCTCCCTGAGAGGAGGTTGGAGCCAGGTGGGGTTTGGTCTCTTCTCACATGCAACAAGTGACAGGACAAGAGGAAGAGGCCTCAAGTTGCACCAAGGGAGGTTCAGTTTGTATATTAGGGAAAAATTCCACCCAGAAAGGGTTCTCAGGCACTGGGAGAGGCTGCCCAGGAAGTGGTGGAGTCAGCATCCCAGGAGGTATTTAAAAGCCACATGGATGTGGTGCTGAAGGACAAGGTTTAGTGGCAGTAGCTTAGCAGCAGTCATGGGGTTGCAAGCTGAGGGCAAGCTGTTGGACTTGATGATCTCAAAGGTCTCCTCCAGGTCTATGACTCTATGATCATCAAGGATTGAAGTGAAGGAGGGAGAGTGCAGCCCAGAGTGTAAATCCTCTGAAGCTGTCTCGTTGCTCATGTTCTAACCATTGAAGTGGTTCTGCATCATATGTCTGTTCAACAGGAACTGGAGGAATCAAATAGTTCTGATCAGAAATGGAGAGGATGGAGCTTGCATTCTCACCTGTCTAGAGCAATCATCACTTCTGACCTTCTGGTTCTTTACAGAATAGACAAAGGGGCCCAGGATTAAACCTACAGGTAGCAGCCTCAGCAGGTCTGCAGATGACACCAAGCTGTGTGGTGTGGCTGATGGGCTGCAGGGAAGGGATCCACCCAGAGGGACCTGGAGAGGGTGGCCCAAGCCAACCTCATGACGTTCAGCAAGGCCAAGTGCAAGGTCCTGCACCTGGGTCAGGGCAATCCCAAGCAGAAGTCCAGGCTGGGCAAGGAGTGGATGGAGAGCAGTCTGTAGGAGAAGGCCTTGGGGGTGTCAGCTGGTGACAAACTGCCCAGGAGCCAGCACTGGTCCCTGGCAGCCCAGCAGGCAGCTGTGTGCTGAGCTGCATCCAGAGCAGGGAGAGCAGCAGCACAGGGAGGGGATTCTGCCCCTCTGCTCTGCTCTGCTCAGACCCCACCTGCAGCACTGCCTCCAGTTCTGGGGCCCCCAGCACAAGAAGGACCTGGAGCTGCTGGAGCAGGTTGAAAGAGCAACATGAAGACAATCAGAGGGTTGGAGAACCTCCCCTGTGGTGACAGGCTGCAAGAGTTGGGGTTCTTCAGCATGGAGAAGAGAAGGCTTTGGAGAGACCTTCAGGCCTTCCAGTACCTGAAGAGGGCTACAGAGACCTGGGGAGGGTCTTTTGACAAGGGCTGGGAGTGCCAGGACAATGGCTTTGAGCTGGGAGAGGGGAGACTGAGACTGGAGATGAGGAAGAAATTCTTCTCAGTGAGGGTGGGGAGACTCTGGGACAGGCTGCCCAGGGAGGCTGTGGATGCTCCTTCTCTGGAGGTGTTCAAGGCCCCCAAGGTTGGACAAGACCTTGAGAACCTGGGCTGGTGGGAGGTGTCCCTGCCCATGGTGGGGACTGGATGATCTTTAAGGTCCCTTCCAGCCCAACCCATTGTAGGATTCTTTCCTGGGAAGAGTCGTTTCATCTCCCAGCTGCAGCAGCTCTGCTTACAAAATCCCCAAGCCTGCTTTGCCTTGAAGCCTCCATCTGCATTGAATGCAGAGGCAGGACCTATGCTGGGCAGGATTTGGGGACACTCCAGGACACATTTACCACAAATCCACCAATGAAAACATCATGAGGGGGAAACACAGCTGGAAGATGTGAGGTATGTAAACGGGAGGTCAGAGAAGAGAGCTCTTGTTGAGTGCAGGTACTCAAGCCTAAGAAAACATGGTGGGACACAGGGCTCACACATGTGCCACAGCCTTTGACCCACTTTTGGGTACCACCAGCTGTGGGCTCTCAGGATACAAAGGCAGTTATTTTCTTACCCAGCCCAGCATAACTACTCTGGATTCACAGAGGGGGAAGATCTCCTCTGGAGTTTGGCTCATCTCAGACGAGACATGGTGAGGGACTGCAGAGGAGACCTCAGTCACAAAGAAATATCTTTGTGCCTTAACTGCCTTTATCCACATCCAATCAACAGATCACACCACAAAGGGCTTACCAAAAGTCCTGCCAGGATGCCAGTTGCTTTTATAAATCCCCTCACAGGAAGAGGATGACAGCACCCAGAAAGGTGGATGTCTGTCCAGGACTAGAGTGCCTAAGTGCTGATATAATATAAATGCACCCTAAAATAAGCTAGAAGTGCTTCAGTAAGGAGAGTGCAGGGTGACAGAGGCTTTTTTTGTCCCTCTCTAGGTGTTTCTGAACAGCATTTCCCTGTTCATCCCTGTGAAGCATGACCCAAAGAGTTACAGGATTTGATAAACTGGAGGCTACAAGAGGCTCACAGCAAATGGCAAAGATCCCTTCCTTACCTTCATGACAACCAAGAATCATAATCACAGAATGGCTCAGGTTGGAAGGGACCTCAGAGATCATCTACTCCAAACTGCCTGTTGAAAGGCCAGGGACACCTCTCATCTAGCCCAGGCTGCCCAAGGGCTCATCCAGCCTGGCCTTGAACACCCCCAGGGAGGAGGCAGCCACAGCCTCCCTGGGCAGCCTGTGCCAGAGTCTCACCAGCCTCACACTCAAGAGCTTCTTCCTCAGCTCCACTCTAACCCTGCTCTGCCTCAGCTCCAAACCATTCCCCCTTGGCCTGGCTCCAGACTCCCTCAGGAACAGTTCCTCTGCAGCCTTCCTGCAGGATCCCTTCAGGACCTGGCAGGCAGCTCTGAGGTCCCCCTGGAGCCTTCTCCTCTTCAGGGAATGCAAAGTCCTGCATCTAGATTGGGCCAGCCCCAGGCACAAACCCAGGCTGGGTGCAGAGTGGGTTGAGAGCAGCTCTGAAGAAAGAGCCTTGGGGGTGCTGGGTGCTGAGCAGCTCCCCAGGAGCCAGCAGTGCCTCCTGCAGCCCAGCAGGCAGCTGTGTGCTGGGCTGCAGCCAGAGCAGGGTGGGCAGCAGGGCAGGAGAGGGGATCCTGCCCCTGGGCTCTGCTCAGACCTCACCTCCAGTCCTGCCTCCAGCTCTGGTTTCCCCAGCAGAAGAGGGACACAGAGCTGCTGGGAAGAGTCCAGAGGAGGCCACAAAGATGATCCAAGGGCTGGGAGCAGCTCTGCTGTGAGCACAGGCTGAGGGAGCTGGGGCTGTGCAGCCTGCAGAGGAGAAGGCTCCAGGGGCACCTCAGAGCTGCCTGCCAGGACCTGAAGGGATCCTGCAGGAAGGCTGCAGAGGAACTGTTCCTGAGGGAGTCTGGAGCCAGGCCAAGGGGGAATGGTTTGGAGCTGAGGCAGAGCAGGGTTAGAGTGGAGCTGAGGAAGTTCTTCAGTGTGAGGCTGGTGAGACTCTGGCACAGGCTGCCCAGGGAGGCTGTGGCTGCCTCCTCCCTGGGGGATGTTCAAGGCCAGGCTGGATGAGACCTTGGGCAGCTGAGTCTAGGTGAGAGGTGTCCCTGCCCACAGCAGTGGGATTGGAGTAGGTGATCTCTGAGGTCCCTTCCAACCTGAGCCATTGTGTGATTCTATGGAATGCTATCACTAAAAGAGAAGATAATTGAGAATTGTTGTTAAATTCTTAAATATTTGTGTTCAGCCTCTAGTAAAGGCCTCAGGAATGCTCTTAGCAGCACTAATGGGGTGGCAGCCAGTCAAGAGCCAAGGCTGGGCCAGCCAGCAGACAGGGGACAGACACTGGGAAACCTCCTCCCCATTCCCAAAGAGAGGAGAAAGGGAATAAGGGAGAGAGGCTGATGGGTTGGGAAAGAAACCTAAAGAGCTTTAATGGAAATAATCAGATGACAATGAAACATACACAGGTGGATGCAAACCAGTGTGGCACCAGCTGCTCGATGGCAGGGATGTCACCATCACCACTGGTGATGTGGGCAGGTCCCAGACTGAACTCAGAGGCAGATGGGAACCTGGTTTAGGATCTGCATTTGGGAGCTGGATTCAGGAACACACAGATTGGGATGGAAGGCAGAAGAGGCAGAGTCCTCCTTGGACACACAATAAAGAAGAGGCTTCACCCTGGTGATCCCTCAGCTTTCTCCTGAAGATGACATGGGATGGAATTCCTTCTTGGTCAGTTTAGGGTCATTTGTTCTGTCCATTCCTCCCTACAGCTGCCACTTCTGATTGCCTGCACCCCAAGGTGGAGCATAAGAGGTGGCAAGAGCTGCAGAGGAGTCAAGCCCAAGGCAGAGCCTTTCCATACCCAAGCCTGGGCAGGAACTCTCCCCATCAGCTCTTCCCTGCTAGAAGCAGCCCCTGGCTGTGCAAAGCTGCCCTGAACTGTAGAAAGTGCCTCTGTGAGCAGAACCTGAGCTGAAAAATCAGACCCATGACCAGAATTGGTTCTGTCCTAATACAGACCAGGACAAAGCCCTCTATGGCCTCACTGTCCATCAAGGGACAGAGAAGGAATAAGCTCAGACTGAAGAGCATCTTCTCTGCACTTAGGATAGACATCAGCAGGAAGTTCTTTATGATGAGAGCAGTGAAACACAGGAAGAGGCTGCCCAGAGATGTGGTGGAGGCCTCATCCCTGGAGATATTTAAGGTCAGACTTCAAGGGGCTCTGAGCAGCCTGATCTAGTTGGAGATGTCTCTGCTCACACAGGGAGGTTGACTAGATGACCTTTGAGGGTCCCTTTCCAACCCAATGCTTTTTGTGATTCTCCCTCACAGACCTTTTCACCATGGTGAAATACAAAACCTGGGTCCAGCCCTGTTCAACATCTTTATCAATGGCATTGATGAGGGGACAGGCAGACAGAGTCTGCAGTCTGCTCAGCAGGTTTGCTGCTGATACCAAACTGGGAGGCTTGGCTGAGACACCTGAAGGCTGTGAGGCCATTCAGAGACTTGGACAGGTTGGGAGCTGGGCACAGAGGAACCCAAGGAGGCTCAACAAGGAGAAGTGCAGAGTCCTGCACCTGGGCAGGAAGAACAAACTGCAGCAGGACAGGCTGGGAGGGGATCTGCTGGAGCCCTGTGGAGAGGGACCTGGGAGTGCTGGTGGGCAGCAAGTTCTGCATGGGACAGCAATGTGATGTGCCCTGGGGGCCAAGAAGGCCAAGGAGATCCTGGGGTGCATTCAGAGGAGTATGTCCAGCAGATCCAGGGAGGTTCTCCTCCCCCTCTACTCTGCCCTGCTGAGACCTCACCTGGACTATTGCAGCCAGCTCTGGGCTCCCCAGTTCAGGAGGGACAGGGATCTGCTGGAGAGAGTCCAAGGGAGGCTACAAGGATGCTGAAGGGACTGCAGCACTGCCTGGGGAGGAAAGGCTGAGAGCCCTGGGGCTGTTCAGTCTGGAGAGGAGAAGGCTGAGAGGGATCTGATCAATGTCTATCAATAGCTCAGAGCTGGGGGTCAGGAAGGAAGGGACAGGGACAGCCTCTGCTCACTGTGCCCTGGGATAGGACAAGGGACAATGGATGGAAACTCCAGCACAGGAGGTTCCACCTCGACATGAGGAGAAACTTCTTGACTGTGAGGGTCCCAGAGCCCTGGAGCAGGCTGCCCAGAGAGGTTGTGGAGTCTCCTTCTGTGGAGCCTTTGCAGCCCTGTCTGGCTGTGTTCCTGTGTGACCTGTGCTGATCCTGAGGTCCTGCTCTGGCAGGGTGGGTTGGACTGGAAGATCTCCAGAGGACCCTTCCAACCACTCCTATCCTGGGATCTGTGATTTTTGGGAGTACCTCCCTTGCCAGCCCCAGCCAGATGTGCACTTTGATGAGGTTCACTGCATGTGTAGATCTTCACCCAGAACACTTCCCTGACCACACAGTGTCCATACCAGACAAAGTGCAAGCTGGGAGCTGGAGCTGGGAGCTGGAGCTGGGAGCTGGAGCAGTGCTGTGCTGTGGCCCAGCCTGAAGGTCTCTCCTCCCAGCTGTTGCAATGCTGTGCTTCAGAAGGACGTCAGAGCTCCCACAGCACATCTGCCTCTTCTGCTCTGGCCTCTGTTTACCCTTCAGTTTCTTTATCCTCATGGAATGTGTCTGAGGTCTGGGAATCCTGCACAAGCAGCTTTTCAGGCTAGCAGTTAGAAAATGTCAGGCTGGAAACAGTTGTCATAAATTAATGGGGCTTGCATGGTTTTTCCCTGCAGGTCATGCCTGAGTAGCTCTTCAGTGTGAATGAAAAGGACATCACCCTTCAGGCACATCTGTGCTTGAACTCAGCAAGCAGCCTTGAAGGTCCCTTTCCAACCCAAACCATTCTATGATTCTATGAAGTGTTTCAGAGCCTCCAAGGCCTGCAGTGACAGGATGAGGGACAATGGCTTCGAACTAGAGCAGAGCAGGTTGAGATTGGATGTGAGGAACAAGTTCTGCACCAGTGGTGGAACACTGGAACAGCTTGCCCAAGGAGATGGTTGGGGCCCCATCCCTGGAGATATTCTATGATTCTAACTCTTGGAGGCTTAGTGCTGCCCTAGGTAAGGTTTAAGGGCACTGGAAGGTGTTTTGAATTTTATGGTGTGCTGTGAAATTTCAGCCTGAAGAAGAGAAGCCTCCAGGGAGAACTTAGAGCAACCTTCCAGCACCTGAAGGGGCTCCAGGAGAGCTGGGGAGGGACTTCTGATAAGGGTTGGGAGTGCCAGGATGAGGGACAATGGCTTTGAGCTGGAAGAGGGGAGATTGAGACTGGAAATGAGGAAGAAATTCTTTCCAGTGAGGGTGGGGAGACTCTGGCACAGGCTGCCCAGGGAGGCTGTGGCTGTCCCCTCCCTGGAGGTGTTCAAGGCCAGGCAGGATGAGGCCTTGAACAGCCTGGGCTGGTGGGAGGTGTCCCTGCCCACGGCAGGGGGTTGGAGCTGGATGCCCTTTAAGGTCTCTCTCTCTCTCTCTCAAACCATTCTATGATTCTTGAAGCTCTGCTCAGAGGGTGAATGCACACTGCCTAACAACTCTTCAGCTGGCAGGGACGAAAACTGAAGCTGGAAAAGAAGAAATCTTCTCCTTGCAGCTGATGCTCAAACCTCAGACAAGAATCAATCTCATTTTATTAATTCTCCCCTTCATGGTTTTGTTGTTGCTGTTGTTTCACCTTTGGAAGGTTTCCACATTTCCATGTTAAGAAAGGAAAATCAAAAAAGCACTCTGAGCTTATTTTGTGGTTTGTTAATTGAGGTGCAGGCTAAACAGGGGATTTGAGGACCTTGCAGAGGAAGGAGCCATTTTATACATTATCAGCTTTTAATGGACTCCATTTGTAAACTGATGAGCCCATACAAGGCTGAGGCTGTGACTCTTTCCATCAACACAGAGCTGCAGGGAGAGCAGCCTGCAGTTTCAAAGCATGCTGTGAAAACCACTGCGTGCTGATGCAGTGCTCTGCACCAGGTTTTTTTCTTAAAGGGGGTGCTGGGGGAGGAGAAGCACAACAGGAGCCAGCAGGGAGCACTGGCAGCCCAGAGAGCCAAGCAGAGCCTGGGCTGCAGCAAGAGAAGTGTGGCCAGCAGGGCCAGGGAGGGGATTCTGCCCCTCTGCTCCACTCTGCTGAGACCACAGCTGGAGCTCTGGGTCCAGTGCTGCAGCCTCTGTGCCAGGAAGGATCTGGAGGTGCTGGAAGGTGTCCAGAGAAGGGCCACGAGGATGAGCAGAGGGCTGGAGCTGCTCTGCTGTGAGGACAGACTGAGGGAGTTGGGGTTGTTCAGTCTGGAGAAGAGAAGGCTCTGAGGAGAGCTTCTTGTGGCCTTGCAGTATCTGCAGGGGGCTCCAAGAAAGCTGGGGAGGGACTTTTGAGGGATAGGACTGGGGGGAATGGATCCAGGCTAGAGGAGGGGAGATTGAAATTAGACATTAAGAAGTTGTTGCCCATGAGGGTGGTGAGAGACTGGCACAGGTTGCCCAGGGAGGTGGTGGAAGCCTCCTGCCTGGAGGTGTTTGCAGGCAGGCTGGATGTGGCTGTGAGCAACATGCTGTAGTGTGAGGTGTCCCTGCCCATGGCAGGGGGCTTGGAACTGGATGATCCTTGAGGTCCCTTCCAACAATTCTGTGCTTCTATAACTATTCTATGATGATTCTATGATCTGTATCCCAGAGCCTTCATTCTGGCAGACTTCTTGTCGATTTCATGGAGATGTTTATGCAAGTAGAGATGGCAGCACCAAGGTCTGTGCCAGGCTGTTTAATGTGATCTTGCCCTGAGCTTCATTTCAGTAGTGCTGGGCCAGAGCTCATGAAATAAGGCACCTGGTGTTTGGATTTTATCTGCCACACAGATGAAACAACCTGAACTGAAACAATCAAAGGTGCAATAACCTCAAGCCAACATTCTGGGCTCCAACTGGTATCTAATAAATGCAGTTCATAGGCTGGTTGGTGATTTTGAGACAATTCATCTGAGCTCCAGTGGTCCCATGGATCTCTTGGGTTTATTTTTCTCCTATATGGTGATAAAATGTCCCAGATAGATGTGAATTATTCTCTCCTCATGTCCAAGAAGGCCTCACCCACCCCAGTTTCAGCTCACCGCTGTATTTTATCAATACCCAGATGCTGCAGGCTGCAGCTGCCTTCAGCATCCTCTTCCACCCTCCCATATCCCTCTTCATCCTCCTTGTACCCCATTGCAACCCCATGTACCCCACCTCCCTCTCCCTGCATCACCCTGCAGCCTTCTCCACACATCATCCCCACTTACCCTTGCCTCCTCCACCCCCCCTGCATCTCTGCACATTCCCCATCCACTCCTCATCCCTTGCACCCACCCTTGCATCCTCCCACATCCCCACCCACCCTTCACACATCTCCTCAACACACCCTGCACCCCTCCCTCACACTCAATATCCCTTCCACATACCCTTGCATCCCTTCACATTGCCCTCACATCCCATCCTAACCCCCTGCACGCCTCCCTACTCCCTACATCACCACACAAACACCCCTCCATTCTCCCACATCTCCCCTCCAGCCTCCCATTACAACCCTCCACACACATCCATCCACCTCACATCCCCTTCACAGCTCCCCCTCAGCACCTCCAAAGGGGAAAGAGCAGCTTCACAACCACTACTTGGGGGGTGGGGGGTTGGTGGGGAGTGCTCATGAGGTGTTGCTCTTGGACAGTTTTGCTTTGAGAAGGGCACAGCAGATCTCCACTCACCTTGCAGGTGTGTAGCAGAGGGTAGGGGTAAGGCCACTGCCCCCCAGCAGTGGGGAAGTTCCTCACTACAGTGGCTCTGGGTCTAGTCTGCTCCTCCTGGAGCAGCTCTCCTGTGCTTCTACCTCACTATAAACTTCCTATCATCAATCTTAAAACCCTCTGGCTCCATGGAGCTATTTTTAAATTGGCATTGATGAAAGAGCAGAACCTGTCCTGGGTTTGTGTCTTTGGGATGTTGGGTTCCTACCTCTGGAGGGGTTTCAAAGAGGCAGAGCTGAGGGCCATGGCTCAGCCCCAGCCTTGGAAGAGTTAGAGAATGGATGGACTGGACAAGCTCAAAGGACTTTTCCAACTCAAACAGTTCTATGATCATATTTACATCTGTCTGGGACTTTTTAATCACCATTTTGGAGAAAAACACAACCAAGGCATGCATGTGACCTCTGGAATTCAGTCAGATTCTCTCAAAGCCACCAACCAGCCTATGAACTGCTGCACAAAAAGGGGAAACTGGACATTTGAGCTGGAAACTCACCTAACTGGCCCTTTGCTGAGGACCATTGTCCTCATGTTTGACTCCCTGTGACCCAGTGAGCATTCAGGCATGGGAAAGACCCACTGTGGGTGCTGCTTCTCCAGCCTTCAGCCTAACCTTTCTGCTTTGCTTACAGATCTGTTTCACCTGCACTTGGTGTAATTACAGTGACAGAGGTCCCCAAAACTGCTCGTTCGTACACCAGAAAGAGAATGCCCAGCGGGTGTTACAGTTACAAGGTCACTTGCCTGCCCCTAAATGATACATCACTGAGGGGGCTGGGCAGCTTTTCTGGCAGCCCTGCTTTGATCACAGAAGCCTGGAATCACAGAATCACAGAATCACAGAATCATAGAATCATAGAATGGTCTGGGCTGGAAGGGACCTCCAAAGCTCATCCAGTCCAACCCCCCTGCACTCAGCATGGACATCCCCAACTAGATCAGGTTGCCCAAAGCCCTGTCCAGCCTCACCTTGAATATCTCCAGGCATGGGGGCTCAACCACCTCCCCAGGCAACCTGTTTCAGTGTTCCACTAGAAGGAGATCATCCCAGCAGGCAGAACACGTTGAGAAGAAACCACAGCACTGAACCAAGTCATCCAGAACTTGCTCAGGACTCGTGTTGGGCATCTTTGAGCTGACACAGCCCTACTGCTGAAGTGGTGTGAAGGTGGGTATCATCCTAACAGCATCTGCACTGCCTCATTAGAGCTCTCACAGGTGATCACAACATGAAACAATTACGCTGCACTTACCAAAACTTATCCTTCAGCACCAAACCTGTGTTGGTGGGGCGGGTGGGAATGTCCTTGTGGTGGCTCACCGGGCAGTGAAGGTGGCTGATGCTGATTGAAGAGTGCCTGGAAAGCCTCTGTGTAAATACAGTCAGATATCATTGAAGTTCAGCACCAGACTTGGCAGAACCAGGGAATGGTTGGACTCAGCGCTCTTCAAGGTCCTTTTCAACCAAAATGATTCTGTGATTCTGAAGTGCACTGGGAAGGCAGCAACCAGCTGGTGGCACCTGCCTCTGCTTTTCAAGCAGGAGGACTCAGCTCCTGGCTCCGAGCTGCTGGTCCTGAGGTGCAATGCCACACAGCATCTTAGAATGTTAGGGGCTGGAAGGGACCTGGCTCACACTGCTGACTGAATTTGGACACTAATAAGCTCACTGCCTTGAGACAGTTATACCACTGCAAAACCCATGCCCCAGATTCACTCAGGCTGTGACAGAAGACAGAAAGAGTGAATTTACCTACAGTAGTCAACGTCTCCTGTTTCCCACTCCCGTTGGAATGAGCAGATTGTTCGTCACAGAATCACACGATGCTAGGGGTTGCAAGGGACCTCCAGAGATCACCCAGCCCAACCCCCCTGCCAGAGCAGGAGCACCCAGGGCAGCTCACACAGGAACGCATCCAGGTGGGTTTGGAAAGCCTCCAGAGGAGGAGCCAGCCCAGCCCACCACGTAACACGGGGAAATAGAAATGTAACAGAAAAGGATATGAAAACTCACTAAAGGAGAGAACTTACCTTAAAAAATATATATATTAACAAGAAAAACAATGGAAAACGAAAGCACAACCCCAAACCCCAAACCCCTCGCCAAGTGTAGTGTTGGCTTCGAGCAGATTTTTCATGTGTTTGAGAGGACTCCGGGTTTTATTAGGATCGAGTAACGGAGCATGGAGGGCTTCTCCAGCCCAGCGTTCACGTCCTCCCTGATCCGAACATCTCCTTCCAAAGGGAAAATTTGCCATCGAAGTCGTTATTACCAAAACTCCGTTTCCAGCCAAGCTGCCCCGGAGCGCTTTAACGAGGAAGCCTCGGTGGCTGCTGGAAGCGCCGCGGCATCCTTCCCCGCCCGTTCACGCACCCAAACGTCCCAATTTAGCCTGCGCTTCCAAACGGCGGAGCGGCCCCGCGCTCGCCTGGCCCGTCCGCACCCCGCGGGGCAGCGCGGAGCCTCTGCCCGCTCCCGCTTGCGGGCAGCCCGCTCGGAGAGCAGCAGCCCGGCTTTGCCGGGGCTCTCCCACCGGGGTTTATCCTGGTGGAGAAAAAGGTCGGGAGGCAGACGGCAAGGATCGGGCTGGAGAGAGCAGGGAGGCTTCGAGCCCGCCGCGGGCAGCCCCGCTGTGCCGGCTCCCCGAGCGCCCCGGCGCTCTTCGTGCCTTTCGTCCAGCAGAGAAAGAAATTCCCATGGGATCCTGAGGGGACGCGGCTGCTGCGCAGCCCCCGGGAGATGGCTTCGCGTGGGCGTGCAGCCTGCGCTGCCCAGCCTGGCAGGGTCCGAGCGTAACCTGCGCAGCGCTGCCGGGAGCCGTGGCGCACCGGTGCGAAGCGCGGTGAGCGAGGGAAGGCGGAGCAGGGAGCCCCGGCCAGCCCGGGAAGCCCCGGCCCAGAGCCCCGGGCACGGCCTGTCCCGGCTGCTCCGCCAAAAAAGGAGCTTTCCCGAGCCCGTCCGAACGCCTCTGCGCCCACCTAACTCCCCCCTCCCTGCTCCCAGCTAAACCCCCTGCGCCCGCCTAAAAGCCCTCCTGCGCCCACCTAACCCCCACACACCTTCGCCCACGTAGCTCCCCCTTGCTTCTCTCTCTCGCTGTCTGGCAGGCGGAAAAAAATACAATAAAATAACTTTCTTTATTTAATGTCTTTACGGTCTGCGAAAAATAATCACTTGTCTGCCACTTACTCAAATCTGAAAAGAAAATATAATTAACACCCAATCGTTAGCGCGGCAGCAATCGCTGCGCTGCGGCTGCTCCCGAACCTGCCTCACCTCCGTGATGGACACGGCTCAGCCCCTTAATTTCTGTTAATGTGCTGACGAATCTCCCCCCACCCCTAATTAAAAACGGCCGCTATTTATCGCGCTTCGAAGCCGCCAGCCCGTAACAAAACCAGAAACAACAGCCCCAAAATTAAACGAAGTCACAAACAGCCCCCGAGCTCTACCCGCGCACGGCAGCCCCCACCCCAGGCTCTGCTCTGCCCGGCCCCTCCACCTTCCCCCTTCCCAGCGTGGATCCCCACGCCCAGGTTAAATAAAACGTTTTTAACGAGTTGTTTGTTTAAATGCAGAAGTCACCTCAGTGCGAGAGCATGAGCTTGCTCCCTGTGTGCTCACCCAT
Organism: Dryobates pubescens; assembly: GCF_014839835.1. NCBI lineage: Eukaryota > Metazoa > Chordata > Aves > Piciformes > Picidae > Dryobates > Dryobates pubescens. The sequence continues at coordinate 18,094,807 of NC_071612.1, read as the reverse complement.
GGCCTTGTCCTGCGCTTACCAGCACCCCACCGCTCACCCCGGCTGGGACGGAGGAAAAGCATCCCGAGGCACCCCCCCGGGGCAGGGAAGGGGGTACCCTCCGCTCACCTCCGCCTCACTGCAGCATGCCCGGGCTTCCTGGAACGCGGCGAGACCGGGAAAGCTGAGAAGAACCGTGTCGGGAATAGGGTGGTCAGCGCAGATTCACCCCGCCGGCGGCGGCGTTGGCAAGCGAGGCAGGCTCAGAGCTATTTGGAATTAATGTTCTCTGCGCGGCTCCCTTCGCGCTGGGACGGTGCCTTCGCGTCGCAGCCAGAGGTGGAAGCGTCACCGAAAGAGCGCTGGCTGCGTGAGATCGGAGCCATCCCAGAGGCTGTCGCTGCGGGCGGGGGTCGAGAAACACCGACAAACCCCCAAACTCTGGCTGCTAATTACCACCTTTAGTTGAAAGATCCATTCTTGGAGCCGGGGGTCAGCCCGGGACCCCAGGACTGCTCCGGCCGCCTCCCAGCCGTGCAGCATGGTGCAAGCGCCGCGCCCGCGCTGCCCCCCGGCCCCGCTCCCCTTCCCTCGCTCGCTGCTTCTCGTCCTTTCCTGCGACGTTTCTGGGGTTTTTAGCAGGACGGAGGTAATTGCACGTCTCTGTAGATGCTCTGTAATTTGCTATCTCGATGGAAAAAAATATGCAGCAGGGACTCGGGGAAAAGGGAAGGGGGAAAAAACCCAAAACCGAAGTGCCACGGTTTCGTGCTACGTCGCAGCAGTTCCCAAAGTGTCCCAGCCGGTGGCGGGCGGAAACGGAGCGGCGAGGTCGAGCCAGGCCTTTCCCCTCCCCGATTCGTCTCCGGTGCGGGACCTGGAGCCACGGCCGATGGCTGCAGCGGGCTCAGAGGTGCGGCGGGTTGGAGACTGCTTGCTCTGGCCGCCGAGGTTCGGGTGCCGTCAGCTCTCCTGCCACGCTCTGCCCCAGCCGTGATTTAATGCAGCATCACTTAGGATACTGCGGTGGGGAATCTAATTAATTTATCCGCGAGCAATTAAGACATCTTTAAGAGACGAGAGAACCCGAATTCACCCGAGCAAAATCTGCGGCTCTTGCTTCTTCTCGTCACGGGCAGGCAAAACCGGGGGCGGGAGGGGGAAGGGGGGGGGGAACGGGAGGGAAATCAAACACCGGGAGAGTCCGGGACAGCACCGCGCTTGGTTCTGTCTCTGCCATCTCCCTGTGAATTCGGAGTTGAATCTCCGACACTTGCCACCTCGGCAGAAACAAAACAAAACAAACAAACAAAAGCAAAAAAGAGAAAGAAAAGTTTGTTTTAAAGCGAAAAAGTGTTACGTGACTCAGAGCAATAGTTCATAAAATACTTTATTGAAATAAAGTAAATATCTTCGCATTAATAAAACCGATCATAAAATACAGTTTTCGAATAACTAGGGGCACCACAGGGATTTTTTTTTTAGACAGAGAGGAGTAAATGTGGAACTTGGGATCCAGTGTCCTCCTGGCCCCCCGGGGCCGTCGCGAGAGTCCGTGGCGCAGCGCTCCGCGGAGCGGCGAGGCGGGGTGAGGGGAGATGGGGACGCGACCGACCAAACCCGCCCTGTCCACCGAAGACCGAGAGCGACCGTAACCACTAACCGTGCTGTGCCTCTTCCTCCTCCCGCCGGGCGGGGAGGTGCCGGGCCGGCAGCGGGCTCGGCGGGCAGCGCCCAGGGGAGCTGCCAGGGCCGGCGGCACTGAGGCCGGGCGGGCACCCCCCTCACTCCTCCTGGCTGACCTCAGCCGGAGAGCCCAGGCTCTCGGGCGGCTTCTCAGCGTCCCGGGCTCTCTCCTGCTCCGAGAGCTGCTCGCTGCTGGGGATGGAGTTCTTCTTTGGGCGCCCCTTGGGCTTGGTGGGGGACTCGAGGCCGCCTCCCTGTAACACCTGCGAGGCGGGGAACGGACAGAGAAGGGGGAACACAGGTAAAACCCTGCTGCCATCACCCTGGGCAGGAACCTCTCTCTCCCGTCCCCTGAAGCCGCATGCAGGGGAGCAGCCGCGGGTGCCGGTGCGGCTCCTCCCGACCCGCTCCCACCGGCCTCCGCACGCCCGCGGCCGAGGTGCAAAAAGTCAGGCGGGCTCAGACTGGGGAGGTCCGGCCGTGGCTCAAGCTATGCTGGCCTTAAAGGTTGGAGACATATATTTATTTATGGTTAAAATTATTGTTATTTTTTGGCCAGGGCTGGCATGCAGAAGGGGCAGCGCTCGATTCGCCGGCCGGGCAAGGACAGGCGCGCAGCGGCATGCAGAAGGATCGCACTCGGGCACTTACTATTTTCTTCCACTTCATGCGCCTGTTCTGGTACCAGGTTTTCACCTGGAGCTGGCTGAGTCCCAGCGATTCGGCCAGATCTATTCTGCGGGTGAATGAGAGAGGCGGTGAGACCCGATGGCCTTCACCTCGCCTGGAAAAATGAGCCCTCTTGCTGGAAGAACGACCTCTCATCCCGTACCTTCCTATCCCCTCCCATATCATCCCGTTCTGTACATCCCGTCTCTGCCCCGCCGGGCCCAGAATCGCCTACCTGTCGGGCGTGGAGAGGTATTTCTGCTTCTCGAAGCGTTTCTCCAGCCCCATGAGCTGCAGCTCGGTGAAGACGGTGCGGCTGCGGCGGCCCTTCTTGGCCTTGCTGCCCGGCTCCGGGGGACCCGGCTCCAGCTTGCCGCGGAGATGCAGCTCCAGAGGGAGATGGGGCGAGGCGGAGCCGCCCTGTAGCCCTGAGCCGGCGGCCAGCAGCGCCGAGCCCAGCCCCGAGCAGCCCAAGGGAGCCAGCGGGAACTTGAACACGGCGGCCGGTTCTGCCTTCAGCACCGCTGCGAAAGAGAAGGGCCGTCATCGCCGGGTAGCCCGCGGGGACCCCCGTGGCTGCAGGGTGCCACGGTTTCCCCGGGGCTCAGACTCTGCCAGGAGCCCCTTTTCGTCCTTTCTCGACAAGGACGCAACGAGGAGGAACGGGGCAGGCGGGGTGCGGGACTGCCGGGGCGGACGTCGGTGCCGACCCTGCCCGAATCCCCTGCTGGCTCCACCGCCTCCTCGGTAGAGGGTCACGTTTTACCCTTCAACTGGCTAATTACGGAATTACTTGGGAGGTTACAAGTGGAAATATGTGAAATCGAACAAAAATGTTCTCCTCCAGTGCCACCCAACAGCCGCCGGGCCCACTGCAGCCAGATGAGGCCCAGTCACGGTCCCGGTTTCCGTCCTGAGCAGTTTTCAGGACATCTTGGACGGGGAAAGAATTTACATCCCTCTCCGCAGACCCACGACTTTCCTATGAAGAGGGGCCCGGGGATAGGACAGGAAGAGTTTCCAAAGGGAGCGAGCCCGTCCCGGAGGATGCTGCGGCAGACCCTCTCGGGCCGCTCCCAGGCGGGCCGGCGCTGCTGCCCGGCCTGGCTGCTTTCGATTCTTCGCTGCCCGGCCGGGCTCGGCTCGGTTCTCCCTGGCCCGGCCCCGCTGCCGCTTTCCGCTCCCCGAGGACGCCCCGGCCTGGACCCAGCGTTCCGAAACTAGAGGTGCTCGGTGCTCTGCTCGGTCCGGCCTGCCCGGCCACCCCGCCGACACAGCGGGAGCAAGTCCGGTGGGCGAAAAAACCCCAAACCTTTAGAGCGGTGTCTGTGGGTTCACCCGCCTCGGCCTAAGCGAAATGCCCTCTCAGGGCCCGATCCTGCTTCCGCGGAACCCGGCGGCAGCTGTGCCGTGAGGGCCGAAAGAGCTTTTTAGCTGGCCCACCATTTCGAACAGCTCTGCCCATCAGGAAGACAATACTCATCTCCAGATATTCTAACACACGTCGCTGCCTTGCTATGGGCTTTGAGTCTTTCCTCTTTGTCTTTTAAAAGGCAATCAAGAAATGGGGATCCTCCTATTCCTTTCGTTTCCACGACGTCTCCGCAGGCGAAGATGCTTTGGAATATTAAATGGAAGCTTTCACCACCACACGTTAAATCCTGGCCTTTGAAATATATATCGAATGCTGGCGTTTAAAAATATATATATAACTAAGTTGTTAATACGCTGCGTTTGTCCTTAAATACTGCATCGGGCTGGAGAGAGCACGCTGGGTCCCGCTTTAAATAAACGTGTATATATTCTACATATCTCTCTCTATATAAATGAATGTTTTCTGTGTGCATATGTGGAGTTTCCAGCTAAATCCGTGTCCCTCTGGTCGCCTCTCGCAGCCGGACCGACACAACCCCACCGCGGAGGCACCAGCGATTCGCACCTAATCCAAAACCACGGGGGGGAAAAAAAAAAGGCAAAACAACAGCGGACACCCCGTGGGACTCAATGGCCGTTTTTTGCGGGCACCGTCGGAGCAGGAAAACCGTTTTCTTCATTTTAGGCCTAAAATACTGCCCAGGCCCCGGGCTGGAACCTTCCGCGGCACAGAGAGCAGCCGTCTGGGATGCGCTCGGCCGGCAAAGCCGGGCAGCGGCTTTTTAAAGCCAAATTCAACCGCTTTTCTTCAAGGGGACTAGATTCCAAACACGTTCGGGTACAGCGGTGGAAAATGCCTCTCCCTCCCCTGTCCCCTTCCCCAGCCGCGGGAGCCTTCGGGGCTCGGAGGACACGGAGGCTCCCCTCGCCTTCCCTCCCCCGCCTCCCCCCTACCCTGGAAACCTACCGAGGTGGTTGTGGTAGGGCCGGGCGGAGAGCAGAGCCTGCACCCCGAATTTGAGCAGCTCCCCTGCCGGCGCGGCCCCCTTGGCGTCCGGGGGGTCGGTGAGGATCTCCTCGATCATAAAGCTGCGGTAGCGATGCGAGCGGTGGTCGGGGAAGGCTTCGGCCGGGAAGTAGTGCGCGGCCCCCAGATCCAGAGGGTGCTGCATCCTCGCTGCCGCCCGGGCCGGGCCGTGCGTGTGTGTGGGATACCCCCGGCCGCCGGGGCCACCGGGCCGCCCTAGCGCAGCCCCCCGGCCGGCGCTGCTGGCAGCCGGGCCGCGGGGCTACCAGCAGGGGCTCTGCCCATCGCTCCGCTGCCCCTCACCCTGCCCTGCCGGGCCGGGCCTGGCACGGCCCCCCCAGCGCGAGTGGCCCGGAACCGCCCCGAGCAGCGCGGCGGGACGGAGCCGTTACCGCCGCATGCACACGGGGCGCGGCACCGGGGAGCGTGTCTCCGCCCCGGGACGGCGGGCAGCGGCCTATTATACTGCCGGCCCCGGCGGGGCTGTCAGCGCTGCGGGGGAGGGCGCGGGAGGGGCTGTGGAGGAAGGAAGGGGCCAGGGCGGGCGAGTACCTGGAAGCGAGAGGTTACAGCAGAGCATTTGATCCTCTGCCATATAAAGCAAATTAAGCCTCTGCCCGCCACAGGAGAGCAGGCACCCAAACAAGAGCGGGTCCTTTCTGTGGGCAATCCCAGTCCCATCACAATCTCTATCGCTGTCCCCATCCCAGTCCCAAATCACATCCACATCCCTATCCCCGTCCCCATCTTGTCACAACTCCCGTCCCCATCGCTACCTCCATCTCAATCCCAATCTCTACTGCATCCCTATCCCTATCTCCGTACCATCCCCGTCCCTTCCTCATTGATTTTCCATTATCATCCCCATCTCCATCTCCATAGCACCCCTGTCCCATTCCCTTTGCTTTTCCATTATCATCCCCACCCCAGAGAAGGCTGGGCAGCCGCGGCCCCGGGAGAGCCAGCCCTGACACCTGCCCGGGCCTCCCGTCCTCAGGGCCGGCTTCCTTCGGTGGGACGTGTCCCGCGGCCCGGCCCCGTCAGCGGCTCGGAGCCCTTGGAGTAGCGCCGGTGCGGTAACCGATGGTAGCCAGTGCCGGGAGGAGCTGGCACAGCCCGAGGGCAGGAGGAGGCCGCGCTGCCGCGTCCGGGCTAGGGGCTGCCCGTCGAGGTGGCCATGCCCGACCGGGCTTCCTGTGGGCCTCGGTCAAATCGCTGTAAACAGCTGAGAGGAGCTGGTCGGGCAACGGAACAAACCACAAAACGGAGAGGTTCGCTTCGCTTTTAGAGCACTTTCACGAACTTTCCGCTCGGTGGAATGGGATTCGTTTAATTCCCCATTATCCTGTGTCACGCAAGACAACAGATAATCAATGAACCATCCCTGCTTATCACTTCGTGCCAGATTTATCTGCCGGAGTCCCAGCGCTTCCAATCCACAAAAGAAAATGCAGGCACCAGGGGAGCCTGGGCCGGGGGGACAGTTTCGGCGAAGCTCGGGGGACCGGCCGGCGCAACGCCTGCGGCAGGCAGAGCCGCCAAGGGCCGCGAGGTGGCTTTTGGCCTGGTTTGGAGGCGTCTCCACGGTGGCAGCGGTACCGGACATGTGGAGCCAGGCGCTGATGATTTTTCCACGGGAGGCATCCCACGGACTCAGCCCCCGAGATGGAGCTGGCCCGCGCACAGGGACTGGCGTCGGGCTCGTCCCCGGGGGCAGGGAAGCTCCGTCTTTATGGTTTTTGACCCCCCTCCCCACAAAAAAAAAAGAGAGGGATTTCGGCACGTTATCTCGGCTGGAGAGCGAATCTTGCCCGGCCCCGCTCCGTCAGCAGGACGAGACCCCCACGGGGATCACCCGCGGGTGCTCTCCGTGAGAGCAGCCTACGAGGGCCATGTCACAGCCGTGGCGCCGGCAGCTTGGCACGGCCGATGGCATTCCAGCCAGTTACTCCCGTTCCACCAGCCCCAGGGTCCATCCTCCTGTCCCATTCCCGGGGTCCCCTGCATTGTCCCAGCTCCAGCACTTCTCACTGGGCTTCACTCCACGGGCCCTCTCCAGCAACACGAGTGGGGGAAGCAGCAAGCTAGCGGGTGGCCTTGGCGCCCCTGGGCATAGGCGCAGGTCCCGCCTCGGGGACCCTCAGAGGATCGGGCCCCCCGGGTCGGTAATTTTAATTAAATGGTGGAGGCACGGACACGTTTCAGGAGCTATTGAGCAGGCGAGGCCGAGCTGCTCGCTCGTGTAAGCGTCATTTAGATGCCACTGTCCTGTCGTTCCACCGCACGACATCGACCACAACGAGGCGTTTCTGGAATTGATTTCTGGTGTTTTCCCGGATAACCCGCTCCACACGCTCACTGCCACTTGCACCGAGCACTTCCGCACGGATTCCTCTTTCTCCACGTTGCTCCAGTTTAAAATGATGCCCCTTGGTCTGTGAACCACCAAAGAGCTGAACCCCACCTTGCCAGCCTCCCCCCGCCCTCCTGCTGCCCTGATTGCTGTTCTGGACTTGTCATTTATTTTCCACAGCACCCCGAAGGTCTGCGCCGCCAACGAATTCGTGAGGCACGACAGAGCAGCGGTCACACCGCGGGGCCAGCGGTTCCCCAACCCTGTCCCTGCGGACACGGGCAGAGGCGGGAACCGGCAGCGCTGAGCCGGGCCGGGCCGGGCCGAACCGCTCCATGCCTGTCCCGCCCTCTCTGTTCCCTTCTGGGAAACTCCGTGGCAGCATTCCTGTGAGCACCTGCCCAGAGCTCCGAGTGGAAGGCGGCCCCCAAAATCAGAAGAGAAACCCTTCCCGTTTCTGGACGTGTCTTTCTCTTTTTTTTATTTGTCAGCGCATCTTTTGTTCATCTTCTCTGCTTAGACCACAAGGTATTTTCACGCCAAGGGACTGATTCCTAACGACCGAGGCAAAAGAGGCCTTTGGAGCTCTTGTAATAAATAACAAGAATAATTATGAGCAAAGTGAGAAGAATTTGGGCCACATTCAAGCGAGCAGACAAATCCCCATCGGATTGTTTAAACAACCTCACCTCCGAGACTAGCCCGCTCCTAAACAAATAGTATGCGTAAAATAAATCACCAACTCCCCGTCTTGATTTTTTTCCCCTCTCTAAATTAAAACAAAACTCATGAATAATTGTAAATGTTTAAATATTTAAATACCACCATCCCCATCTCCGAGCCGCTGGGGTTCAGCGCAGTACGGAGCTGGTGTCATTTCCCAGCGCAAGGAATTAACTTTGATAATTGAAGGGTTTTAGAAACCTTAATAGAGGTTGGGAAACATCTGCCCCGGGGCAGCCGCAGCCGGGCAGGCACCGGCGATCAGAAACGCGCCCTGGGAGCAGGTCTGCAGCCCGCAAGCCTATTAAAAATAATTCGCGCTTATGGGAAACGCTCCTATTGTAAGATTAAGATGTTGCAGGAGGATACCTGCAGGACGAACTTCGTCAGCCGGCTGCAAACGCAGTCGGTAAATCTAAACTCGTTGCAAAGCAAAATCTTACGGCTAAAAGTCCGCCAGCCCATAGCTATTTTCATTATTTTCTTTTCTCCCTGTCAGTTGTGACTCTCGCAGTGCCTGAAGTCATCTAATTTCACGTGTCGATTTTCACTCTCATTTTGCATCGATCTGTCCGATGGACGCGGTCCCGAGCGAATCCGACACCCGCTCTTCCAACAGCATCATCTAGGAGGGGAAGTTCTGCAGAACCCGGGGTGGGGGCTGTAGGGCGGAACCGGACCAAGGAGCTGCGGGCCTCACAGTTTAGATACTTTCCCCCCCGCCACCTCCCCCAGCTCCGAGAAACGAATCACCGTTCTCTGCAAAACTGCTCCTCGTTTACTGAGTGTTTTGGTTTGGGTTAGTTTTGTCTTCTTGTTGTTGTTGTTGTTGTTTCCCCCTTTGTTTTGATTTCGCTGTTGTTGTTTTATTGTTTGTTTTTCGCTTTCTTTGTTTGGTTTTTTTTTGGAGAAGTGTGGGGATTTTTTTCCCTTTCTGCTTTTTTGTTTTATTGTGTGTGTGTGTGTCGTAGTTTGGTCGCTTGGTTTTGTTCTGTTTTGTGTTCGTTTTGTTGTGGGGTTTTTTTTTTGGTTGGTTGGGTTGTTTTCTTGCACCAGGGACAGACTTTCTATAACTGCCGCAAACATAACATTGATCTATTTCTAAATCATTTTAAACAAATGTATGGAAGTGGTTTCAGGAACTACCGACGCAGCTGCCCCGTTCCGAGGCTCTTCTGATTTTCACTTCGTGTGAAAGCAGAACGCGTTTTTTTAAAAGGCTTTTGGAAACAAATAAGCAAACAAACAAACAAAGCCCCAACATATTTTCGACTTCAAACATAGAAGCTTCGATTTTGGCTGAGCAACTCAGAAACGGATAAGAGCTCAACGAATAAAAACAGTGCCATGAGGAAGGGCAGAAATTCAACCAGGGGCTCCAACTCTCTGCTGGGCTGGAAGAACTTTGGCTTGGCTGAAGGATTTTTGAGCCGGTTTTTGTGTGGGGAGAAGAGTCCTGCTGAACTTTGCACAGCCCTTCACTGAAGCTCTCAGGACCTTCTCCTGAACTGGAACTGTTGGGCCAAATACAGTGACACTGAAGCTCTTTGCCTCCCGAATGCCTCAGGGAACATCCCAACCGGGGAAACATTTCTCCCCTCGGAGGGCAGCGCGGGAGCCTGGCGCGGTCCGAGCCCGCAGCGCTGCCGCGCTCAGACAGCGCACGGCCCCCGCTGACGGCTCGGACGCCTCGCAGGGCTCCCTGCAAGTGCTCCCAAATCGAAGTTCTGGGTGCCCGGTCCGCACTCCACTCTTCCTTGCCGGGAGAGGCGGAGGGGCCGTCCCGCAGCTCTGCTCTCACAAGCTGCGCAGCCCGCCCTGAAGATTAATTCGATTAATTAATGAGCGGGTTTTCTATCAGAGCTCTCGATGAATTTCAAATCCAAATACTTCTCTATTTTTATCTAAACCCCCATCCCCAAGTTCCGTTCGTGTCTCCGCGGCGGCAGCCGGCGGGACCCAGTCCCCGGAGCTCGCCCCAGTCAGGAGCTCCCCGAGCCGCAGGGCTCTGCCCGCCGCCGTTTCCCCGTCCCCGGCTGCAGGGAAGCGGGGATGACCCGCACGTCGTTGCGAGTACATCGTTGCCAGGGCTGCAGGGTGTCCGAGGAGGGGAATCGGTCCCAGAACCTTCGACTTGCTCGCTTCTTACGGCACTTCATATTCAGGAAATCCACAAAGTGGTGGGAAGAGTGGAAAACGTGACATCACAGGCTGATGGGGCTGAGGGAATAGCTCCGTCCTGAGTAATCCGCTCTGCTGTAGCGGCCGAGCGAGGCTGCAGCAGCACGGAAACACGCACCCCTCCGAAACGATTTTCTGCGCACACCTGGCCTCATCAGGCTGTTCGGCTCTTTAATTATCTCGGAAAGGCACATTTAGGGGACGCGATTATACCTGAGACAGCCCTCTTATTGCCCTGCCGTAGGAAGTATTTTACCCTCGCTACCCCTGCCCGTTTCGACGGCTCTCACAAACCAGATGTGCCTCGTTCCTTCCGGGGCTTCGCAAGCGTGAGGAGCCACCTCTAGAGCTTCTCGTGTCTGAACCGATTTGATTTAAATTCAGTAGAACAGCGGCAAAATCGCTCCCCGTGGGCCAGGGCACCCTCCCCACCGCCAGCACCGGGGGCAACACATGCCTGAAGGTCACACTCCTCTGTCATCTGCACCCACGAACCCACACATTCCACTACAGCTGCATTGCCTCGGCATCCTTTCCTTTTGTACAACACCAAAAAAGCACAGTAAGACACCTTGTGAAAGCCTCTCTCCCTCTCTCTTTTTTAAAAACCATATAGTATTTTAAAAGTGATTTGCTTTGTCTTGTTTTGTTTTGTTACTTTTGGGGGTTGTTTGTTTGATTTGGGTTGGTTTGGTTTGGTTGTGGTTTTGGTTTGTTTTGGTTTAATTAGTTCTATTGTTTCCCCAAGTTCACAGACAAGGGTTGCAATGCCTGGAAATACAAACCAGTAAGGAGCCACAAATGGGATTAGATTTCAGGCTGGGCAGTATTTCTCCTGAGAGCCTCTCCTACTGTGAACTGGTTTCTAGTCATGACCTCGTGGCCAGTAGGTCAGGAGAGGTTCTCCTCCTCCTTTACTCTGCCCTAGCGAGGCAGCATCCAGTTCTGGGCTCCCCAGTTCAAGAGAAAGAGGGAATTACTGGAGAGAGTCCAAACGAGGGCCATGAGGATGCTGAAGGGCCTGGAGCATCTCTTATGAGTAGAGGCTGAGAGCCCTGGGGCTGTTGAGCTTGCAGAAGAGCAGCCTGAGAAGGGATCTGATCAACGCTCAGCAGGACCTAAAGGGTGGCAAGAGGGTGGAGCTGGGCACTTTCCAGTGGTGCCCAGTGACAGGACAAGGAAGGTTCCATTTGAACAGAAGAAGAAAATTCTTTGCTGGGAAGGTGCTGGAGCCCTGGAAGAGGCTGCCCAGAGAAGCTGTGGAGTCTCCTTCTCTGGAGAGATTCCACCCCCACCTCGGCCATTGTGATCCAAGGGAAGCTGCTGTGGGTGCCCTGCTTTGGCAGTGGGGATGGATTATATGATCTCTGAATGTCCCTTCAAACCCCACCATGCTGGGAGTCTGTGATTCTGTGAAGAGATTTGTGGGTTTGGAAGCTCCCTCACCAGCACTGCCAAAAGCCTGGTGCCTGTAGCCCCTAAACCTGGTGTCCAGGCTAGCAGCATGTGCAACCAGCCACCTCCACCCAAAGCTCCTATCGGAAAGCAGTGCAATGGTGTGCACAGGCCTTGGGCTCTAGACAGCATAACTCCCCAGTCCAGGAAACACTCAATTATCCTTATCATAGAACAGCTTAGGTTGAAGAAGCCCTTTAAGCTCATCCAGTCCAACCATTCTCTAACTCTAGCAAGGCTGGGGCTAAATCATGTCCCCAGCACCACAGCTCTGCCTCTCTGAAACACCTCCAGGGATGGGGATTCAACCACCTCCCTGGGCAGCCTGTGCCAGGCTTTGAGAGCCCTTTCAGGGAAGAAGTTTCTTTTTAGACATTCAACCTGAATCTCCCCTGGAGCAATTTGAGGCCATTTCCTCTCATCCTATCACCTGTTATTAAGGGAGAAGAGACCAAGCTGCACCTCACTGCAACCTCCCTTCAGGAAGTTGCAGAGAGCAATGAGGTCTCCCTCAGCCTCCTCTTCTCCAGGCTCCCTCAGCTGCTCCTCCCCAGCCCTGTTCTCCAGACCCTCCCCCAGCTTTGTTGCTCTTCTCTGGACCTGCTCCAGCCCCTCAATGTCTTTCTGACAGTGAAAGCTCCAAAACTGAACCTAGCACTCAAGGTGTGGCCTGAGCTCTGGGGAGACAATCACTTCCCTGGTGCATCTCTTGTACTAACTGCAAGCAGTCTTGGTAGCCTTGGTATCTGCTGTCAAATTAAGGAAGTCCTTAATGATATCAGTCCCTGTGCTGCAAACCCTTCAGTGTGTGCTTAGGTTGTTCACCCTGTGCACAGCTGACTGCCTGGACCAGCACTGTTTATAGTTCATAAAATGAAGTTAATGGTTATGTCTGCTGGGGCCTTCAGATTTTAACAGTGGAGTGAGGGAACAGAATAAAAACCTCCTTTCCTTGGTTTTATGGTTTTATGTTCCACCTCCTATTTGTTTTGGTTCCCAGTTCTTGAGCACTACATCAGGTCTGATGGTTTGGGTTTATAGATCAGCAGGGAGATGTTTGAGTCATTTAACACAATAATGGCTAACTGAAAGGTGTTTTACACATATTAAAATCACATTAATTCTGATGTCCCAGTCTTTCACCAGCACCACTACTGAACCCCCCAGAAACTAGAGAGTCAGTCACAGAAAACAGCTTTCATTAAATTACAGAATCACAGAACTGTCAGGGTTGGAAGGGACCTCAAGGATCAGCCAGCTCCAAGCCCCCTGCCATGGGCAGGGACACCTCACACTACAGCAGGTTGCTCACAGCCACATCCAGCCTGGCTGCAAACACCTCCAGGCAGGAGGCTTCCACCACCTCCCTGGGCAACCTGTGCCAGTCTCTCACCACCCTCACGGGCAACAACTTCTTCCTAATGTCTAATCTCAATCTCCCCTCCTCTAGCCTGGATCCATTCTCCCCAGTCCTATCACCACCCAATACCCTCAAAAGTCCCTCCCCAGCTTTCTTGGAGTGCCCTGCAGATACTGTAAGGCCACCAGAAGGTCTCCTGGGAGCCTTCTCCAGACTGAACAGCCCCAGCTCCCTCAGTCTGTCCTCACAGCAGAGCAGCTCCAGCCCTCTGCTCATCCTCGTGGCCCTTCTCTGGACACCTTCCAGCACCTCCAGATCCTTCCTGGAACAGAGGCTCCAGCACTGGACCCAGAGCTCCAGCTGTGGTCTCAGCAGAGTGGAGCAGAGGGGCAGAATCCCCTCCCTGGCCCTGCTGGCCACACTTCTCTTGCTGCAGCCCAGGCTCTGCTTGGCTCTCAGGGCTGCAAGTGCTCCCTGCTGGCTCCTGTTGAGCTTGTCCTCCCCAGCACCCCCAAGGCCTTTTCTTCAGGGCTGCTCTCAAGCCAGTCCCTGCCCAGCCTGGGATCGCCTCAGTCTTTATGCAGGACCTTGCACTTGGCCTTGTTGAACCAAACAGTGTAAAACAATGAAGTGATGAAGGCTTCCTTTCTGTTACTTTATTGCTTAAACACACTGTTGATTTGCTCACATCTTGGTCTAAAACACAGGTACAAAAAGCACTGCAGTGTCCCTAACAACAGGGATTAGAAACAGAATCTCTTCCCATTCCTGTAGGAATGAATGGCCCTGACACCAGAGAAGGCTCTGCAGCCTTGGGCTCACCCAGAAAGAAAAGTTAGACTCATGAGAAACACATCAGAAAACCTCTCTGTTTCTGACATCTCCTAAATGCCTTCTGTTGAGGAATGGCTTGAACTGCAGGGACATGGTTCTATGGAACAGCTGCTTGAACAAAAAGTGTAGGCCGGACTCCATCTTGTTGTTTACTGCTCACAGTAAGCTAGTGTGCTGATGCAGCAAGGCCACCATAGCAGGGTTAATGACCAAGGGCAGTTAAAGATCCAAGGGTTCCCAGGCATCAGACACTGAGCATCACATCCCACCACAGGCCAGAGGTTCTGGGGTTGTTGGAATCAAATTCTGCCAGGCAGGTCAGGATTCACAGAATCACAGGATCAGCCAGGTTGGAAAAGACCTTCAAGATCACCAAGTCCAACCTATGACCCAGCACCATCTAATCAACTAAACCATGACACCAACTGCCTCATCCAGACTCTTTTTAAACACCTCCAGTGATAGTGACTCCACCACCTCCCTGGCAGCACATCCCAATGGCCAATCTCTCTTGCTGGGAAGAATCTCTCCCTCACATTCAGCCTAAACCTCCCCTGGCACAGCTTGAGACTGTGTCCTCTTGTTCTGGTACTGCTTGCCTGGGAGAAGAGACCAACCCCCACCTGGCTCCAACCTCCCTTCAGGGAGTTGCAGAGAGCAAGAAGGTCTCCCCTGAGCCTCTTCTTCTCCAGGCTGTTGCTGGATGCTACATTCCTAAGAGTCTTTCTTTTCATCTCCATGGCTTGGCTGAGATTAAAATGGATTCTTAGAAACCTGTTGTAGGAGTCTTGGCCATAAATCAGCAGATGAGGTGAAAATGTTCACCAGAGGTGCTTGTGCTCAGCTGGTGTGAGGGACACAGGTGAGCAGGCAGGGGCTTGGCCTCCTCACCTTCAGCTCTGTGGGCAGCCCTGGCCCAGGAAGACCCCTGGGTTCCTTGTGCTGATGCACTACATTTTGCTGATTAATTACTCCCTTGGTATCCCTTGTATCCCTTGGTATTATATTGGCTAGTAATGTATTGAGTGCTTTAAACCTTCATTTCCAGAGCAGCTGTGGTGACCTGTTCCCTACAGCCTTGTGCTGCATGTGACACGTTTGGTTTGAAGGGCTCTGACCTCTCATTGCCACAGGGGATTTAGTTTGGGGCTATATGTGGAAGTTGTGGCTGCCTCCTCCCTGGAGGTGTTCAAGGCCAGGCTGGATGGGGCCTTGAGCAACCCGATGTAGTGGAAGGTGTCTCTGCCCATGGCAGGGGGTTGGAATGAGATGATCTTTAAGGTTCCTTCCAAATGAAACCATTCTGTGACTCTGTGATTTAACTGAAGTGGAAACAAGATCTGGTCCTGAAGCTGCTGACACTGGTGGCAGTCATGCCCTCAGTTCAATGGGAGTGGAATCTGGGTGTAAGGGAGCCTGATTTTCACGAGAGATGGTAGGGAGCCAGCAGCAATGGTCACAGGTACATGCCCATGGGTCCCTGGTGTGGTTTTCATGCCATTTCCTAATGCAGGGAGCTCCCAGACCTCCAGTAGTTCAGGTGTTTCAGCCAACATTCCCCTTCTGATGCTGTAAGTCAACCTGTGTGAAGATCCTGTGCATCCTACATACAAGCAATGCTGCAGGCTTGGGGCAGTGTGGCTGGAAAGCTGCTGGCAGAAAGGGACCTGGGAGTGCTGATGGACAAGCAGCTGAACAGGAGCCAGCAGTGTGCCCAGGTGGCCAAGAAAGCCAGAGGCATCCTGGCTGGGATCAGCAATGCTGTGTCCAGCAGGAGCAGGGCAGGGATTGTCCCCTGGCACTCAGCTCTGGGGAGGCCACACCTCGAGTGCTGTGTCCAGTTCTGGGCTCCTCAATCCAAGAGAGATGTGGAGGTGCTGGAGCCAGGGCAGAGGAGGGCAAGGAAGCTGGGAGGGGTCTGGAGAATAAATCTGATGGAGAGAGACTGAAGGAGCTGGGGATGGTTAGTGTGAAACAGAGGAGGCTGAGGGGAGACCTCCTGGCTGTCTACAGCTCCCTGAAAGGAGGTTGTGGAGAGGTTGCTGCTGGTCTCTTCTCACAGGTCCTTGTTCTGTCCTTAGTGACAGAACAAGAGGGAATGGCCTCAAGCTGCAGCAGGGCAGGGTGAGACGGGAGAGTAGGAAACCTTTTTCATGGCAAGAGTGGTCAGGGATTGGAATGTGCTGCCCAGGGAGGTGGTGGAGTCCCCAAGCCTGGATGTGTTTCAAGGTGGTTTGGATGTGGTGCTTGGGGCTCTGGTTTAGGGGTGACCCTTGAGGAGTAGGGTTCCGTATTGGACTTGGTGATTCTGAGGGTGTCTCCCAACCTGAATGGTTCTGTGATTCTGTGAACTCCTCAGGCCAGGGTTTTGCTTAGTTCATCTTATTCTAAAACCAGCCCAGGTCACAGAGGACTACAGGTGGAATCAGAACTAGTTCTCTGGCTGTCAAGTCCTGGGTGGGGTTCCTGGGCAGGGGAGGGTTTGTGTGGTCATTTCCCCAGATCTGCCCACTCCAGCTGAGATCCTACACCCTGCATTGACCCTCCCTGGCTCACACTGCTGACTGAATTTGGACACTAATAAGCTCACTGCCTTGAGACAGTTATACCACTGCAAAACCCATGCCCCAGATTCACTCAGGCTGTGACAGAAGACAGAAAGAGTAAATTTTCCTACAGTAGTCAACGTCTCCTGTTTCCCACTCCCGTTGGAATGAGCAGATTGTTCTTCACAGAATCACACGATGCTAGGGGTTGGAAGGGACCTCCAGAGATCACCCAGCCCAACCCCCCTGCCAGAGCAGGAGCACCCAGGGCAGGGCACACAGAACACATCCAGGTGGGGTTTGAAAGGCTCCAGAGCAGGAGACTCCACAACCTCTCTGGGCAGCCTGCTCCAGGCTCCAGCACCCTCACAGGGACAAAGTTTTTCCTCCTGTTCCCCTGGCACCTCCTCTGCTCCAGCTTGCCCCCAGTGCCCCTTGTGCTGTTATCCCCAGCAATGAGGGCAGCCCTCAGGCTCCTCTGCTCCAAGCTCCAAGCCCCAGCTCCCTCAGCCTGGCCTCACAGGGAGATGTTCCACTGCCTGCAGCAGCTTGGGGGCTCTGTGCTGGACTCTCTCAAGCAGTTCCCTGAGGTCCTTTTTGACCTGAGAGGCTCAGAACTGGACACAATATTCCAGATGTGGCCTCAGCAGGGCAGCACAGAGTGGGAGGAGAACCTCTCTAACCTACTCACCACAGCCCTTCTATCAGACCCCAGGATGCCCTTGGTCTTCTTGGCCAGAAGGGCTGTTCATGGCCCAGTCTAATTTAGAGTGAAACAGGGACTTAGGAAGGTCATACATTAATGCCATACTTTAAAGGAATCAGTGTCAGCAGAGGTCAGTCTGTAGACAGAAATTCTCCTCGAGCTTCAAGAGGAAATGGGCTGAAGTTGTGCCAAGGGAGGTTCAGGTTGGATATTAGGGAAAGTTTCTTCACAAGCACTGGGACAGGCTGCCCAGGGAGGTGGTGGAGTCATCATCCCTGGAGGTATTTAAAAGCTGTATGGATGTGGTGCTGAGGGATGTGGTTTAGTGGCAGTGGCTCAGCATCAGTGGTGGGGTTGTGAGCTCCAGGGGACTAGTTGGACTTGATGATCTCCAAGGTCTCTTCCAACGTCAACAGTTCTGTGATTCTCCTACAAAGGGAAGAGGCTGTGTGAAGGAGTTAATTACTCTCAGGGAAATGCACAGCCCTTGCAACCACCTGAAAGGTACAATGAGCCTAGACCATTGCAGGAAGAGGTTTCCTCTCCTCTCTAAGCAGTGATTAATGACAATTATAGGGCTTGCTAAATTAGCCCTAAGAAAGACCAGCGCTCTTACAAGATTTAAAGAAGTGTGATGCTTTCTGACTCCCAGTCTGACCCTACAGGCAACACCTTGACTGTGCTTTAGGTCTTTCCTTCTTGCACAGGTGGACAGGGATTCTCAGAAGACCTTCAGGCCCCTGATGCTGCTGCAGGGATTCTCAATGCCATGGGAGAAAGCCTTGCTCTCACTGAAGTCACCAGAAGGAGCCTTGTTGTCCTTGTCAGGCAAAACCAGAACGACTCACCTTGCCCACACTGCAGTGAGCATAGAATCACAGAATCATTAAGGCTGCAAAAGACTTTGAAGATGACTGAGTCCAACCATAACCCAGCTCCCATGGCCACTGAACTGTAGCCTGAAGTGCCACATTTCCAAACCTCTTCAACACCTCCAGGCATGGGGACTCCACCACCTCCCTGGGCAGCCTGCTCCAGTCCCTGACCACTCCTGCAGCAAAGAAATTGCTCCTAATATCCAACCTAACCCTTCCCTGGCACAACTTCAGCCCATTTCCCCTCATCCTGTTGCTGGGTACGTGGTTCTTACTTAGTTCATACATATGATAGGATCACAGGATCACAATATGTTAGGGGTTGGGAGGGACCTTCAAATATCATCAAGTTCAATCCCCTGCCAGAGCAGGACCATAGAATCCAGCTCAGGTCACACAGGAACACATCCAGATGGGTCTTGAAAGGCTGCAGAGAAGGAGACTCCACAACCTCTTTGGGCAGCCTGTTCCAGGGCTCTGGGACCCTCACAGTGAAGAAGTTCCTCCTCATGTTGAGGTGGAACCTCCTGTGCTGAAGTTTATATCCATTACCCCTTGTCCTACCACAGGGTGCAAAGGAGAAGAGGCTGTCCCTTCTCTCTTGACACTCAGCCCTCAGGTATTTGTGGACATTTATTAAATCCCTTCTCAGTCTTCTCTCCAGACCAAAAAAGCCCCAGGGCTCTCAGCCTCTCCTCCCCAGGCAGTGCTGCAGTCCCTTCAGCATCCTTGTAGGCTCTGTTGGTCTCTCTCCAGCAGATCCCTGTGCCTCTAGAACTGGGATGCCCAGAACTGGCTGCAATATTCCAGGTGAGGTCTCACCAGGGCACAGTAGAGAGGGAGGAAAACCTCCCTGGATCTGCTGGCCACACTCTGCTGAATGCAGCCCAGGATCCCATTGGCCTTCTTGGCCACCAGGGCACATTGCTGTCCCATGGACAGGGCAAAACCCTAGCTACGGTGTCCAAAAGTAAATTTCAAACCCACCCATGGCCGTGATCGCTTAAGCAGCTTGAACAGCTTAGGCTCATTCTGACACTCGCAGAGATTTGGACTCCAGTTTGCAATTCCCAGAGCCGCCTGAGGGCTCTGCGCTGGGGATGGGTTGGCTTCATTCGGTTCCCTGCCTCCCATCGCTTACTCCGTGGCTCTTCCCTCCGCTTTTCTGCAGCCTTGGAGCCCCCCCGCAGCCCTGCACGGCGGGGCCCCCCCAGCCCTCCCGGACACCTCCCCGCGGTGCGCAGCGGAGCGGCACAGCGCGGGGCCGGCGGCCGGGCTCCGGCCGCAGCCTGGGGCGCGGGGGCCCTCTGGCGGCGGCGGGGAAGAGCGCGTCCGGCCACAGCTGGCGCCCCCTATTGGCACAGACCCGCCACGTCCCGGGAAATCGGAGCGCTGGGGGCTTGTCCATCCCTGCTCGCACCGCAGCCCTGTCCCGACAGCCCTGCCCTCCCCCAAAGCTCGGGGAGGTGTTTGGGCACCGGGTTTGGCTTTTTGGGGTTCTAACCCAGCGGAGCGCAGCTGCTGGGCTGGCGGCGAAAGCGCTCAGGTAGGGAAAGCGCCGAACAGAACCACTTTGGTGGGAAGGAAAAGAGAAACTCTGGAATAGGTTGCCCAGAGAGGTTGTGGATTCCCCTTCCCTGGAGGGGACTTGAGCAACCTGGTCTAGTTGAGAGGTGTCCCTGCCCATGGCAGGGGGTTGGGGTAGATGATCTCTAAGGTCCCTTCTAACCTGAGCCATTCTGTGATCCTATGAAAGAGGGAATGCCTTAATGTTGAATTATGGCACACTAACCCATGCCACAGGGCAGGAGACCGACAGCAGAACAGGTTTAAAGCACCAAATCCTAGACTCATTAAGGCTGGAAGAACCCTCTAAGATCAAGTCCAACCATTGACCTAACACTACCATGGCCACTAAACCGTGTCCCCAAGTGCCATGGCCACAGATTCTTGAACACCTCCAGGCATAGTGACTCCACCACCTCCCTGGGCAGCCTGTGCCAATCCCTGACCACTGTTTCAATAAAGAATGTTTTTCCTATTGTCCAACCCATACCTCCTTTGGCACAGCTTGAGGCCATTTCATCACATCCTATTGTTGGTCGTTTGAGAGAAGAGACCAACACTGGCCTCCCCCCAAGCCTCCTTTCAGGGAGTTGTAGAGAGTGAGAAGCTCTCCCTTCAGCCTCCTTTGTCTCCAGGCTAAACAGCCCCAGGTTCCTCACAATTCCCCAGACCAGACTCATTGCCTTTCTCTGGAGATGCTCCACTGCGTTGCCAGTAAGGCAAGCAAAGAGATGCCAGCAGGCATCTGCTGGTCAGGCCCCAAAGCCACAGAGCAGGGCAGTGGTAGGGGAGGACTGACCATTTGGTGTCCCTTTTACAGATGTGGAATACCTCTCACCAAGAGCCAGATCAGCCTACAGCCTCCCAGCTGCCTGTGCTTGCTCCTGCACAGCAGCGTTGGACATCAAAGTCAACAGAAAAGAGGTGAAAAGAGCTTCAGATGAAAGAGATTCAGCAGAACTGCCTATAGAATCATAGGATGGTCTGGGTTAGGAAGGCCCTCCAAAGCTCATCCAGTTCAACCCTCTCTGCACTCAGCAGGGACATCCTCCACTGGATCAGGTTGCCCAGAGCCCTGTCCAGACTCACCTTGAATATCTCCAGGCATGGAGCCTCAACCACCTCCCTGGGCAACCTGTGCCAGTGTTCCACCACCCTCCTGGTGCAGAATTTGTTCCTCACACCCAAGCTCAATCTGTTCTGCTCTAGTTTGAAGCCATTGCCCCTGGTCCTGTCCCTGCAGGCCTTTGCAAACAGTCTCTCTCCATCCTTCTTGTAAGGGTTGGAAGGGACCTCCCTGCCAGGGGCAGGGACACCTCACACTACAGCAGGTTGCTCACAGCCACATCCAGCCTGGCTGCAAACACCTCCAGGCAGGAGGCTTCCACCACCTCCCTGGGCAACCTGTGCCAGTCTCTCACCACCCTCATGGGGAACAACTTCTTCCTAACATCCAATCTGAATCTCCCCATTTCTAGTGTTGCTCCATCCCCCCCCAGCCCTATCACTCCCTGACACCCTCAAAAGTCCCTCCCCAGCTTTCTTGGAGCCCCCTGCAGATATTGCAAGGCCACAAGAAGGTCTCTCCAGAGATAATGCAAATCTTTCCACCAGTTTGGATCAGGGAATCTGCCCTTGGCTTACTTAGAGGAAACAGCTGCAGGGCATGTTTCTTCCCTTCACATCCCAAATGAAGTTCCAGCAAAAGAATTTGGGGGTTTCAAGTCACAAGATTTTGGTTCAGATAAGGAAAGTTCTGCTCCACACCTTTGTGAGCATGCAAAAGCTGTGATGTTAGCAATGGCATTGGTTTGGGGAAGGTTTGGTGTGTAACTGGCAATAGCAATGCAGCTGCACATCCAGCAGCTCAGACACCAGCTCTTCAGGTCATCAACAGCCTCTGCAAAAGAACATCTCTGCACTGGGTTCAAATCTGGGCACCACAGGACAGGAAAGACATTGAGGTGCTGGAGGGTGGCCAGAGAAGAGCAATGAGGCTGCTGGGGCATTTGGAGGGCACCATATGAGGAAAAGCTGAGGGAGCTGGAGGTGTTTCATGTGGAGAAGAGGAGGCTGAGGGGAGACCTCATTGCTCTCTACAGCAAGGGAGGCTGCCATGAGGCTGCTGTTGGTCTCTTCTCCCAAGTACCCAGCAATAGGACAAGAGGAACTGGGCTGAAGTTGTGCTAGGGGAGGGTTAGGTTGGAGAGTAGGAACAATTTCTTTGCTGCGAGAGTGGTCAGGGATTGGCAGAGGCTGCCCAGGGAGGTGGTAGAGTCCCCATCCCTGGTGGTGTTCCAGAAGCTGTAGATGTGGAGCTTCAGGATAGAGTTTAGTGGTCATGGGAGCTGGGTTGTGGTGGGACTCAATCTTTAAGGTCTTTCCCAACCTTAACAACTCTGTGATTCCTGCCTTGGAACCTCCCCAGGTCTCTGTGTGCTCAGGCTGGGAGCTGATGTTTCAGCCATGCAGATAAAGGGGACATAGTGAAGTCCATGGCAGCATCTCCTCAAACCCACACAGGACTTTGCCTCTGCTCCCTCTGGCTGCACAATCACAGTGGGACCTTGACCGCTTTGTGAGGTGGGCTGGAGCTATCCTCATGAAGTTCAAACCCAGTGCAAGGTCCTGAACCTGGGTTGGGCCAATTCTAATCACAAATGCAGGGTGGATAAAGAATGGATAGAGAGCAGTGCTGAGGAGAAGGACTCGGGGGTGCTGTGTGAGGAGAAGCTCAACAAGAGCCAGCAGTGTGCTCTTGTAGCCCAGACCCAACTGTCCTGGGCAGCATCCCCAGCAATGTGGGCAGCAGCTCAAGGGAGGGGTTTCTGCCCCTCTGCTCTGCTCAGCTCTGCTCTCTCAGCTCTGCTCTGCTGAGACCCCACTTGGAGAACTGTACCCAGCTCTGGAGCCTCCAACACAAGAAAGACCTGGAGCTGTTGGGGTAGGTCCAGAAGAGGCCACAAAGATGATCAGAGAACCTCTCCTATGAAAACAGGCTGAGACAGTTGGGGCTGTTCAGCTGGGAGAAGGCTCTGGGGAGGCCTTAGTAATCTTAGCAACCATCCAGTATTTGAAGGAGGCTACAGGAGAGCTGGGGAGGGAGTTTCTACAAAGACCTGGAGTGACAGGACGAGGGGTGATGGCTTCAGACTGGAAGAAGCTGGATTTAGATGAGACATTAGGAAGAAATTCTTCCCCAGGAGGGTGGTGAGGCACTGGAACAGGTTGCTCCACAGTGCTCTGGAGGCTCCAAGGCTGGAAGTGTTGAAAGGCAGTCTGGATGGAGCCTTGAGCAACCTGGCCTAGTAGGAGTTGTCCCCTGCCCAGGGCAGTGGGGTGGGAACTGGATGATCTTTAAGGTCCCTTTCAACCCAAACCATTCAAGTGAGTCTGTGATCACCTCACCTCCATGAAGCTGCAGGAGACCACAGCACTCCCTTTTGGATTCCTCCCCAACACCAACTGTGACAAGTCTTTTTGGCTCTCCCCTCTGCTGCCTCCACAGGCTGGGAGCTCTCTGCCCAGCAGGCACTCCAGGGAGTCTCTGAGGCAGCCCTTTTCCAAGGCTTTTGCTCTTCAAAGCTCCTTCCTCCTAAATATATTTATCTATTGCTGATAGTTTGATTAGAGGGGAGGAAGGCAGTGAGTCACTGCTGGGATTGTACCTAACAACTTGGAAAGCTCTCTCCCACCTCCCCCCGTGACTGAGCATTGCCTTCCAGCACAGACTCAGACCCGCACCTACAGATCAGCTGCCACAGGGAATTTCACTTCTCAACACCTCGCAGCAACAGATGATCGCCCAAATGTCAGCTCCACTGCACTTGGAGCCGCCTCATGCTGAGCTTCCCAGCACACACCAAGCCTGAGAGCCATCAAGAGAGGCGAGCTGCAGACCTGACTCATCCTACAGCCCTTTGCAGATCTTTCAAACCCTCTTCAAATGGCTCTGCTCTTCTTTCAGCCTGCTTGCTGCTGCTGAGGGATCAGAGGAGCAACACACGAGTGGAAAGTCAGGGTCAGCTTTTCCCTCTCTGGAGGAGCTCTTGAATGAGTGCCTTTTGAGTCTGAAATGATAGCAATCCTCTAACAAGCTATGGAGGAGCCTTTGAGTGTGACGTTTGTATAAACACCAACCTTTTTATCCTCAGGCTTTGCTGGCCAAGGAAATCCCTTCCAGTTCCTTTGCATGTGTGACATCCAAACCCAGTGAATTAACACCATATGGGGGAGAGAGAGGGGTGAAAAATCACCTCTGTGGCCAAAAGAGCTCAGAAAAAAAGAGAAAACAAAAAAACCCTGAACAGCTGAGGCTGAAGATTGCCCATGGAGAGTTTGTGTTGTGTTTAGACATGGGTGTTAATTCTTCATCCAGATTATGTACAGCCCAGACTGTAGCAGCATCTGCTGCGTGATGCACAGCTGATGGACGATGCAGTGGAACTCTGCTGCAGTGGGCTTGTGACTTATAACCAAACAGAATCTAAACAGCCAGCAAATGAAGATTGCCCTTCCCTTCCCTTCCCTTCCCTTCCCTTCCCTTCCCTTCCCTTCCCTTCCCTTCCCTTCCCTTCCCTTCCCTTCCCTTCCCTTCCCTTCCCTTCCCTTCCCTTCCCTTCCCTTCCCTTCCCTTCCCTTCCCTTCCCTTCCCTTCCCTTCCCTTCCCTCCCCTCCCCTCCCCTCCCCTCCCCTCCCCTCCCCTCCCCTCCCCTCCCCTCCCCTCCCCTCCCCTCCCCACCCCTCCTTTCCCTTCCCCCGGGAGGAATATGAAGAAAAGAATCAGAATTGTCAGGCTTGGAAGGGACCTCAAGGCTCAGCCAGTTCCAACCCCCCTGCCATGGGCAGGGACACCTCACACTACAGCAGGTTGCTCACAGCCACATCCAGCCTGGCTGCAAACACCTCCAGGCAGGAGGCTTCCACCACCTCCCTGGGCAGCCTGTGCCAGTCTCTCACCACCCTCATGGGGAACAACTTCTTCCTAACATCCAATCCGAATCTACCCATTTCTAGTTTTGCTCCATCCCCCCCAGTCCTATCACTCCCTGACACCCTAAAATAGCTGTGCAAGCCCTCAGAGGAGGGGAGATCTCTTCACAACGGCTACCCTCCTTGTTTCCCTGAGGAGGCAGTGAAAATTCTGACATGGTGCAGCCTGTAACTCAAACTGTCCTCCTAGAACTCACATCCTGTCTTTTTTGAACCTTCAGCTATCTTTGGCCCTCAGAGGTCACAGAGTTTTGTGACAGTCAGAGGTGCTATGGCACAGCCAGCCTTAGAAACAGACTTCCATCTGCAAGCAGCTGGTAGTATCTACCAAGTGAAAAGGTCTTGTGGTTCCCTCACCTAAGTTCTCCTACAGAAATACCACCTGCTGCTAGACTGCCCCAGACAGCACTTAGCAGAGCAACCCTGGCAAGTACTGCAGTTTGTGGCCAGAACCACCAGAACCTTGCTGGCAGTCACCACTTGGCAGCAAAGAGCACCAGCAGCAGGTGGCTGAGGCTCCCCACTGAAGGTGTGCAAGCTATGATGTGTCACTTGGGCTCTCAAGAACGACTGATGTCCCCAAGCAGCCAGCAACGGGGTGAGAGGAAATGGGCTCAAGCTGTGCCAGGGGAGGTTAGGTTGGAGATGAGGAACTATTTTCTTTCCTGCAAGAGTGGTCAGGCACTGGGACAGGCTTGCCCAGGGAGGTTGGTGGAGTCCCCACGCCTGGAGGTGTTCCAGAAGCATGGAGATGTGGAGCCTCAGGGTATGGTTCAGTGGTCATGGGAGCTGCGTTATGGTTGGACTTGATGATCTCAGAGGTCTTTTCCAACCCTAATGATTCTGTGATTGCATGATTGCATGTTCCTCACATTTACAGGGGAGGAAGGAGGAACCCAAACAGAGCAAACCTGGAAATGCTGAGGAGCTAGGAGAAGGTGCAGCTATTCCCCTCTGGGCCTGCTGGGGAGACACAGCCCTCCTTCAGCTGCTGAGGCAGCCAGCCACCACCTTCTCTCTTGCTTACAGCTCACTCCTCTGTCATCAGGGCTCAGGAAAAAACCAAGCCTTGGCCAGAGGAGGCTTTTATTCCTGGTGGATACTCAGCATCTGGGGCTCTACCCAGCAGCTGAGTCACCCTAAGGACTTCTGCAAATTAGACTTCTCCATAAATTCTGTTTGGCTTCGACACATCTCAGTGTTTAAAGGTTTCCTGGGGAGATGAAACACAAAGCTAATTACAGCAAGCCATCCGTCAGGGCAAGGCATCGACTGGCTTCCCCCTCCAGATGGGCTTCCTTTGGGCTGGCAGCAGGCATCCCACAGCTCAGAGAGGGAAAGACAGGAGGCGTTAGGAAGGCACACTGCAGCCCCCAGCCTGACACCTCTTTAGTGCAGTCTATTTATTTTTTATCCTCTGCTTTGACAGAAGCCTCATAAAGTGTTCTGCTCCTTCTGGAGGGTCAGAGCCTCGTGACCTTCCATGATTCCAGGGAGAGGGAACATCACTTTCGAGGGCATGTTTATTATCTCTGTAAACAGTCTGTTTTCCACGCCAGGGGAAGGCTTTTCTGGACGTGCTTAGCTGACAGCTCAACTTTGCTGGCTCACTTTTCCCCCCACCCAGCCCTGCCTGCCAAATGTTTTTGATCACAGTCTGGCAAACACAAGAAGACTGAGAGCAGAGCTGAGCAAATCACCTCCAGAAAACTCCTGGGTTTCCCCCTCGCCCCCCCTTTTTTTTATGGCTTCCATAATAGGCCTGAATCTTGAATGCAGTTTCCTGGAGTTCAGCTCCCATTTTAAAGCACTCTGGGTTTAACTAAAGTAACTTGGGGGAAGCAGGAAAGCCACTCACAGAACAGCTGTGGGGAAGCATGTCTATTGCTTCAGGCTCCCAAAGAACCAAGTCTCCATTGCTGTTCCTGCAGGAAAGCAGCTGCCTGTCAGCTGAAACTCTTCACAGGAAGACTCCAAATCTGTGCTCTTGTGCCCTGGTGGCCAAGAAGGCCAATGGGATCCTGGGGTGCATTCAGAGGAGTGTGGCCAGCAGATCCAGGGAGGTTCTCTTCCTCCTCTACTCTGCCCTGCTGAGACCTCACCTGGAATATTGCATCCAGCTCTGGGCTCCCCAGTTCAGGAGGGACAGGGATCTGCTGGAGAGAGTCCAGGGGAGAGCTACAAGGATGCTAAAGGGATGGCAGCACTGCCTGGGGAGGAGAGGCTGAGAGCCCTGGGGCTGTTCAGTCTGGAGAGGAGAAGGCTGAGAGGGATCTGATCAATGTCTATCAATAGCTGAGGGCTGGGGGTCAGGAAGGAAGGGACAGGGACAGCCTCTGCTCACTGTGCCCTGGGACAGGACAAGGGGCAAGGGATGGAAACTCCAGCACAGGAGGTTCCACCTCAACATGAGGGAGAACTTCCTGACTGTGAGGGTCCCAGAGCCCTGGAGCAGGCTGCCCAGAGAGGTTGTGGAGTCTCCTTCTGTGGAGCCTTTGCAGCCCTGTCTGGCTGTGTTCCTGTGTGACCTGTGCTGGATTCTGAGGTCCTGCTCTGACAGGGGGCTTGGACTGGAAGCTCTCCAGAGGTCCCTCCCAGCCTTTCTTCTAACATCCTGTGACCTGTGATCCTGTTTGTGCTGGCACAAATGTTTACAGGAGGGAGACAAGGCCACAGGCAAACCAAATGGCTCTTCAAATACGACCAGGCCATATCTGCTGGTTTTACAGAATCACAGGATGCTTTGAGTTAGAAGGGACCCTAAATATCATCCAGCTCCAACCCCTTGCCCTGGGGTGGGACACCTCCCACAAGCCCAGATTGCTCAAGGCCTCATCCAGCCTGGCCTCCAGGCAGGAGGCAGCCACAGCCTCCCTGGGCAACCTGTGCCAGAGTCTCCCCACCCTCACTGCAAAGAATTTCTCCATCATCTCCAGTCTCAGTCTCCCCTCCTCAAGCTTCAATCCATTCCCTCTCATCCCATCACTACAAGCCCTTGCAAAAAGTTCCACTCTGCCTACATGCTCCTGCAGAGTTTAATCTGGATGCAGAGTAATCTATTGTTTAGTTAGCTGTGACCAACACCAAGCTGTGTGGTGTGGCTGACAGGCTGGAGGGGAAGGATGGCATCAAGAGGGCCCTGCACAGCCTGCATAGCAGCCTCATGAGGTTCAACAGGCCCAAGGGCAAGGTCCTGCACCTGGGACAGGGCAATCCCAAGCACAAATCCAGGCTGGGTGAAGAATGGGCAGAGAGCCTGTTCCAGTGTTTGAGAACCTTTTCAGTGAAGAACTTTCTTCTAACATCCAACCTGAACTTCCCCTGGTGCAACCTGAGGCTATTCCCTCTCTTCCAATCACTCATTACTAGGGAGCAGACACCAACCCCCACTGGGCTCCAGCCTCCTTTGAGGGAGCTGTAGAGAGCAAGAAAGTCTCCTCTCAGCCTCCTCTTTTCCAGACTGGACAGCTGCAGTTTCCTCATCTGCCCCTCACAACACCTGAGCTCTAGGTCCATCTTAAGCTCTGCTGCTCCTCAGCTACACAGCTCTGAAACCCCTCCAGGGACAGGGAATCCACCACTGCCCTGGGCAGCCTGGGCCAGGCCTTGACAACCCTTCTGGGGAAGAAATTGTGCCTAACATGAGCCTGAAACCTCCCCTGGTGCAACTTGAGGCCATTTCCTCTTGTCCTATCACTTGCTACCTGGGAGAAGAAACCAACCCCCACCTCACTCCCACCTCCTTTCAGGGGGTGGTAGAGAGCAATGAGGTCTCCCCTCAGCCTTCCCTTCTGCACTCTAAACAGCCCCCCAGTACCTTCAGCCACTCCTCCCCAGCCCTGTTCTCCAGACCCTTCCCCAGCTGTGTTGCCCTTCTCTGGACCTGCTCCAGCCCCTCAATGTCCTTCTTGGAGTGAAGGCCCCAAAACAGCCCAGTTCTCAAGATGTGGCCTCACCAGTGCCCAGCACAGGGCACTGCCCTGCTCCTGCTGCCCACACCACTGCTGCTCCAGGCCAGGATGCCTCCTTGGCCACCTGGGCACGCTTTGGCTCATCTTCAGCCAGCTGTTGATCAGCTCCCCCAGATCTTCCCTTGCTGGGCTGCTTTACAACCACTCTGCCCCAGGCCTGGAGCACTGCAGGCTTTATAAAACAAAACTCTGCAGCCATTTGTTTTAGAGAGCAAACTGGTTAGAGACAGATGAGTGATGGAAGCAGAGTACAGAAACAGATGCAGCAGGTTACACCTTCAACTACTGCAAAGGCATTTCTCCATCGTGTTTTGGAAAGACAAGACAAACCACAGCAGAGGGCAGAAGGGGTCTCAGGCTCTCTGTATTCCCTGCCCTGATTCAGGTAAGACTTCCCCACAGTCAAAGCTGCAGATTTTGGCTGTCAGGTCACTTAATCACTGTTTGACAGAGCTTTCCCCAGGAGCTTCCCTGTGCTGTTGTAAAATGCAGATCAGCTCTCTGCTGCACTTCAGCTATTCATAGATCACTGCTGCAATGGGAAGTGGGGGTAAGGTGAGCTACACAGAGAGCCCCACTCTGTGTGACAGCAAACTTAGCTCTGAACAGCTTTTCACCTGACTTGTGGCAGTTGCCACAACTAGAAAGGTGAAAGTGCAGTTTTAAGGTCTTGATGCTAACAAATGTAAAGCACTCAAAGCCCAAAGAGAGAAGGGCATAATGTGCCTGCACAAACACTGCAAATGAGAGGCCTGTAGTGAAACCTGAAGTCATCTTTGCAAAGGTCCAACCCCATGGATGATGACTCCACCACTGCCCCAGGTAGCCTCTTCCAGTGTTTGAGAAGCCTTTCAGTGAAGAAATATTTCCTAGTATCCAGCCTGAAGCTCCCCTGGTGCAGCCTGCAGCTTGATGTTGGCCCAGCTGTGTGGTGCAAAACACCACCAAGCTCAGGAGCTGAGATCTTCATTTATGCAGGAGCTACTGAGATGAAGCACTGCAGCTTCACAGCTGAGTCCTATCTCTGCATCCAGCACTCCGAGGAGTTTAAAGAGAGGGCAGAACCCTAACAAAGAACAAAGTATTTAATCAAAAAGTCATAGAACTGGTTTGGTTGGAAAAGGCCTCTGAGATGATTGGGTTCAATCATCAACTGAACACCACCATGGCCATCAAACCATGTCCCCAAGTGCCATGGCTACACTTTCACTGAACACCTCCAGGGATAGGGATTCCACCACCTCCCTGGGCAGCCTGTTCCAATCCCTGACTACTCTTGAAGCAAAGAAATGGTTCCTAATTTCCAACCTAAACCTCCCCTGGCCTTTTCCTCTCATCCAATCACCTGATTCACTAGAGAGACCAACCCCCACCTCCCTCCTTGCAGGGACTTGTAGAGAGCAATGAGGTCTCCCCTCAGCCTCCTCTTCTCCACACAGAACACCCCCAGCTCCCTCAGCTGCTCCTCCCCAGCCCTATTCTCCAGACCCTTCCCCAGATTTGTTGCCCTTCCCTGGACCTGCTCCAGCCTCTCAATGTCCTTCTTGGAGTGAGGGCCCCAAAACTGAACCCAGTACTTGAGATATGACCTCACCAGTTGTGAGTGAAGGAGTAAAATCCCTTCCCTTCTCCTGGTCACACTGTTGCTGATCCAGGTCAGGACGTTGGTGGCCTCCTTGGCTACCAGAGCACACTGTTGGCTCATGTTCAGACAGCTTTTGAGCAACACCACCAGGTCCTGGTCTGCCCAGCAAGGTTCCAGCCTCTCCGGTTCCAGTTCCCAGAGCTGGAAGAGGAACAGCTGCAGCATGTGAATGTGCCACAAGGTGGCAGGTGCCGGTCTGAAATAAGTCCCAGAGTCACAGCATCACAATGTGAGAGGCTGGAAGGCACCTCCAGAGATTGCCCCATCCAATCCCCATGCCAAAAGCAGGATCATCACTCAGGGCAGTCCGCACAGGGATGCATCCAGAAGGGGTTTGAAAGTGTCCAGAGGAGACTGCACAGCTCCTCTGGGCAGCCTGCTCCAGGGTTTGGGTGAGATTTGCCATACCTCAGCAGCAAAACTTAGATCTGGCTCCGGTGGAAGTCAGCTTCTCTGGAGTCATTCCACTTGTGTCAGGCTCACACTTGGTTCTGTAGTATCTGTCCCAGAGAATCTCATTAGGTTCCTCAGATTATTATCAAACTTGCATTCACATTTCTTGCAGCAGTGTTCCCAGGTGGCCAAGAAGGCCAAGGGCATCCTGGCCTGCATCAGGAAGAGTGTGGCCAGCAGGAGCAGGGAAGTCCTTGTGCCCTGTGCTCAGCACTGCTGAGGCCACACCTTGAGTCCTGTGTCCAGTTCTGGGCTCCTCAGTTTAAGAAGGACATTGAGACACTTGAAGGTGTCCAGAGAAGGGCAACAAAGCTGGGGAGGGGTCTGGAGCACAGCCCTGTGAGGAGAGGCTGAGAGCTGGGGTTGCTTAGCCTGGAGAAGAGGAGGCTCAGGGGAGACCTTCTTGCTCTCTCCAACTCCCTGAAGGGAGGTTGGAGCCAGGTGAGGGTTGGTCTCTTCTCCCAGGCACCCAGCAGCAGAACAAGAGGACACAGTCTCAAGCTGTGCCAGGGGAGGTTAGGCTGGAGGTGAGGAGAAAGTTCTTCCCAGCAAGAGAGATTGGCCCTTGGGATGTGCTGCCCAGGGAGGTGGTGGAGTCACCATCCCTGGAGGTGTTCAAGAGGGGATTGGATGTGGCACTTGGAGCCATGGTTTAATCTTCAGGAGGTGTTAGGTAGTAGGCAATGAGTTGGACTTGATGATCTCTGAGGTCTTTTCCAACCTGGTTGATTCTATGATTCCTCAGGCCCAAAATCCCTTCAGGGCTGGGGACCTCACCACTCTGGGACAAGAGTTGGGCCTGCTGAGTCAAGCAGTGACAGAGGCAGCCCTGCCACCTCTGCAGCCCTGTGCTGGCACAAGGGTTTGTGCAGCTGCGCCACAAGCCAGCCCTGGGACGTGGTGTGGTGAACA
This sequence comes from Dryobates pubescens, assembly GCF_014839835.1. NCBI lineage: Eukaryota > Metazoa > Chordata > Aves > Piciformes > Picidae > Dryobates > Dryobates pubescens. The sequence continues at coordinate 18,063,500 of NC_071612.1, read as the reverse complement.
ACTCTTCTTTTCCCTTCTTTCAGCTAGAAAGGGGAAAAAAAACCAGCACTGCTTTTCAAAGTGAGCTATGTCTCCTGTGGTTGCAGATTCACAACAAAAGGAGGGAAACTTTCTGAAGGTTAGAAGTTGTTTCTGAAGCCCCCTGGGAAGTTTGTTTATCCCTGCAATTATGTCTTGATAAACACACACGCTGGGAACAGAGATCACAGCCCTGCTCAGCCCCAAGCCAGCAAAACCCTAGCCACAGGAGAATTATAACTGAGGATAAAGGCACAAATCACACTCAGCAGGAATGAACATTAAATGCCATTCCTGTACTTAACTGTGAAAAACAAACTTGGAAATGCCAGCAACAGTTTCTGCCAGGAGGGCACAGGAAGGGAAACCACATCCAAGTCTTTCAGGGGGAGACAGAGGTAGGAGTGGCACAGCCATTTCCCCCCTGCCCCTTGTTTAGAAATCACAGTTCTTGTAGGAAATGTGCTGCAGAATCACAGAATATCTTTGGCTGGAAGAGACCTCCACGCTCATCCAGTCCCACCTTTGACCCCCACACTACAAGGTCAGCACTAAACCGTGTCCCTAAGTGCCAGCTCCACGCAACAGGGATTGGTGACCCCAGCACTACCCTGGGCAGACTGTTCCAATGTTTCAGAATCCTGTCAGTGAAGAAATATTTCCTAATACCCAGCCTGGACCCCCCCCAGCACTGTTTGTATCCATTTCATCTGATCCAGTCGCTTGGCACCAAGGAGAAGAGGCTGTCAAAACCCAAGCCATGTTTAAGACACTTCAGTCCTGGACTGACATACTTTAAGAAGCAAGCCCTGTCTCTTGTGCTGGCAGCTTCTTTAGCTTTGCAGAAGGAAAAGGAGCAAGAGAGATCTCTTCAGCATTTTTTGGTAGAACTGCCATACTCACATGGAAAGGCTGAGAGCTGGAGCAGCTCAGCCTGGAGGAGGTTTAGGGGAGGCCTTCTTGCCATGGATCAGTACAGAAAGCTTGGCTACTAGGAGGATGGAGACTCCCTCTGTACAAGGAGTTCCATGGAGGAGACAAGGGTTGCTGGGGACAAGTTACCGCTGAGGGCATTCCCACTGGACTCCAGAAGAAAATGTTCCCCATGAGCAGAGTCAGACACTGGAATCACCACCCAAGGGCAGCAGTGGAGTCCCCTGCATTGGGCAGTTTCCAGACTCAACTTGCCAGGCTGCTGGCCCAGCTCATTCCAGCTCCACCATCACTTAGAAAGGTTGGAGAAGATGATCTCTGGGGTCCCTTTGAACCTCGCATTCTGTGATTTCCGCTAAGTGTCCAATTCTGGTTTTATCTCTAAAACCCCTAAGTTAAGCCCATCTGTGATTCCTAGGATGTACTGGAGACACTAACTCTCTGAGCTAATGTGGCTCAGCAGACAGAACACATAACGCTGCCAAAAATCTGCAAGCATTTTGAAAACCACAACTTAACTTCACAAGGGTCCTAGAGGGACACTCACTCTAAAAGCATCCTCCTTACCCAGCAGATGTTTCAGCCCAGCACACTAACACACTGGGACACAGCACTTAGGACTCCTTTAATCAGGAACTGTGTATTCAACTCTGGGATTTAAATAAACCATTACAAACCTCTTCTAACTCTGGGTCCAAGATGTTTTATGTGTTAAAAATGCTATTAAACCCCCCCTTAAACGAAGCCTCTCCAAACCCTAACTGATGTCTTCACCACCATCATCCTTAATGAGTCAGGTGTAGCACATCCAACTCGTCAGTGAGTTGGCAATGAGAGCTTTGGGGCTGTAAATCATAGAATCAACCAGGCTGGAAGAGACCTCCAAGATCATCCAGTCCAGCCTATCACCCAGTCCTATCCATTCAACTAGACCATGGCACTAAGTGCCTCATCCAGACTTTTCTTGAAGATCTCCAATGGACCAAGAGAGGTTGGACCAGATGATCCTTGAGCTTCCTTTCGATGAACCTATGAATTCTGTGGGCATCAGTGCCACAGAATCATAGAATGACCTGAGTTGGACGAGACCTCCACAGCTCATCCAGTCCACCCCCTCTGCACTCAGCAGGGACATCCTCAGCTAGATCAGGTTGCCCAGAGCCCTCTCAAGCCTCACCTTGAATATCTCCAGGCATGGAGCCTCAACTACCTCCCTGGGCAACCTGTGCCAGTGTTCCACCACCCTCCTGGTGTAGAACTTGTTCCTTACATCCAATCTCAATCTGCTCTGGTTTGAAGCCATTGCCCCTGGTCCTGTCCCTGCAGGCCTTTGCAAACAGTCTCTCTGCAGCCTTCCTGTAGCTCTCTTCAGGTACTGGCAGGCTGCTATTAGATCTCCCTGGAGCCTTCTCTTCTCCATGCTGAACATCCCCAGGTCCCTCACCCTGTCCTCATAGCAGAGCTGCTCCCTCTCCCATCTGATGTCACAGATACACGAATGAATCAGACTAATTCTCTAATTTCAGCAGAATTGCCATTCTTAAAGCATACACCTGGGAAGGGACCTGTCTAACGCACAGTAGCTAATCTAGGAGAGGATTGCGGGAGTTTTATTTCTAAACCTCTGCTCTAATTGCAAGGGTTTGCTTTTGTTCACGGAAAAAGGAAAAAAGTAAATAAATAAAAACCCACCACCACACCAAATGCCACTATTCAATGTATTTTCTACTTCTTCCACCTCTTCTGCACTGTGAACTTGGGTGGATACGAGGCAACATTTCTTTGCCGCAAGAGGCACTGGAAGAGGCTGCCCAGGGAGGCGGTGGAGTCCCCATCCCTGGAGGTGTTCCAGGAACGTGTGGCCACGGCACACCCGGGGATGTGGTTTGGTGGCCGCGGTGGTGTTGGGCTGATGGTTGGCCTCAGCGAATCCCCCAGCAGCTACAGGAGCAATCTACCGCAACGGGGAGAAACTGCCCTGGGAGCATTTTGAGTCCCCGGACTTTCACCACCGAGGAACCCACGCCTCACGACACTCGAATCTTGAGCCCGCATCAGCAAGGTCCTTCACCACTCTTTTGCGTCCCAGGCCTGGCGGCGGTGGCTGAGGAGCACACAGGCCCCTTACCCATCTCTGCCTCAGGAGGAACCGAGCGATGCTGGGCGTCAGCCCGCAGCCAGCCCGAGCTTCTCCCTCACCCATTTATCCCCAGACAGAGCCGGCGGCCTCCAGCCAGCCTCGGACCGGAGCGCCGGGGAAGGCCCGGCCCGGCCCCGCCTGCCGCCGCCGCGCCTGCGCCCGCTGCCCGGCGCCGCCCTTCCCCGTGCCGGCCGCGGAGCGGGACGCGGCGGGAGCCAGGTGGGTCCTGCGCCCTACCCGCGCCCCTGCCTGCCCCTGCGCTCCTCCGCCCGCCGCCAGCCCCGCTTTCCGCTCGCCCCTCTGCTCCCCCCGCTCCCCCGGGCTCGCCCCGCTGCCGCCGTCCCCCCCGGGGACCGCCCCCGTCGCCATGGCAGCGCCGCACGCCTGCCAGGGGCCTAGGCGCTGCGCGGCGCCTCGTCGCCATCCCGGGGCTCCGGTGAGGCTGCAGGGCTTGCTCGGCCCGGTCGGTGCTACGCGGCGGCTCCGGCTGCGGCTTCCAGCCCTGGCTTCCAGCCCTGCCGCCCCCTTTTCCAGCCCTGCCGCCCCCTTTTCCAGCCCTGCCGCCCCCTTTTCCAGCCCTGCCACCCCTCCGGGCTGAGGCAGGCAGCTGCGGTGTGCTGAACGCGGGCGGAAAGGCCTCCAGAGCGCTTCGCTGGCTGGGGACTGAGCGTTCCCGCGGCCGGACGTTCGCCGCCTCGGTGACAGCTGAGCGGAGGCTCCGCCGTTAGCTCTGGCTCTCCGGGATGCCGAGGGGCGGGAGCTGCCCAGCTCCTTCCGCGGTGACTTGCCCAGCGCCGAGAGTTTCCGGAGCAGTGAGCGGTGTGTCGCTGCTGGGGGCTGGAGCCCAGCCCTCTGCGCCGTGTGGTAACTGATGCTGCGGAGCTTAACCTTCGCCCGGCCAACCTCTGCCGGGGAAGGAGAGCCGGGGACCAGGGCTGCTGTAGGCGGTCCGGGTGATGGAGAGAGGATTCCTCCTTCGCAGCAGCGTTCTCCTGGTTTGTAGCAGCTGTACCTTCCCCCTGCTCATCGTTTAATTACACTTTACAGCCGCAGGCAGCCAGCCCCCTTTGGAGGTGGAAAGCTGGACGTGCGTGTGGCATGTTCTTCAAAGGCAAGGCAGACATTTATAGATGCAGCTACTGCTGCTACTACCGGGAGACTCTGCAGTAGGTTAACATAAAGGTGAATCATAGAATCGTCAAGGTTGGAGAAGACCTCTAAGATCATCAAAGTCTACCCAACACCTCCATGACCACTAACTAGACCATGTCCCAGAGTGCCAAATCTACTCATCTTCTTGAACACCTCCAGGGATGGGGACTCCACCACCTCCCTGGGCAACCTGTGCCAAAGCTTGACCACTCTTTCAGGAAAGACAGTCTACCTAATCTCCAACCTAACCCTCCCCTGGTGCAGCGTAAAGCCATTGCCTGATGTATCAGTAAGCTAGATGTGTTTGTACAGCTCCCTTGCTTTTCTGTGTCATGTTTTCAGGTGGCCTGCACCTCAGTTAGTAACACTGAGCACCAGAGCTGTGGAGTGATGAATCCCAAAGGAATATGTACAAAATAAATCCAAGTGTTTGCAGTTCTGTTGCTTGAGAAGATTTTTCCATCTCTTGCTTTTAGCAGTTCATGTGAAACAGAGATGGAGCTGTATGTGTGATATGTGTAGTGATAGGATGAGGGCAATGCCTTTGAGCTGGGAGAGGGGAGATTGAGACTGGAGATGAGGAAGAAATTCTTTCCAGTGAGGGTGGAGAGGCCCTGGCACAGGTTGCCCAGGGAGGCTGTGGAGGCTGTCCCCTCCCTGGAGGTGTTCAAAGCCAGGCTGGATGAGGCCTTGAGCAGCCTGGGCTGGTGGGAGGTGTCCCTACCTGTGGCAGAGGGTTGGAGCTGGATGATGTTTAATGTCCCTTCTAACCCAGACCATTCGTGAGTCTATGATTCTGTGTGTTACACAAAGATGAATCCAGGGAGACAGACTCTGAGGGGCCAGATTCTGCCAGAGCATCCCTCTGGAGATCTAATTAGCACTGTAATCCTCTCTTCTGTGATTGCTTGGGTGGCAGCATAAACCCTGTCTGAACAGGTGCCTTCCACACATTGGAGTAAATATTTTACTTCAGCATGAACCCAGCGATCCCACAGTGAGCATCTTTGTTTTATAACAGTCCTTAAAAATTACAAAGGAGATGAGTCAGGAGTAGACTTGGTGGAGTCTGGCATGGCTGAAGCTAGTTGGTGTGCTACAAAGAACATAGAGAAGGGCTTGCAGGTGCTCAGGTAAGGTGCAAGATTGTTTTCTCAACAAAGCTGCCTTCTGTGTAGCTAATTTTTCTCTGGTTCAAGCTGTATCTTCTTTCTCTAGGGCACACCTCCCTTCCTCTCTTGTGCTCCTTTTACAGAGCATTTGCACTGGAACACTGTGTCCAGTGCTGGGCTTCCCAGTTCAAGAGGGGGATCTGCTGGAGAGAGTCCAACAGAGCTACAAGGATGACGAAGGGACTTGGATATCTCTGATATGAAGAATGACTGAGAGCCCCGGCTGCTTAGTCTGAAGAAGGCTGAGGGGATCTTATGAGCATGTATAAATATCTGAGGGGTGGGTGTCAAGGTGAAGGTGCCAGACTCTTGTCAGTGGTATCCAGTGATAGAACAAGGGGCAGTGGGCACAAACTGGAACCCAGGATGTTCCATCTGAACATGAGGAGAAACTTCTTTTGTGTGAGGGTGCTGGAGCCCTGGAGCAGGCTGCCCAGAAAGGTTGTGGAGTCTCCTGCTCTGGAGGCATTCAAAACCCACCTGGATGTGTTCCTGTGTGAACTGCCCTGGGTGATCCTGCTCTGGCAGGGAGGTTGGGCTGGACAATCTCTAGAGGTCCCTTCCAACCCCTAACATTTTGTGATTCTATGGCGTGGCAGCCTCATGGATACCAGTGTGGCAGGGGCATAGAAAATGAGCTATAGAATAGAATTAACCAGGTTGGAAGAGACCTCAGAGATCATCAAGTCCAACCTATCACCCAGCACCATCTAATCAACTAAACCATGGCTCATCCAGGCTCTTCCTAAATACCTCCAATGCTGGTGACTCCACCACCTCCCTGGGCAGCACATCCCAGTGGCCAGTCTCTCTTGCTGGGAAGAATTTTCTCCTCACCTCCAGCCTAAACTCCCCTGGCACAGCTTGAGACTGTGTCCTCTTGTTCTGGTGCTGCTTGCCTGTGACTAACCCCCACCTGGCTACAACCTTCCTTCAGGTTGTTGTAGACAGCAAGAAGGTCTCCCCTGAGCCTCCTCCAGGCTAAGCAACCCCAGCTCCCTCAGCCTCTCCTCACAGGGCTGTGCTCCAGACCCCTCCCCAGCTTTGTTGCCCTTCTCTGGACACCTTCCAGCATCTCAACATCTTTCCTAACCTGAGGGACCCAGAACTGGACACAGGACTCAAGGCAATGGCAAAACTTAGAAAAATGAGGAAAATGCTTTAACAACATTTGCTGAGGTTTGATGTAATGGGAGCTGTCCCTGCTGAGTGTAAGGGGGTTGGACAAGATGACTTTTGAGTGTCCCTTCAAACCCAAGGCAAGCAGAGACTCTGTCCAGAGTGTTACACAAAACTAAAGCATTTCCAGCAGTGTTTCAATCCAAGCTGATCCAGAGCAAGATTCTGCCCCTTGAACCTACTCTGCTGAGACCTCACCTCCAATCCTGCCTCCAGTTCTGGTGTCCCCAGCAGAAGGAGGGCACAGCTGCTGGAGTGAGTCCAGAGGAGGACACAAAGGGCTGGAGCAGCTCTGCTCTGAGGACAGGCTGAGTGAGCTGGGGGTGTTCAGCTTGGAGAAGGCTCCAGGGGAACTTTAGCGCTGCCTTCCAGTACCTGAAGGGATCCTGCAGGAAGGCTGCAGAAGGACTTTTCATGAGACAGGCTGCCCAGGGAGGCTGTGGATGCCTCCTCTCTGGGAATGTTCAAGGCCAGGTTGGATGAAGCTTTGAGTAGCCAAGTGTAGTTGAGAGGTGTTCTTGCCCATGGCAGGAGGGTTGGAATAGATGATCTCTGAAGCCCCTTCCAACCTGAACCATTCTAGGTTTAGTGAATTTTTATTACCCAAACTACAAGAAGAGCAAAAAGCGAAGCTGGCAATGTCCAGAGCCAACTAGGAAACTAAATGCATAGTTTGTATTAACCTCAATGTAAATTAGGCTTTAGTAAACATAAAAGTTTTAGGATAATTTGATGGTTTTAATCCATGGGCTAGTAAAAAATGTGCAATCTAAGCAATGGTCAAATGTTTGAGTTGCATCCAGCTCATTAGGAGACAATCGCAGCCCAGAAAGCCAATCCCATCCTGGGCTGCAGCAAGAGAAGCACAGCCAGCAGGGCCAGGCAGGTGACTCTCCCCCTCTGCTCCACTCTGCTGAGACCACACCTGGAGCTGTGTGTCCAGTTGTGGAGCTTCTGTTCCAGGCAGGATCTGGAGGTGCTGGAAGGTGTCCTGAGAAGGGCCACGAGGAGGAGCAGAGGGCTGGAGCTGCTCTGCTCTGAGGACAGACTGAGGGAGTTGGGGCTGTTCAGTCTGGAGAGGAGAAGGCTCCCAGGAGACCTTCTTGTGGCCTTCCAGGATCTGCAAGGGGCTCCAAGAAGGCTGGGGAGGGACTTTTGAGGGTGACAGGGAGTGATAGGACTGGGGGGATGGAGCAGAACTAGAAATGGGTAGATTGAGATTTGATGTTAGGAAGAAGTTGTTCCCCATGAGGGTGGGTGAGAGACTGGCACAGGTTGCCCAGGGAGGTGGTGGAAGCCTCATCCATTTTAGCTGGATGTGGCTGTGAGCAACCTGCTGTAGTGAGGTGTCCCTGGCCATGGCAGGGGGGTTGGAACTGACTGATCCTTGAGGTCCCTTCCAACCCTGACAATCCTATGATTCCATGATAATTTAAGCAGTGTTCTACCTGCCTAATCTAATGAGGTAGAGCCCAGGGTCATGGTTTGCTAAGTCCTCTGTGGTAACTCACGCAGTGGAAGAGAATTAGCTGGCAGCAGCCTGCTGAGCCTCTTCTGCTTCCCTCAAAAGCTCCTTGGTATCTTCAGATGGCAGTCAGCATCCAATAGCATCTTCCAGAGAATTTGGAACTCTTCATTTGGTTTGAACAGGCAAATGCCAAGCCTATAGAGATAAAGAAGATTAGTCACTAGCTTCCCACCTACTCTCTGTATTCTTTCCATGAAAATGGCAAATGATTTCAAGCCTAATGCTTACCTCCCCCAAAGAGTCATCCTCACTTAGCACAAAGCCTTTGTCTTGACAAACACACAATGACATAACCTGCTCCTGCAAACATGTTTGGCATTGATTCCTGCAGCTTAGCTAAACTTTGCAGATCACTGGGGGAAAAGAGGAGTTCTTTAGCTGAATAATCTGCATTTATTAATGCTGAAAAGTACAGAGGTAGGAACCCAGCAAAGCTCTAACACCTACAGCTTGGCTCTGCAAAGCAGCGGGCTCAGAGATTCATTGAATAGGTTGGGTTGGAAGGGACCTTAAAGCTCATCCAGTTCCAACCCCCTGCCATGGGCAGGGATACCTCCCACCAGCCCAGCTTGCTCGAGGCCTCATCCAGCCTGGCCTTGAACACCTCCAGGGAGGGTTGTTGTGCTGAAAATCCAAACCACCCAAGAGTTAATCCCCTTCTGGAGTCAAACTGTGGCCTTCCAGTGTCTGAAGGGGCCTACAAGAAAGCTGGTGTGGTAGTTTAGCCCACCAGCATTAACAAAAACTCGGCTCAACTCAGTCAGGGAAAGCAAATGAAGCTGTATTTACAGAATCACCAAGGTTGGAAGAGACCTCAAAGATCATCAAGTCCAACCTGTCACCACAGACCTCACAACTAGACCATGGCACCAAGTGCCACATCCAATCCCCTCTTGAACACCTCCAGGAGTGGTGACTCCACCACCTCCCTGGGCAGCACATCCCAATGGCGAATGACTCGCTCAGTGAAGAACTTTCTCCTCACCTCCAGCCTAAACTTCCCCTGGCACAGCTTGAGACTGTGTCCCCTTGTTCTGGTTGCTAGAGAGAAGAGACCAACTCCCTCCTGGCTACAACCTCCCTTCAGGTAGTTGTAGAGAGCAAGAAGGTCTTCCCTGAGCCTCCTCTTCTCCAAGCTAAACAACCCCAGCTCCCTCAGCCTCTCCTCACAGGGCTGTGCTCCAGGCCTCTCCCCAGCCTTGTTGCCCTTCTCTGGACACCTTCAAGTGTCTCAATGTCCTTCTTAAACTGAGGGCCCCAGAACTGGACACAGGACTCAAGGTGTGGCCTAACCAATGCAGAGTACAGGGCACAATGACCTCCCTGCTCCTGCTGGCCACACTATTCCTAATGCAGGCCAGGATGCCATTGGCCCTCTTGGCCACCTGAGCACACTGCTGGCTCATGTGTAGGGGGCTGTCAATCAGCACTCCCAGGTCCCTCTCTGTTTGGGAGCTCTCCAGCCACTCTGACCCCAGCCTGTAGCTCTGCCTGGGGTTGCTGTGGCCAAAGTGCAGCACCTGGCATTTACAAGCAGAACTGCACTCTGCAGTGGGATGCAAGGAAGATGCACAAATATGCAGGAGTTACAATATTGTACAGCTATTTACAAGAAGAAAACAGCACAGAAACCCCCCTGAACAGGGGAAAACAAGAAGTCCTTTCCAGCAAAGCAGCCAGGCAGCCAGAAGAGGAAGACAGGAATGAAGTAGAATGTGAGACTGTTAGAATACATCCCACACATCTGACCAGTCAAATTTGTTTAGAATAATCTCTTGTTTTCCTTTTTACACCCAGCTCTGGGTTTGTTTGTATTTCTATATTCATATGCTTGAAAATCTGCAGCTAAATTTGAAAGGCATAGCCTAAACCTGTCACAGCTGGGGAGGGACTTTTTGGGGGTGTCAGGGAGCGATAGGACTGGGGGGGATGGAGCAAAACTAGAAACGGGGAGGTTGAGATTGGATGTGAGGAAGAAGTTGTTGCCCATGAGGGTGGTGAGAGACTGGCACAGGCTGCCCAGGGAGGTGGTGGAAGCCTCCTGCCTGGAGGTTTTTGCAGCCAGGCTGGACGTGGCTGTGAGCAACCTGCTGTAGTGTGAGGTGTCCCTGCCCATGGCAGGGGGGTTGGGACTGGCTGATCCTTGAGGTCCCTTCCAACACCAAGAATTCTGTATTCCATATTATCCATAGAAAAAAATACAGTAAGTATCACAGAATGCCAGGGGCTGGAAGGGACCTCAAAAGCTCATCCAGTCCAACCCCTCTACCAGAGCAGGGCCACCTAGAGCAGGTCACACAGGAGCCTCTCTCTTCCTTCTCCCTGCTCATCTTTGTTCTTCCAGCAGAGCTCTCATAAGGAAGATGTTCCTGTTGGTGACAGGCTCTCAAATACCATCACTTAGAGCTTTCCCCAACAGAGAGCTGGGGAAAGTGCTTCTATTAAGAATTTAGTTAATGTTTCATTATCTGAAGCTGCTCTTTGTTCTTTAGTCAACTGAAAAAAATTCCAAAGTGAACTTCCTGCATTTCCACCTACAAAACCTTTTACCAGATGCTCCATTTGCTGAATACATTTTTTGTGTGCTGACCAAAAAAAACAACCCCAAAATGTGGTTCTTTACTCATAGTTCTGTGCCTGTGAACAATGGGTGTTGAAGCCAAGAGGCAGTGCTGCCCCTGGGAAGCATTCCTGGTGCAGGGATCCTCAGACAGGCAATCCATCAGTGCTGGATCCAATCTGGGAGCCAGATCTGCAGGGCTGAGTTGGAGTAGCTGACCTCCAGTTCTTTCTAGCTGACCTTCAGTTCTTTCTGGCCAGAACAATCCTGGGGAGGAGGAGACTCCCAGGGGGACCTTATTGCTGCCTGCTAGCGCCTGAGGGGATCCTGCAGGTAGGCTGCAGAGGAACTTTTCCTGAGGGTGTCTGGAGCCAGGCCAAGGGGGAATGGTTTGAAGCTGAGGCAGAGCCGGGTTAGAGTGGAGCTGAGGAAGATGTTCAGTAGGAGGGTGGTGAGACTGGCACAGGCTGCCCAGGGAGGCTGCAGATGCCTCCTCCTGCCTGGGGGTGTTCAAAGCCTTGAGCAACCTGGGCTAGTGGAAGATGTCCCTGTCCATGGAGGTTTGGAGTAGACGGTCTCTGAGGTCCCTTCCAAGCTGAGCCATTCCATGGTTGGCTCTGTGGGTGTAGCCTGTTTGCCTCAATCCCTTTAAAATCTGGGCAAAGGCAGCAAGCAGTTTATGGGATGATTAGTGGCATAGTCCCTAAGGCACTCCTCATACAGACTTAAGTTCCTTAAGTTAAGAAAAGGTATCTGCAGGCTCCTCCCAGCTTACCATCAGCAATCCAATTAGGCACAGGAAATTCCATGGCAACATCATGCAGCTTCTCTGCTGTCAAACCTGAATCCCTCCAGCAGCACTCCTGGGGCTGACACTGCAGCAATGAAGGGCTCAGCACTCACTTACTCAGTTTGCAGTGTAACAGGTAAGGTGTTAGATCCCAATTCCTTCACCTCTCATAAAACTCCTCTAAACTGACTGTAGTTTGGACTGGGTGAGACTGGAAAATGACTCCTCTAGCTTGCAGAGCTCTCTTTAAAGGACTCCTCTTCTGACTGTGTTAACTGCCCAGATCTCATTCTTCTGGCTATAGTCAGTCTTACAGCTCTGGTAGTCTCTGAGTACAGAAGATATTCCTGATCAGGAGTGTCTGAGTCACCACTTTTGTTTGCAGAGCACTTAATGAATGCATTTTGCATCATCTCCTTTATAATTTGCTGGTGGAGAGTCTGGAGAACAGGGCTGGGTAGGAGCAGCTGAGGGAGCTGGGGATGTTCAATGTGGAGAAGAGGAGGCTGAGGGGAGACCTCATTGCTCTCTACAGCTCCATGAAAGGAGGCTGGAGCCAGGTGGGGTTAGACTCTTCTCCCTGGTAACAAGTGATAGGATGAGAGGAAATGTCCTCAAGCTGCACCAGGGGAGGTTTAGGTTGGACATTAGAAGAAAATTCTTGACTGAAAGGGTTCTCAAGCCCTAAAACAGTCTGCCCTGGGAGGTGGTTGAATCCCCATCCCTGGAGGTGTTCCCAAAAGGCAGAGCTATGGTGCTGAGGGCCACGGTTTAGCCCCAGCCTTAGTGGAATTAGGCAGTGGTTGGCCTGGATGATCTTAAATGGCTTTTCCATCCCAAATGCTGCTCTATTTCTGTGATTCTGTTCTAAATCTCAGTAGTAATTAGTGGCTGCCAGCCTGTTCAAGGTGATTTACTGTTGGGTTAACACTAAGCACAGCAAGCTGCCCTGACTTAAAGAACATGAATGAAGTCAATTGCTGGAGCCGTCATCCACTCAGCTTGCAGCTTCTTGCTATTTATGTCCAAAAAAGAGCCTCTCTGAATAGCAAATCCTGAATCAGCAGCCCAACACCTACCTCATCTGCTGCTGAATGCCATTGTTTTGTCTCTCTTGTAGGTGAAAGCAGTGCCAGTCCCTTGTCAATACCAAACTTCCTGGTTAAATAACCCTCACCTAAACCACCTGGGGAATCTTTCCTTTTTTATCCCAAAGTGGGGGGAAAACACACTTGGAAATAACAGAGCAGTGCTGGCTGTGGTCCCAGTGGAGTTTTGCAACAGCTCTGGTATTGTTCTGCTCTGTAAATCACAGAGGGAAATTGGTTTAAATTCTTCCCTTCTCTGTCTGCTCTCTCTGAGGTTATTTTTCAGTTGCTTGCTGTGTCCTTAGAGGTAGGAAACTGTTCAAATTTCAAAGAAGCCTAATGAGTTGAGGTGTGTGGCAGCTGAAAGCTGTGTTCTCAATGCTCCAGCTGCCCTCTGGGCTTCCTTGTGGCTTAAGTGCTTCTGAAATTTTACTCTGCTCTGCTCAGACCTCACCTCCAATCCTGCCTCCAGTCCTGGTGGCCCCAGCAGAAGAAGGACACAGAGCTGCTGGAGAGAGTCCAGAGGAGGCCACAAAGATGATCCAAGGGCTGGAGCAGCTCTGCTGTGAGCACAGGCTGAGGGAGCTGGGGCTGTGCAGCCTGCAGAGGAGAAGGCTCCAGGGGCACCTCAGAGCTGCCTGCCAGGATGAGGGTGTCTGGAGCCAGGCCAAGGGAGAATGGTTTGGAGCTGAGGCAGAGCAGGGTTAGAGTGGAGCTGAGGAAGAAGTTCTTCGGTGTGAGGCTGGTGAGACTCTGGCACAGGCTGCCCAGGGAGGCTGTGGCTGCCTCCTGCCTGGGGGTGTTCAAGGCCAGGCTGGATGAGGCCTTGAGCAGCTGAGTCTGGTTGAGAGGTGTCCCTGGGCATGGCAGAGGGGTTGGAGCAGATGATGTCTGAGGTCCCTTCCAACCTGAGCCATTCTGTGATTCTGATTCCATGAAATTTCTCCTGTCGCTGAGCTTTATTACTGCTATGTCCTTTGCAACAATCACCTCTGCATTCTGTTTCTGTAGTCACAGCAATGAAGTTTAACAGCCTGCCCAGTGAGCTGCAGTTTGTACAAACTTTAGAAAGAAATGCTTCATTATTCCTGGCAAGGTCACTCCTGGCAATTCCAGGTCCAAAGGGGTCATTCTGCTCCTCTGTTCTGTTCTGGTCAGACCTCATCTGGAGTACTGAGTCCAGCTCTGGGGCCCCCAACACAAGGACATGGACCTGCTAGTGTGGGTCCAGAGGAGGCCACAAAGATGATCAGAGAAGAACATCTCCTATAGGGACAGACTGGGAGAGTTGGGTCCGTTCTGCCTGGAAAAGAGAAGGCTGCAGGGAGACATTAGAGCTGCATTTCAATATCTGCAAGGGACCTACAGGCAGGCTGGGGAGGGACTGTTCAGAAGGGCTGTGGGGACAGGACCAGGGGCAATGGTGTGAAACTGGAGCAGGGCAGAGTTAGGTTGGACATCAGGAGGAAGTTCTGCACAATGAGTCTGGTGAGACCCTGGAACAGGCTGCCCAGGGATGTGGTTGAGTCTCCTTTCCAGGAGACATTCAAGGTCAGCCTGGCTGTGTCCCTGGGCAGCCTGCTTTAGCTGGAGTTGTCCCTGCTGCCTGCAGGGGGGTTGGACAAGCTGCCCTTGGGGAGTCCCTTCCCACCCAATGCAACCTGTGAATCTGTTACATTTGGTGGTCTGATGGGACTGAAAACATGGCTTAATAGAAGGAAACTTTCTGTTTCCTGTAGAAATGCCCAACAGTGGCTCTGTGAAGTTAGACTTTTCTGTTAAAAACCCTCAGGATCTGCCAGTCTTAACACAACATCTTGACAGCCTGGCCTTTGGGTCCATTTTATAATCTAGTAGCTCTTAGCCACCTTATTAAATATAAACCATTCTCCTTATGCTATCCTATTTTGGCATAGTCTTAGTTATCTTTAGTTATCTAAAGCATCTTAATTCACAGAATTGTCAGGGTTGGAAGGGACCTCAAGGATCAGCCAGTTCCAACCCTCCTGCCATGGCCAGGGACACCTCACACTACAGCAGGCTGCTCACAGCCACATCCAGCCTGGCTGCAAACACCTCCAGGGATGAGGCTTCCACCACCTCCCTGGGCAACCTGTGCCAGTCTCTCACCATCCTCATGGGCAACAACTTCTTCCTAATGTCAGTTTTCCCTCCTCTAGCTTGGATCCATCCCCCCCAGTCCTGTCACTCCCTGGCACCCTCCAAAGTCCCTCCCCAGCTTTCTTGGAGCCCCCTTCAGATCCTGCAAGGCCACAAGAAGGTCTCCTGGGATCCTTCTCTTCCCCAGGCTCAACAACCCCAACTCCCTCAGTCTGTCCTCACAGCAGAGCAGCTCCAGCCCTCTGCTCCTCCTCGTGGCCCTTCTCTGGACACCTTCCAGCACCTCCAGATCCTTCCTGTAATAGAGGCTCCAGAACTGGACCCAGAGCTCCAGCTGTGGTCTCAGCAGAGTAGAGTATGCAGTTTATTAAATCAAGCACAGAATGTTAGTTAGCTGGAAGGGACTTCTAGAGATCATTGAGTCCAACCCCTCTGCCAGAGCAGGATCACCCAGGGCAGGTCACACAGGAATGCATCCCAGTGGCTTTGGAATCTCTCCAGAGCAGGAGGCTCCTCAGCTTCTCTGGGCAGCCTGCTCCAGGCCTCCAGCACCCTCACATCAAAGAAGTTTTCCCTCATGTTGAGGTGCAACCTCCTGGGTTCCAGCTGATGCTTTAACCTGTATGATTTTATAGTTAGACAAATACCCTGCTGGCTTCTGTAGGCCTGCTCCCAAAAGCCAAGCTTCTCAGGAGGAGAAGTAGCTGTGGCATCAGGCCATGGAGTGAATCGTAGAGGTGTTACCTGAGTGTTCAGGTACTGAGCTGGCCTCTGCCCACCTCTCTGCTGAGCTGTGTTCCTTTACAAAACTGGCTGCTGCCTAGTTCCCTGCACCTGACTGCAACAGGGAGAGAACAAAGTCACTTCAGAAGACAAGAAAATAGTAACAACAACCTCCAAATTATCTGTGGCAGGCAGAAAGCAGCAGCATCTGCCTAGATCGAGGGAATAGATTTGAAGCTTCAAGCAGCTTTTCTTACACCCTGGTACTGTACAACTGAAAGCTTATCCAGGATGTTTTCATGTCAATATGTCAAAAGTCATCTTTCAGAGAGTCACAGAAGCATCTCAGCTGGAAAAGGCCATTAAGCTCATCCAGCCCAACCATTCTCTGACTCTACCAAGGCTCTAACAACCCCAGCTCCCTCAGCCTGTCCTGATAGCAGAGCAGCTCTAGCCCTCTGCTTATCCTCGTGGCTCTTCTCTGGACATGGTAGGGAAGCTGAGGGTCCTTTCAGCTCCCTGCTCCTGCAGCCAGACCTCCAGCAACTGAGCAGAAGTCAGGGACAAGCTCTGGTTCTGAAGGACAGGCAGCTTCCTGAGGCCTGCCTAGGGAGGCCAGCTGCAGAGGCAGTTCAGTCCATTCACTTGGTGAGATGCCTATGCCATGAAGTTCATGAAGTCCCTGATGCTCAGTTTCAGGAGGAACCTCAAGGTGAAGCTGACAATTCTGTGGCACACTGAGAATGTCCTAAGCTTTGTGAGAAGCTGGAGAGCTGCCACCAGGCAAAAGCTTCTCACAACATGCAAAAGGTGCAAAGGCTGTAAGGCAACACAGAAACAATCACAGAATCATTTGGGTTGGAAAAGACCTTGGAGCTCATCCAGCCCAACCATTCTCTGAGTCTGCCAAGGCTGAGGCTGAACCATGGCCCTCAGCACCACAGCTCTGCCTCTGGGAAACACCTCCAGGGATGGGGATTCAACCACCTCCCTGGGCAGCCTGGGCCAGGCTTTGAGAACCCTTCCAGGGAAGAACTTTCTTCTCAAGTGCAACTTAAATTTCCTCTGGTGCAACTTGAGGCCATTCCTCTTGTCCTGTCACTTGTCACAAGAGAGAAGAGACCAAGCCCCATCTCATTCCAACCTCCTGTCAGGTAGTTGTGGAGAGCTCTGCCCTCAGCCTCCTTTTCTCCAGAGAAAGCTCTGGACTTCCTTTCAAATGAAGCCTGAGGAGCACAGGGAGTGTAACAAACCCAGAAACTGATCTGTGGCATCTCAGCCCCTGCAGGCCAAAGTTGGCTGAGGTGTCTCAGGCAGCTCTTACTCTTTTTCCAGACTTCCCAAGCAAGTTCTGTCACTGGAAATTCTGCATCCATTTCTACTGCCACCACTAGAGATGCTCCTGGTCAGCACTTGCAGCTCCTCAGGGCACAGCAATGCCTCTCCTTTCACTCTCCTGAAACACAACCACAGTATCCCAGTACCTCAGAGGCTGGAAGGGACCTCCAGAGATCAGTGAGTCCATCCCTTTCAGGGAAGAATTTTCTTCTGATAGCCAACCTAAACCTGCCCTCATGCAGCTTGAGGCCATTTCCTCTCACCCTTTTGTACTGTGTGCTCTGCTGTGGTGCTCTTGTTCACCAAGTCCACAGGGATCTGGAGAGCAGAGACCTCACTAGCAGCAGGGAGTTGCACAGCAACGCTGTGAGAGGAGCTTTGCAGGGGGATTACTGCTGGAGCCAACAACTGCCCCAACTGGAATGGTTCCAGCCTGCAGTGCAAGCTCTTCTCCCTGTTTTGAGAAGGTGGCCTGAAGCAGAAGACAGCAATTGCATTTTTAAACCACCAGCTTCATTCCTAACCAAAGGCAGAGCAGCAGCCTCTAGCCTCACCACTTCTGGGCTATGTCATTCTGGGCTGGCTGCTAAAACATTACACATTACTCTTTTCTTTCACTCTGGAGCAAAAACTCATCCCAGTGACCAGAAGCCACTGATTTCCAGATCCTGAAAGACTGAAAAAGAACCTTCCTTGTGACAAGGCAGAATGGCAGCCAAGCCAGTTGCTCATTGCTGAGTGCAGCTTGCTGGTGTGAAGCAGGGAGCTGTGCTTTTCCTTCCTAAGCCTGCCCACCACTTGGTTGCAGCACCTCATTCCCCGTGGGTCCCAGATCTCCCAGTTGTCCTGCTTGCTCTGTGGCACTTCTCAGTCTGTAATTTTCTAGGGGAGTGCTTTTATTCCAGTGGAAAGGGCCCTGGGCAAGAGGCTGCTTCACTCCTTAAGGGAGAGCCCTGGAGCAGGCTGCCCGGAGAGGTTGTGGAGTCTCCTTCTCTGGAGACTTTCCAGACCCGTCTGGATGTGTTCCTGTGTGACCTGCACTGGATTCTATGGTTATGTGGTCATGCTCTGGCAGGGGGGGTTGGACTTGATGATCTCTGGAGGTCCCTTCCAACCCCTAACATCCTGTGAGAGTGGAAGGACAGAGTAACCTGTTGCAACCTAGGCAGTTTGCTCTGCAAGAAACTCATTTCTCTGCATGGATGAAGCAGGGAGTAGGACTTGACAGCTGCCTTGTTACCAAATCCAACAAGTGAATCAGTGAGGCAGCCAAGAGGAAACAAAAATGGTCCATCCTTTCTGGTGGGAGTTGGCCTGCTCAAAAGTGAGGGGGAAAAAAACCCCAACACCTCAAAGCCACCTGCAGGCATCAGAATGAGCCTGAAATCCACACCTGGAGGAGTCCTCCTGGAATATCCTCCTTAGTGGTTGACATCTGCTCTCCCCAGCCCCGTGTTTGCTTGGGCAGTGTGGTGCTGCCCTTCACTTCAGTCAGCCAGCACCACAGGCATGGCTTTCACTGTGGCTGGGGTGCTGATGCACACATCCTGACACTGCTTCCTGCGATAAAGCAGGAAGAGGTGGAACAGCACCTCAGACCCAGAGGAACTGGGAAGCAGGGAGGGAGAGAGCAGCTTCTGTGCTGTCATGGCAATGGCTGTCAGAGATAATGGAGTGGATCTGATTAAGGTGGCCTCATGACAGCCACAAGGCACACACTCAGTTCCCTGGGGCAGCTAAGGAGGGTCATGACCTGGAATAACCCTGCAGCCTTGGGTTCTCCAGGGTCTGTCAGGGGTGGATGTGATCAACAAAAGACTGGAGAAGACCTTTTCAAAACTAAGAATATGTTACCCAGAAGAATCAGGAGAGCCTTATTGCTTTGCCCCAGACACTATTTTTACTTTTGAAACTCTTCTGATCTTTAAAGGAGTTGAATATCCCCTCCCTAGGAACATCAGTGCTGAACCAGTCTATTCTGTCCCAAACCAGAACCTTTTACAGCTGTTTGAGGGACTGCAGTGGAGCTCTGGACATTCCCACAGCTGGCTGGGTGGAAGTGCAGCAAAGGCTACAGAGCTGCTGAGGGGCCTGGAGCATCTCTCTTGTGAAACGTGGCTGAGAGACCTGGGATTGTTTAGTCTGGAGAAAAGCAGCCCCAGAAGGGATCTGATCAATGCTCAGCAAGAGCTAAAGGCAGGGGGATGAAAGGATGGGGACAGACTCTTGTCAGTGGTGCCCAGGGACAGGACAAGGAGCAAGGGGGACAAAGTGGAACCCAGGAGGTACCATCTGAACAGGAGGAGAAAATTCCTTGGTGTGAGGGTGCTGGAGGCCTGGAGCAGGCTGCCCAGAGAGGCTGAGGAGTCTCCTGCTCTGGAGAGATTCCAAAGCCACTGGGATGCATTCCTGTGTGACCTGCCCTGGGTGATCCTGCTCTGGCAGAGGGGTTGGACTCAATGATGTCTAGAAGTCCCTTCCAGCCACTAACATTCTGTGCTTGATTCGATAAACTGCATACTCCACTCTGCTGAGACCACAGCTGGAGCTCTGGGTCCAGTTCTGGAGCCTCTATTACAGGAAGGATCTGGAGGTGCTGGAAGGTGTCCAGAGAAGGGCCACGAGGAGGAGCAGAGGGCTGGAGCTGCTCTGCTGTGAGGACAGACTGAGGGAGTTGGGGTTGTTTAGCCTGGGGAAGAGAAGGATCCCAGGAGACCTTCTTGTGGCCTTGCAGGATCTGAAGGGGGCTCCAAGAAAGCTGGGGAGGGACTTTGGAGGGTGCCAGGGAGTGATAGGACTGGGGGAAATGGATCCAAGCTAGAGGAGGGAAAACTGACATTAGGAAGAAGTTGTTGCCCATGAGGATGGTTGTTGTAGTTTGAGCTGGGTGCCCCCCTGGTGCATTCACTTCCTGTGTCCAGAAGTCCAGCCCAGAGGGATGGACACAGGAAATTGTGTATTTCCTACCATAATTCTTTGCACCACTATAAGATCCAGTGCGGAGTCTGGCACTTCCTCTTTCCTTCCCTCTCCGAGACTTGGTAACTGGGGGAGAGATCTCCCGGCCATGGGCCTGATTGGGCCCAAGGCCACAGGGGGATGGGCAGTCTCAGGCCTGGCCAGCTGAGACTAGCCCAGCAGAGGGAGGGGGAAGAAGGAGCCCTGGGGGTTTTGCATGCACCCTCAGGTGGGGATGGGATCTTTCTTTGTCACTGTGCTTTGGGTTTTCTGTAACATTCACTGCTTTCTATTTAAACTTTCATCACTTTTGCAATCCGTTTGCCTGAGTTGTTATTTCTGCCTGTGGTGGGGAGGGGATCTGCCTCAACCCATTACAATGGTGAGAGACTGGCACAGAGATGTTGTGGAGTCTCCTTCTCTGGAGACATTCCAAATCCACTTGGACGCATTCCTCTGTGACCTGCCCTGAGTGATCCTGCTCTGGCAGAGGGGTTGGACTCAATGATGTCCAGAGGTCCCTTCCAGCCACTGACATTCTGTGATTGATTCTGTAAGTGGAGTGCTTACTCCACTCTGCTGAGACTCCCCGCTGGCCTTTGTGATCCTGGGCAAGCTGCTGTGGGTGCCCTGCTTTAGCAGGGGGGTTGGACTAGATGATCTCCAGGGGTCCCTTCCAACCCCCCCAGTGCTGGGATTTGAGGACAAAATGAAGTTGTTTCTTCAGCTACACAATCTCCTGTGCTTGTGAAGGCCATCCCTTCCTGACCTTAAAGTCCATGTGAAAAAAATAGAGGCTTTGAAGCCTCTCCAAATGAAATGCAGTTATCTACAGGTATTCCTGACTAGGGATTGAGGCTTGACTATGAGAAGTGCAGTCAAGCAACTGAGTAGGAAATGCTCCAGATACTTTGTCACCTTTACTAAGATTCATCTTAATTCCTGTTCTTACTCAAATACTTACATTGGGAATCCATCACTGAAGTTCTAAGGCATTTTGGCCTTCCCAGACCACTGTAATTCTCTTTCTGAGGTGACCACCACAGCAGTATTAAGAGGCTGGTAATGTGCACATGTGCTCTGTTCCCACCTTTAAGCATCTCAAAGAGGACAGAGCTGCACTAGGTGACTCTGTGGAATAAAGCCCACTGGTGTTAGGGGAAGAGTGATTTATTTAAATGCCTGGAATCATGGAGTCCTAGAATGGTTTGGGTTGGAAGAGACCTTAAAGATCATCCAGTTCCACCCCCCTGCCATGGGCAGGGACACCCCCACCAGCCAGGGGGCTGCTCAAGGCCTCACCCAGCCTGGCCTTGAACACCTAGAGGGAGAGGGCATCCACAGCCTCCCTGGGCAATCTGTGCCAGAGTCTCCCCACCCTCACTGGAAGGAATTTCTTCCTCATCTCCAGTCTCAATCTCCCCTTTCCCAGCTCAAAGCCATCATCCCTCATCCTGGCACTCCCAGCCCTTGTCAAAAGTCCCTCCCCAGCTCTCCTGGAGCCCCTTCAGGTACTGGAAGGCTGCTCTGAGGTCTCCCTGGAGCCTTCTCCTCTCTAGGCTGAACAGCCTCAACTCTCTCTGATCTCTGAGGTCCTTTCTAACTGAAGCCATTGTAGGGTCTCTGAGGTCCATTCCAACCTAAGCCATTCTGTGATTCTGTAAGTCCCCACAGTGCTATTTTTTTTTGTCAGCAAATCTGCCTTTTGAGTCTCTTGCTATGCTGCTGAACCCTGATGCTGGCCTTGCAGCCTTTGGGGCCTGTGGCTTGTCTGCTCAGTAAAGTTTTTGTAGGTACAGATACAGCAGAGTTGGACTTAGTTTGGTATAAGAAGATGCTTGTGGTCCTTCCCAGAGAGAGGAGAGAAGCAGAATGCTGATCTTGCAGTGGGCAAGGATGCATGCAGATGGCTTAGTTAAGCCTGGCAGTGACTGATGACTGTGATCACATTGCCAGCTGTCCTGTGGTCAGGTCTTCAGAGCAGGATTGCTTCTAATGCCTTCTATTAATAAAATACATTAAAGCAAGAGAAAAAACCATTGCTGCTTAGGCAGATGTGGTCAGCAGGTTGAGGGAGCAGGTCTGCCCCTCTGCTCTGCTTAGAACCCCCTGCAGTGCTGGGGTCAGCTCTGGAGTCCTCAGCACAGCACAGACCTGGTGGAGTGAGGCCAGAGGAGGCCACAGCAATGCTGGGAGGGCTGGAAGCCCTCTGCTGTGAGACCAGGCTGAGAGAGTTTGGCTTGGTCAGCCTGGAGAAGGGAAGGTCTGGTAGCCTTTCAGTGCTTCAAGGACCTGCTCAGAAAGCTGAGGGCAGACTTTTGTGACAGGAAGAGGAGCGATGGTTTGAACTAGAAGAGGAAGAGTCAGGCTGGAGAAGAGGAAGAAATGTTTGACACTGAGGGTGGTAAGAGCCTGGCCCAGGCTGGCCAGAAAGGTGGGAGATGTCCCATGGCTGGAACCATTCCAGGTCAGGTTGGTTGGGGCTCTGAGCAACCTGCTCTGGTTGGGGATGTCCCTGCTGACTGCAGGGGGTTGGACTGGGTGAGCTTGAAAGATCCTTTCCAACCCAAACCACTCTGTGATCCTGTGACTCTCGTGTTAGCTTTTCATGTTGGAAGAGAATTGTCATTTAGGTGACTTCAGACTTGCCAATAGACTGAAACTGAGAGCAGAGGAGACAAGGAGGTTGTGAAATGCTAAATGGGGTGATCTCAAAATCCTGCTGCCATTAGCACAGGATTGGCTTTGCTGAAGCTGCTCCCTGCCAGACCTCAGCTCAGCGCTCTGCTTCTGTCTGTACTTTGAAGAACCTGAGGCAATCAAGGTGGCATTGCATTAAATCAGAGAGTAACAGAATGAAGGGACCCTCAAGGGTCAGCTTGTGCAACCCCCCTGCTGTCTGCAGGGACACCTCCAACTGGATCAGGCTGCCCAAGGCCCCATCAAGTCTCCAGTGATAAGGCCTTCGCCATATCTCTGGGCAGCCTGGTCCAGTATTTCACTACCCTCACTGGGCAGAGCTTCCTTGTGGTGTCTGACCCAAATCTGCCCTCCTCCTGTTTCAGCTGCTTTTAGCTGAGTGCCTCCTGCCCATATAAAATACTTCAGCTCCTGAAACACACAACTGACTGACTTCTAATGGCTGGGGCAGGCAGTGGAGCTGTTGAGTTGTAAGATGAGAGCACGCCAGAAGGCATAGGCCATGTCTGACTGCTCACATCTTAAGCCTTGGAGAGCTCCTCTCTGAGCAGGTGCCAGGTACTCAGCTTTGCTGTGCCTTTTTGAGCCTCTCTGATTGATTTTCAGTGACCATGTTGCTGTTCCAACAGGTACTGCCATGGCTGCAGGAGTGCTGATGCAAAATGAGCTGCCCTACTCGTCGTTGCTAGAGAGCAGTTTACACCTTGCTGAGATGAGTTCAGGTAACAGTTTTCCTCTGAGCTGCCATTCCCAGAAGGTGCATACAGAAATTCCATGGAAGAATAACCACCCCTCCCCCCAGAATGGTATCCCACATCACAAACAGCGTGCCTGTAGCAAAACTAAAAACCCCAAATACTTGAGCACTGTGTCCAGCTCTGGAGCCTCTGTTCCAGGCAGGATCTGGAGGTGCTGGAAGATGCCCAGAGAAGGGCCACAAGGATGAGCAGAGGGCTGGAGCTGCTCTGCTGTGAGGACAGAGTGAGGGAGTTGGGGCTGTGCAGTCCGGAGAAGAGAAGGCTCCCAGGAGACCTTCTGGTGGCCTTGCAGTATCTGCAGGGGGCTCCAAGAAAGCTGGGGAGGGACTTTTGAGGGTGTCAGGGAGGGATAGGACTGGGGCTGGGGGAGGGTGGTGGATCCAAGCTAGAGGAAGGGAAATTGACATTAGGAAGAAGTTGTTGCCCATGAGGGTGGTGAGAGACTGGCACAGGTTGCCCAGGGAGGTGGTGGAAGCCTCCTGCCTGGAGGTGTTTGAGGCCAGGCTGGATGTGGCTGTGAGCAACCTGCTGTAGTGTGAGGTGTCCCTGGCCATGGCAGGGGGGTTGGAGCTGGCTGAGCCTTGAGGTTCCTTCCAACTCTGACAGAACCATAGGGTTCTGTGATTACTTGGTTATCACCATCCTGTGTTAATGCAGGATCATAAAATGATTTGGGTTGGAAAGGACCTTTCAAGGGCACCTGCAACTAGAGCAGCTTGCTCAGAGCCCCAGACAACCTGACATGCAGTGTTTCCAGGGATGGGGCATCTCCCATAGCTCTGAGCCACCTGGCTCTGGACATTGCCAGCTTCACTTTCTGCTCTTCTTGTAGTTTGGATAATAAAAATCAATTAATCCTAGAATGGCTCAGGCTGGAAGGGACCTCAGAGATCATCTATCCCAAACCCCCTGCCATGGGCAAGAACACCTCTCAGCTAGCCCAGGCTGCCCAAGGCCTCATCCAGCCTGGCCTTGAACACCCCCCACAGCCTCCCTGGGCAGCCTGTGCCAGAGTCTCACCAGCCTCACACTGAAGAGCATCTTCCTCAGCTCCAGCCTAACCCTGCTCTGCCTCAGCTCCAAACCATTCCCCCTTGGCCTGGCTCCAGACACCCTCAGGAACAGTTCCTCTGCAGCCTTCCTGCAGGATCCCTTCAGGTCCTGGCAGGCAGCTCTGAGGTCCCCCTGGAGCCTTCTCCTCTGCAGGCTGCACACCCCCAGCTCCCTCAGCCTGTGGCCTCCTCTGGACTCTCTCCAGCAGCTCTGTGTCCTTGTACTGGGGCCACCAGGACTGGAGGCAGGATTGGAGGTGGGGTCCCGTGGGCTTTCTTCACTTCCTCAGTCTTAAATGTGCAGCCTAATGCACAGACAGGAAGATGTCAAAGTCTTTTGGCTTCTCCCTAGTTTGTTCTACCCATAGTTAGCTAAGGATTTTGTGCTTTTGAGAGCACTGCAATCTTCCCGGCCAGCTCATTCCCCTCAGAACACTGGAAGCAAAGTGGGAGGCAATTTGCCACCTAATTCTACCTTCAAGAGCCTAAAGCACTCAGCTGATCCATCTCCTCCTCCCCCTAATCTGCTTTATCTCAGTCTGCAGGGCTAACAGCTTTGCTTAGTAAAAGAGCTGTGCCCTGAAAAAAAAGAAAAGAAAGGGGGGGAAAAAAAAAGCCTTTTGTTTTGAATAACAAATTGTGTTCTGTTAGGAGATAGGAATGGTCTAGAGGGAACAGTCTACAATTCATCACTCCCTCCCCCCAGCCATTCCAGTAGGAACACACTAATCCCAATCATCACAGAGCTAATGATGCATTTTGTAGCAGCCCAGTGGAGGAGGAGAGGTGGTTGTGGAACGTTGAAGCGAGAGGTGGGGGAGTATAATGTACCTACTTAGAGATTGCTCAGGAAGCAGAGCCTCCAGCTCGGTTTGGATTGTTCTTTTGAGTCTGGTGGTGTGTGTCTAGGGGGAGTAGTGAATGCCTGGTATTTACAACTCCCTAAATGCTCACATTGTTGAGGGAAGATGTTTTGGTTCTTCCCCGCCCGCTTGCAAAACCATCTACTTGCAATGCAACTATTTTCACCCAGCAGCGGAACAGCGTGTCCCAAGCAGACTGGATGCAGATCGAAAGGAGCAGCCCCAAGGATGGCTGGCAGCAGCTCCCTCATTGTTAGTTACTATGGAGACAGCTCAGCCCGTGCTGCCTAGCTGCCGGAGCGCGCAGAAGGATGCACAGCTCTCCGGCGCAACTTCAGCTCTGAGCAACTTGGATTTCCTTACCAGTGCCTCTTCAGCAGCCCCACCGAAAGCTTCTGGGGCTGCTTGGCCATGCAGGGCTCACCCCAGAGGCGCTCAGCAGTCAGCATTTTTAGCAGCTTTTTCCAGGGTCGCAGGCATTCCTCCTCTGACCCCCTGCTCCGCATGATCCAGAGGCGCCGCAGCTCGGTGGTCGAGGTCCTGTCCTCCTCGACGCGCCGGGTGATGGTGGCGGTGTCGTCCCTGAGTCCCGAGGAGCTGGACGCAAGTTTGCCTGAGAAAAGAAGTAAAGTATTGTCCTGAGGGCAGCTGGCAGCTCTGGGGATTTACTTGGTGTTAAACTGGGACACCTTGACTTGGCAGTCACCTGAGGTTCCTCTAACTGATAGCAAATTGAGATTCCTTTACTTGGTATCAGATTGAGATTCCTTGGTACTGAGATGTGTTTACTTGATAGTAAATTAAGATTTCTTTACTTGATACTAGACTGAGGTTCCTCTACTTGGCATTAAACTGAGATTCCTTTACTTGGCATTAAATTGGTATTTCTTTACTTGCTAATATATTGAGATTCCTTACTTGGCATTAAATTGATGTTCCTTTACTTGATAGCAAATTGAGATTTGTTTACTGATAGTAAACTGGGATTCCTTTACTAGATATGAAACTGATAGTAAACTTTACTTGACATTAAATTGAGATTCCTTTGCTTGATAATAAATTGAGATCTCTTTGCTTGATATGAAACTGAGATCCCTTTACTTGATATTAAATTGAGATTCCTTTCCTTGATATTGAGATTCTTTTACTTGGTGTTAAACTGAGGTTCCTTTACTTCATGTTAGATTGAGATTCCTTTCCTTGATGTTAAATTGAGATTCCTTTCCTTGATATTGAGATCCCTTTACTTGGTGTTAAACTGATATTCCTTTACTTCATGTTAGATTGAGATTTCTTTCCTTGATGTTAAATTGAGATTCCTTTCCTTGATATTGAGATTCCTTTCCTTGATATTAAGATTCCTTTCCTTGATGTTAAATTGAGATTCCTTTCCTTGAGATATTAAATTGAGATTCCTTTCCTTGATGTTAAATTGAGATTCCTTTCCTTGATGTTAAATTGAGATTCCTTTCCTTGAGATATTAAATTGAGATTCCTTTCCTTGATGTTAAATTGAGATTCCTTTCCTTGATATTGAGATCCCTTTACTTGGTGTTAAACTGATATTCCTTTACTTCATGTTAGATTGAGATTCCTTTCCTTGATGTTAAATTGAGATTCCTTTCCTTGATATTGAGATTCCTTTCCTTGATGTTAAATTGAGATTCCTTTTCTTGATGTTAAACTGAGATTCCTTTCCTTGAGATATTAAATTGAGATTCCTTTCCTTGATGTTAAACTGACATTCCTTTACTTGATATTAAACTGATATTCCCTTACTTGGCATTAAATTGATGTTCCTTTACTTGGTATTAAGATTGCTTTACTTGATATTAAACTGACATTCCTTTTCTTGATATTAAACTGATATTCCTTTCCTTGGCATGAAATGGATATTTCCCTATTTGATAATGAATAGATATTCTTTTACTTGGCATTGAATTGACACTCCCTTACTTGGCTTCAAATTGCTCTTCCTTTACTTGACAATAAATAGGCATTATTTGACTTGATGTTAAATTGGCATTCCTTTCCTTGGCATTAAATCACTATACCTTCGTTCTGTTAACTATATTTTAGCTGCCCCCCATCAAAGAAATGTCTATGCAGCTATAAAAAAAAAAGTCTTATTAATCATTTTTCTCCCTGTAGTTTGTGTTTAGGATCACAGAATTGTTTCAGTTTGGGAAAGACCTTTAAGATGGTGGGGTCCAACCATTACTCATGGGCTCCAACCTTTCCACACATAACTGCGTGAGAATTTTGGTGCTGTTCAGACTGCTGCAGTCCTTCTGGCTAGCTCATTTTAGTTCCCTCATTCCTTATTTAAGGATTAATCCACATTCTCCACTCTAACAGCTCAGTTACAAAGAGCAGATGAGAAAGAAGTCCTCACACACACACACAGAGCCCCCAAGAACACGGCTAAATATTTTCAGTTGCAGGTGAAAGAGGACAGTGGCTTCTGGTTTGACGTCTCTTTTGACTTCTGATTTGACTTCTCTTTTGACTTTTGTTTTCTGTTGCAAAGGGCACCACACAGCTCTGACTTCATGAGAAACCCCAAAATAACAGTGAGAAGAAGCAACTCCTGCAGCAATGCGAGCCAGTGCCCCCCTCACAACCTTTCCTTGGAGTCTGTGTTGGAAAGTGTGGCTTAAATTTACATACTCCGTGGATTTATGCTGTTTGTGGTGGCATCAAGTTAAGGTTGGACTCCTGCTTTTAAGCTTGATCTGATGGGTTTAGGGTTGATCTGGTACTGACCTGATCTTTTAGAGCTGGTCTGGTACTTTTAAGATTGATCTTGCTTTCGGGGTTGATCTGTGATGCCTTCAGGGTTGATCTGATGCTTTCAGGGTTGATCTGATACTTTTAAGCTTGATCTGATGCTCTGAAATGTGAATGGATTTTTTTATAGGTGATCTGATGGTTTTAGTATTGATCTGGTGGTTTTAAGGTTGATCTGTTGCTTTTAAGCTGGACTTGATGCTTTTATAAGGTTGATCTGGTACTTTGGTTTTAGGGTTGATCTGGTAGTTTTAAGGTTGATCTGCTGGTTTTAGGGTTGATCTTTTAAGCTTGATCTGATGCTTTTAAGTTTGAAGGGGTATTTTTATGGGTAATCTGATGGGGTTTGTTGTTGACCTGGTGGTTTTAAGGTTGATCTGTTGCTTTTAAGCTGGACTTGATACTTTTAAGGTTGAGCTGGTACTTTGGTTTCAGGGTTGGTCTGGTGGTTTCAGGGTTGGTCTGGTGGTTTCAGGGTTGGTCTGATGGTTTTAGAGTTGATCTGGTGGTTTTAGGGTTGCTCTGATGGTTTTAGGGTTGGTCTGGTGGTTTTAGGGTTGATCTGATGGTTTTAGGGTTGATCAGGTAGTTTTAAGGTTGATCTCATGGTTTTAGGGTTGGTCTGAAGGGTTTAGGGTTGGTCTGGTGGTTTTAGGGTTGGTCTGGTGGTTTTAGGGTTGATCTGGTGGTTTTAGGGTTGATCTGATGGGTTTAGGGTTGATCTGATGGTTTTAGGGTTGGTCTGGTGGTTTTAGGGTTGATCTGGTGGTTTTAGGGTTGATCTGATGGTTTTAGGGTTCATCACGTAGTTTTAAGGTTGATCTGATGGTTTTAGGGTTGGTCTTTTAAGCTTAATCTTATGCTTTTAAACTTCAGTTTATACTTTCAAGCTTGATCCGATGCTTTTAAGCTTGAATTGGTACTTTGAAGGTTGATGGTTTTAAGGTTGAACTGCTGCTTCTAAGGTCGATCTGATGGTGTTAAGGTTGAACTGCAACTCTTCAGGTGAGGATGGCTTTCCAAGCTCCCTGACTGAACCTGTCTTTTGGCTGTCTTGCAGGAGGCTCCCGGCGTCCAACAGCAAAATACACTAAGGTGGGGGAGCGCCTTCGCCATGTGATTCCTGGTCACATGCAGTGCTCCATGGCCTGTGGCGGACGTGCCTGCAAGTATGAGAACCCAGCCCGGTGGAGTGACCAGGAGCAAGCCATCAAAGGGCTTTACTCATCTTGGTAATGAGCAGCATTTACTCTGCATAAATGTAACTGCATCCATCGTTGCTAAAAGAGAGGATTCAAAGGGAAATGATGAGGGGTTTGGCCTAAGTCAGCTGCTGCTGAATATACAACAAAGTGATAAGACCTCTGCTGTGAAGAAAGGCTGAGAGCCCTGGGGCTGTTTAGTTTGGGGAAGAGAAGGCTGAGAGGGGATCTAATCAATGTCTATCAAGAGCTGAGGGCTGGGGGTCAGGATGAAGGAGCCAGGCTCTTTGCAGTGGTGCCCAGTGATAGGACAAGGAACAACATGTACCAGCTGGAACCCAGGAGGTACCACCTCAACTTGAGGAAAAACATCTGTGGTGTGAGGGTGACAGAGCCCTGGAGCAGGCTGCCCAGAGAGGTTGTGGAGTCTCCTGCTCTGGAGACTTTCAAAACCCACCTGGATGTGTTCCTCTGTCACCTGCCCTAGGTGATCCTGCTGGGGCAGGGGGTTGGACTGGATGATCTCTGGAGGTCCCTTCCAACCCCCTACCATTCTGTGACAGCTTGATTCAGAATTAGACCATAACAGTAACCCATAAGGGCCATTGTACAGAGCCCAGGAAAGATGTTGAAAGACCTCTGCTGACTTAACCAGAAGTTTGGTTCAAGTCCAAATAATATATATCTGCCAGGAATGACAGCAAAAAGAGTTGTGGGTTATAGGCAATTCCTGCCAAGTTTTAAACTGCAAATGAATTTGAATGTGTCAAAAGCAAGAACATTGGTTGTTAATTTTATTAGCATTATAGAATGTTTAAATAATGTATTAATTTAATAATGTATAGTGGATTAAATGATGTGAGGTATCTCTTCAAAAGCTGAAGGACCTGGGGTTGTTTAGTCTGGAGTAAAGAAGGCTCAGGGGAAACCTTCTGGCTCTCTGCAACTCCCTGAAAGGAGGTTGAAGCCAGGTGGGGACTGGTTGCTTTTCACAAGGAACAAGGGATAGGATGAGAGGAAATAGCCTTAGGTTGCACCAGGGGAGGTTTAGGTTGGATAGCAGAAGAAACTTCTTCCTTGAAAGGGTTCTCAAAGCCTGGCCCAGGCTGCCCAGGGAGGTGGTTGAATCCCCATCCCTGGAGGTGTTTCCAGGAGGCAGAGCTGTGGTGCTGAGGGCCATGGTTCAGCCTCAGCCTTGGCAGAGTTAGAGAATGGTTGGACTGGATGAGCTTAAAGGGCTGCTCTAACCCAAATGATTCAGTGATTCATATGCAGTAATGTGCACACAAAATTACCTTTACATTCTCACTGATTGCTTTGTAACAGCAAATGCTCCTCAGAAGCAAGGAAACCTTAGAGGGCCAAAGGGAGAGCCGAGTGCATGTCTCTTTCAGAGGAATTGCTTAGTGTGATCCCGGGGCTGGCACTGAAAGAACTCCAGTGCTGCCTGTGTGCTGGGTCTTATCTCTGTCAGTGTAAGCAGATTGATCATCAGTACTATCAGGGAGTAGAACTTTTGGAGAAATCATTTCTAGTTAATCTTCTTTGGGTAGATTCCAGCCCAGGAAGTGATGGATAACAGCAGCATTTTCTCCTTATTCTCATTTCTCAGGATAACAGATAACATACTGGCTATGGCTCGGCCCTCAACAGAATTAATTGAGAAGTACAACATTATTGAGCAGTTTGAAAGGTAACAGAGCAGTCATTTGTTAGTCTAATTCTTGACCCATTTGCTCTTTGAACAGAGGTGTGGGTGAGTGATGAAGTTCCTTTCATTTTAACAAGATACAGGTAACAACTCCTTCTCTATTAAGAATAAATGTATTGTTGGGGTCCCATCACAAAAAGGACATGGACCTGATGGAGCAGGTCCAGAGGAGCCCACGAAGCTGCTCAGAGGGCTGGTGAGCCTTCTCTATGGGGACAGACTGGGAGAGTTGAGGCTGTTCTGCCTGGAGAAGAGAAGGCTTCAGGGAGACCTTAGAGCTGCACTTCAATATCTGCAGGGGAAATACGGGCAGGCTGGGGAGGGGCTGTTCAGAAGGGGCTGTGGGGATAGGACCAGGGGCAATGGTTTGAAACTGGAGCAGGGCAGAGTTAGGTTGGACATCAGGAGGAAGTTCTGCAGAATGAGGGAGGGGAGACCCTGGAGCAGGCTGCCCAGGGATGTGGTTGAGGCCCCATCCCTGGAGACATTCAAGGTCAGCCTTGCTGTGTCTCTGGGCCACCTGCTCTAGCTGGAGTTGTCCCTGCTGACTGCAGGGGGGTTGGACAAGCTGACCTTTGAGGGTCTCTTCCAACCTGATGCAATCTGTGAAGCTGTGAGGTGCTGGCTGGGTATCATACTCTGACTCATCTGTTCCTTCCTTCAGATGTGGCATAAAGACTGTAATTAACCTGCAGCGTCCTGGGGAGCACGCGAGCTGTGGGAATCCACTGGAACAAGAAAGTGGCTTCACCTACCTGCCTGAGGCTTTTATGGGGGCTGGAAGTAAGTTCCCTCCTGCTGCTCTTCCTCATTTATTATTGATTTTGGCACTCAGAGGTACTTGAACTCGAATTCTTGTGTGTGAAAAGCAGCTGTGTAAGAAAAGCTGCACAAAACGGGATGTAAGCACAAACCTTGGCAAATCTAAGAGAGCAAAGATCAGGTTAGTGAGGGTGTTTAGAACAGAGAAAGGACCAGAAGTAGTTAAAGTTCTGAGCTCTGTATGAAACATTAATGGGGGTGGCTCAGATTCTGGTACAATTCCTGTTCTAACCACAGGAGGTTATTTCACTTGGGGACATTTGTGTTTACAGTATTTTTCTATGTTGGTACTCTGGTGAGGGGAGAAAAAGTGCCTCTCTCTAAGCCCCAGGCTTTGACTGAAGAAGTGCTTTTATTTCTAAAAACAAACAAAATGACCTTCTACCCATATACAGCTGAGTAACTTTTGTGTGAACCACTCAGTTTTGTTACACCTTTTACACTGCAGCTGAACTACAGGTTGACGACTCCTTGCTGGCTTTGTGTATTTAACAGATGTCAAGAGTACAGCTGAAATGGGAAAATAATCTCACAGCATCCCAGAATCCCACATGGTGGAGCTGGGAAGGGACCTCTGGAGATCATCCAGCCCAACCCCCCTGCTCAAGCAGAGCGCCCACAGCAGCTCACTCAGGATTGCAGTGTCCAAGGAGTCTGGAATCTCCCCTGAGAAGGAGACTCCAGAACCTCTCTGGGCAGCCTGCTCCAGGACTCCAGCACCCTCACACCAAACAAGTTTCTCTCATGTTTAGGTGGAGCCTCTTGGGTTCCAGTTTGTGCCCATTGCCCCTTATCCTGTCACTGGGCACCACGACAAGAGTCTGGCCCCAGCCTCTTGCCCCCCCAGTCCCCTTTGGATACTCCTTAACATTGATCAGGCTGCTCTTCCCCAGACTAATCACCCCCAGGTGTCTCAGCCTCCTTTCACAACAGAGATGCTCCAGGCCCTGTCATCTTGATAGCCTCTGCTGGACTCTCTCCAGTCTCTCTTGAACTGAGGAGTTCAGAACTGGACACAACACTCCAGATGTGGCCTCTCCAGGGCACAGCAGAGGGGAAGGAGAACCTCCCGTGACCTGCTGGCTACACTTTTCTAAATGCTCCCCAGAAGACCCTTGACCTGTTGACCACAAGAGGATGTTGCTGACTCATGGTGAACTTGTCCAGCAGCACTCCCAGGTCCTTCTCAGTGGGGCTGCTTTTCAGCAGGTGGTCAAATAGCAGTGTGCAGTGGCAGTGATGTCATTTATGAGTGGTGAGCTGGCCTCTGCAGGCAGCAGTTCAAACTTCAGGTTGGTGTGGCAGGAATTAACTTTTCTCTCTTTTCATTTCAGTTTATTTTTACAATTTTGGCTGGAAGGATTATGGAGTGGCCTCTCTCACTACCATCCTTGACATGGTCAAGGTGATGGCTTTTGCCTTGCAGGAGGGGAGGGTGGCTGTGCACTGCCATGCAGGACTCGGCCGGACAGGTTCGTGCTCTGCTGCGAGCTCAGCTCCAGTGTTTCTCTGCAGCTGCAACCCAGCCTCTGCTTATCAGTCATGAATGGTTTGTTTAGGTTCTGCACCACTGCCAGCTGTGGAATTCTCTTCATCTATGAGATGACTAACAATGCTAAGCTTGTCTCTGAAAATGAGGAGATTGCTTTTAGTGTAGTAACCCCAGAAACCTCCAAGGTTAGAAAACGTTTGGTTCTCTCTGGTAATCACAGAATGGTAGGAGTTGGAAGGGGCCTCTAGAGATCATCCAGTCCAACCCCCATGCCAAAGGAGGGGTAACTAGTCAGGTCACACAGGAATACATCCAAGCAGGTTTGGAAAGTCTCCAGAGCAGGAGACTCCACAACCTCTCCGGGCAGCCTGCTCCAGGCCTCCAGCAGCCTCACACCAAAGAAGTTTCTCCTCTTGTTGAGGTGGAACCTCCTGGGTTCCAGCTTGTACCTATTCTTCCTTGTCTTATCACTGGGTATTGCTGAAAAGAGGCTGGCCCCTTCATCCTGACCCACAGCTCTCAGCTATTGATAGACATTGATTAGATCCCCTCTCAGCCTTCTCTTCTCCACACTAAACAGCCCCAGGGCCCTCAGCCTCTTTTCACAGCAGAGATGTTGCAGTCCCTTCATCATCTTCATAGCCTCTCTTGGACTCTCTCCAGCATGTCTCTGTCTCTCTTGAATTGGGGAGCCCAGAACTGGACACAATATTCCAGGTGTGGTCTCAGCAGGGCAGAATAGAGGGGGAGGAGAACCTCCCTAGCCCTGCTGGACTCTGTTGATTAGTAACTCCCTGTTACATGCAAATGGGACAACTCCAGTTTGCTGGGACAACTCCCCTCCAAGCTCTTTTGACTGTCCAAACCTGCCACTTCTGTGAGATCAGATAGTTTTGGTGGAACAGTTCCAGTTTCACTGACTTCTTCAAAGACAGTTTTGCCCATCTTCTTCCTCTAGAAGCCACCATTGCTCAGAAATGCTGGAACTCCTTGAGTTGCTGTGGTGAGAAACTAGCTCTCACTGAGAGTGTGATGAGAATGGGTTCAGCAAATACAACTGGGATCCAGCAAATACAACTGTAGTTAGGGAACAGGATTGTGTCATAGAATCACTTCAGTTGGAAAAGACCTTTGAGATCATCCAGTCCAGCCATTCTCTAACTCTACCTGAAGTCTGCAGCTAAACTTTGTCCCTCAGCACCACAGCTCTGCCTCTCTGAAACACCTCCAGGGATGGGGATTCAACCACCTCCCTGGGCAGCCTGTGCCAGGCATTGAGAACCCTTTCAGGGAAGAAGTTTCTTCTGATGTCCAACCTAAACCTCCCCTGGTGCAACCTGAGGCCATTTCCTCTCATTCTGTCACTTGTTACTGGGGAGAACAAATCAATGTACACCTCAGGTTTTGTTCAGAGAGCAATGAGGACTCCCTCAGCCTCCTCTTCTCCAGACTAAACACCCCCAGGTCCCTCAGCTGCTCCTCCCCAGCCCTGTTCTCCAGACCCTTCACCAGCTTTGTTTCCCTTCTCTGTATCTGCTTCAGCACCTCAGGGGCACCATCACTTCCCTCCTGCTGGCCACACCATTGCTGATCTAGGTCAGGATGCTGGTGGCCTTCTTGGCCACCTGCTGACACACTGGCTCATCTTCAGCTGGCTGTTGATCAAGACCTGCAGGTCTGTCTCTCCTGGGCAGCTCAACCCTCCCTCCCAGCTTAGCGTCATCAGAAACTTCCTGAGGGTGTCCTCAATCCCCTCATGCAGATCACTGCTAAAGACATTAACGAGGACTGGCCCAGCACTGAGCCCTGGGGAACACCACTGGTGACCAGATTTAACTCCATTCCCCACTACTCTCTGGGTGTGGGTATGAGCCAGGCTTTAACCCAGTCAAGCATCCACTCCCCCAGGCCAGGAGCAGCCAGTTTCTCCTGCAGGATGCTGTGGGGAACAGGGTCAAAGGCTAAAGTCCAGTAGAGCATCACCCACAGGCTCTCTCTCCTGCACTCAGCAGGCACTCACAGAGCTAACAGGGTGCTCCTAGATCCTGCATCTCTGCCTAGGTCAATTTTCATGCAGTAGTTGCACTGAGTGTTGCGTTGCTCTGATTGTTCTCCAGCTAATGCTTGTCTCCCTCTTCCCCAGGTGTCCTGATAGCTTGCTACCTGGTTTTTGCCACACGAATGAGTGCTGACCAAGCCATTCTCTTTGTCAGAGCCAAAAGGCCTAACTCCATTCAGACCCGAGGGCAGCTGCTGTGTGTCAGAGAGTTCACTCAGTTCCTGGTTCCCCTCAGAAATGTGTTTGCCTGCTGTGAGCCCAAGGCTCACACCGTGACGCTGGCCCAGTACCTGACCCGGCAGAGGCACCTGCTCCACGGCTACGAGAGCAGGCACCTCAAGCACGTGCCAAAGCTCATCCACCTCGTCTGCAAGCTGCTGCTGGACCTGGCGGAAAACAGGCAGGTGGTGGAGGCAGAGCTGCTGGAGATCCCGGATCTCTCCGCTGAGATCGAAGAGACCGTTTCTCACCTGGTGTCCACGCAGCTAGACAGAGAGCTTGCAAGGCAGGACAGTGATACCTCAGAGTCCTCCCACACCCACTCCTCCACCTTTGAGACCCAGGACAGCCCTTTCTCCCTGGGACACGAAAGTGATCCTCTTTGGAAACGAAGGAATGTTGAATGCCTCCAGCCTCTTAGCCACCTGAGGAGGCGTCTCAGCTACAGCGAGTCAGACTTAAGGAGAACGGAGTTTCTTGTAGAGCAAGGAGAAACTGCCTGGACTGTACCCGCTCAGATCCTGCTGTGCAACAAGCAGAAGCAGAGCGGTGGCGAGGAGAGTTCCGCCCCAGGCGAGCAAAAGCCGCAGGTGGAGCTGAACAAGGAGCTGTTGGTGCGCAACACCTGCGCGTTCTGGAGCCAAGGGAGGTTTGATCTGGAGGGGCGAAGGGACGGCGCCTCGCTGTACCGCCGGAGGAACTCCACCAAAGAGGTACAACGCAGCAGGACCTTCTCTTCTGGTCTGGCCTCTCTCCCAAATGCCAGGGAAGCTGGAACCCCAAGGCACCACTACAGCAATGAGGTCGGTCATAGAAAAGAGCGCAAGACCTATGGCTGTGGCAGAGGAGTCTATGCCTCCGAGGACTCCGACTCCTCTTCTTCTTCCAAAGTGAACTTTTCCATTGGATGCGAAAGCCAAGGTAGCAAAGATGCCTCAGAGGCAATTCCACACATTGTGCTGCAGTCAGAATTAAGTTTGGAAGCCCGAAGAGTTTTGGCAGCAAAAGCACTCGCAGACATCAATGAATTTCTGGGAGAGGATGAAGTGAAGGAGAAGGTAGAGATGTGGCAGGTAATTTTCATTCAATGTTACAGGCTCTGCATCTTTCACCTAGGCTAATTCCTACAATGGCCAGAGGGCCTCCATGGCCTTTGCAATGGCACCTGGGGACACCACGCACACTGCGGATCAGTAAATCATTGTAGCTGTCAGTTAAGGGCCAGTTCATTCAGTCATAGATTCACAGAGTGCTTTGGGTTGGAAGGGACATTAAAGATCATCCAGTTTCACCCCCCACTGCCATGGGCAGGGACACCTCCCACCAGCCCAGCTTGCTCAAGGCCTCATCTAGCCTGGCCTTGAACACCTTCAGGCAGGAGGCAGCCACAGCCTCCCTGGGCAATCTGTGCCAGTGTCTCCCCACCCCTGACTGCAAATTTCTTCCTCATCTCCAGTCTCAATCTCCCCTCCTCAAGCACCAATCTCTTCCCTCTCATCCTGGCACTACAAAAAAAGTGTAAAAAGTTCTTTCAAAAGCAAGCAAAATGTACCTGCAGGTTTTGATCTCTAGTAGGAGGTTAGGAGATGGTTGCTGGTTGAGTTCCTTTGTTCTACTACACAATAAAAATCAATGCAGTTAACTGTGGTCATATTAGTAGCAGCAAGTGACATAGATTGCAAGGTGGAGCTGTGGTGTTTCTCATCACTGCTTCCTCCGAGCTGATCAGAGGATTCTCTGTGTAAAAGTGCAAGAACTCAGGAGAAACTCAACTGCTTATCCCTGAGACCAAATCCTCACAGCAACGTTTCCTTTGGAGCTGGAATCCAAAGCTGCTCCTATCTATTCTGAGCTGCACTGTTTATGTCACCCTTCTGCATTAAGGCATCATTTGTATCTACTGCTGCTTCATGCTGATGAGTTGTTAAAAATAGCAATTCTTTATTTGTAACTCTGAAGTCCTTTTTGTTTTGTTTGAACTTGAGCAGCCAAGTACTGCTGCAGTCAAAGGGGATGTTGTAAATAGATGATGTGTTTTCAGTTTTGTTCTGTTCTGTTTTTGTTTTTTGAAGAAAGAACTGAATTCTCGAGATGGAGCTTGGGATAAAATCTGTACTGAGAGAGATCCTTTTATCCTCTGTAGCTTGATGTGGTCCTGGATAGAGCAGCTGAAAGAACCTATTATACCCAAAGATGATGTTGATCTGCTGGCAAAAAAAGGCACTGAATCCCAGGATGCTCTTTACTTACTGAGAAAGGTAGGTATTGTCTGTGTCAATTCATCCTCTCGCTGCCAAGTACACTTTGTTAATGTCTGCTAGTCATTTATGGCCTTCAGGCAATGGAATTGCAACTTCAAAAGGCAACTTCAGTCTCTAAAAACCAGAAAGAGGATTGTTTTGGTACTGGATAGCAGGAGTTGTAATCAATCTGTGATGAGATTGCAGCCATGGGATCACAGAATGGCTCAGGAAGGGACCTCAGAGATCACCTGCTCCCAGCCTCCTGCCACAGGTACCTCTCGGCTAGAGTCAGCTGCTCAAGGCCTCAATCAAGTTACAATCAATACATAAGAAAAATGCCAGCTCCTGTCTTTGAGCAGCAGTCAGCAGAAGCTCAATTTCAGTTGATTTCCCTGCAAATTCTGCACTTTGAGATCCAAAGGCAAAAGAAGAGAAATCTTTCCTCTGTGCCTGGAGATATGGCTTTGGTTAGTGTCACACCTGGCAGCTGCACTTCCTGCTTGTCATGTTCATAGGTTCATAGAATGGGTTGGGTTGGAAGGGAACACAAAGATCATCCAGTTCCAACCCCCTGCCCCCAGCCCAGATTGCTCAAGGCCTTATGTAACTTGGCCTTGAACACCTCCAGGGAGGGGACATCCACAGCCTGCCTGGGCAACCTTTTCCAGTGTCTCACCACCTTCATTCATCTCTTCCTCATCTCCAGTCTCAATCTCCCCTCTCCCAGCTCAAAGCCATCATCCCTCATCCTGGCACTCCCAGCCCTTGTCAAAAGTCCCTCCCCAGCTCTCCTGGAGCCCTTCAGGTACTGGAATGTGTCAGCTCCATTCACCTGCTGGCAAGTCTCTGTCTAGTGCAGTCCAGGTTGCTCTTAAGTGGCCTTTACCCATTGCTAGCTCAACTTTGTATGCATTGGCACCCCCAGGTTCTCTCCAGTCAGCCTCCTGTTCCTACTGGTGCATATTTAAGCTGCTCTTCCTACAAACCCCTAAGTGGTACTTGAATTTTCACTGGCAAGTGACCTGGCAGCCTGGAGACCTACCTCCCCTGGCAGGAAAAGGGGTGAGGACAACAGCCACAAAATACTGGTGCTCCCTTTGTGTCCTTGCTAGCACTGCCCAGGTGTCTTTCTGCAAGATCCCTTAAAGGGTGAAGGAGACTTGGTAGGACAGAGAGAGATGCAGGTTATCCTGTGTTAGCTGGGCAAAAAGCTTTAGGCATAGAATCACAGAACAGTTGCAGCTGGAAGGGACCTCTGAGGTCATCAAGCTGCCTGGAGCCCACAGTCCTACCATGAACCCACGTCCCTCAGCTCCACATCTGCATGGCTTTTAAATAGCCCCAAGCAAAGTGGCCTCACCCCTCCCTGGGCAGCCTCTTCCAGGGCCTGAAAACCCTTTCTGGAAAGAAATTTTGTCTAGTGTTCAACCTGAACCTCCTTTGGCACAACTTGAGGCCTTTTCCTCATGTCCTGTCACTTGCTGCATATGAGAAGAGACCAAACCCCACCTCACTCCAACCTGCATGAAGTTCTGCACTCCCCAGTTCAGAAGGGACAGGGATTGCTGGAGAGAGTCCAAGGGAGGCTACAAGGATGCTAAAAGGACTGCAGCACTGCCTGGGGAGGAGAGGCTGAGAGCCCTGGGGCTGTTCAGTCTGGAGAGGAGAAGGCTGAGAGGGATCTGATCAATGTCTATCAATAGCTGAGGGCTGGGGGTCAGGAAGAAAGGGACAGGGACAGCCTCTGCTCACTGTGCCCTGGGATAGGACAAGGGGCAAGGGATGGAAACTGCAGCACAGGAGGTTCCACCTCAACATGAGGAAGAACTTCCTGACTTCTCCTTTGAGGGAGCTGTAGAGGGTGAGAAGGTTTTCCCTCAGCCTCCTCTTCTGAAGACTAACCAAGCCCTCAGATGTTCACATGAAACTTGTGTTTAAGGCCCTTCAGCAGCATGTTTGCTCTTCTTTGGAAGAGCACCTCAATGTCCTTCTTGGAACAAGGAGCCCAAACATGCACAGCATTTGGTGCTGAAAAGAGCAGATCTGACCCTTTTTTGATGCCAGTTCACCTGAATGCTGCTGTTTGTGTGGAGGACCTTGAAAAATACACTTCCAGAGGTATGCCTGACCTGAAGATTTCCAGAGCAGTCTGTGGTGCACTGGAAGGGAAGGGTTTCTCCCATCATGACTGAAACCATTAGCTAGAGGTTCTTTAGGCTTGTGAAAGTTCCCCCCTGCCCCAACTCCTACACCCGAGGGCTTCAACACAGGAAGGCACAGCCTGGTATTTAAACACCAATTAACAGAACCTGAAAGTGAAATGTTTGTCATGAAAATATTTCTCCTAAAGAGCTGCTGTTTCTCTTTTCCCCATCAGGAACAGTGTCAGACCATCCTGTGTATTCTGCACTGTGTGGTGAACTTGCAAATGCTGCCAGCTGATGTGGAGGAGGCCTTACTTGCTCGTGCTATTAAAGCTTTCACTAAGGCAAGTACCCTTTTGTCTCTGGCACTGTGTTTATTTGTTTTAAATCATGGAGGGTGAATCAGCAGAGCAGGCCTCTGGGAGAGAAGCTGCAGCAATTCATGGAATCATGGATCCCAGAATCCCAGAATGCTAGGGGTTGGAAGAGACCTCCAGAGATCACCCAGTCCAACCGCCCTGCCAGAGCAAGGTCACCCAGGGCAGAGCACACAAGAACACATCCAGACAGGTTTGGAATCTCTCCAGAGCAGGAGACTCCACAACCTCTCTGGGCAGCCTGCTCCAGGGCTCCAGCACCCTCACACCAAAGATGTTTCTCCTCAAGTTGAGGTGGAACCTCCTGGTTTCCAGCTGGTACCTGTTGTTCCTAGTCCTATCACTGGGCACCATTGCAAAGAGCCTGGCCCCTTCATCCTGACCCCCAGCCCTCAGATATTGATAGACATTGATCAGATCCCTGCTCAGTCTTTTCTCCAGACTAAACAGTCCCAGGGCTCTCATTCTCTCTCCATAGGGGAAATACTCAGGTCCCCCCAGTCCTCCTCATAGCCTCTGTTGGACTCTCCAGCAGGTCCCTGTCTCTGGGGAGCCCCAGACTAGACACAGGATTGCAGGTGTGCTCTCAGCAGGGGAGATTAGAGGGGGAGAAGAACCTCCCTAGCCCTGCTGGCCACACTTTCCTTGCTGCATGCCAGGATCCCATTGGCTCTCTTGGCCACAGGGGCACATTGCTGTCCCATGCAGAACTTGCTGCCCACCAGCGCTCCAAGCTCTTTCTCCATGGATCAGCTCTCCAGCACTTCACACCTGGCATGCTTGTGCTGATCTCTTTCAGAGTTCACATTTGATGACAGTTAGGGTAGCAAATCTTCTCAGCCAAAGGGCATTCTGTCACTGCAGCCTCAATCCTTTGGTCTCATTTTGCTCTTTCTGGATCACTGCCAGTTCATGAACTCCTTCAAACCAGGGAAATGAGAATTTGTAAGCGGTGAGAGTAACTTACCAAAGGCTTTGGTAGATTCTGTACCCCTTGGGAGTCTTTCCATCAGGGTACAGAATTTTCTGAGAGTGCACTGCAATTCAACTATGTTTCAGGCCCATCTTTAATACAGACTGTCTATGAATAGCTTCTGCTTTGGGGGTAGTTCAATCACAGTGACAGGTTACACTACACTTGCTATTGCTCAGCTCACAGCTGCTTCCTCCTCAGATTCAGTAGGGGGTAGGAACAGAACCTTCAGCATACTGCTTCCTAACCTCTTGTAAATCAGATCATTGTTTCAGTTGGAAAAGCCCTTTAAGATCACAAAGTCCAACCATTCTCTGAGTCTACCAAGGCTGGGGCTGAACCATAGCCCTCAGCACCACAGCTCTGCCTCTTTGAAACACCTCCAGGGATGGGGAATCAACCACCTTCCTGGGCAGCCTGTGCCAGGCTTTGAGAGCCCCTTCAGGGAAGAAGCTTCTCCTAATGCCCAATCTAAACCTCCTCTGGTGTCACTTGAGGCTATTTGCTTTCAGGGAGTTGTGGAGTGAGAAGGTCTCCCCTCAGCCTCCTTTTCTGCAGGCTGAACAACCCCAGGTCCCTCAGCCACTAAGTCTACTACAGCCACACCTTGTTAAAACAATCAGGGCTTTTATCCTTCTCCTACAGTTTAATGTCTAGTCAGCACAACCACTTAGCATTGAGCACTCCATCAGGAGACACAGCTCCACCAGGAGACAGATACTGCCTTTGGTCCATCTGAAATCAGAGCTCTGTGATACATTCACAGAATCACAGAATGGTAGGGACAGGAAGGGACCTTGTAAGTTCATCCAGAAAAAGCCCCCTGTCAGTGCAGGGCCACCTAGAGCAGGAACACATCCAGGCAGGTCTTGAATCTCTCCAGAGAGGGAGACTCCACAACCCCCCTGGGCATTCTGTGCCAGGGCTCTGTTACCCTCACAGGGGAAAAAAATTTCCTCCTGTTCCCATGGCACTTCCTCTGCCTCAGCTTCCACCACTGCCCCTTGTGCTGGCATTGGGCAGCACCCAGCAGAGCCTGGCTCCAGCCTCTGGGCACTCACCCTGCACATCTTTAGCAACAGCAAGGAGGTCACCCTCAGGCTCCTCCTCTCCAAGCTCCAGAGCCCTCAGCTCCTTCAGGCTCTCCCCATAAGGAAGATGTTCCACTGCCTGCAGCATCTTTGTGGCTCTGTGCTGGACTCTTTCAAGCAGTTCCCTGAGGTCCTTCTTGAACTGAGGGGCCCAGAACTGGACACATTATTCCAGATGTGGCCTCACCAGGGCAGAGCAGTGGGGGAGAAAAACCTCTCTGACCTGCTGACCACAGCCCTTCTAATCCACCCCAGGATGCCCTTGGCCTTCTTGGCCACCAGAGCACATTGCTGGCTCATGGTCACCTCCCATCCACCAGGACCCCCAGGTCCTTTTCCCCTGCACTGCTCTCCAGCAGGTCAGCCCCCAGCCTGTCCTGATCCACGGGGTTGTCATCTCCTTTGCATTTATTTAACAGCTGAACTTTTCTCTCCTTTATTTAGACAAGCATTGATTCTGAAAACGGACCATATGTTTACAGCACCCTGAAGAAAGTATTTAAACAAACACTGGAAGAAAAAAGGAAAAGGCTGAAGGAAGGAGCAGAGAATCCCTCTTGACTTCTGCACAGCTGTGCTGAGGACCTAAGAGGGCCTCACCAGGCTCCCCTGCGTTCTCCAGCTGCTGTCCTCTGCGCGGTGTGGCTCCACTCAGCTAAGGCTGGGCCCTGGCAGCTGTTACCAAAGGAGTCTATTTTTGTAGAGGGACTTTTAGAGGCAGTTCTCCAGAGCAGTGCCTGTGTGACTGGACCCTAGCATTTGGCTCCCTGTGCTTTTATATTGTGAACTGCTCCCCTGTTTTCAGACATATTTATGGACTTAGATACCTCTGTCACTGGGCAAGCAACAGTATTTTCAGGTCCCACAACTGCCATAAGTTCAGTGCCATGGTACAGCCAAGGGTCAGTGGGGACTGAGCTGATATTTATGTATTGCATTTGTTTACATTAATGTGGTTTGGTTTTACTTCACAGAAAATAAATACTGACTGAGCTTATCACATCCACTTACCTTTTACATCCATTTTTCCTGCTGGAGAGCAGCCCTGTGGAGAAGGACCTGGGAGCGCTGGTGGACAACAAGATCTGCATGGGACAGCAATGTGCCCTAGGGGCCAAGAAGGCCAGTGGGGTCCTGGGGTACATTCAGCAGAGTGTGGTCAGCAGATCCAGGGAGGTTGTCCTCCTCCTCTACTCTGCCCTGCTGAGACCTCACCTGGAATATTGCATCCAGTCTTGGGCTCCCCAGTTCAGGAGGGACAGGGATCTGCTGGAGAGAGTCCAGCAGAGGGTTACAAGGATGCTGAAGGGACTGCAGCACTGCCTGGGGTGGAGAGGCTGAGAGCCCTGGGGCTGTTAGTCTGGAGAGGAGAAGGCTGAGAGGGGATCTGATCAATCTCTATCAATAGCTGAGGGCTGGGGGTCAGAAGGAAGGGACAGGGACAGCCTCTGCTCACTGTGCCCTGGGACAGGACAAGGGGCAAGGGATGGAAACTGCAGCACAGGAAGTTCCACCTCAACTTGAGGAAGAACTTCTTGACTGTGAGGGTCCCAGAGCCCTGGAGCAGGCTGCCCAGAGAAGCTGTGAAGTCTCCTTCTGTGGAGCCTTTGCAGCCCTGTCTGGCTGTGTTCCTGTGTGACCTGTGCTGGATTCTATGGTCCTGGTCTGGAAGGGGGTTGGACTGGAAGCTCTCCAGAGGTCCCTTCCAACCCCTAACATCCTGTGATCCAACCCCCTCCATGCTTTACTCCAGAATCCTCTACACAATTACTGGTGCCAGAGGTTGGTAGGTCACTGTGAAAGGCTTGCTTGCAGCTGGTACAAATAGCCTGACCTGCTCTGGGCAGCACACGCACTGGAGCCTGCACAGGTGGACACCAGCAGCTGGTCTGCCCAAACCAGAAATCCAGCTCCAGCAGGAGCACTGGCACAAAGTCAAACCATTAGGAAGCACTGGCACAAAGCACATCCTTCCAGCTCAGGTGAGCTCAGGTAGAGGTCCTGCTGCCAAGTGGGTATTTCATTTTCCAGCCCTGTCTGGATGTGTTCCTGTGTGACCTGTGTTGGATTCTGTGGTCCTGCTCTGGCAGGAGGGTTGGAGTGGAAGATCTCTGGAGGTCCCTTCCAGCCCCTGTGAGCCTGTGATTTTAAAATAGCAAAATAGACTGATCAAACAAAGACTAATCATAAACAGGTCTTGAGGTCTACTATCCACAAGATAGATGATGTTTTTC
Source organism: Dryobates pubescens (assembly GCF_014839835.1). Lineage (NCBI taxonomy): Eukaryota > Metazoa > Chordata > Aves > Piciformes > Picidae > Dryobates > Dryobates pubescens. Next base: position 18,019,070 of record NC_071612.1, on the reverse strand, counting down.
CACTCAGATATTCATAGAATCATAAAATTGTTTTAGCTGGAAAAGACCTCTAAGGTCACTGAGTCCAACCATTGACCCAACACTTCCATGGTCATTAAACCAAGGTGTTTCTAAAAGGTGTTGCAGTAGAGAAGGTCAATCACAGCCTGGGCTGCATGCAAAGCAGTGTTGCCAGCAGAGCCAGAGAGGCGATTCTGACACTATGCTCTGTGAGACCTCACCTGCAGTGCTGTGTGCAGGTCTGGAGCCCTCAGCACAGGAAGGACCTGGAGCTGATGGAGAGGGTTCAGAGGAGGCCATGAAAATGATCAGGGGGTTGGAGCAGCTCTGCTATGAGGACAGGCTGAGGGAGCTGGGGGTGTTCAGCCTGGAGAAGAGAAGGCTCCAGGGAGACCTAATAGCAGCCTGCCAGTACCTGAAGGGAGCTACAAGAAGGCTGCAGAGAGACTGTTTGCAAAGGCCTGCAGGGACAGGAGCAGGGGCAATGGCTTCAAAGTAAACCAGAGCAGATTGAGATTGGATGTGAGGAACAAGTTCTGCACCAGGAGGATGGTGGAACACTGGAACAGGTTGCCCAGGGAGGTGGTTGAGGCTCCATGCCTGGAGCTATTCCAGGTGAGGCTGGACAGGGCTCTGGGCAACCTGATCGAGTTGGGGATGTCCCTGCTGAGTGCAGGGGGTTGGAGTGGGTGACCTTTGGAGGTCTTTTCTGGCCTGGGCCATTCTATGATTCTGTAATTAGTATTAAGTGTATATAATGAGTATTGACTATACGTGATTAACATTAAGTCATACAATTAGTATTATGTTCCCAAGGCTTTCATTGACACTTTTTTTGGCTAAGAAAAAGCTTTAAAGTGTTTTTAGCAGAGTGACTAAAACCTCCCCTGTCAATGTAGCCTATCAGCTGAGCTTTTCTAGACCTTTAAACCATTATCAGACCTGAGGAAGGATGTGGTTGTGTTTGCAGTTAGCTGTATAAATAAGTGGGGCATCATAATTCCTTTAAAAGGAAGCTAATGCAAAGAAGTGAAGACCTCTTTGAGCCAATTAAAATATTTACAGAATTAATTTCAATGTGAAGGAACAGAGGGTGCAATTCCGAGGCTTGTCCACCAGGCGGCGACTCGACGGGACGTTGGCGGCTGCTTAGCTCCGTACAGAGAGTATTGCACTGGGCCATGGGCTTGGACTGGAAATGGTAACGCCGCTGGGTGTTAGTGAGTGCAAAGCAGGTGGAAGGTGCACCGCGTCCTCTGCTTGCAGCGAGGCTAGTTGTCAGGCTGCGGCAGAGCGGCTGGCGAGCAACCTCGTCCCTCAGCGGAGAGGGGGCAGAACGTAGGCTAGCCGGTAGGCTGGCTCCCTTGGCAGGACTAGGTGGTTCCCCCCGGACGGCAGGGAGTGGTCCTGCGGGGTCAGCCCGCAGCACGGCCGGCAACAGGCTGTGGGGCTGGCATGGATGGCCCTGGGGAAGAGGCGCAGCTGCATGGAGCGGCAGCTTCGCCTTCGCTTGGCTCCAAGTAGCAGGTGGGACCCTCTCAGAGCGGTCCCAGCTTTGGAGCACAGGCACAGACAGTGCTCTGGGTTTCGCTGGGGTTCACAGGGCACGGAGCGGCGGCAGTGGCAGTTCCTCTTCTCTCCCGCAACGGCGGGGTCACGCAGGCATGCGGCTAGGCACTGCTCCTGCTTTATGTGAGCTGGTACACACGGTGGTGGCTTGTCAGTGTGCTGCTTAAGGCTGAGGCTAGTCCCTTCCCCATCAGCTGGGCACTCTCACCCTCGGGGGTCCAGTCCTCTTGAAGACAGGGCAGGCTCTTCTGCCGACCGCTGGGGCTGTCAGTACGATGCTGTGGCTTCTCAGGCTTTCAGCGAGGGTGGCTCCTCCTCTAGAGACTCGGCGCCGAGGCACGCCGGGGTATGCGCGACGGGTCTGCCCGGATGCTGGCTTCTCCTCGTCGTGCAGAGGCCGCCAGTTTGCCCGCATGTGGAATTGAGAAGACTTACTACCAACGGCTGTGGAGCTGAGCATCAAAGGCTTAAGCATGAAAGCAAAGAGCTTGGCAGCTTGGGTAAAGCAAAAAGAGGGCAAAGAGCGAGGGTAACTTGTTTACAAGTTGGGCTAATACTTATCAGTTTCTCGAGGCTGGATTTGGCCAGTGGGCACTCTCATAAACACCCAGCTTTAGCCTGGAGCTAGCATTATGCCCATACTTGGCAGCAGCATGAACATCCCATGCCATGGGTGCATGTAGTTATTCACCCCTCGGAAGGCAGGGGAGGTGGTTTGTGCTGCCTGCTTGTTTTCAGTATTTGGGACATCATTCTGGGCACGTAGTGCCTTCGCCACAGTCTGGCCTCAAAAACCTTCCACCATCTGCCTAGGCAACCTGTACCAGTCTCTCACCACCCTCATGGGGAAGAACTACTTCCTAATGTCTAATCTAAACCTCCCCTCTTCTAGCTTGGATCCATTCCCCCCCAGTCCTGACACCCTGATCTGAACTAATGAATGGCCTCAGATGTTGATGTGTGGTTTGCTTTGGCATCCTCTGCCAAGTGGCCACGGCCAGAGCATCACGCCTGCAAAGCTGCAGATGTTCCAGCCAGCCTTCCAGCATGCTACTCCAGCAGTGGGCTACTCCAAAGCAAGGATAGCACATCTGGAATGATGCCCTTAATCATTACTGCATAAGGTTAGTGACAGTGATTATGATCTGTCACTAACTGCCCCAATACTTTACCATCACCTGGCAGGCTGTGCTGCCATTCAGCCAGACCTGGACAGGCTGAGAGCTGGGCAGGGAGAAACTGAAGGAAGTTCAACAAGGGCAAGGAGAGAGGCTGGCACCTGGGAAAGAACAACCCCAGGTATCAGTACAGGTTGGGGACTGACCTGCTGGAGGGCAGTGAAGGGGAAAAGGACCTGGGGGTCCTGGTGGATGGGAGGTGACCATGAGCCAGCAATGTGCTCTGGTGGCCAAGAAGGCCAAAGGCATCCTGGGGTGGATTAGAAAGGCTGTGATTAGTAGGTTGAGAGAGGTTCTCCTTCCCCTCTGCTCTGCCCTGGTGAGGCCGCATCTGGAATAATGTGTCCAGTTCTGGGCCCCTCAGTTTAAGAAGGACCTCAAGGAACTGCTTGAAAGGGTCCAGTACAGAGCTACAAAAATGGTTAGAGGAATGGAAGATCTTCCTCATGAGGAGAGCCTGAGGGAGCTGAGGGCTCTGGAGCTTGGAGAGGAGCAGCCTGAGGGTGACCTCATTGCTGTTGCTAAAGATGTGCAGGGTGAGTGCCCAGAGGCTGGAGCCAGGCTCTGCTGGGTGCTGCCCAATGCCAGCACAAGGGGCAGTGGGGGAAGCTGAGGCAGAGGAAGTTCAATGTGAACATCAGGAAGAACTCTTTCCCTTTTAGGGCAATGGAACACTGGAGCAGGCTACCCAGAGTGGATGTGGAGTCTCTTTCTCTTGAGCCTTTCCAGCCCTGTCTGGATGTGTTCCTGTGTGACCTGTGCTGGATTCAGTGGTCCTGCTCTGGCAGGGGCTTGGACTGGATCATCTCCAGAGGTCCCTTCCAACCCCTAACATCCTGTGATCTGTGATTCAAAGTCAATGCAAGAGCCTTCAGCTTTTATATTGTTGGCTAAGCAAGTTTACGTGATTCTAAACCTGGAAACTTCTGACTTCACCTTCCACTTGGATTTCCTCAGAGCCTGGCCAGGTCCCAGGGAGAAAGGAAGGGGATGTTTTTATCTCTTTGCTTTGATCACACCTCCACACAAGGCCAGACATCTGACTGCATGGCCCTGATGGTCTGCCTCTAAACAAGGGAAGCTGAATCCATTCTCATCACATTTCGTCCTCACTGATGATTGTGTTCTGTCTAAGCTCCATCTGTCACTAAGGAGCATCCATGTTTCATTAACTGATAACAGATGCTAAGGACAGTACATACTTCAGTCATGAGTAGGCACTAATAATATCTGACATTTGGTTGGGATGTTCATCTAGAGGTCAGCTTTGGTTCAGGGCCTGTTGCTCAGGCCACAGCAGTTCAGGTGCTCACCACTTTATTCCTCCCAAGGCAGTAAAAGCCTCACTCATGGAACATCTTACTGGAGGGTCAGCACCTAGATGTGGATTTTGCAGCATTCCCAGCTGGTGATGGCCCATCAACCAGTAACTAGGACCTTTGTTTTGTCTCCAGTACCTTTGCTTGTTAGGCTTGTGTCCCTGGAGCAGCTCTTGATGACTTCCCTCTTTACCTGGGTGCCCTGTTTGAGGAGGCTCATGCCAGCTGATCCTGCTGCAGTAAGCATTCCCTTCCTGGGCCCAGGACAGAGCCTCACCAGTGCGTGGGGCTGGCCAGCTCAGGCGCCCTGGCCATGGGCTTTCGGGGCCCACCATCGACTGGGAGCCCTGTGTCCTGCCTGCCAGCACCGAGGGCATCCGTGGCTGGGCCTGGGCATTAAGCTGAGCCTGCGGTGGCGTCTCGCAGGGTTTGCTGTCGGTATCAGGCTGACACCTGTGTGGCAGCTCTGTCCCCCTCTGTGTGCAGAGAAAGAGCTGATCCCTGAGGCTGTTGGCCAGAGTCCCATCAGCGCAGCCCAGCACCTACCCTGGCAGAACTGCCCTCGGCCCTTGCTGCAGGACCAGACCAGCAGGTTTGGGCCTGGGCTGGTTCCATGGCAGCTGCAGCTGGAGGGTGATGGGCTGAGGGGGTGTGGGAGGCTGGGGGCCCTGGGGCAGGTTGGGTGCTCTGGGTTTCCCTGCAGGAGCAGTGGCTGCTGGGGTTGGGTCCAGCTCTCAGGGGGTGCTGAAAGGGCAGGTCTGGCTGCGTGGGCACAAGACGAAGGCCAAGGTCAAAGCTGGTAACATTGAGCAGAGCACTCTGAGGAGATGCTAACAGAATCACAGAGTGCTTTAGATTGGAGAAGACCTTCACACAGATCATTGCATGGAACCATTCAGCAAACACTTCCAAGTAGCTCACCAAACCACGTCACATAAACACAAGGATTTATTGTCATTGGGACACAGGAAAGCTGCATCCCTGGGGTGGGGAGGAGGAGGAAGAAGGCAAGAGGTGAAGGAGAGGTGATGGAGGTGGAAGTGGTGGCAAGGAGAGGGAGGTTGAAGGGCTGGGAAGGGGCTGTGGGAGAGCCCTGGGAGAAGAGGTAGTGTGGAAGGCAAAGGCTCTGCTCTTCCAAACTGCAGCACTGCTGGCTCCTAGCGATAGGCCCAGGAGTTGGGCACGGAGTAGCCGCTGAAGTTTGCTTGCCTGTGGAGAGAGGAGACCACTGAAGCCTCAGCCGCTGATGGAGGCTTTTGGCCTCCCCAGTGCACAGCAGCTGGACCACAACTGCTTCATGGCTACAAGCAGCCCTCAAAGGAAGCAGTAGAGGGAAAAAGCAACAACTCACCGCTTCCTGCTCCTCTGCCAATGCACCAGCACACAGCAGAGCAGGATGCTGACAGGCACCAGCAACACCAGCACTGCTGCAGCAACCATGCAGCCCTGGCGCACGCTGCCAGGACACCACTGCCTCATGTTGCTCAGGCCATCAGCATTCCTGGTGCCCTTGCTGGCCACACCTGGAGGAGCAATGGCAATGTCAGTGTGTCCTGGGCACCACTGCCAAGCGTGCAGCAGGTTTGCTCTGGCCAGGAAGCTCTTTCCCCCCAGTGCTGCTGCCTGCAGACACACTCCCAGCCTCTGGGACAGGCTGTGCCACCCAACAACACTCAGGCAGCCAAAAGGAGAGCATGGGGCAGAGCTCAGCTGCCTGAGCAGTCCCTGCTTCATGGCACAGGGATACAAAGCATGGCTGCACCAGGGACTGCCACCCCCATCTCCCTGCTTCCTTCCCTCTCTCCTTGCCTTGCCAGTGGCAGGGACCCAGGGCTGCTGCTGTGCCAATCACACAGCAGCTGCTTGAGACAGCAAGCAGGCAGCAAGGCCTGAAAGCCAGCAGGGCTGCTGGAGGCTGGGATCCAGCCCTTGCCCCTGTGCAGGCCACAGTGTGGCCACACCTGTGCCTGCAGCCTGCCACTGCCCAGGCTCAGGGCTAAGGCAGAGTGAAGGGCACCCACCCTGTCCTCTCTCCAGATCCTCCAGCATTTTCTTCATGGTTTCCAAGGACTCTGCCAACTTCATTGCTCCCTCACCTGAGTGTTTTCCACGTGGAGGACCTAAAGAGAAAGGGTTCAGCTGAGTTTCACATGAATAAAGCACAGAACAGCAGTGCTTGGTGTGAGGTCAGCACAGACTCACCCCTGCCATGCCCACGGGGTGGCAGTGGATGATGCAGGTGATGGCCTAGAAATGGAGATGGAGATGGTCAGCCACCTGCTGCACCTAGACACACACAAGTCCCTGGGGTGGATGGCAAACACCCAAGGGTACTGAGGGAGGAGCTGCTGGAAGTGCTCTCCAAGGCATGGGAACAAAGACTCACGGCTCTGATACCAGCGGGGCTGCAGTGGAAGAGGCAGGTGAGGATCTAGAGGAATCCTCTCTAGGGGCAAATCTGAAACTAAACACCCAGAGAAGCTCCAGTCAGCTCTTGCCATCTGCCTGGGCAGAACTGAACCCCAGCAGCCAGCAGGGGCTCAGCCAAGCAGAGGGAACCACAGGCAGATCTGTGCCCGGCTGGGAGTCCCTTGGGCTTGGAGCTGGCAGCTGCCAAAGGCAGGAGAAAGCCAGCACCTACCTGTGCCTTCTGCTAGAGCCTCAATGCTGGAAGGCACCTGGGAAGCTGGGTCCTCTTGGCCTCCAGGCAACCCTGCAAAGAAGCAGGGGAAAAGAGCTGCTGTGGCACAGCTGCAGACACTTCTGCAGCAGGCAGTGGCACTGAGGGGCATTCAGAGCCGGGCACCCCACGGCACTCAGCTCTGCCCTGTGCCCAGGAGCAGCCTGCAAAGAGCTACAGCCTGCCTGCAGTGGCACTGTGCTGGGACCAAAGTAAGCTCTGAGCTCAGCCCCAACAAGCCTCCTGCCTTGGCAGCCAGCACCGGCAGCACTGCCTGCACCAAGGGCCACCAAGAGCTTCTCAAGGGAGAGCCATGGAAGGAGCCATGGAAGGAGCAGCCTGCATCCCATGTGGAGAGAAGGGGAAAAGGTCAATGCTCCTTCCTGACAAGGACTTAGCTGTGGGGCTGTTCTTCACTCGAGGTCAAGAACAGGCCAAGAGGTTGAGGAGTGACCATGAGAGCATTTTCAGGCAAGTTGCAGGTGAATAAGCTCCTGCCCATTGTCAGTGTTTATCCTTTCCAGGAATGGAACACTGAGAACTTACTCTCAGGGTACACCAAAGGTTCAGTCTCCACTCCAAAATCCAGGGGGAAAGGAGGATGCTCAGGGAATCCCTGATGCTCCTCTAGAAGCAAGCAGAGATGAGAAACATGTCATTGCATGTGGGGATCCACTCCTGCCTCAGCAAAGTGCAGGCACTAGTGGCAGCCTGAGGAAAGAGGAGATTGCCAAAGCTGTAGAGGGCCAGTGGATGGCCCAAGAGATGGCCCCTGGGGGCTCTCTCCCCAGGAGAGCTCTCAGGCACCCAGAGGAGCCCTCGCTGAAGCAGGGGAGGAAAAGCCACCGGCCCCAGCCCAGGCTTCCCGGGGAGCAGAGGCAGCTGGCCAGGAAAGGCTGCACCAGCGCCGCTCACTGACCTGCTCCCCACGCTTGCAGTGGAGCTGCGTGGAGAGGCCTGGCTTGGAGGGCCACCAAGAGGAGGAGGAGGTAGAGCAGGGCCATAGCTCCTGCTCTCACACCACACCAAAACTGCTGCTGCTGCTGGTGTCACCACTGTGGTCACTGCTGCCACTACTGCAGAAGGTGAGTGGGGGCTGAGTGACTGCCAGATAAAGCCAGCAAGGCATTGTGGAGCTTTGTGTTCAGAGGTACAGTTGTGACATCACAGCCAGACCATGGCTGGCTGGGGACTGCTCTCGGTGTGCTGGTGGAGAGCAGAGCCTGTGGAGCTGCCCTCCTGGGACAGGATCACGTCTCTTTGGGCAGCACCCAGTCCCAGCAGGGCTTCATCTGGGTTCAGAATCTGGGGGGAGGCAGGGGTGAAGTGGCTGCATGGGAGCAGTGGGCACAGAGGTCATGTGGAGGGCCAAGGCTCTTCCAGACTGGGGCAGCAGCTCCTGGTGTTGGCTCCAGCTTTGGGGTGTGAGGAACAGCTTCTGGCTCTCAGGCCATCCTGTGCAGCATCATAGGCTCTTGCCTGCCTGTGGAGAGAGGAGACCGCTGAAGCCTCAGCTGCCGATGGAGGCTTTTGGTCTCCCCAGTGCACCGCAGCTGGACCAGAACTGCTCCACGGCTACGTGCAGCCATCAAAGGAAGCAGCAGAGGGAAAAAGCAACAACTCCCTCTGCTCTGCTCCTCTGCCACTGCACCAAGGCATAGCACAAGAGGCATGCAAGGGGCACTGGCAGCACAATGGCTGTGCGGCGCCCACGCGGCTCTGGCGCACGCTGCCAGGACACCATCGCCTGATGGCTCTGCGGCCGTCTGCACCCCTGCTTCTCTTGTGGGCTGCACCTCTAGGAGCACTGGGAACCCAAGTCTGTCCTGTGCACCACTGCTCAAAGCAGACATCAGGACACGGCTGTGATTTCATGAGCTTCAGTAAAGTCGTAGTTTAGCTACGTTGTCGAGTTCTGCAAGGTGCTGCTGCTTTTCACCTGGGCTCCAGGTGAACACAAACTCTTGGGCTGCCCTCTGCACAGGGGAGACAGCTGAGGCCCCAGCTGCAGAGGCAGTCAAGGGTAGCGTCAGTGCCTGCAGCACCCTCTGCAGAGGTGTTTGTGTGAAGGAAGAGAGCCAGGAGAGGGCGGCCAGCTGAGCTGCAGGGTTTGCTGATGGCCTTGGGCTCTGGGCTGGGGTGGCCCTGGGCAGCACCAACAGTTTGTCCCTTGTCATGCGTTCAGGAGGGAAACAAGACGCCGTCCTGTGAGCAGTGTTTCTGCTTGGTACTGAAAGGGACTCAGGTTGCACATTTAAAGGAGAGCAGTGGAGAATAGCTGCATTGTCCTTGCCTCAGCTGTTGGATGATGTCGGCCACTGGAGCGCAGCGCCCTCGGTGAGCGGCTGCGGGCGCTGCGGCTGGAGCAGAGGATCGGCCCCGAGGGAGCGCAGGGAGCGGGGCGCGGCGCAGCCCTTCCGTGGCCATTCCTAAAGTGCCAGTTTTGCCTGGCCGCCTGCAAAGTGCCAGTTTTGCCTGGCAGTTTCCGCGGCAGGGTGCGTGGCCGTCGGTGCGGCTGAGGATGGCGTCGGAGCCGGCCCCGGCACGGAGCGGGAGGCGCCGAGCCCCTGCCAGCCTCAGCGCGGGCGGCGCCAGGAGCCAAGGCGACAAAGCCCCACACGCCCCGAGGCGCCTCAGGGTCAGGAACTCCGTGGCCGCTGGCACAGAGCGGCAGGCAGCCCTTGGCCTGAGCGGCAGGGAAGGAAACAAGGAAGAAAGAAAGGAAGGAAGGAGGAAGGAAGGAGGAAGGAAGGAAATGCTTCCAAACCCAGGGGCCGCCACCGTTCCAGGGCAGCCCCTGAGGCCATCGGCTATGGCAGGCTGCCTCTGGAGCAGGGCTGTGCACTGCGAGGGGTTGGTGGTTTTAGGCTATGCCTTCAGAATTCAGTTACAGATTTTGAGCAGAAAGGTAGCAAAATATAAATAAATCACTACTGTGTGTAAAAAGGAAAACTAAAGCTCATTCTAAACAGCTCACACTACAGCAGGTTGCTCACAGCCACATCCAGCCTGGCTGCAAAAACCCCCAGGGATAAGGCTGCCACCACCTCCCTGGGCAACCTGTGCCAGTCTCTCACCACCCTCATGGGGAACAACTTCTTCCTAATGTCAATTTCTCCTCCACTAGCTTGGATACACACACACACCAGTCCTGTCACTCCCTGACACCCTCAAAAGTCCCTCCCCAGCTTTCTTGGAGCCCCCTGCAGATACTGCAAGGCCACAAGAAGCTCTCCTCGGAGCCTTCTCCTCTCCAGACTGCACAACCCCAACTCCCTCAGTCTGTCCTCACAGCAGAGCAGCTCCAGCCCTCTGCTCATCCTCGTGGCCCTTCTCTGGGCACCTTCCAGCACCTCCAGATCCTTCCTGGAACAGAGGCTCCACAACTGGACACACAGCTCCTGCTGTGGTCTCAGCAGAGTGGATCAGAGGGGTAGGGTCACGTCCCTGGCCCTGCTGGCTGTGCTTGTCTTGCTGCAGCCCAGGATTGCATTGGCTTTCTGAGCTGCCAGACTAGTGTCCCAGTGGCCAGCCTTGGCTGTACACCAGTGTTTGGGTTGGGGTGCTGTGAACAGTGGCACCCCCTGAATGGCACAGCTGAGCTTGCAGGGACACTGCCGCTGGCAGACACAAGCCAGGGAGACAGGGGCAACGTTTACAAAGGGTTGTTTTTTATCCAAGTGACAACGTTAGCAAACCACGGTTCAGGAGGGAGTTGAGGACTGCACAAAGGACTAAGAGTGCTTCAGCTTTCGGACCAACGACCCAAACCGCACAAATCCCTCAGCTAAAGCTCTCAGTGCTGGGAAGTTTCCTTCGGCAGCCGAGCAACCCAAGGGGGGACTGCCTGACTGCAGGCTCACTGCTCCAAGCTCCAGTGGAGTTCCAGTGATACCTTTGTGGACTCTGAGCTGTGGGTATCTGTGGCCAGTGGCCGAGAAACTTCTCTTGCCAGAGGTGCTGCATTGGCTGAGGGCCTTGTCTGTCAACCACAGGGCATTGCTTTTCCTCTCCCTGCAGCAAGGCCTGTGTGTGAAGGCCATCACTGACTGAAGGGTAGGGGTGACACGGTCACCGTGTGGCTCAGTCTCCAAACTGCAGCTTCCAGTTTGAACATTTCCTTCCAGTGGTTGAGAAGGTTCAACCTTTGCTGCCACAGGTAGTTGCCATTTTTTTACTCCCAAGGCAGTAAAAGGCTGGAGAGGCTGAGCATCCAGACAGATATGGAGATACTTTGCAGTATTCCCTAAAGGTGCTGATGGCCATCAGTTAGAGGTCATCTGTGGGCACCCCTGTCCAGGCAGTTTTTCCCCAGCAAAATGAAGAGGTCTGAGTGATCAGCAGGCAGTTTCTCCTGGAGGAGGAGGAGGATGCCAACAGCTTTATTAAAGCCTATGCAAAGAATTTGACCAAGGTGAACACATTCTTTGTGCTGAGCAGCTTGCCTCCATCGCCACTGTTTCCCAGCAGGGCCTGGCCTGTCCTGTGAAGAGAGAAGACTACTGAGGCCCCAGCAGCAGGGGGCAGGTTAGGGGGCAGGCACTACCCCACCACTGCGCAGCAGCCTGACTGGAAATGCTTTAGGTCTCCAAGCAGCCATGGAAGAAAGCAGAGGAGGAGAAAAGAGCAGGGAGTTACCAGTAGACATTCAAACATGCATAACAGGCACAGCATGTCAGAAGGAGCAGCACGGCCACGGTAATGATTGTGGCAAGCATGCAGGTGGCTCGGTAGTCAGGAGGACACTCATCACTGCTGGTGCTCTGACTGTTGGCATTGATTGTGGTTGGCTCTTTCACGACATCTGGAAGAGCAATGGGAAGGCCATGAGTGCCAAGGATGCAGCAGGTTTGCCCTGGCCAGGAAGTTCTCGTTCCCCCCAGTGCTGCTGCCTGCAGACACACTCCCAGCCTCTGGGAAAGGTTGTGCCACCCAACAAAACTCAGGCAGCCAGTAGGAGAGCATGGGGCAGAGCTCAGCTGCCTGAGCAGTTCCTCCTTCAGGGCACCAGGCAAAAAAGCATGACTGCACCAGGGACTGCCACCCCCATTTCCCTCCTTCCTTACCTCTCTCCTTGCCTTGCCAGTGGCAGGGACCCAGGGCTGCTGCTGTGCCAATCACACAGCAGCTGCTTGAGACAGCAAGCAGGCAGCAAGGCCTGAAAGCCAGCAGGGCTGCTGGAGGCTGGGATCCAGCCCTTGCCCCTGTGCAGGCCACAGCGTGGCCACACCTGTGCCTGCAGCCTGCCACTGCCCAGGATCAGGGCTAAGGTAGAGTGAAGGGCACCCACCCTGTCCTCTCTCCAGATCCTCCAGCATTTTCTTCATGGTTTCCAAGGACTCTGCCAACTTCTTTGCTCCCTCACCTGAGTGTTTTCCACGTGGAGGACCTAAAGAGAAAGGGTTCAGCTGAGTTTCACATGAATAAAGCACAGAACAGCAGTGCTTGGTGTGAGGTCAGCACAGACTCACCCCTGCCATGCCCACGGGGTGGCAGTGGATGATGCAGGTGATGGCCTAGAAATGGAGATGGAGATGGTCAGCCACCTGCTGCACCTAGACACACACAAGTCCCTGGGGTGGATGGCAAACACCCAAGGGTACTGAGGGAGGAGCTGCTGGAAGTGCTCTCCAAGGCATGGGAACAAAGACTCACGGCTCTGATACCAGCGGGGCTGCAGTGGAAGAGGCAGGTGAGGATCTAGAGGAATCCTCTCTAGGGGCAAATCTGAAACTAAACACCCAGAGAAGCTCCAGTCAGCTCTTGCCATCTGCCTGGGCAGAACTGAACCCCAGCAGCCAGCAGGGGCTCAGCCAAGCAGAGGGCACCACAGGCAGGTCTGTGCCCGGCTGGGAGTCCCTTGGGCTTGGAGCTGGCAGCTGCCAAAGGCAGGAGAAAGCCAGCACCTACCTGTGCCTTCTGCTAGAGCCTCAATGCTGGAAGGCACCTGGGAAGCTGGGTCCTCTTGGCCTCCAGGCAACCCTGCAAAGAAGCAGGGGAAAAGAGCTGCTGTGGCACAGCTGCAGACACTTCTGCAGCAGGCAGTGGCACTGAGGGGCATTCAGAGCCGGGCACCCCACGGCACTCAGCACTGCCCTGTGCCCAGGAGCAGCCTGCAAAGAGCTACAGCCTGCCTGCAGTGGCACTGTGCTGGGACCAAAGTAAGCTCTGAGCTCAGCCCCAACAAGCCTCCTGCCTTGGCAGCCAGCACCGGCAGCACTGCCTGCACCAAAGGCCACCAAGAGCTTCTCAAGGGAGAGCCATGGAAGAAGCCGTGGAAGGAGCAGCCTGCATCCCATGTGGAGAGAAGGGGAAAAGGTCAATGCTCCTTCCTGACAAGGACTTAGCTGTGGGGCTGTTCTTCACTCGAGGTCAAGAACAGGCCAAGAGGTTGAGGAGTGACCATGAGAGCATTTTCAGGCAAGTTGCAGGTGAATAAGCTCCTGCCCATTGTCAGTGTTTATCCTTTCCAGGAATGGAACACTGAGAACTTACTCTCAGGGTACACCAAAGGTTCAGTCTCCACTCCAAAATCCAGGGGGAAAGGAGGATGCTCAGGGAATCCCTGATGCTCCTCTAGAAGCAAGCAGAGATGAGAAACATGTCATTGCATGTGGGGATCCACTCCTGCCACAGCAAAGTGCAGGTACTAGTGGCAGCCTGAGGAAAGAGGAGATTGCCAAAGCTGTAGAGGGCCAGTGGATGGCCCAAGAGATGGCCCCTGGGGGCTCTCTCCCCAGGAGAGCTCTCAGGCACCCAGAGGAGCCCTCGCTGAAGCAGGGGAGGAAAAGCCACCGGCCCCAGCCCAGGCTTCCCGGGCAGCAGAGGCAGCTGGCCAGGAAAGGCTGCACCAGCGCCGCTCACTGACCTGCTCCCCACGCTTGCAGTGGAGCTGCGTGGAGAGGCCTGGCTTGGAGGGCCACCAAGAGGAGGAGGAGGTAGAGCAGGGCCATAGCTCCTGCTCTCACACCACACCAAAACTGCTGCTGCTGCTGGTGTCACCACTGTGGTCACTGCTGCCACTACTGCAGAAGGTGAGTGGGGGCTGAGTGACTGCCAGATAAAGCCAGCAAGGCATTGTGGAGCTTTGTGTTCAGAGGTACAGTTGTGACATCACAGCCAGACCATGGCTGGCTGGGGACTGCTCTCGGTGTGCTGGTGGAGAGCACAGCCTGTGGAGCTGCCCTCCTGGGAAGGGGATCATGTCTCTTTGGGCAGCACCCAGTCCCAGCAGGGCTTCATCTGGGTTCAGAATCTGGGGGGAGGCAGGGGTGAAGTGGCTGCATGGGAGCAGTGGGCACAGAGGTCATGTGGAGGGCCAAGGCTCTTCCAGACTGGGGCAGCAGCTCCTGGTGTTGGCTCCAGCTTTGGGGCGTGAGGAACAGCTTCTGGCTCTCAGCCCATCCTGTGCAGCATCATAGGCTCTTGCTTGCCTGTGGAGAGAGGAGACCGCTGAAGCCTCAGCTGCCGATGGAGGCTTTTGGTCTCCCCAGTGCACAGCAGCTGGACCAGAACTGCTCCACAGCTACGTGCAGCCATCGAAGGAAGCAGCAGAGGGAAAAAGCAACAACTCCCTCTGCTCTGCTCCTCTGCCACTGCACCAAGGCATAGCACAAGAGGCATGCAAGGGGCACTGGCAGCACAATGGCTGTGCGGCGCCCACGCGGCTCTGGCGCACGCTGCCAGGACACCATCGCCTGATGGCTCTGCGGCCGTCTGCACCCCTGCTTCTCTTGTGGGCTGCACCTCTAGGAGCACTGGGAACCCAAGTCTGTCCTGTGCACCACTGCTCAAAGCAGACATCAGGACACGGCTGTGATTTCATGAGCTTCAGTAAAGTCGTAGTTTAGCTACGTTGTCGAGTTCTGCAAGGTGCTGCTGCTGCTTTTCACCTGGGCTCCAGGTGAACACAAACTCTTGGGCTGCCCTCTGCACAGGGGAGACAGCTGAGGCCCCAGCTGCAGAGGCTGTCAAGGGTAGCGTCAGTGCCTGCAGCACCCTCTGCAGAGGTGTTTGTGTGAAGGAAGAGAGCCAGGAGAGGGCGGCCAGCTGAGCTGCAGGGTTTGCTGATGGCCTTGGGCCGTGGCCATTCCTAAGGTGCCAGTTTTGCCTGGCCGCCTGCAAAGTGCCAGTTTTGCCTGGCCGTTCGTGTAGTGTTGATGGGTTAAAATGGACCAGTGGCTTTGCAATGGAAGAATTGTTGAGGGGGGTTGGAAGATGAAGGGGGAACCAGACAGTTGCCCTTATTTATATGCATAAACAACAAAGGGGCATCTGCAGGATAACCTTGTCTTACACAGCATGGTGCATCAGCAGGAGTCTGTCAGAGGGTGACACGACGCTGAACACTGCCTAAACTCTTAAGCTTTCAGACCAGAGTGCAGCCTTAATAGACTACTAAATATTAAATTCTCCACCCAGAGTCTTGAAGAACCTGATTGAAATGAACATACTCTGTATGTAGTAGTGGGGGTTGCATGTGAAAGGGGACATGCAGTAGGCATTTGGGGACAGGCTGTAAATCCTGAGTACCTGAGCCTAAAGGGAAAGGGAAATTCGTGGCCGGGAAGTTAGGAGAAAAGGGGAGCTGTGACTCCCAGCAATTGGGAGAGATACCACCAGGAATTGTCCTGTGGACTCTTCCTTTATTCAAATAAAGCTTTACTAAACTCCTCTGTCTCCATTGTGAACAGGGACTTTTAAGTGGAGAGAATTTTTCCCCACAGGCAGAAGGCAACACTGCCCCCCCAGTACTTCCTGCTCTGGGAATAAATCTGGTGCCAGCAAATGCTTTGTTTGTGGGAAACATCGTCGGTGTGAGGGTGCTGGAGCCCTGCAGCAGGCTGCCCAGAGAAGTTGTGGAGTCTCCTTCCCTGGAGAGATTCCAACCCCCCCCGGCCACTGTGATCCTGGGCAAGCTGCTGTGGGTGCCCTGCTGGGATGCCAGGTGATCTCAGCCTGAGGGACTGTGGCTGCCTACACCACAGGTCCTCTTGCTGTGCTGCAGTCACCCTGAGCTCCCTCAGGGCTGACGTCTGGGCTGTGGCACTGTGGGCAGATTATCTGTGCTAACTATCAACATTACATCAAGGCCCATCTCCAGCTGCACACTGACCAGCCCGATGGGCTGCACGATGTGTGAGCTGTTCAGGCACAGAAGCAGACTGGAGGGGAGTCTTCATGCGATGGAACTTGTGGTCTTGAAGAGCTGGGTTGCTGCCTTGTGTGATTCAGTAACCTTTGTTCCTCCAAAGTGGTGATGGAGAAGTCAGTTTGCAATCTAGTGACAGCCAAACTCTCGGTGTCTGCTGTCATGACAAGAAAGTTTCCTGTCTCCTATTGTTATCTTCAGAAACTATAAATGTTGGGGAAAACAAAAAGGTCTGAGGTGTCCTAATCTTAAGCAAGCAGTCAGCACTGGTAGAGTAGTGATACACTGGCACAGGTTGCCCAGGGAGGCTGTGGATGCCTCCTCCCTGGGGGTGTTCAGGGCCACATTGGATGAGGTCTTGATCAATCTGGGCTAGTGGAAGGTGTCCCTGCCCATGGCAGGAGGGTTGGAGTGGATGATCTCTGAGGTCCCTTCCAACCTGACTCATTCTTTGATTCTGGGATATCTCCTCATTTTCTGATATCTGAGTCTGCAGAGTGCTCTGCTCCTCTGGCCCAGCTCTCCAGCTCTCTTCACCAAACGTGTACTTGAAATTGCAGGGACCTATTACACCCTTGCTGAATGTCTCCTCAGCGATTACTGCCTCCAGTGTGTGCGCTAGCAAGCGTTATTACAGTGCCTAAACAAACCCCAGTGGTTAGCTGGTGCCTCGCTGCAGAATGCATTGCTCGGGCGGTCCTGGTTTGAAGTATTCCCACCCCATCTGCTGACCTAAGGTGGGAGTGCAGCCCTCTGTTTTGGCAAAACCTGATGAAGCCAGGGATAAAATAACATCAACACCCAACCTCAAAACAGCAAAGCCCCAGCGAGGCCCTTTGCTTAATTAGCTGCAACTCTAATATTAGTTAACAGCCCCTGGTATGCTAATGAGCCAAACATACTAAACATGCACAATTAGCTTACTCAACTCTCTTCCCAAATCATGCTAACAGCACCTAGAAGGCATGAACAGTCAGGGATAGGGTATAAAAATTATGAGAGGAACATCTCTTGGGTGTTGAGGGGCACCAGCACCAGTGGGGGTGGCTGGCAGCATGGAAGGGAAGGGCAGAGATGAGAATGGTCACCAGAGGCTGTTCTTCTTTTCAGCCACCCATGCCAGGGACACCTTTCTTGGTGAGCTTTTGCTTTATTTCTGTTCTATCAGATCTGCTGCGAAGGTTTGTGCCACTGACTGCTGGATGCTCCCCAGGGTTTATTAACCTCCAGACCCCTCAGTCTTGCAGCCAGTGCATTTATCACCAGCAATCCCAAACCTGTTGGACCTGTCGCTGTAAGCAGTTAAACGATTTGACTGTTTCGGCTCCTGGAAGCTGTGTCAGTGCAGGCCCTTGCTGGGGTGCTGGGGAAAACCAGAGACATATGGTATTTTTTCCAAGCAGTTCCAGTAAGAAGAGCCCTGGACTCTGAGCCAGGCAGCCATCAGGCTCTCAGCTGTAGGGCGAGAGCCAGGATAAAAACACACAACTCACAGCAGGAGGTTCCAGGGTGCCGCAGCTTTGTCTCACTTGACTGCAAAGGCCAGGAACTTGCTGTCCTGGTTTGAGGCCCAAAGCATAGGGAGTCCCCTGCAGCACACCCAAAAGCCTCCCAACACTTCCCTTCTCCCCACCTGGGGGTATACCCCAAACCCCCAGGGCTCTTTCTTCTCTCCCCCCCTCGCTGCTAGGCTGGTCTCAGCTGGCCAGCTCTGAAAGCCCTTCTCCTTCTCGCATTAGGCCCAGCCAGGCCTAAGAGGCCTTGAGACACTCCCCCACCATTACCCAGCAGGGAGCATCTCCTACGGGAGCAGAGCGGGAAGAAAGAGGAAATGAGTGACTTAGCAGCTGGATTTATAGGGCACAGGATATTATGGGTATGAAACAGGCTGTTTCCTATGCCCACCTCTTGGGCTGGACCCTTGGGATACCGAAGGTGTAATTTGTGTGGCAGCAACAGGAGGCAGCCAGCCTGAACTGCCACACTTGCAAACAGGAGTCACTTCCAAAGGTGGTGGCAGAAAAGAGACTCCTCTCTGGCACAGACTCAGTGCTTCCTCAGGATTGCAGGGGAGGAGGAAGGAAGAGAAGGTGCTTCAGGGGTCTCTCCCTGAGGAAACAAGGGAGTTTCAGGGAGCGTTTGGAGAATGCTATCAGCAAAGCAGATCAGACTCCAGGTGGTTGCTCGTTCAACCATCCATGCAAACAGACTACAAAAATGCAATCAAAGCAAAAGCTGTCAACATCCAGGAGAAAAGCACCAGCTGCCCTGCTGAGAGGCTGCCAAGGGCTCTGGAGGGAAAGTGCAGGTACAGATGCCATGATTATCTGGAGCTGTTACTCTTCAGCCCTCAGAAGAGCTGGCTAAAGATTGCAGTTGACCATGCTGGTCCTGTTATGGCTGCAGATGGTGCTGCTGGACTCTGTCATAATGCCTGGCATCATGCAGGGTGACCACTCTTTGTTTGCATGATCACTAGTCTCAGGCCTTTTGACCAATTTCCAGCCTCAATCAGCTTAGGGAAAACAACAGGAAGCAGCCAGGAGGGCAGTGGACTGATGGGAACGGAGACTGGGATGACAGGATTCAAGACTGAATATGAGTGATAGAAATCATCCAACTTTATTGTTCCACACTTATTTATAGTATTATCTTACACATAGTTAATTCTATTCTAATTTAACACATACTATTGGTTTCTCTCTAAAAGGTTACATCATTCTTTTCACTACTCTGTGGTTTTTTCTACCCAGTCTAATTGCTCCTTTTCCCAGATCTCGTCTCCTCCTGATCTTGTTTGCCTCTTCTCAGGGGCAGCTTGACCTTAGCATACCAGGCAATCAGCACTTTTCCACAACTCCTACTCCATTGCTGTATTTTCAACAGAAAGTCCTTCAAGGCCTAATTTGCCCAGATGTTCTTGGGACCCATGTCCCTTTTCCCTAAGCCAATCCCCAACAGTGGGCCAAAGGGGATCCAAAGCCCCCACGTCAGGTAACAGTGCTAATGAGTACCAGGGTTAGTGACCGTCCTGCAGAGCAAAGCCACTCCTGGTCTGAAGACTTCAGAACAGCATCAGAGTGACCATAGGCTGGAAGACACACACACCATCCAGGCAATACAAGGCTGTTGCAAATGGTCACCATGACTTTAATATGTCAAAGTGCAACTTAACAAAGCTCAGTGGCAGGACTTGCTCCATGTCTTATTACATGGAAGAGACACACAAAGGAAAATCAAGTCAGACTTGGGTGAGAATGCTTTTACACAGAGACACAAAAGGGTAAGGACAACCTCCTTGCTGAGCCATGAGGTTCAGAGTTGCCTGCCTTGCTTTCTAAACTCTGAAGAGCATTAGGGGCAGCTAGGTCCACAGAGTCACAGATTGCATTGGGTTGGAAGGCACTCTCAGAGGTCATCTTGTCCAACCCCCCTGCAGTCAGCAGGGACTCCTCCAACCAGAGCAGGCTACCCAGGGCCACATTAAGTCTGAACTTGAATGGTCTCCAGGGATGGGGCCTCAACCACACCCCTGGGCAACCTGTTCCAGTCCAATCTTGGTCTCAGACTTGGACAAAAGCTTTATGTCTAATGGCCACAAGTTAGCTACATGGATGTCATTGGCATTAATTCAGCATGCTACCAGTCACTTAGCAAGGATCTGCTGTCAATAAATGGTCTCTCTGCCTTGGGATAGGAAACCCCCTGCTCAAGGGGGGAAGTCATTTACCACACAGTGCAGCTGCAGTTCAGGAAGAGCAAAAATTAAACTCATTCAAGTGTCTGCCACTGGTAAAAGAGATTGCCTCAGGAGCAACCTCTTGGCCTCAGGGGGCAACCTTGTGAGGTGTCCCAGCTCCAGGGTAGATCCACACAGGGAAAGATCATATTAAGCTGTCACATTGATAGGATCAAGGGGGTGGCTTTTAGCCAAACTGCCACACAACAGGAAAAGTATGCATGAGTCTCCTTGTAGCCACAACTTTCTTTGTTCCTTGGCAGATCACCACAGGATGGGCTTTCCAAGACCCTATGCAGACTGCCTCACTCTGCTCTTTTCACAGAATCACAGAAGCATGCAGGTTGGAAGAGAGCCTGAGGATCACCAAGTGCAACCATTAACCCTACTCTGCAAGGGTCACCCCTAAATCAGAGCCCCAAGCACCACATCCAAACCACCCTGAAACACATCCAGGCTTGGGGACTCCACCACCTCCCTGGGCAGCACATTCCAATCCCTGACCACTCTTGCTGGGAAAATCTTTTTCCTACTGTCCACTCTAACCCTGCCCAGTGGCAGCTTGAGACCATTCTCTCTTGTTCTGTCACTAAGGACCTGTGAGAAGAGACCAGCAGCAACCTCTCCACAACCTCCTTTCAGGGAGCTGTAGACAGCCAGGAGGTCTCCCCTCAGCCTCCTCTCTTTCACACTAACCATCCCCAGCTCCTTCAGTCTCTCTCCATCACATTTATTCTCCAGGCCCTTCCCAGCTTCCTTGCCCTCCTCTGCCCTGGCTCCAGCACCTCCACATCTCTCTGGTATTGAGAAGCCCCAAACTGGACACAGCACTCAAGGTGTGGCCTCCCCAGAGCTGAGTGCCAGAGGACAATCCCTGCCCTGCTCCTGCTGGACACAGCATTGCTGATCCCAGCCAGGATGCTGTGGGGGACTGTGATGTATCTGTGAACCCTCGGAAGAGCTCTGGTGAGAAAACATCTCTGTGCTCCCATGAGAATCTGGAAACTCCCTGGACAGAATGAGAGGGAAGGAGAAGCCGCAAGATAAGCTGTGAGGCCACCTGGACTAGCTTAACAAGTAACTATAGCAATGCTACCCTGACCCATGAGAATCTTGAGAAAAGTTCATTAACCAATTGCAGGCAGCCACACTAACGATACACACAATCTATGAGTTGTGTGCTGGAATAAATCAGTCGCTTTTTTGGCCTTCTATATGCGCTGCTTGTGTTTGATTCCTGTCACACAGACCGTCACCTTACCCATACCCTGACCCCTATACAGCAACAGGATGCCTTTGGCTTTCTTTGCCACCTGGGCACACTGCTGGCTCCTATTCAGTTGCCCATCGATTAGAACCACCTGGGTTCTTGTCCTAGCCACGGGCCCCTGCCCTTTACATCTTTAAAGCCTGCCCCAAACTGCTGTTGGTTTATTTAAGGGGTCCAGCGCACCCATTACAAAGGCTGCCTGGGCCGGACAGCATGCTCCCTTGGTAAAACATCTCTCAGCTGAGAGAAGAAACCTTGTGAGGTGTCTAAACTAAAGGCGAGATCATCACGGGGAGAGGCCAAGGCAAGCCACAGGCCTTTTAGGCCCCAAGACAGGGAGGCGGCCCCGGGCTGCCGAGCGCGGGAGCGGCGCAGTGGCAGCCTGCCGCCGGGGGCACCATTTCAGGAGCTCGGCCCCTGCCGGCGCCTGAAATAAATGGCGGAGGGGGCGGAGACTTTCTCCTCGCCATCCAGTGAGGCGGGAGAGGTCCCCGTGGAGGCGGTGCCGCACGGCCCCAAGCCCAATGGGAGCGATTCTTGCTGGATGATAGACGGGTAGCCCCCTCCGCTGGGCCGCTCCAGTGGGCGGGGCTTGGCGCGCGTCGGCCAATGGGGCGAGATGCGTGGGGCGCGTCGCGCCTTCCCGTGGTGCCCCGCGGCGAGCGGCGGCAGGAGCGGCCGTGACTCCATCCGGGTCCCGGCGCGGCTCCGGGTCACCCTGCGGCAGGTAATGGGGCCGCGGCAGCGGGCGCGGTCTCTGCTGTCGGCTGCGGGGCGGGCGGTGAGCTGAGGCTAGCCCGCAGAAAGCGGTTTGCGGGACCTGGGAGCAGGAGTCGAGGCGCGGGCGGGGCGGCGGGCGGGCCCTGCCCTCTTCTAGCTGCGGGCGGGCGCGCAGACCTGTGTCCGGCCCCTGTGGTTGGCGTCGCCACCCCGCGGGAAGGGGGTTGTCCATGGCGAGGGGGAGCGGCCCAGGCCGCGGGCGAAGGCAGTGGCTACGGCCGCATGTCACGGTGAGAGGCTAGAGTGGAGTCACCGCGGCTGGGCGGGCCTCCCCGCCGCCCGTGCGCCGCTGCGGTGCCGTTATTGTGGCTATTTCTGCCGCTGAGGCCTTTTTACCGCTTTAGCACCCCCCCACCCCTCGTCTCTGTTCCAGACTAACTTGAAGGCCCGGAAGTGCCGCCCCCGGGCGCTCCGGAGTGGCGGGTTGGCCGCGGCGCCCGGTGAGGATAGGCCGCAGATGCCGTCAGCGCCCGGTTACGTCACTTCCGCTATCAAGTGTGTGGGCAGGGGAGACCTTGGCCGTAGGGGGATGCCCCCCCCCTTTCCCTGGCCCCCGGAACCGGGCTCATGGGGACCACCGGGGCGCCATACGTGGGTCCCACCGGCCTTGTCCACACCAGGGGCACCGGGGAGCGCTGATCCGCGGTGGGCAGCTGTGGCCGGAGGAACTTGTGGCGGGGCAGAGCAGGTAGAGGCGGCGGGCAGGGCCGCAGGCAGCTGCGGGAGGGGGAAGAGGGCATTAGAGATGGTCTGAGCCGGCAGAACGCAGTACGGCGCAGGAAGGGTTAAATTCGAAACACGAGGGGGCAGGAGTTGAAGAAAATGTCGCTTGAAACCTGCGTCCTCCGTCAGGGAAGCGTGCTGTCAGTGAAGTGCAGGGTGAGGGCTGGGATTGCACGAAGCTAAACTTGCCTCAGTTTGTGCTGTGCCGATCGAAACTGAGCACTTGTTATATTTCAGTGCTGTTGTTAGGACAGTGTAGAGTAACAGCAGCATGCTGCTGGTGCTTTCATTCTGGCACAGCACAGGCAGTCCTAGGGAAGGACAAATTATGGCTGTTTTATGACTTCTTTTTTGTAGGAGTGAAAACTCAGCCAGATGCTCAAGGTTCTGGTAATCCTTACTTGGAGATTTGCCTTCTCTGCGTTGTCTGTGCTCCTCTTCAGCTGTACTGCTGTGTGCAGACAGCTCTCTGACTGGCGTGCAAGACTTAATTGGCAAGGGAAAAAACACAGATCACAGTAAAAACCTATCAAAAATCCTACAGAACAATGCTGAACCATAACAATGGGCTGGAGAAATCCATGGCAGAATGTTGGAGAAAAATGAATCTCCCCCTTGTAAAGCAATCCTATTTCTTTGCCTTGATTAAGCCACATTTAAAGAAGAGGGCATCCTTGTCCAAATTTTCCCAGCAAGTAAGCATCCCTAGCTGCCAGGGGGCTGCACCAAAACAGGGATTTTCTGGCGTGGCTCCTGCTGTCTTTTCTGCTGTGTTCTGTTCACAGCGACATCCAGGTGTTAAAACAGCCTGAACTTGGCCAGGTGGTTGTTTACAGTGGCTGTTCAGACTCCCTGCAGTCTTTTCCAGTGTGGTCAGCACACCAGAATATATAACATCAGACAGTGGTGGGGATTTTTACCTCCTAATAGCTAGTCTTGGGGAGAGGGACTTAGCTAAGTAGGTGCACTGTGATCTTTTAAATCTAAAGCAGTCAGTTGTAAGTGTTTCTTTCACTGAGCCCTGCCCCCAGGTGTACTGTTTGTAGTTGAAATGCCACCTCAGTGACATTTCAAAGCTAAAGGCCGTTGAGGCATTTATAGGGCGTGACCTCATGTCATGCCAGGAGGTCATTTTGCTGCAGGCTTGGCAAAAGGAAGCTTGGCTTACAGCATCAAATCACTTGCTTTGTTTTTCTGCTGCTACTAATAAGCTCTGCCCTTATTTCACTTTACTTTTGACCATTGTTTTCTGTGTTTTCCCCTGTTTTTAGCAGAGGAAACCATCAGCTCATTTGCAAAAGAGGGAGGAGCTCCCTGGACTCTCCTCAAGGACAAAAGATGTGTGGCTGTGCTGCCAATTAATGCCATGGCATTGCATCCTGGAAAACATTCTGGTGCACCAGCTTCATTATTTGTTGTGTTTGTTACATTAGCATGCAGAAAAAATGACCCTGCTTAGGGGTAGCATGGCCCAAGTGACAAATCTGCTGAGGAGATGCCCATTTTGGGTATTTAGAAGGGAAGTCTGAAGGAGGAACAAGTAACCAAAATGCTGGTTTGGTTGCCATTGAGGAGGATCAGTTAACCACTATGAGGAGGAAGAGATTACCAAAATTCCTGGTGGTTGCCTTTGAGGAGGAACAGGTAACCAAAATGCTGCTTTGAGGAGCTTGCTGAGGCCTTTGCACTTGTTTGAAGCTGAACTCAAGTGTGCTGTTCAATCTCTTGGCAGATGCACATTTGAGAAGGCTTTGGGAGAAGCTGCTAACGTTTTAGGTGCAGTTCTTTCCCTTCCCTGATTTCCCTGAGGTTTGTGGCTCAGCAGCACCATGTGCACCACTCACACCCAGGGGGTTTAGTACTAATGCTGGGAAGTGGAATTTGTGCCCTGGAAGGTGGGAAGATTTGTTGTACTTTGGAATCTTTCATAGCATCATAGAATTGTCAGGGTTGGAAGGGACCTCAAGGATCAGCCAGTTCCAACCTCCCTGAAGGGACACCTCACACTACAGCAGGTTGCTCACAGCCATATGCAGCCTGCCTGCAGAAACCTCCAGGCAGGAGGCTTCCACCACCTCCCTGGGCACCCTGTGCCAGTTTCTCACCACCCTCATGGGGAAGAATTTCTTCCTAACATCTAATCTGAATCTACCCACTTCTAGTTTTGCTCCATCCCCACTAGGAGTCTTTGTTCCTATTGGAAATGACTAATTCTGACCTTACACTTTCCCTGTGTAAGTGGTGCTTCATTCAGTGCAGGAGGGAGCAGTAGTGACTTAGAAACCACCTCTTGAAAGAAATTCTTGCTAGTTGTGTTCCAGCTGTCACCAGGGGGCTAGAAAATTGGGTCCAAATCAACACATTGATTTGAAAATCTGCCAAAACAGCCAATGCTTCAGGTTACAGTTCTGGAAAAGCAGAATTGCTTTCTGTTAAAGCAAGTCAATAGGATAAAGGCTTTAAAACTTGGACCCCAAAAAGGTGGCATTTCCAAATGAGACACCAGGTAAAGACACTCCTGGTGACCAACAGTGATACTAATCTGACACTACTGGCTGAACAAATCCAAGAAATACCATAGAGGACACATCTCCCTGTCTAGGTGTATGGCCTTTGGGAGCTGCTCAGTTAGCCTGGAGAAGAGGAGGCTCAGGGGAGACCTTCTTGCGCTCTCCCACTCCCTGAAGGGAAGTTGTAGCCAGGTGGGGGTTGGTCTCTTCTCCCAGGCACCCAGCACCAGAGGACACAGTCTCAAGCTGTGCCAGGGGAGGTTTAGGCTGGAGGTGAGGAGAAAGTTCTTTCCAGAAAGTGTAATTGGCCACTGGGATGTGCTGCCCAGGGAGGTGGTGGAGTCACCATCCCTGGAGCTGTTCAAAAAAGGCTTGGATGTGGCACTTGGAGCCATGGCTTAGTTGTCAGGAGGTGTTGGGTGAGAGGTTGGACTTGATGATCTCTGAGGTCTTTTCCAGCCTTGTTGATTCTATGATTCATGTTGAGAGTTAAAGCACAGCAATAAACTTGCAGAGTGTTGTGTGCTGGAGCTGCTTTAGTCCTGTTCTTGTCACACCTGCCAGTTCAAACTGGTGTGCAGAGAATCACAGAATGGCTCAGCTTGGAAAGGACCTTAAAAGCTCATCCAGTTCCACCCCCCTGCCATGGGCAGGGACACCTCATCCCAGTCCAGGTTGCTCAAGGCCTCATCCAGCCTGGCCTTGAACACCTCCAGGGAGGAGGAATCCACAGCCTCCCTAGGAAGCCTGTGCCAGAGTCTCACCACCCTTGTAGTGAAGTATCATGGTGTGGCTTGGACTTTCTCCAGTGTGCTGCTGCTGGGGAGGGGGCTTTTGTCCAAATAGAGGGGTTAAATGTTTGGGGTGCAGCCAGGGGATTTAGGAAGGTGCCTGGCCTTAGCTGGCAGGTGTTGCATTCTGCTGTGGTCACTTCTGCTTTCTTGGTGCCTGTTTGCAGTGCTTGGCACAAAGTTAAGAAACAGCCCAAACCTCTGAATCTGTTTAGTCTTAATCACAGAAGGTTTTGACTTAGAGCTTTGGTTTTTGAGCCTTGCTCAACTGTCCACTGAATTTCTGAGGCTGACTTGAAGCAGCAGAGTGAAGCAGGCTTTGCAGAGAGCAGGCTGCTTGCAAAGTACAATTGCCAAATGATCTTTTGGCAGGAGGGTGTGCCACAACATTGTCTGCCTCAAGTTGGTGCCTCTGTTTATCTCCATGCTGCATAGGGGATCATAGAATGGGTTGGGTTGGAAGGAACCTTCAAGATCACTTGAGTTCCAACCCCCTGCCATGGGCAGGGACACCTCCCACCAGCCCAGGTTGCTCAAGGCCTCATCCAGCCTGGCCTGGAACACCTCCAGGGAGGAGGCATCCACAGCCTCCCTGGGCAGCCTGTGCCAGTGATGGTTGTAGAAGGTATCAGTTTGATGTAGTAGAAACTGCTCCCTCTACAAACTCAGCTTCAGGTGATTTCTTCTGTGGATGAATCTGGGAGGGTAAAACATTTGTGGGTTAGGATCCCACTGAGAGGAAACAGAGCTTGTGTATTGTTTCTGCAAATCCACATTGTCTGCCTTTAATAGAGCAAGGAATAGAAATCCTGACTGCCCTGAGCTATTATTTTGCCCTTTCCTTCAGAGACTGGACAGTAGCTCAGGTGTGCTGATGTTCCACTGCTGCTCAGCACCTGAGTTCTTGAGACATTATTCCCATGCTGTGGTTTTAAATTTGGAGGCAGCTCAAGAGACCCAGCAAGGGCCCATTTGATTGAGCTAGAGCCCAGTTAGATTCTACCACTGGCACTTCTCTTGGGCCCAAATGATGAGCAAGGCTTTTGTTCATGCACAGGAAGTTACAACCCAGCACTCTGAATGGGGAAGAGGAATCACAGAATTGTCAGGGTTGGAAGGGACCTCAAGGCTCAGCCAGTTCCAACCCCCCCTGCCATGGGCAGGGACACCTCACACTACAGCAGGTTGCCCAGAGCCACATCCAGCCTGGCTAAAAACCTCCAGGGTTGAGGCTTCCACCACCTCCCTGGGCAACCTGTGTCAATGTTTTGAACCACACTAAAACCTCTCCATTTTTCTGAGCCCCTGGAAAGAGGAGTTGAGGGCTAGCCCATAGTGTGTGCTGGCAGGCAGTGCAGGGGTAACTGAGTGAGGTGAGGGGAAGCAATGTGAAGGATAATGAAGCTGTTTTCCCCCTGGCCAGTCCCACTTGAGTCAGGGTGCTGGGTGTGTAGGAGCTGCAGCATGGCTGGAGAAGGTGGCAGGAATTCATTCACTGAAAACCTGTGGGAGTTGGGAAGTGTGGCTGCAAGCTGGGGGTGCTGCTGAATTCATGAGCTAGAACCGCTCTGGTGAGACTCCACCTGCAGCACTGGTGTCCCCAGCACAAGAAGGACCTGGAGCTGCTGGAGAGGGTCCAGAGGAGGCCACAGAGGGCTGCAGAACCTCTGCTGTGGGGAAAGGCTGGGAGAGGTGGGGCTGTTCAGCCTGGAGAGGAGAAGGTTCCAGGGAGACCTTAGAGCAGCCTTCCAGTACCTGCAGAGGCTCGAGGAGAGCTGGGGAAGGACTTTTGGCAAGGGTTGAGAGTGGCAGGACGAGGGACAATGGTTTTGAGCTGGAAGAGGGGAGATTGAGACTGGAAATGAGGAAGAAGGGTGGGGAGACACTGGCCAGGTTGCCCAGGGAAGTCGTGGCTGCCACTTCCCTGGAGATTAAAGGCCATGTTGGATGAGGCCTTGAGCAAGCTGGGCTGGTGGGAGGTGTCCCTGCCCATGGCGGGGGGTTGGAAGGAGTTGGTTGTCCAGGTCCCTTGCGCCCTGACTCCCTGTGTCTGAGCCGAGGCGCGGTGCTGGCTCTGCAGCGCCACCGTGTGGTGGAGGCTGTGCGCTGCAGCCCCTGCCTGTGCCGGGCAGCTGCAGCCCCTTCATCCTTGCTTTGAACAAGTTGCATGGCTGCAGCCTGGCTTTCTGCCTCCTGCTGCTTTGGGGCTCTTACAGGAACAGCCCCACAGCAGCTGGAAAATAGCCCCTGGAGCTCAGGCTGCAGCAAGGAAAGCAAAGCAGCTGTGTTTCTCTGGAAGTCTGGTCATAGTCTAAGTGTTTAGTGCTGAAGGAGAGGATTTGCAGGTGGAGAACCCTGAAACTCTTGTGCATGATGTCAGCAAGGCATGATGTCATCAGCAGAGGGATTTGCCTGAAGATGAGAACATAGGAAAAGAGTGGAAGCTGTGCCAGCAGTGTCATTTATCAGGCATGCTGGCCAGTGAGCTGCTCTGCTTCTGTGTGTGTCAGAAACCCTTCTTGCATGCTGGCAGAGGAGACCTTGGCAGAGCTCCTTCTGGAAAAGGATGATGCAACTTCAAAAGCTATTAGAAATAACACACAAGTTAGCTTAGAAGAGATGATGATCAGGGGGCTGAAACACCTCCCCTATGGGCACAGGCTGAGAGGGTTGGGGCTGTTCAGTCTGGAGAGGAGAAGGCTCCAGAGAGGCCTTAGAGCAGCCTTGCAGTACCTGAAGGGGCTCCAGGAGAGCTGGGGAGGGACTTTGGACAAGGGCTGGGAGTGCCAGGATGAGGGGCAAGGGCTTGAGCTGGAAGAAGGGAGATTGAGACTGGAGATTAGGATTTACAGTGAGGATGGTGAGACACTGCAACAGGTTGCTCAGAGAGGTCATAGAATAATAGAATCAATAAGGTTGGAAAAGACCTCAAAGATCAAGTCCAACCTATTGCCTACTACCTAACAACTAAACCATGGCTCCAAGTGCCACATCCAAGCCTTTTCTGAACACCTCCAGAGATGGTGACTCCACCACCTCCCTGGGCAGCACATCCCAAGGGCCAATCTCTCTTGCTGGGAAGAACTTTCTCCTCCCCTCCAGCCTAAACCTCCCCTGGCACAGCTTGAGACTGTGTCCTCTTGTTCTGGTGCTGCTTGCCTGGAAGAAGAGACCAACCCCCACCTGGCTACAACCTCCCTGCAGGGAGATGGAGAGAGCAAGAAGGTCTCCCCTGAGCCTCCTCTTCTCCAGGCTAAGCAACCCCAGCTCCCTCAGCCTCTCCTCACAGGGCTGTGCTCCAGACCCCTCCCCAGCTTTGTTGCCCTTCTCTGGACACCTTCCAGCAGCTCAACATCTTTCCTGACCTGAGGAGCCCAGAACTGGACACGGGACTCAAGGTGTGGCCTCAGCAGTGCTGAGCACAGGGCACAAGGCCTTCCCTGCTCCTGCTGGCCACACTCTTCCTGATGCAGGCCAGGATGCCCTTGGCCTTCTTGGCCACCTGGGCATACTGC
Source organism: Dryobates pubescens (assembly GCF_014839835.1). Taxonomy (NCBI): domain Eukaryota; kingdom Metazoa; phylum Chordata; class Aves; order Piciformes; family Picidae; genus Dryobates; species Dryobates pubescens. The sequence goes on along the minus strand of NC_071612.1, from coordinate 17,989,845 downwards.
TGGCTCCTGTTCAGCTGCTGTCCATCAGTACCCCCAGGTCACTCTCTGCCTGGCTGCTCTCAGCCACTCTGACCCCAGTCATGGATGCTCCTTGCCTGGAGGTGTTCAAGCCTAGGCTGGACAGGATCTTGAGCAACCTGGGTAGTAGGAGATGTCCCTGCCCATGTCAGCAGGGGTGGAATTAGATGATCTTGAAGGTCCCTTCCAACCCAAACCACTCTGTGAAGTCCTCAAAGTGCAGGATGAGTTGATATTAATGATCTCAAGGGTGTATCCCAGGCAAGTTGTGTGATCAGGAGATGGTAGAAGACTGCTGAGCCATGACTGCTGCTCTTCAGGAAGGTGTTTTTGTTACAGCACAAGGTTTTCCTAATCTGCTTTGTGCACTTGGAAGTAACTAATAATGTCCTTCCAAGGTCATTTGTTAACCCTAAGCCCTGTATGAGGCCTGTACTAGATGGACAAACCTATAGGCAGAGCTGCATTAGGTGAAAGACTCCTCAGGCTGTGCTGCCATCCAGTGAGACCTGGCCAGGCTGAGCTTTGGGTGCAGGCAAACCTCAGGAAGGTCAATGAGGACAAGTGCAGGGTCCTGCAGCTGGGGAGGAAAAACAGCAGGCACCAGGACAGGTTAGAGGCTGCCCTGCTGGAGAGCAGCTCCATGGAGATAGACCTTGGAGTGCTGGTGGGCTGCAAGTTCTGCATGGGACAGCAATGTGCCCCTGTGGCCAAGAGAGCAAAAGGGATCCTGGGGTGCAGCAAGAGAAGTGTGGCCAGCAGGGCTGGGGAGGTTCTGCTGCCCCTCTGCTCTGCCCTACTCAGACCACAGCTGCAATCCTGTGTCCAGTTCTGGGCTCCCCAGGTCAAGAGAGACAGAGACCTGCTGGAAAGAGTCCCAGGCAGAGCTAGGAGGATGCTTAGGGGACTTGAGCATCTCCCCTGTGAAGAGAAACTGAGAGCCCTGGGGCTGTTTACTGTGGAGAGAGGGCTGAGAGGGATCTGATCAATGTCTATCAATAGCTGAGGGCTGGGGGTCAAGTGGAGGGGGCCAAGCTCTTTTGGGTGGTGCACAGCAATAAGCCAAGGAACAGTGGAGACAAACTGGAACAGAGAAGGTTTCAGCTCAGCATGAAGAGAAACTTCTTTGGTATGAGGGTTCTGGAGCCCTGGAGCAGGCTGCCCAGAGAGGTTGTGGAGTCTCCTCTGGAGCCTTTCCAACCCCACCTGGCTGCATTCCTGTGTGCCCTGCCCTGGGTGATGCTGCTCTGGCAGGGGGGTTGGGCTGGGTGATCTCTGGAGGTCCCTTCCAGCCTCTGAGGTACTGTGATACTGTGGTTGTGTTTCAGGAGAGTGAAAGGAGAGCCATTGCTGTGCCCTGAGGAGCTGCAAGTGCTGACCAGGAGCATCTCTAGTGGTGGCAGTAGAAATGGATGCAGAATTTCCAGTGACAGAACTTGCTTGGGAAGTCTGGAAAAAGAGTAAGAGCTGCCTGAGACACCTCAGCCAACTTTGGCCTGCAGGGGCTGAGATGCCACAGATCAGTTTCTGGGTTTGTTACACTGCCTGTGCTCCTCAGGCTTCATTTGAAAGGAAGTCCAGAGCTTTCTCTGGAGAAAAGGAGGCTAAGGGCAGAGCTCTCCACAACTACCTGACAGGAGGTTGGAATGAGATGGGGCTTGGTCTCTTCTCTCTTGTGACAAGTGACAGGACAAGAGGAATGGCCTCAAGTTGCACCAGAGGAAATTTAAGTTGCACTTGAGAAGAAAGTTGTTCCCTGGAAGGGTTCTCAAAGCCTGGCCCAGGCTGCCCAGGTTGGTGGTTGAATCCCCATCCCTGGAGGTGTTTCCCAGAGGCAGAGCTGTGGTGCTGAGGGCCATGGTTCAGCCCCAGCCTTGGCAGACTCAGAGAATGGTTGGGCTGGATGAGCTCCAAGGTCTTTTCCAACCCAAATGATTCTGTGATTGTTTCTGTGTTGCCTTACAGCCTTTGCACCTTTTGCATGTTGTGAGAAGCTTTTGCCTGGTGGCAGCTCTCCAGCTTCTCACAAAGCTTAGGACATTCTCAGTGTGCCACAGAATTGTCAGCTTCACCTTGAGGTTCCTCCTGAAACTGAGCATCAGGGACTTCATGAACTTCATGGCATCAGCATCTCACCAACTGAATGGACTGAACTGCCTCTGCAGCTGGCCTCCCTAGGCAGGCCTCAGGAAGCTGCCTGTCCTTCAGAACCAGAGCTTGTCCCTGACTTCTGCTCAGTTGCTGGAGGTCTGGCTGCCAGAGCAGGAGTATAGAATGCAGCACAGGTCACACAGGAACACATCCAGACAGGGCTGCAAAGGCTCCACAGAAGGAGACTCCACAACCTCTCTGGGCAGCCTGCTCCAGGGCTCTGGGACCCTCACAGTGGAGTTCTTCCTCATGTTGAGCTGGAACCTCCTGTGCTGCAGTTTCCATTCCTTGCTCCATGTCCTACCGCAGGGCACAGTGAGCAGAGGCTGTCCCTGTCCCTTCCTTCCTGACCCCCAGCCCTCAGCTATTGATAGACATTGATCAGATCCCTCTCAGCCTTCTCCTCTCCAGACTAAACAGCCCCAGGGCTCTCAGCCTCTCTACCCCAGGCAGTGCTGCAGTCCCTTCAGCATCCTTGTAACCCTCTGCTGGACTCTCTCCAGCAGATCCCTGTCCCTCCTGAACTGGGAACTCCAGTACTGGGATGCAGTATTCCAGGTGGGGCCTGACTAGGGCAGAGTAGAGGGGAGGGAGAACCTCCCTGGATCTGCTGGACACTTGGGAGTTTGTCCTGTGCTGAAGGAATCACATCAGCCCTCTGTACCTCAGTGCAGCAGGTCCCAGGGGGTGGTTTTGGCAAGGACAGGAACACACTTGCTGTGGCAAGGCTTTGTTTGAAGTGTGGGCTAAGAAATGGCAGCTCAGAGGCAGGCTGTAGTGGCAGCAAGAGCTGTGCTTGATGGCTTCAGACCTGCCTTTCTGTAAGCATCCTGATCTGCCCCTCTCCAGTTACACTGACAAAACTTTTCCCTCTCCAGCTTTGTTCTCAGGGGGTCCTTGCTGAGAAGGGGACTGCAGGGCACACAGCTGACTGGCAAGTATTTTGATTCCACTGTCCTATGGCTTTTTAACTTCAAGCTGCTGTTGAGCTGTGTTGATCCTGAAATGGGCTTTAAGGTGATGGCAGGGACAGTTAAGAGCAACCTGCTTGTTCCTGGTCTGAGAACTTTGGGGTTCAAGTGGCCTTTTTGAGGCAGTTTTAACTATGAGATGTCCATTTCAAGTGGCCTTTTTCAAGGCAGTTTATTGAATGTCCATTCTCAGTGGCCTTTCTCAAGGCAGTTTAACAAATGTCTGCTTCAGGTGGCCTTTTTTAAGGCACTTTATTAACTGGCCATTTTAAGTGACTCTTTCTTTCAGGTAGTTTGACTATCACATGCCCATTCTGAGTGGCCTTCTATAAGGCAGTTTATTGAATGTCCATTTCAAGTGGCCTTTTTTAAGGCAGTTTATTGAATGTCCATTCTCAGTGGCCTCTTTAAGGCACTTTATTGACTGTCCACTTCAAGTGGCCTTTTTAAGGGCATTTTGACTACTAAGTGTCCATTTCCAGTGGCCTTTTAAAAGATATTGAACTCTTAAATGTCCATTTCCAGTGGCCACCTTAAAGGCAGCTCATTAAATATCTATTTTAAGAGGCTTTTGTTAAGGCAGTTTATTAAATACCCATTTCAAGTGGCCTTTCTTAAGACAGTTTAAAAGGTCCATTCTGAGTGGCCTGTTTTGAGGCAGTTTAACTCTTGAAGGTCCATTCTGAGTGGCCTGTTTTGAGGCACTTTAACTCTTAAAGGTCCATTCTGAGTGGCCTGTTTTGAGGCAGTTTAACTCTTTAAGGTCCATTCTGAGTGGCCTGTTTTGAGGCACTTTAACTCTTAAAGGTCCATTCTGAGTGGCCTGTTTTGAGGCACTTTAACTCTTAAAGGTCCATTCTGAGTGGCCTGTTTTGAGGCAGTTTAACTCTTTAAGGTCCATTCTGAGTGGCCTGTTTTGAGGCACTTTAACTCTTAAAGGTCCATTCTGAGTGGCCTGTTTTGAGGCACTTTAACTCTTAAAGGTCCATTCTGAGTGGCCTGTTTTGAGGCAGTTTAACTCTTAAAGGTCCATTCTGAGTGGCCTGTTTTGAGGCAGTTTAACTCTTAAAGGTCCATTCTGAGTGGCCTGTTTTGAGGCACTTTAACTCTTAAAGGTCCATTTTGAGTGGCCTGTTTTGAGGCAGTTTAACTCTTAAAGGTCCATTTTGAGTGGCCTGTTTTGAGGCAGTTTAACTCTTAAAGGTCCATTCTGAGCGGCCTGTTTTGAGGCAGTTTAACTCTTAAAGGTCCATTCTGAGTGGCTTGTTTTGAGGCAGTTTAACTCTTAAAGGTCCATTCTGAGTGGCTTGTTTTGAGGCAGTTTAACTCTTAAAGGTCCATTCTGAGCGGCCTGTTTTGAGGCAGTTTAACTCTTAAAGGTCCATTCTGAGTGGCCTGTTTTGAGGCAGTTTAACTCTTAAAGGTCCATTCCGAGTGGCCTGTTTTGAGGCACTTTAACTCTCAAGTGTCCATTTCGAGTGACCTTTTTTAAGGCAGTTTATTAAATGCCCATTTCAAGTGGCCTGTTTTGAGGCAGTTTCAAAGGTCCATCTTGAGTGGCCTCTCTTGAGGCAGTTTAACTATGAAATGCCCCCTTTAAGTGACCTTTTTTAAGGCAATTTATCGACTGTCCATTTCAAGTGGCCTTTTGGAAGGCAGTTTATTAAATGTCTGTTTCAAGTGGCCTTTTCTAAGGCAGTTTAACTCTTCGAGGTCCATTTTGAGTGGCCTGTTTTGAGGCAGTTCAACTATGAAATGTCCATTTCAAGCGAGGCCTTTTTTTTAAGGCCATTTACCGACTGTCCATTTCAAGTGGCCTTTCTTGAGGCAGTTTAACTGCTAAGTGTCTAGTTTTAAAGTGGCCTTTTCAAAGGCAGTTTAACAAATCTCACAGCATGGGCTGTGACCTTACTGGATTTTGTTTGCAGTAAAAGAATCCCTCTGCAGTTTGAGGCTAATGGAGGCAGCACAGAATATTCCTCCTGAGAGGACACTGATTTTCTTGGAGCTGTTCCCTGGTAGGATGGCTGAAAAAAAAAAAGCCCCTGCATGGAGTATTTATTCCCTCAGACTCACAAATATTAGGGCCTTCCCCTGAGCCAGGTCACTCAGTTGCATCTCCCTGGTTCTGGACCTGCATGTTTCTGACAGACTTTCTCTCCTTACAGATGAGAGGTCCACGCCTAGGTCCCTCCAGAGAAGCTTACTGCTTGTGGTTGCTGCAACTGCAACAACTTGCTAACCAGCTGAAGGTGAAATAAAGACCCAGGCAGTTGGTAAAGATGGTGGAATTGGGGCATTTGGGCTGCCAGGTGACTTTGTGGCGTGGCTTGAGGGGTGGTGGGGGCAGGGTTTAAGGGGAGTGGGGTTTGTGCGCTCAGTGTTGGTTTACGCTCTGCAGCCAGCCTCAACTTGTGGACCCTTTCTCCATCAGCTCTGAAGATGGCTGTGCTGTGGGATGAGGTAGTAGGTTGTATAGTTTTAGGGTCATACCCACAACTGGGAGATAACTATACAATCTACTGTCTTTCCTAAAGCAGCAGCAGCTCCGCAGTGGAAACTTCATTTGGAGCTCAATGCCAGACTCTGCTCAACTTCTGTGTGGCTGATGCTCACCATAGGAGGAAATATTTCAGTGACACCTGTGAGTAATGGTGTGAGGAGGTGGTTCTGATCCTTGGGAAACCCAGAGTGTGATTCCACCCAGATTCTTCTCCTCCAACAAGTGAGGAGGAGATTGATTCCTGTGTGGTAATCAAAGGCAGATTGCCGATGTTCCATTGCTAAACTGAAGTACCAAATAGCCTTCAGAACGAAGCTGTGGTTAGCTCCTTGAGCTCTTTGCTGAAGTGTGTGCTTCTCTGTCAGAGTGAGGTAGTAGATTGTATAGTTGTAGGGTAGTTATTTTACCCTGTTCAGGAGATAACTATACAATCTATTGCCTTCCCTGAGGAGTAAACCAAGCTGCGAGCCCCTGCAGCCATCCCGGGCTGCTCTCGGTACCAACACGCCTGGCACGAGGGCAGCCTTGTGAAGTGCCAGAGTAAAGCCAGCAGGGACAGAGTGTGCAGGGCTAGCACTCACTGTGAGTGAGTGGTGCAACCCCCAGGTGATCTCTGTGTCTCTGGGGACTTCCCTTCCAAGGTGAGTGGCAGAGTGGTGGCTGGAGATGGAGAACCTCTGTGTTCCCAGGTACAGTGAAATGCTCCACAGAGTGGAAAGCCTTCTCAGGCACTTGGGGGTTGAGTGTGGAAATACAAGCAGCTCAAGCTTGTCCATTGTGACTTAAGGCTGGTTTTGAGACCCTGGTTTCTTTGCTGTGTTGAACTCCCCTGACTCCAGCTGCTTAGTGGGAACTGGAGATGATACTTGATTAATAAGCCTCTTTGTTTTTCTCCCAACTCTTCTAGCACATGAGACATAATACAGACCTGAGGTGTTGAGTGGCCACAAGTGAACCCCCTCACCTTTTGGGGGGGGGGACACAAACCTGTGACCTTTGAGCATCCAAGACTCAGAACTGTAATTGTTTTTTTTTCTCCTGAGGTGATTCCTGTTTTCCTAAGAAGCCACTGGAAGCTTAACTGCATTCTGGTTTTTCCTCCTGCCATCCTAGGTGTGCCCAGCCTGTAACTGCTGCTGCACTAGCCTGACCAGCTGGCAGGAACAAAGTGGGAATGCTTCTTGGGACTGAAAGTGTAGCAGGGTAGGTCAGAGTGCAAGTGGAGCCATTCTGTGAGTATCTCAGCCCAGACCACTGGAGCTGGTTAACCACCACTTAACCCAGCAGCGATAGCTGCAGCCCTGCAGTACCTGCCCAGGCCTCAGAAGACCAAAAGCAGCTGTGAGCTGAACTTGACTCCACAGAGCAGCTGCTAAGTGAGAAGAACTGCAGAAAAGGAAGCATTGGGCTCCTAGGAAGAGGTAGTAGGTTGCATAGTTTTAGGGCAGGGATTTTGCTCACAAGGAGGTAACTATACAACCTGCTGCCTTTCTTAGGGCTTTATTATGACACCGGCACCGTTTGGGCTCCAGCCTAACCTCTGCAGCTTTGGGGCCTGAAGAGAAGTGATGAGCTCTGCCTGAGCACGCTGAGGGGTGATCAAACTGGGCTGTCTGCAAGCTTGGTACCAAACTCCAGCCTAGGGCTGGGATTCAGGGTGGTGAAATGTGCCACTTGAGGGGGCACTGTGGCTGCTGTGGTGGTGGGTGGAGAGAAGCAAGAGGCTACGCCTGGAAGGCAACTCCTCAAAGAGTAAGGTTGAGTTCCCTGTGGTTAGGATGCACTTCCAGCCTTCAGCCAAGGTGCTGAGTACTTCAGCAAGCAGCTAAAACACCTCTGCTCTTGGCTTTGTGCTTTTCAAGTGGAAAAACTAAGGCTTTTCCTTGCCCAGGAGGCTCAGCTGGCAGCTCTCCTGAAAGCTGCTGTTTCCTCACTGGGCAGAGGCACTCCTGATGATGAAGCCAGCTCTCACTCCTGGGTTATTTGCAGGAGGGAGGTTTTCACTCCCTTACCACAGAACCATAGGAACAACCATGTTGGAAAAGACACCAGAGATCATCAAGTCCAACCTATTCCCTAATACCTCCTGACAACTAAATCCAAATGAGTGGCTTGTGTCTCTGGGAAGGGCATGTCAGTGGCCTGCTTTGTTGTGTAAGGACAGTGCACTGCAGCAGGAGCTGTGGCAAGGCTCCAGCTGCACACCCTGTGCCATGGGATGCAGCCTTGGGCTGCTGAGCATCTTGTAGCATTACCCTCTTGTGCCTGCACAAACCACTGGTGACACTTGGGACAGCAGGACAGAGGCAGGAGTGTGTTGAGCGTGCCTGTGTGGAACATCCTGGGGGCTGAATTGTACACCTGGGGGTTGGCTAATAAAGCAGAGCATTCTGTGCAGTTCCAGCAATGGGTGGCTCTTTGCTTTCTCCAGGAGAAAGGGATTCTAAAGAAAAAATGCCTCAGAGCATCACAGACTGGCTTGGGTTGGAAGGGTTGCAAGGGACAGGGACACCTTGCACTAGCCCAGGTTGCTCAAGGCCTCATCCAGCGTGGCTTTGAGCACTTCCAGCCATGGAGCCTCCACAGCTTCTCTGGACAGCCTGTTCCAGTGCCTCACCACCCTTTTGGGGAGGAATTGCTTCCTGATGTCCAGTCTCAACTCAGCTTATTCTAGTTTGAAGCCATTACCCTTTGCCCTGTCACTCCCTGCCTTGGTCAAAAGTCCCTCTCCAGCAGCGCCCTTCACATCCTGGAAGGCTGCTCTAAGGTGTTTCCAGAGTCCTCTCCAGGCAATAACCTCATCTCTCAGCCTATTCTCATAGGAGAGGTTCTCCAGCTTTTTGTGACCTCCTCTGGACCCATGTCCATGCTCTTAACACTTCAGTGTCCTTGTGATGGGGGCTCCAGGACTAGACACAGGACCCTGGTGTGGGTCATAAACATGGTGCTCACTGCAGTTGGTGTTAACCAATTCCTCCAGTGCTCACTCCAAATGATTCTAGCCTCTTCTTTAAAGGCCATTGGTGGAACACCAAGAAGTGTCAGAAGATGCCTTGAAAGCTTCACTATGTTTAAGTAAATGCATCTAAGTGAAGTAAACGCAGGGGTGGTTGAATCCCTATCCCCAGAGGTGTTTCATAGAGGCAGGGAAGAGGTGCTGAGGCACATGGCTTAGCACCAGCCTTGGGAAAGGTAGAGAATGGGTGGACTCTAGTTCCTGAAGAGCTTTTCCAACACAAATTATTCTGGTAAGTATAAGGAGTTCACAGAATGGCTCAGAGTGGAAGGGACCTCAGAGATGATCCACTCCAACCCCTCTGCCATGCCCAGGGACACCTCTCAACCAGACTCAGCTGCTCAAGGCCTCATCCAACCTGGCCTTGAACACCCCCAGGCAGGAGGCAGCCACAGCCTCCCTGGGCAGCCTGTGCCAGAGTCTCACCAGCCTCACACTGAAGAACTTCTTCCTCAGCTCCACTCTAACCCTGCTCTGCCTCAGCTTCAAACCAATTCCCTCTTGGCCTGGCTCCAGACACCCTCAGGAAAAGTTCCTCTGCAGCCTTCCTGCAGGATCCCTTCAGGTCCTGGCAGGCAGCTCTGAGGTCCCCCTGGAGCCTTCTCCTCTGCAGGCTGCACAGCCCCAGCTCCCTCAGCCTGTGCTCCCAGCCCTTTAGATGCTTGTCAAGGGCTTGAACTGTGCTGGCCCCTCCCGGTGTGACACTGCCCTTGCGTCTGACACATTTGTGAAGCCCTTTTGGTGAGAGCAGTGACCAGCAGCTGGGTGCTGGTTCAGTCTCGAGGCACACAGGGGTTTGGGGCTGATTTGCCCCTTCGGTGCTGGGACCCTTGAGAGTTGCTCTCAGTGCTGCTGACTTCCTTTAACTGGAGGCTGCAGGAAGCTTTACGTTGTCTCTGAAGGTTTTTGCATCTCAGCCTTGCTGTTAGAACCAGAGATAATTTTTTTTCAGCCATGAATGGCTTCTGTTGTCAGAGCCCTAGGTGCTCCTGAGGCAAAGGGATCTGACTTCTGGGATTCATGGAATGGTTGGAAGGGGTCCCAAGGATCATGTGGTCCAACTTTTCTAGCTGGAATGAGCTGGGCCAGCCCAGCCCAGTCTTAAAACTGCCCAGGACAGGGGACTCCACTGCTGCCTTTGGGAGATTCCAGTGTCTGTGCTCATGGACAACCATTTTACTCTGGAGTCCCTTTGGGAGGTGATTCCAGTGTCTGACTGCTCGTGGGAAATGTTCTCCTCTGGAGTCCAGTGGGAATGTCCCCATCACCCCTTGTCTTCTCCATGGCACTCCTTGTACAGAGGGAGTCTCCATCCTCCTGGCAGCCACCCTTCATGTCCTGGTCCATGAAGAAAGTCTCCCCTCAGCCTTCTCCAGGATGAACAAGCTCAGCTCTCTCAGCCTTTCTCCCACTGGCAGGATTGATGTCCCCACTTGCTTTCAGCATGTCGTGGCAGGAGTTGATAGAGGCTAGGAGAGCTCTGCAGAGGGACCTGGACAGATGGGCAGAGGCCAAGGGCAGGAGATTGAACACATTCAAGTGCCAGGTTCTGCACATTGGCCACAGCAACCCCAGGCAGTGCTACAGGCTGGGGTCAGAGTGGCTGAGAGCAGCCAGGCAGAGAGGGACCTGGGGGTGCTGGTTGACAGCAGCTGAAGATGAGCCAGCAGTGTGCCCAGGTGGCCAAGAAGGCCAAGGGCATCCTGGCCTGCATCAGGAAGAGTGTGGCCAGCAGGAGCAGGGAAGTCCTTGTGCCCTGTGCTCAGCACTGCTGAGGCCACACCTTGAGTCCTGTGTCCAGTTCTGGGCTCTTCAGGTTAGGAAAGATGTTGAGCTGCTGGAAGGTGTCCAGAGAAGGGCAACAAAGGTGGGGAGGGGTCTGGAGCACAGCCCTGTGAGGAGAGGCTGAGGGAGCTGGGGTTGCTTAGCCTGGAGGAGAGGAGGCTCAGGGGAGACCTTCTTGCTCTCCAACTCCCTGAAGGGAGGTTGTAGCCAGGTGGGGGTTGGGCTCTTCTCCCAGGCAAGCTGCAGCAGAACAAGAGGACACAGTCTCAAGCTGTGCCAGGGGAGGTTTAGGCTGGAGGTGAGGAAGAAATTCTTCCCAGCAAGAGAGATTGGCCCTTGGGATGTGCTGCCCAGGGAGGTGGTGGAGTCACCATCCCTGGAGGTGTTTAGGAAGAGCCTGGATGAGCCACTTGGTGCCATGGTTTAGTTGATCAGATGGTGTTAGGTGAGAGGTTGGACTTGATGATCTCTGAGGTCATTTCCAACCTGGTTAATTCTGCATTCTGATCATTGCAGAGAGCTCCTGCAGCTCCCTCCTCCTGCAGGGCTGTAAGTGGCCTCCATGAGGTCTGCTCAGAGGCAGGAAGTGCTGCTCAGTGACTTTAGGAGAGGTTGGTTTATCCAAGGGTGCTAAGCCCTGACCCTCTTTCTGCTTCTGGTGGTTTTCCCTCTCACAGGTACAGGCATTTGGTTCCTCCTAATTGGCAGCAGCTCAATTAAGCCATAAGGCATTAGGCTGTGGTTCAGCAGGCTGATCTCAGCAGATCATTTCTTACCTTGCCTCACCTGTGGCCTCCACCTAGGCAATGCTATCAGCTCAGCTGGATTGGTTTGCCCTATTTTTCTGTTGTTGTTCCCAGGTGTATATTCATGAGGTGACAGCACAGCCAGAATCCTTCCACTGAAGTAGCAGAGCTTGTAGAATGCACAGCAAGCAGTGCAGGGAGCAGTGCAGGAGCAGCAGAGGCATGTTTACCACCCAGGCTGAGCTGAGTGTGTCATGGTGGTCCTGGAAACCTTCCAGCAGAGCTCCAAAAATAGAACAAAGCTTCGGAGCAGATCCACATCCCAGGAGAGCTGTTGCTGTTCGGTGCCCTTCCACGCAGGAAGGTGTGCTCTGTAAACCCCCCTGGTGGGGTGAGACCCCAGAGCTGCTCAGAGAAAACCCCACCAAGAACCAGGCTGCTGGAGGGGCTGGGGGTGCTTGGTGCCACCTTCAACCTCCAAGCTTGCTGCCTTGTGCTGCCAGCAGGGACTGTGGTACTCAGGAGTCGCTGCTGTTAGGGGAGAGCAGAGCTCCTGGGGCACAGCTGCCACCACCAGTATCACACAGAGGCACAGTGCCTTAGAGGCTGGAAAGGACCTCCAGAGATCATCCAGCCCAACCCCCCTGCCAGAGCAGCATCACCCAGGGCAGGGCACACAGCAATGCATCCAGGTGGCTTTGGAAAGGCTCCAGAGCAGGAGACTCCACAGCCCCTCTGGGCAGCCTGCTCCAGGGCTCTGAGACCCTCACACCAAAGAAGTTTCTCCTCACATTGATGTGAAATCTTCTATGTACAAGCTTGAACCTGTATTTTCTTGTCTTATTATCTTGACTCCCACCCCTCAGCTATTTATACACATTGATGAGATCCCAGTGCCCACAGCAGAGCTTTTCCCTGCTCCTGGAGGCTGTTTTCCTGCTGGAGGTTCCCAGCTTGGCTGGGTGGAGGATTTGCATTCTCAGCCATTGGTTTTCCGTGGTGCTTCACTCTCCAGCCTCCTCCCAACCTGTGAGAACAGATGCAAGGGAGCTAAGCTTTAGCTGCCAGGTGTGGAGAGAGATGTTAGCAACGTGCCCCTGGGCATTTTCATGCCACCTTCCTTAGCTGCTAGATGATAGAGCCACAGAACCATTGAGGTCATCGAGTCCAACCACAACCCAGCTCCCATGACCACTGAACTCTATTATGAAGCTCCACAGCTGCTGCTTCTTGAACACCTCCAGGGATGGGGACTCCAGCTGGGCAGCCTGTGCCAATCCCTGACCACTCCTGCAGCAAAGACATTTTCCTCATCTCCAACCTAGCCTTCCTCTTGTCCTATCCCCTGATACTAGGGAGAGGAGTCCAACACCCACCCCCCCGCCCCGGGCTCCAGTCTCCTTTCAGGTACCTGTAGACAGCAATGAGGTCTCCCCTGGGCCTCTTCTCCAGGCTGAACACCCGCAGCTCCCTCAGCTGCTCCTCCCCAGCCCTGTTCTCCAGAACCTTCCCCAGCTTTGCTGCCCTGCTCTGGACACATTCTGATTCTCAGTGTCCTTTTCACAGAGTCACAGTATCACAGTATCACAGAATCACCAAGGCTGGAAGAGACCCCAAGGATCATCGAGTCCAGCCTGTTACCACAGACCTCATGACTAGACCATGGCACCAAGTGCCACATCCAATCCCCTCTTGAACACCTCCAGGGATGGTGACTCCACCACCTCCCTGGGCAGCACATCCCAAGGGTCAATCTCTCTTGCTGGGAAGAACTTTCTCCTCACCTCCAGCCTGAACCTCCCCTGGCACAGCTTGAGACTGTGTCCTCTTGTTCTGCTGCTGGGTGCCTGGGAGAAGAGACCAACCCCCACCTGGTTACAGCCTTCCTTCTGGGAGTTGGAGAGAGCAAGAAGGTCTCCCCTGAGCCTCCTCTTCTCCAGGCTAAGCAACCCCAGCTCCCTCAGCCTCTCCTCACAGGGCTGTGCTCCAGACCCCTCCCCAGCTTTGTTGCCCTTCTCTGGACACCTTCCAGCAGCTCAACATCTTTCCTAAACTGAGGAGCCCAGAACTGGGCACAGGACTCAAGGTGTGGCCTCAGCAGTGCTGAGCACAGGGCACATTGACCTCCCTGCTCCTGCTGGCCACACTCTTCCTAATGCAGGCCAGGATGCCCTTGGCCTTCTTGGACCCCTGGGCACACTGCTGGCTCATGTTTAGGCCGCTGTCAATCAGCACCCCCAGGTCCCTCTCTGCCTGGCTGCTCTCAGCCACTCTGACCCCAGCCTGTAGCTCTGCATGGGGTTGTTGTGGCCAAAGTGCAGCCTCTGGCACTTGGATGTGTTGAATGCCATCCTGTTGGACTCTGCCCATCTGTCCAGTCAGCTGAGGTCCTTGGAGTGAGGGTCCCAAAACTTGCAGCAAAGAAGGCTGTGGACATTTAAAATGCCACAAAGCTCTTTTTGCTCTCTTTTTTTATTTGTTCACCAACAAGTAACAAGTGCCCAGAGGAAGTTCACCTTCTTTTAGCTTTACCAAGTAAACTACAGGATCCCTGATGTGTGCAAGGGCAGCAAAACTAGGGAGGAAGGAGAGCTTCAGATCCACTGGCCAGCCTGGGTGTGTGCTTGGGAACGTCCTGAAGCAGGTTCAGGAGCTTGCACTTGGCCCACCTCTGGGGCCTGTCCAGGTGCCTCTGGGTGCATCCCTTCCCTCCAGGTGTGTTCCTGCTGAAGGGAACCAGACCCTCTGGAATTCCCCCAGAGCTGCTGAGATCCCTGTTTGTGTTTCCCAAGCCTGGCTGGAGCTGTGTCCCTGCTGCACTGCCGTGACTCAGCACACCCCATTGTGCTTCAGCAGCTCTGGAAGGCAGCCAAGAGGTTCCTTGCAGAGCTTACCAGGGGAAAAAAAACCCTCTGCTGCCCTGCTTGCCCTTCAGAGCTCCCCCAGCGACTGCAGCCTGGGGCTCTTGGAGCTGGACTTTGCCTCTCAGCTTCTCTTGAAACACAGAAACTCAAATTCCCTCCTCCCCCTCCCCTCTCTTCCTTTCCCTGTAGCTTTTGGAGCAGCACCAGGGTCCTGTGGAACTGAGAGTCCATTTCTGGATCCCTGTGTGGGGCAGCTGCAGACGAAGCTTTCCACCTTCCCTGCCAGCTCCTCCGGCTGCTGACTCACCCAGGGGTGTCCCAGGAATGCGAAGCCTGCGCTGATAGGGAGCTGTGACAGCAGCCAAACCTCGGCTGCTCTTGGGTAGTGTCTTGTTAGTCTTAGGGTGACTCAGGGCTCGGCCAGGGCTCAGCAGCTGGCTGCCAGAAAGGCAAACTGAGAAGCCCTGAAGAGTGCTGCTCAGCAAGCTGGGTCCTGAGCACGGAGTTTGGCTTGGTGGGGAGCGGCACTGGGTCGGTCACTTCTCAGCCCTCAGCTTCCTCCACCAAAGCTGGCAGCAGAAACTCACCAGAGAAGCACTCAGGTTGGAAAAGACCACCAGGGTCATCGAGGCCAAGCCTTAAACCAGCACCACCAAGCCCCCCACCAAAGCATGTCCCTCCCCACCACAGTGCACAGGCTTTGTTTAGCACTTCCAGGGGGAGGACTCCACCACATCCCCTAGGAACGTTTCCAGGCCTTGACCACTCTTGCAGTGAAGAAATTGTTCCCTGGAGTCCAACCTAAACCTCCCCTGGTGCAAGCTGAGGTCATTTCCTCTTCTCCTATCACCTGATACTAGGGAGCAGAGCCCAAGCCCCACCTCACTGCAGCCTCCTCTCAGGGAGCTGCAGAGAGCAAGGAGGTCTTCCCTCAGCCTCCTCTTCTCCAGGCTGAAGACCCCCAGCTCCCTCAGCTGCTCCTCCCCAGCCCTCTTCTCCAGCCCCTTCCCCATCTCTGCTGCCCTTCTCTGGCCCTGCTCCAGCCCTCAGTGTCCTTTTGGGAGTGAGGGCTTCCTAGATTCAGTACAAATTCTATGCCTACAGGACTGCAGGACCTCTGCTGTGGAAAGAGCCTTCAACAGCAGAAGAAAAAGTGACCTGTCCTACACAGTGCATGGCTGAAGCCCTTGCTGTCTTTCTTCTGAGACCAGTAAAGAATGCTGGCCACACTGGTTAGCTTTCCTGCTCTAAAATGTGCCCTGAAAAAAAACACCCACAAAAAAAGGTTCAGTTTGGGGACCCTCGCTCCAAAAAGGACTTTGAGGAGCCAGAGAAGGGCAGCAAAGCTGGGGAAGGGGCTGGAGAAGAGGGCTGGGGAGGAGCAGCTGAGGGAGCTGGGGGTCTTCAGCCTGGAGAAGAGGAGGCTGAGGGAGACCTCATTGCTCTCCACAGCTCCCTGAGAGGAGGCTGGAGCCAGGTGGGGGTTGGGCTCTGCTCCCTAGTCTCAGGTGACAGAAGAGGAAATGTCCTGAAGTTGTGCCTGGGGAGGATTAGGTTGGAGATGAGGAAAATTTCTTTGCTGCAAGAGTGGTCAGGGATTGGCACAGGCTGCCCAGGGAGGTGGTGGAGTCCCCATGCCTGCAGGTGTTGAAGGAATGTGTGGCCATGGCACTTGGGACGTGGCTTAGTGGCCATGGTGGGGTTGGGTTGGTGGTTGGAAGTGATGATCTCCATCCAGCCTGGCCTTGAACACCTCCAGGCAGGAGGCAGCCATAGCCTCCCTGGGCAACCTGTGCCAGAGTCTCCCCAGCCTCACTGCAAAGAATTTCTTCCTCATCTCCAGTCTCCATCTCCCCTCTCCCAGCTCAAAGCCATTGTCCCTTGTCCTGTCACTCCCAGCCCTTGTCCAAAGTCCCTCCCCAGCTCTCCTGGAGCCCCTCCAGGTACTGGAAGGTTGCTCTAAGGTCTTCCCAGAGCCTTCTCTTCTCCAGCCTGAACAGCCCCAACTCTCTCAGCCTGGCCCCACAGGGGAGGGTCTCCAGCCCTCTGTTCAGCTTTGTGGCCTCCTCTGGACCTGCTTCAGCAATTCAGTGTCCTTCAGCCTAAATATTTCCTCCAAGTGGTTCCTGATGCAGGAAGGTGTGGGGAAGGCTTCTCAAATGATGCCCTTTCTCCACCCCCCTGGGTGACCTGATGTGACAGCCTGATGAGATAAGGTTCTGCGTCACTCTCCTTGATGTGAATTCCTTCTCAGGGTTGGTGAGGGAGTGCTGCAGGTGGCCACTTCATAAAGCCAAACAAAGAGGTACAGCTCTATTTTTAGTTGCCTGCCAATAAACCACACAAATGCCACTTCCCAGAGGTGTTCTCTTGGGTTTCCAACATTCCTGCTTGTGGGCAGCAAAGCCAGAACCCCCCAGCAGGGCCTGGCACCATGAGGCCATGCAGGGCTTGCACAGAAAGCTTTCAAAGGGAGCTGGCTAACCCCAAAAGTAGGATCACAGAGTTGTCAGGGTTGGAAGGGACCTCAAGGATCCTACAGTCCCAACCCCCCTGCCATGGGCAGGGACACCTCACACTACAGCAGGTTGCTCACAGCCACATCCAGCCTGGCTGCAAACACCTCCAGGCAGGAGGCTTCCACCACCTCCCTGGGCAACCTGTGCCAGTCTCTCACCACCCTCATGGGCAACAACTTCTTCCTCACAGCCAATCTCAATCTCCCCATTTCTAGTTTTGCTCCATCCTCCCCACTCCTATCACTCCCTGACACCCTCAAAAGTCCCTCCCCAACCAGTCACAAGATTCCCTGGTGACATCTGCTGTCATCCCCTGCCACCAAATTCTCTGGACATGGGAATTCCTGCATTTTCTTCTGCCCCAAGCCAAGATGGGGGACATTCCACCCCAACCCTAACTCCATCATGGATCTCCCTGTTGCTGTTAGCTGTTTTTAGAGTTGCCCATGCTCTGCTCCAAGGGGATGTACTCCAAGTCCTCAGTTCAGCTCCAAAGCTCTGTAGGTGTAGCCCTCAAGCACCAGGAGGCAAGGTTCTGGTCATGTTGTTGGTAACTTCCTCAAGGAGACAGGGGAGTAAACCCCCACCAGAACACTGCCCCTGGTTTGTTTTAGATGAAACTGCTCATAAGTATATGCTGTGCCTCAAAGGGCAGGAAGAGAACCATCATGGGGGAAGAAAGTATTCCCCATGAGGGTGGGGAGGGACTAGAACTGGTTGCCTGGAAAAGCTGTGGAGTCTACAAGCCTTCAAGTGTTCAAAGCCAGGTTGGCTGAGGCCTTGAGCACTCCAGTCTAACAGGAGGTGTCCATGCCCATGACAGGGGGTTGGAGCTGGTTGATCTTGAAGATCCCTTCCAACCCAAACCATTCTATAGGAACAAGCTGCCCAGGGAGGTGGTTGAATGCCCATCCCTGAAGGTGTTTCCCAGAGGCAGAGCTGTGGTGCTGAGGGCCATGGTTTAGCCCCAGCCTTGGCACAGTTAGAGAATGGTTGGGCTGGATGAGCTGGAAAGGCTTTGCCAACCCAAAGGATTCTGTGATTGTTTCTGTACAAATTTCACTTGGGATTGGCAGTGTCAGTCACAAGGAAGAACTTCTGGCCCATGAAGCTGCCATGAGTGACTGCTGGTGGCTTGGCACAGCAGCTCACACAAGGGCTTGGGGCTGTTCATAACTCCCATGACTCACAGAATCAACCAGGTTGGAAGAGACCTCCAAGATCAAGTCCAACTGATCACCCAACCCTAACTAATCAACCAGACCATGGCACTGAGTGCCTCATTCAGGCTCTTCTTAAACACCTCCAGGGATGATGACCCCAACACCTCCCTGGGCAGCACATCCCAAGGGCCAGTCTTTCTGTCTGTGAAGAACTTCTTGCTCACCTCCAGCCTAAACTTCCCCCAGCACAGCTTGAGACTGTGTCCTCTGGTGCTGGTGCTGGGTGCCTGGGAGAAGAGACCAACCCCCACCTGGCTACAACCTCCCTTCAGGGAGTTGGAGAGAGCAAGAAGCTCTCCCCTGAGCCTCCTCTTCTCCAGGCTAAGCAACCCCAGCTCCCTCAGCCTCTCCTCACAGGGCTGTGCTCCAGACCCCTCCCCAGCTTTGTTGCCCTTCTCTGGACACCTTCCAGCAGCTCAACATCTTTCCTAAGCTGAGGAGCCCAGAACTGGACACAGGACTCCAGGTGTGGCCTAAGCAGTGCTGAGCACAGGGCACAAGGACTTCCCTGCTCCTGATCCAGGCCAAGAGGCCATAGATGTGATGCTTCTGTTAGCAGATGCAGGACAGTGATTCAGGACCCCCCCAAGGAATGCATTGCCCATTTGCTCTGGCTGGTAGCTGTGCCGCACTGCCTCTGGGGTCCCCAGCACAAGAAGGCACTGAAGTGCTGGAGAGGGTCCAGAGACCACCAAGATGCTCAGAAGGCTGCAGAACTTCCCCTATGGGGACAGGCTGGAAGATTTGGGGCTGTTCAGCTTGGAGTAGGCTCCACAGAGACCTCAGAGCAGCCTTCCAGTACCTGAAGGGCTCCAGGAGAGCTGGGGAGGGACTTGTGACAAGGGCTGGGAGTGCCAGGACGAGGGACGATGGCTTTGAGCTGAAGAAGGGGAGACTGAGACTAGAGGATGAAGTTCTTTCCAGTGAGGGTGGTGAGACTCTGGCACAGGTTGCCCAGGGAGGCTGTGGCTGCCTCCTGCCTGGAGGTGTTCAAGGCCAGGTTGGATGAGGCCTTGAGCAGCCAGGGCTGGTGGGAGGTGTCCCTGCCCATGGCAGGGGTTGGAATTGGGTGATCTTGTAGGTCTCTTCCAACCCAACCCATTCTGTGACGCTGATTCTTCTGGCCTCTGTATCTTGAGAAGAAACCCGAGATCAGACAGCTACAAGTGTTGAGTAACCCCTGCCTGCTCCAGGATGGGGTGGTTTTCACCCAGGCTGGGAAGCACAGGATGTACAAACAGCCCCTGGCAAGCAGGCTGGTAGGAAGAGGGGAGCCAAGGTCTCCCGAGTGGCAATCCTGCCCGCTGGGCACGTTCCCTTCCCGGGGAGCTCCAGGCCGTGCACCACTCATGTCAAAGCCTGTTCTGTTTTTCCTGCTCGGTACGATTTGACTCCATTGGTGCCAAAAGCGGTCAGGATTCTCCCTCCCCTGTCCCCCATGAGTTATGTTTCCTCGAGCAAACCACAACCCTCTGCAAGCAGCTCAGCAATGCACTGGCAGCGCGAAGCCAGCCCTCGACAGTAACAAACGGAGTCGGAGGGCAGGCCAGGATGTGCTGGTGATAATCTTTTCCACTGCAGGCAGGAGCCCTGCCATTTTCCAGCACAACAACAACAACAGAGGCCCCGTTCCCCCAGCCCCTGGGGCGGGGGGGGACGAAGCACGAGTCGGCTGCAGCTCAGCACCCCGCTCCCGTGTCGCCCCGCCAACCCTCTCCCACCTGGCGAGCCGCGGAGCCGCCTGCCCGGCCGGGGCCGCTCAGCCCTGGCCGCCCCCTCGCTGCCGGCCGCCCCCTCGCTGCCGGCCGCTGCCCCGCTCCGGCTGCCCCCTCGCTGCCGGCCGCCCCCTCGCTGCCGGCCGCCCCCTCGCTGCCGGCCGCCCCCTCGCTGCCGCCTGCCCCCTCGCTGCCGGCCGCTGCCCCGCTCCGGCTGCCCCCTCGCTGCCGCCCGCCCCCTCGCTGCCGGCCGCCCCCTCGCTGCCGCCTGCCCCCTCGCTGCCGGCCGCTGCCCCGCTCCGGCTGCCCCCTCGCTGCCGCCTGCCCCCTCGCTGCCGGCCGCTGCCCCGCTCCAGCTGCCCCCTCGCTGCCGCCTGCCCCCTCGCTGCCGCCTGCCCCCTCGCTGCCGGCCGCCCCCTCGCTGCCGCCTGCCCCCTCTCGCTGCCGGCCGCCCCCTCGCTGCCGGCTGCCCCCTCGCTGCCGGCCGCCCCCTCGCTGCCGGCTGCCCCCTCGCTGCCGCCTGCCCCCTGGCTGCCGGCCGCCCCCTGGCTGCCGCCTGCCCCCTCGCTGCCGGCCGCCCCCTCGCTGCCGGCCGCCCCCTCGCTGCCGGCCGCCCCCTCGCTGCCGCCTGCCCCCTCGCTGCCGGCCGCTGCCCCGCTCCGGCTGCCCCCTCGCTGCCGCCCGCCCCCTCGCTGCCGGCCGCCCCCTCGCTGCCGCCTGCCCCCTCGCTGCCGGCCGCTGCCCCGCTCCGGCTGCCCCCTCGCTGCCGCCTGCCCCCTCGCTGCCGGCCGCTGCCCCGCTCCAGCTGCCCCCTCGCTGCCGCCTGCCCCCTCGCTGCCGCCTGCCCCCTCGCTGCCGGCCGCCCCCTCGCTGCCGGCTGCCCCCTCGCTGCCGGCCGCCCCCTCGCTGCCGGCTGCCCCCTCGCTGCCGGCCGCCCCCTCGCTGCCGGCTGCCCCCTCGCTGCCGCCTGCCCCCTGGCTGCCGGCCGCCCCCTGGCTGCCGCCTGCCCCCTCGCGGCCGGCCGCCCCCTCGCTGCCGGCCGCCCCCTCGCTGCCGGCCGCCCCCTCGCTGCCGCCTGCCCCCTCGCTGCCGGCCGCTGCCCCGCTCCGGCTGCCCCCTCGCTGCCGCCCGCCCCCTCGCTGCCGGCCGCCCCCTCGCTGCCGCCTGCCCCCTCGCTGCCGGCCGCTGCCCCGCTCCGGCTGCCCCCTCGCTGCCGCCTGCCCCCTCGCTGCCGGCCGCTGCCCCGCTCCAGCTGCCCCCTCGCTGCCGCCTGCCCCCTCGCTGCCGCCTGCCCCCTCGCTGCCGGCCGCCCCCTCGCTGCCGCCTGCCCCCTCTCGCTGCCGGCCGCCCCCTCGCTGCCGGCTGCCCCCTCGCTGCCGGCCGCCCCCTCGCTGCCGGCTGCCCCCTCGCTGCCGCCTGCCCCCTGGCTGCCGGCCGCCCCCTGGCTGCCGCCTGCCCCCTCGCTGCCGGCCGCCCCCTCGCTGCCGGCCGCCCCCTCGCTGCCGGCCGCCCGGCAGGAAATCCCGTGCGTGGCACGAGCCTGACCCGGGCCCGGGGCGGGCAGGAGGCCGTTCTGTGCGAGCGAGGAAGGGCAGGGGCTGCGAGATGAATCACCGCCACGGCCATCATCCTGAGGAAAAGCCTCGGAGGGTGGATGCGGCGCGATAAGTGCCCTCTCGAGGCGACAGCAGCGGGGCCGCCGGCTCTTCGGGGCGGGGAGGGACCGAGGAGGCTGCAGCGCGAAACAGGCGCAGCCCGAGGGTGGGAAAGCCGCCAGAGGAGAGCGGCCAGGAGGCAGCATCCTTCGCTTCCCAGCGGCTCCCGCTCCAGCCCGCCGGTGCTGTGCCGCCCAGCGCCAGAGTCGCTCCCGAAAGTTATCTGCGGCGGGGCAGCAGCCTTACAGGGGAAATAAATACAGGGGCAGACAGCTGCTATAAAGGCAGGAAATCAACTTCAGAAGCTCTTCAGCTTCTGGCCAAGAGGGGCAACCGGCTCACACAGTTCCTGAGCGAGCGTGACAGCCACAGATAAGAGCGGCTCCGAGCCGTGCTCCCCTTCTGCCTTCCCCCTCAGGGTAGGAAAGATGTTGAGGTGCTGGAAGGTGTCCAGAGAAGGGCAACAAAGCTGGGGAGGGGTCTGGAGCACAGCCCTGTGAGGGGAGGCTGAGGGAGCTGGGGTTGCTTAGCCTGGAGAAGAGGAGGCTCAGGGGAGACCTTCTTGCTCTCTCCAACTGCCTGAAGGGAGGTTGGAGCCAGGTGGGGGTTGGTCTCTTCTCCCAGGCAAGCAGCACCAGAACAAGAGGACACAGTGTCTGTGCCAGGAGAGGTTTAGGCTGGAGGTTAGGAAGAAATTCTTCCCAGCAAGAGAGATTGGCCCTTGGGATGTGCTGCCCAGGGAGGTGGTGGAGTCACCATCACTGGA
This sequence comes from Dryobates pubescens, assembly GCF_014839835.1. NCBI lineage: Eukaryota > Metazoa > Chordata > Aves > Piciformes > Picidae > Dryobates > Dryobates pubescens. The sequence goes on along the minus strand of NC_071612.1, from coordinate 17,967,913 downwards.
GGTGTTCAAGAGGAGATTGGACGTGGCACTTGGTGCCATGGTCTAGTCATGAGGTTGGACTCAATGATCCTTGGGGGTCTCTTCCAACCTTAGTGATACTGTGATACCATCCCTGGAGGTGTTTAGGAAGAGCCTGGCTGAGGCACTTGGTGCCATGGTTTAGTTGATCAGATGGTGTTGGGTGAGAGGTTGGACTTGATGATCTCTGAGGTCCTTCTCCACAGAGCTGAGGAACACTTAGAATCACAGAATTAACCAGGTTGGAAAAGACCTGAGAGATCATCAAGTCCAACCTATTACCTAGTCCCTAACACCTCCTGACAACTAAACCATGGCACCAAGTGCCACGTCCAATCCCCTCTTGAACACCTCCAGGGATGCTGACTCCACCACCTCCCTGGGCAGCACATCCCAATGGGCAATCTTTCTGTCTGTGAAGAACTTCTTGCTCAGATCAAGCCTAAACTTCCCCCAGCACAGTTTCAGACTGTGTCCTCTTGTTCTGGTGCTGGGTGCCTGGGAGAAGAGACCAAGCCCCACCTGGCTGCAACCTCCCTTCAGGGAGTTGGCGAGAGCAAGAAGGTCTCCCCTGAGCCTCCTCTTCTCCAGGCTAAGCAACCCCAGCTCCCTCAGCCTTGGGGTCGTTCCTCCCCAGGTGTGTTCAGCCTTGGCTACCTCAGCTAAATGCTTGTAGCCACCACCTTGTCAGAGCCGATCCCAGAATCCCAGCACAGTGGGGTTGGAAGAGACCACTGGAGACCATCCAGTCCAACCCTCCTGCTAAAGCAGGGCCCACAGCAGCTTGCCCAGGAGCACAGTGGCCAGGTGGGGTTGGAATCTCTCCAGAGAAGGAGACTCCATGACCTCTCTGGGCAGCCTGCTCCAAGGCTCCAGCACCCTCCCAGTGAGGAACTTCCTCCTCATATTTAGATGGAGCCTCCTAATGCTCAAATTTCTGCCTGTCACCTTGTCCTGTCCCTGGACACCACTCAGAGTGGCCCCCAGTTCTTCTGACACTCAGCCTGTCAGTGTGTATAAGCACTGAGAAGTTCTCCTCTCAGACTGCTTCCCTCCAGGCTAAAAAGCCCCAAGCCCCTGAGCCTTTCTTCCTTAGAGAGATGTTCCACTCCCCCCAGCATCATTGCAGCCCTTTGCTGCACCCTCTCAAGCAGTTCCCCGAGGTCCTTGAACTGGGGTGCCCAGAACTGGGCAGAGCTCTCCAGATGAGACCTCACCAGGACAGAGTAGATGGGGAGGAATACCTCTGAGAAGAGGAAATATTTTGTTGCCTTAGTTTTTCAACCAGTTGTCTCAGCTTGGAGCGCTGGAGCTGCCACAGCCTGGTCTGGGCTTCCCCTTCATCCACCTCCAGGGCTGGAGAAAGTGGTGGCTTTGCATCTGCAGACACTGCCTGGCACACATCATAGAATTATCTTGGCTGGAAAAGACCTTTAAAAATCACCCATAACAAACCCTGACCCAGCTCACCACTGAACCATGGCCCTCAGCACCACACCCATGGCGCTTTCAAACCCCCCCCCAGGAATGGTGATGCCACCAGCACCACCCTGGCAAGCTTGTTGCAGGGCTTGAAAACCCTTCTGGGGCAGCAACTTTTCCCTAATGTCCAACCCAAACCTCTCCTGGTGCAACTTGAGGCCATTTCCTACCATCCTAGTGTTTGTTCCTGCTCTAACTCTCCCAAGGCTGGGGCTAAACCATGGCCCTCAGCACCACAGCTCTGCCTCTCGGAAACACCTCCAGGGATGGGGATTCAGCCACCTCCCTGGGCAGCCTAGGCCAGGCTTTGAGAGCCCTTTCAGGGAAGAAGCTTCTTCTAACAGCCAAGCAAAACCTGCCCTGGTGCAACCTAAGGCCATCTCCTCTCATCTTCACCAGGGAGAAGAGAGCAACCCCCTGCTGGCTCTAACCCCCTGTCTGGGAGTTGTAGAGAGCCAGAAAAATACCAGGTGGCTGCATGTCAGGGACAGAGCTGGAGTGTAAAACCCATCTGGGGGTCACTTCAGCTGTCTGTGTCCATACAAGAAGGATCTGGAGGTGCTGGAAGGTGTCCAGAGAAGGGCCACAAGGATGAGCAGAGGGCTGGAGCTGCTCTGCTGTGAGGACAGACTGAGGGAGTTGGGGTTGTGCAGTCTGGAGAAGAGAAGGCTCCAAGGAGACCTAATAGTGGCCTTGCAGTATCTGAAGGGGGCTCCAAGAAAGCTGGGGAGGGACTTTTGAGGGTGTCAGGGAGTGATAGGACTGGGGGGGATGGAACAAAACTAGAAGTGGGGAGATTGAGATTGGCTGTGAGGAAGTAGTTGTTGCCCATGAGGGTGGTGAGAGACTGGCACAGGTTGCCCAGGGAGGTGGTGGAAGCCTCCTGCCTGGAGGTGTTTGAGGCCAGGCTGGATGTGGCTGTGAGCAACCTGCTGTAGTGTGAGGTGTCCCTACCCATTGCAGGGGGGTTGGAACTGGCTGATCCTTGAGGTCCCTTCCAACCCTGAGCTTCTGCTGCACCCAACCAGAGCTGCTTGCTGCAGTGCCATCATCTGAGGGAAATAAGCAGAATTAGGCAGATGACACCTGAGGCAATCCCTTCAGGGCTGCAGAGGCAGAGCAGGCAGAGCTGAGGCCCCGTCTGCCTGTGCATGTTCCCCAGCAGGCACGGAGCAGGTCCCACCTCGCACGCAACCTCTGCTTATCGGGAACGTACTGCTCGCTGAGGGGAGGCTCCTCCTGCTCCTCCTCCTCCTCCTGCTCCTCTTCCAGCCCTGCTGGGCAGCTGCCAGGGGCAGACACCCAGAGCCACAGAAAGTGAAACCACAGCACCCAGGGAGAAGACAGCCTGGGGGAGGTTCTTCTCAGGTGCTGCTTTTTCACTTGGATCCAGAGGGCTGGAGCTTACAGGTACCAGAACGTTTGTGTGGCCTTTGCAGGTTGGGTCAGAACAATAAATCATGGAAAGCATTTCCTGCTCTGGTGTCATGTGAGTGGTGTGGGCAGCAGGAGCAGGGCAGCGACTGTGCCTCTGTACCGGGCACTGCTGAGGCCAGACCTTGAGCACTGGCTTCAGGTTTGGGACCCTGACTCCACAAAGCACATTGAGGGGCTGGAGCAGGTCCAGAGAAGAGCAACAAAGCTGGGGAAGGGTCTGGAGAACAGGGCTGGGGAGGAGCAGCTGAGGGAGGAGCTGGGGGTGTTCAGTCTGGAGGAGAGGAAGCTGAGGGAGACCTCATTGCTCTCTACAGCTCCCTGAAAGGAGGCTGCAGTGAGGTGGGGGTTGGGCTCTGCTCCCTAGTATCAGGTGACAGAAGGAGAAGAAATGGCCTGAAATTGTGCCAGGGAAGGGTTAGGTTGGAGGTGAGGAAAAATTTCTTTGCTGCAAGAGTGGTCAGGGATTGGCACAGGCTGCCCAGGGAGGTGGTGGAGTCCCCAGCCCTGGAGGTGTTCAAGAATCACAGAACTGTCAGGGCTGGAAGGGACCTCAAGGATCAGCCAGCTCCAACCCCCCTGCCATGGGCAGGGACACCTCACACTACAGCAGGTTGCTCACAGCCACATCCAGCCTGGCTGCAAACACCTCCAGGCAGGAGGCTTCCACCACCTCCCTGGGCAGCCTGTGCCAGGCTCTCACCACCCTCATGGGCAACAACTACTTCCTCACATCCAATCTGAGTCTACCCATTTCTAGTTTTGCTCCATCCCCCCCAGTCCTATCACTCCCTGACACCTCAAAAGTCCCTCCCCAGCTTTCTTGGAGCCCTCTGCAGATACTGCAAGGCCACAAGAAGCTCTCCTGGGAGCCTTCTCCTCTCCAGACTGCACAGCCCCAACTCCCTCAGTCTGTCCTCACAGCAGAGCAGCTCCAGCCCTCTGCTCATCTTTGTGGCCCTTCTCTGGACACCTTCCAGCACCTCCAGATCCTTCCTGGCACAGAGGCTCCAGCACTGGACCCAGAGCTCCAGCTGTGGTCTCAGCAGAGTGGAGCAGAGGGGCAGAATCCCCTCCCTGGCCCTGCTGGCCACACTTCTCTTGCTGCAGCCCAGGCTCTGCTTGGCTCTCTGGGCTGCAAGTGCTCACTGCTGGCTGGTGTGTGGCCATGGCACCTGGGGCCATGGTTTGATGGCCATGGTGGTGCTGGGTCAATGGTTGGACTCCATGATCTTGGAGGACTTTTCCAACCCAAGCAACTGTAGAATTCCATGATTCTGTGGGTGACTTCCAATCTCACTGCTCCTGGATGATGGACAGGGTCAATCCCATGGCTGCACCTTACCACCACTAGAACTGCTCGCAGCTTTGGGTACTTCTGTGGCCACTTGCTCCTGAGCTAGGCAGGCAGCATCCCCTCACCGCTCCCTGCAAGGCTTCCCTCAAGGTCCTGGATGTCTGCTGCTGCAGAGGGGTCCGCCAGCCCTTGCAAGGTGCTCGAGGGGAGAAGGTGAGGTCAAATTACTTACACATCCTGCTGCTTTGTTTGTCTGTTTAGCTGTCCCTGGAGCTCCCTCCTGAGCACAGGCAGGTCCCTCCCCTCTGTTTTGAGCGCAGTGAGGTTCATATTTTGATGTCCCCACCTTCAGCCCGGGCTCCGCTCTGCCTCTCTCGGTGACAGGACACCTTATCAATGTGACCAGATCGGCTTCCTTTGTGGTGGAGCCGTTTCCAGCTCGCTGGGCTGTGTATTCCAAAAGGCAGAGAGATAGAAAGGATCAGCTGGAAGCTCGAATTTGTTTTCCCTCCCGCCTAAATGAGGAGGGTGAGTAATTGCGGCGGGGACGGCGAGCAGCGCCTCTTTATCAATGCCAGTGAATAATTGGCTATTAAACAATGGTGCACTTTGCCTTTGGACAGGCACAAGGCTCCAGCAGGAAGCAGGCTGCCAGCCCTGTGCTGCCCAGCTGATGGATGAGGGGAGGGGCAGGGCTGGCAGGGCTGCCCATCGCCGCCCCTGCTCCCCCAAAACCAGCCCTGCGCCCCCAGCCCTTACCCTTGCGGCAAGGAGAAGCGGGGCTGGGCTGGGCTGGGCTGGGCTGGCAGCAGCTGAAGTCACAGGGCAGAAATAGCAGCAGCCTAATTCTGTAATCAATCACTCCTGATTGCAGGCAGCCAAACACCCTACCTCGAAACCGCAGGCGGGAGCTGCCGCTTGTTTTCTGCTCCGGTACATGCCTCTGTCTGCCACCAGCCACTGCTCTGACCTCACCCTTTGTTCAGAGCAGCCTCTGGCCCTCTTATCTTCCTTGTGCCCTCCCTTTTTCCATGCCAAGCCTATCCTCTTCCCACCGTGCTCCTCATCCCTTCCTTTGACAGCTGTGAATCTCCTGGCACGCTGCCCTCCTCCCCCAGCCACCCTGACCCCTCACCTCCACCTGCTTCTCAGTCCCACCACTCCATTTAGAATCATAGGATTGGCAGGGTTGGAAAGCCCTCTAAGATCACAGACTCCAACCATCAACCCAACACCCCCATGGCCACTAAACCATGTCCCCAAGTGCCCTGGCCCCAGCTTTCTTCAACACCTCCAGGGATGGGGACTCCACCGCCTCCCTGGGCAGCCTGTGCCAATCCCTGACCACTCTTGCAGCAAAGAAGTTTTTCCTCATTTCCAGCCTAAACCTTCCCTGGTGCAACTTCAGGCCATTTCTTTCCCTTTCCAGTTGTTTCTGGGCTCTGCATGCTCACCTCAGGTACCCAAAGCTCCTCCAGCTCTCAGGACTTCACCTGTGCTCTTTCCCTCTTCTGGGAATCTTCCTGTCTCTGAGCTTCCTGCATTAGGAGCAAATGGTTGGTAAGAAGAAATGAGAGACCTCAAATGGTCCTGCCCCTGCTGCTTCAAAGCCCTTTCTCTTGCCCAGCCTCTCCCCACTCTTCTCCTCCATGCTTTATCCAAAGTTCTCTCTCTCCCCTCCAGATCCCCACATCCACTCTGGGTGCTGATGGGCTCTGGTGTCACAACCCAACCAGTTTCTTCCACTGCCTCCCCTGCAGCCTTGAGCCTTCAGCTCGTTTGACTCTCTCAGCCACCCTGAAATGGTGAATCTGCTGGTTTTCACCTAGCACTGCTCTTCCTCTCCTCTGCACTGCACAGATGCCCTCCCTGGTCACTGCTCATGCAAGGTAATTCCATCAGTTTGTCTTCCCTCCTCTGTTTGCAGAGCTCTCCCTCCCTGTCCTTTCCTCAATTTGGAAACTGCTCATTTGCTTTCAGGCTTCATTTCAGCCCACTCTAGACTGTCTTCCAGAGCCTGCCCTACTGCCTTCATTTCACTGCCCCCATCCCCCCCACCTGAAGCTATGAGCACAGCAGCAAATTTATTTTCTCCACCTCTCCCTCCCATCACCTGCCCAAATGGGCAGCTGGGAGATCCAGCTGAAGAAGTGTCCCTGATGCAACTCCTCAGTCCTCAACCACTTCTCCTGGGTCCCTTGTTCATAGAATCAAAAAAGGCTTGGCTGTGGCACTTGGAGCCATGGTTGAGCTGTCAGGAAGTGTTAGGGATTAGGTAATAGGTTGGGCTTGAGGATCTCTGAGGTCTTTTCCAACCTGGTTGATTCTGTGGATCATGGAATGGTCTGGGTTGGAAGGGACCTCCAAAGTTCATACAGCCCAACCTCCTCTGCAGTCAGCAGGGACACCCTCCACTAGATCAGGCTGCCCAGAGCCCTGTCCAGCCTCACCTGGAATATCTCCAGGCATGGAGCCTCAACCACCTCCCTGGGCAACCTGTGCCAGTGTTCCACCACCCTGCTGGTGCAGAACTTGTTCCTCACATCCAATCTCAATCTGCTCTGCTCCTAGTTTGAAGCCATTGCCCCTGGTCCTGTCAGATTCTTTCACCCCTTTCAGTTCTGTTTTTCCCTACCCGTCCTCATTTAACCTTGAATTCTGCCATTTCCCCTTCACTGACCACCTTTAACATCTCCTTTCAACCCAAAAGCTCTTTGATTTCCATCCTGTCCTTAGCTCATTGCTGTTTACAGTCTCCTGGTGTTCCTCCAGCTGTCTGCCCTTCATACCTTGGCAAAACTACTCTGCTTGAGCTCTCTCACTTCTTCTTGCCATTATTTCATTCAGATACTTCCTTTTCTCCTTCTTCCTTTGCTTTCAGCACTGTTGACCAGGGTCATCTTGAGATCTTGTTCTTTGGGTTCAGTACCCCTCATCCTCTGACTCCCATCACTAAGAAGTCTTCTTCACCAGCCTTGAACAGATCTTGGTCTCTTTTCTCCTGTCATCTCATTTCCAGGTGAAAGAAAACCCCTAACCCCCACCCCTCTTGAGAAAAACCCACCCTCAAACTGCATGCACAAAGCAAAGAGAACCTCTGCAGGGTGTCATAGAATCACAGACTGGGTTGGCTTGGAGGGGAGCTTAAAGCTCAACCAGTTCCAACCCCCCTGCCATGGGCAGGGACACCTCCCATCAGCCCAGGCTGTTCAAGGCCTCATCCAACCCGGCCTGGAACACCTCCAGGGGTGAGATGTCCACAGCCTGTCCCAGGGTCTCCCCACCCTCACTGCAAAGAATTTCTTCCTCATCTCCAGTCTCCCATCTCCCAGCCAGTGTCCCTCATCCTGGCACTCCCAGCCCTTGTCAAAGGTCCCTGCCCAGCTCTCCTGGAGCCCTTTCAGGCACTGGAAGGCTGCTCTAAGCTCTCCCTGGAGCCTTCTCCTCTCTAGGCTGAACAGCCCCAACTCCCTCAGTCTGTTCTAGTAAGAGAAGCAAGTTTTGGGCAGGTGTTTGGTGGTGCAGGGGCAAGATGGGTTCATAACCTGAACTTTGTCTCCTCCAGGCTCTTGTTGCTTCTCTGGGTAGCTCCAGACCTTCCCCTCCTCACCAAATTGAAAAGAAAGCCCTTTCTGTGAAGTCATCTTTTATTGAGAGCTACTTTTATCTGAGGCTTTTCCTGGCTGAAGCAGGTCTCCTGCTGCTGTCTCCTCACAGTATGACAGCACATGGCAGCCTCCCCCCTGATCCTCTCATCCTCCCAGCTCTCACCTACTGCCTGTTTAGTGAATCCTCTCCTTCAAACAGGGGTGAACTCTCTAGAAGCTTTCCTGCAGGGGCTTCTAAGAGCAGCCAGCTGTTCCCAGGGATCCCCTGGGTGGGGGGAACCCTCTGGCCTGCCTTTGCTCACAGCAAGGCAGCACTCAGCCACCGTTAGGCTGTCACAGACACTGCTCCTTGTGCAGCCCTCTTCTGACATCATCTTCAGCATCAAGCAGAAGTCACTTGGCTTTGCCTTCCAGGCCCTTGGTACCACACTGGCAGTCACCAATAAGAGGCCTTTCTATGGCTGGCCAACCACAATGGTCTTAATCCCTCTCTACTGTGTTTGCCTGGAGGAATCTTGGCTGCTGAATTCCCACTTGGAGCTCACTGTGAATAGTCCTCAAAGTGCTTCACTCCTCCCACAGCCACAGCATCCAGCCATACTTTTGAGCACAGTCTCCTTTTGACTCTCATGTCTTCCACCTTCATCTTCTGCCTACCTGATCAAGATTGTTGGGCATGGGACCCTCTTGGTTTCTCATATGCAGATGAGAAAGTCATAATATTGTTTCCTTTATGAAAGCCTTTAGGCTCATCCAGCCCAACCATTCTACAACTCTGCCAAGGCTGGGGCTGAACCATGGCCCTCAGCACCACAGCTCTGCCTCTGGGAAACACCTCCAGGGATGGGGATGCAACCACCTCCCTGGGCAGCCTGTTTCAGGGCTTGGGAACCCTTTCAGGGAAGAAATTTCTTCTAATGTCCAAGCAAAAACCTGCCCTGGTGCAACTTGAGGCCATTTCCTCTCATCCTTACTAGGGAGAAGAGATCAACCCCCACCTGGCTCCAACCTCTTGTCAGGGAGTTGTAGAGAGTGAGAAAGTCTCTCCTCAAGTCTCCTCCAGACTAAACACCCCAGTTCCCTCAGCTGCTCCTCCTCAGCCCTGTTCCCCAGACCCTTCATCAGCTCTGCTGCCCTTCTCTGGACCTCCTCCAGGCCCTCAGTGTCCTTCTTGGTGTGAGGGTCCCCAGATTGAACCCAGTGGTCAAGCTGTGGCCTCAGCAGTGTTAAGTGCAGGGGGACAATCCCTGCCCTGCTCCTATAGAAAGAAATAGATAGTATCACAGTATCACAGTATCACCAAGGTTGGAAGAGACCTCGAGGATCATCCAGTCCAACCTGACACCACAAACCCCATAACTAGACCATGGCACCAAGTGCCACATCCAATCCCCTCTTGAACACCTCCAGGGATGGTGACTCCACCACCTCCCTGGGCAGCACATCCCAATGACGAACGACTCTCTCAGTGAAGAACTTTCTCCTCACCTTGAGTCTAAACCTCCCCTGGCAGAGCTTGAGACTGTGTCCCCTTGTTCTGGTGCTGGTTGCCTGGGAGAAGAGACCAACCCCTTCCTGTCTACAACCACCTTTCAGGTAGTTGTAGAGGGCAATGCGGTCTCCCCTGAGCCTCCTCCTCTCCAGGCTAAACAACCCCAGCTCCCTCAGCCTCTCCTCACAGGGCTGTGCTCAGGGCCTCTCCCCAGCCTTGTTGCCCTTCTCTGGACACCTTCAAGTGTCTCAATGTCCTTCTTAAACTGAGGGGCCCAGAACTGGACACAGGACTCAAGGTGTGGCCTAACCAATGTAGTGTACAGGGGCACAATGACCTCCCTGCTCCTGCTGGCCACACTATTCCTAATGCAGGCCAGGATGCCCTTGGCCTTCTTGGCCACCTGGGCACACTGCTGGCTCATGTTTAGGTGGGTGTCAATCATCACCCCCAGGTCCCTCTCTGTTTGGCAGCTCTCCAGCCACTCTGACCCCAGCCTGTAGCTCTGCATGGGGTTGTTGTGGCCAAAGTGCAGCACCTGGCACTTGGACTTGTTAAATGCCATCCTGTTGGACTCTGCCCATCTGTCCAGCCTGTCCAGGTCCCTCTGCAGAGCCTTTCTGCTCTCTAACTGACCAACATCTCCTCCTAACTTGGTGTCATCTGCAAACTTGCTGATGACTGACTCAATCAATAGTGATGAACAGAGAGGTCCACACTGCTCTTGAGAGACCCTGGCTTGCAAAGCACAGCAGCCTGGGGAAGACAGAATTATCAGAGCCTTCTCCTACCACACCTTCATCACCAAACACACACTCCCCAGGGATCCCTTCGGTCTGTGTCCCCTGCTCACTTCCAGGTCAACGCTAACACCTTGGAAATGGCCTTTGGTTTCCACAAGAAGATCATTTCACAGGAGCATGGACTTCTGAGCTGTCTCAAGGTGCAATCACACCCCAGCCCTTGCCACTGCTCCCCAGTGCTTCCCAGAAATGCTGCACTGGAGGTTCCATTTCTTGGTGTCTCTTTGGGTGTTCCCTCCTGACAATAGCACTCACCCAAACCAGAGCAGTGAGGACACAGCTGGAAAGCCATTTCAGCCTGAACCACGAGCTGAAGGCTACATCTGGAAGCCCCTCCTAGTTCAGAGTGCAGGCACCAAACATTTCACTTCTCCTCTGTGACTAGAGGATAACCTTAGACCAACAGGAGAAGCTGTTCAGAGAAATGAACACTTCTGCCAGATGGACACTAGGACCCAGCACCCACGGTCAGCCTGCTGGGCATCCTCACCTGGCCACCAGAGAGATGATTCTACCTCTGCCTTCAGCCTCAGTGACATCTGAGTGGCCCCACAGGAGGCACAGGGCAGCCCTGCTAGTGCCTTCATGCTGCTTGGGAAGCTTTGGTTTCCTCATGCTCAGTCAGCTCACCTGGCTTAAGCTTTGCTGAAAGCAGTGAGGCCAGGACAGCCAACAAGCACCAAAACCCTGGCCCAGACCCCACCAAACACCACCTGGCCCTTGTAGGCTGGTGCTGATTTGCCTCCATGTTACATCTTGTCAGTGGTACAAAGTGTGTGTTAGGACTCCATCCCAGCATGATGGGGTTGGAAGGGCCCTCTGGAGATCACCCACTCCAACCCCCCTGCTCCAGCAGGGCACCCACAGCAGCTTGCCCAGGAGCACAATGCCCAGGGGGGGTTGGAAGCTCTGCAGAGAAGGAGGCTCCACAACCTCTCTGGGCAGCCTGCTCCAGGCCTCCAGCACCCTCACAACAAACAACTTTCTCCTCCTGTTCAGATGGAACCTCATGGGTTCCAGTTTGTGCCCCTTGTCCTGTCCCTGGGCACCACTGACGAGAGTCTAGCCCCAGCCTCTGGCCCCCCAGACTTTAGCTCTTGCTGAGCATTGCTCAGATCCCCTCTGGGGCTGCTCTTCTCTAGGCTCAACAGCCTCAGGGCTGAAGGCAGTGTCACAGAATGGTAGAGGATGGAAGAGACCTCTGGAGATCATCAGTCCAACCCTCCTGCTAAAGCAGGGCACCCACAGCAGCTTGCCCAGGAGCACAAAGGCCTGGGGGGGTGTTGGAAGCTCTGCAGAGAAGGAGACTCCACAACCTCTCTGGGCAGCCTGCTCCAGGCCTCCAGCACCCAAGAGTTTACAATTCTGTCTTAACAGATTTGCTCCATAATTGCTGCTTGGAAAGGTGTCCCTGGGAGGCTCTCTCTGAAGACATCACCCTGCTTGCAGTGTCTGCACAAGCAGCCTTTCCCCAGCAAGGCTTAGCTCAGTCAACTGCTTCCCATGGACACATTTTTGACAGACTAATTGATACTCTTCACACGATTTTCAACTGAGTATTGCATTGTGGTGGGTTGAAAATTCCCCTCCTCCCCAGCAATACATTTGCCAGCCCAGCTGGGAGCCACTGAAGCTGTACTTAAAAGCACAACTACAATCTGCAATGGATAGGTACAAAATATTGACAGGAATTTACAATTGATAAAGAGCACAAGACCCCTCCCTGGCCAAAAAAAACAGGGGAGCTGCTAATAGCTTCCCAATCTCTGCCCCCACCCTCCTACCTCCTCAGACACAAAGGGACAAGAGAAAAGGGCAGAGCAGCTGAGTCTGGTTGAGATGGCCCTGCCCATGGCAGAGGGGTTGGAGTAGATATCTCTGAGGTCCCTTCCACCCTGAGCCATCCTGTGATGATTCTTGAGGGAGAAGCTTAACTTTGTGGGCTTTAACCAGCAGCTCCTTCTCTGCTATGTGCAGCAAGGGCAAGATGCAAACTCAGAGATCATACCCAGGGGGGGCACAAGCTGCAGCCACAGGCAGGGCTCAGCCTGATCTTGTTTTGGACCACAGCCCCAGATCTGTGTAGTGCAGGCCCCAAGCATGGGAAGCCACTCATAGCTCCCCAACCTCTGCCCCCACCCTCCTACCCCCTTGGACCCAAAGGGACAAGAGAAAAGGGCACAGTTACTGTGTTAGACTTAGCCAAATCAATGCAGCACAGAGTTAGGATCTCCCAGAGCAAGGAAACCAAAAGGGAGAGACAGAGATTGTTTACCAGACTAATTCTTCTGGTAGAGACCTCTCCAATGGGTTGGTTAGAAGTGATCATTCCTTTCCTTTTTCCACCCAATAGTGATTTGTTTGCATTCTACCACTTCCTGTTCAAAGGCCTGTGGAAAATTTTCGAGGTACAGCCTAAAACTCCCGCGTGAATGCAAACCAACTTCCCCTGAGATCTTGACAGCCCCCCACCTGGATGCATTCCTGTGCTGACTAGCCTGGCTGATGCTGCTCTGGCAGCAGGGTTGGACCTGAATAGAATAGAATTCAATTAACCAGGTTGGAAAAGACCTCAGAGATCATCAATTCCAACCTGTCACCCAGCACCTCCTGACAACTAAACCATGGCACCAAGTGCCACATCCAATCCCCTCTTGAACACCTCCAGGGATGCTGACTCCACCACCTCCCTGGGCAGCACATCCCAATGGCTAGTCTGGGAAGAACTTCCTCCTAACATTAGCCTAAACCTCCCCTGGCACAGCTTGAGACTGTGTCCTCTTGTTCTGGTGCTGCTTGCCTCAGTGGTCTCCTGGGATGCACTGAGTGTGGCCAGCAGGTCAAGGGAGGTTCTCTTCTCCCCTTAGTGTGCCCTAGTGGGGCCACATCTGGAGAACTGAGTCAAATTCTGGGCTCCCCAGTTCAAGACAGACAGAGAACTACTGGGGAGAGTCCAGGGGAGCCTACAAGGATGCTGAGGGGCCTGGAGCAGCTCTGTGAGGAGGAAAGGCTGAGAGCCCTGGGGGTGTGGAGCCTGGAGCAGCTCCAGAGGGGATGTGAGCAATGCTCAGCACTCCAGGGATGGTGACTCCACCACCTCCCTGGGCAGCACATCCCAAGGGCCAATCTCTCTTGCTGGGAAGAACTTCTTCCTAACCTCCAGCCTGAACCTCCCCTGGCACAGCTTGAGACTGTGTCCTCTTGTTCTGCTGCTGGGTGCCTAGGAGAAGAGACCAACCCGCACCTGGCTGCAGCCTCCCTTCAGCGAGTTGGAGAGAGCAAGAAGGTCTCCCCTGAGCCTCCTCTTCTCCAGGCTAAGCAACCCCAGCTCCCTCAGCCTCTCCTCACAGGGCTGTGCTCCAGACCCCTCCCCAGCTTTGTTGCCCTTCTCTGGACACCTTCCAGCAGCTCAACATCTTTCCTGACCTGAGGAGCCCAGAACTGGACACAGGACTCAAGGTGTGGCCTAACCAGTGCTGAGCACAGGGCACAATGACTTCCCTGCTCCTGTTGGCCACACTCTTCCTGATGCAGGCCAGGATGCCCTTGGCCTTCTTGGCCCCCTGGGCACACTGCTGGCTCATGTTCAGCCTACTCTCAGCCAACACCCCAGGTCCCTTTCTGCCTGGCTGCTCTCCAGCCACTCTGGAGGTCCCTTCCTACCTCTAATGTACTGTGACACAAAACACATCTCTGTGTAGGTAGGGCAGGGAAAGCTGCTGGCTTTACAGTGGGGGTAGGGGAAGGCCTGGTAAGAGCCCTGAGAGCTGCAGCACAGCCCCCTCAGAGAATGCCCCGAGAGCTCTCCCCGTTAGAGAGCAAACGGATGGAACAAACCTGCCTGGAAAATGGAAGTGCAGTTCAGTACTTTTCCCTTTTGTTGTTGTGGGCTTTTTTTAACCTGCTGTGCTATTTTCAGCCCAGTGTGATGGGGATGGCTTTTAGGCCAGGGCTCCAGCGGAAAGGGAAGAGAAAAATACATGACAATATGGCATAAAGCTGCCGTGCCTTGCCCATAGCTCGCTCTCTCTCTCTCCCCATGACATCACTGTGGCCTCCTGCACTCCTGGGGACACCTTGACATTGGCCTTGTAAAAGCACATCTCAAACCTTTGAGCAGAGGTCGGGGGGGGGGGAAAGGGAGCCTTTGGTTAGGGAAAAGAGAGGGTTTGAGCTCCCTGGCGTTAACCGCAGCTGCCGCGACGTCCACCCAGCAGCCCCCAAGCGCCTTCTGCTGACTGTCAGCCTTGGAACTATCTGCCAGGCCAAGGTCAGCCTTCACCAGAACACAAAGTGGAGCCCTGTCTTCCTGTGCCTTCCTCCCCATCATCCCACTTTCTCCACCCTTTCTCTCCTTCCTGCCCTGAACACGAGCTTGCTTCCCCTGATCTCCACATGATTTCCTCCTGCTATTTGTTTCCCCGTCCCATACACAGCTTTGTGGCTCCGCCCTGCACACAGCCAGGGCATGGACACCACCCTTGTTGTCCAGGCTCCCCACCCAGCCTCGCACACTATCTGCCCTGCACATCCCCAGGCTCACGCTCGCTGCTGGCCAACAAAGAGCTGCAGTGGATGGTGCTGGCCACAGCCCTGCTCCATCCCTCTCCTCGCTTGCTGCCCTGGTGCTGGGAGCAACGTGCAGCCTGTTCCTCACTGGTACCCAGCAGGTTTTGCCACCAGAAGACACACACCAGCAGGACTTCCCCATCCCAAGTGGCCACAGCTGTGCAGCTTTCACAACCAGCTTTGCAGCCCAGCTCTCTTCCCTCCCCACGGGACGTTGCTGTTCCTCCCAGCAGCAGGCAGCCTCTTCTCCTTGGCATCAAGGTCCAGGAGAAGAGGCAACAGTTCCAAGCTGCACCAGGGGAGGTTCAGGATAGATGTCAGGAAATATTTCTGCACTGGAAGGGCTCTCACTGGAATGTTCTGCCCAGGGCAGTGCTGGAGTCCCCATCCCTGGGGGTGTTCAAGCAGCGTGGAGCTGGTGCTTAGGGACATGGTTGAGTGCTGACCCTGCAGTGCTGGGTTGAAGGTTGGACTGGATGAGCTTGGAGGTTTCCCAAGCAAAGCTGTTCTGTGATCTCTCTGTAGGCTTGGGGAGAACCTGATAGCTTTGGAAATACCTTCTTGTAACAGCATCTGTTGCTCTCTGGCTCTTCCACCGCCTGGAAGACTGTGTCACGTTTGCTGGATCCAATCCACGGTGTTTAAGACCTTTCCTTGGCAGCAAATAATCTGCTCTGACAGTTCATCTCTTCACCTCTGTGTCTGTTAACAAATGTGGAAAGGAAATGGCAGAGCTTTGGTGCTCTTAAAAAATAAAAGAGGCAAAAATAGTGTTTGCCTAAGTGCACATTGGGAGAGCTGAGGAACAGCAGGTTTGGGAGCTCAGATTTAGTCCCCAGCGTGCTTGTGACTCTTCACATGCAGGAACACAGAGCACAGGGATGGAATCAGAGAAGCTTCCCAAAGAAGCTGTGCAGGGGGGAAAAAAGGACACACACACACAAAAAAACCTCCAACCAAGAAAAAATAGAAAGTCTGGCTAAGCAACACCTCTGTGAGCAAAGAGTTGTGCTCAGACCTGCCAGGGGACAGCAGCAAAAATAAAGAGGAGCTGCTGTAGAATTGGTGGTGATGTGCAACAGAGCCCTGGGGAGAAAAAGAGATGCACAGCAGGGAATTAGCACAGAATGGCTGAGAAAAAGAGGTCTGAACAGGCTGGGTGCAGAGTGGGTTGAGAGCAGCTCTGAAGAAAGAGCCTTGGGGGTGTTGGGTGCTGAGCAGCTCCCCAGGAGCCAGCAGTGCCTCCTGCAGCCCAGCAGGCAGCTGTGTGCTGGGCTGCAGCCAGAGCAGGGTGGGCAGCAGGGCAGGAGAGGGGATTCTGCCCCTGGGCTCTGCTCAGACCTCACCTCCAATCCTGCCTCCAGTTCTGGTGTCCCCAGCAGGAGAAGGACACAGAGCTGCTGGATAGAGTCCAGAGGAGGCCACAAAGATGATCCAAGGGCTGGAGCAGCTCTGCTGTGAGCACAGGCTGAGGGAGCTGGGGCTGTGCAGCCTGCAGAGGAGAAGGCTCCAGGGGGACCTCAGAGCTGCCTGCCAGGACCTGAAGGGATCCTGCAGGAAGGCTGCAGAGGAACTGTTCCTGAGGGTGTCTGGGGCCAGGCCATGGGGGTATGGTTTGAAGCTGAGGCAGAGCAGGGTTAGAGTGGAGCTGAGGAAGAAGTTCTTCGGTGTGAGGCTGGTGAGACTCTGGCACAGGCTGCCCAGGGAGGCTGTGGCTGCCTCCTCCCCAGGGGTGTTCTAGGCCAGGTTGGATGAGGCCTTGAGCAGCTGAGTCTGGTTGAGAGGTGTCCCTGGGCATGGCAGAGGGGTTGGAGTGGATGATCTCTGAGGTCCCTTCCACCCTGAGCCATTCTGTGATGATTCTTGAGGGAGAAGCTTAACTTTGTGGACATTAACCAGCAGCTCCTTCTCTGCTATGTGCAGCAAGGGCAAGATGCAAACTCAGAGATCATACCCAGGGGGTCTACAAGCTGCAGCCACAGGCAGGGCTCAGCCTGATCTGATTTTGGACCACAGCCCCAGCCCCAGATCTGTGTAGTGCAGGCCCCAAACATGGGAAGCCACTCAAGATGCAGCATCACCAGGGAGATACTCAGTCCCCAAGAGAGGACAGAAAAAAGCCAAGGCATTTACAAAGCAGCACCTGAACAAGCTCCAAGCTGTGAGCTGATGATTGTGGCTCCACATTGGGAAGACTTCCTCAGCTCTGAGACTCACTACCTGCCACTCTGCCCAAGAACCAGGGCTGGATGGAGTTGACCAGCTCAGGCTTAAAGCAGCTTCATCAACCCATTGCTGTGGCTTCAGGGTAAATGATTCCTTCATCTGTACTGAGGTGACAAAGTCTGAGCAAACCCAAACCCAGAGAGAAACCCTGAACTCACAGACCTTGTTCAGGAGCTCCTCAAGCTGCATCCCTGTCCAACAGCCAGCAGAGACATTACAGGCTACAGCAGAGGAATGAGGAATGAGGAATGAGGAGTGCCCCCTCCCTCCAGCCCTGCCCCCAACTCTGCATCAGACTGACATAAAATCACAGAATGTGAGAGGCTGGAAGGGACCTCCAAAGCTCATCCACTCCAACCCCCTGCCAGAGCAGGAGCACCTAGAGCAGGTCACACAGGAACACAGCCAGGTGGGGTTTGAATAGCTCCAGAGAGGGAGACTCCACAACCCCCCTGGGCAGCCTGTGCCAGGGCTCTGTCACCCTCACAGGGAAATAATTCTTCCTCCTGTTTCCATGGCACTTCCTCTGCCTCAGCTTCCACCACTGCCCTTTGTGCTGGCATTGGGCATCCCCCAGCAGAGCCTGGCTCCAGCCTCTGGGCACTCACCCTGCACATCTTTAGCAACAGCAATGAGATTCACCCTCAGGCTCCTCCTCTCCAAGCTCCAGAGCCCTCAGCTCCCTCAGGCTCTCCTCATGAGGAAGATCTTCCACTGCCTGCAGCATCTTTATGGCTCTAGGCTGGACTCTTTCAAGCAGTTCCCTGAGGTCCTCCTTGACCTGAGGGGCCCAGAACCAGCCACAATATTCCAGATGTGGCCTCAGCAGGGCAGAGCAGAGTGGGAGGAGATATGTACTGCATCTTCCAACTCACTCAATCACCAGCAGACACCTAAATCATCCAAACAGAGAAAGTCTTTACCTCACATCCTCTGCTGGCTTCCTCCCATCCATCTCGCTTTTCCTCTAGCTCCTGTAACACTCAGAGCCCATCAGTTACTAACTAAATGAAGCTGCAAGTAATTAGCTCCTAGGTGCATCTGCCTGGCTTTGTTGGGCTCCACCTGGAGCACACCTCAGCAGCACCTGGGGATCTGAGCTTCTGTCTCAAAGGGCACAAACCTCCTCTGGATGTCCTGACCTTGCCAGACTCCTGGTTACATCACCTCAGTGATCAACAACAAGCCAAGAGTGTGCTCAGGTGGCCAAGAATGCCAATGGCATGCTGGCTTGGATCAGGAACAGTGCAGCCAGCAGGTCTAGGGATGTGATTGTCCCCCATCACTCAGCACTGCTTGAGGCCACACCTCGAGTACTGGCTTCAGTTTTGGGGCCCTCACTCCAAGAAGGACATTGAGGTGCTGGAGCAGGTCCAGAGAAGAGCAATGAACCTGAGGAAAGGCCTTGAACACAAGTCTTGTGTGAATGGCTGAGAGAACTGGGGGTGTTTAGTCTGGAGAAGAGGAGGCTGAGGGGAGACCTCATCACCTTCTCCAACTACCTCAAAGGAGGTTGGAGTAAAGTGAGGCTTGGTCTCTTCTCACATGCAACAAGTGACAGGACAAGAGGAGATGGTCTCAAGTTGCACCTGGGGAGGTTCAGGATGGATATTAGGTACAATTTGTTTCCAGAAAGGGTCCTCAAGCAGTGGGACAGGCTGCCCAGGGAGGTGATGCTGAGAGACATTGTTTAGGGGTAGCAATGGGGTTGTGAGCTCTAGGTGAGCAATTGATGACCTCCAAGGTCTCTTTCAACCCCAACAGTTGTACAGTTCCACAAAACCCAGGCAAGACATACACTGGTTAGGCCACACCTTGAGTCCTGTGTCCAGTTCTGGGCTCCTCAGCTTAGGAAAGATGTTGAGCTGCTGGAAGGTGTCCAGAGAAGGGCAACAAAGCTGGGGAGGGGTCTGGAGCACAGCCCTGTGAGGAGAGGCTGAGGGAGCTGGGGTTGCTTAGCCTGGAGAAGAGGAGGCTCAGGGGAGACCTTCTTGCTCTCTCCAACTCCCTGAAGGGAGGTTGGAGCCAGGTGGGGGTTGGTCTCTTCTCCCAGGCACCCAGCAGCAGAACAAGAGGACACAGTCTCAAGCTGTGCCAGGGGAGGTTTAGGCTGGAGGTTAGGAAGAAGTTCTTCCCAGCAAGAGAGATTGGCCCTTGGGATGTGCTGCCCAGGGAGGTGCTGGGGTCGACATCCCTGGAGGTGTTTAGAAAGAGCCTGGATGAGGCACTCAGGGCCATGGTCTGGTTATTAGTTAGGGTTGGGTGATGGGTTAGGCTTGATGATCTTGGAGGTCTCTTCCAACCTGCTTGATTATGATGCTGTGCTTCTGGACACCCACCCCAGGCAGGGAGGGCAGCTCTTGCCCTTTCCTGAGCCCTGACCTGCCGCAGCTCCTTACATCATGTGCTCCTGAGAAGGAGCAGCTCTGCAGCAGGCTATTTACTGCTCCTCCTGTGGTTCCCACAGCTCCATCTGCAAGCTGAGCAACTCCTGTGGCTGCTGCTGCTGCCCTGCTGGAGCGCAGGAGTGGGGCCAGAAGAGCCCTGGGGAAACAAACCAGGCTTTGTCAGCTGTTGTTTACCGATTGTGTTGGGGTGCTTCGTGGCCTTGTTTGGTTTTTTCCTTCTTTAAACACTCTTTTAGGAGGCAGCAGATCCTCAAGAGGTGCAGCACTGGGATATTAACCTCACATTCTTGCTACTGCAAGGCCTCTCCAAGTCTGGCTTTCCAGAGGAGATGTTTTGACAACAAAGCAGTGCAGCTATGATTAGCCTGATAAAAAGGGAGCCAGAGCTGCAGTATTGATGGTATGTGCATCCAGGCTCTGGTTACAAAATGGGCTTTTAACCACATTCTGCCTCATGAATTTGTGTTATCAGAGGCCATCTTGGAAAAGAAAAAAGAACCACCAAAAAAAGAAAGAAAGAAAAGAGGAGAAGACAAACAAGCTTTCTTTTTTGGGGGGTGTTTTTTTTCTCCTTCATTTGCTGTGGGTATGTTTCTTGTATTCCTTTATGCTTATGAAAAATGAGACCTGAATAACCTTGACCAGAGCCACACACACACACACTGAGCAGACAGGCACTGGGCAAACTTCCTCAGCTCAGCTTCCCTAACCCCCCACCCCCAGCAGCCCAGAGACCAGCAGCAGCAGTGAACCTCTTTGAGCAGAGGGAGCTCTGGGATCTAACTGTGGTCTAGGGAGTCCAGAAGGGTTGTGTGGAGACCTTTCCAAGGGGTTGGTTTGGAGCTAATTTATCTCAAGAGGGGGTTAGGCAGTGGTGCTAAATCACTGCACTGCCTGACCCCAAACAACAACCCTGACAGCAGGAGCAGGGAAGTCCTTGTGCCCTGTGCTCAGCACTGCTTAGGCCACACCTTGAGTCCTGTGCCCAGTTCTGGGCTCCTCAGTTAGGAAAGATGTTGAGCTGCTGGAAGGTGTCCAGAGAAGGGCAACAAAGCTGGGGAGGGGTCTGGAGCACAGCCCTGTGAGGAGAGGCTGAGGGAGCTGGGGTTGCTTAGCCTGGAGAAGAGGAGGCTCAGGGGAGACCTCATTGCTGTCTACAACTCCCTGAAGGGACTCTGGGATGTGCTGCCCAGGGAGGTGGTGGAGTCACCATTCCTGGAGTGCTGAGCATTGCTCACATCCCCTCTGGAGCTGCTCCAGGCTCCACACCCCCAGGGCTCTCAGCCTTTCCTCCTCACAGAGCTGCTCCAGGCCCCTCAGCATCCTTGTAGGCTCCCCTGGACTCTCCCCAGTAGTTCTCTGTCTGTCTTGAACTGGGGAGCCCAGAATGTGACTCAGTTCTCCAGATGTGGCCCCACTAGGGCAGGCTAGGGGGAGAAGAGAACCTCCCTTGACCTGCTGGCCACACTCAGTGCATCCCAGGAGACCACTGGCTGGCTGGCTCATGGGGAACTTCTCGTCCCCCAGCACTCCCAGGTCCTTCTCTGCTGAGCTACTTCCCAACAGGTCAGCCTTCACCTGCACTGGTGCAGGAGGCTGTGCCTGTTCCTGCACTGTTCCAGGTGCAGGACCCTACCCTTGCTCTTGCTGAACTTGATGCAGTTTCTGCCCTGTCCATCTCTCCAGCCTGGCCAGGTCTGGCTGTGTGGCAGCACAGCCTGGCTGGGTGTCAGCCACTCCTCCCAGTTTGGCATCATCAGCAAACTGGTCGAGGTTCCACTCAGTCCTTTCATCTGGGCCACTCATGAAGGTGTTGAACAAGAGCCCCGAGCCCCCGAGAACACCATCAGCTGCAGAGCTCCAGCTGGGCTCTGCTCCACTGCTCACAGCCCCTCTGCACTTGGAGGAGCTCTGTTGTCTTTGCAGGGAGCCAGGAGGCAGCTTTTGTGCTGCATGAAGGGCTGGTGTCTGTGTCATCAGGAAGTGGCAGGGCTGTCCCAGACACACCAGGCTGACGCCATGGGAGAGCCCAGGGCAGCTGGGAGAGTCTGGCTCACCCTGCTCCCAGGGAGTGCCCCACAGCCTGTGGTCAGCAGCCCTCAGAGCAGACACTGGGCAGCCTGGCCGGACTGGGAAGCAGAACCTGCTTGGCAAGGACTGGCAGACAGACTAGGATGCCCAGCCAGGTGCTGATGGGGGAGCCCTGAGGAGCATGGGAGGGCAGACTCAAGCAGAAGGTCTCTGAAGTCCTGAAATTCCTGTTAAGAAGCCCTGAGTGTGTATTGTGGGTGAGAAGAGTCACCCCAAGCTCACCACCCAGCCTGTAGGCAACCCCATTTCACCCGAGGTGGAAGAGGAGAAGCCTTGAGGGATGGTTTCATTGCAGGCTATGGCAGAAGGTGGGCTGGTGAGTGGCAGCTTCTGGCTGGTAGCCCACCCTGAGCTGTGGGGCTTGCCTGTCTCTCCTGAGATGCTCAGTGCTAGGAGGAAACATGTCCTGCAGCACAGCTGACTCCAGATAGGATCTGTCCACTCTCACCTTTTACTGCCCAGTTCTTTATTTAGCAGCAGCAACTTTCTTCTGAACAAAGACTAGGCCCAAGCTACACCCTGGAGCCATCCATCACTTGTGGTGTTCCTATTGTTAGCTGTTTGTCAGGGTTGCTGTTTGGGGTTAGGCAGAGCAGTGATTTAGTACCACTGCCTAATCAGCTCCAAAAACCTCCTCTCCAGATAAATTAGATACAAAAAAAAGAGGCTTGGAAAGGCTGTTGGTCTCCACACACACACACACACACACAGAGAATTTTCTGGAGCTTGCAGAGGTTGAGGGGTTTGATCAGAATGCCTCAGACTGATTTCTGCCATGCAGAGGTTGGAAAGCAATGAAGGCCAAGTGTGCAAATGGAAGCTGGAGCTACCTGAGCAGTAAAACAGGTGGCTGGGAGAGGGCAGTACCTACAGAGCACTGGAAAGACCACAGGGTTGGAAGGACCATTTGAGGCTGGCAGTGTTTTAGTGGTGATCCAAATGCTGGTGAAACTTTGCCAAACAAGACAAGCTCCCCCTCTGCCATCAGGATGCTCACAGAGATCCAGGTTACCATTTTTTATGGGGACAAGAGTAAGAGAAAATCATTGATCAGTCCAGTGAATTATTTATTCTCTGAGGAGGCTTTGCCTTTTTCTGTTCCTACTTGAACCCTACAACAATTTGGCCAGCAGGATGAGGGAAGGTGATTTTGCCCCTCTGCTCTTCTGAGGCCCCACTTGGGGTCCAATTTCTGGTGCCCCCAGCACAAGAAGGACATTGAACTGCTGGAGAGGGTCCAGAGGAGGCCATAAAGATATCAGAGGGCTGGAGAACCTCCCCTGTGGCAACAGGCTGGGAGAGCTGGGACTGTTCAGTCTGAAGAAGAAAGGGAGAGGGAGAGGGAGGGGGAGGGGGAGGGGGAGAGGGAGAGGGAGAGGGGGAGGGAGCGGGCGGGGGGGCGGGGGAGGGAGGGGCGGGGAGGGGAGAGGTTCAGAGAGGTTCGGAGAGGAGAGGTTTGGAGAGGAGAGGAAAGGAGAGGTTTGGAGAGGAGAGGAGAGGAGAGACCTTAGAGCAGCCTTCCAGTACCTGGAGGGGCACCAGGATTGCTGGGGAAGGACTTTTGACAAGGACTGGGAGTGCCAGGATGAGGGACAATGGCTCTGAACTGGAAGAGGGGACATTGAGACTGGAGATGAGGAAGAAATTCTTTGCAGTAAGGGTGGAGAGACCCTGGCACAGGTTGCCCAGGGAGGTTGTGGACATCTCATCCCTGGAGGTGTTCAAGGCCAAGCTGGATGAGGCCTTGAGCAACCTGTGCTGGTGGGAGGTGTCCCTGCACATGGCAGGGGGTTGGAACTGGATGATCTTGAAGGTCCCTTCCAACTCAAGCCGTTCTATGAGTCTATGAATTTGCTCAGCCTCAACCTATCCCACACCCATGTGCTGTGGTCACTTACTGAGGCTGAATTGGACAAAGCATCTCCAGCTTCAGCATCTGAAATTCACACACACAACAAGTGGGGGGGAAAAGCAGCCTGAAGAGCTCCTGGGCCGTGTTCTTTTGCCAGGTCACTGCGGCAGGGGATATGGACTGAGATGGAAGCAAGTTGAAATCGACCTCCTCCTAAGTCCAGCGTTCAGGGGTTCACCCTGGGGTAGATTTGCTCTTTGCAAAGCAGGTTGGGCTTCAGAATGAGACTCCTGAGACTTGTGCCCATTTCTGCCCCAGGACAGAGAGAGACAGCAGGCAGAGGGGCACAGTGAGTGGGTACAGAGAGACAGCAGGCAGAGGGGCACAGTGAGTGGGTACAGAGAGACAGCAGGAACAGCGGGCAGAGGCAGAGAGCACAGCCTGCTGTGTCTCTGTCTTCTCTGCCCACTTTGCCCACTCTCTGCCCACTGTGCCCAACCTCTCTGCCCGCTTTGCCCTGCTCAGCCTGCTGTCTGCCTGCTCTGCACATTCATTGTTCACTGTGCCCACTGCCTCTCTGCCCACTCTCCCTGTCTGTTTTGCCCTGCTGAGCCTACTTTCTCCACCCACAGTCTCTACCCTCTCTGCCCATCCTGCTTCTGCTGTGCCTGCAGTCACTGCCCTCTGTGCTTGCTGTACCTCTTGTACCTCCTGTCTCTGCCCACTGTCCCCACTGTGCCCACTGTCTCTGCCCACTGTACCCACTGTACCTGCTATGCCCACTGTACTCACTGGACCTGCTGTCTCTGCCTGCTGTACCTGCTGTGCCTGCTGTCTTTGCCCACTGTTCCCACTGCCTCTGCATGCTGTGCCCACTGTGCTCTCTGTCTCTGCCCACTGTGCCTGCCATACTCATTGTACCCCTTGTGCCCACTGTCTCTCTCTGTGCCCACTGTGCCCACTGTACCATTGTGCCTGCTGTATCCACTGTCTTTGTCCACTGTAGCTGCTGTGCCCGCTGTGCCACCTATCTCTCTGCCAGCTGTACCTGCTGTGCCCACTGTGCCCTCTGTGCTCACTGTCTCTGCCTACTGTGCCTGCTGTACCTGCTGTCTCTGTACCCACTGTACCCATAGTGCCTGCAGTGCCCACTGTACCTGCTGTCTGTCTCTGTACCCACTGTGCCTGCTGTACCCACTGTCTCTCTCTATACCCACTGTATCCACTGTGCCTACTGTACCCTCCGTCTCTTTCTGTAGACACTGCCTACTGTGCCCACTGTCTCTGTGCCTACTGTGCCTGCTGTACCTGCTGTCTGTCTCTGTATACACTGTACCCACCGTGCCCGCTGTCTCTCTCTGTACCCACTGTACCTGCTGTCTGCCTCTGTACCCACTGTGCCCGCTGTTTCTCTCAGTGCCCACTGTGCTCACTGTGCCCGCTGTTTCTCTCTGTGCCCACTGTGCCCGCGGTCTCTCCCTGCCCGCTGTGCCCGCAGCTGCCGCCCCGCCGCCCCGCCAGGTGGCGCTCTGCCAAAGAGTTTGCGGCGGGGCCGGGCCGCGCCGGGCCAGGCTTGAGGATCCGGAAGGATCCGGGGCCACCTCACGCCAGCGGCACCCCGAATGTCCCCAGATGTCCCCTCCGTCTCCGCACAGGCCTGTGCCTGCCCGGCCGTCAGCCCCCCGGCTGCCTGCGGGAGGGCCGCTGCGGGAAGCTGAAGGCGATAGGAATGCATCTGCGGCAGCGGCATCCCGGAGCAGGCGGGGAGCGGAGCGGGGCTGCGGCACCAGCCCCGTCCCGGGCAGGCACAGCCTCGGCAGCGCTGAGCCCACCCCTGCCACCCGCCCTCCGACCCCGCTGCCGGGGCGGCTCCGGGCGGCGGCGGGGCTGCGGGGGGCACCGGCGGGGTCGGGCTCGCTGCCCCGTGAGAGGGGCTTCAGCCCGGCTTCCCGGGAGGGGTCCCGGGGGCCTCTCGCCGGGCTGGGTTTTTTTTTTGTTTTGTTTTCAGAAAAACAGTATCAGCAGAACAATTCCCGCGCCACACCCCTGTTATCATTTAGGTAACCTCCCTGCTAGAAATATTTTAAGTGGATAATAAAATAGTCACCATATCCGTGTCAATTCCCGCAACGCCGAGCCGGGATACTCCTCTCGGCCGGGACGGACCCCCTGTTCCCGGCAGGAAGGAGGCTCCGCGGAGCTCCGGCAGCTCAGCCGGCTTCTTGCCGCCGGGGGTCAGTCCTGGTGTATCCCCCAGATACCCAGTGTGATCCCGGGGTGTCCCGCAGACACCCGCCGTGAGCCCGGCGTGTGCCGGTGTGAGCTCGGTGTGTCACATATCTGCTGTGAGCCTGGCGTGAGCACAATGTGCCCCACGGACACCTGCTCTGATCCCAGTGTGCCCTACGGACACCTGCTCTGATCCCAGTGCGCCCCACGGACACCTGCTTTGAGCCCGGTGTGCCCCACGTATACTTGCTATGAGCCCGGTGTGCCCCACGGACACCTGCTGTGAGCCCGGTGTGCACACAGACACTTGCTATGAGTCCGGCGTGTCCCACAGACACCTGCTATGAGCCTGGGGTGTCCCACGTACACACGGTGAGCCCGGTGCCCCGCGGGACAGCGGCTGTAAGTGGCTCCGCGGCCCTACCCCAGTCTTTACACAGCCACCAAGAGGAGCGGGCCCCGCGAGTCCCCGCAGGTACGGTGTGGGCCCCGAGGGGCTCTCCCCGTGCCCGCCGCACCTGCCGGTACCGCCCCAGCCGCCCGGCGGCGCGACCAAGCGGCGGTCCGGGGATGCTGCGCGCCGCCCGCGGCTCAGCCCTCCGCACCGGTTCACCTCGGCTGGGATCCCGGGAGGGAGAGGAGCAGCACGTTACAGGCAGGGAGGCAGAGCCGGGGGAGGAGCGTCGGGGCCGGGGCAAACGCATAAAACCAGCCCCAGGTGCCTGGCAGCCCCGGCGAACGGGTGGCTATCGCGGAGTAAAAACTTCAGACTCCCCCTCCCCTTTCCCGAGCCCTTGTCCCCGGTGCCGGCCGGCGCGGAGTAACGCGGGGTGCGGCCCCATGCCGGCCAGCGGGCCGGGGCCAGCCCCGGGGGCACCCCCCGGTGACACCTCCCGCAGCCACTGTCGCCGTCCCCCGGGCAGTGCCCGCAGGAGAAACCGCGCTCCCGGCTGCAGCGGGGTGGCTGCGAGCCTGCCCGCAGGCAGGTGATCGCTGCCGCTCACCCTCTTCCAGCTCCCCCCGCCTCCCTTTTCCCCCCGGCTGGACAACTCCCTCCTTTGGAGAACACGCCCAAGGAGCTGAAGAAGAGAGAAAGGGAGGAAAGGCAAATCCCGGGGGAGAGAGCGCGGGGGACACTGAACACCGGCCCGGGGGGCCGCCGGCGCTCGGGAGGGACCCGCAGCCCCTCTCCCTTGGCAGCGACAAGGCGCGACGCGGGACGGGCATACGGCTCCGGGGCAGCTCGGAGCGGGCGGGCCCCGGAGGGGGATATGGTGAGAGGCGGCGGGGGCTCGGCGGCGGGCAGCGGCGGGCTGCTCGGGGCGCGGCGGGGGCTGCCCCTCTCGGCCCCGCTGCCCTGAGCCGGCGGCTCCGCCAGCACCGGCCCGGGCCGGCAGCGTTGGCACAGGCGTCGTTTCGCATGCGGGGCTGAGACACGGCAAGCGAGGAATTATGAACAGGAAAACAAGGCGCTGGATCTTCCACATCTTCCTGAGCCTGGGCATTGTCTACATCAAGATCGGGTAAGGAACTTTCCTTTTTTTTGGGTGTCTTTTATAACAATCGCGCTCTCGCTAGCTCCCAGCCCGACCTGCCCAGACCTGTTAACTATTGCACTCGGGAAGCCTCCGGGGGAAAAAAGAAAAAGAAAAAAAAAAAGAAAGAAAGAAAGAAAAAAAAAGGCAAAAGCCAGAAGATGGTAGTGCTGATGATCATTTCTTAGAAGACAGGTAGAGCCCCTACCCCTCCGGGTGACCCCCAGGGGACAACGGAGCTGTGGTGGGGAAGAGGGAGAGACCGGAGGGACTGGCGCCCGCAGGTACCTGCCGGCAGCCCGGGTCGGGCTTCGATTCCCCCCACCGAACTCCCCCGGCGGCGGCAGCAGGCAGCGGGAAGGGAGCAGGAAGGGAGCTGCTCTCCCCACTGTCCACGCAGCTTCCCCCCTCCTCCCCCTGGTATCCGCAGCATCCCCCCGGCCCTGCAGCATCCCCCGGCCACGCCGAGCCGTCCCGGCGCTGCCTGCCCAGGTGCGCTCAGCTGCGGGGAGATGGAGGCGGCGCAGCCCGCGGGCAGGGAGCGTGGGTTATCCCCTTCCCTCCCCTCCCAGCTGCTCCACAGCAGAGGGAAAGCCCTCCCAGCCTGCTGCCGGTGCGTGTCCCGGGCACGCAAGGCAGCTGCCTGCGCTTTAACTGACGGATGAGGAAGTTTGGTCCCGTTTTGGCAGGAGCCCCACGTGTTTCTTATCACTGCCGCTGCTGTGGGGAGAGAGAGGCGACTCGGGGAAGAGAGGGATGTGTTCCGGGGGCACCTGCCGAAGCAGGGTCCCGCCGCGCCGGGAGGCAGCGGGACGCGGTGGTCTCCCCGGGGACGAGCCGCTATTCAGCCACCCCTCCTGCCGTCTTGTCGTTGCAGGGGCTTTTCCTCTGTGGTGGCCCTGGGAGCCAGCATCATCTGTAACAAGATCCCGGGGCTTGCCCCCCGGCAGCGGGCAATCTGCCAGAGCAGGCCCGACGCGATTATTGTCATCGGGGAAGGGTCCCAGATGGGCATCAACGAGTGCCAGTTCCAGTTTCGCAATGGGCGCTGGAACTGCTCTGCCCTGGGCGAGAGGACGGTCTTCGGGAAGGAGCTGAAAGTGGGTATGTGGTCTGCCTGATTCCTACTGACCGGCGTGGCGTGGACAAGGGGGCACGGGGGGCACAGGGCATGGCTGGTGGTGCTCACACAGCTGGTGCCACCTGGGGCAGGAACCTTGCCTTGCCCACGTTCAGCTGGATGCTGTGAGCCTACAAGAAAGCTGGGGAGGGACTTTGGAGGGTGTCAGGGAGTGATAGGACTGGGGGGGATGGAGCAAAACTAGAAATGGGGAGATTGAGATTGGATGTGAGGAAGAAGTTGTTCCCCATGAGGGCGGTGAGAGACTGGCACAGGTTGCCCAGGGAGGTGGTGGAAGCCTCATCCCTGGAGGTGTTTGCAGCCAGGCTGGATGTGGCTGTGAGCAACCTGCTGTAGTGTGAGTGCTCATGGCAGGGGGGTTGGAGCTGGCTGAGCCTTGAGGTCCCTTCCAACCCTGACAATTCTGTGATTCTATGTCGTTGCCAACACAACTGGCATCAGCAGTTCCTCCTGGCAGGGGAGCTGCTGCTGCCCTTGCTGTGCTCAGGAAGCACTGCCCTGTGCCTTAGCTTCCACTGCCCTGCTTGCCAGTTTCTCTGTCCTGCTCTCACTAATCCTTTTGGGAAGGGCTTCCTTCTGAGCAATGCCTGAGGATGTGAGGAAGGTGTTTGGCTGGGTTAAAGGTGGTGGTCAGAGACCACTGAGTAGGGTTAGCATTGCTGAGCAGGGCTAGAATTGCACTTCTGGGGTGCAGGCGTCTCGGCAGCGCTGTCTGTGCCTGGTGGGAATAAGGACCAGCAGCATCTCATAAGAGACTTACAAAGCAGTCATTCTGCAGCAGCTCTAGCGGCCTCTCTCCCGCTGGAAAGAACGTGGTGTGTGTTCTGGTTTGGGATGCCAGGGCTGAACAAAAGCTGCTCCAATCAACAGGCAGAAGATCCCATTTCTAGATTCCTTCCCCCCTCCCCAGTTATCACAACTGAACAAAACACATCCAAAGTCTTAACTAAACCAGCATTAGTAATGACTCATGAATTAGGTGACCCTTGAGGGTACCTTCCAACCTGATGTGTTCTATGATTCCATGACCAACAAATAGCTGAGGAAACAGCAGGGAGGATTAAGCCTTTCATGCCCCTGTGCTGCGAGACATGTAGTGGCAGAGAGCTTACTCAGTGCCTGCTGATTCTACAGCACATGAAATACTAGGACTGAGGAAAAGTGTTTCCTAAATACAGGCATAGCCTTCATTAAAAGCTCCTCTCCCACACTGTGGCATTCTGTGTCCAGAAGCTGAAGCTGGGATCTGTGGTTTCCAGCCTTGATGTCTTTCTGCTTTCCCACCCAAAACAGAACCACAGAATTGTTTTGATGGGAAAAGCTCTGTAAGACCATCAAGTCCAACCTGCAGCCCAAGACCACCATGGCCATTCAACCCTGTCCTGGAGTGCCATGTCCACCAGAAAACCCATGAAGCAATGCTTAGCTTAATAGAAACCATGGATATTTCATGAGTGACTGAGGACTGAAGCTAGAAGAGGCCTGAGGATTTGTACAGCTGCTGTGTCCTGGCTTCTGGCTTCTTTGGAAACACTCTGGACTGGACAGATATATCCCTGTCATATAGGGATAAATGGCAGGAGACATCCCTGGTACTTCCCTCCTTGCATTCTCATGAAACACAGAGCTCCAGCAGAGCTCCTTGCTGCTGTGCTCTGCACTCCTGAGAGCTCCTGTGCAGGCTGAGCAGGTGACATCTGCATGCTGCTGGCTGCACTTTCCAAAGCTTGAGGATATTTTTTGGGCTCCCCAGTTCAGGAGGGACAGGGATCTGCTGGAGAGAGTCCAAGGGAGGCTACAAAGATGCTGAGGGGACTTCAGCACTACCTGGGGAGGAGAGGCTGAGAGCCCTGGGGCTGTTCAGTCTGGAGAGGAGAAGGCTGAGAGGGATATGATCAATGTCTGTCAATAGCTGAGGTCAGGAAGGAAGGGTCAGGGACAGCCTCTGCTCACTTGTGCCCTGGGATAGGACAAGGGGCAATGGATGGAAGCTGCAGCACAGGAGGTTCCAACTCGACATGAGGAGGAAATTCTTGACTGTGAGGGTGCCAGAGCCCTGGAGCAGGCTGCCCAGAGAGGTTGTGGAGTCTCCTTCTGTGGAGCCTTTGCAGCCCTGTCTGGCTGTGTTCCTGTGTGACCTGTGCTGGAATCTATGCTCCTGCTCGAGCAGCGGGGGTGGTCTGGAAGATCTCCAGAGGTCCCTTCCAACGCCTAACATCCTGGGATCCTGTCATATTTCAGGAAAGATCAAGGAAGAGAATGAGACAACTAAATTTGAAAGCCCTGTGCAAGTTACTAATCTTTCAACAACTTTGATGCTCAGAGTGAGTCAAGTGGGGACTGTAAAAACCACCCTGTATGACATTGGGAATCATCTGAAACCAGAGCATTTATTCAGACTAGCTGATTGCTTCTGTTTCTTGAGCTGAGCTCTTTCTGTCAGTGATCCATGCAAGAGCTTGCCACTGCTGTCACTGAAGAGTCCATTTGGGTGGCTGACAGATTCGGCCTCATTTAGGCTAAGAGGAACATTTCCTTGCACAGAGGATGTGAGAAGGATTTCTTCTCCTCCAACAGCTCACAGAGCTGTGGGGGTATTGTGGTGTGCTGTATAAACAGGCACTCAGTTCCTCCCTCCCAAAATTGAATTATTTAGCTAGCAGGTTATATTTAGGCCCTTTTAAAGAAAGTCAATACTGAAGGAAGTAGACTTTGATCTGTCTTTGAGGTGATAACTCTTAATATGTTCTATCTATCCATTATGAGGCTAAGATGGATAGGGCAGATTCATCCTTGGTTTCAGAAAACAATCAGGTGCTGAAAGGCATCCAGGTTACAGAACTCATTGAAAGAGGACCCCCAAAATTCCCATCTAAACAGGTGAGACATTTGCATTGGAAAACAAACTGTGGTAGAACTGACACAGGTCTGAAACCTGCCATGGTGGATGCTAAGGCATCCCAAAGAGGAAACCACTCAGCCCTTCCAGCACCATGAAGTATTATTATCTAATTATTTTGCTTGCAAAAGATCTCTAAGATCACTGAGTGCAATCACTGACCCAACACCACCACGGCCACCAAACCATGCCCCCAAGTTCCATGGCCACAGGTTTCTGGAACACTGTGGTGGGTTGAAAATTCCCCCCCCCCCCCCCCCCCCAACACTAAATTTGCCAGCCCAGCTCATCTGGAGGCCAGTGGAAGCTGTATTTACAGGCACAACTGCAATCTGCAATGGAATGCAATGGATAGGTACAAAGATACAGGAGTTACAATATTTACAATTCATCATAGAATTGTTCAGGGTTCCAAGGGAGCTCAAGGATCAGCCAGTTCCAGCCCCCCTGCCATGGCCAGGGACACCTCACACTACAGCAGGTTGCTCACAGCCACATCCAGCCTGGCTGCAAACACCTCCAGGCAAGGAGGCTTCCACCACCTCCCTGGGCAACTTGTGCCAGTCTCTCACCACCCTCATGGGCAACAACTTCTTCCTCACAGCCAAACTGAATCTATCCATTTCTAGTTTTGCTCCATCCCCAACCCAATCCTATCCTGCCTGACACCCTCCAAAGTCCCTCCCCAGCTTTCTTGGAGCCCCCTTCAGATACTGCAAGGCCACAAGAAGCTTTCCTGGGAGCCTTCTCTTCTCCAGACTAAAGCACCCCAAGTCTCTCAGTCTGTCCTCATAGCAGAGCAGCTCCAGCCCTCTAATAATAATTAATTAATGAACAGCACAAGGACTCCCCCTGGCCAAGGACCAGGGGAAGCTACTGGCTTCTCCCTCCCTGCCTCCCCTTTACTTGTGCAAAAAGGACAAGAGACAGAAGCAGAGAAGTTAATAGCAGTCACAACAAAAGCAGTGCAGCCAAGGTCAAGCAGAAGCAAGTTAGTATCTGCCAGTCCTAAGGAAGCGAGAAGAGAGAGGAATTGTTCCCATTACTACCTCAAGCCCTTTGTCTTTCCAATGGGATTGTTTAGAATGATCATTATTTCCCCTTTTTACACCCAATAGTGACTTATTTACATCTTTAGTACATCCTGTTCAAGATCTGTGAAAAAAAAAGGTTTAAAGGTATAGCCTAAAACTACCACAAACACCTCCAGGGATGGGGACTCCACCATCTCCCTGTTCCACTGCCTGCTGTATAAGGCACTAAGACTTGTACTCAATGGAAACACAGCCTGAGTGCTACAGGCCTGCCCCACAATCCACTTTCTGGCTCTCTCCCTGTAAGGAGCAGTCACAGGCTCACAGGATGTTAGAGGTTGGAAGGGACCCAAAGAGATCTTCCAGTCCAACCCCCCTACCAGAGCAGGACCATAGAATCCAGCTCAGGTCACACAGGAACACATCCAGACAGGGCCTTGAAGGTCTCCAGAGAAGGAGACTCCACAACCTCTCTGGGCAGCCTGCTCCAGGGCTCTGGGACCCTTACAGTGAAGAAGTTCCCAGAGAAGTTCCAGTCCAAAAAGCACTACCTGGACTTTGAAAGCAATTAAATTATAATTGGACCTAAACCCCCACTAATTTAAAATCCCAGGTGCCCCACATTAAACACAACACCCAAGCTGCAAGTAGGCAAAGCACCTGGTCTGGATTGTGGCACTTAACCTATCCCCTGCAGTGCTGAAACCCCTCAGTGATGCTCACCCTGCTGGGGTTCAGCCAGTGTTACTGCTTTGGTTTTCCTTGGGTTTATTCTTCCCTCATTGATGTGCCCAGATGAAGGGAAAAGGCAGACAGCTCATTCCCCCAGCTCCTGCTCTGCAGGGCTCTTAGCTTGTAGAGGCCTTGACCCCAGCAATGTCTCCCATTTAGCACACAGAGATCTTGGTTCTATTACAACAGAACCATTCCTGCTCAGGCTGTCTCCTTGACCTTCTGCTTCCTCCTTCTCACTATGTATAGGAACCTACAATAGCTGGCTCAGCTCATGTCTCTATAGCTATAAGGACAAAGCAGCTCACCCCTATGTTTCTCTCTCTTTGCCCCAAATCTTTGTGTCAGGGCGGGATCTAGGTTACCCCTCAGAGAAGTAAAGGCCAACAGTTCTGGTTAAAAAGGGTAAAAGCTTTGTGCTGTTCAGGGAGCTGCTGGAGAGGGTCCAGTGGAGGCTACAAAGCTGCTGAGGGGCCTGGAGCATCCTCTGTGAGCAGCAAAGGTTGAGAGCTCTGGAGCTGAAAGCCTGGGTAAGAGCAGCCCCAGAAGGGATCTGTGCAATGCTCAGCAAGACATAAAGGGACATGTGGGGTTCAAGAGGCTGGGACCAGACTGTTGCCTGTGACAGGACAAAGGGGAATGGGCACAAATTTGCACCCAGGAGGTTCTACCTGAATGTCAGGAAGAGAAACTCCTTTGGTGTAAAGGTGCTGGAGCCCTGGAGAGGCTGTGGAAGCTCCTTGTCTGCAGAGATTCCAACCCCCCCCCCCCCGGCCACTGTGCTCCTGGGCAAGCTGGGTGCCCTGCTGGGGCAGGGGGTTGGACCACAGTGCTCTCTACAACTTCCTGAAAGGAGGTTGCAGTGAGGTGGGGGGTGGTTTCTTCACTCCAGTCTTAGGTGATAGAACCAGAGGAAGCGGCCTGAATTGTGCCAAGGGAGGGCTAGGTTGGAGGTGAGGAAAACTTCTTTGCTGCAAGAGTGGTCAGGGATTGGCAGAGGCTGCCCAGGGAGGTGGTGGAGTCCCCATCCCTGGAGGTGTTCAAGAAACCTGTGGCTGTGGCACTTGGAACATGGTTTGATGGCCATGGTGATGTTGGGTTGGTGGTTGGACTGGATGGTCTTGGAGGCCTTTTCCAACCAAACCAGTTCTATGGTTCTATAATCTCCTGAGGTCTTTTCCAGTGCCCACCATGCTGGGATTCCATAGAGCCTTATGACAAATTTGGTGCTCATGAACAGGAGGAGATGAGGCCTGTGTGCCTTAACCTGAGCAGTGAAGCTAGAGACATGTGTGATATATTTCAAGGCTGCTATGCAGAAGAACACAGAACATAGAATAGAACACAGAATAGACCAGGTTGGAAGAGACCTTCAAGATCATCGCGTCCAACCCCTCAACCAATCCAACACCGCCCAAACAACTAACCCATGGCACCAAGCACCCCATCAAGTCTCCTCCTGAACACCTCCAATGGTGGTGACTCCACCACCTCCCCGGGCAGCCCATTCCAATGGGCAATCACTCTCTCTGTGTAGAACTTCTTCCTCACCTCCAGCCTAAACCTCCCCTGGTGCAGCCTGAGACTGTGTCCTCTTGTTCTGGTACTGGCTGCCTGGGAGAAGAGACCAACCTCTGCCTGACTACAACCTCCCTTCAGGTAGTTGTAGAGTGATAAGGTCACCCCTGAGCCTCCTCTTCTCCAGGCTAAGCAACCCCAGCTCCCTCAGCCTCTCCTCATAGGGCTTATGTTCCAAACCCCTCACCAACTTTGTTGCCCTTCTCTGGACACCTTCCAGCAAGTCAACCTCCTTCCTAAACTGAGGGGCCCAGAACTGGACACAGGACTCGAGGTGTGGCCTAACCAGTGCAGTGTACAGGGGCAGAATGACCTCCCTGCTCCTGCTGGCCACACTGTTCCTGATGCAGGCCAGGATGCCATTGGCCCTCTTGGCTGCCTGGGCACACTGCTGGCTCATGTTCAGCCTACCATCGACCAGTACCCCCAGGTCCATCTCTGCCTGGCTGCTCTCAGCCACTCTGACCCCAGCCTGTAGCTCTGCATGGGGTTGTTGTGGCCAATGTGCAGAACCTGGCACTTGGATGTGTTCAATCTCATGCCCTTGGACTCTGCCCATCTGTCCAGCCTGTCCAGGTCCCTCTGCAGAGCCTCTCTACCCTCTAACAGATCAACTCCTGCCCCCAGCTTGGTGTTGTCAGCAAATTTACTGATGATGGACTCAATGCCCTCATCCAGATCATCAATGAAGATGTCAAAGAGCACAGGGCCCAGCACTGATCCCTGGGGCACACCACTGGTGCCTGGCTGCCAGCTGGCTGTGGCACCATTCCCCACCACTCTCTGGGCTCAGCCTCCAGCCAGTTGCTAACCCAGCTCAGAGTGCTGCTGTCCAAGCCAGGGGCTGACAGCTTGGCCAGGAGTTTGCTGTGGGGGATGGTGTCAAAGGCCTTGCTGCAGTCCAGGCAGACCTCATCCACAGCCTGCCCCACATCCACCAGGCACTCACCTGGGCATGGAAGGAGATCAGGTTGGTGAGGCAGGACCTGCCCTTCCTGAATCCATGCTGGCTGGGCCTGGTCCCTTGGCCATCCTGTAAGTGCTGTGTGATTGCACTCAAGATGACTGTTCCATGATCTTGCCTGGCACTGAGGTCAGGCTGACAGGCCTATAATTCTCTGGCTCATCCAACCAGCCCTTCTTGTGGATGGGCATCACCTTGGCCATCTTCCAGTCTTCTGGGACCTCTCCATTGAGCCAGGACTGATGAAAAATGTAAAACATGTTGAAAATGTTGAAAAATGAAACAATGTAGGTTAACATCAGGGCAAAGATTCTGAAAAGGCCTTGGGGGTGCTGGGGGAGGAGAAGCTCAACAGGAGCCAGCAGTGAGCACCTGCAGCCCAGAGAGCAAAGCAGAGCCTGGGCTGCAGCAAGAGAAGTGTGGCCAGCAGGGCCAGGGAGGGGATTCTGCCCCTCTGCTCCACTCTGCTGAGACCACAGCTGGAGCTCTGGGTCCAGTGCTGGAGCCTCTGTGCCAGGAAGGATCTGGAGGTGCTGGAAGGTGTCCAGAGAAGGGCCACAAGGATGAGCAGAGGGCTGGAGCTGCTCTGCTGTGAGGACAGACTGAGGGAGTTGGGGCAGTTCAGTCTGGAGAGGAGAAGGCTCTGAGGAGACCTTCTTGTGGCCTTGCAGTATCTGAAGAGGGCTCCAAGAAAGCTGGGGAGGGACTTTTGAGGGGGTCAGGGAGTGATAGGACCTGGGGGGGGGGGGTGGAGAAGTGGGGAGATTGAGATTGGCTGTGAGGAAGAAGTTGTTGCCCATGAGGGTGGTGAGAGACTGGCACAGGTTGCCCAGGGAGGTGGTGGAAGCCTCCTGCCTGGAGGTGTTTGCAGCCAGGCTGGATGTGGCTGTGAGCAACCTGCTGTAGTGTGAGGTGTCCCTGCCCATGGCAGGGGGGTTGGAGCTGGATGATGCTTGAGGTCCCTTCCAGCCCTGGCAGTTCTGTGATTCTGTATCTTTGCAGCTTACCTAGCAGCAGCAGCAGCTCTGTGTCACCAACATGCTCCAGGCAGCAGCTCTCACCTCAGAACCTTTCCCAGCTCAGTAGATTCCTCAGCCAACTTGCATCCTTCAGTTGCTGAGCTGGGAAGCACGCAGGGCACCTTTGTCTTGCCGCTTGCCATGAAGTCAGGGGGGACACCCATGACCTCATTTGGCATTCTGGCAGAGCTGCATCTGGTGTGGGGCTGATGGGACCTGCTCTGTGCTTAGGGGATGACTTCAGAATGAGAGCAGCGTGGCTGCCGGGCGCAGGCTGCCAGCTGAGCCTCACATCCATCTGCAGGGCTGTGCTGAAGTCACTCCATGCTAATAGGATTGGCGTGTCTGCTGGTCCATACAAATAAGTTCCCCTGAATACCACAGGTCACTGTGAGCTGTTTCCCAGCCCATGACTTTGACAGCACACCAAGGTAGATGGCTTCACACCCAGGTTTCATTGCTTGCTTGCTGTTTTGGTCCCCGCTGTGTACCAAACTGATGTGGGCAGGGTGGAAAGTGGCCAGAGAAGGGCCACTGGAGCTGCTGTTCTGGTGCCATGGTATCACAGAGTCACAGTATCACAGTATAACCAAGGTTGGAAGAGACCCCAAGGATCATCAAGTCCAACCTGTCCCAACAGACCTCACAACTAGACCATGGCTCCAAGTGCCACATCCAATCCCCTCTTGAACACCTCCAGGGACGGTGACTCCACCACCTCCCTGGGCAGCACATCCCAATGACGAACGACTCGCTCAGTGAAGAACTTTCTCCTCACCTTGAGTCTAAACCTCCCCTGGCACAGCTTGAGACTGTGTCCCCTTGTTCTGGTGCTGGTTGCCTGGGAGAAGAGACCAATCCCTTCCTGTCTACAACCACCCTTCAGGTAGTTGTAGAGGGCAATGAGGTCACCCCTGAGCCTCCTCTTCTCCAGGCTAAGCAACCCCATCCCCCTCAGCCTCTCCTGGGGTTGTGCAGTCTGGAGAGGAGAAGGCTCTGAGGAGACCTTCTTGTGGCCTTGCAGTATCTGCAGGGGGCTCCAAGAAAGCTGGGGAGGGGCTTTTGAGGGTGTCAGGGAGTGATAGGACTAGGGAGAATGGATCCAAGCTAGAGGAGGGGAGATTGAGATTGGATGGTAGGAAGAAGTTGTTCCCCATGAGAGTGGTGAGAGACTGGCACAAGTTGCCCAGGGAGGTGGTGGAAGCCTCCTGCCTGGAGGTGTTTGCAGCCAGGCTGGATGTGGCTGTGAGCAGCCTGCTGTAGTGTGAGCTGTCCCTGGCCATGGCAGGGGGGTTGGAACTGGCTGATCCTTGAGGTCCCTTCCAACCCTGAACAATTCTGTGATTCAATGATTCTCAAAGCCTGGCCCAGGCTGTCCAGGGAGGTGGTTGAATCCCCACCCCTGGAGGTGTTTCAGAGAGGCAGAGCTGTGGTGCAGAAGGCCATGGTTGAGCCCCAGCCTTGGCAGAGATAGAGACTGGTTGGGCTGGATGAGGTCTGTTCCAGCCAAAATGATTCTGTGATTCCAGCTCCTTGCAGCCTGCTGCCAAGCAGTGCACAGCACTCACTGTTTCTCCTCTCACCTGGTCTAGTTTGTCCTTCACAAGAGAGATTCTTCCCTGCTGTGGATATCTCACTGTGGCAACTGGTGAGAGTAGTGCCAATGACGGGAAGAACAGAGAGACATCGATGTACTCCAGCTGAGGACTGGGTCCAGTCAGGACAGGAAAGGCTCAAGATGCAAGGCAGTGATCAGAAAGAGGTTTTTTTTTTCTAGGCAGTTCTATAGACACCTCATTAATAATGCAAAGCCACAAAGAGAAGTTTCTAAAATAACCCTGGAGATGATGCAAGGCTGCAGCCATGGACACTCTGAAACCCAAACACCTCAGTCACACTGGTCAGCACTTCTGGCCCCCAGGATGGCCATAAGGGCAGCTCAGGTTTTAAAGCAGGAGAGGCCATACCCCTTCCTGCCCACCTCCCCTCAGCTGAAATGTGGCCAAGCCTAAATGTCTGAGCAAGCAGTGATAGAACCTGAAAATCAGATCTGGGCTCTGATGGATGGCAGGAGGAGCAAGTGCCAGGGCAAAGGCTTTTGCCAGGTGCTTTTGCAGCATGTTGCTGTGGGCAGCCCTGTGAACAGGTAGCCAGCAGCAACTGTGCTGTTTGTGGTGATCAGAAGGCAAGGTGTAGCTATGTCACATAGCTGCCTTGGCATTCTTGAGGGCTTCATGTCATCTAAAGGGCAGCTCCAGGACAAATGGAGACCAGCCACAAGTGGGGTCCCTCAGGGGTAGGTACTGGAACCAGTGCTGTTTAACATCTTTGTCAGTGACATGGGCAGTGGGATTGAGGCCCCCTCAGCAGGTCTGCAGGACACACCAAGCTGTGTGGCCCCCTGGAGGGAAGGGATCCAGCCAGAGGGACCTGGACAGGCTGCAGAGGTGAGCCAAATCCAGCCTCATGAAGCTCAACAAGGCCAAGAGCAAGGTCCTGCAGCTGGGTTAGGGCAATCCCAAGCACAAAGCCAGGCTGGGCAGAGAACTGACAGAGAGCAGTGCTGAGGAGAAGGCCTTGGGGGTGTCAGTTGGTGACAAACTCCCCAGGAGGCAGCAGTTGTCCCTGGCAGCCCAGCAGGCAGCTGTGTGCTGAGCTGCAGCCAGAGCAGGGAGAGCAGCAGCACAGGGAGGGGATTCTGCCCCTCTGCTCAGACCCCACCTGCAGCACTGCCTCCAGCTCTGGGGTGCCCAGCACAAGAAGGACCTGGAGCTGCTGGAGAGGGTGCAGAGGAGGTCACAAAGGTGATCAGAGGGCTGCAGAACCTCCCCTGTGGGGCCAGGCTGGGAGAGTTGGGGCTGTTCAGGCTGGAGAAGAGAAGGCTCTAGGGAGACCTCAGAGCAGCCTTCCAGTACCTGAAGGGGCTCCAGGAGAGCTGGGGAGGGACTTTGGACAAGGGCTGGGAGTGCCAGGATGAGGAACAATGGCTTTGAGCTGGGAGAGGGGAGATAGAACCTGGAGATGGGGAAGAAGTTCTTTGCAGTGAGGGTGGGGAGACTCTGGCACAGGCTGCCCAGGGAGGCTGTGGCTGCCTCCTGCCTGGAGGTGTTCAAGGCCAGGTTGGATGAGGCCTTGAGCAACCTGGGCTGGTGGGAGGTGTCCCTGCCCATGGTGGATGTCCCAGCCCTGTCTGGATGTGTTCCTGTGTGACCTGAGCTGGATTCTATGGTCCTGCTCTGGACTGGAAGATGTCTTTGGGTCCCTTCCAACCCCTCACACTCTGTGAGCCTGTGTGAGACCTCTCCAGTGAAGACAACACCAAGTGTTTGAGTGCAGCTCTACAAAGTGTCCCAGCAAAGTGCAAAGTCCCTTCAGTGTGGGTCTGTGAGAAGAAAGCCTCTACAGCCTTGTGGAAGCTGCCCTGAGGAGACATTCCCCACTGTGGAAAGAAAGAGCAACCATCCTGCAAGCCAAACTCTTATCTGGCTTGGTCAGGAGCTACCAAGAGCTCTCTCTTTTGCCCCTGTGGGAAAGAGAAGATCTGTCTCCTTCTCCTGTCTTTGGTAGAGTTAAAAGAAAAAAATGCAGGTCTGGAGCTCTCAACACAGGAAGGACCTGGAGCTGATGGAGCAGGTCCAGGGGAGGGCCATGAAAGTGATCAGGGGGTTGGAGCAGCTCTGCTACAAGGACAGGCTGAGGGAGCTGGGGGTGTTCAGCCTGGAGAAGAGAAGGCTCCAGGGAGACCTTAGAGCAGCCTGCCAGTGCCTGAAGAGGCTACAGGAAGGCAGCAGAGAGACTGTTTGCAAAGGCCTGCAGGGACAGGAGCAGGGGCAATGGCTTCAAACCAGAGCAGAGCAGATTGAGATTGGATGTGAGGAACAAGTTCTGCACCAGGAGGGTGGTGGAACACTGGCACAGGTTGCCCAGGGAGGTGGTTGAGGCTCCATCCCTGGAGATACTCAAGGTGAGGCTGGACAGGGCTCTGGGCAACCTGATCTGGTTGGGGATGTCCCTGCTGACTGCAGAGGGGTTGGACTGATGAGCTTTGGAGGTCCCTTCCAACCCAGATCATTCTATGATTCTATGAAAAACTTGTGCTGAGAGCAAAACCTTCAGGAGACCTCTTGCTGCAGCTGAGTCCCAGAGCAGATTTCATCTTCACTAATTATCTACATGTTTTTTATTTTGAGCACTGGCATAGCCTCCTGTCTCAGCTTTTGCAGCCTGGTTCTTTGAATGATGAAACAACAGCTCAAGCCAACAGGCAGTGGTGGAGCCTCCTGAAAATGCTTGCTGCTTTAGCGTCACAGGGGAGGCTACCTGCACCACAGGAGGGAAAGGAGGCTCTAACAGCAGCTGCACTGCTTGGTGTGACCAGGATTTAGGAAAAGGCTTGATAAATACAGTCTGGCTTCTGTTATCTGAGCCAGTGGTCTCTGGTCTTGCAAGACAGGATCACAGGTCACAGGATGTGAGGGCTGGAAGGAACCTGTGGAGATCTTCCAGTCCAACCCCACTGCCAGAGCAGGAGCACAGTGTCCAGCACAGGTCACACAGGAACACAGCCAGACAGGGCTGCAAAGGCTCCACAGAAGGAGACTCCACAACCTCTCTGGGCAGCCTGCTCCAGGGCTCTGGGACCCTCACATGAAAGAAGTTCTTCCTCATGTTGAGGTGGAACCTCCTGTGCTGGAGTTTCCATCCCTTGTCCCTTGTCCTATCCCAGGGCACAGTGAGCAGAGGCTGTCCCTGTCCCTTCCTTCCTGACCCCCAGCCCTCAGCTATTGATAGACATTGATCAGATCCCTCTCAGCCTTCTCCTCTCCAGACTGAACAGCCCCAGGGCTCTCAGCCTCTCCTCCCCAGGCAGTGCTCCAGGTCCCTTCAGCATCCTTGTAGCCCTCTACTGCTCTCTCTCCAGCAGATCCCTGTCCCTCCTGAACTGGGGAGCCCAGAGCTGGATGCAGTATTTCAGGTGGGGCCTGACTAGGGCAGAGTAGAGGGGGAGGAGAACCTCCTTGGATCTGCTGGCCACACTCTGCTGAATGCAGCCCAGGAGCCCATTGGCCTTCTTGGCCCCCAGTGGTACAGGCAAGAAATTCTGTAGTCAGGAGGAGGGCTGCGAGCTGCTCAAGCAAGGTCGGAGTCTGCATTTCTGTGTGAAGTTCCCAGCCCTTGCAGCCAGTTTTTAACTCAGGTAAAAGAGAGGGCAAGCTGAAATACAGCCTGAACACCCCAAGCCCAGCAGGCTGCTGGATGCCAAGAAGTCAATCTTTCTCAGCAGGCACTTGTCACAGGAAGATAAAACATTGCCCCAAGGTCGCTGCAGTTGGAATTCCCATCGGAAGGTTTTCATACCTGCCTTCAGATGTGTCTTGTGAATACATGTTCCAGAGAAGCAGAGAGATTACCTTTCATTAGCAGGGCAGAGAAGCCTGCTCCTCTCACAGGGTTGCAGCCTGGAGTTGGCTGAAGGAGGGCAAAGGCAGGGAGGGGAAGCAGAGCCGTGGGGACAGGAGGGGCTGAGCTCCAGCACGCTGCCTGCCAGCTCTGCAGGGCAGGTAGAAGGAACTTTGTTAAGTTTAAAGGGCCTACTTGCAAAAGGAATGGCTAGACCTGGAGTGTTTTCTCTCCAAGAATTTAGAAACCTGGCTGCAAGAAGGCCAGGAAGGGACTTTGGCCAAGGGCTGGGAGTGCCAGGACGAGGGACAATGGCTGTGAGCTGGAAGAGGGGAGATTGAGACTGGAGATGACCAGAGGACCGGAGCACCTCTCTCGGGGACAGTTGGGGCTGTTCAGGCTGGAGAAGAAAAGGCTCCAGGGAGACCTTCCAGCAGCCTTCCAGCACCATAGGGGGCAACAGGAGAGCTGGGGAGCGACTTTTGACAGGGGCTGAGAGTGAGAGGATGAGGAATGATGCAGTGAGGGTGGGGAGACACTGAAACAGGTTGTGGACAGGTTGTGGACAGCTCATCCCTGGAGGTGTTCAGGGCCAGGCTGGATGAGGCCTTGAGCCACCTGTGCTGGTGGGAGGTGTCCCTGCCCGTGGCAAGGGGGCTGGTCCTGATGGTCCCTTCAAACCCAATCCTTTCTATGAATCCATGAATTTCTTAGGTGATGAAAGTAGCAGGGACTAAACCTCCAGGCTCTCCAGTTCTGCCTCGAGTGGGTACCAACACTTGCAAAGAACCTGCTGCCAACTGGCAGGGAGCTGGCAGCTTCTTGTCAAGCCAGTGGAGTATTTGAGGGCACCAAATCCCTCCAATTTCTGCACCAGTGGTGAAGGGTGAATAAACAAACAGGAGAGGGATACTTCAATGATCTTTTTATGTTTGCATTGTTATTAATCATGCATGCTAGGTGAAAGAAAGAGAGGAACAAAGAGAAGCTGCAAGCCCATACCAAGGGAGGAGGAGGCAGAGCCCAGAGCTGGCAGAGGATGAGTTCTCTCTGCTTTTGCTGGCTCTGAGTTATGACCTCTATAGAGAGATGTGAAGTAACGTTAGCTGTGGCACATAATTGGCACAGCTCCTCCTGTTTCCCATCTTTATACTTTCCCCATCATATTTCAGCTCATGTCACTGCAGACAACTCCCTCCCTGACCCCTCGGCTTTAAACAGCAGAAAATACAACCTGGCCTTGCCAGGCAGATAAACAGAAATCAGTCTTCTTAATTTCACAGCTCAGGCAATTTATGAGGGGGGCTGAGAGGGCTGCCCAAGCTCTTGAGGAACATACCCAAGAGGTTCCAGACTGCTGAGCACCCTGCAAGCAAACCCACTGCGCAC
This sequence comes from Dryobates pubescens, assembly GCF_014839835.1. Lineage (NCBI taxonomy): Eukaryota > Metazoa > Chordata > Aves > Piciformes > Picidae > Dryobates > Dryobates pubescens. Next base: position 17,924,713 of record NC_071612.1, on the reverse strand, counting down.
CTTGCAGCTGTAGGTCCTGTGTCCTGGGGGACAGCAAGTTCTGCATGGGACTGCAGCTGGGGAGGAGTAACAGCAGGCACCAGGACAGGTTAGAGGTTGCCCTGCTGGAAAGCAGCTCCATGGAGGTAGACCTTGGAGGGCTGGTGGGCAGCATGGGACAGCAATGTGTCCCTGTGGCCAAGAGAGCCAATGGGATCCTGGGGTACAGTAAGAAAAGTGTGGCCAGCAGGGCTGGGGAGGTTCTGCTGCCCCTCTGCTCTGCCCTGCTGAGACCACAGCTGCAATCCTGATCAGGTGGCTGCCTGGTGGATGTGGGGCAGGCTGTGGATGGAGTCTTTAGCAAGGCCTTTGACACCATCCCCCACAGCAAACTCCTGGCCAAGCTGTCAGCCCCTGGCTTGGACAGCAGCTCTCTGAGCTGGGTTAGCAACTGGCTGGAGGCTGAGCCCAGAGAGTGGTGGGGAATGGTGCCACAGCCAGCTGGCAGCCAGGCACCAGTGGTGTGCCCCAGGGATCAGTGCTGGGCCCCAGCCTGTTCAATATCTTCATTGATGATCTGGAGGAGGGCATTGAGTCCATCAGCAGTGAATGTGCAGATGACACCAAGCTGGGGGCAGGAGTTGATCTGTTAGAGGCTAGGAGAGCTCTGCAGAGGGACCTGGACAGGCTGGACAGATGGGCAGAGGCCAAGGGCAGGAGACTGGATGAGGCACTTGGTGCCATGGTTTAGCTGATCAGATGGTGTTAGGTGATAGGTTGGACTTGATGATCTTGAAGGTCTTTTCCAACCTGGTTAATTCTGTATTCTATCCTACTGTGCCCAGTTCTGGGCTCCCCAGTTCAAGAGAGACAGAGACCTGCTGGAGAGAGTCCAAGGGAGAGCCAGGAGGATGCTTAGGGGACTTGAGCATCTCTGCTGTGAGGAGAGACTGAGAGCCCTGGGGCTGTTTAGTCTGGAGAGGAGAAGGCTGAGAGGGATCTGATCAATGTCTATCAATAGCTGAGGGCTGGGGGTCAAGTGGAGGGGGCCAAGCTCTTGTGGGTGGTGCACAGCAATAAGCCAAGGAACAGTGGAGACAAACTGGAACAGAGAAGGTTTCAGGTCAACATGAGGAGAAACTTCTTTGGTGTGAGGGTGCTGGAGCCCTGGAGCAGGCTGCCCAGAGAGGTTGTGGAGTCTCCTGCTCTGGAGCCTTTCCAGCCCCACCTGGCTGCATTCCTGTGCAGACTGCCCTGGGTGATGCTGCTCTGGCAGGGGGTTGGGCTGGGTGATCTCTGGAGGTCCTTCCCAACCTCTAATGTTCTGTGACTCTGTGATTCCCATGTGACTTGGAGGTGCTCTGCCTCTTTTGAAACCTGAGTTCTCATTTCAGGCCACTCCTTGAGTGGTGGGCTCTGTTTTGGGCCCCTCACTACAAGAAAGCTATTGAGGTGCTGGAGTGTGCCCAGAGAAGAGCAACTAGGCTGGTGAAGGGCCTTGAACAAAAGTCTTGACAAATGGCTGAGGGACCTGGGTTTAGTCTTCAGAAGAGGAGGCTGAGGGGAGACCTTATCTCCAACTACTTAAAAGGAGGTTGGGCCAAGATGGGCATTGATCTCTTCTCACACAGAACAAGTGACAGAACAGGGGGAAATGGCCTCAAGTTGTCCCAAAGGAGCTTTAGATTGGATATTTAGAAAACATTTCTTCCCAGAAATGGGTCTCAGGCACTGGTGCAGGCTGCCCAGGGAGCTGGTAGGGTCTCAGGCACTGGTGCAGGCTGCCCAGGGAGCTGGTAGGGTCTCAGGCACTGGTGCAGGCTGCCCAGGGAGCTGGTAGGGTCTCAGGCACTGGTGCAGGCTGCCCAGAGAGGTAGTAGGGTCTCAGGCATTGAAGCAGGCTGCCCAAGGAGGTGGTAGGGTCACCATCCCTGAAGGTGTTCAACAGATCTGTTGCTGGTGCTCAGGGACATGGCTTGGTGGCAGTGGTGGGACTGTGAGCTCTAGACAAGGGATTGGACTTGATGGTCTCAAAGGTCTCTTCCAACCTCAACAGTTCTAAGATTTCCAACCAATTTCAGGTTAAACTTGCAAAAGCCTAGCAAGCCACCTCCATTGAACACAGACTGGCACACAGGCTGCTGCTGCTGCTCTTGCTGATCAGCCACAGCCCAGGCTCACAGCCTGTCATGCAGCAGAGCAAAGATGTGCATGTGAGGGTTTGCAGGCTTGGTGCTCCCAGGTGTGCAGGAGCTGCAGACAGTCCTGGGCAGTGCCAGAAGAGCCTCCTGTGCTGGTCATGTTTCTGTCTGCCCTTACTGTGGCAAGCTGAGTGTTTCCCTCTATCATGCCTGATACTCTCTGGTCGTGGTGGTTGGATGCACAGAGCTCAGAGACCAAGTCAAAGACTGCTTGGGATTGCCAAATGCTACCCAGTGAAGGCTGAAGGGTTGAAGGACAATTTGCATCACCAGAGTAGAGGTGCAGAAACACTGGAAACCATGGATGCCAAGCTCTCTGCCATCACAGCAAATGGAACTGCAACACACTGCAGGCACTGTCCAGGAACAAACAGAAAGAGCAGGGAGAGGTTTATGTCCACCACAGGAAAAGAGACTCTGTGTTCATACAGCACTGAAGCACCTGTACAGGCTGAGGACAGCCTGGGTGGAGGAACAGAGCTAGGCTGAGGACAGCCCCAGGTCTGGATGGAAGGGCAGAGCTAGGCTGAGGACAGCCCCAGGTCTGGATGGAAGGGCAGAGGTAGGCTGAGGACAGCCCCAGGTCTGGATGGAAGGGCAGAGCTAGGCTGAGGACAGCCCCAGGTCTGGATAGAGGAGCAGAGCTAGGCTGAGGACAGCCCCAGGTCTGGATGGAAGGGCAGAGGTAGGCTGAGGATAGCCCCAGGTCTGGATGGAAGGGCAGAGCTAGGCTGAGGACAGCCCCAGGTCTGGATGGAAGGGCAGAGCTAGGCTGAGGACAGCCCCAGGTCTGGATGGAAGGGCAGAGCTAGGCTGAGGATAGCCCCAGGTCTGGATAGAGGAGCAGAGCTAGGCTGAGGACAGCCCCAGGTCTGGATGGAAGGGCAGAGCTAGGCTGAGGATAGCCCCAGGTCTGGATGGAAGGGCAGAGCTAGGCTGAGGACAGCCCCAGGTCTGGATGGAAGGGCAGAGCTAGGCTGAGGACAGCCCCAGGTCTGGATAGAGGAGCAGAGCTAGGCTGAGGACAGCCCCAGGTCTGGATGGAAGGGCAGAGGTAGGCTGAGGATAGCCCCAGGTCTGGATAGAGGAGCAGAGCTAGGCTGAGGACAGCCCCAGGTCTGGATGGAAGGGCAGAGCTAGGCTGAGGATAGCCCCAGGTCTGGATGGAAGGGCAGAAAGAGGCTGAGGGCAGCCCCAGGTTGGATGGAGGAGCAGAACCAGGCAGACTGGTGCCCACACTTCCTTGCCAGGCTGGGTGCTGGTGGATGGCACTGCTGGGGTCAGGTGCAGGGTGGACCTCCCTGCTCCCCACCAGCTCCAGCACATCCACATTGAGCTTGACCATCCCTTAGGTTACTATGGTGGTTACAGCTGGGCATGCTTAGATCCCCCTTTCAGATCAGCAGCCTTGCAAAGGACTAGAGCAACTTCTGAAGGACTGCCAGGTCCTTTCCTGAAGTGTCTAAGGCTTGGAGTTGAGCTGTGGCATGTGTTTAGCCTTTGCTGATTTGAGACAGTGAGAAGAATGTGTTGTGAGGCATTGGAGCAGGGAAGTGGTGGAGTCATCAACCCCAGGGATGCTCAAAACAAGAGAGGTGTTAAATACCCAAGCAGATGTGGCACTCTGGGACATGGTCTAGTGGACATGGAGGTGCTGGGTGGAAGGTTGAACTTGATGATGGTTGTGTGATTTGGGAGCCAAAAGGACAGCTTGCAGTGCTGGTGCATGTGTAGCTAGCTTCCCACCCACCTATCCCACAACTTGTGTAGGTCTCAGGTTTGCTTTCCTTTGCCAGTTCCCAGCAGAATTTGTGTGAAAGCCACAGGATGAAATCATAGAATCACAGAATTGTTCAGGGCTGGAAGGGACCTCAAGGCTCAGCCAGTTCCAACCCCCCTGCCATGGGCAGGGACACCTCACACTACAGCAGGCTGCTCACAGCCACATCCAGCCTGGCTGCAAACACCTCCAGGCAGGAGGCTTCCACCACCTCCCTGGGCAACCTGTGCCAGTCTCTCACCACCCTCATGGGCAACAACTTCTTCCTACCATCCAACCTCAATCTCCCCACTTCTAGTTTTGTTCCATTCCCTCCAGTCCTATCACTCCCTGACACCCTCAAAAGTCCCTCCCCATCCTTCTTGGAGCCCCCTGCAGATACTGCAAGGCCACAAGAAGGTCATCAAGCCCAGCTTCTCACCGAACACCATCTAATCCACTAAACCATGGCACCAAGTGCCTCAGCCAGGCTCTTCTTTAACACCTCCAGGGATGGTGACTCCACCACCTCCCTGGGCAGCACATCCCAAGGGCCAATCTTTCTTGCTGGGAAGAACTTCTTCCTCACCTCCAGCCTAAACCTCCCCTGGCACAGCTTGAGACTGTGTCCTCTTGTTCTGGTGCTGGTTGCCTGGGAGAAGAGACCAACCCCCACCTGGCTACAACCTCCCTCCAGGGAGTTGTAGACAGCAAGAAGGTCTCCTCTGAGCCTCCTCTTCTCCAGGCTAAGCAACCCCTCTTTCTAGCCATCTAGAGAAGGTGATGACTCAGATTAGGCTTTTCCACACTCTTTCAGTTATACAGAAGAGTGAAATCCTTGACCTTACCAACAACCCACTGACTCCCTAGAGACATGTGGCCATGGCACTCTGGCACATGGTTTAGTGGCCATGGGGGTGTTAGGTTGATGGTTGGACTCAAGGATCTTAGAGGGCTTTTCTAACCCAAACAATTACAGTATCACAGAATTACTGAGGCTGGAGAAGACCTCTGAGATCACCAAGTCCAGCTGATGATCTAACACCACCACACCAGCTAAACCATGCCGCCACGTGCCACAGCCAATCTTGCCTTGAACACCTCCAGTGATGGCAACACCACCATCTCCCTGGGCAGTCCATCCCAGTGCCCAATCAGCCTTTTCAGTGAGGAATTGCTTCCTATTATCTAACCTAACCCTCCCCTGGCACAGCTTCAGGCCATGCCCTCTTGTCCTGTCACAAGCTGCCTGGGAGCAGAGCCTGACCCCCACCTGACTACAGCTTCCCTTCAGGTAATTGTAGAGAGTGATAAGGTCCCCCCTGCTCCTCCTCTCCTCCAGGCTGAACACTCCCAGCTCCCTCAGCCTCTCCTCCTCAGCCTTTCCCTCAATTCCCTGCCCCAGGCTGGTTGCTCTCCTCTGGACCTGCTCCAGCACCTCAAGATCTTTCTTGCAGTGAGGGCCCAGAGCTGCACGCAGAGCTCAAGCTGAGGGCTCACCAGTGTTGAGCACAGGGCAGAATTCCATCCCTGGTGCTGCTGGCCACACTATTCCTAATGCTGACCAAGATGCCATTGGCCTTGGCAGACTGCTGGCTGACGTTCAGCTGCTGTCACCCAGCACTCCCAGGTCCCTCTCCACCAGGCTGCTCTTCACCCACTCATCCCCCCCATCTGTAGCCTGCATGGGGTTATTGTGACTGAGGTGCAGGACCCTTCACTTGGCCTTGTTGAATCTCATCCCATTGGCCTCAGCCCATTGACTCAGCCTGGCCAGGGCCCTCTGCAGCATCCTCCTACCCTCCCCTGCCTCCCAGCTTGGTGTCATCCACAGATTTACGAAGGGCTGACTCCATCCCCTCATCCAGGTCACTGATCAAGATGTTGACTAGAACCAGGCCCAGTGCTGATCCCTGATTCCCTGACTCTGTCTGCTTTGGCTGGCACAGTTGTTTGGCTTGTTCTGGGCCCCAGCCCAAGCGGGCTCTGTGTCTCACTCACGTGCTGTGATCATTGCTGCCAGTTCCCTTCTTTCCTTGCCCTCTATTCTGTACCCTACCTCTCAACAACATTCCTTGCCCTCCTTCAGCCAGAAGTGTTGTTCCCACCTAGGAGGTATTTTGTGACGCTGCCCTCACCGCCACCTACAGCTTCAAGTAAATCCAAGAGTCTCAGTGTGGTGTTGCTATCGAAGAAGGAATTTTTTTCCCCCTGATGTTCAAGTCCTGAAGGTTTGTTTTACTGCTGGATTTTCAGAAGGAGAGCAAAGCACAGGTCTGAGCTGGCTGTCAGAGGCTCTTACAACACTTCTGTTGATGTGGTGGGTTGAAATTGGCCCCAGAATAAATCTTTGCCAGACCAGCTCAGATGGAAGCAAATGAAGCTCTATTTACAAGCAAACCTGCAATCCAGAAATATGACATCACAGAGCTGTCAGGCTTGGAAGGGACCTCAAGGCTCAGCCAGTCCCAGCCCCCCTGCCACGTGCAGGGACACCTCACACTACAGCAGGTTGCTCACAGCCACCTCCAGCCTGGCTGCAAAAACCTCCAGGCAGGAGGCTTCCACCACCTCCCTGGGCAGCCTGTGCCAGGCTCTCACCACCCTCATGGGGAGCAACTTCTTCCTCACATCCAATCTCAATCTCCCCACTTCCAGTTTTGCTCCACCCCCCCCCCCCCCAGTCCTATCCCTCCCTGACACCCTCAAAAGTCCCTCCCCAGCTTTCTTGGAGCCCCCTGCAGATCCTGGAAGGCCACAAAAATGCAATGAATATGTGCAAAATATACAATATTTACAATTTATAAACAACAAAGGAACCCCCCCTGGACAAAACCAGGGGCTTACCAACAGCTTCCCCCTCCCTGCTCCCTTCCCCCACCCTATGCAAGGGAAAAAGAGAGCAGAGACGAGTTTGTTAGTGCTTAGCCACTGCAAGAAGGCAGCCAAGGTCAGCAACAGCCAAGCAAAAGCCACCAGCTGGTACCTGCCAGAGCAAAGAAGCTGAAGAGAGAGAAGAAATTAGTTTACACAAATAACTTTGTTAGTTACAAGACCACTGGGATTATTTGGACCTTATCATTACAAGCCCTATGAGGAGAGGCTGAGGGAGCTGGGGTTGCTTAGCCTGGAGAAGAGGAGGCTCAGGGGAGACCTTCTTGCTGTCTACAACTACCTGAAGGGAGGTTGTAGCTAAGTGGGGGTTGGTCTCTTCTCCCAGGCAACCAGCACCAAGCTGTGCCAGGGGAAGTGTAGGCTCAAGGTGAGGAGAAAGTTCTTCCCAGCAAGAGAGATTGGCTATTGGGATGTGCTGCCCAGGGAGGCGGTGAAGTCACCATCCCTGGAGGTGTTCAAGAAAGGGTTGGATGTGGCACTTGGAGCTGTGGTTTAGCTGTCATGAGGTGTTAGGTAATAGGTTGGAATTGATGATCTCTGAGGTCTTTTCCAACCTGGTTGATTCTGTGATTCTTTTCCCTTTTACATCCAAGGGTAATTTATTTCCATTCTACCAATTTTCTACTCAATCTGCTCAGCCTGTAACTGCCACAGTTGAAAAGTAAACAAGGACAAAAGGAGGATCTCAGCAGGTCATTTCCCAGACTGATCATCTTTGTGAATCCAGAGGTGATGAGGTTGCCCCTTTCAACCTCTCCATATTTGGAGGTCAGTCAGAATGGGCAGCAGTCCTTCCTCAGACAGCCTGCTCTGGAGCACAAGCAGAGAATGGAATGGAATGGAATGGAATGGAATGGAATGGAATGGAATGGAATGGAATAGAATAGAATAGAATAGAATAGAATAGAATAGAATAGAATAGAATAGAATAGAATAGAATAGAATAAACCAGGCCTCTTATCAGCCAGGCAAGAAGCCTTGGGAAGGGCTCAGCCAGCTCTGTGTTGCAGGTGCAGAAGAGGGCTGAGCGCTGTGCTCCAAGGTGCAAGTGAGAGGGCAGTAAGAGGATCTGAATGTAAGTGTGCAAGCTCTTGAGTGGACATCACAACTAGGCCTGGGTTAGCTCCTTGCCTCAGAGGCCCTCACAGGAGATTGTAAGTAGAATAGAATTGGAATGGAATGGAATGGAATAGAGTAGACCAGGTTGTAAGAGACCTTCAAGATCATCGTGTCCAACCTATCATCCAACACCACCTAATCAACTAAACCATGGCACCAAGCACCCTATCAAGTCTCCTCCTGAACACCTCCAATGATGGTTCAGAGGAATTCAGAGGCTCAGAGGAATTCAAGCACTGCCTGAGTGCTTGTTAGTGGCTTTTTCCCCCCACCATGCGATCTTCTAGGCATTTCAACTCTCTGTTGGCATCAGAAGTAGAGAAGTAGTAATCACTGTTTAAAGTGGCAGGGAGAAGCTTGTACTTGTCGTATCCCACTCACTTCCAGCACCCTGCTATGCTGTTCTGATAGCCAAAGTGCTATCACACGAGAATCACAGAAACAGTCAGGTTGGAAGAGAGCCTCAGGATCACCAAGTCCAACCCAGAACCCTACCCTGCAAGGCTCACCCCTAAACCAGAGCCCCAAGCACCACATCTAAACCACCTTGAAACACATCCAGGCTTGGGGACTCCCTGGACACCTCCCTGGGCAGCACATTCCAATCCCTGACCACTCTTGCCATGAAAAAGGTTTCCTCCTCTCCAGTCTAAACCAGTCACAGCTTGAGGCCATTCCCTCTTGTTCTACCACTAATGACCTGTGAGCAGAGACCAGCACCAACCTCTCCACAGCCTCCTTTCAGATAGTTGTAGAGAGCCATGAGGTCTCCCCTCAGCCTCCTCTTTCCCAAACTAACCATCCCAGGCTCCTTCAGTTGCTCCTCACAAGATTTATTCTCTCCAGAGGCTCAAAATGAACTAAGTCTCCTCTTGCCCTGTTGCTGACATTTGTGTGAGGCAGACAAGGGTAATGAAGCTGCAAAAGTAAATCATTTATGGAAATCAAGGCTGCTTTGGTGCAGGCATGACACACCTGTGCCACTTGGTCAATACCTCACAAGTGCCAAGGTGCTTCCTGCCTGGATCAATCCCTCCAGCCTCTGGCTTTATTTACCTTGTCATCTCTTAACTTTCACTTTTAAAAAGCTGATGAACTTTTCCCCCAAACCAAACTCACAAAGTAACTTCTGTAATGTATTTTGTGATCAAGCTTGACACTGGATTCTGATCCTGCTCATGCTAAGTGCCAGGCTCTACACGTTGGCCACAACAGCCCCGGGCAGTGCTACAGGCTGGGGTCAGAGTGGCTGAGAGCAGCCAGGCAGAGAGGGACCTGGGGGTACTGGTTGACAGCAGCTGAACATGAGCCAGCAGTGTGCCCAGGGGGCCAAGAAGGCCAAGGGCATCCTGGCCTGCATCAGGAAGAGTGTGGCCAGCAGGAGCAGGGAGGTCATTGTGCCCTGTGCTCAGCACTGCTGAGGCCACACCTGGAGTCCTGTGTCCAGTTCTGGGCTCCTCAGGTTAGGAAAGATGTTGAGCTGCTGGAAGGTGTCCAGAGAAGGGCAACAAAGCTGGGGAGGGGTCTGGAGCACAGCCCTGTGAGGAGAGGCTGAGGGAGCTGGGGTTGCTTAGCCTGGAGAAGAGGAGGCTCAGGGGAGACCTTCTTGCTCTCTCCATCTCCCTGCAGGGAGGTTGTAGCCAGGTGGGGGTTGGTCTCTTCTTCCAGGCAAGCAGCACCAGAACAAGAGGACACAGTCTCAAGCTGTGCCAGGGGAGGTTCAGACTAGATGTTAGGAAGAAGTTCTTCCCAGCAAGAGAGATTGGCCCTTGGGATGTGCTGCCCAGGGAGGTGGTGGAGTCACCATCCCTGGAGGTGTTCAAGAGGGGACTGGCTGAGGCACTTGGTGCCATGGTTTAGTTGATCAGATGTTGTTGGGTGAGAGGTTGGACTTGATGATCTCTGAGGTCATTTCCAACCTGGTTAATTCTGTATTCTGTGTGCTCTGCCTTGTGTTTTTCTCCCCTCTAAGAAACTAAAGAGCTGCTCAGTCTTTCCAATGGTGGTGTCAGATTAAAATGCTCCCACACTGGCTTGTATTAGAGACCTTGAAAAGAGCTTGTGCTAGATCAGAAATCATCCAGCCACAGGAAACTCAAACATTTCAGCTCTAGATGGGTTTTTGATGCTGGCCCATGCACTGCTTCATGAAACAGAAATCTGGTGTAATGGTTGCTCCCCTCTCAGTGGAGAAACTGGGGCTCCTTATTATACCTCCCCTGGCTTCTCAGTGCATTTTTCACAGTGTTGGACTTAGAATAGTGAAGATACTGATGAGGAGAAAGTGAAAGAGGGACTAGTAATGTGCCCTGCCTGGTCCTTGTGGACTGACTCTGGAGTGGGACCCCATTTCCACCTGCCTCCTCTGGTCTCCCCATGCACAGAGGTTCTGAGTGCACAGCTCCAAATCAAAGCAGAGCCTGGGATTTCTATCCAGCATTCGGATTTTCAGTAGAGGCTCTAAAAATCCTCAACTGCTAAGTCCATACTCATAACAGCTCAACATCTAATGGTTTGCCTTGCCTTGCCTTGCCTTGCCTTGCCTTGTAAGGGAAAACAAGAAATGCTTTGAGGAGGGCTCCAAGCTCCTCAACAGAGGCAGTGTGCAGTCGCCTGCAGGGCAGGGATTGTCCCCTGGCACTCAGCTCTGGGGAGGCCACACCTCAAGTGCTGTGTCCAGTTCTGGGCTCCTCAATCCAAGAGAGATGTGGAGGTGCTGGAGCCAGGGCAGAGGAGGGCAAGGAAGCTGGGAAGGGCCTGGAGAATAAATCTTGTGAGGAGCAACTGAAGGAGCCTGGGATGGTTAGTTTGGGAAAGAGGAGGCTGAGGGGAGACCTCATGGCTCTCTACAACTATCTGAAAGGAGGTTGTGGGGAGGTTGGTGCTGGTCTCTTCTCACAGGTCATTAGTGACAGAACAAGAGGGAATGGCCTCAAGCTGTGACTGGTTTGGACTGGAGAGGAGGAAACCTTTTTCATGGCAAGAGTGGTCAGGGATTGGAATGTGCTGCCCAGGGAGGTGGTGGAGTCCCCAAGCCTGGATGTGTTTCAAGGTGGTTTGGATGTGATGCTTGGGGCTCTGGTTTAGGGGTGAGCCTTGCAGAGTAGGGTTCTGGGTTGGGCTTGGTGATCCTGAGGCTCTCTCCCAGCCTGACTGTTTCTGTGATTCTGTGGAGCAGTGCCTTTGCTGGCAAGAGAGCACAAAGCTCCTGTTAACAGATTTTTAATGTGCCATCTTGTTTTTGCTTTTAATTTCCTGGCCAGAAGGGAGTGAATATTTGTCATTATAAGAACCATTTAGTGAGAAGAGCAGGAGTCTGGCCCGTGTGTGTGAAAGGGATGGAGCTGAGAGTGAAGCACTTGGAAGATTTCTTCTCCCAGTGATGATTTGTGTGTGTGTGCAATCCAATAAAGAGCAGAAATGGGCTTGTTTTGTAAAGAATCAGTTATTGGCAGCAGCTGGGCTCTGCCAGAGCTTAACTGGTGGGTGTCTGGAGATGGGAAGCTGAGCTTTCCATCTGCCTTCTCTTAATTAAGAGCCTGATTCTGATTCTGTTGATGCAAGGCTGTATTTTGCCATTGGAGAAATAAGAGTAGGGCTAAGTTCTTAGATCCAGTAGACTGTAAAGAGCTGTGTGATACATGTGGGCAACCTCTGCAAACCTCCATGGGTTTTGAGGTGGCCCTATCCCAGCAGAGCTACTTCCCAGAGCCTTGAAGCTCCCATAGGATCCACACATGGGAAATCCCCCAGGCTAGTATGCAAGAAAGCTTCAGAAAGATGAATTAAGTAACAGAGTTTGTTGGTTTGTCTTGAGGAACTGACCTTGAGGTCACTTAAATTGGAGTTCTATTGAAGACCACTGAGGGTGTTGAGTCACCCCCCCAAAGTGGTGAGAGATGTCCCATACCTGGAACCACAGAATTGTCAGGGCTGGAAGGGACCTCAAGGATCATCCAGTTTCAACCCCCCTGCCATGGCCAGGGACACCTCACACTACAGCAGGTTGCTCACAGCCACATCCAGCCTGGCTGCAAACACCTCCAGGCAGGAGGCTTCCACCACCTCCCTGGGCAACCTGTGCCAGTCTCTCACCACCCTCAAGGGGAACAACTTCTTCCTAACATCCAATCTCAATCTCCCCTCCTCTAGCTTGGATCCGTTCTCCCCAGTCCTATCCCTCCCTGACACCCTCAAAAGTCCCTCCCCACCTTTCTTGGAGCCCTCTTCAGATACTGCAAGGCCACAATTAGGTCTCCTGGGAGCCTTCTCTTCTCCAGACTGCACAGCCCCAACTCCCTCAGTCTGTCCTCACAGCAGAGCAGCTCCAGACCTCTGCTCATCCTCATGGCCCTTCTCTGGACACCTTCCAGCACCTCCAGATCCTTCCTGGCACAGAGGCTGCAGCACTGGACCCAGAGCTCCAGCTGTGGTCTCAGCAGAGTGGAGCAGAGGGGCAGAATCCCCTCCCTGGCCCTGCTGGCCACACTTCTCTTGCTGCAGCCCAGGCTCTGCTTGGCTCTCTGGGCTGCAGGTGCTCACTGCTGGCTCCTCTTGAGCTTCTCCTCCCCCAGCACCCCCAAGGCCTTTTCAGGACTCCCCTAAAACAAACAGCAGCCCAATGTTCCAGCCATCCAATACTGGCATCACCTCCTCCCCGCAGCCCTCTGTGATGCTGCTGCTTCCCTTTGCCTTTGCTGCTGTACCTGCCACAAGCCAGGAGATTTGTCCCCTCCTGTGGGAAATGCTGACGTGGAAACTCAAACCGATTTCAGTGAGCTTGCACAAATGTCCCCGCTGAAAACTTTGTGACTTCTGCGATGTGAGCGAAATGTTCTGGGGCAGATAAATGTTTTTAGCCCAAGACTCCCAGCAGAGGTTTTTGTCCTCTGAAAAGACCTCTCAGCCTGGAATTAAATTCCTGAAGGAAATCCCAACACTAAGCTGAATTTGCCAAAAAGGGAGTAGGGATCTTAAAGCAATTTCATCCCCCCTTCCCTTTCCCCTTCCCTTCCCTTTCCCCTTCCCTTCCCTTTCCCCTTCCCTTCCCTTTCCCCTTCCCTTCCCTTTCCCCTTCCCTTCCCTTTCCCTTTCCCTTCCCTTTCCCCTTCCCTTCCCTTTCCCCTTCCCTTCCCTTTCCCCTTCCCTTCCCTTTCCCCTTCCCTTCCCTTTCCCCTTCCCTTCCCTTTCCCCTTCCCTTCCCTTTCCCCTTCCCTTCCCTTTCCCCTTCCCTTCCCTTTCCCCTTCCCTTCCCTTTCCCCTTCCCTTCCCTTTCCCCTTCCCTTCCCTTTCCCCTTCCCTTCCCTTTCCCCTTCCCTTCCCTTTCCCCTTCCCTTCCCTTTCCCCTTCCCTTCCCTTTCCCCTTCCCTTCCCTTTCCCCTTCCCTTCCCTTTCCCCTTCCCTTCCCTTTCCCCTTCCCTTCCCTTTCCCCTTCCCTTCCCTTTCCCCTTCCCTTCCCTTTTCCCTTCCCTTCCCTTTTCCCTTCCCTTCCCTTTTCCCTTCCCTTCCCTTCCCTTCCCTTCCCTTCCCTTCCCTTCCCTTCCCTTCCCTTCCCTTCCCTTCCCTTCCCTTCCCTTCCCTTCCCTTCCCTTCCCTTCCCTTCCCTTCCCTTCCCTTCCCTTCCCTTCCCTTCCCTTCCCTTCCCTTCCCTTCCCTTCCCTTCCCCATACCTTGCCCCCTTCTCACCTCCCATCTCTTCCCCTCCTTTCCCTTTCCCTTTCCCTTTCCCTTTCCCTTTCCCTTTCCCTTTCCCTTTCCCTTTCCCTTTCCCTTTCCCTTTCCCTTTCCCTTTCCCTTTCCCTTTCCCTTTCCCTTTCCCTTTCCCTTTCCCTTTCCCTTTTTTCCCTTATTTTATTTCATTTTAATTTAAATGATTTTAATTTTTCTTTTATTTTCTTTTAATTTAATATTTGTATTTACATTTTATTGAATTTTAAAATGTATTTACATTATTTTGGTTTGGGTTAAAATTTTATTTTATTTTAATGCTTTATTCTTTTTTTTACTTTCTTTTTAATTTTTATTTTATTTGGTTTCATTTTACTTGAGTTTACTATTTCCATTTCATTTTTAAATGTAATTTTTAAATTTAGTTTTTTGTTTAGGGTTTTTTTTCAGTTTCATTTTTAGTTTTTTTAAATTTAATTTTAAAATGTTATTTTGTTATTTTAGTTATTTATTGATTTTGTTTTCATTTCCTTTTAAATTTTATTTCCATTTTTTAACCTCAATTTTTTTTGTTTTCATTTTTTTTTTAACCTTAATTTCTTATTTTCACTTTTATTTTGGTTTCTTCCATTTGATTATTTCATTTCATTTCATTTTCTTATTTTTATTTTAATTTGGATTTTGAAATGGTAACTTAATATCTTAATTTAAATCAATATTTTAACTTAATATCTTATTTACTATTTAAATTAGTATTTAAATGTAATGGTAAGTTGATATTGTAATTTGCTATTAAAATTCAGTTTGATTTTTTATTTTAAAATTTTACTTTGATTTTAAAATTTTGATTTTTAATGTAATTCAATTCAATTTCATATTTTATTTAATTTAATTTCATTTTAAATGTAATTCAATTTACTTTCACTTTTAATTTAATTCAATTTCATTTTTAATTTAATTAAATTTATTTTCATTTTTAATTTCACTTTAAATTTCACTTTTAATTCAATTTAATTTCACTTTTAATTTCACTTTTAATGTAATTCAATTTAATTTCACTTTTAATTTTTTATTTCATTCCATTTATTTTCATTTTTAATTTAATTTCACTTTTAATTTAACTTTTAATGTAATTCAATTTAATTTCACTTTTAATTTAATTCAATTTCATTTTTTATTTCATTCAATTTATTTTCATTTTTAATTTAATTTCACTTTTAATTTAACTTTTAATGTAATTCAATTTCATTTCACTTTTAATTTAATTCAATTTCATTTTTTATTCCAGTAAATTTATTTTCATTTTTAATTTAATTTCACTTTTAATTTAACTTTTAATGTAATTCAATTTAATTTCACTTTTAATTTTTTATTTAATTCAATTTATTTTCATTTGTAATCGAATTCCATTTCATTTCATTTTTAATTTAATTCTATTTCATTTAATTTTTAATTTCATTCAATTTCATTTTTAATTTGATCCAATTTATTTCAATTTTTTATTTAATTCAATTTTATGTCACTTTTAATTGAATTTCATTTCATCTTTAATTTAATTCAATTTAATTTCATTTTTTCTTCTTCTTTTTTGTTTTGTTTTTTGGCTCCAGAGCACTTGCATTTTCCACCCCACCCTTCTGCCAGACAAAAATCTTGAGCTAGGCTTTCCCAACATCATCTGGAAATTCCTGACTGAAGTTGCCGAAAGAGAACTTTCTGTCCTCCTGTCTCTTGGAGAGCTCTTTTTAGAGGGGGAACAGCCCCACAGATCAATGCCTCCAAGAGAAGAGGCCTGCTTATGCCTGCTAAGAATAGCAGTCTGCTGTGTGCACTGCAAGGCTTTGGCTCTCTCTTTCTGACCAGTCTCCACACAAGAGAGACATGGACCTGGTGGGGCAGGTCCAGAGGAGGCCACAAAGATGCTCAGGGGGCTGGAGAATCTCCCCTGTGGGGATAGGCTGAGAGAGTTGGGGCTGTTCAGCCTGGAGAGGAGAAGGCTGCAGGAAGACCTTAGAGCTGCACTTCAATATCTGCAGGGGAGCTGCAGGCAGGCTGGGGAGGGACTGTTCAGAAGGGCTGTGGGCATAGGACAAGGAGCAATGGTTTGAAACTGGAGCAGGGCAGAGTTAGGTTGGACATCAGGAGAAAGCTCTGCACAGCGAGGGTGGGGAGACACTGGCACAGGCTGCCCAGGTTTGAGGCCTCACCCCTGGCGACATTCAAGGTCAGCCTTGCTGTGTCCCTGGGCAGCCTGCTCTGGCTGGAGGTGTCCCTGCTGCCTGCAGGGGGGTTGGACAAGCTGCCCTTGAAGGGTGCCTTCCGACCCGGTGCTGGGTGTGGGTCTGTGCAGCGCCTCCTCACAGCTCCGTTTTGCTCGCAGGGAGCAGGGAGGCAGCCTTCACCTACGCCATCATCGCCGCCGGCGTGGCGCACGCCATCACCGCCGCCTGCACGCAGGGCAACCTCAGCGACTGCGGCTGCGACAAGGAGAAGCAGGGGCAGTACCACAAGGAGGAAGGATGGAAGTGGGGAGGCTGCTCTGCCGACATCAGGTACGGGATCGGCTTTGCCAAGGTGTTCGTGGACGCCCGGGAGATCAAGCAGAACGCCAGGACGCTGATGAACCTGCACAACAACGAGGCCGGGCGCAAGGTGAGTGCCTCTGCCCCGCCGCGGCCTGCTGCAGCCTGCCAGCGGTGGCCCTTAGCTCTGGTCCGGTGCAGGACAGCCACAGTGTGCTGTAGTGCCAGCCAAGAAGGCCAATGGGAGCCTGCGGTGCATTAGTAGAAGTGTGGCCAGCAGGGCTAGGGAGGTTCTCCTCCCCCTCTACTCTGCCCTGCTGAGACCACACCTGGAATGCTGTGTCCAGTTTCGGGCTGCCCAGGTCAGGAGAGACAGAGACCTGCTGGAGAGAGTCCAATGAGGAGCTGAGAGGATGATGAAGGGACTTGAACGTCTCTCTTGTGAAGAAAGACTGAGAGCCCTGGGGCTGTTTAGTCTGGAGAAGAGAAGGCTGAGAGGGGATCTGATCAATGTCTATCAATAGCTGAGGGCTGGGGGTCAGGATGAAGGGGCCAGGATCTTTTTTTGTGTGTGTGGTACTCAGTACTGTCCTTGCCCTGGTTCCAGGACAAGGAACAACAGGTACAAGCTGGGACACAGGAAGCTCCATCTCAACAGGAGAAACTTTGGTATGAGGGTTCTGGAGCCCTGGGGCTCCTTGGGTGTGCTCCTGTGTGCCCTGCCCTGGGTGCTCCTGCTCTGGCAGTGGGGTTGGACCTGATGATCTCTGGAGGTCCCTTCCAACCCCTGCCCTTCTGTGGTTTCAGAGCAGACAAGGAGGCACCTCTGCAGGTCCTACAAGCTTGTTGGACCATCTGCCTGTCAAATATTTGTCTGAACATTACCCTTTCCAGCTGTAAAAAGGAGAAAGCAAACAAACATTTTGCCTGGGTAGTGCAATGGTACTTATGATACAAAGCTGGCTTGCTACCCTCTGGGTGAAGGGGATTCTTGTCAGGTTCAGACATGAACCTCTCACTCATATGCAAAGGGATCGTTTTCAACTCAGCTGCTTGAAGCTGGCTCTTTGTGTGAGGACTACCTCTAGAAGGAGAAAAGCACTGCAGCAGGGAGCCCAGGGGCTGACTCACTTTGTGCTCTGCAGGTGGTTTGTCATCTTGCACAGCAAGGTTCCCAACTCCCCCCAGTTACAGAATCTCACAGAATCAACCGGGTTGGAAGAGAACTCCAAGGTCACCAAGTCCAACTGATCACCCAACCCTACCTAATCAACCAGACCATGGCACTGAGTGCCTCATCCATCGAATCATGGAATCACAGGATTGTTAGGGTTGGAAGGGATCTCAAGGATCAGCCAGTTCCAACCCCCCCTGCCATGGGCAGGGACACCTCACACTACAGCAGGTTGCTCACAGCCACATCCAGCCTGGCTGCAATAACCTCCAGGCAGGAGGCTTCCACCACCTCCCTGGGCAACCTGTGCCAGTCTCTCACCACCCTTATGTTGAAGAATTTCTTCCTGACATCCAATCCAGTCTCTTCTTAAACACCTTCAGTGACATTGACCCCTTCTTTGGCACCAAATAGCTGAAAGCAGCTACTGCAGACCCTGGCTTGGGAAGCCAGGAGTTCTGCCCCTGCCACAATCCCCTTCCTGGGCATGAACACCTCGGGTTTGGGGCACTGGGCTGGTTTTCTGATTCTTAGTGGCATTCCTTGCAGATGCAAGACCTGATCTGGTCTGTGCTGCTCAGATCTTTGCAGGCCAGCTGTTCCCTGGCATTCCTCAGAGCAGCCTCTGTGGTGGAGGGGCTCTGATTTACACCAGGTACGAATGGTCAGGGAACTGGCTGAGAGAGTCAGGGTTGCTTAGCATGGAGAAGAGAAGACTTCAGGGAGACCTTGGAGCAGCCTTGCAGGGTTAGAAAGGGGCTACAGGAGAGCTGGGGATTTACAATGGCATGGAGTGATAGGACAAAGGGTGATGGTTTCAGACTGGAAGAAGCTGGATTTAGGTGAGACATCAGGAGGAAAATCTTCCCCACGAGAAGGGTGATGATGCTCTGGAACAGGTTGCCCAGGGAGGCTGGGGAGGCTCCAAGGCTGAAAGAAGTGTTCCAAGCCAGGCTGGACAGAGACTTGTGCAAGCTGGCCCAGTGCTGTGATCCAAACTGCAGTCGCTGTCCTGCTGATGGCCTCCTGCAGAGCCAATGGAAATCCTCCAGCTCTCTTGGCTCTCTCTTTTCCCATCCCCACTGCCTGCACTAGCACTGATTGTAGCATCTTGTTAGTGTGACTTAGAAGCAAATGGGAGAAGGAAGTTCAGAGCAGCAGTTAATTCGTGGATACTATTTTTGTTGTGGTAATTACCTCTAAGCTCTGAGACATCTCCGCTTACGCTGGAGCCAAGCAGACTGCATTCAACAAAAGCCATTTCCACCCCAAACAAAAGCACAACCAACCTTCCTTCCTACCTTCTCTCTCTTTCTTTCTTTCTTTCTTTCTTTCTTTCTTTCTTTCTTTCTTTCTTTCTTTCTTTCTTTCTTTCTTTCTTTCTTCCTTTCTTCCTTTCTTCCTTTCTTCCTTTCTTCCTTTCTTCCTTTCTTCCTTCCTTCCTTCCTTCCTTCCGTTCTTTCTTTCTTTCTTTCTTTCTTTCTTTCTTTCTTTCTTTCTTTCTTTCTTTCTTTCTTTCTTTCCTTCTTTCTTTCTTTCCTTCTTTCTTTCTTTCTCTCTTTCTCTCTTTCTCTCTTTCTCTCTTTCTCTCTTTCTCTCTTTCTTTCTCTTTCTTTCTTTCTCTCTTTCTTTCTTTCTCTCTTTCTCTCTTTCTTTCTCTTTCTTTCTTTCTCTCTTTCTTTCTTTCTCTCTCCCTTTCTTTCTTTCTTTCTTTTTCTCTTTCTCTCTTTCTCTCTTTCTCTTTCTTTCTTTCTTTCTCTCTTTCTTTCTCTTTCTCTTTCTTTCTTTCTCTTTCTCTCTTTCTTCTTTCTTTTCTTTTCTTTCTTTCTTTCTTTCTTTCTTTCTTACTTTCTTTCTTTCTTTCTTTCTTTCTCTTTCTTTCTTTCTCTTTCTTTCTCTTTCTTTCTTTCTTTTTCTTTCTTTTTTCTTCCTTCCTTCCTTCCTTCCTTCCTTCCTTCCTTCCTTCCTTCCTTCCTTCCTTCCTTCCTTCCTCCCTTCCTCCCTTCCTCCCTCCCTCCCTCCCTCCCTCCCTCCCTCCCTTCCTTCCATCCTTTCCTTCCTTCCTTCCTTCCATCCTTTCCTTCCTTCCCTATCTTTTCCCCCTCCTTGTTTTTTCCTGTTCACTGCTCCTGTAGTAGCTTTAGAGGTGAGGTTATGGTTTTTGCCCTGCCTGGTATCCCGTGTCTGGCTGTGCAGTGCAAACACAGCCCTTCAAAACACTAGCAACATTAACACAGAATTCTGAGGATAACTCAAGGATTAAGCACTAGCATTTGCTAAGCAAATAATCTGAGATCTCCATTAGCTGCTTCCAGGAGCATGAATGCACACACTGAAAAGCCTGGTGAGCACCCAGGCCCACAGCCTGCTCTGCTGTACAAGCACAGCGCCGCTGAAATAAAAAACCCCAGCGTGGTTTGGCCTCTGTGGGGAAGCTGCTTCCTGGAAAGGGCTGCTTTGATCTGCTAGGAGCTGGCAGGAAAGGTTTCCCAAGGGATGACACAGCAGCATGCAGATGGAACTGGCTGCTCACTGGAATGGCTTTTTCCACTGCAAAGTCCAAAGATGTAGGTGAAAAAGGAGTTGCATTTTTTGTCTGCATGCACCCAGGCTTGGACCTAGACTGGAGGAGCAGGGCTGCTGGTCCTGGAGCTGGCCCTGTGCTAAGGGCAAAGCATTCAGCAGCCTCCCTTTGAGGAGCTGAGCTCACAGTATCACAGTACATGAGAGGTTGAAAGGGACCTCCAGAGATCATCCAGTCCAACCCTCCTGCCAGAGCAGCATCACCCAGGGCAGGTCACACAGGAATGCAGCCAGGTGGGGTTGGAAAGTCTCCAGAGCAGGAGACTCCACAACCTCTCTGGGCAGCCTGCTCCAGGGCTCCAGCACCCTGACACCAAAGTTTCTCCTCAAGCTGAGGTGGAACCTCCTGGGCTCCAGCTTGCACTCATTATTCCTTGTCCTATCACTGGGTACCACTACAACGAGCCTGACCCCCACCCTTCAGATACTGATAGACATTGATCAGATCCCCTCTCAGCCTTCTCTTCTCCAGACTAAGCAGCCCCAGGGCTCTCAGTCTCTCTTCCCAAGGGGAGCTGCTCCTTGTGTTTCTCACCTCTGTGTGCACACCACTGCCTGTCCTGAAAGCCTGTGCCTGGAAGCCTCAGCTCCACGCATTGTTATCTGGGAGAACAGTGGTTTGTGCTATCTCTGGCCATCTGCCATTTCTCCAGCAGGCTCAGGAACTGTTCTGATCTGGAGATAATTCTACTACGCTTCTTCCTGCAGCCCTCACAGAGCAAAATTGCTGATCTTTGTTCGAACAAATCTCCCTCAGCTCTTCAGGGGAAAGAAAGCAGCAAGGCTGAGAGGAGGCATGTTCCTCTCCACCATCCCCTGGAGAATGCATAAACGATGTTTGTGCTAGAGAGATGCCTTTCAGGCTCTGCTCTTGTGTGAAAGATCACAGCATTTAAAGACAATTGGCAGAAGGAGGCCACCGATGGGTGTTTGGCAAGCTGGGTCTCTCCCTGAGCCTTTCCCAACAAAGCCTGTCTTGTTTCGGGGTGGTGCTCTCCCCTTTTGGAGCAGCATGGATCTTATCAGCCTCCACACAATCTATTCTTGGTGGCTTTCCTCTGGGCTACAAATTCTTGTCTACTTTTGCTCATCTATGGCTAGGTTGTTGATGATATTTATGCACCTAGGAGACAGACTGGCACCTCCTGGGCTTCCAGGAGTCAAGCAGATGTGCAGGTCTTATTGATTTGCTACCTTCACTGGTAGGCACCACTCTGTTATTCAAAACTCAGTCCTGCTTTGGTCTGACCGTGAGGAGATGCACTGTGTGCTGTGCCCTCTGTCCGAGGGCTCATGAATGACCACTGAAAAGGTCTTTCTTTAGTCTGGCACCAGTTGCAGGTGATTCAGGATGCAGGCTACAAAGCCTTATGTGTATTAGAAGAGTCATAGAATGGTCAGGGTTGGAAGGGACCTCCAGAATCATCCTGTTCCAACCCCACTGCCATGGGCAGGGACACCTCACACTACATCAGGTACATCCAGCCTGGCCTTAAAAACCTCCAGGGAATGAGGCTTCCATCGCCTCCCAGGCTCTTCTCAGTTGCACCATGGGACAGGACAAGGGGCAATGGATGGAAACTCCAGCACAGGAGGTTCCAGCTCAACATGAGGAGGAACTTCTTCACTGTTTGGTTTCCAGAGCCCTGGAGCAGGCTGCCCAGAGAGGTTGTGGAACCTTCTCTGGAGCCTTTGCAGCCCTGTCTGGATGTGTTCCTGTGTGACCTGTGCTGGATTCTATGGTCCTGCTCTGGCAGGGGGTTGGACTGGAAGGGCTCCAGGGGTCCCTTCCAATCCCTAAACTAACATCCTGTAATCCTGTGATCCCTGGGCAACCTGTGCCAGTCTCTCACCACCCTCATGGGCAACAACTTCTTCCTAACATCCAATTTCAGTTTCCCCATTTCTAGTTCTGCTCCATCTCCCCCAGTCCTATCCCTCCCTGACACCCTCCAAAGTCCCTCCCCAGCTTTCTTGGAGTCCCCTGCAGATACTGCAAGGCCACAAGAAGGTCTCCTGGGAGCCTTCTCTTCTCCAGACTGAACAACCCCAACTCTCTCAGTCTGTCTCCATCTCATTATCTTCTTCAGAACCACTGATAAGTGCATCTGTGTGAGCAAGGGATGACAGACTTGGCACTGCAGCCGGCAGGTCTGCTGGGCTTGCCAGGGAAGCTCAGCATAGGTAGAAACCAGCAGAGAACCACTGGCAAAAGCCTGATCCAAACTTTTTAGAGATCTCAGATCAAGACTTTCCACCTTCTCATAGTCTTATTTTACCTATGCAGATGTCCCTCTGTTTCCTGTGATGCCAACACCAGGCTTTGTGGATCAGAGAATAGTTTTGGTTGGAAAAGGCCTTTAAGATCATCCTAACTCTACCAAGGCTGGAGCTAAACCATGGCCTTCAGCACCACAGCTCTGTGTCTTGGAAACACGTCCAGGGATGGGGATTCAACCACTTCTCTGGGCAGCCTGTGCCAGGCTTTGAGAACCTTTTCAGGGAAGATTTTTCTTCTAATGTCCAGGTAAACCTGCTCTGGTGCAACTTGAGGCCATTTCCATTTGCCCTATCACTTGTTTACTAGGGAGAAGAGACCAAACCTGTCTCCAGCCTCCTTTCAGGGAGATACAGAGAGCCACAAGGTACTGAACCCCTGACACTGCCAGAGCAATAGTATAATTATCTGTCAGCTCTTTCTGGAAGTAACTGAATATTGCCTATCAGATGTAGTGGATTTCAGAGGCCACAGGTGGAGGACATCCTTGTTGCTTGTCCTCAACAGCCTTGGTAGTGCAATGCTGGAAAAATACACATGGGCAGTGAGGGTGCAGGGAGAAGCAGCCCCACCTGAGCTCAGCAATGTCCCCATTCCCAATGCCAGTGGTGCCCCTGGTTCCTGCAGGATGGGCTCCCACCATACCTCTGCTGCTGGGGTGGAGTGGACAACAGTTCACAGAATCATAGAATAACATAATGGGGTGGGTTGGATCTTAAAGCTCATTGAGGTCCAACCTCCTGCCATGGGCAGGGACACCTCTCACCAGCCCAGGGTGCTCAAGGCCTCAGCCAGCCTGGCCTTGAACACCTCCAGGGAGGAGGCAGCCACAGCCTCCCTGGGCAACCTGTGCCAGTGTCTCCCCAAGTTTCCTTGCTACTAAAGGACAGGGCTCTCTCCAACTCTCTGCTTCTCTCTCTATCTTGGCAAGAAGGGTGTCAGGGAGGGATAGGACTGGGGGGGATGGAGCAAAACTAAAAGTGGGGAGATTGAGATTGGATATTAGGAAGAAGTTGTTGCCCATGAGGGTGGTGAGAGACTGGCACAGGTTGCCCAGGGAGGTGGTGGAAGCCTCATCCCTTGAGGTGTTTGCAGCCAGGCTGGAGGTGGCTGTGAGCAACCTGCTGCAGTGTGAGGTGTCCCTGCCCATGGCAGGGGGCTTGGAGCTGGCTGAGCCTTGAGGTCCCTTCCACCCCTGACAGTTCTGTGATTCTAAGAAAGCACCAGGACCCAGGTCTTTAGCATACCACAGGCACAAGCCAGAGTTCCCAGGCTGCTTGGAAAGAGGAAGGGGCAGGGTTCAAATCCGGGGTCACATGCACCCTACGAAGCTGGCCCCGAGCAGCCTCGCAGCATTTGCCCAGCCTGGCAGGGAGCAGCTCTTGCTGACCTCCAGCAGCAGAGCTTGGGCTGCCTTTCCTCTTTGAATTAGGATATCCTGAAATGCTGATTCACTGCAGGAAGGAGCAAGCAGCACAGGGAGAACAAGAGGAGAATTCATAACAGCTGGGTCAGAAAAGAGAGAGGGAGGGAGAGAGAGAGATGAACCTCGAATTAATTGAGGGGCCTGATCCTGATTTGCCCTGCACAACTGCCACAGGAGGCTTCACCACTGCAAGACTGAATTGGCTGTTAGCAAATTTGTCTTCTCAAGCTCAGAGTTAATTAAATCACTGCAAGTATGCCTGGCAGCTATTTATGCTCCAGGAAAGAAGGAAAAAATTCTGATTCCCCCAACTGGTCCTGCTACAAAAAAAACCAACAAACCAAAAACAAAAGAGAAGAAAAAGGCAAATTGAGTACTGAAAGGTTCTGCATATTCTGGGCTGTAAACTCCTCTCTCTGAGAGTGTGGTGAGGTACAGGACCAGCTTGCTCTCTCCTCTCTTTCCCTCTCTGTGACATTGAAGCTGCACCAATGGCATCTTGCATCAGCGTTACCTCATGTTAAGCATAATGCAATGTTATGAGTCACTGTTATAAATCATGGGCACAGGCTGCACTGCAAGGCTTTTGCAATTCAAGAGCACATCAAGGTGGACTTTGATTCAGTGTTTCTCTTTGGAGGCACACCTAGGTGCAGTGGCTTTGCAGCCTTTCATCCTCTGAACTGGAAGCAGCGTGGCAGCAGCTCAGGGCCAGATCACAGCTGCTACACACACGTGGGGAGGGATCTTTTGGCTCCTCTCTGGGCCCCATGTCCTCCTGGCACACCAGCTGTACCCTGCTGGCACTGTGCTTGACGGGCAGCACTGTCCCTGATGGTCTGCTGGAAACAGAGCCCCTGCCATTAGCTGCTGGACTGCTGGGGTGCCCCTGAAAAGCTGTGCTCTTCCCCCCAGGCAGTGGCACCCCAGCAGGGCTGTGAGCCCACAAGCTGCACTCCTTCTCCACAGTAGGCAGTGGGCTGAGCCATAGGTATGAGAACAGTGCCGTCTCCCCATGGAATTCTTCCAGTCAGAAAAGACCTTTCAGATCAAACCCAACCATTGTTTAACTCTACCAAGGCTGGTGCTAAACCATGCCCCTCAGCACCACATCTCTCTGCATCTTCTAAGCACTTCCAGGGCTGAGGATTCAATCACCTCACTGGGCAGCTTGTTCCAGTGCTTGAGACCCTCTTGGTTCCCATACTTGAAGACTCAGTTCAGCAGAGCTGTTCATTCTCCAGAAAGTCACACCTCTAGTCAGAAAAAAAATCTAAATGTCAAGTTGTTGGGCAGCTTCTTTTCCTAGCCTGGTGCCTTTTCTAGCATTGGGCTGGATGCTTACAACCTTTCATGTGCTTCACCTGCAGGAACTCTGTTCTGTGCTGCTTCTTGTAGTCAGGCTAAGGAAAAGCAAAAGGTATCTTGAATGAAGTAGGGGCAGTTGGCTTCTCTGGAGGAGAGCTCAGCTCTTGCAGTGCTGTGGTGATTGCACACTGTGCAGGAAGTGGGTGAATGGAGCAACACTGGGAATGGGTAGATTGAGATTGGATGTGAGGAAGAAGTTGTTCCCCAGGAGGGTGGTGAGAGACTGGCACAGGCTGCCCAGGGAGGTGATGGAAGCCTCCTGCCTGGAGGTTATTGCAGCCAGGCTGGATGTGGCTGTGAGCAACCTGCTGTAGTGTGAGGTGTCCCTGCCCATGGCAGGGGGGTTGGAACTGGCTGATCCTTGAGGTCCCTTCCAACCCTGAACAATTCTGTGATTCCATGATTCTAAGTTCAGCAAAGTTCTGTGGAAGCAAATTCCTTCTGAGGTTAGAGGGTGAGTGTCCTGAGTGTGGAATAGCTGGGGAGACCTCCTGTGCTTTCCAAATGCTGCTCTCTCCCTTCACCCTTATTATGGTTTTCCCTGAAGGATAAATGACCAAACACTTCAGTCTGCCATGATCCTTGCACCATCCACTTCAGAAATGCCTTCTGGTTTCTCAGAGCTTTGCTTGAGGCTTGCAGCAGCTCTGTCACCCACGTCCTGCACTTCTCCTGTGAGCTGAAAGGATACTTAAGAAGCTGCCCAACAACTTACCATTTAGATTTTTTTCTGACTAGAGGTGTGAATTTCTGGAGAATGAACAGTTCTGCCTGAAATGGGTCTTAAAGTATGGGAACCAGGAGGGTCTCCAGCACTGGAAGAATTCCATGGGGAAACGGCACTGTCCTTATACCTATGGCTCAGTCCACAGTGGAGAGGGAGTGCAGCTTGTGGGCTCGCAGCCCTGCTGGGGCGCCACTGCCTGGGGGGAAGAGCACAGCCTTCCAGGGGCACCCCAGCAGTCCAGCAGCTAATGGCAGGGGCTCTGTTTCCAGCAGACCATCAGGGACAGGGCTGCCTGGAGGAGATTGGACGTGGCACTTGGTGCCATGGTCTAGTCGTGAGGTCTGTGGAGACAGGTTGGACTTGATGATCCTTGGGGTCTCTTCCAACCTTAGTTATACTGTGATACTGTGACACTGTCAAGCACAGTGCCAGCAGGGTACAGTTGGTGTGCCAGGAGGACATGGGGCCTAGAGAGGAGCCAAAAGATCCCTCCCCGCATTTGTGTAGCAGCTGTGATCTGGCCCTGAGATATCCCTGCAGGCAGCACAGCTGGCTAAGAGTAACCAAACCCTTGGGCTTCTGTATCCAGCTGCCTCTCAGCTCCGTCAGGAGGAATGTCTCTATTGGCAGAAGCACACCAGCATACAGCTCACCTCTGTTTGGAGCTGCTGAAAACGATCATAGACTCCAGAGAGTCTAGGAGCCCAGCTCTGAGCAGAGCAGGCCTGGGTGAGGCTTCCCTGATACTGCTGGCACCAGCAAGCAAGTGATATTAAAGCATCAGCAGCACAGCCACACTTCTTGCAGTTCAGAAGGCAGCAGTGCCCTTCCAGCTCTGCTTTTACATTTTCCAACCCTTTTTCACTTTTGGGGTGGGTCTTTGGCTGGGGCACAGAAATGATCCCGAGTTTTGTATTCAGAATCTTCTAGTCCTTGATGTTAGGGATGCACCTTAAAGAGAAAGCTGCTGGATGGTTTTCCTCTTCACTGGAGGACGCTAACTGCTTGTGGCATGATCAGGGCTGTGGCGCAGTCCTGGGTTAGAGTGGATTGAAGTTGGGAAGTGCGTTTCAGGATCACATTTTGTTTGCACTGGTTAGGCCACACCTTGAGTCCTGTGCCCAGTTCTGGGCTCCTCAGGTTAGGAAAGATGTTGAGATGCTGGAAGGTGTCCAGAGAAGGGCAACAAGGCTGGGGAGGGGTCTGGAGCACAGCCTTGTGAGGAGAGGCTGAGGGAGCTGGGGTTGCTTAGCCTGGAGAAGAGGAGGCTCAGGGGAGACCTTCTTGTTCTCTCCAACTCCCTGAAGGGAGGTTGTAGCCAGGTGGGGGTTGGTCTCTTCTCCCAGGCACCCAGCAGCAGAACAAGAGGACACAGTCTCAAGCTGTGCCAGGGGAGGTTCAGGCTGGATGTTAGGAAGAAGTTCTTCCCAGCAAGAGAGACTGATCGTGGAGGTGGTGGAGTCACCATCCCTGGAGGTGTTTAGGAGGAGACTTGATAGGGTGCTTGGTGCCATGGTTTAGTTGATCGGATGGTGTTGGGTGATAGGTTGGACTTTATGATCTCGAAGGTCTCTTCCAACCTATTCTATTCTATTCTATTCTATTCTATTCTATTCTATTCTATTCTACTTACAAGCTCCTGTGAGGGCCTCTGAGGCAAGGAGCTAACAGGGCTGTGCTCCAGACCCCTCCCCAGCTTTGTTGCCCTTCTCTGGACACGTTCAAGTGTCTCAATGTCCTTCTTAAACTGAGGAGCCCAGAACTGGGCACAGGACTCAAGGTGTGGCCTAACCAGTGCTGAGTCAGCTGTACAATATTTTTGCCTAGCTGAAACTGGATGGATGGAGGCAGTTTAGAAGGATTATACATGGATCTTGTGCCTCACTATGACCAGATGGAATATCATAGACTCACAGAATGGGTTGGGTAGGAAGCGTCCTTGAAGACCACCTAGTTCCAACCACTCCACCATGGACAGGGACACCTCCCACTAGGTGAAGTTGCTCAAGGCCTCATCCAGCCTGGTGTGAGGCCTGGAGCACAGCCCTGTGAGGAGAGGCTGAGGGAGCTGGGGTTGCTTAGCCTGGAGAAGAGGAGGCTCAGGGGAGACCTTCTTGCTCTCTCCAACTCCCTGAAGGGAGGTTGGAGCCAGGTGGGGGTTGGTCTCTTCTCGCAGGCAGGCAGCAGCAGAACAAGAGGACACAGTCTCAAGCTGTGCCAGGGGAGGTTCAGGCTGGAGGTTATGAAGAAATTCTTCCCAGCAAGAGAGATTTGCCATTGGGATGTGCTGCCCAGGGAGGTGGTGGAGTCACCATCCCTGGAGGTGTTAAGAGGAGATTGGACATGGCACTTGGTGCCATGGTTTAGTCTTGGGGTCTGTAGTGACAGGTTGGACTCGATGATCTTTGAGGTCTCTTCCAACCTTGGTGATTCTGTGATTCTGTGAATGTTGGAAGGGACTTTAAGGACCATGTAGTTGGGAGCCCCTTGCTGTAGGCTTATGTGAAGAATAATAACCTCACAGTGAGCAGGAGCTGTTTGGGTGCTGCAAAATTTCTGCTGGCCATGCAGTAGGAGTTGCAGGAAGAGGAAAAGCTCATTAGCTTTCCTGGAATGATTTTGGTTGGAAGAGACCTGTCAGATCAAGTCCAATTGTCCACCCAGCACCACCAAGTCACTACTAAACCATGTCCCTCACCACTACATCACAGCAAAGTTTGGGTTAGAATCACCCAATTATAGAATGGTTTGGGTTGGAAGGGACCTTGAAGACCACCCAGTTCCCACCACCCCACCATGGGCAGGGACACCTCCCATCAGCCCAGGTTGTTCAAGGATGCATCCAACCTGGCCTTGAACACCTCCAGGGATGGGGACATCCACAGCCTCCCTGGGCAACCTGTGCCAGAGTCTCCCCACCCTCACTGGAAAGAATTTCTTCCTCATCTTCAGTCTCAGTCTCTCCTCCTCAAGCTTAGATCTGATCCCTCTCATCCTTTCACAGCAAGCCCTTGTAAAATCCCTCCCCAAACATATGTAAAGATGCTTCTGATCTGTGTAACAATGCCTCTGACCAACCTCCCAGACATGGCTGTGAGCCATAGCCAAGGGAAGGAGCGTCCACCCACAGACCCAGACCCAGTTAGAGCACGTTACCCATGGTAAACCCAGCCCTGGCCCACCCTGCAGTTTGCCTGCTCTGTGTAAGTCCTTCTCTTTGAGCAGTCCAGCCTCCAGGGCTGGCACCACAGCTCAGCTCAGTGAAAGTAGAAAAGGAGTCTTAGATGAAGCCCAAGCCTTTCCTGGCAGCTTCATCACCACACGCTTGCTGGGGGAGGGGGGGTTGGAGAGAAGGGGAGGTGGCAGTGGTGTGGGAGAGGGCAGCAGGATTTCCAGCAAGGCCAAGCACTGAGTTTGGAACAAGTCCAGCTCACTGAATGGGAAAACTCCCATTGAGGTTGGTGGGACCAGAGCTGACTGCTTCCAAAAATGCCATCCCTAGTGAGTGCTTGCAGGGTACCACAAGGCTCTGCTGGGCACTTTCCAAGGTGTGGGAAAGATAACTCTAAACCACACATTCTGTGCACTCCTGCAACATTTTCATAGCATCACAGAGTTGTCAGGGTTAGAAGGGGTCTCAAGGATCATCCAGTTCCAACCCCCCCTGCCATGGCCAGGGACACCTCACACTACAGCAGGTTGCTCACAGCCACAACCAGCCTGGCTGCAAACACCTCCAGGCAGGAGGCTTCCACCACTTCCCTGGGCAGCCTGTGCCAGTCTCTCACCACCCTCATGGGGAACAACTTCTTCCTAACATCCAAGCTGATCAATCTTCCTAATGTCTAATCCAAATCTCCCCTCCTCTAACCTGGATCCATCCCCCCCAGTCCTATCACTCTCTGACACCCTCCAAAGTCCCTCCCCAGCTTTCTTGGAGCCCCCTGCAGATACTGCAAGGCCACAATTAGGTCTCCTGGGAGCCTTCTCTTCTCCAGACTGCACAACCCCAACTCCCTCACTCTGTCCTCAGAGCAGAGCAGCTCCAGCCCTCTGCTCATCCTCGTGCCCCTCCTCTGGACACCTCCCAGTACCTCCAGATCCTTCCTGGCACAGAGGCTCCAGAGCTGGATGCATTTTGTTTGTATTTGAAAGGATCAAAGTGCTGGTTTATGGCTTTCCTACTTTGTTGGTTTGGGGAGGTTTTTTTTAAAGATAATAGTCTTAATACAAGTCCCAGCTTGACAGACAAGCTCTGTGTCTTCTCAAGAGCCCAGGGGAAAGATGAAGGGAATGTTAATGTGAGGCTGAATTATGAGAGGGAATTGGACTGCACGAGAGCTGTAATCCACAAGAAGGAATTTTTCATTCCACTTGTCCTCCACTTCCAGCTAATCAGAAGCGGTGATACATGGGCCCACTTGCATTTTGGCTTTCAGCTCCCTCCTATATCTTCTGGGGCTGAAAAGTGCATTCCTGCTGTAGGCTGCAGAGGAGGCGCTGATGGATGCAGGGTCGCTCACCTGCGGCCGTGGCCCCGCGGCCTTCTGGCGTTGGGAGCAAGCCCTGCGCTTCGTGGAGATGCTTCCCAGGGCTGACAGCCTCTGCTGCTGCTGCTGCTGCTGCCACTCACAGCTCAGACTCAGGGCCAGGGGCTTGCCATAAATAACCTCAAATGCCACAGTTGGCACTCGTGCACCTTTAGGGACGGAAAGAATCACTTTGCAGTGAGGGAGCTGGGGCTGTGCAGCCCGCAGAGGAGAAGGCTCCAGGGGCACCTCAGAGCTGCCTGCCAGTGCCTGAAGGGATCCTGCAGGAAGGCTGCAGAGGAACTGTTCCTGAGGGTGTCTGGAGCCAGGCCAAGGGGGAATGGTTTGGAGCTGAGGCAGAGCAGGGTTAGAGTGGAGCTGAGGAAGAAGTTCTTCGGTGTGAGGCTGGTGAGACTCTGGCACAGGCTGCCCAGGGAGGCTGTGGCTGCCTCCTCCCCAGGGGTGTTCTAGGCCACGTTGGATGAGGCCTTGAGCAGCTGAGTCTGGTTGAGAGGTGTCCCTGGGCATGGCAGAGGGGTTGGAGTGGATGATCTCTGAGGTCCCTTCCACCCTGAGCCATTCTGTGATGATTCTTGAGGGAGAAGCTTAACTTTGTGGACATTAACCAGCAGCTCCTTCTCTGCTATGTGCAGCAAGGGCAAGATGCAAACTCAGAGATCATACCCAGGGGGTCTGCAAGCTGCAGCCACAGGCAGGGCTCAGCCTGATCTGATTTTGGACCACAGCCCCAGCCCCAGATCTGTGTAGTGCAGGCCCCAAACATGGGAAGCCACTCAAGATGCAGCATCACCAGGGAGATACTCAGTCCCCAAGAGAGGACAGAAAAAGGCCAAGGTATTTGGAAACCAGCACCTGAACAAGCTCCAAGCTGTGAGCTGATGATTGTGGCTCTACATGGGGAAGACTTCCTCAGCTCTGAGACTCACTACCTGCCACTCTGCCCAAGAACCAGGGCTGGATGGAGTTGACCAGCTCAGGCTTAAAGCAGCTTCATCAACCCATTGCTGTGGCTTCAGGGTAAATGATTCCTTCATCTGTACTGAGGGATAGCAGGGTGTCTGTGTTGGGTCGAGATTACCACACCAACTATTTTGAGAGAATTACCCCTCCCCCCAAAAAAATGAAATTGCCAGACTAGCTCAGTGGGGTGGAAGCAAATGAAGCTTCACTTAGAAGGAAAACTACAACCCACAGCAAACTCCTGGCCAAGCTGTCAGCCCTGGGCTTGGATGGGAGCTCACTGTGTTGGGTTAGGAACTGGCTGGAGGCTGAGCCCAGAGAGTGGTGGGGAATGGTGCCACAGCCAGCTGGCAGCCAGGCACCAGTGGTGTCCCCCAGGGATCAGTGCTGGGCCCTGTGCTCTTTAACATCTTTATTGATGACCTGGATGAGGGCATTGAGTCCATCAGCAGTAAATTTGCTGACGACACCAAGCTGGGGGCAGGAGTTGATCTGCTGGAGGGTAGAGAGGCTCTGCAGAGGGACCTGGACAGGCTGGGCAGATGGGCAGAGTCCAAGGGCAGGAGACTGAACACTTCCAAGTGCCAGGTTCTGCACATTGGCCACAACAACCCCAGGCAGAGCTACAGGCTGGGGTCAGAGTGGCTGAGAGCAGCCAGGCAGAGAGGGACCTGGGGGTGCTGGTCGATGGTAAGCTGAACATGAGCCTGCAGTGTGCCCAGGCAGCCAAGAGGGCCAATGGCATCCTGGCCTGCATCAGGAACAGTGTGGCCAGCAGGAGCAGGGAGGTCATTCTGCCCCTGTACACTGCACTGATTAGGCCACACCTCGAGTACTGTGTCCAGTTCTGGGCCCCTCAGTTTAGGAAGGAGGTTGACTTGCTGGAACGAGTCCAGAGAAGAGCAACAAAGTTGGTGAGGGGTTTGGAACACAGCCCTGTGAGGAGAGGCTGAGGGAGCTGGGGTTGCTTAGCCTGGAGAGGAGGAGACTCAGGGGTGACCTTATTGCTCTCTACAACTACCTGAAGGGAGGCTGTAGCCAGGCGGAGGTTGGTCTCTTCTCCCAGGCAGCCAGCACCAGAACAAGAGGGCACAGTCTCAAGCTGTGCCAGGGGAGGTTTAGGCTGGATGTTAGGAAGAAGTTCTGCACAGAGAGAATGATTGCCCATTGGAATGGGCTGCCCGGGGAGGTGGTGGAGTCGCCATCACTGGAGGTGTTCAGGAGGAGACTTGATGGGGTGCTTGGTGCCATGGATTAGTTGATTAGGTGGTGTTGGATGATAGGTTGGACATGATGATCTTGAAGGTCTCTTCCAACCTGGCCTATTCTATTCTATTCTATTCTATTCTATTCTATTCTATTCTATTCTATTCTATTCTATTCCATTCCATTCCATTCCATTCCATTCCATTCCATTCCATTCCAACCTAGAAATATGAAATGCACTGAATATGTACAAAATAGACAGCATTTACATAGATTTACAATTTATACACAGCACAAGAACCCCCCTGGACAAAACCAGGGGGCTACCAACAGCTTTCACCTATGCCCTGTCCCTAGACAAAGGAAGGAGAAAGAGGAGAAAAGCAGAGAGTAGTTTGTTAGTACTTAGCCACAACAAGAAGGCAGCCAAGGTCAGCAAGCCAGCAGAAGCCAGCAGTCAGTATCTGCTAGAGCAAAGAAACCAAGAAAAGAGAGTTAGTTTACACAACTCACCCTCTGTTAGTTATCAGACCACTAGGATTATTTAGTCCTTGTCATTATTTTCCCTTTCCATCCAGTGGTGATTTATTTGCCTTCTACCACTTCCTGCTCAATCTGTGGGAAATTTCCTAGGCATCAGCCTAAAGCTGCCAGTGTCTACCCACAGGACAAGGGGAAATGGATTTCAGTTGAAGGAGAAAAGATTTAGATTGGATCTTAGGAAGAAATTCTTCCCTCCGAGGGGGGAAAGGCTCTGGAGAGGATTGCCCAGAGTGGCTGTGGAGGCTTCCTCTCTGGAGAGGTTCAAGGCCAGGTTGGATGAGGCCTTGAGTAGCCTGGGCTGGTTGAGAGGCATCCCTACCCATGGCAGGGGGTTGGATTGGACCAAAAAAAACTAGAAATGGGTAGATTGAGATTGGATGTTAGGAAGAAGTTGTTGCCCATGAGGGTGGTGAGAGACTGGCACAGGTTGCCCAGGGAGGTGGTGGCAGCCTCCTGCCTGGAGGTGTTTGCAGCCAGGCTGGATGTGGCTGTGAGCAACCTGCTGCAGTGTGTGAGGTATCACTGGCCATGGCAGGGGGGTTGGAACTGGCTGAGCCTTGAGGTCCCTTCCAGCCCTGACAATTCTGTGGTTCTATGATGCTGCCAGTTTGGCCTGGAGGGGTGTGATAGATGAGGATGGGTTAAACCATCACAAGGGTCCTGGCTCTCCCTGGAGCTGCTGAGCTGGAGTGCTAACTCTGTCTCTCAAGTATGCAGGGGTGCAGAGATGCTTTTTACAGGGGGAGTGCATTCAGGCCTAGGATTTTGGCCTGCTTTGGAGGGAGCTTTGTGGTAGCTTTGGCCTAAGGAAGCTTTGGAGAACTGTGGGCTAGGGCTTTCTTTGTATTTTCTATGCTTTGCACTGTAAGATGTGGTTTATTCATAGCATCTCCATTTAAACTTCCTGATTCTACCCAATCCTGATGTGCAGTGCTTCGGTTAACTGCTTTGAGAAGAGATAGAGAGCTCTGTGGCACTCCTTCAACAGAGACATGAGGCCAGGCTCTGCACTGAGAACAGTTTTGCTGCACAAGCAGGCAGGGTTGGTCCTGCACATGGAAGTCACACTGAATTAGGCTGAAGATCTTGCACTGTGCAGTCTCCTTCACCATGTCTCTGACCAATGACCCCTCTCCAGCAGCTCCAGGTTTCCATGGAATTCTTCTGCAGTTCTGACCCAAACCTCTAGAGTCTGAGCTTTAGAGTCCAGGCTTTTTAGTCTGGTGAGGAAAAGACTGAGAGGGGATTTAATGCATGTTTATCAATAGCTGAGGGCTGGGGGTCAGGAGGGAGGGGACAGGCTCTGCTCAGCTGCACCCTGGGATAGGACAAGGGGCAAGAGATAGAAACTACAGCACAGGAGGTTCCACCTCAACATGAGGAAGAACTTCTTGACTGTGAGGGTGCCAGAGCCCTGGAGCAGGCTGCCCAGAGAGGTTGTGGAGTCTCCTTCTGTGGAGCCTTTGCAGCCCTGTCTGGCTGTGTGACCTGTGCTGGATTCTATGCTCCTGCTCTGGCAGGGGGGTTGGACTGGAAGCTCACCACAGGTCCCTTCCAACCCCTAACATCCTCTGATCTGTGATCCAGGGACATGATCCAAGATGAGTCAGCAACCTGAACTCAGTCACCTGGGCTAAGCAGAGACATTCAGTCCATCATGGAGATTTGGTTAAAGAGGAAAGTTAAGCCAAGGTTTGGGTCAAATGCTGCATTAGACACTTGGTGGCAGAAAGCTCTGAGGTCAGGAAGCCCTGAACATTCACCAAGAGCAATAATTGCTAACATTTGCTGCACAAATGGAACTTCTGCTTTAATGGGGGGGGAAAAAAAGTATTTCCAGGTATTTTGATGTAAACAACTAAAAAATCAATACATGAAGAACAACCTTTTAGTCCAAGGACACAAACAAGACCTGTTTGTGGTACTGGGAGAATGCAGAATGGATCTATTAAAAGAGAAGGGTCTCAGGTAATTGTAGAGAGGATGCTTGGCTCTGCATGCCCAATTAGTTCCAAGAGGCACCAGGATTAATTCATGTTAGAACTGGTTATTGGAGTGACCCTGAGCCTTCTGGTGGAAGTCAGCACCTAATGGACTACATTTTGGTTCTCTGAGGCAAACAGAAAGGAGGTGGCAGAAGGCACAGAGTCTAAATCAGGTCTAAGCCAGCAAAGGCTCATAGAATCCACCTGCCTTTCCAAAGGCACCTCCAGGGCACTCTGAGGTCTCATGTGCCCACTCACATGAGGTCAAGTACTGCACAGCCCTGGGGCTGGTCACCTAGATCCAGAAGCACCCAGTGCTAAGATGTCCTGAAAGGTTTAGAATGAGAGTGACATGTTTTGGTTGGAAGAGGCCTCCAAGATCACCCAGTCCAACCATCAACCCAACACCACCATGGCCATCAAACCATGGCCACAGCTTTCTTGAACACCTCCAGGCATGGGGGACTCCACCACCACCCCCCTGGGCAGCCTATGCCAATGCCTGACCACTCTTGCAGCAAAGAAATCTTTCCTAATCTCCAACCCAAGAGCCCTGGCACAATGTGAGGCTGTGTTGCTATTGAACAATGTCCATAAACATCTATTGCTGCTGCTCTAGCCACAGGCTCTCCTGGTAGTGTCATCTGGAGGCCTGCAGCAAGGAAATCAGCCTTGCCTTAAGCATTCTGGATGTGATACTAAACCTGAGACCACACACAGAGCTGTGAGTACAACCATGTGTCCTCTGACAGTGATACCCCCACATGGGACTGCAACAGAGTCAGAGCACATAGCTGTTATCTTTGGGTACAGAAACCCTGCAGTCCTCCAACAGTTAACTACAGGGAGGGTACAACAGTGTGACAATAAAGAAGTTCAATAAAGAGTCAAGAATATGCAGCCAAAAAGCTTGGGTGGAGACCCTGGAGAAAAAAGAGAAGCTCTAGGAAGAGTATTGTGGGCTGCATCCAAAGCAGTGTGACCCACAGGACAGGGGAGGGGATTCTGCCCCTCTGCTCTGCCCTTCTGAGATCCCACCTGCAGCACTGCCTCCAGCTCTGGTGCCCACAGCATGAGAGGGACATGGAACTGCTGGAGAGGATCCAGAGGAAGTCACAAAGCTGATCAGAGGGCTGGAGAACCTCCCCTGTGGGGACAGGCTGAGAGAGTTGGGGCTGGTCAGCCTGGAAAAGGCTCCCTGAAGACCTTAGAGCAGCCTTACAGTGCCTGAAAGGGGCTCCAGGAGAGCTGGGGAGGAACTTTTGACAAGTGCCAGGATGAGGGACAATGGATTGAAGTTGGAGAAGGGCAGATTTAGGCTGGAGGTGAGGAAGAAATTCTTCACCATGAGAGTGGTGAGACGTTAGAACAGATTGCCCGGGGAGGCTGTGGCTGCCTCCTCCCTGGAGGTGTTCAAGGCCAGGTTGGATAAGACCTTGAGCAACCTGGGCTGGTAGGAGGTGTCCCTGCCCATGGCAGGAGGTTGGAGTCATCTGATCTTGCCCAGAGCCCTCACCTTGGATATTTCCAGGCATGGAGCCTCAACCACCTCCCTGGGCAACCTGTTCCAGTGTTCCACCACCCTCCTGGTGCAGAACTTGTTCCTCACATCCAATCTCAATCTGCTCTGCTCTAGTTTGAAGCCATTGCCCCTGGTCCTCTCCCTGCAGGCCTTTGCAAACAGCCTTTCTGCAGCCTTCCTGTAGCCCCCTTCAGATATTAGGAACTCCCTGGAGCCTTCTCTTCTCCAGGCTGAACACCCCCAGCTCCCTCAGTCTGTCCTCATAGCAGAGCTGCTCCAACCCCCTGAGCATTTTCATGTCCCTCCTCTGGACCCTCTCCATCAGCTCCAGGTCCTTCCTGTGTTGAGGGCTCCAGACCTGCACACAGCACTGCAGGTGAGGTCTCAGCAGAGCAGAGCAGCGTGGCAGAACCACTAAGGCCGGTAAGTGACACAGGAAGATGAAGAGGTTTTGCTCAGACTGGATGAACCTTAGGAAACTCCACTTTCTTCTGCACAGGAGGCAATTTTCATTGACAACAGGCCAGAAGATCCTTGTTAAAATTCTTGGCCTGGAGAGGGGTGTGCTGCTCTTGACAGCTGTTGGGCTAGAGAGATAGGCTTTGCTGGTAGGATCTTATCTGTGATAAGTGGAAGCTATTTGAACACATGGAGGTGTGGATCCATTGTCCCAGTTGCAACTGGAAGGGGGAAAACTCCTAGTTCTACCATTTCATTTGGAAATGGTCTTTGTGGAAGACTGACTAGGGGAAAAAGATTGCAATTAACACCAAAACTCATGTTGCTTTCTGATAATGTGACCATTTGGACCTGTAAACACCCAGGGTGTGGGAAAACACAAGGTGTGACTGTGAGCAGCTTTCTGCCTTATGGGAACTCACATTAGCTGCAGGCTGATTAGCTGGAGGACTGTTGGGAAATCTCTCTCCAGATGACAAGAATAGCTGCCACTTGCCTCAGCAGCTGGCACTGGATGAGAGCAAGATGAGAGCCCACCCAGGCCACAGCCACCCTTGGCAATGGGCTTCAAACCTCTGCACCAGGATAGGTTGGAACAAGGTGGGGGCTGGTCTCTTCTCTTCAGTAACAAGTGATAGGATGAGAGGAAATGGCCTCAAGTTGCACCAGGGGAGGTTTAGGATGGACATGAGAAGAAACTTTTAAGCCCTATGAGGAGAGGCTGAGGGAGCTGGGATTGCTTAACCTGGAGAGGAGGAGGCTCAGGGGAGACCATCTTGCTGTCTACAACTCCCTGAAGGGAGCCAGGTGGGGGTTGGTCTCTTCTCCCAGGCACCCAGCACCAGAAAGAGTGGACA
Source organism: Dryobates pubescens (assembly GCF_014839835.1). NCBI lineage: Eukaryota > Metazoa > Chordata > Aves > Piciformes > Picidae > Dryobates > Dryobates pubescens. The sequence goes on along the minus strand of NC_071612.1, from coordinate 17,886,933 downwards.
CAGTCTCAAGCTGTGCCAGGGGAGGTTTAGGCTGGATGTTAGGAAGAAATTCTTCATAGAGAGAGGGAGATTGCCTGTTGGAATGTGCTGCCCAGGGAGGTGGTGGAGTCCCCATCCCTGGAGGTGTTTAGGAAGAGCCTGGCTGAGGCACTTGGAGCCATGGTTTAGTTGATTAGACGGTGCTGGGTGATAGGTTGGACTTGATGATCTCAAAGGTCTCTTCCCATCTGGTCTTTTCTTCCCTTTCCCTTTCCCTTTCCCTTTTTCCCTTTCCCTTTTTCCCTTTCCCTCTTTCCCTTTCCCTTTCCCTTTCCCTTTCCCTTTCCCTTTCCCTTTCCCTTTCCCTTTCCCTTTCCCTTTCCCTTTCCCTTTCCCTTTCCCTTTCCCTTTCCCTTTCCCTTTCCTTCATTTCAAGGGTTCTCAAAACCTGACACAGCCTGTCCAGGGAGGTAGTTGGATCTCCACCCCTGGAGGTGTTTGCAAGAGGCAGAGCTGTGGTGCTGAGGGCCATGGTTGAGCTCCAGCCTTGGCACAGTTTGAGAATGGTTGCACTAGATGAGCTTAATGGACTTTTCCAAAGCCATCCTATGACTTCATGATCTCTTCACAATAGTGTGGCTGAAGGGACTGGAAGTAAGTTTGAGACAGCTCAGGTGCTCTTTCCTGCTGAATGAACAGCAGGTGGGCAGGGCAGGTCATGGCTACACCTTCGTGTGCCGGGGACCAGGTTGGGAGAAGTCTGTTAGCTGTTAGGAGTGAAGCTTATGGAAGCCTCTCTGTGAATCAATCATGAAGGCACCTCGTGCTGCTTTCCAGACCCAAGAAGTTAATGTACAAGTGAAGCTAAGGACTGTTGTGTTTGCCTAAAGGCAGCACTGAAAAATTAGTGTAGAGACACTTTGCAATCAGCTGAGATGGTTGGTAGAAAGGAAAACCCATCAGGTCTTTACCAAAACTGCTGGCTTGGAGAACTGACATTCATGTCATAGAATCACAGAACTGTCAGGGTTGGAAGGAACCTCAAGGATCAGCCAGTTCCAACCCCCCATGGGCAGGGACACCTCACACTACAGCAGGTTGCTCACAGCCACATCCAGCCTGGCAGCAGAAACCTCCAGGCAGGAGGCTTCCACCACCTCCCTGGGAACCCTGTGCCAGTCTCTCACCACCCGCACGGGGAACAACTTCTTCCTCACATCCAATCTCAATCTCCCCACTTCTGCTTTTGCTCCATTTTTGTTTCAGCCTGAGAAATGTTCCTTGCTCTGAATTGTTTGCCAAGTCCTTGAGGGTTAACTCTCAGAGCTAGGTCTGAACTAAATGCAGCTATAATTAACTGTGTGTGTGGCTATGGGCTGAGCATCTTTGGAAGCAATACTCAGGGATATTCTTTTGCAGCTACCACTCTTGCCAGTACCTGGCTTTATTAGTTTAGCACAAGAGGTGTTTGCTGATGAGTTGCCTGGAAGAGGCAAGGCTGTGATTTGGGTTCCTATCACTCTTTGGAAGGTTTTCTCTTGACAGCTTAAGCATTTGTCAAAATGCTCTACCTGGTTGCTCCTAGGTCTCTGCTAGGCAATGCCAGCACTGCTTCATTTGAGAGCTGCACCACCAGTTACAGGGGAGGTGGAGTTCAGTGGGAATGACTCAGCCCTGTACCATTCCTCTCTCTGTGAGGAGGATGAATTCCAGTTGTGTCATTTCCTGTTTTCCCTAGCTTTTTTTCACTTGAAGAATGACTCAGGCTCCGTGACACAGCCCAAAGTGATGAGCAGCAATCAAAGGATCACAGAATTGTCAGGGTTGGAAGGGACCTCAAGAATCAGCCAGTTCCAACCCCCCTGCCATGGGCAGGGACACCTCACACTACAGCAGGTTGCTCACAGCCACATCCAGCCTGGCTGCAAAAACCTCCAGGCAGGAGGCTTCCACCACCTCCCTGGGCAGCCTGTGCCAGGCTCTCACCACCCTCATGGGCAACAACTTCTTCCTTACATCCAGTCTCAATCTCCCCTCCTCTAGCTTGGATCCTTTTCCCCCATCCTATCACTCCTTGACACCCTCAAAAGTCCCTCCCCAGCTTCCTTGGAGCCCCCTGCAGATACTGCAAGGCCACAAGAAGGTCTCCTCAGAGTCTTCTCCTCTCCAGACTGCACAACCCCAACTCTCTCAGTCTGTCCTCAGAGCAGAGCAGCTCCAGCCCTCTGCTCATCCTCATGGCCCTTCTCTGGGCACCTTCCAGCACCTCCAGATCTTTCCTGGCACAGAGGCTCCAGAACTGGACCCAGAGCTCCAGCTGTGGTCTCAGCAGAGTGGAGCAGAAGGGCAGAATCCCCTCCATGGCCCTGCTGGCCACACTTCTCTTGCTGCAGCCCGGGATACGATGACATCCCTGCCTGAATAACCCCCAAGACTTGAACTCACTGAGCAGGAGAAGTGAGTTTTAGTTCACCTTATCTGGGAATACTTCCAGTTTCTTCAGGGGATGGGATGCTAAAGCAGAAACTCTAAGCACAGTTACTTTCTCTTTAAAAGAGAAGCCAGGTCATCCTGCAGTTTGATGACAGCTTGAGGCACTGATGTTTAGAAGCCCAGCCTGAGGATAAAGATCTCTGTCAAAAGGTCAAACCTAAAAGCAGTCACCCTGGGCACAGGATGCTAGAAGAATGATTCTGACTTTGGAAAGGTCCAGCTTGGCAGGCATCCCTCAGTTAGGATTCCATTGACTTCATTGCTCTGATCCATACATTGACTGCAGGGCTGAGCTCCCAGGCTAAAGCAGGGGTTAGGGTAAATGGTATTTTCAACAATGGGTACTCAGCATCTATTTAATCCATGGCAACATACCTCAGAGGTCTCTCTGGCTTAGAAATATCAGTGGGTTTGAGGGATTTTTACTTTGTGACCAGAGTGTGAGGAAGGTGGAAACCATCCACTGTCTGTATCCTGGGCTCCATCCAGAGCAGGGGCAGCAGCAGGATGGGAGAGGAGATTCTGCCCCTCTGCTCTGCTCAGACCCCACCTGCAGCACTGCATCCAGTTCTGGAGCCCCCAGCATAAGAAGGACTTGGAACAGCTGGTGAGGGTCCAGAGGAGGTCACAAAGATGATAGAGGGCTGGAGACAGGCTGAGAGAGTTGGGGCTGCTCAGCCTGGAGAAGAGAAGGCTCCAGGGAGACCTCAGAGCAGCCTTCCAGTACCTGAAGAGATTCCAGGAGAGCTGGGGAGGGACTTCTGACAAGGTTTGGGAGTAACAGGATGAGGAACAATGGCTTTGGGCTGGGAGAGGAGAGACTGAGACTGGAGATGAAGAAGAAATTGTAGAGAGTGAGGGTGGGGAGACCCTGGCACAGGCTGCCCAGGGAGGCTGTGGGTGCCCTCTCCCTGGAGGTGTTCAAGGCCAGGCTGGATGAGGCCTTGAGCAAGCTGGGCTGGTGGGAGGTGTCTGTCCCTGCCCATGGCAGAGGGTTGGAACTGGATGATCCTTGAGGTCTCTTCCATCCTAAACCATTCTGTGACTCTAGGAACCTGGAGTTCATTTGACATGTCCCAGGCCAGTCAAAACTGGGTTCTCATTTCCTTTATGCCTTCTCCCCTAGTGGCAATTTCTAACACCTTGTTTCTTTATTTCCCAAACTTCTTGATCATCATCTTTTACTCACTCTTGGCACCAACACCTCTCCAGTATCTTTTCTGGAGAGGAAGATGGGTGCTGTAGGAAACTTGTGCAGTGATAGGGAGGTGAGCCTGCTAATCCTACCCACAGCTCTGCCTCCAGCTCTCTAACACCATCCCCGCCTTCCCTTCTGCTTAGCTTCATTGTGCAAAGTGCCCAGGTAGGGCAGACAAGAAGACTGCTCAGTATTTCACAAGCTCCCATCCATCACATCCCCAGTGTCAGTTTTGCTTGGACAGCAGCACAGGAGGCTCCTAGATAAATTTCCCCTTAATCTCCCAGCCCCATTTCAGCAAGGGGCTAGGAAATCACACTTCCACTGCAGCAAAAGCTGGCTGCAGAACGATGGTGGTGAAGGGCTTTGAGGCACTGCAGCCATCTCCCAGCAAGAGGGAGGTGGAAGCACTGGGAAAGAAAAGCAGATTTATTCATTTGCTTGCTTTCTCTCTCTGGTTTGTTTTTGCTGCTTGGGTTTGGGGTTTTTTTTGCTGCTTTGTTGGTTGGGTTTGGTTCATATATATGTATTTTTTTTTTCCCCCAAGCTCCATTTATTTTTTGATGACTGCTCTTTAAACTTCCTACCCCATGACACTTCCTTGGCACTGGGCTGAGCCAGTCTAATCTGGGTGATAATGGCTCTCCCAAAGAGGTGGGGTTTTTTTTTTCCAAGCAAGCAGTTTATCAAACCCATTGGCAGCTGGCTTTTCAAGGGAGTCCCTTTTTTGTTTCTTCTCCTTTCTTTTGTTTCCTTCCTGTTCAAATACATTTCTCCTGTTCAAAGAGCTATTTAAATATATATTAATGGCATTTAAATATATTTCTATATATATTTAAATATATAAATATAGTTAAAGGTGTACTTTAAATATATGTTTAAAGGCATTTAAATATATTTCTATATATATTAATTTAAATATATTTCTATATATATTTAAATATATAAATATAGTTAAAGGTGTACTTTAAATATATATTTAAAGGCACTTAAATATATTTCTAGATAGATTTCAATATATAAATATAGTTAAAAGTGTACTTTAAATATATATTTAAAGGCACTTAAATATATTTCTAGATAGATTTCAATATATAAATATATTTAAAAGTATATTTTAAATACATATTTAAAGGCATTGAATATATTTATCTATTTAAACATGTATTTAAATACATTTAATTATATATTTATAGGTATAGTGACATATATGAAAGATATTTATTAATTAAGATATTGTATATAATCTATTTATTAATATATTATATATAATCTATTTATTAATTAATATATTGCATATAAGCTATTTATTAATTAATATATTGCATATAAGCTATTTATTAATTAATATATTATATATAAGCTATTTATTAATTAATATATTATATATAATAAATGTGCTGGGCCCCAGCCTCTTTAACATCTTCATTGATGATCTGGATGAGGGAGCTGAGTCAGCCATCAGCAAGTTTGCAGATGACACCAAGTTGGGAGCAGATGTTGGTCAGTTAGAGGACAGAAGGGCTCTGCAGAGGGATCTCGACCGACTGGACAGATGGGCAGAGTCCAATGGGATGGCATTTAACAAGCCCAAGTGCCAGGGGCTGCACTTTGGCCACAACAACCCCATGCAGAGCTACAGGCTGGGGTCAGAGTGGCTGGAGAGCTGCCAAACAGAGAGGGACCTGGGGGTGATGATTGACAGCCACCTAAACATGAGCCAGCAGTGTGCCCGAGTGGCCAAGAGGGCCAATGGCATCCTGGCCTGCATTAGGAATAGTGTGGCCAGCAGGAGCAGGGAAGTCCTTGTGCCCTGTGCTCAGCACTGCTGAGGCCACACCTTGAGTCCTGTGTCCAGTTCTGGGCTCCTCAGCGTAGGAAAGAGGTTGAGCTGCTGGAAGGTGTCCAGAGAAGGGCAACAAAGCTGGGGAGGGGTCTGGAGCACAGCCCTGTGAGGAGAGGCTGAGGGAGCTGGGGTTGCTTAGCCTGGAGAAGAGGAGGCTCAGGGGAGACCTCATTGCTCTCTCCAGCTCCCTGAAGCCAGGGAGTTGGAGCCAGGTGGGTGTTGGTCTCTTCTCCCAGGCACCCAGCACCAGAACAAGGGGACACAGTCTCAAGCTGCACCAGGGGAGGTTTAGACTCGAGGTGAGGAGAAAGTTCTTCACTGAGCGAGTCGTTCGCCATTGGGATGTGCTGCCCAGGGAGGTGGTGGAGTCACTGTCCCTGGAGGTGTCCAAGAGGGGATTGGATGTGGCACTTGGTGCCATGGTCTAGTCATGAGGTCTGTGGAGACAGGTTGGACTTGATGATCTTTGAGGTCTTTTCCAACCTTATTGATTCTATGATTCTATGCTTCTCTTGCTGCAGCCCAGAATATGATGACATCCCTGCCTGAATAACCTCCAAGACTTGAACTCACTGAGGGGGAGAAATGAGTTTTAGTTCACCTCATCTGGGAATACTTCCTAGTATGGCTAGGGAAGGAAAACTTTCCAGAGAGGACATCCTGGTAGCAGGAGGAAGGGCTGGGTGAGACAATTTTGTGCTGGATACCACACAGCACAGTCTGGCCCCAGCCACATCTCCTCAGAGCATGTGGAACCCAGCCTGAAGCTCACAGCTCCAGCTCATGACTTAATGGTTCCCATTCCCAGTTTGCTGCTCAGAGATGAGGCTGCAGGTACTTTCTCTCTGGGGAAGCCTGGAATGTGTTGCCCAGAGAGGTAAAAAAAGGAAAGGAATCCCAGAGGCTGGCTTGCAGCTGTTATCAGATATGATGGGAAAGGGAGGGGGGGAGGGAGAATACCTGGCAGGAGAGCTGCTCCAGCAGGGCCTGCCTGACGTGGCAGTGTGGGCTTCTGCCTCCATCATTCCTCACAAATCTGAGCAGATTTTGCTGGGCTGCTGACACCAGGGGCTGCTACACCGTGCCCGCTATCTCCAGAGCAGAAAGAAAAACTTCAGGACCTTACTTGACTTTCCCAGGCCATGATTAGAGTCACAGAGCTGTAAGGGGAAAGCACTGAGCAATGAGCAAGAGGGATGCAGCCTCTGAGCCACAGTGGTGGAATCCCTTGTCAGAGTGATTTTGCAAAATGGAGAGGCCTTAGGCAGAAGATTATCCCAGAGGCAGCTATGGTGGGACCTAAGGTGTGGTCCTAGAAGGACCTGTCAGTGGTAGAAAGCTGAAGTGTTATGACAGAATCATGAGAAGGATCTCAACAGGCTGGAGAAATGGCCAGTGCTAGCTGCAGGAGGTTCAACCAGTCACAGGGCAAGGTCCTGCAGCTGGGTTGGGGCAACCTCAGGCACAAATCCAGGCTGGGTGCAGAGCAGGTTGAGAGCAGCCCTGAAGAAAAAGACTTGGGGGTGTTGGTTGCTGGCAATCACAGAATCATCCAAGGTGGGAAGGACCTCTGAGATCATTCAGTCCAGCAATGCAGGAGCCAGCAGTGCCCTCCTGCAGCCCAGCAGGCAGCTGTGTGCTGGGCTGCAGCCAGAGCAGGGTGGGCAGCAGGGCAGGAGAGGGGATCCTGCCCCTGGGCTCTGCTCTGCTCAGACCTCACCTCCAATCCTGCCTCCAGCATTGGTGTCTCCAGCAGAAGAAGGACACAGAGCTGCTGGAGAGAGTCCAGAGGAGGCCACAGAGATGGTCCAAGGGCTGGAGCAGCTCTGCTGTGAGCACAGGCTGAGGGAGCTGGGGGTGTTCAGCCTGCAGTGGAGATGGCTCCAGGGGGACCTCAGAGCTGCCTGCCAGTGCCTGAAGGGATCCTGCAGGAAAGCTGCAGAGGAACTTTTCCTGAGGGTGTCTGGAGCCAGGCCAAGGGGGAATGGTTTGGAGCTGAGGCAGAGCAGGGTCAGACTGGAGCTGAGGAAGAAATTCTTCAGTGTGAGGCTGGTGAGACTCTGGCACAGGCTGCCCAGGGAGGCTGTGGCTGCCTCCTGCCTGGGGGTGTTCAAGGCCGGGTTGGATGAGGTCTTGAGCCTCATCTAGGAGTCTAGGTGAGAGGTGTCCCTGGGCATGGCAGAGGGGTTGGAGTAGATGATCTCTGAGGTCCCTTCCAACCTGAGCTATCTCATGTGCTAGGGGTTGGAAGGGGCCCCCAGATACCCTATTCTATTTCACACAGCAGTGCCTGCAGGTCGCAAACATCCTTGTGGCTTCCAATGAGATGACCCTGATTAGGTGGGGGGAGAAATTGAATTGAGAAAAAGCCTATGTGCTTTTAACCCTAAATGCAACTGGTCTTCAGGACTCTCCATTATGAATGCAGCCCCTGACATTGATTTCCTGCTGCTTTTTTTGGTTCTCTCTGCTCCCAGAAGCGGTGATAAATTGATGTAGTACATGGCAAACCACGGAGGTTATCACAAGTGTAAGAAAAATATGCAGGGGAAAATACTTTTTTTTTTTTGCTCTGCATTCCTCTCAGCTTTCCCTGGCCTTGCTCTCAGGCTTCTGTGTTCTGCACTGAGGCATTCACTGAGTGAAGGGTGCTAGGCCTTCTGTCCTCTAGTTTAGACAAGGCAACGGAAGAGAAGAGCATCTCCTTCACCTGGGGGTGCTGGCAACAGTGCTGTGACCATGCAGAAGCATCAACTGATCCTCTTTTTCCTTACCCCTTTGCTATTCTCTGGACAAAGAATCATAGAATCAGCCAGGCTGGAAAAGACCTCAGGGATCATCAGTTCCAACCTATTACCTATCACCCAACACCTCCTGTCACCTAAACCATGGCTCCAAGTGCCCTTGAGGCTCCACCCTGGATGTGTTCCAAGGCAGGCTGGATGGGGCTCCAGCAACCTCTTCTTGTAGGAGGTGTCTCTGCCTATGGCATGGGGGTTGGAAGCTGATGATTTCTAAAGTCTCTTCCAATCCAGACTGTTCCATGGTGCTCTGATGCTGTCAGATCAGCCTTACCTACACAGCCCCTGTCATTCTGCTGCCTCATCTCACTCCAGACCTCACTGCCAGGTGCTCTAGGTGTGGTTGGGTTCTCAGAGCTGAGAATTTGCTCAAAGGCTAAATGTGACCTTGGCTTTATTGTACAAGCTTAGCACTGTTCTTACTCAAGGATTCCTTCTTCTAAAGCAAAAACTACATTTGTGATGCTACTCCTGAGGGCTGAGGAGCTGTAACTTACCATTGTCTCTCATCTGCCACAAGGTGAAAGAGGCAGCTTTGCCTCTCTCCATTGGTTTCCCTAGCCCAAAGAAATCACACAATGGACTTCTGGGGATCATCCAGTCCAAAACTGCCTGCTCCAGCCACAGGGGCAGCCACAGCAGCTTGCCCAGGAGCACAATGTCCAGAGCAGGAGACTCCACAACCTCTCTGGGCAGCCTGCTCCAGGCCTCCAGCACCCTCACACCATTTTGCTTCACATTCAGATGGCATCTCCTGGGTTCCAGTTTGTGCCCATTGCTCCTTGTCCTGTCCCTGAGCACCACTGACAAGAGCCTGGCCCCAGCCTCTTGCCCTGTGCAGGTCCTTTAGCTCTTGCTGAGCATTGCTCAGATCCCCTCTGGGGCTGCTCTTCTCCAGGCTCAACAGCCCCAGGGCTCTCAGCCTTTGCTCCTCATAGAGGTGCTCCAGTTGGGACCACTGTCCAAGCCCTGCCACATTCTTCTCTAGAGTGAAAAAATCCCTCTTGTTTTGCCAAGGGCTGTGTTCTCTTTGACCTGTAGTAAAAGTATGTGTGCAGGCACTTGTAGGAGACAGGTATTTCCTGACCCAGGGGATCTGGTGTCAGACAAAATTAGGAAAGGTTAGGCCTTGCTGGGATAGGAATCAGTGTCTGCTGCCTCACTAATTGCATCTGCCCAAAGACAGGAGCTTGAGGTATTCCTGATGTAGCAGTAAAGGGTCCCGGGAGTCAGGCACTGTGGTATGGGCAGTGTAGGGATGGTGAGGAGGACTTAGCTGCTGTGACAGTCCTGCTGGTGAAGACCATTGCACTGGAGCTGGGATGGTCACAGTATCTCATGCTGTATGTGTACAGAGGACAACAATGCTGGGGGAGGGTCTGGAGAACAGGGCTGGGGAGGAGCAGCTGAGGGAGCTGGGGGTGTTCAGCCTGGAGAAGAGGAGGCTGAGGGGAGACCTCATTGCTCTCTACAGCTGCCTGAAAGGAGGCTGGAGCCAGGTGAGGCTTGGTCTCTTCTCCCTAATATCAGGGAATAGAAGGAGAGGAAATGGCCTGAAGTTGTGCCAGGGGAGGGTTAGGTTGGAAAAACGTCTTGGCTGCAAGAGTGGTCAGGGATTGGCACAGGCTGCCCAGGGGGGTGCTGGAGTCCCCATCCCTGGAGCTGTTCAAGAAACCTGTGGCCGTGGCACCTGGGGACAGGGTTTGGTGTTGGTGGTGGGGTTGGGTTGCTGGTTGGACTGGATGAACTGGGAGGGCTTTTCCAGTTGGAACAATCCTATGATTCTTGGATTCTAAATCCTTCAGCACCGCTTTGTGCTGGGTGCTTTTGAGTCCAGGTGACCAACCCCAGGGCTGTGCAGCGGCTGAGTGGGCACATGAGTGAGTGAGTGGGCACATGAGTGCGTGGGCACATGAGTGAGTGACTGGGCACATGAGTGAGTGAGTGGGCACATGAGTGCGTGGGTACATGAGTGAGTGTCTGGGCACATGAGTGAGGGAGTGGGCACATGAGTGCGTGGGTACATGAGTGAATGGCTACATGAGTGAGTGAGTGAGTGGGCACATGAGTGAGTGGGTACAAGAGTGAGTGAGTGGGCACGTGAGTGAGGGAGTGGGCACATGAGTGCGTGGGCACATGAGTGCGTGGGCACATGAGTGAGTGACTGGGCACATGAGTGAGTGAGTGGGCACATGAGTGCGTGGGTACATGAGTGAGTGACTGGGCACATGAGTGAGTGGGTACATGAGTGAGTGGGCACGTGAGTGAGTGAGTGAGTGGGCACATGAGTGAGTGGGTACATGAGTGAGTGACTGGGCACATGAGTGAGTGAGTGGGCACATGAGTGCGTGGGTACATGAGTGAGTGAGTGGGCACATGAGTGAGTGGGCACATGAGTGAGTGACTGGGCACATGAGTGAGTGGGTACATGAGTGAGTGGGCACGTGAGTGAGTGAGTGGGCACATGAGTGCGTGGGTACATGAGTGAATGGCTACATGAGTGAGTGAGTGAGTGGGCACATGAGTGAGTGGGTACAAGAGTGAGTGAGTGGGCACATGATTGGATGGGCACATGAGTGAGTGGGCACATGAGTGAGTGGGTACAAGAGTGAGTGAGTGGGCACATGATTGGATGGGCACATGAGTGAGTGGGCACATGAGTGGATGGGTACATGATTGGATGGGCACATGAGTGAGTGGGCACATGAGTGAGTGGGTACATGAGTGGATGGGCACATGAGTGAGTGGGCACATGAGTGAGTGGGCACATGATTGGATGGGCACATGAGTGAGTGGGCACATGAGTGAGTGGGCACATGAGCCCTCTGAGTGGCCTGGAGGTGCATTTGGAAAGAGAGTTGGATTTCGATGCTGGACAGCCAGGGAGCTTCACAACACTGAGTTGGGTAGGAGAGACACCATGCTGACAGCAGCCCCTGCAGGAGGCTGAGGTGTGTTTCTGAGGGTGCCAGCCACACATCTGCCCTGACCCAAGCACCCACAGCACCCAGGAGGGCAGCAGCAGCCCCCTAGCAAATTTCCTTCTAGGCAGTACTTTCTTCTGGTTTCACTGGAAAGCAGGACAGTTGGCTCAGCCTGCCCCCAGCCAGGATGCCACTACTGGTGCCACCACTGCTAGCAGCCCCTGCAGCTCCTGAGCTCTCCAGAACTACGATTTGCCAGCCTCCCATGACACATTCACTGCAAAACTCAAGGTGAAGCAAAAAAACCCAACCCAGCAACCAGAAGAGGTTCCTAATGTCAGTGCCCAGAGGTACTGTGCCTGGAGATAACATCAGCAGAGAGAGCCAGAGCAAGCTCTCCTCCAACAAACTATTTCCCAGAGGCTAATGGCAAGGGGGAGAGAGAGAGGAACAAGTACTGACAGTTTGCTGTAGGAGCTCAAAGAGGAAATGGACAGAGCTAAAAGAGCTCCAGCTCTTTGCTCCTGTTTGGCCCAGCTCACAGCCTTTGCTGCTGCATGCAGATGTATTTTCCACAGCTGCCAGAGCTGGGTATACACAGGATCACAGATCAGAGGATGTTAGGGGTTGGAAGGGATCTGTGGAGAGCTGCCGGTCCAACCCCCTGCCAGGGCAGGAGCATAGAATCCAGCACAGGTCACACAGGAACACAGCCAGACAGGGCTGCAAAGGCTCCACAGAAGGAGACTCCACAACCTCTCTGGGCAGCCTGCTCCAGGGCTCTGGGACCCTCACAGTCAAGAAGTTCTTCCCCATGTTGAGGTGGAACCTCCTGTGCTGCAGCTTCCATCCCTTGCCCCTTGTCCTATCCCAGGGCACAATGAGCAGAGGCTGTCCCTGTCCCTTCCTTCCTGACCCCCAGCCCTCAGCTATTGATAGACATTGATCAGATCCCTCTCAGCCTTCTCCTCTCCAGACTAAACAGCTCCAGGGCTCTCAGCCTCTCCTCCCCAGGCAGTGCTGCAGTCCCTTCAGCATCCTTGTAGCCTCCCTTGGACTCTCTCCAGCAGATCCCTGTTGCTGGGTAAGAAGCAGAGGATCTGGGATTGAATTTTTTGTGCCCTTCAGGCATTTGCATTTTAGACAGAGTCAATCCATGAAAGAGATAAAGTTTTAATCTAATGTAGAGGGAGACCTCCAGAGCAATGGTTAATACCTTCAAAGGCACAGCTCCTGACCACCAAAGGTCAGTAATACTTTGTGTTTCTGACACAGACCGAGTTTTTGAGGGGTAAAACACTTTTGGCTCGTGGAAGCCAAGGGAAAGACCAAGGCCTCCTGCCCCGACACAAAGAATCCCCACTTCATTTGATTCCTTCTCTTTTCAGCTCTCCTCTGGCATTTATGAAGGCCCTGGTTTGTCAGAGGCTACTGCAGCAACATAGCCACATTCAGACACCACTGCACACACTTTAATGCACACCAAATAGCCCAAGCACAGTGAATCTGGGAAAGAACAACCCCAGGTGTCAGTACAGGTTGAGGGCTGACCTGCTGGAGAGCAGTGAAGGGACCTGTGACCTCTCTTGTTCACTGAGAGCAGTGAAAAAGACCTGGGGGGTCCTGGTGGATAGAAGGATGAACATGAGCCAGCAATGTGCTCTGGTGGCCAAGAAGGCCAAAGGCATCCTGGGGTGGATCAGAGAGCTGTGATTAGTCAGAGTGGTTATCCTCCCCCTCTGCTCTGCCCTGGTGAGGCCACATCTGGAATATTGAGCCCCCCAGTTAAGAAGGACCTCAATGAACTGTTTGAAAGAGTCCAGCACAGAGCCACAAAAATGATGAGGGGAATGGAAGATCTTCCTCATGAGGAGAGCCTGAGGGAGCTGAGGGCTCTGTTGCTTGGAGAGGAGGAGCATGAGGGTGACCTCCTTGCTGTTGCTAAAGATGTGCAGGGTGAGTGCCCAGAGGCTGGAGCCAGGCTCTGCTGGGGGATGCCCAATGCCAGCACAAGGGGCAGTGGTGGAAGCTGAGGCAGAGGAAGTGCCATGGAAACAGGAGGGAAAACTTTTTCCCCTGTGAGGGTGACAGAGCCCTGGCACAGGCTGCCCAGGGCAGGTATGGTCTTGCTGTTTGGAGATATTCAAGACCCACCTGGCTGTATTCCTGTGTGACTTGCTCTAGGTGACCCTGCACTGGCAGCAGGGTTGGAGTGGATGAGCTTTGGAGGTCCCTTCCAACCCCTGGCATTCTGTGACTGTGATTTTGTGAACCTCTCAAATCACCACTGCAGGCTTTTGCTGAGGACAGGCAGTTCAGGTTACAGTGATGGCCTGGCTTCTGAAGGCTGTGGAGTCAGTTCAGCTCTGAGTGAATCTGCAGAGCACCACTCTGCAAGACAGGAGCAGAACTAAGGAAAGGGTTGGTGACCAAAAGGTAGAGAGGCTGGCTCCAAAATGGCAGAATAGGATGTGAAAGCTTAGTTGAAGAACAAAGTGGACCCAAGTCAGGCTGGGGTCCTGGGGTGATTGCAGCCTGGAGTGTTGGAAATGAAATTAGGCCAAGTGCCCAGAGAAAGGGGAAGAGGAGCCAGGAAGTGTTAGGAAGTGCTCACTAGAACAAACCACAATAAAACAACATAACAACAAAACCAAAACCACCAAAAACCCAACCCAAGCCAGAGCCCCCAAACCCACAAGGGAACAATATTTGTGGCACAGTGTTAAAAGACAAAGCTCTTTCTCATCTCTCTGCCCACTGGCTCCAAGAATTTTTGTGGCCAGACTCTTGTCAGGGGTGCCCAGAGACAGGACAAGGAGCAAGGAGCACAAACTGGAGCCCAGGAGGCTCCAGCTGAACAGGAGGAGAAACTTCTTTGGTGTGAAGGTGCTGGAGGCCTGGAGCAGGCTGCTCCTTCCTTGGAGAGATTCCAACTCCACCTGGGCAAGCTGCTGTGGGTGCCCTGCTTTAGCAGGGGGGTTGGACTGGATGATCCCTGTACACTGCACTGGTTAGGCTGCACCTTGAGTCCTGTGTCCAGTTCTGGGCCCCTCAGTTTAGGAAGGAGGTTGACTTGCTGGAAGGTGTCCAGAGAAGGGCAACAAAGTTGGTGAGGGGTTTGGAACACAGCCCTGTGAGGAGAGGCTGAGGGAGCTGGGGTTGCTTAGCCTGGAGAAGAGGAGGCTCAGGGGTGACCTTATTGCTGTCTACAACTCCCTGAAGGGAGGTTGTAGACAGGCAGAGGTTGGTCTCTTCTCCCAGGCAGCCAGCACCAGAACAAGAGGACAAAGTCTCAAGCTGTGCCAGGGGAGGTTTAGGCTGGATGTTAGGAAGAAGTTCTACACAGAGAGAGTGATTGCCCATTGGAATGGGCTGCCTGGGGAGGTGGTGGAGTCACCATCACTGGAGGTGTTCAGGAGGAGTCTTAATAGGGTGCTTGGTGCCATGGGTTAGTTGATTAGGTGGTGTTGGATGCTAGGTTGAATGCAATGATCTTGAAGGTCTCTTCCAACCTGGTCTATTCCATTCCATTCCATCCTATCCTATCCTATCCTATCCTATCCTATCCTATCCTATCCTATCCTATCCTACCCTATCCTATCCTATCCCCAGAGGTCCCTTCCAACCCCCTACCATGCTGGGATTCTGGGTATCTGTGATTTTGGGTCTTCAGAGAAGGTTGCCCAGCACTTGGGCTCACCTAGCACTGCTCAAACTTCTCATGTTCACACAAAAGCAGAGCCTTTCATCCCAAAGGCTCCTGCCCAGCCTCAGCTGAGGCCAGGCAGGCAGAAGCTCTCTCTGGTTGGCCCTGTGTGCCCTGGAGCAGGAGGCCAACACATAACACGAGGCCTCCTGGCCGCCGAGCCGCTCCAGTCGCTTGCTCAGCTCTTTCCAGGGGAATTGCTCAAGCCTGGCTGTAAATGGGAGGTTAATGAAACAACCCAGAAAGCTGTTTAGGCTCTTCAACTCCACTCCAGGAAAGAAGCTCTACCTGGAGAGCTGACACATGATGTGTTTGGCATGAACCTTTCGAGCCAGCTTGGTGGATGCTGCCAGCAGGCGAGCTCCAAACATTTGGTTGCGTGTTCCAACACCATGCCGGGATAAAAGGCCAGCCTCTGGAACACAGCAGGGCTTGAAATAGGGCTGAGAAATGCAGCCCTGGCCAGTTTCACCTTTAGCAGGAAAAAAAAACAAAACAGAGAAGCTTTTGGGAGAAGGTACAAATGAGGCTCAAAGAATCCCTGTTATTTTCCCAGTTTCTGGGCTCTAACTCCTTCCCCATCTCCTCATCTATCTTCTGAGCATGAATGAGTGAGCAATGAAAGAGGAATGCAGTGGCTGAGAGAGAGAGATAACGAGATAATGCAAGCTGTGAGCCAAAGCTCGAGCAGAGCTGCGAGCTGAGATGTAGATCTGAGCCTGGAAGTTTTTAGGGCAGTCCTTAGATCGTTTGCATGGAAAACTGATTTGCAAACGGGAGCAGAGAAGGTGACCTCACATCCGCTGAGCTCACAGCTGTCAGCATCTCAGCTCTGTGCTTTCTAGGATTTTAATCCTGCCTGCAGACCACACGTGCTGCCACTTCCCTCACGGACTGAAATAAAGCTGCAGCTGCTTTGATGCCTTTCAAATTCCCTGGCTGTGCTGGGAAGGGGCAGAGGGAGAGTGAGGAGCAAAGAAACAGCCCCAAACCGCCCTAAGCTTGAGCAATGGCAATTTCTGTGCCTAAGCCGCAGGAGAACAGCCTCAGGACCCAAGTGTGTGAGAGAAACCAGCTGCTAGGTGCAGGTTTTACACTGCTTGGTTTAGGGCTGCCAAGAGCAGCAGCTTGCAGGTGTTGGTGCACTGCTGCTGACTGGATGACCTTTGGAGGTCACAGTATCACAGTATAACTGAGGTTGGAAGAGACCCCAAGGATCATCGAGTCCAACCTGTCTCGATAGACCTCACGACTAGACCATGGCACCAAGTGCCACGTCCAATCTCCTCTTGAACACCTCCAGGTCCCTTCCAACCCAGATCATTCTTTGACTCTGTGGTTCTGTGCTTCTCTGACTCTGTGATTCTGTGATGTGCTCTTCCTCCTTGCCACTTCCAGTCTATGCTGAGGTAAACTGGAAGGTTTGAAGTCCCAGCACACACCTCTGGCCTTCATAGAACTACAGAACGTTTAGGGGCTGGAAAGAACCTTTAAAGGTTATCAAGCCCAACCTCCCTGAAGTGAGCAGGGTCTTCAAGCTGGGCTTGGCTCCTTCAGGACAGGCTGCCAGGGCCAGGTCAGTGTGGGAAGTTTCCCAAGCTCCCCAGCAGAAGAAAGTGCTTGTCACAAAGGGTTAATTCAGCTTTCCCTATCACTGACCTCCTTCTAGGCTGCCCAGGTTTGGAGCTGCAGGGATCAGCTGGGGTTTCTCAGGGGAAAAATGATGTGGCCACTCCCTGAACCCAGATAATCCCTCTGGCTGGGCTTGCACTGCTGCTATCTGCCAGGTTGGGCAGAATTTAATCATCAAAATTCTGATGGTTGCTTTGAACCACAGAGCAGTGGGAAATTAATTGCTGGAATGAAGTTTTCTAGCATTAACCCAGCGTGGCTGCTAGGTGAGGTCAGCTGCAGGCCTCAGGACAGACAGCAGGGACTAAGCTGCTCTCTGGTCTCATCTGGATTGGTTAACAAGAGGGAGAGAAGATAGAAGGGTAAAGCATCCAGGGGTGTGAAGGATGAGGGGAGGATGAAGCTTGTTATCTTCCAAAGGAAGCAGTGTCGGCTCAGGCATAAGCATGAGAGACCCCCGCAGGAGGAGAGGGAGGCAGGGTGGGGTGAGGGCTGGTGCTGGGGTGTTGGAGATGCTCTAACAGTTCTAAGGAGGCAGAAATTTATTACCAGGAATTGAAGACAAAACATGAACCCAGTTCCTCAGCTTTATTGTTGCACTCTGTGCTCTGAGGGGAGACCGTCTCACCCTTGACAAACCCCTGAAAGGAGGTTGGAGCCAGGTGGGGCTTGGCCTCTTCTCCCCAGTAACAAATGACAGGATGAGAGGAAATGGCCTCAAGTTGCACCAGGGCAGGTTTAAGTTGGGCATTAGAAGAAAATTCTTCCCTGAAAGGGTTCTCAAAGCCTGGCACAGGCTGCCCAGGGAGGGGGTTGCATCCCCATCCCTGGAGGTGTTTCACAGAGGCAGAGCTGTGGTGCTGAGGCCATGGCTTAGCCCCAGCCTTGGTAGAGTTAGAGAATGGTTGGACTGGATGAACTGAAAGGGCTTTGCCAAACCAAACACTGCTGTGATTCTATGATTCTAAGACAGACCGAGTTTTCTTGCAGAGTAGCTTTTGTATGCTCTGTTATGCATGTGAGAGGAGACAGAATACTTCAGGCTCTCCAGGAAGTGCGAGGAACTTGGCTATGCTACACTAAAAGAATCCTTTGATTTCCAGTTTGGAGCACTGGCCTGCAACATTCAGAACAGCTGATGTCTGAGTGAGCAGCTGCTCTGCATTGTTTGTTAATGAGAGACCAACAGGAGGATCAGCACTGCCATGGGCAGGGACACCTCCCACCAGCCCACGATGCTCAAAGCCTCATCCAGCCTGGCCTTGAACACTCCCAGGCAGGGGACATCCACAGCCTGCCTGGGCAACCTGTTCCAGCGTCTGCCCACCCTCGCTGGAAAGAATTTCTTTCTCATCTCCAGCCTCAATCTCCCCTCCTCAAGCTTCAATCCATCCCCTCTCATCCTGTCACTCCCAGCCCTTGACAAAAGTCCCTCCCCAGCTCTCTGGCAGCCCCCTTCAGGCATTGGAAGGCCACTCTAAGGTCTCCCTGGAGGCTTTTTTTATCCAGACTGATTTTAAGGTTCTTGTTCCCTAGTTTGTTTTGATTGACTCCAAACACTCATTAAAATGCTGCCAGACTCCAGGATTGCAGGTAAAAGGTGCAAGTTATTTCCAGAAGCATGGGGGCTGGTCACTCAGCTCCTGTAACTTCCAGCATGCCAGGCTTTGATCTTGGAAATCTGATTTCTTCCTGAGTTTAGCAAATCCTCCTGTGTGATGACCAAGCCTTCTCACTCTGTGCAAACAGGCTGGATTTTGAGCTCTTGTGAATTGATATTTCATTTGTGCATAGAATCACAGAATGCTTTGGGTTGGAAGGGAACTTAAAGCTCATCCAGTTCCAATCCCCTGCCACGGGCAGGGGCACCTCCCACCAGCCCAGGTTGCTCAAGGTCTCATCCAGCCTGGCCTGGAACACCTCCAGGGAGAGGGCAGCCACAACCCCCCAGGGCAGCCTGTGCCAGGGTCTCCTCACCCTCACTGGAAAGAATTTCTTTCTAATTTCCAGTTTATGTCATCTTCAGGTATGAGAAGCAAAGTGCAGTTTATTTTTGACACTCTGTTTAGGAAGATCAAGTGTTGGTACTGCTTGTCGAGCTTCCATAGCAGCACAGGGAGTGCTGGGAGAGTCTCTCAGTTCCTCATTTCATTGCCACATGCAAGCTTTAACAACAGGCAACCCCAAACACAGAATACAGAATTAATCAGGTTGGAAAAGACCTTGGAGATCATCAAGTCCAGACTCTCACCCAACACCACCTGATCAACTAAACCATGGCACCAAGTGCCTCAGCCAGGCTCTTCCTAAACACCTCCAGGGATGGGGACTCCACCACCTCCCTGGGCAGCACATCCCAAGGGCCAATCTCTCTTGCTGGGAAGAATTTCTTCCTAACCTCCAGCCTGAACCTCCCATGGCACAGCTTCAGACTGTGTCCTCTTGTTCTGGTGCTGCTTGGCTGGGAGAAGAGACCAACCCCCCCCTGGCTCTAATCTTCCTTCAGGGAGTTGGAGAGAGCAAGAAGGTCTCCCCTGAGCCTCCTCTTCTCCAGGCTAAGCAACCCCAGCTCCCTCAGCCTCTCCTCACAGGGCTGTGCTCCAGACCCCTCCCCAGCTCTGCTGCCCTTCTCTGGACACCTTCCAGCAACTCAACATCTTTCTCAAATGGAGGGGCCCAGGACTGGACAAAGCACTGTATGGTTGTGTTGCAACTGGAAGGGAAGAAAAGCTGTGGTCAAGGAGGGTCCCTAAAGTGGGACCTTTTGTCTGTGAGCTGTGAAATAAGCAAAGTTACTTCCCCTGCTTAACTCGAAGTGCAAATGGGGAACCAGCTTTGCAGGCAGAACTCAGCTGGCACTGATGAGCATTTGCTCCCTGGGGTGGTGCTGTCACCAGGCAAGCAGAACCCACAGCTTTGGTGGGGACATGGCCTGTGTCAGATGGCAACTCATGGTAGAGAGCAGACCCACCCGTGACTGCCACTCAGGGTGGGCTTTGAACCTCCAGCTTGTACCAGCAGATCCAGAGAGGTGATTCTGCCACTGTACTCTGGTGAGACCTCACCTGGAGTATTGTGTACAGGTCTGGAGCCCTCAGCACAGGAAGGACCTGGAGCTGATGGAGAGGGTCCAGAGGAGACCATGAAAATGATCAGGGGTTTGGAGCAGCTCTGCTATGAGGACAGGCTGAGGGGGCTGGGGGTGTTCAGCCTGGAGAAGAGAAGGCTCCAGGGAGACCTTAGAGCAGCCTGCCAGTACCTGAAGGGGGCTACAGGAAGGCTGCAGAGAGACTGTTTGCAAAGGCCTGCAGGGACAGGACCAGGGGCAATGGCTTCAAACCAGAGCAGAGCAGATTGAGCTTGGATGTGAGGAACAAGTTCTGCACCAGGAGGGTGGTGGAACACTGGCACAGGTTGCCCAGGGAGGTGGTTGAGGCTCCATGCCTGGAGATTTTGAAGGTGAGGCTGGACAGGGTTCTGGGCACCCTGATCTAGTTGGGGATGTCCCTGCTGACTGCTGAGGGGGTTGGACTGGATGAGCTGTGGAGGTTCCTTCCAACCCAGACCATTCTGTGACTCTGTGTCTCTGTGATTCTGTGACACTATGCTAACATGTCCTTCCTCGTCCTTGCCACTGCAGATTCTGGAGGAGAACATGAAGCTGGAGTGCAAGTGCCACGGGGTGTCGGGCTCCTGCACCACTAAAACCTGCTGGACCACCCTGCCCAAGTTCCGGGAGCTGGGCTACATCCTGAAGGACAAATACAACGAGGCGGTGCAGGTGGAGCCGGTGCGCGCCAGCCGCAACAAGCGCCCCACCTTCCTCAAGATCAAGAAGCCTCTCTCCTACCGCAAGCCCATGGACACCGACCTGGTGTACATCGAAAAGTCCCCCAACTACTGCGAGGAGGACCCGGTGACGGGCAGCGTGGGCACGCAGGGCAGGATGTGCAACAAGACGGCGCAGCAGTCCCACGGCTGCGACCTGATGTGCTGCGGCCGCGGCTACAACACCCACCAGTACTCCCGGGTCTGGCAGTGCAACTGCAAGTTCCACTGGTGCTGCTATGTGAAGTGCAACACCTGCAGCGAGCGAACCGAGGTCTACACTTGCAAGTGAGCCCCCGGGGGGTGGGGGCCGGGCAGGCTGGCACGGCCCCGGCCCCGCCGCGCGTTTGCACAAGCACTCGCCCAACCCATGCGGGAGCGTGGGGAGGACCTGCTCTGGCAAGGGGACGTGCTGGTGAACGGAGCCTTCGCTTTCCTGCTCGCGTTCCGTCGGGGGTGTGAATGAGTATCTCAGACTCTTAGGAAAAGTTAGCTGAGAAACTAAACCAAACCAAACCAATCAACCTCCCACCCCGAGCCGCCGGACGCGCAAAGCGGAGAGAAAAAGATTGTCCCGGCGAGCAGCGCCTCGGAAGCGAGGAGCTCTGACTGCCCTGTGGAGAGAGAGCAGCCGGAGAAAAGGCTCTGGGAAGAGGATGCTTCAGAACTTGGGTGTCTAGGGAGCAGGAAGGGGTAGGGGGAGAAAGCCTCGGAGAGAAGGGCTTGGCACAGGACGGGACGGACACTGCCCCAAGGCGAACTGCCCGCGGGGGCGAGGGGATGGCACGGACTGAGGCTTCTCCAGGGGTGAAAAAGCTTCTGCTGGTCGGTGCTCCTCTTTTCCCCTTCGTGCCGTTTGCTGCAGCCAGTCGAACTGTCGAAGCAGACACTGCTTTTACCTGCCCTTTTTTCAATTTTGTTTCGGTTATTTTGTGGTATTTTTGTTTGTTTGGTTGTTGTTGTTGTTGGTTGGTTGTTTTTCCATGTGTGTGCGTGCTGCAGATTTTAGCACAGGGATTTGGGGGACACTCCGGGGGCATAATAATAGCAATATTTAACAATTTATTCAGATAAAACTAATATTAATTTATTTAATTAAAAAAAAAAAAAAGAACTCTACTGGCTTTTTTAAAAAAATTCTTTTGCATTTTTTTCTTTCCTTTGTTTGGGTTTTTGGGGTTTTTTTGGAAGTGGTGGGGAGGGGAGGGGCGAAACTCTTCTGCAATTAAAGTAGATCGTTGGCTGCCTTTGGGGAGTTAACTGTAGAGAGGGCCAGGAGAAAAAAAAGAGAAAAAAGAAAAAAAGAAGAAAAGGGAAAAAAAAATAAAAGAAAAAAAGAGAAGAAAACAGGAAAAGGAAAGAGAAGAAAAAAGGAAAAGAAAAAAAAAAGAAGAAAAAAGAAGACAAAAAGAAGAAAATAGTAAAAAAAAAGGAAAAAGAAAAAAAGAGAAGAAAAAAGGAAAAAGAAAAAAAAAGAGAAGAAAAAAGGAAAAGAAAAAAGAAAAAAGAAGAAAACAAAAAAAGGAAAAAAGAAGAAAAAAGGAAGAAAAAAGAAAAAGGAGAAAAAAGAAGAAAAGAAAAAAGGAAAAGAAAAAGAAGAAAAGAAAAAAGAAAATAAAAGAACAGAAAAGAAAAGAAAAGAAGAAAAAAGAAGAAAATAAGAAAAAATAAAAAAGAAAAGAAAAAATAAAAAATAAGAAAAGAAAATAATAAAAAATATGAAAAGAAGAGAAAAGAAAAGAAGAAAAAATAAAAAAGAAAAGAAAAGAAAAGAAAAAAGAAAAGAAAAGAAAAAAGAAAAGAAAAGAAGAAAAAAGAAGAAAATAAGAAAAAAAAAATAAAAGAAAAAACATAAGAAAAGAAAATAATAAAAAATATGAAAAGAAGAGAAAAGAAAAGAAGAAAAAATAAAAAAGAAACGAAAAGAAAAAAGAAAATAAAATAAAAAATAAAAAAGGAAAGGAAAGGAAAGGAAGGAAAGGAAAGGAAAGGAAAGGAAAGGAAAGGAAAGGAAAGGAAAGGAAAGGAAAGGAAAGGAAAGAAAAGAAAAGAAAAGAAAAGAAAAGAAAAGAAAAGAAAAGAAAAGAAAAGAAAAGAAAAGAAAAGAAAAGAAAAGAAAAGAAAAGAAAAGAAAAGAAAAGAAAAGAAAAGAAAAGAAAAGAAAAGAAAAGAAAAGAAAAAAGAAAAGAAAAAAGAACCAGAAGAAGAAGATCTGGAGCTGTATCTCTTGTTGTGAACTCGGTGGGGGGGGGTTGTTTTCTGTCAGCAGGCTGCTACGTTGTGCCCTGCTGGAGGTTTGAAGGCCAGCAGCTGGCATCTTTCTCTCTGTGCCCAGGCACAAACCCAAGCTGCTGATTTTGGGAGGGGGTTCTTGGTTGGTTGGTTGGTTGGTTTGTTCGTTGTCTCTCCCCTTTGCTGCTGCTGCTGCTGCTAGTTGTCTGGAACAAAAAGTGGTGGGGGTGGGGTGGGGGTTACAAATCTATTTGGTTTTATTACCAGCTTTGGGTCGGTATAGGAACATTAATAAAATAAAATTAAAAATCTAGAAAGAAACGTTGATTTAAAAAAAATATATATTGGGGGGGGTAATTAAAAAAAGGGGAAAAATTAGAAAGAAAAAGTAATTTGACAAATTTTAACAATTGGAAAGGAAGGTTAGTAAAAAAAACAGTTTTAAATTTAAAAGAAACATTCATTAGAAAAAAAAATTAGAAAGAAACATTAATTAAAAGGTTTAAAAAATAGGAAAAAAATTAAAAATAGAAATGAATATTAATTTAAAAGGTTTTAAAATTAGAAAGCCACATTAAGAAAAAGGTTTAAAAAGTAGAAACAAACATTAATTAAAAAAAAATTGAAATAGAAACAAATATTAATTAAAAGCTTTAACAAATTAGAAAGAAATGTTAATTAAAAAAATAGAAACATTCATAAGAGCTTTAGAAATTGGAAAGAAGAAAAAAGAAAGGAAAGAAAGAAAAGGAAGGAAAGAAAAAGAAAAGAGGGAAAGAAAGAAAAAAGAAAAGGAAGGAAAGGAAGAAAGAAAAAGAAAAGAAAGAAAGAAAAGGAAGGAAAGAAAAAGAAAAGAAGAAGGAAAGAGAAAAGGAAGGAAAGGAAGAAAGAAAAAGAAAAGAAAGAAAGAAAAGGAAGGAAAGAAAAAGAAAAGAAGAAGGAAAGAGAAAAGGAAGGAAAGAAAAAGAAAAGAAAGAAAAGGAAGGAAAGAAAAAGAAAATGAAAGAAAGAAAAGGAAGGAAAGAAGATGAAAAGAAAGAAAAGGAAGGAAAGAAAAAGAAAAGAAGGAAAAGAAAGGAAAGAAAGGAAAGGAAGAAAGAAAAAGAAAATAAAAGAAAGAAAAGGAAGGAAAGAAAAAGAAAAGAAGATGGAAAGAGAAAAGGAAGGAAAGAAGAAGAAAAGAAAGAAAAGGAAGGAAAGAAAAAGGAAAGAAAAGAAAGAAAAAGAAAATGAAAGAAAAAGGAAGGAAAGAAAAAGAAAAGAAAGAAAAGGAAAGAAAAAGAAGAAGAAGGAAAGAGAAAAGGAAGGAAAGAAGAAGAAAATAAAGAAAAGGAAGGAAAGAAAAAGAAAAAGAAAAGAAAGAAAAAGAAAATGAAAGAAAGAAAAGGAAGGAAAGAAAAAGAACAGAAAGAAAAGAAAGGAAAGGAAGAAAGAAAGAAAATGAAAGAAAGGAAAGGAAGGAAAGAAAAAAGAAAAGAAGGAGGAAAGAGAAGAGGAAGGAAAGAAAAAGAAAATAAAGAAAAGGAAGGAAAGAAGAAGAAAAGAAAGAAAATGAAGGAAAGAAAAAGAAAAGAAAGAAAAGGAAGGAAAGAAAAAGAAAAGAAGAAAAAGAAAAGAAAAAGAAAATGAAAGAAAGAAAAGGAAGGAAAGAAGACAAAAAGAAAGAAAAGGAAGGAAAGGAAAAGAAAAGAAGAAGAAAAGAAAGAAAAGGAAGGAAAGGAAAGGAAAAGAAAAGAAGAAAAGAAAGAAAAGGAAGGAAAGAAAAAGAAAATAAATAAAAAGAAAAGGCAGGAAAGAAAAAGAAAAGGAAGAAACGGAAGGAAAGAAAAAGAAAAGGACGAAAAGGAAGGAAAGAAAAGAAAGAAAAGGACGGAAAGGAAGGAAAGAAAAAGAAAAGAAAGAAAGAAAAGGAAGGAAAGAAAAAGAAAAGAAGAAAAGAAAGAAAATGAATGAAAGAAAAATAAAATGAAAGAGAAAAAGAAGGAAAGAAAAAGAAAAGAAAATAAAAGAAAGAAAGAAAAGGAAGGAAAGGAAAAGAAAAGAAAGAAAGAAAAAGAAAAGAAAGAAAAAATTTTCCGCATTAGAAAGAAACATGAATAAAATTTTTACAAATGAGCAAGAAACGTTTAAAATGTTAAAAAAAAAATAAATTTCGAAAGAAACCCTGACAAAAAAAAGAAGAAAAATTCGAAAGAAACATTAACCAAAAAAATAAATAAATTCGCCACGTGAATGAAAAAGGACAAATGAGGAAGGAAGCATTGATACAAAAATAAAAGAAAAGAACCCGTAAAATCCTGTTCGGAACATGGCTTAAATAAAGAGCGAAAAGAAGGAGGGACTCCAGCCGAACTTCCATCTTTGGGGACAGCAAAAGCCAAAGAGAGCCTGGCCGACTCCAGCCTGGGGTGAGAGAAGTGTATTTTGTAAGAGGCTATTTTTCTATAAATGCTTTATTTATCCCAGCTCTGGCTTGTTCAACCGGGGCTTCTTCTCCACGCAGGCACCCACCTCCCCCTTCGCCGCTGTTTATGGGAGGCGGGGTAACTCTTAGGGGTGTGCGGAGGCCGGAGCAGCGAGCTGCCTGCAGCCTTGAAGCCTCTCTCCGGATGCAACCCCGCGGCTCCGTGTGCGGAATCCGCAAAGCAAGAAGCGGAGCGGGGCGGGGGGAAGGAGAGGGAGGCGGCTTGTGGCATCGCTTGTGTCACACGGCTTGGATTCCCGCTCGGTGTTAACTGGACGCTCGTTTATCCCATTCAAGGAAAAACAAAACAAAACACCAAAAGAACACACACACACCCCACACCCCACACCCCCCAACCCCAAACCCAAGCAACCCCCTCGGGACGAGCTGCTTCCCACATGCGTCAGGCGCTAAGCGGAGCCGTCCTGAGCGACAAATGTGCTGTGTGTGCTGGCGCTTAAACCTCGGCATTGTGCTGCTGTCGAATCGCATTCTCGTCACTGCGAGGCTGCAGACTATGACTGTACAAACTGGCGTGACACACATCGGCTGATGCTCAGAGATAGGCTACAAAGCTGACGACTCGTCCACCGCCTTTTTTTCCCCTCTTTTTTTTTTTGGGGGGGGGGGGAGGGAGTGAGGGTGGAGGGGCATTTACTTTATCCTCATTTACTTTATCCTTTCCCCTCCCACCCCTCAAAAGGACAGCGCTCAAAAATCCCAGAGGGATTGTATCTCAAGCACAAGCCCTGTGAGGAGAGGCTGAGGGAGCTGGGGTTGTTTAGCCTGGAGAAGAGGAGGCTCAGGGGAGACCTTCTTGCTGTCTACAACCTGAAGGGAGGTTGGAGCCAGGTGGGGGTTGGTCTCTTCTGCCAAGCACCCAGCACCAGAACAAGAGGACACAGTCTCAAGCTGTGCCAGGGAAGGCACAGCTTGAAAGTTCTTCCCAGAAAGAGATTTAGGTCGGACATCAGAAGGAAGCCCTTCACAGTGGGAGTGGTGAACAGGTCGCCCAGGGAAGTGGTACTGGTCCCATCCCTGGAGCCATTCAAACTTGAAGTGAAACTTGATGTGTCCCTGAGCAACCTGCTCCGATTGGAGATGTCGCTGAAAAGGGTAGATTCAAAACTGGCTGTCAGGAAGAAGTTGTTCCCCATGAGGGTGGTGAGAGACTGGCACAGGCTGCCCAGGGAGGTGGTGGAATCACCATCCCTGGAGGTGTTCAAAAAAGGCTTGGATGTGGCACTTGGAGCCATGGTTTAGTTGTCAGGAGGTGTTAGGGATTAGGTAATAGGTTGGGCTTGAGGATCTCTGAGGTCTTTTCCAACCTGGTTGATTCCATGAAAACAAAGCAAAGCAAAACAAATCACATCCAGGCAAATTTAACCACCAGCCACTTGTTTTGCTCCAGAGCCCAGCTAAGCCATTTCGTGCTCCCTATACAGGCTTTCATTTTTTGTCACTGCTAACTCCTGCAGCTTATCTGAGTTGCTAAATATTTCTCTGGTTGTTGGATCATTCCCTTCCTCCTGCTTGACTCACTTGTGACCCATGCTAAAAAAAAACCCAAACAATAAAAGTTGGTTTTCACTGGGTAAAAAACATTCCCCAGCACTACTGCTGATATTGATTCCTGTCTGGGCTGGATCAGATTCTTCCCTGCTTCCCATGCCTGTAGTGAGAATAAGAAGGGCATCCTGGCCTGCATCAGGAAGAATGTGGCCAGAAGGGGCAGGGAAGTCCTTGTGCCCTGTGCTCAGCACTGCTGAGGCCACACCTTGAGTCCTGTGCCCAGTTCTGGGCTCCTCAGGTTGGGAAAGATGTTGAGCTGCTGGAAGGTGTCCAGAGAAGGGCAACAAAGCTGGGGAGGGGTCTGGAGCACAGCCCTGTGAGGAGAGGCTGAGGGAGCTGGGGTTGCTTAGCCTGGAGAAGAGGAGGCTCAGGGGAGACCTCATAGCTCTCTCCAACTCCCTGAAGGGAAGTTGTAGCCAGGTGGGGGTTGGTCTCTTCTCCCAGGCAAGCAGCAGCAGAACAAGAGGACACAGTCTCAGGCTGTGCCAGGGGAGGTTCAGGCTGGAGGTTAGGAAGAAATTCTTCCCAGCAAGAGAGATTGGCCCTTGGGATGTGCTGCCCAGAGAGGTGGTAGAGTCACCACCACTGGAAGTGTAAGACTGGTTGAGGCACTTGGTGCCATGGTTTTGCTGATTAGATGGTGCTGGGTGATAGGTTGGACTTGATGATCTCTGAGGTCTTTTCCAACCTGGTTAATTCTGTATTCTATTCTATTCTCTCCATGAAGGAGACAAGCCCCCAGGCAGCAGGCAGTGCATGCTAACAGCAAGCATTGCAAAGAGCAGGTAGAATCATAGAATTGAATTTGTTTGGAAAAGCTCTTCCAGCTCATCCAACTCAACCATTCTCTACCAAGGCTGGGGCTCAACCATGACTCTCAGCATCACAAGTCTGCCTCTTTGATATACCTTGAGGGATGGAGATTCAACCACCTCTCTGGGCAGCCTGTGTCAGGCTTTGAGAAGGCTTTCAGTCAGGAAGTTTCTCTTAATCTCCACTCTAAACCCCTGTGTCTTTGAACACATATATCTCATGAGTGTGGAGCAGTGACTTTGCTAATCAAACCAGAAGGTGAAAGGAAGGAATCCCCTGAACCTGAGAGCAGCAGCAGCAAAGCTGTTGTGCTGCAGTGCTCAGCATGGAGCTCTCCCCAGGCCTTCTCTCTGACCTGCCCATTGCAGCTCACATGCTCTGTGCTGCTGACAAATCGATGGATTTGTGAAACCAACCACATGGAAAACTCCAAAGCATCAGAAGAAGCCTTTAGGGTTTTACAACTTCACCTCTGCACAGGAGGCTCTGATACCCTTCTTCAAACACGTGGAGTCCTTTTAGATCCAGCTACCTCTCTGCATCATTTGTGCCTTAATCACTTGGTTCTTTGTTTCCAAAGGAAGGATTCCCTTAATTCCTGTCCTTTCTGAAGCAAAACTCCCCCCTAGGATGGCAAAAAGATGAAGTCATCTGAGAGAGTATAAAGAAGTATCACAAAAGGCCTTGTAAAGCACCACCCGAACAACCTAACCTTCAAGAACCTGACAGAGAGTGGCGTGGGGGTTCTCTACCTCACCTCTTGTACATGCATCATAGATTCACAGAATGGTTTGGCACTTGGATGTGCCATTTGCTGGCAGGGTTTAGCTAATGTTGTGGTGTTAGGTCATAGCCTGGACTTGATGATCTCAGTCCTTGAGTCCTGGGTCCAGTTCTGGGCCCCTCAGTTTAGGAAGGACATTGAGACATTTGAAGGTGTCCAGAGAAGGGCAACAAAGCTGGGGAGAGGCCTTGAGCACAGCCCTGTAGGGAGAGGCTGAGGGAGCTGGGGTTGCTTAGCCTGGAGAAGAGGAGGCTCAGGGGTGACCTCATTGCCCTCTACAACTACCTGAAAGGTGGTTGTAGCCGGGAAGGGGTTGGTCTCTTCTCCCAGGCAACCAGCAGCAGAACAAGAGGACACAGTCTCAAGCTGCACCAGGGGAAGTTTAGGCTGGTGGTGAGGAGAAAGTTCTTCACTGAGAGAGTAATTGGCCATTGGAGCAGGGTAGATTTAGGTTGGACATCAGAAGGAAGCCCTTCCCAGTGGGAGTGGTGAACAGGTTGCCCAGAGATGTGGTACAGGTCTCATTGGAATGTGCTGCCCAGGGAGGTGGTGGAGTCCCCATCCCTGGAGGTGTTCAAGAGGGGATTGGAGGTGGCACTTGGAGCCATGGTTTAGTCATGGGGTCTGTGGTGACAGGTTGGACTCGATGATCTTTGAGGTCTCTTCCAGCCTTAGTGATACTGTGATACTGTCTTTTCCAGCCTCAATAATTCTGTGATTCTGGGTTTAGGTTGGAAGGGAACTTAAAGATATCCAGTTCCAACCCCCTGCCATGGGCAGGGACACTTCTCACGAGCCCAGGTTGCTCAAGGCCTCATCCAGCCTGGCCTTGAACACTTGATGTAAGAACAGAAGCCTGTGCAGTAGCTGGCCTGAGCCAGCTGTACTTGACCAGACAATGTCTGTGCAGAGCTGCCACTTACCACCACACAGAAGTTTTATTGCAATGTGGGCACCAACAGAGGATACAAAACTAAAATGGTTAACAGAATTTTGATTCAAGCTTATGACCTGGCAATTTAAAGCAAATATAAAAGCCATGTTTTAGGGACAACCAAGTTGATGCTTGTGGTTCTTCTAAACTCCACACATCAAGAATCATGGAATGATAGAATTGTCAGGGTTGGAAGGGACCTCAAGGATCAGCCAGCTCCAACCCCCCCTGCCATGGGCAGGGACACCTCACACTACAGCAGGTTGCTCACAGCCACATCCAGCCTGGCTGCAAACACCTCCAGGCAGGAGGCTTCCACCACCTCCCTGGGCAACCTGTGCCAGTCTCTCACCACCCTCATGGGCAACAACTTCCTGCTAATGTCTAATCTCAATTTCCCCTCCTCTAGCTTGGATCCATTTCCCCCAGTCCTATCACTCCCTGGCACCCTCAAAAGTCCCTGCCCAGCTTTCTTGGAGCCCCCTTCAGATACTCCAAGGCCACAAGAAGGTCTCCTCAGAGCCTTCTCTTCTCCAGGCTGAACAACCCCAACCCCCTCAGTCTGTCCTCAGAGCAGAGCAGCTCCAGCCCTCTGCTCCTCCTCGTGGCCCTTCTCTGGGCACGTCCCTGGACTGCAGCAGCCCTGAAGTGCAATGAAGTGCACTCAGGATGGACATTAATTGCAGCACTGTATTGTGGTTAAGTAACTCAGATCTAACACTTCATATTGGAATCCCTCACACCCACCCCCAGCCTGTGTTGGTTTTTACCAGGGTGGATACCACATCACAGCCCCAAGTGTGTTTTCTTCATTGCTCAGGGTCACTTTGCAAGCTGTTTACTCTTTCAGCATGCTTAGAAGCATAGAAAAATCATCTGTGAGCCTCCTGCTTCCTGCCTGTTGCAGTGTGCTGTGCTGTGCAGTGTGCAGCCAGCAGGT
The DNA here is from genome assembly GCF_014839835.1 of Dryobates pubescens. NCBI lineage: Eukaryota > Metazoa > Chordata > Aves > Piciformes > Picidae > Dryobates > Dryobates pubescens. Next base: position 17,856,787 of record NC_071612.1, on the reverse strand, counting down.
TGCTGCCTGGAGGGGAAATGTCTTTGAGCAGTTTCACTCACAGTAATGAAGAGCTGGGTGCAGAATGAAGAGGATTTGGTACCCACTGCCCCTGTGCTGTTTCTGCAGCGTTGGTAGGGATCAGTGCAGCCATTAAAGGGAACATCCTTTTGATGGATAACTGCAGCCACGGCTGGGGAAGGATGGGTTCAAGAGCAAGGAAAACCAAACACTGCCTTCAACCAGAAAGTATTTGGAGATTTGGCTGTGTCCTATCTCAGATAGCAGAGGCCTGGCCCACCAGAATCTGCCATGAGCCTGCAGTTAATTGGGCACTCTCTAATTGGGCTTGAAAGGCACGAAGGACAAGCAGGAGAAGGAGAAAGATTTATGACTCCACAGCTATTCCTCCCCCGAGCAACAGTTTGTTCTTTGTCCTCAGGGATAGAAGAGCTCTGTTTTGACTTGGTGAAGAAGCAGACAATGGGAGTGAAATACACACAAGTGCAGAACAATACAACTCTCAAAGGCAAAGACATCTTTTCATCTCTGCTAAGCCAGGGGAGTGCTGCAGTGCTGGCCACAGCTAGAACCTAGCCGGGGCTTGTAGACAAAACAGCCCAGAGATGGGGAGAGGGAGAGCAGCAGGGAGCCTAAGAGAAGGAGCAGAGAGAGTAAGAGAAGGAGCAGGGAAAGTAAGAGAAAGAGCAGGAAGAGTAAGAGAAGGAGCAGGGAAAGTAAGAGAAAGAGCAAGGAGCCTGAGAAAGAGCAGGAAGAGTGAGAGAAGGAGCAGGGAGTGTAAGAGAAGGAACACGGAAAGTAAGAGAAAGAGCAAGGAGCCTGAGAAGGAGCAGGGAGAGTAAGAGAAAGAGCAGGAAGAGTGAGAGAAGGAGCAGGGAGAGTAAGAGAAAGAGCAAGGAGCCTGAGAAGGAGCAGGGAGAGTAAGAAAAGGAGTAGGAAGAGTAAGAGAAGGAGTAGGAAGAGTAAGAGAAGGAGCAGGGAGAGTAAGAGAAGGAGCAAGGAGGCTAAGAGAAGGAGCAGGAGAGTAAGAGAAGGAGCAGGAGACTAAGAGAAGGAGCAGGGAGAATAAGAGAAGGAGCAGGGAGAGTAAGAGAAGGAGCAGGAGTAGTGAGAGAAGGAGCAGGGAGGCTAAGAGAAGGAGCAGGAAAGTAAGAGAAGGAGCAGGGAGAGTAAGAGAAGGAGCAGGAATAGTGAGAGAAGGAGCAGGGAGAGTAAGAGAAGGAGCAGGAATAGTGAGAGAAGGAGCAGGGAGGCTAAGAGAAAGAGCGGGGAGAGTAAGAAAGAGCAGGAAGAGTGAGAGAAGGAGCAGGGAGGCTAAGAGAAGGAGCAGAGCTGGGGGTTCGGAAGGTGTCACTTATGAAATCTCAGTGCCTCCTGTGAGAGCAGAGCCTGGAGTCATGGGAAGGAAGCAGGTCTGCCTTGGGATCCCTGAGCAAGCTGTAAGGATGCTACATCTCAGCCTTTGGAAAAGGACATCTAACCTGGGTGCATTTCCCTTGACCACCCAAGGTGCCTCCAGCAACCACGAACGAGCCAATGATGGAGTTTCCCTTGCCCTGTGTGCACCACCCCCATGGAGCTGTGTCTGTCAACGGTGATGATTAAACTGCAAACATCCTGAAAACCTACTCTTAAGTGGCTGATTTGCTAGAGTTATTGTAAGGGTGGAAAATTACTTAGACATGGAAAATAATGGACATGTACCATAGCACACGAGGCTCTTAGTGAACTCTCCTGTGGCTTGCAAAACTGTTTTCAGCTGTCCACACTTACAAGTTGATTTGTTGAGTACATCTCAGGCTGCAGCCAGGCTGCAGGCCTGCAAATGAAGATGCAGCAGATTTCTGCCCACTTTCCAGAGAAGAGGAGGCTCAGGGGAGACCTTCTTGCCATCTACAAGGGAGGTTGTAGCCAGGTGGGGGTTGGTCTCTTCTCCCAGGCACCCAGCACCAGGACAAGAGGACACAGTCTGAAGCTGTGCCAGGGGAGGTTCAGGCTGGAGGTTAGGAAGAAATTCTTCCCAGCAAGAGAGATTGGCCCTTGGGATGTGCTGCCCAGGGAGGTGGTGGAGTCACCATCCCTGGAGGTGTTTAGGAAGAGCCTGGCTGAGGCACTTGGTGCCATGGTTTAGTTGATCAGATGGTGCTGGGTGAGAGGTTGGACTTGATCATCTCTGAGGTCTTTTCCAACCTGGTTAATTCTATTCTATTCATTCATCACTAGAGCAGGGATCAGGGAATGTGCACTGTGGATGGTCAAAAAATCACAGAATCACAGCATTGGTTTGGTTGGAAAAGACCTCCAAGATCATTGAGCCCAATCATAGACCTAACATTAAACAAAGTCCCAAAGTGCCATGGCCCCAAGTTTCTTGAGCACCTCCGGGGATGGGGACTCCACCACCTGCCTCAGGAAGTCTGCAGATGGTACTAAATTTGGTGGGAGTGTTGAGCTGCTTGATGGTAGGAAGGCTCTGCAAAGAGATCTGGCCAAGGTTAACTCTATATGAGATTTAACAAAGCCGAGTGCTGAGTCTTGTACTTGGGTCACAACAACCCCATGAAGGCTCTAGAGTGGCTGGAAACTGCCCAGCAGAAAAGGACCTGGGGGTGCTGGTGGACAACAGGATGGCAATGAGCCAGCAATGTGCCCTTGTGGCCAGGAAGGCCAATGGCATCCTGGGGTGGATTAGAAGGGCTGTGGTGAGTAGGTCAGCGAAGTTTTCCTCCCCATCTGCTCTGTCCTGGTGAGGCTGCATCTGGAATAGTGTGTCCAGTTCTGGGCCCCTCAGGTCAAGAAGGACCTCAGGGAACTGCTTGAGAGAGTCCAGCACAGAGCCCCCAAGCTGCTGCAGGCAGTGGAACATCTCCCTGCGAGGCCAGGCTGAGGGAGCTGGGGCTTGGAGCTTGGAGCAGAGGAGCCTGAGGGCTGCCCTCATTGCTGGGGATAAAGATGTGCAGGGCTGGAGCCAGGCTCTGCTCAGAGATGGCCAAGGGCCGCACAAGGGGCACTGGGGGCAAGCTGGAGCAGAGGAGGGGCCAGGGGAACAGGAGGGAAAACTTTGTCCCTGTGAGGGTGCTGGAGCCTGGAGCAGGCTGCCCAGAGAGGTTGTGGAGTCTCCTGCTCTGGAGCCTTTCAAACCCCACCTGAATGTGTTCTGTGTGCCCTGCCCTGGGTGCCCTGCTCTGGCAGGGGGGTTGGGCTGGGTGATCTCTGGAGGTTCCTTCCAACCCCTAACATTCTCTGATCCTGTGTTTCTGGGAGGCATCACCATGGTTAGTGACTGAATTTTCTAACCAAATTCCTGTTCTGCTGGCTAAAATCAAACCAATGACTCCTCAAAGGCAGGCATTTTACTCTTGGACAGGAATTAAGGGAATCCTTCCTTTGGAAACAAAGACAGAACCAAGTGATTAAGGCACAAATGATGCAGAGACGCAGCTGGATCTAAAAGGACTCCACATGTTTGAAGAAGGGTATCAGAGCTTTGGGACTCTCCTGGGCAGAGGTGAAGTTGTAAAACCCTAAAGGCTTCTTCTGATGCTTTGGAGTTTTGAATTTGGTTGGTTTCACATCGATTTGTCAGCAGCACAGAGCATGTGCAGGTCAGAGAGAAGGCTCCAAGGAGACCTTCTTGTGGCCTTGCAGTATCTGCAGGGGGCTCCAGGAAAGCTGGGGAGGGATTTTTGAGGGTGTCAGGGAGTGATAGGACTGGGGAGGATGGAACAAATCTAGAAGTGGGGAGATTGAGATTGGATGTGAGGAAGAAGTTCTTCCCCATGAGGGTGGTGAGAGACTGGCACAGGCTGCCCAGGGAGGTGGTGGCAGCCTCCTGCCTGGAGGTTTTTGCAGCCAGGCTGGATGTGGCTGTGAGAAACCTGCTGTAGTGTGAGGTGTCCCTGCTCATGGCAGGGGGGTTGGAACTGGCTGATCCTTGAGGTCCCTTCCAACCCTGACAACTGTGTGATTTGGGTGTGATTCTGTGGCAGAGAAGGTGCAATGCAGGTGTTAGTGTCAGGCCATACCAGCATCATCCATGGCTGGGGGGACAGACCACTTATCACAAAAAAACCCCAAACCAGAACAACCAAACCACCAACAAAACAAACAGCCAACAAAAAAAAAAACCAACCCCAAACCAAACACAACAGAATCCCTTCCATATATATATAAGTAATTAAATCAGGATAATTTCCTTTTGGCTTCCTATAACTCTGTGGTGTGAAATGGTACCAAAGGTCTGCACTCAGCCTGGCCTCAGTCAGCCACTATTATCCCCACACACAGACAGGAAATCAGGAGACAGAGAGCACAAGAGGGTTGGTCAGTGAGCACAAAAGAAGGCTGTGAAAGAATTAGGACTACAGCCCAGAGTTCTCAGCTTTTGCCATCCTCTGCAGCAATGACTGATTTGCACACACACACAACCCCACCCCCACCCCCCAACCCCACCAAAACCCTCACATTTCAAACCCAATCCAGGTTTGGGAGTTTTGGAAAAGTATTCACTGATTGCAGTGGGTTCACTGCATGGTCTGTGGAGCTGAAGTGAGGAGACTCCTTCTTCTCAGCCTCATTAATGCTAAGCACACAGTAATTAATATAGGCTCCACATTAAGTATGAGTCATGCACCAGGGAAAGGGGAGAAACCTGGTCTGGTGCTTTGTGTCCTCCAGTCAAATGACTAACAGAGATGTGAGGCAAAGGAGGTAGCAGGGAGGAGGCTTTTTAAGCCAGAAGATGTGGACAGCAGCTCCACAGAGGGAACTTGGCCAGCCAATGCCAAGGCTGAAGGTCTCCTTAAGCCAGGGACAAGCTGCTGTGATGCTTACTCCTTGAAAGTGTGGCAAAAAGTTAGCAAATGTCCTAATGGAAAGTGTTCCGTGGGCCAGAGCCAACCCACATCCTATCTCCTGCCACCGAGGGAGGAGGATGTGCAGTGGCTCACTCGGGCCAGTGAGTCAGACCAACTCAGCCCAAATTGGGAGGGTTGAAAGAGAAGCTTAAAAAAGAACCCTAATAGAAGCCTTTCTGAGAAGTTAGAAAGGGAAGTGATCTGCTTCTGTCTCTCCTTTTGTACCCTCCTCGGCTACCAAGCAGGATTATTTGATGCTTGCCCATCTTGGGCTGCAAGCTGCATGAGCTGAATTCAGATGAAACAGTACCGAAGCCACAACAGCAAGGAAAAAGCCCTTCCCAGAACATATATTGTGTTTATTTAGGCCAGAGCAGCTTGGACCAGAGTGCAGGATCAATCAAAGCCTCAAAGGGAGCTGGCAAACTGTCAGCGCCTCAGCCCATCCTAGCTGAGCTTCCTCCATGGGAAAGACGGCGGGGAAGGGGCGGAGGCGCTGCGAGCGCTTCCCACCTCACCTCGGTTCCTACCGTGCCGAGCCGAGCCGAGCCGAGGCGCTGCGCAGACCTGAATCGCTGCCTGCGCCCCAAAGCTGTCAGTCTGACGACTTGTTTGGGCAGGGGTGGCAGCGGCTGGGTGATAGATGGTTCCCCCTTTCTCCAAGCCACAATGCCATCTGCTTTATTCACAGTTCAGCCACCAGTTGCTACAACAACGCCAGCGGGCCGCCGAAAATGCTGTTGGGCTGCTGGGGGAATCTCGGCTACCCATCAGCCAAATGCTAACTATGCAGGACCCAGCAGCCCCGGGGTTTTGTTGCAGGGGAAGAAGTCGCTGCTCCCCGGCGAGGAAGAATGCCCGAAGGAATTTACATCCCAAAAGTAGAGAAGGGCTTTAACCCATGATATCATCACCATGATTAAACCCTCCCGCCCCCCCTCCCACCTCCCCACCCCCCCCGGAATCCCTTAGGCAGACATTAGGCCTGAAGAATAGAGGAAATAAATAATGAGCTCTCAAAAGAAAGAGCAAACAACCACTTTCCTCTGGGCAGCTTGTTGTCTGCGGTGCTGGGACAGGGCCGCTGCCCCCTCGCCTCCCCAGCTCATTGTCCTGCCTTTTTACACAGTAATCCTTTCCTAATAGGCTTTTAGTTATTTCTCTCTCTTTCTTTTCTTCCCCCCCCCCCCCCCCCCCCCCCCCCCCACCCTCTTTGTGCCTTGAGCAGACCTTAGGTGCTGCTAAAACCACACTAGGAAAGCGATTTGGCTGCCAGGGAAGCCTCTTGCTTCCACTTCAGGAGGAGGTGAGGGAACCTCACGCTCCCAACCGTGTTCCTTGGAAAGCCAATTACAGGGAAGCGTTTGGAGGAGGCCTGGCTTTGTCCTGCAGCCAGAGAACACAGCACCCTGTCTGAGAGCCAAGCAGGGCATGCCGTGCCTCAGCCATGCTGGGAGCAAGGCCATGGCCCCCTGAGGGGCTAGCTGGGGGTGGCAGAGTGAAGACACAGTCACAGGATCACACAGTCGCAGAATGACAGTCACAGAATCACAGAATGGCAGAAAACATCCAGTTGGAAGAGGCCTCCAAGGTCACAGGATCACAGGGGAGATTTAGATTAGCCATCAGGAAGAAGTTCTTCCTGTGATACCCTGCGATGCTAGGGATAGGAAGGGACCTCCAAAGATCTTCCAGTCTAACCCCCTGCCAGAGCAGGAGCATAGAACCCAGCACAGGTCACACAGGAACACAGCCAGACAGGGCTGCAAAGGCTCCACAGAAGGAGACTCCACAACCTCTCTGGGCAGCCTGCTCCAGGGCTCTGGCACCCTCACAGTCAAGAAGTTCCTCCTCATGCTGAGGTGGAACCTCCTGTGCTGGAGTTTCCATCCATTGCTCCTTGTCCTATCCCAGAGCACAGTGAGCAGAGGCTGTCCCTGTCCCTTCCCTCCTGACCCCCAGCCCTCAGCTATTCATAGACATTGATCAGATCCCTCTCAGCCTTCTCCTCTCCAGACTAAACAGCCCCAGGGCTCTCAGCCTCTCCTCCCCGGGCAGTGCTGCAGTCCCTTTGGCACCCTTACAGCCCTCTGTTGGACTCTCTCCAGCAGATCCCTGTCCCTCCTGAGCTGGGGACCCCAGAGCTGGGTGCAATAGTCCAGGTGGGGCCCTCACCAGGGCCGAGTGGGGGGGGAGGAGAACCTCCCTGGATCTGCTGGACACACTCTGCTGAATGCACTCCAAGCTCATCCAGTCCAACCTTTGATGCAGCACCGCAGGGTCAGCACTAAACCATGTCCCTAAGCAGCAGGTCCACAGCTGCTCGAACACCTCCAGGGATGGTGACTCCAGCACCCAGGCAGACCATTCCATCCTCTCTGTGAAGAAATATTTCCTAGCATCCAGCCTAAATCTCCCCTGGTGCAGCTTGGAACTGCTTCCTCTGGTCCTGCCACCAGATAGAAGAGGCTGTCCCCTCCTCCCTGCAACCTTCTTTCAGGGAGCTACAGTGAGCAGTGAAGTCTCCTCTCGACCTCCTCTTCCCCAGCCTGAACACCCCCAGCTCCCTCAGCTGCTACAGGCCTTTCAAGAGCACTGCAACCTGCAGCTGCTGAGGTAGCTGCTTTGTGGCAGAGGCATCTGGGCTGCTCTGTTTCCAGTGGAATTCCTCCAGCTGCCAGGAGAGCTCTGCCTGTCAGCTCCCAGGTGATGCATGCCGGGCTGCCTGCCGCCGCTCCTGCTCTTCATGCATGTTGGGTGCTGCCTAACACAGGCAGAGGTTTCCCTGCTCCCCAGCCCTGCTCTCCTCCTCTGTCCTGGCTGCAATCTTCCATCCACCTCACAGTGAAGTGAATACAATTCCCGATTTGTTTTCCAAACGACTCAAACAGTTCTCTTCCTTTTGTCTCCCTGGCCAGGTCAGATCGATTCTCCAACGTGTTGTGCTTCAAATTTAACTCCATTAAATGTTTATAGCATTAAGGGACTAATGACAGAAGCCCTGTCTCTGGTATTTATAGGCTGCATGAGGAGGCTGAAGACCTGAAAGGGCTCCAGTTCAGCTTAATTCCTTGAGAACTGGTTTCAGCTCTGGTCCTCACCTCTACAAGACAAACCAGGACTATTTCAGGGCTATCACCTTCATTCAACTGCAAATTTATGGAGCACCGAAGTTAGGAACCCAGCCCAGCATCAGTCACAGGGGTATTGTTTTTCTGTCACAGGAAATAGGTCCCCAATGTTGATCCAACACTCCAGTTGCATAAGCAACCTCAAGAGATGTTAAGCTACCAACGGCTGGCAGAAACAGGTGGAAAATGGCCAGGAGCCAGTTTGCTGCCCTTGTCACAGTCCCTCCCCCAGCGTGGCTTGCTGGGCTCTGCAACCCCCAGTTTGATGACTTTTAATTATAATTTTCATGTTCTGATTGCAAAACTGATTGCTGAGCAGCTCCCCAGGAGCCAGCAGTGCCTCCTGCAGCCCAGCAGGCAGCTGTGTGCTGGGCTGCAGCCAGAGCAGGGTGGGCAGCAGGGCAGGAGAGGGGATCCTGCCCCTGGGCTCTGCTCAGACCTCACCTCCAATCCTGCCTCCAGATCTGGTGTCCCCAGCAGCAGAAGAGGGACACAGAGCTGCTGGAGAGAGTCCAGAGGAGGCCACAAAGATGATCCAAGGGCTGGAGCAGCTCTGCTGTGAGCACAGGCTGAGGGAGCTGGGGCTGTGCAGCCTGCAGAGGAGAAGGCTCCAGGGGCACCTCAGAGCTGCCTGCCAGGACCTGAAGGGATCCTGCAGGAAGGCTGCAGAGGAACTGTTCCTGAGGGAGTCTGGAGCCAGGCCAAGGGGGAATGGTTTGGAGCTGAGGCAGAGCAGGGTTAGACTGGAGCTTAGGAAGAAGTTCTTCGGTGTGAGGCTGGTGAGACTCTGGCACAGGCTGCCCAGGGAGGCTGTGGCTGCCTCCTGCCTGGGGGTGTTCAAGGCCAGGTTTGATGAAGCCTTGGGTGTCCCTGCCCATGGCAGGGGTTTTGCAGTAGATGTTCCCTGAGGTCCCTTCCAACCTGAGCCATTCTGTGATTCCATATTTTGCTGTTCATCACCATCCTGTCCACATCTGGTTTTCCTCCTCGGTCCTGAGCTTTCTGCTTCCTCCAGAGATTCTTTCTAGAGCTGCTGATCTTCAGCCTCTGAGAACTGAGAGGAGCTCAAGCACACTAGAGCAGGATGAGCACAAGCTGACTTATGCTCCAAAGCAAGATGAATTTTCAAGGGAGTCCAACTGGGAAGTGGTTTGAGGTATTTATAGTCTCATTTTGTAGGCATTTTTTGTTTGTTTCTTTCTGTTTTGTTTTTTTTTTCAGCTTCAGAGATGCCAGTGGAAAACTGTGCTCAGAAACTGCTGGCTGCAGGGTCCACATCTGACCCTGCTGCTCCAAGCACTGCCAGCCCAAATCCCCAGGGAAGGGTCTTGTGAAGCATGAGAGGAGGCACACCTCTAGCATGGCTGGAGCTGCTCTGCTCCGAGGACAGACTGAGGGAGTTGGGGTTGTGCAGTCTGGAGAAGAGAAGGCTCCCAGGAGACCTAATTGTGGCCTTCCAGGATCTGAAGAAGGCTCCAAGAAAGCTGGGGAGGGACTTTTGAGGGGGTCAGGGAGGGATAGGACTGGGGGGGGTGGAGCAACACTAGAAATGGGTAGATTGAGATTGGATGTGAGGAAGAAGTTGTTCCCCATGAGGGTGGTGAGAGACTGGCACAGGTTGCCCAGGGAGGTGGTGGCAGCCTCCTGCCTGGAGGTGTTTGCAGCCAGGCTGGATGTGGCTGTGAGCAACCTGCTGTAGTGTGAGGTGTCCCTGGCCATGGCAGGGGGGTTGGGACTGGCTGAGCCTTGAGGTCCCTTCCAGCCCTGACAGTTCTGTGATTCTCTGATTCTATGAACACTGAGAGGAGTCAAGACAAAGCAGGGCAGTAGGGCTGTGACAGGTGACTAATGGGGTGCTAGAAACTTCTTACCTTGTTGGCTCTTCCCTTCCCAACCTTACTCAGCAATCATGGAATGGTTTACATTGGAAGGGACCTTTCACACTCATCCAGTCCAACCCCCCTGCAGTCAGCAGGGACATCTCCAACCAGAGTAGGATGCTCAGATCCCCAACCAACCTGCAATGGTGCCAGCCATGGGGCATCTCCCACCCCTCTGGGCAGCCACCCTCAGTGTCAAACATTTCTTCCTTCTCTCCAGTCTGAATCTCCCTCTCTGAGTTCAAACCCTCACTCCTTGTCCTGTCATAGAATCATAGAATCAACCAGGTTAGAAAAGACCTCAGAGATCATCAAGTCCAACATACTACCTAATACCTAACACCTCCTGACAACTAAACCATGGCTCCAAGTGCCACATCCAGGCCTTTTTGAACATCTCCAGGGATGGTGACTCCAAACCTCCCTGGGCAGCACATCCCAATGGCCAATTACTCTGTCTGGGAAGAACTTTCTCCTCACCTCCAGCCTAAACCTCCCCTGGCACAGCTTGAGACTGTGTCCTCTTGTTCTGCTGCTGCTTGCCTGCCTGGGAGAAGAGACCAACCCCCACCTGGCTACAATCTCCCTTCAGGGAGTTGTAGAGAGCAATGAGGTCTCCCCTGAGCCTCCTTTTCTCCAGGCTAAGCAACCCCAGCTCCCTCAGCCTCTCCTCACAGGGCTGTGCTCCAGACCCCTCCCCAGCCTCATTGCCCTTCATTGGACGTGTTCAAGTCACTACAGGCTCTGCTGAAAGTTCTGTCCCCAGCTTTCTGATCAGCCCTTGAAGCAGTGAAAGGCCCCCAGAAGGTCTTCCCAGTACCAGCAGAGCTTCTGTTGTAACTGGCAGTGGATTCAATTGAGATCTGAGCAGGTCTCACATCTCTCTGGAATAGCTTAAGGGTCTCGGTGCTGCTGTTTCAGACTCAATGCAGTTCGAGAGGAAGGTCAGCAGCTCAGCACAGAAGTGACCCTCTTGGGGCTACACCCTTTCAGAGGCTGAAGCTGACTCTCACCTTTAAGGAGAGGCAGTTTTTGAGAGGGCTCTGTGCATGGCAGGTGCAGCAAGGCAAGAGGCAAGCAGGGCTTGCCATCATCGTTGTCATAGCTACAAATGGCAGTCTCTGCTTCCACACCTGTGCTGTGCAACCTGGGAGGCATCCAAAGAGCATCTTTAATAAGCCACTGAGGCCTGATGGCAGCCAGGAGCCTGCAGTGAGCAGTGGAGGCCGTGGGGCCAGCTGAGCCCTGGGGCTGATCTGCTGGGCAAGGCAGCAGCGCTGCTGGCTGCGCTCACACGGCCACCACCAGCAGCCTCTCCTGCAGCTGTGCCCTGGCTGCAGCACTGCTGTATCAGAGACTCACAGACTCATAGAATGGCCTGGATTGGGAGGGACCTCCAAAGCTCACCCAGTCCATCCCTCTGCACTCAGCAGGGACATCCTCAGCTAGATCAGGTTGCCCAGAGCCCTGTCCAGCCTCACCTTGAACAGCTCCAGGCATGGGGCCTCAACCACCTCTCTGGGCAGCCTGTGCCAGTGTTCCACCACTCTCATAGTAAAGAACCTGCTCCTTACATCCTGTCTCAATCTGCTCTGCTCTAGTATGAAGTCATTGCCCCTGGTCCTGTCCCTGCAGGACTTTGCAAACAGTCTCTTTGCAGCCATCCTGTAGCTCCCTTCAGGTACTGCTGATCTAAGGTCTCCCTGGAGCCTTCTCTTCTCCAGGCTGTCCTCATAGCAGAGCTGCTCCAACCCCCTGATCATTCTCATGGACCTCCTCTGGACCCTCTCCATCAGCTCCAGGTCCTTCCTGTGCTGAGGGCTCCAGACCTGCACACAGCACTGCAGGTGAGGTCTCAGCAGAGCAGAGGGGCAGGATCTCCTCTCTCCATCTCTGGCAATGCTGCTTTGGATGCAGCCCAGGCTGCCCTTGGCCTTCTGTGCTGCGGTCTCACACTGCCTGCTCCTGCCCAGCTCCTCCCCCACCAGCACCCCCAAGGCCTTTTCCTCAGGGCTGCTTTCTCTCCCCTCCTCCCCCAGCCTGTATTGACAGTGAGGATTGTTCCAGCCCAGGTGCAGGACCTGCCCTTGCTCTCGTGGAGCCTCATGAGCTTCACCTGGGCACCACCTCTGCAGCCTGTCCAGGTCCCTCTGGATGTCATCCTGTCCCCCTGCCCTCGTCAGAGCCCCCTCTGAGTCTGAACTCCTGAATATCAAGAAGGTCTCCCCTGAGCCTCCTCTTCTCCAGGCTAAGCAACCCCAGCTCCCTCAGCCTCTCCTCACAGGGCTGTGCTCCAGACCCCTCCCCAGCTGTGTTGCCCTTCTCTGGACACCTTCCAGCAGCTCAACATCTTTCCTAACTGAGGAGCCCAGAACTGGACACAGGACTCCAGGTGTGGCCTCAGCAGTGCTGAGCACAGGGCACAAGGACTTCCCTGCTCCTGCTGGCCACACTCTTCCTGATGCAGGCCAGGATGCCCTTGGCCTTCTTGCCCTGCTGGGCACACTGCTGGCTCATGTTCAGCTGCTGTCCACTGCTCCTCCCAGGTCCCTCTCTGCCTGGCTGCTCTCAGCCACTCTGACCCCAGCCTGTAGCACTGCCTGGGGTTGTTGTGGCCAATGTGTAGCCCCTGGCACTTGGAAGTGTTCAATCTCCTGCCCTTGGCCTCTGCCCATCTGCCCAGCCTGTCCAGGTCCCTCTGCAGAGCTCTCCTAGCCTCTAACACATCAACTCCTGCCCCCAGCTTGGTGTCATCGGCACATTCACTGCTGATGGACTCACTGCCCTCCTCCAGATCATCAATGAAGATATTGAACAGGCTGGGGCCCAGCACTGATCCCTGGGGGACACCACTGGTGCCTGGCTGCCAGCTGGCTGTGGCACCATTCCCCACCACTCTCTGGGCTCAGCCTCCAGCCAGTTGCTAACCCAGCTCAGAGTGCTGCTGTCCAAGCCAGGGGCTGACAGCTTGGCCAGCAGTTTGCTGTGGGGGACGGTGTCAAAGGCCTTGCTGCAGTCCAGGCAGACTCCATCCCCAGCCTGCCTCACATCCACCAGGCACTCACCTGGGCATGGAAGGAGACGTGTCACCTCCCCAAGAGCTGTGGATAACTTCATCTGCCAGGAACAGGAGCAGTTTTGACAGAGTTATGTTTACAAACATAAAATTTATCACCTTTTTTCTTCTCTCTCTCTTTCCCCACCCCCCCTTTCTGAACAGCACCTGTGTACACCTGGAAGGAGACAGTAGCTAATGATTTATGTTGGACAGTGAGGAGGGCTGTTTGTGCTGGAGCTATGCCATAACTTAGTGTCTGTTCCTCTGCCCTGCTGGGTCAAGACAACACATCAGTCAAGTAAATCACTTAAGTAAATTATTGAGGACTTAAATTGACTTCCCCCCACCCCCCCTACATAATATGTAATTACTTCCTTGAACCAGCATTCCCTTACATCACCCATCTAAAAAGCTTGCTATTTATTTTTTAACTGAATATTGATTGAATTTAAATTACAGCCAGCATGCAGCATTAATCTGAAGTTCAGATTCTGAAGGGGGGGGGGGGGGGGGGGAGGAAGGAGGAAGAAATAAAACCCTTCCCAACAACTGTGTCAGCTTTTGCTTGCAGCTTCTTGACACCCACACACCCAAGTCGCTCAGCACAGCAAGAGCCAGAGCTGCAGGTTTGCCCATCCTGTTCCCAACACAAGCCATCCTGTTCCCAACACAAGCCATCCTGATGCCTGAAATGAAATTGCTGGGAGGCCTGAATCATAGAGTCATGGAGTCATAGAATCAGCCAGGCTGGAAAAGACCTCAGAGGTCATCAATTCCAACCTATTACCTATCACCCAACACTTCCTGTCACCTAAACCATGGCTCCAAGTGCCACATCCAAGCCCCTCTTGAGCACCTCCAGGGATGGGGACTCCACCACCTCCCTGGGCAGCACATTCCAATGGCTAACAAACTCTCTCTTGCTGGGAAGAACTTTCTCCTCACCTCCAGCCTAAACTTCCCCTGGCACAGCTTGAGACTGTGTCCTCTTATTCCGCTGCTAGGTGCCTGGGAGAAGAGACCAACCCCTTCCTGGCTACAACCTCCCTGCAGGGAGTTGCAGAGAGCAAGAAGGTCTCCCTTGAGCCTCCTCTTCTCCAGGCTAAGCAACCCCAGCTCCCTCAGCCTCTCCTCACAGGGCTGTGCTCCAGACCCCTCCCCAGCTTTGTTGCCCTTCTCTGGACACCTTCCAGCAGCTCAACATCTTTCCTAACCTGAGGAGCCCAGAACTGGACACAGGACTCAAGGTGTGGCCTCAGCAGTGCTGAGCACAGGGCACAAGGACTTCCCTGCTCCTGCTGGCCACACTGTTCCTGATGCAGGCCAGGATGCCCTTGGCCTTCTTGGCCCCCTGGGCACACTGCTGGCTCATGTTCAGCTGCTGTCAACCAGTACCCCCAGGTCCCTTTCTGCCTGGCTGTTCTCTAATCACTCTGACCCCAGCCTGTAGCACTGCCTGGGGTTGAAGATGCTGAAGGAAGTGCAGCAGGACAGGGAACGATGAAAGAGAAGTTTGCAACAGGAAGTTCTCACCAAGGTGTTGTGAATTAAGGAGGAGAAGAAAAGGCTCCAGGGAGACCTCAGAGCAGCCTTCCAGTACCTGAAGGGGCTCCAGGAGAGCTGGGAAAGGACTTTTGACAAGGGCTGGGAGTGATAGAATGAGAGGCTATGGATTGAAGCTTGAGGAGGGCAGATTTGGAATGGAGACTTGAAGGAATTCTTTCCAGTGAGGGTGGGGAGACACTGCCCTGGGAGGCTGTGGCTGCCTCCTCCCTGGAGGTGTTCAAGGCCAGGCTGGGTGAGGCCCTGAGCAAGCTGGGCTGGTGGAAGGTGTCCCTGCTTGTGGCAGGGGGTTGGAACTGGATGATCTTAAAGGTCCCTTCCAACCCAACCTGTTGGGTGATCGTGTGAATGTTTGCTGTAGCCAGCGCGGGAGGCAAAGCCCAGAGCTGAGAATGACAAAAGTACAATCTCCATGGGCACTGCAGAGGCTGAGAGCCCCACAAGCCTGCAGCTGCTGCTGCATGTGTCTATGCTCCCATCATGCAGCTAGAGGAAAAGACAAATTTGCAGAGGCTGTTACAGAGAGACAGCAGCGCAGATTTTAGGAGGCCACAGAATGTGTTAGGTTGGAAGGGACCCTCAAAGGTCATCTTGTGCAACCCCCCTGCAGTCAGCAGGGACATAGAATCATAGGATTGTTAAGGTTGGAAAGAACCTCAAAGATCAGCCAGTCCCAACCCCCCTGCCATGGCCAGGGACACCTCACACTACAGCAGGTTGCTCACAGCCACATCCAGCCTGGCTGCAAACACTTCCAGGCAGGAGGCTTCCACCACCTCCCTGGGCAGCCTGTGCCAGTCTTTCACCACCCTCATGGGCAACAACTTCTTCCTCACAGCCAATCTGAATCTACCCACTTCAGGAACCATGAGAGTGGTGAAGCCCTGGAATGGGTTGTCCAGGGAGGTGGTTGAGGCCCCATCCCTGGAGGTGTTTAAGCCCAGGCTGGATGAGGCTCTGGCCTGCCTGATCTAGTGTGGGGTGTCCCTGCCCATGGCAGGGGGGCTGGAACTGGATGATCCTTGTGGTCCCTTCCAACCCTGACTGATACTATGATAGGAACTTCTCCAACTAGAGCAGGTTGCTCAGGGACACATCAAGTTTGAATGTCTCCAGGGATGGGACCTGTACCACATCTCTGGGCAACCTGTTCACCGCTCCCACTGTGAAGGGCTTCCTTCTGATGGCCAACCTAAATCTACCCTGCTCCAGCTTCAAGCCCAAGCCCTTACTGAATTCTCCTCTCAATCTCTTGCCCTTACTCCAAACCCAGGCTGCATGCAATTAGCAGTGAATCAGAAGGATCTGGCCCGGCCAGTTTCTGACCTCTGATCTCTGGTGTGGCCCTGTAGCACTACAATCATCTCAGAGGTTAGGGAAAAACCCCTCAGAGTGCAAACATCCTTCCTGTCAGGTGGTTGGTGTGTCCTGTCCTAAATCATCCTCCACCCAAAACTGCCCCTCAAAAGCCTACTGAAAAAGTATAAATCACTCTGTAAGGTAATTTCCCTGCTTTAGGAAGTGATCCAGGGGAAGCAAATGACAATCACTCTCACAAGTGTCTGCATAAAGGTTTGGTGGAGGGGAGGAGGGGCAAGAAGGAGAGAGGAGAGGCAAGATTTGAAGAAGGAAGTTTTCAGGTTGGAAGAGTTGTGAAATCACAGAATCATTAAGGTTGGAAAGACCTCTAACTACAAACCCAGCAGCACCATGCTCACTGAACCATGGCCACAAGTGCCATGGCCACATGGTTTTTAAACACCTCTAGGGATGGCACTTCCACACACACCCCCTGTGGAGCTTGTTCCATTCTTTGAGAACCCTTTCAAGGAAGAATTTTCTTTTAATGTCCAACCTAGACCTGCCCTGGTGCAACCTGAGGCCATTTCCTCTCATCCTGTCACTAAGCAGGAGACACCAACATCCACCTGGTTTCAGCTCCCTTTCAGGCAGCTGTAGAGTGCAATGAGGTCTCCCCTCAGCCTCCTCTTCTCCAGACTAAACCCTCCCAGCTCCCTCAGCTGCTCCTCCCCAGCCCTGTTCTCCAGACCCTTCCCCATCTTTGTTGCTCTTCTCTGGACCTGCTCCAGCTCCCAAATGTCCTTCTGGGAATGAGTGGCCCAGAACTGAACCCAGCCCTCGAACATTGGAGGCTGGAAGGGACCTCCAGAGATCATCCAGTCCAACCCCCCTGCCAGAGCAGCATCACCCAGGGCAGTCTGCACAGGAATGCAGGCAGGTGGGTTTGGAAAGTCTCCAGAGAAGGAGACTCCACAACCTCTCTGGGCAGCCTGCTCCAGGGCTCTGCCATCCTCACTGTGAAGTTTCTCCTGATGTTGAGGTGAAACCTCCTATGTTCAAGCCTGCTCCTGCTGGTCACACTATTGCTGATCCAGGCCAGGAGTCTCTCAATCAAAGCACTCAGGCAGACAGAGCTCACATCCCCAGGGGGCATAAATCAGCAGCCCCTCGAATTGAAGTGTGAAGCTGTGGGGCAGTGGCCCTGGGCTGCCCTGGGCTGCCTGCCTGGCTTGGGGACAAGGTGGAGGCAGCGGCTGCCGCTCCCCGCAGCGGCGAGCAGGAGCCAAGCGTGCAGCATTTAATGGTCCTCAGGCAGAATCACTTCTGGTTAAAACTGGCAGAAGTGGGAATTCTCTGAGTGTTTTATTAGTGAGATGGGAAATTAATGGGAAAGGGCAGCTGAAAGTACTTCTGCTAGGGCTGCAGAAGACGTTCGAGTCAGGGCTGTCACGGACGACACCCAAGGTTGTGGGATGCAGTCAGAGGATATTTACAACTCGAGTGCTGGAAGCAAGAGTGACATCATGGCCCACACTATTTACCAGAGGAACTGCAGAGAGTGAGGCTATCACATAGCTCATCAGTCCCTCGGGAGTTTAATGGAGTTGGTGTCAGCTACAGCTAGGGTAGGTGTTGCCCTGCCCTGCCCTCCCCAGGGAATATTCTGTACTCAGTGCTGGTGAGGACACAGCTTGGGGTCTGGGTTTGGGTTTGGGTTCCTCACTCCAGGGAGGACATTGAGGTGCTGGAGTGTGTCCAGAGAAGGGCAACAAAGTTGTTGAAGGGCCTTGAACACAGCTCTTGTGAGGAGCAGCTGAGGGAAGTGGGGTTGTTCAGCCTGGAGAAAAGGAGGCTGAGGAGAGACCTTCTTGTCCCTTACAATTCCCTGACAGAAGGCTGGAGCTAGGTGAGGGTTGGTCTCTTCTCTCTAGTACCAAGTGACAGGGCAAGAGGAAATGGTCTCAAGTTGCCCCAGGGGAGGCTTAGGTTGGATATTAGAAGAAACTTTTTCCCTGAGAGGATTCTCAAAGCCTGGCCCAGGCTGCCCAGGGAGGTGGCTGAATCCGCATCCCTGGAGGTGTTTCCAGGAGACAAAGCTGTGGTGCTGAGGGCCATGGCTCAGCACCAGCCTTGACAGAGTTAGAGAATGGTTGGACTGGATGAGCTTAAAGACCTTTTCCAACCAAAACTATTCCATGGTTGCATGATTTTGCTCTCTGCAACTCCCTGAAGGGAGGTTGTAGCCAGGAGGGGTTGGTCTCTTCTCCCAGGCACCCAGCACCAGAACAAGAGGACACAGTCTCAAGCTGTGCCAGGGGAGGTTTAGGCTGGAGGTTAGGAAGAAGTTCTTCATAGAAAGAGTTATTTGCCATTGGGATGTGCTGCCCAGGGAGGTGGTAGAGTCACCATCCCTGGAGATGTTTAGGAAGAGACTTGATGGGGTGCTTAGTGCCATGGTTTAGTTCATCAGATGGTGCTGGGTGAGAGGTTGGACTCAGTGATCTCAAAGGTCTCTTCCAACCTGGTCTATTCTATTCTATTCTATTCTATTCTATTCTATTCTATTCTATTCTATTCTATTCTATTCTATTCTATTCCATTCCATTCCATTCCATTCCATTCCATTCCATTCCACTCTACTCTTATTCTATTCTATTCTATTCTATTCTATTCTATTCTATTCTATTCTATTCTATTCTATTCCATTCTATTCTATGCTATTCTATGCTATTCTATTCTAGTCTACTCTACTTCTATTCTATTCTATTCTATTCTATTCTATTCTATTCTATTCTATTCTATTCCATGCTATTCTATTCTATTCTATTCCATGCTATGCTATTCTATTCTATTCTATTCTATTCTATTCTATTCTATTCTATTCTATTCTATTCCATGCTATGCTATGCTATGCTATGCTATTCTATTCTATTCTATTCTATTCTATTCTATTCTATTCTATTCTATTCTATTCTATTCTATTCTATGCTATTCTATTCTATTCTATTCAAGGCCTCAGCTGTGTGGAGCTAGGAGTGCAGGAAGGGTACCTCTGCCCGAGCTGCCCCGTCCTGGGGCACACTGCTGCCTGGCATTCAGATCAATCCCTTTTACACAAGGGCAAGCTTAGGGCAAGCTGCTCTCTCCTTCATGCAGTTAATTGCATTTGCATTAAGAATAATTTCAGAGTGCAAGTCCTGCTTGCATCTGTTGCAACAGCATAAAGGGAACCCTCTCAGCACCACCACAGGCACCACAGCGTGCCGTGGCCGTGTCAGCTCCTGCCTGCCGCTCGACCAGCTCTCGCCAGCAGACACTCACAGACACTTGGACTGAACCTTTGCCTCTCAGCCTTACACATCAGTGCAGGCAGACCCTAGGGAACCCCCAAACAGGAGCTGTTTCACAGCCTGCCTAGAGTCTGTGAAGACAAGCAGCTGGAGAAGACAGTTCCCCAGCTGCCCTGCGGGGGATAGGGAATGGCACAGTTCCTGCTGCCAAGCCCCAGGAGAAATCTGGAGACAGGAGCAGTCCCAAACCCTGCAGACAAGGAGAGGAGCTGGCCTGGGCTCCGAGCACCAACCTGGCCTGCTGGCTGAGGGAACCACTCCTGTGGTGCTGATGTGTGGTCCACCTCAGGCTCTCTGTCCTGCAAGCAGTGAAGAACCCAGAGGCAAAGTGCTTCCCAAGGCCTGCCCTTGGGGCTCAGCAGTGTGCAGCCTCCCACCCCCAAAAGGGCAGGCTTTGCAATTGCTGGAGGAGGCAAATCCCCTTCTGTGCAGCTGCCTGTGCCTCAAGGTGCTCATGGACTTTGCCCAACTGGTTTGCACCCCCCCAGCTGGTACCTGTCACTTTCTAAGGCATGAGATGACGCAGTAGTAAATTGAACGTGGGTTTGTTGGGGTTTGGTTTCTGTCTTTTGCTAACCTTTATGAATCCTCTTGAGTGATCTGTGGATGGGATCAGCAAACAAATTTTGTTCTAGCTCTCCAAATCCTGACACATGAATTGATTTCAGCAGGCCACATTAAGTGAGTGATGGAGCTCTGCCAAAAGGGCATGTAGGATTTTGCAAGGGGGAGGGGAAGACGAAGGAGGCTTTGCTTTCTCCCCCTTTTTTTCCCCCCTCCTTCTTAGCCAGTCTTGTTAAGAAAGGGCAAAAGCACTTAAATTCATTGCTCTCAAAGTAAATTGGTTTTCTTTTCTACCCTTTCAGAAGCCCTTTTTCTTCCAGGCTTATCCCATTGTTGCCTTCCTCGTGCTTAAGGCACAAAGAGGCAAGATGTCTGCTGGCCCCCAGAGCTGGGTCCATGCCGTGCTGCTGCTCCTCTGAATCACAGAGTGCCAGGGACTGAGAGGGACCTCCAAAGCTCATCCACTCCAACCCCCCTGCCAGAGCAGGGTCACCCAGAGCAGGTCACACAGGAACACAGCCAGGTGGGGTTTGAACATCTCCAGAGAGGGAGACTCCACAGTCCCCCTGGGCAGCCTGTGCCAGGGCTCTGTTACCCTCACAGGGAAAAATTCTTTCCTCCTGTTTCCATGGAGCTTCCTCTGCCTCAGCTTCCCCCACTGCCCCTTGTGCTGGCATTGGGCATCCCCCAGCAGAGCCTGGCTCCAGCCTCTGGGCACTCACCCTGCCCATCTTAAGCAACAGCATTGAGGTCACCCTCAGGCTCCTCCTCTCCAAGCTCCAGAGCCCTCAGCTCCCTCAGGCTCTCCTCATGAGGAAGATCTTCCACTCCCCTAATCATTTTTGTGGCTCTGTGCTGGACTCTCTCAAGCAGTTCCCTGAGGTCTTTCTTGACCTGAGGGGCCCAGAGCTGGACACAAGATTCCAGATGCAGCCTCAGCAGGGCAGAGCAGAGGGGAAGGAGAACCTTTCTGACCTATTGACCACAGCCCTTCTAATCCACCCCAGGATGCCTTTGGCCTTCTTGGCCACCAGAGCACATTGCTGGCTCATGGTCACCTCCCATCCACCAGGACCCCCAGGTCCTTTTCCCCTTCACTGCTCTCCAGCAGGTCAGCCCCCAGCCTGTACTGACACCTGGGGTTGTTCTTTCCCAGCTGAGATGTGCCTTCACATGGGCCCAGCCTCCTTCAGCCTCCTTGGCACTGCCATCCCTTCCAGTCACCTTCTAGGGCTCAGCTGGCAGTTTCTCAGGCACATGAAGGCTGGCAAGCAGAGCAAGGCTGTTGTAATAGATGAGAGAAGGATCACAAGCTTGAGGGATTTTGTCCCTGCCCTCTCCTCGCAGCTTTCTTGAGAAGTTTCCCGAGCCTGGAGTTGCCACCCTGCTCTGTATGCCCAGCCAGAGCTGCTGATGCTAATTTGTTGGCACTGCAAGCACTGGATCCCATGACCTTCTTCAGTTACAGACAGCACAAACTGCAGCTCTATTTAAGTGGCAGGTTGGTTAACCCCAGTGCCTTGCAATACTTTCCTTTGACTCCCTTGCTGTCATTAATAAAGGCTTACCTTACAAAGGCACCTTGGATTTGCTCGCAGGGAGAGCCCAGCCAACAACCTCTTTCTTGTGAGCACTTCTCTCCAGGGAGCTTCTGTTTTAGCCAGGCCATGCATGACAAAAGCTCTGAGCCACCAGCAGCGATGAAGACATCAGCACCGCGTGAGGACAGGGACCCTGGCAAAACGCTTGCACAGTTTACTCTCCAGTAACTCTCGATGCTGCTGTGCTCTCTCTCAA
Organism: Dryobates pubescens; assembly: GCF_014839835.1. Taxonomy (NCBI): domain Eukaryota; kingdom Metazoa; phylum Chordata; class Aves; order Piciformes; family Picidae; genus Dryobates; species Dryobates pubescens. The sequence goes on along the minus strand of NC_071612.1, from coordinate 17,835,286 downwards.
GTCCTCTGAAAGGCTGAGAGCTGGGTGCAGGCAAACCTCAGCAAGTTCAATAAGGACAAGTGCAGGGCCCTGCATCTGGGGAGGAATAACAGCAGGCACCAGGACAGGTTAGAGGCTGCCCTGCTGGAAGGCATCTCCACGGAGATAGGCCTTGGAGTGCTGGTGGGCAGCAAGTTCTGCATGGGACAGCAATGTGCCCTGGTGGCCAAGAGAGCCAGTGGGATCCTGGAGTGCAGCAAGAAGTGTGGCCAGCAGGGCTGGGGATGCTTTACTCTGCCCTGCTAGACCACACCTGCAATCCTGTGTCCAGTCTGGGGCTCCCCAGTTCAAGAGAGACAGAGTCCTGCTGGAGAGAGTCCAAGGGAGAGCCAGGAGGATGCTTAGGGAACTTAAGCATCTCCCTTGTGAAGAGAGACTGAGAGCCCTGGGGCTGTTTAGTCTGGAGAGGAGAAGGTTGAGAGGGATCTGATCAATGTCTATCAATAGCTGAGGGCTGGGGGTCAAGTGGAGGGGGCCAAGCTCTTGTGGGTGGTGCACAGCAATAAGCCCAGGAACAATGGAGACAAACTGGAACAGAGAAGGTTTCAGCTCAACATCAGGAGAAACTTCTTTGGTGTGAATGTGCTGGAGCCCTGCAGCAGGCTGCCCAGAGAGGTTGTGGAGTCTCCTGCTCTGGAGACTTTCCAACCCTACCTGGCTGCATTCCTGTGTGCCCTGCCCTGGGTGATGCTGCTCTGGCAGGGGGGTTAGACTGGGTGAGCTCTGGAGCTCCCTTCCAGCCTCTAATGTTCTGTGACCCTGTGAGACTGTGAAAGGATCTGTGAGCATGATCACCAGACAAAATCTGGTCTGACTCATCATAGCCAGTGGGACTAGTGGGTAAATAAAGACCACTAACAAAAGAAGGGGACTGAGGGCATGACTTCTGTCTTCCGGAACAGGAGGCTCAGCTACCTCACTAAGACAATCCACAAACCTCAGCTCCCCTCAGTTTGTGGGCTGAGTTGAGTGGAGCAGTCAGGATCCATTTCATTCACACATTTGTAGGCACATGTCAGTATTTGGTGCCTGGCATCCAAAAACCTTTGCCACAGCTCTGAAGTCCTTGCTCTCAGTCCCCGGCACAAGCACTGCAGCTGTTCTTCCAAGCCACCGCAGTGGAGGATGCAGGAGCTGGGCAGTGGCACCTGCAGGAGCATGGAGCAGTAACCAGTGACCACAGAGTGCCTTTGATGTGGATTGCTTCTGTCTTGGTTGGAGGGGAAAATGAATGCCTAGTGGTGTGACAAAGCCTCCCTGAGACCTGTCATAAGGTGATGCCAGTCAGCATTGCAGCTCCTGGGGAAAGGTGCAGACTGAACTGCCTCACAGTCCAGAAACAGCAGTTGAGGTGGTAAGGAGACAAAACTCATAACCCTCGTGGAGAGGCTTGGACAGGATCCTTTGGTAGCTCTTCCATGCTGAAAGCCAACACACTGCCCTTCACTGAGGAAATAAGAGAGATATGGTGGTGCTGGAGCCAGGGCAGAGGAGGGCAAGGAAGCTGGGAAGGGCCTGGAGAACAAATCTTGTGAGGAGCAACTGAAGGAGCTGGGGATGGTTAGTGTGAAACAGAGCAGGCTGAGGGGAGACCTCCTGGCTGTCTACAGCTCCCTGGAAAGAGGTTGTGGAGAGGTTGCTGCTGGTCTCTTCTCACAGGTCCTTAGTGACAGAACAAGAGGGAATGGCCTCAAGCTGCGACTGGGTAGGTTTAGACTGGAGAGGAGGAAACCTTTTCCATGGCAAGAGTGGTCAGGGATTGGAATGTGCTGCCCAGGGAGGTGGTGGAGTCCCCAAGCCTGGATGTGTTTCAAGGTGGTTTGGATGTGGTGCTTGGGGCTCTGGTTTAGGGATGACCCTTGCAGAGTAGGGTCAATGGTAGGACTGGATGATCCTGAGGGTCTATTCCAGCCTGAATGTTTCTGTGATTCTGTGACTCTAGATGTCAAACTAGATGAAAGGGTTAATCCATATGAGCCCAGTTCCTTCTCCCAGGTGATTGGATCAGAGCAAATGGCCTCAAGTTGCAGCAGGGAAGGTTTAGTTGGACATTAAAAGCAACTCTCTGTGAAAGAGTTCTCAAACCCTGGAAAAGGTTGCCTAGGGAGGTGGATGAATCCCCATCCATGGAGGTGTTTCAAAGCTACAGCTCTGTGGTGCTGAGGGTCATGGTTCAGCACCAGACTTGGTAGAGCTAGGGGATGGTTGGAGGAGATGATCTTCAAGGGCTTTTCCAACCCACATGACCCTGTGATTCTTACTGCCATTGACATTCAAGTCAACTTATTCTACAGATAGTTGCTCTGAAGTGGTTCTCTCAAGAGCAAAACTGTGGGGGCAACAAAATGTACTTGCATGGGCTTCACTCACCTTGGGAGGAGGGTGAAAGAACAGGCACACAGCTTCTCAGTCCTCAAGAGAAACATGTTCTACATCACCTGCTGTGCTTAAAAGACACATAGGAATACAGGAGCATAGAACTATGAAATACAGAAGCACAGGAACACAGAATGACAGAACCATGAAACACAAGCACAGAAGCATGAAACACAGAAGCACAGGAGCACAGAATCACAGAACCATGAAACACAGAATGACAGAAGCATGAAACACAGAAGCACAGGAGCACAGAATGACAGAAGCATGAAACACAGAAGCACAGAAGCATGAAACACAGAAGCACAGGAGCACAGAATCACAGAAGCATGAAACACAGAAGCACAGGAGCACAGAATGACAGAGCCATGAAACACAGAAGCACAGGAGCACAGAATGACAGAGCCATGAAACACAGAATGACAGAAGCATGAAACACAGAAGCACAGGAGCACAGAATCACAGAACCATGAAACACAGAAACACAGAACCATGAAACACAGAAGCACAGAAGCACAGAATGACAGAACCATGAAACACAGAAGCACAGGAGCACAGAATGACAGAGGCATGAAACACAGAAGCACAGGAGCACAGAATGACAGAGCCATGAAACACAGAAGCACAGAACCATGAAACACAGAAGCACAGGAGCACAGAATCACAGAACCATGAAACACAGCAGCACAGGAGCACAGAATGACAGAACCATGAAACACAGAAGCACAGAACCATGAAACACAGAAGCACAGAAACAATAAACACAGAAGCACAGAAACAATAAACACAGAAGCACAGGAGCACAGAATGACAGAACCATGAAACACAGAAGCACAGAATGACAGAACCATGAAACACAGAAGCACAGAACCATGAAACAGAGAAGCACAGAAACAATAAACACAGAAGCACAGAAACAATAAACACAGAAGCACAGGAGCACAGAATCACAGAACCATGAAACACAGAAGCACAGGAGCACAGAATGACAGAACCATGAAACACAGAAGCACAGAATCACAGAACCATGAAACACAGAAGCACAGGAGCACAGAGTCAGAATGTTAGGGGTTAGAACAGACCTCTAGAGATCAAGTTCAACCCTTCTGCCAATGCAGGGTCACCCAGGGCAGGTCACAAAGGACACATCCAGGTGGGTTTGGAAAGCCTCCAGAGAAGGAGCCTCCACAGCTTCTCTGGGCAGCCTGCTCCAGGGCTCCAGCACCCTCACAACAAAGAAGTTTCTCCTCTTGTTCCGGTGAAACCTCCTGAGTTCTAGCTTGTAGCTGTTGTTCCTTCTCCTATCACCGGGCACCACCACAAAGATCCTGGCCCCTTCATCCTGACCCCCAGCCCTCAGCTATTGATAGACATTGATCAGATCCCCTCTCACTTTTCACCTCTCCAGACTAAACAGCCCCAGGGCTCTCAGCCTCTCTTCATAGGAGAGATGTTCAAGTCCCACAATCATCCAGTGAGACTTGGACAGACAGAGCTGGGCAGAGAGGAACCCACTGAGGTTCAACAAGGAGAAGTGCAGAGTTCTGCACCTGGGCAGGAGGAATAAACTGCAGCAGCACAGGCTGGGAAGGGATCTGCTGGAGAGCAGCCCTCTGCAGAAGGACCTGGGAGACAGCAATGTGTCCTGGTGGCCAAGAAGGCCAATGGGGTCCTGGGGTGTATTAAGAAGAGTGTGGCCAGCAGATCCAGGAGGGTTCTCCTCCCCCTCTACTCTGCCCTGGTGAGACCTCATCTTGAGTACTGCCTTCAGTTCTGTGCTCCCCAGTACAGGAGGGACAGGGATCTGCTGGAGGGAGTCCAGCAGAGGGCAATGAGCATGATGATGGGACTGGAGTACTGCCTGGTGAGGAGAGGCTGAGAGCCCTGGGGCTGTTTAGTCTGGAGAGGAGAAGGCTGAGAGGGATCTGACCAATATCTATCAGTAGCTGAGGGCTGAAGGTTAGGAGGGAAGGTTCAGGCTCTGCTCACTTGCTCCGTATGATAGCACAAGGAGCAAGGGGTGTAAGCTGCAGCACAGGAGGTTCCACCTCAACACAAGGGGGAACTTCTTTACTGTGAGGGTCACAGAGCACTGGAGCAGGCTGCCCAAAGAGGTTGTGGAGTCTCCTTATGTGGAGACTTCGAAGGCTTTATGGATGTGTTCCTCTGTGAACTGAGCTGGATTGTATGGTCCTGCTCTAGCAGGGGGGTTGGACTTGAAGATCTCTTTGGCTCCCTTCCAACCCCTGACATCCTGTGAGCCTGTGATCCAGAAGAGTCTAATAAGCAGGAAAGGTACTGAAAGGAAGTTTCTCCTTCTGAAGAACAGAGGGCACAGGGCTGGGCTACCAATCCAGGCAGAGAGATCTCTTTTACAATGGTGATTCTTATCCACTCCCTTCTGCTCTCCACCTTTCACGCACCAGTTCCTTTCCCCTTACTCTTATTTCTTGATTCCCACTGGTCCCATCTCCCTGCTCCCTGCTTGGCTGTGCAGAAGCAGGGAAATTCAATCCAGTGAGGCCTGCCTGCTCCTTGCTTCCAATACATCACGTCTGCCTCGTTTATGTGCCAGGATTGTCTTAGCTCTTCCAGAAGCTGATGGAGTTGCATAAACAGAAAGTCAGTATTGAATTGGCTCATTCAGCTAATGCCTCAACAGTTTGCTGAGGAATGTTAATTATCAGAAGCTTATCATTAACCAGCTTGCTTTTGTCATTGGTTTGCCAGGGCTGCTGAAGCTCTGTTCTGTCGTCTGCCCTTGCAGCTGGTAGGAGATGGAATTACCCAGTGTGAAATGATGAACAGGGACTGAGTCATTTCATATGCAAGCCTTGCAGCCTGGCTTAAATGAGACAATTTAATGAAGATAATCTCTACAGCATGCCTAATTGCTCCTATACATCTCAAGTAAAGAAATACAAGGCCCTGAGCAACTTGCTCTAGTGGGAGGTATCCCTGCCCATGGCTAGGGGGTTGGAACTGGATGATCTTTCAGGTCCCTTCTGTGAATCTATGATGTATGTACAAGAGGTGAGCTGGAGAACCTCCATGCCACTCTCAGTCAGGATCTTAGAGGTTAGATTAATAGAGTGGCACTTTATAATGTCACAGACTCACAGAATTGTTCAGGGTTGGAAGGGACCTCAAGGATCAGCCAGTTCCAAACCCCTGCCATGGGCAGGGACACCTCACACTACAGCAGGTTGCTCACAGCCACATCCAGCCTGGCTGCAAAAACCTCCAGGCAGGAGGCTTCCACCACCTCCCTGGGCAGCCTGTGCCAGTCTCTCACCACCCTCAGGGGGAACAACTTCTTCCTCACATCCAATCTCAATCTCCCCATTTCTAGTTTTGCTCCATCGCCCCCAGTCCTATCCCTCCCTGACACCCTCAAAAGTCCCTCCCCAGCTTTCTTGGAGCCCCCTGCAGATCCTGCAAGTCCACAATAAGTTCTCCTCAGAGCCTTCTCCTCTCCAGACCACACAACCCCAACTCCCTCAGCCTGTCCTCACAGCAGAGCAGCTCCAGCCCTCTGCTCATCCTCGTGGCCCTTCTCTGGACACCTTCCAGCACCTCCAGATCCTTCTTTTTACTTTCTCAAAAAACTTCATCTTTTTGCCATCTTAGGGGGGAGCTTTGCCTCAGAAAGGTCAATGGACATAAGATATGTCTGTTCAAAGACACAGAAGATTAGGTTGGAGATTAGGAGAAACTTTTTGACTGAAAAGATTCTCAACCACTGGCCCAGGCTGCCCAGGGAGGTGGTTACATCCCTACCCCAGGAGGTGTCTCAAAGAGGCAGAGCTGTGGTGCTGAGGGCCATGGTTCAGCCCTGGCCTTGGCAGAGTTAGATGATCTTTGAAGTCCCTTCCACCCCAAACCATTCTGTGATTCTCTGATTCTGTGAAGCAGCACAACTTCACTGTGTCCTCACATCTCTCAGCACCCAAATATCTTTTCCTGCTTTCAGTGAGGTTTATGATCACCTAGATGATCCAGCCTCACCTCCTCACTACAGCAAGGCACCAGCACATGATGGAGGTGCCAGCACCTGGTATACCTAGAGCAGTATTTCAAGGCACACAGCAATGCACCTGCACTGCAGCATGAACACCCTTAGGCAAGTGATCCTCCTGGAAAAGGCTTTTCTCCTTTTTATGCTTCCTGGAAACATTCACCACCAGCTCAATACAGTTAAGGAAAGGATTCTGCCAGGTCAGATTGTGCTGCCAGTAAGTAGGGTGCTGAAATTCAGTGAGACCCAAAATAGGGCAAAAATGAGCCAGCAGTGTGCCCAGGGGGCCAAGAAGGCCAAGGGCATCCTGGCCTGCATCAGGAACAGTGTGGCCAGCAGGAGCAGGGAAGTCCTTGTGCCCTGTGCTCAGCACTGCTCAGGCCACACCTTGAGTCCTGTGTTCAGTTCTGGGCTCCTCAGCTTAGGAAAGATGTTGAGCTGCTGGAAGGTGTCCAGAGAAGGGCAACAAAGGTGGGGAGGGGTCTGGAGCACAGCCCTGTGAGGAGAGGCTGAGGGAGCTGGGGTTGCTTAGCCTGGAGAAGAGGAGGCTCAGGGGAGACCTTCTTGCTCTCTCCAACTCCCTGCAGGGAGGTTGTAGCCAGGTGGGGGTTGGTCTCTTCTCCCAGGCAAGCAGCAGCAGAACAAGAGGACACAGTCTCAAGCTGTGCCAGGGGAGGTTTAGGCTGGAGGTTAGGAAGAAATTCTTCCCAAAAAGCGAGATTGGCCCTTGGGATGTGCTGCCCAGGGAGGTGGTGGGGTCGATATCCCTGGAGGTGTTCAGAAAAGGCTTGGCTGAGGCACTTGGAGCCATGGTTTAGTTGATCAGATGTTGTTGGGTGATAGGTTGGACTTGATGATCTCTGAGGTCTTTTCCAGCCTGGCTGATTCTATGATTTATCTGCAGAACCATGGCAGTTCTTGAATGCAGGAAGCAACTCACTCTCCTTTTCCTCCCAGCTGCTGAAGGTGATGAAGAGGATTCAGCAAGTAGTCAGTTAGAGAGGTCTTAAAACCTGAAAACTAACAGAAAGTGTGAGGGTCTTCCCAAATGCTCAGTACCAATGCCTCTCCAATGCCTCTCCATTCCTAGACCACAGCAAAGAGAGAGGAAAAAAAGAGGCAGAGCTGTGGTGCTGAGGGCCATGGTTTAGCCCCAGCCTTGGTAGTGTCAGAGAATGGTTGGACTGAATGAGCTGTAAGGGCTTTTCCAGCTGGAATGGTTCTATGATCCTATGAGTGTGGAGAGTTAAAGCACCCTGAACTCTTTCTAGACTATTTCCCTCTCCTTTCCATACCAGTCTGCATGGGAACTGTACTTCACTGGGTTGCTATTAGTAGCTAATCAATAGTTATGACATAATAACAGAATATATTTGGTTGGAAGAGGCCTTGAAGGTCATCCTGTCCAATTTTCAACCCAGCACTGCAGGGTCAGCACTAAACCATGTTCCTACACACCAGGTCCATATCTGCTTGAACACCTCCAGGGATGGGGACTCCAGCACTGCCCTGGGCAGACCATTCCAGTGTTTGAGAGCCTTTCCAGGGCAGAAATATTTCCTGGCATCCAGCCTGAACCTCCCCTGGGGCAGCTTGGAGCCATTGCCTCTGCTCCTGTCCCTTGCCACCAAGGAGCAGAGGCTGTCCCCTCCTCACTGCAACCTCCCTTCAGGGAGCTGGAGAGAGGAAGAAAGGAAGAAATAAAGAAAGGAAGAAAGGAAGACAGCAAAGGAAGAAAGGAAGAAGGAAAGAAAGGAAGAAAGGAAAGGAATAAAGGAAGGCAGCTAAGGAAGAAAGGAAGAGTGGAAGAAAGGAAGAAGGGAAGAAAGGAAGAAAGGAAGACAGCAAAGCAAGAAAGGAAGAGAAGAAGAATGGAAGAAGGGAAGAAAGGAAAGGAAGAAAGGAAAGGAGGAAAGGAAGAAAGGAAAGGAAGAAAGGAAGAGAGCAAAGGAAGAAAGGGAGAGAGGAAGAAAGGAAGAAGGGAAGAAAGGAGGAAAGGAAGGAGGTTCTGTTAGGCTGATGGCCTCCTTCAGTTATTGCTTTGGCAACTAAAACCCCAAAGTCAAAAGTCACCAAGTTTACAGGGATGGCTAAATATTTGCAAATAGATAATACTTTAAATTGTTCCTCAGCTTTCAAAAGCAACTCCTGCAATGTGCATTGATGTGTTACACTGAGCACTTCCTCCTGATAGATTCTCATGCAATGAGGACATTTTCTTCCTTCACATCCACACAGGAGTGAAAACATTTGCTCTTTTCTTCTGGAATAGCTCCACAGTCTGCTCTTAGCTCTGGTGGTTAAAGCAGAGGAAGTTCAGCTCAATTAAGTGGACTGGAATCACACACTGCTTTGGACAAGGAAGTGATGCTCTGCTGCTGTTAATGATGGACAAGGGAAAAAAACAAATCCCAACCCCCAGATGAATCTCATTGCTTCTGATCAAGATGTGCAGGGTGAGTGCCCAGAGGCTGGAGCCAGGCTTTGCTGGGGGATGCCCAATGCCAGCACAAGGGGCAGTGGGGGAAGCTGAGGCAGAGGAAGTTCCATGGGAACAGGAGGAAGAATTATTTCCCTGTGAGGGTGACAGAGCCCTGGCACAGGCTGCCCAGGGGGGTTGTGGAGTCTCCCTCTCTCAGAGCCTGCCTGGATGTGTTCCTGTGTGACCTGCTCTGGGTGATCCTGCTGTGGCAGGGGGGTTGGAGTGGATGAGCTTTGGAGGTCCCTTCCAGCCCCTGTGATTCTGTGTCAAATAAATCCCAAGCCCTCAGATCCTTACAAAACATCTCCTGTCAGAGGCTACATAGCCCTGTGAGATGCTGAGCTGTGTGTTTATTCAGGAGGGCTGAATTCACAGAGCAAAGCCTCATTTTTGTGATAACTCTACTACTTAGGTTTGCATTTTGTGAGGGAGCTATCAGGTTGTGACTTGGAGCAGTTTGGCTCATTCTCTAGGCTGTAAAGCACTGCAAATAGGATTTTGCAGGGTGGGTGTTTCAGTTTTTAAATGACAGCTGTGCTGTAATGCAAGTGAACTGAAGAGCTGTGCATCTGTGTGGGAAGAATGGAGACAAGCACAGCATAAACATGATCAGCTGGCTTCTATCAAGCCACTTGTTCAGGTTACAGAGTTCTTTAGAAGAGGGAGTCCCTGAAAACCAGCAACCAAACCCCCTGCCCCCTGCCTCAGTGACATGCGCCTCGGCTGTGAGTCTGGGTGGGAAAGTCTTTGGTGTTCTCTACAGTCAGAGAGGCAGGGAAGAGAATCACTGAATCATTTGGGTTGGAAAAGACTTTGGAGCTCATGAAGCCCACCCATCCTCTGACTCTTCCTCCAAAGCTGGGGCTGAACCGTGTCCCTCAGCACCACAGCTCTGCCTCTCGGAAACACCTGCAGGCATGGGGATTCAACCACCTCCCAGGGCAGCCTGGGCCAGGCTTTGAGGACCCTTTCAGGGAAGAAGTTTCTTCTAATGTCCATCCTAAGCCTCCCCTTGGGCAACCTGAGGCCATTTCCTCTCATCCTAACACTTGTTACTAGGGGGAGGAGACCAACCCCCACCTGGCTCCAGCCTCCTTTCAGGGAGCTGTAGAGAGCAATGAGGTCTCCCTCAGCCTCCTCTTCTCCACACTAAACACCCCCAGCTCCCTCAGCTGCTCCTCCCCTGTCCTATTCTCCAAACCCTTCCCCAGCTTCGTTGCCATTCTCTGGACCTGCTCTAACCCCTCAATGTCCTTCTTGGAGGGAGAGGCCCAGAACTGAACCCAGTACTCAAGATGTGGCCCCAACAGTGCCCAGTATGGGAGGACAATCCCTGCCCTGCTCCTGCTGGCCACACCATTGCTGATCCAAGCCAGGATGCTGGTGGCCTTCTTGGCCACCTGAACATATCCTGGCTCATCTTCAGCTGTTATCAACACCCCCAGGTCTTTCTCTCCTGGGGAGTTTCCAGCCACTGTGCCTCACGCCTCATGGGGCTGTTGTGACCTACAGGTAGAACTCTGCACTTGGCCTTGTGGAATCATAAATAATTTCCCTTGAAGTATAAGGGTCCAGTGTCTGAGGTTATGCCTTCTGAGCAGTGAAGAACCATGAACTACATCAAAACAGGTGCAGAGCTTTCAGTCTGCCTTGTGTTCAACCTAAACCAAGAGAATTACATGAGGACCTTCACTGAAGGCTGCTCTGTCCTGCCACAGAGATGTGCCACACTCTTCATTGCCTCACTCAGGAACAGTGATCTGCACTGGGATGCTGCAGACCTCTGCATCTCATATTGTGTCACCCTGAGCCCTAAAAGCCGTCCATTTAAATATCCTGCTGTGTGGTGCTGCTGACAGCTGGAGGGAAGGGATCCATCCAGAGGGACCTGGACAGGCTGCAGAGCTGGGCCCATGACAACCTCATGAGGTTCAACAAGACCAAGGGCAAGGTCCTGCAGCTGGGTCAGGGCAATCCCAGGCACTGCTATAGGCTGGGCAGGGACTGGCTTGAGAGCAGCCCTGAAGAAAAGGCCTTGGGCATGCTGGGGGAGGAGAAGCTCAACAGGAGCCAGCAGGGAGCACTTGCAGCCCTGAGAGCCAAGCAGAGCCTGGGCTGCAGCAAGAGAAGTGTGGCCAGCAGGGCCAGGGAGGGGATTCTGCCCCTCTGCTCCATTCTGCTGAGACCACAGCTGGAGCTCTGGGTCCAGTTCTGGAGCCTCTGTGCCAGAAAGGATCTGGAGGTGCTGGAAGGTGTCCAGAGAAGGGCCACGAGGATGAGCAGAGGGCTGGAGCTGCTCTGCTGTGAGGACAGACTGAGGGAGTTGGGGTTGTTCAGTCTGGAGAGGAGAAGGCTCTGAGGAGACCTTCTTGTGGCCTTGCAGTATCTGCAGGGGGCTCCAAGAAAGCTGGGGAGGGACTTTTGAGGGGGTCAGGGAGTGATAGGACTGGGGGGGATGGAGCAAAACTAGAAGTGGGGAGATTGAGATTGGATGTGAGGAAGTTGTTCCCCATGAGGGTGGTGAGAGCCTGGCACAGGCTGCCCAGGGAGGTGGTGGAAGCCTCCTGCCTGGAGGTGTTTGCAGCCAGGCTGGATGTGGCTGTGAGCAACCTGCTGTAGTGTGAGGTGTCCCTGCCCATGGAGGGTTGGAACAGGAGGATCCCTGAGGTCCCTTCCAGCCCTGACAGCTCTGTGATTCTATGATCCTTCTGTGCTGGTGCATTTGAGTATGGCAGCCAAAACATGGAAAGAGCATTAAAAGCATTTTGGATTTTCCAGCCCAGCCCTTGCAGCTCAGGCTGGCACAGCCAGCCACAGCCCAGCCACCTTCTGTCCTGCAACTCAACCTCCTGAGCCATTCCAGCACGAAGTCTGAGGATGTCCTTTGAAGCACAGATAAAGTCTGTGGCTAATGCTGCTTGGAGCTAAAGTCAGGTTCTGTCAGGGCGTTTTGAAATGCAGGATTTGGCTCAGAGCAGATTATCTTCCAACAGTTAAACAGTTCAGCCTTTTCTTGGACTTCATTGTCCTTCATCTGTTGTGATTTAATCCGGGCACAGGGCCTGCCTGGGTCCTTTCCAACTGCCCCTTCCAATGGCTTCTTTGCCACATCGCTCCCTATTCACTCTGTCACTTGTGAGACCTTTAAAAACGCCTTTTGATCTCCCTGGCCACATGCATTTCAATCACAGGCACCTCCTTCTCCTGCTCCTTCCCTGGGCTGCCCCTCACACCCAGGCTTAAGCCAGTTGGCAGTTCAGAAGGCTCTCAGAGATAAGGAGGAATGGATTCCTCCTGACCTCCCAGATCATGCTGGCCATTTTGAGCTCCAGCAGAGGAAAAAGCAAGCACAGCTTGTGACAGAGCAGAGCAGTCCTTCTGGAATTTTCCTGGCTTGCATGGGATGCTGCTTCCTGTTTGGGCTTCGTAAACCCCTTCCTGTTTCCCCCACAGCCACGTCCTGACTGACTTTGTTGAAGTCTTTAGCCACTGACTCTGTCCAATCAAACTCCACAGCAAACTCCTGGCCAAGCTGTCAGCCCCTGGCTTGGACAGCAGCACTCTGAGCTGGGTTAGCAACTGGCTGGAGGCTGAGCCCAGAGAGTGGTGGGGAATGGTGCCACAGCCAGCTGGCAGCCAGGCACCAGTGGTGTCCCCCAGGGATCAGTGCTGGGCCCCAGCCTGTTCAGTATCTTTATTGATGATCTGGAGGAGGGCATTGAGTCCATCAGCAGTGAATGTGCAGATGACACCAAGCTGGGGGCAGGAGTTGATCTGTTAGAGGCTAGGAGAGCTCTGCAGAGGGACCTGGACAGGCTGGACAGATGGGCAGAGTCCAAGGGCAGGAGATTGAACACATCCAAGTGCCAGGTTCTGCACATTGGCCACAACAACCCCAGGCAGTGGTACAGGCTGGGGTCAGAGTGGCTGAGAGCAGCCAGGCAGAAAGGGACCTGGGGGTACTGGTTGACAGCAGCTGAACATGAGCCAGCAGTGTGCCCAGGTGGCCAAGAAGGCCAATGGCATCCTGGCCTGCATCAGGAAGAGTGTGGCCAGCAGGAGCAGGGAAGTCCTTGTGCCCTGTGCTCAGCACTGCTGAGGCCACACCTTGAGTCCTGGGTCCAGTTCTGGGCTCCTCAGTTAGGAAAGATGTTGAGCTGCTGGAAGGTGTCCAGAGAAGGGCAACAAAGGTGGGGAGGGGTCTGGAGCACAGCCCTGTGAGGAGAGGCTGAGGGAGCTGGGGTTGCTTAGCCTGGAGAAGAGGAAGCTCAGGGGAGACCTTCTTGCTCTCTCCAACTCCCTGCAGGGAGGTTGTAGCCAGGTGGGGGTTGGTCTCTTCCCCCAGGCACCCAGCACCAGGACAAGAGGACACAGTCTCAAGCTGTGCCAGGGGAGGTTTAGGCTGGAGGTGAGGAGGAAGCTCTTCCCAGCAAGAGTGATTGGCCCTTGGGATGTACTGCCCAAGGAGGTGGTGGAGTCACCATCCCTGGAGGTGTTTAGGAAGAGCCTGGCTGAGGCACTTGGTGACATGGTTTAGTTGATCAGATGGTGCTGGGTGAGAGGTTGGGCTTGATGATCTCTGAGGTCTTTTCCAACCTTCTTAATTCTGTATTATGTATCACAACAGCACCTCAGAGATGCCCAAGGTGGTACCTATAGTCTCCATGGAATGAATCTTTCAGCTTCTCACTGCTTGAGACCAAGGTGAAGTGTGAAGATTCAGTTTGTTCCATTCAAAGCATGAGGATTGTCTGGGTTTGGATACCAAACCAGCCTGACCACAGACGTACAGAACCGCATGATTGACTGCACTCCTTCCCTTTCCCATGGGAAAGGCAGTGTGGGGGTGGCAGAGTGAAGACACACAGTCACAGAATCACAGCCACAGAATCACAAAAGACATTCATCTGTGTGAGGCCTCCAAGATCACAGGATGTGAGGGGCTGGAAGGGACCTCCAGAGATCAAGCGCAACCCCCTGCCAAAGCAGCATTGCCTAGCACAGGGCACACGGGGACACATCCAGACAGGGCTGCAAAGGCTCCACAGAAGGAGACTCCACAACCTCTCTGGGCAGCCTGCTCCAGGGCTCTGGAACCTTCACAGTCAAGAAGTTCTTCCCCATGTTGAGGTGGAACCTCCTGTGCTGCAGCTTCCATCCCTTGTCCCTTGTCCTATCCCAGGGCACAGTGAGCAGAGGCTGTCCCTGTCCCTTCCTTCCTGACCCCCAGCCCTCAGCTATTGATAGACATTGATCAGATCCCCTCTCAGGCTTCTCCTCTCCAGACTAAATAGTCCCAGGACTCTCAGTGTAGTATCTCAGTTCTCCTTCCTCTTTAGCTTCCCTCTCAAAGTTGTCTCCTGGCATCTCTGATCCCAGAGCCTTCCCACAAGCTCTGTGGTTTCCTTACTTGGAGCACTGTGCAGGGAATGCCTCTGTGGTGACTGAGCTGCTCAAATCATGCTGCTGTCTCCTCCCCTGCTTTGTTGCTGATGATTATCACAGTATCACAGTATAACTAAGGTTGGAAGAGACCCCAAGGATCATCGAGTCCAACCTTGATCAGGACACTTCTGGACAGGCCTGCAGTTCTTCCTGACCAACAAGTGGTTGGAGTTTCCATTGGCATACAAACACTGATCAAGGTTCATTTTTCCTGGGAGAAGAGATTGGTTAAATTTTGTATGCTCCCACTGAAAGATGGAGACATTTATGCTGAAGCAAATATATACATACAACTATCTACATCTCAGGGTTTGAAGAGGGCTACAGGATGAGGAGTAATGGTTTCAAACTGGAAGAAGCTGGATTTAGATAAGATATGGCATCCTGGCCTGCATCAGGAAGAGTGTGGCCAGCAGGAGCAGGGAAGTCCTTGTGCCCTGTGCTCAGCACTGCTTAGACCACACCTTGAGTCCTGTGTCCAGTTCTGGGCTCCTCAGCTTAGGAAAGATGTTGAGATGCTGGAAGGTGTCCAGAGAAGGGCAACAGAGCTGGGGAGGGGTCTGGAGCACAGCCCTGTGAGGAGAGGCTGAGGGAGCTGGGGTTGCTTGCCTGGAGAAGAGGAGGCTCAGGGGAGAGCTTCTTGCTCTCTCCAACTCCCTGCAGGGAGGTTGTAGCCAGGTGGGGGTTGGTCTCTTCTCCCAGGCACCCAGCAGCAGAACAAGAGGACACAGTCTCAAGCTGTGCCAGGGGAGGTTTAGGCTGGAGCTGAGGAGAAAATTCTTCCCAGCAAGAGAGATTGGCCCTTGGGATGTGCTGCCCAGGGAGGTGGTGGAGTCACCATCCCTGGAGGTGTTCAAGAGCAGATTGGATGTGCCACTTGGTGCCATGGTTTAGTTGTCATGAGGTGTTGGGTGACAGGTTGAACTTGATGATCTCTGAGGTCTTTCCCAACCTTATTGATTCTATGATTCTATGATTAGGGAGACATTCTTCCCCATGAGGGTGGGGAGACACTGGAATAGGCTGCTCAGGGAGGCTGTGGCTGCCTCCTCCCTGGAACTGTTCAAGGCCAAGCTGGATGAGGCCTTGGGCAGCCTGGGCTGGTGTGAGGTGTCCCTGCCCATGGCAGGGGGTTGGAACTGGCTGATCTTTAAGGTCCCTTCTAACTCAAACCATTCTAGGATTCCATGATGCCTAAAATGAATCATTCATGAAGGCTGAGTTTTAAGTTCCACATTTCATGAAACCCACAGAAGCATGAATTTGGTGCTCCAGGACCATGTGCTGGTTACCAGAAGAAGGGAAGTGCTCACCCCAGGCAAAGCAAAGAGGTGCCACCAGAAGACACATTCCCCCTGTCTGCACCATCCCATGTGTCACAATTCTGTCGAAGTCATGACTGGAGTCAAAACCAAATCTGCTGAACTCCTTTTCACCTGGTGATGTCAAAGGGCTTACAGCTTCTCAAGTGAGCAGTTATTAACTGACCTGCATTTGTCAACACTTAAAAAATTCTTGCAACTTCAGGAAGTCTTAGTTGTGACTGGGGAAAATTCCTCTGCTTTCTCCTCGTGCTAGGCAGCCAGGAAACCAGGATGCTTTAAATTCCTTGAATTTAAAGGAGTTTGAGATGTGGTTTGAAATGAGAAATATGCTTCCTCTTCCTGTCTTGGTTTCTGGAGTGGCTGAACTCACTCTAGAAGTGTTTTACATTTAACAGAAATATTAACAGCAAACAGATCAAACACACAGAGCTTGAGAGCTCAGAGGACGGGTTTTTAAGTCCCTCCCCAGCTGCTTCTGTGCCATGCAAACAGAAAGATGGTAGGGCCATCAGGACAGGAAGAAAATCCAAATCACACTAACCTTGCAGGCAGGGAGAGGAGGAGCATAGGAGAGCAGTGCAGGTGGGAGAGGAGAAGGAGCATAGGAGAGGAGTGCAGGTGGGAGAGGAGAAGGAGCATAGGAGAGGAGTGCAGGTGGGAGAGGAGAAGGAGCATAGGAGAGGAGTGCAGGTGGGAGAGGAGAAGGAGCATAGGAGAGGAGTGCAGGTAGGAGAGGAATGCAGGTGGGAGAGGAGAAGGAGCATAGGAGAGGAGTGCAGGTGGGAGAGGAGAAGGAGCATAGGAGAGGAGTGCAGGTGGGAGAGGAGAAGGAGCATAGGAGAGGAGTGCAGGTGGGAGAGGAGTGCAGTTGGGAGAGGAGAAGGAGCATAGGAGAGGAGTGCAGGTGGGAGAGAAGAAGGAGCATAGGAGAGGAGTGCAGGTGGGAGAGGAGAAGGAGCATAGGAGAGGAGTGCAGGTAGGAGAGGAATGCAGGTGGGAGAGGAGAAGGAGCATAGGAGAGGAGTGCAGGTGGGAGAGGAGAAGGAGCATAGGAGAGGAGTGCAGGTGGGAGAGGAGAAGGAGCATAGGAGAGGAGTGCAGGTGGGAAAGAAGGATCACAGGAGAGGCAATAGGGTTCTTGATCCTTCTGAGGGTAACCCCAAGAGTTTTTCCTGGTTTTCCTGTGTGGCAGAACACAGCCTTGGTGGCTCCCCCACGACCCTCTTCCTTGTACAACCTCCCATGTGGTTATCCAGAGTTGACCTGACCAGAGCACTCTTTTGGCAGGTCAGCTTAAATGACTTTTTTCCAGCTACTTCCCCAGCAAGTGAACTGCAAGGCAGGTGCAGCCCAGCTCTTGGGGGCATTCAGAAAAGCTGGTGAGCTCGCCCCGGTGAGGCCCCGGTCCCGCAGCCCAGCCGGGTGCCAAGGCCGGGAGCTCGGTCCCCGAGGAACCCGCTCTCATTCCTGGCATTTTTAAGGCAAGCAATTCTGACACTTAACAGAAGCAGAACCAACAGTTGGCCCTTTCTCCTCTTCTACCAACAGATGACTTTGAGCTGAGCTAAAATGGGACTTGGAATGAGAAATAGCCACTTTGGCTCTGCAGAGCCATCAAGAAGCTCTCGTGGGACGGCAAAGCTGCAGTGATATTTTCCCTTCTCCTTTCCCTTGCTGGTGGCCTGCACAGCATCCCTTTGTGCACAGGGAGCTGGCTCTCTAAGACAAAGTCTGTACAACACACTCCATCTAAGGAAGCTTGTTGGAGGCCAAGAGCCCCCTGACACCCTTGGAGATTTTCTTTCCTCTTATCCCTTCTCCTTTTTAATTCCATCTGTAGTGCTCTGGCTGAATGCAAGGCCCTTCCTCGTCACAAGCTGATTGTAGCAGGACTTTGATTGCTGCCCCTTTGGAAGGAAAACGCCTCTTGACAGCTCTTTGGAAGGAAGGGGGAGTTCCGTGCAGGGGTGACAGTGGCAGAAAGAGTTGGCTCTCCTCGTCCCTTGAAGCTGCCTGATGAATGGAATGCTTAACAGCAGAGAGGATGTGGGGCTGGCAACACGTATTAGTTAAAAGGGCTTTTTGAAGCCATCTGTCCACCAGCTTTAGCCACTACTGAATGAAAGCTCCTCCTGAAAGCAAAAGGGACAGGCACTCTAATCTGCCAGCTCTTCATCCTCCCCTGCTGCAGCCAAGCCAAAGGTGCTTGCAGAGCTCAGGGGAGAGATGTGGCCCTCAGCTAAGGGAGGGCTGCGCCGCGGTGGCCTTCAAGGGTCGTGCTGACAGCGCTTGTATCCCTTAACGGCATTTAGACATCAAAAGTCCCAGGAAGGACTGAAACACAGCAACTCAGCTGCTTGAAAACCAGCTGTGCCTGATATACACTTCAGAGTGCAAATTAACAGAATTGTAGCTATACCAAAGACAGCTTCGGTGCCTTTTCCAGAAATAAAACTGCAGCTTGCTGCACCCAGCACAAGTCCTGACTTCGACTCCTCCCTCTCCACCACCAAACCCAAACTTGCCCTCCTATGGCTGGCCCTGCTGGGGCTACTTTTGGAGGGACCAGTCCTAATAATTTATGCTCACCAACTGTTTCTACAGAGACTGAAGAAAAGAGCAATTCCCTGTCCTGTGGGGCAGGATTTGTGGTGTTTGCTACTTGTCATGAAGAGAAAAGGGAAGGGAAGGGAAGGGAAGGGAAGGGAAGGGAAGGGAAGGGAAGGGAAGGGAAGGGAAGGGAAGGGAAGGGAAGGGAAGGGAAGGGAAGGGAAGGGAAGGGAAGGGAAGGGAAGGGAAGGGAAGGGAAGGGAAGGGAAGGGAAGGGAAGGGAAGGGAAGGGAAGGGAAGGGAAGGGAAGGGAAGGGAAGGGAAGGGAAGGGAAGGGAAGGGAAGGGAAATTAACCAGGTTGGAAGAGACTTTTGAGATCATCAAGTCCAACCTATCACCCAACATAATCTGATCAACTAAACCATGGCACCAAGTGCCTCAGCCAGGCTCTTCCTAAACAACTCCAGTGATGGTGACTCCACCACCGCCCTGGGCAGCCCTCTCTTCACTTGGACCAAACCAGAGGCTTGGAGCAGGGCAAAGCTGAGATTTGCCAAGAGCATATGAATGGTTTATTTGGAGGTTTCTGAGACTGCCAAAGCAGAGCACAAATTGCAGCCTGAAGAGCTTTCTGCCGTCACAGTTGTGAGCAAAGAACAAGAAACAGAGATGGTTTCTTGTGGAACACAATGGGAGAGCACAGTTAATCCCTGATGGAACTCATCACACACTCGAGACCTGCTTCCTACCCAGCCCTGTGCACTGAAGAGAATGAATCAGAGTTGTCAGGGTCAGAAGGCACCTCAAGGATCATCCAGGTCCAACCTCCCTGCCATGGGCAGGGACACCTCACACTGCAGCAGGTTGCTCACAGCCACATCCAGCCTGGCTGCAAAAACCTCCAGGCAGGAGGCTTCCACCACCTCCCTGGGCAACCTGGGCAACCTCTCACCACCCTCATGGGCAACAACTTCTTCCTAACATCCAACCTGAATCTACCCACTTCTAGTTTTGCTCCATCCCCCCCAGTCCTATCCCTCCCTGACCCCCTCAAAAGTCCCTCCCCAGCTTTCTTGGAGCCCCCTGCAGATACTGCAAGGCCACGAGAAGGTCTCCTGGGAGCCTTCTCTTCTCCAGACTGAACAGCCCCAACTCTCCCAGTGCTGAACCATCTTTAAGCACTCACCCCACCCCACCCAACGTGGGAAAGTGACGTGTCAATTTATGCAGCAGGATCTGAGGAGCAATGGAAAAGGAAAGAAAACCATCCAGGCAAACATCTTGGGTGCGCCCTGGCCTACTGGCTCCCTGCACCTGGCAAATCAGCAAACTAAAGCAAACAAACGTGGGAAGTCAGTTCATGTTCCTGAAGAAAAGAAAATAAGACAATTTCCCTCGCCCCCATTCCCAGTTTGCATTATTCTACTTTCCCAGGGCTATTCCATGTTAGTTGTTACCGTCCTTCGCAGCCGTTGTTTAGACAGCTTGAGCAGTGGCAACAGAAGTGAAGGAGGTATTTATGCAGTTGAAACTGCAGCCTGCAAGTGCATCTTTGGTCCCACTTTCAGCAGGAAAAGGTTATATGGAGAGAGTTAAAACGGATATAATGTGGAAGGGAAAGTAAGGGGGGAGGGGCGGGGGGGGGCTTGCAAGAAATCTGGGGAGGAACCTACAGGCCAGTCGGTCTCACCTCTGTGCCCAGAAAGATCATGGAGCAGATCCTCCTGGAGGCACTACTGACCCAGAAGAATAGTGAAGAGGTGATTTGGAACAGTCAGCATGGCTTCACCAAGGGCAAATCCTGCCTGACCAACCTGGTGGCCTTCTCTGAGCAGGTGACAACGTCAATAGCTGAGGGGGGAGCAACTGATGTCGTTTGCCTGGAGCTGAGCAAAGCCTTCCACACTGCCCTGCCCCACATCCTGGTCTCCAAGCTGGTGACACAGGGGTTTGATGGGTGACCACTAGATGGATACAGAACTGGCTTGATGGCTGCACCCAAAGGGTGGCTGTCAATGGGTCCATGTCCCAGTGGAGGCCAGGGACAAGCAGAGTCCCTCAGGGGTCAGTCCTGGGACCAGGCTTGTTCAGCATCTCTGTGGGTGCCATGGACAGTGGCACTGAGTGCACCCTCAGCAAGTTTGCTGATGACACCAAGCTGTGTGGTGCAGCAGACAGGCTGGAGGGAAGGGAGGCCATCCAGAGGGACCTGGACAGGCTGGAGAGGTGGCCACAAGCCAACCTCAGGAGGTTCAACAAGACCAAGGGCAGGGTCCTGCAGCTGGGTTGAGGCAATCCCAGGCACAAATCCAGGCTGGGCAGGGACTGGCTGGAAAGCAGCCCTGAGGAGAGGGACTTGGGGGTGCTGGGGGATGAGAAGCTCAACGTGAGCTCTCAGTGTGTGCACTTGCAGCCCAGAAAGCCAATCAGATCCTGGGCTGCAGCAAGAGAAGTGTGGCCAGCAGGGCAAGGGAGGGGATTCTCCCCCTCTGCTCAGCTCTGCTGAGACCCCACCTGCAGTACTGCCTCCAGTTCTGGAGCCCCTATTACAAGAGGGATCTGGAGGTGCTGGAAGGTGTCCAGAGAAGGGCCAGGAGGATGAGCAGAGGGCTGGAGCACCTCTCCTGTGAGGACAGACTGAAGGAGTTGGGGCTGTTCAGTCTGGAGAAGAGAAGGCTCCCAGGTGACCTAATTGTGGCCTTCCAGTATCTGAAGGGGGCTACAAGAAGGCTGGGGAGGGACTTGTCAGGATCTCAGGTAGTGATAGGACCAGGGGGAATGGAATGAAGCTGGAGGTGGGGAGATTCAGGCTGGAGGTGAGGAGGAGGAATTCTTCCCCATGAGAGTGGTGAAGCCCTGGCGTGGGTTGTCCAGGGAGGTGGTTGAGGCCCCATCCCTGGAGGTGTTTAAGCCCAGGCTGGATGAGGCTCTGGCCAGGCTGATCTAGTGTGGGGTGTCCCTGCCCATGGCAGCGGGGTTGGAACTGGATGATCCTTGTGGTCCCTTCCAACCCTGACTGATGCTATGATACTATGAAAAGAGCTTGTAGTGATAGGATGAAGGGCAATGGCTTTGGGCTGGGAGAGTGGAGATTGAGACTGAAGATGAGGAAGAAATTCTTTGCAGTGAGGGTGGTGAGTCAGGTTGCCCAGGGGGGCTGTGGATGTCCCCTTCCTGGGAGTGTTCAAAGCCAGGCCTTGAGCATCCTGTGCTGGTGGGATGTGTCCCTGCCCATGGCAGGGGATTGGAACTGGATGAGCTTTAAGGTCCCTTCCAACCCAAACCATTCTGTGATTCATTCATAAGCTTTGTCCCATCATGTTCAAAAGCAGCATGTCAGGGGACTGTGACTGTTTAGCTTGCATGGTTGACCACCTGCAGCCCAAACAGCTCACCCAGAATTACAGCCTGGAGAAAAGCCTGTGGAGCTCCAGTCCTGCTAAAGGAATTCTTTGCAAGCAGCTTGCAGAGGGCCTCTTTGTTAGCTGTTAGTGATGCTTATGTGTGTGTGGCAAGAAGAAATAGAGGCGGGGATATACTAGAGAGAGTCCAAGAGAGGCTATGAGGATGGTGAAGGGACTGAATTATCTGTCTGATGAGGAAAGGCTGAGAGCCCTGGGGCTGTTTAGCCTGGAGAAGGGCAGGCTGAAAGGGGAACTGATCAGTGGTTACAAATATCTGAAGGGTGGCTGTCAAGAAGAAGGGGCCAGGCTCTTTTCACTGGTGCCCAGTGACAGGACAAAGAGCCGTGGGTACAAACTGGAACACAGGAGGCTCGACCTCGACATGAGGAGAAACTTCTTTGCTGTGAGGGTGCTGCAGGCTGCCCAGAGAGCTTGTGGAGTCTCCATCTCTTAAGACTGTCCAAACCTGCCTGGACACATCTCTGCCCTAGATGATCCTGCTTTGGAAGGGGGGTTGGGCTGGATGATCTCTGGAGGCCTCTTCCAACCCCTACCATTCAGTGCTTCCATGATTCTGTGTCTCTGTGATTCTATGGCACCGGGGAATGTTTGCACTCCACTGGCAAAGCAGGGAGAACCTGTGTGTGAATCACATACCTGTGACCCAGTGCTGAGGTTTGGGGTGTGGGAGGCATAAACACTGAACCACCAAGAGGGACCAGCATGGTCCCATGCAGGTGAGGTGCCAGCGAGGGACAAAGTTGCTCAAAGCCCTAAGGGAATCGAAATCGAGCCCCTGTGGTGAACTGACAGCTTATCTCCCAGGGACCTGGAAAACTGCTCTGGGAGACTGTGGTGGGTTGAAAATTAACCCCCAACATTAACTTTGCCAGACCAACACAGTTGGAAGCCAATGAAGCTGTATTTGCAAGCAGAACTACACTCTACAATGGAATGCAATGGATATGTACAAAATAACCCAGGAGTTACAATATTGACAGGGATTTACAGCTAATGACACACAAGGACCCCCCCGGCCAAAGACCAGAGGATGCTACTAGCTTCTCCTTTTCTGCCCATCCCCTACCCCCCTGCACAAATGAATGGAGCAGAGAAAGGAGCAGAGAAAGTTGCTGTTAGACTTAACCAAAACAATGCAGCCAAGGTCAAGCAGAAGCAAGTTAGGATCTCTCCAGAGTGAAGAAGTGAGAAGAGAGAATTGCTTTGGTACAACCACTTGAAGTTCCTTACCTCTCCAATGGGATTGTTTAGAATCAGCTTTATTTTCCCTTTCACACCCAGCAGTGATTTATTTACATTCTACTACTTTTCTGCTCAAGATCTGTGAGAACATTTTAAAGGCATAGCCTAAAACTACCACAAACCACCACCCCCCACCCCCACCCCCACCCCTTCTAAACAATTCCATTGGCTGCTAACACTATCCATCTAATTTAGAGCAGCAAATCTGTGTCCAGGCTTGGCTGGAGAGCACAAGCAGAGAGAAGGACCTTTAGATCATTAGAGACATAGGGAAGTGGTGTTAGGGAGGAAGCTACAGAGCCACACAGGCTGCTCCTCCCCTCACTGTGCTTATTGCCATCAATCCAAATATTTCTCCCCAGAGCTCACATTTGTTACAGAACACAGAATTAACCAGGTTGGAAAAGACCTCAGAGATCATCAAGTCCAACCTATCACCCAGCACCATCTGATCAACTAAACCATGGCACCAAGTGCCTCAGTCAGGCTCCTCTTAAACACCTCCAGTGATGGTGATTCCACCATCTCCCTGGGCAGCACATCCCAATGGACAATTACTCTTGCTGGGAAGAATTTCTTCCTAACATCTAACCTAAACCTCCCCTAGCACAGCTTGAGACTTTGTTCTCTTGTTCTCATGCTGGGTGCCTGCCTGGGAGAAGAGACCAACCCCCACCTGGCTACAACCTCCCTGCAGGGAGTTGGAGAGAGCAAGAAGGTCTCCCCTGAGCAACCCCAGCCTCCTCAGCCTCTCCTCACAGGGTTGTGCTCCAGACCCCTCCCCAGCTTTGTTGCCCTTGTTGCCCTTCTCTGGATACCCTCCAGCATCTCAGCATCTTGTCGAAGAGCTCAACATCATTGCTGAAGAGCTGACTCCTCTGCCCCACTCAGAGTGCCTCATCATTAGCAGCCTTTTCAAGACAGCGCACTGCAGAGAAGGGAAGGGATGCAAGCTGAAGGTGAAAGCTGCCATCTACTAATTGCATCTGAGATATGGAGGGGTGGGTGGTGGAGGGTGTTTCTCCCCGGGGGAAGGGGGAAAACAGCCTCCCTGGCTTGTGTGCTGCTTTCTCCCCGGTATTTAATTGAGTGTGGTGGGTGGAAGTTTCCCCCTCACATTAACCAAGCACGACTAACTCGGTCGGAAGCCACTGGACAGGGCTGGACAGGACAGAGTGGAGCACAATGTGGAGAAAGAGAGAGCCCCTGCTTTGTTCAGATGGAAATGCAGTTTGAATGGGTAGCTGTGTCAAACAGAATGTGTGTTCTTGTTTATGTGAAACAAATATCTATGGATTGAAATGGCTGAAAAGGATCTATCCAGGGCCATTTAAAAGTGGAAAGAGAGAGGCAATTTGAGAGAGAAAAAAAAAAAAACCAACCAACAAAACACCAAAAAAAACCTAACTATTTTATCTGCTAGGAGCTGATAAGGGAAGTGATGTGGCTGAATGCTGCTTTTGTTCAAAAGCAACCCTAAAGATAAGAGCCAGAGTCCTTGCAGAGATGTGTGGCCAGGCTACATTACTAGCTGGACCCAACCTGAAGAAAACCCAACCAGCCAACAAACCCCCACAAGCCCTAACTAAAATGGCAAATTACTTACTTGGCAAATACAGAAACATAGCCCCGGCCTGTGCCAGCTCCCAGCCCCGGCTCGGCCGAGGCACCCGAACAAAGGCCTTTCAGAGGCAGTGTAATTGAGGCTGCCCCCAGTCAGTCAGGATGCTCAGGTGTATGGAGGGGGCCTCACGGAGCACCAGACAGAGGCAAATTCACATGGAGCGAGCGGAGCACTTTGCTGGCATGTGGAGGTGGGTTCCGGAGGCTGTTCCCAACACAGAAGACAATCACTGGCAGGTAATAAAGGGGGCATTTATGCGATATGTCAGCGGTTAGTGCAAAGCTTAAAAGAAGCGAGATCGGGCGGGGAGATAGCGTTGCCCGCCCTCCCCCGGGGGGAGCGGCGTGGCCGTCGTCACTGTGAGCCATTGTCGCCGCTACGCCTTTGAAATAAAGCGTGGCACAGGCCGGACAGCCGATACCTGTGCGAGCGCGGAGCGGGCACCGCCGCCTCCAGACGGCGCAGCTCCGGTTACGCGGCGCGGCCACCGCTGCGGCCCGCGGCACCCGCCCCCGAGCCCCGGGAAATGGAAACCCCTCCGGCGACACACAGGCAGCGCTGCCTGCCCCCGGGGTGCTGCTTGCGTGGCATCAAAGGAAGGACCTGGAGGTGCTGGAAGGTGCCCAGAGAAGGGCCGCGAGGATGAGCAGAGGTGGAGCTGCTCTGCTCTGAGGACAGCCTGGGGGAGTTGGGGTTGTGCGGTCTGGAGAGGAGAAGGCTCCCAGGAGACCTTCTGGTGGCCTTGGAGGATCTGCAGGGGGCTCCAAGAAAGCTGGGGAGAGACTTTTGAGGGTGTCAGGGAGGGATAGGACTGGAGGAAATGGAGCCAAGCTAGAGGAGGGGAGATTAAGATAAGATGTTAGGAAGAAGTTGTTGCCCATGAGGGTGGTGAGAGACTGGCACAGGTTGCCCAGGGAGGTGGTGGAAGCCTCCTGCCTGGAGGTGTTTGCAGCCAGGCTGGATGTGGCTGTGAGCAACCTGCTGTAGTGTGAGGTGTCCCTGCCCAGGGCAGGGGGTTTGGGACTGGAGGATCCTTGAGGTCCCTTCCAACCCTGACAGTTCTGTGATTCTCTGATTCTAAATGTGAAATGAAGGTCCAAGCCTTCTCAGTATGCTCTGTAGCATCCAATTAGCCCCTGCCCTTGGCAGGGAGGTTGGGCTGGAGGATCATTGAAGGTCTCTTCCCACCCAAACCATTCTGTGACTCTGTGAAACATAGACCTAATCGCTTGCTATAATGGCCATGGCAGGTACCATCTGGCTCCTATTAAGACAGAACATCTTGAGTGAGGCATTCATTCCAATTTCTTAACACATGGAGAGAACCTAATTTAATTAAATGCTGTAAACATGGAAACATCTGAATTGGTATGAAATGCTGCATTATTTTTTATGGCATCCATAAAGTCTTCATATCCTTATGGTACTTCATGTCTTTGTGGGACCCATAAAGACTTCCAGTTTTCCTGGAGACAAGTCACAGGCTTCCTGTTCTTTCCTTTTAAAACTCTAAAGGGAGCCTGGGTGTCACATCTGCATTTCAAGAATTTAAACAGGTAAGACTAGATCTTAGATCATAGAGTCATGGGATGGTCTGGGTTGGAAGGGACCTCCAAAGCTCATCCACTCCAACTGCACTCAGAAGGGACACCCACCACTAGATCAGGTTGCCCAGAGCCCTGTCCAGCCTCACCTTGAATAGCTCCAGGCATGGGGCCTCAACCACCTCTCTGGGCAACCTGTGCCAGTGTTCCACCACCCTCCTGGTGCAGAACTTGTTCCTTACATCCTGTCTCAATCTGCTCTGCTCTGGTTTGAAGCCATTGCCCCTGCTCCTGTCCCTGCAGGCTTTGCAAACAGTCTCTCTGCAGCCATCCTGTAGCTCCCTTCAGGTACTGCTGCTCTAAGGTCTCCCTGGAGCCTTCTCTTCTCCAGGCTGAACACCCCCAGCCTGTCCTCATAGCAGAGCTGCTCCAACCCCCTGATCATTCTCATGGACCTCCTCTGGACCCTCTCCATCAGCTCCAGGTCCTTCCTGTGCTGAGGGCTCCAGACCTGCAAACAGCACTGCAGGTGAGGTCTCAGCAGAGCAGTGGGGCAGGATCTCCTCTCTCCATCTCTGGCAATGCTGCTTTGGATGCAGCCCAGGCTGCCCTTGGCCTTCTGTGCTGCAGTCTCACACTGCCTGCTCCTGTCCAGCTCCTCCCCCACCAGCACCCCCAAGGCCTTTTCCTCAGGACTGCTTTCTCTCCCCTCCTCCCCCAGCCTGTACTGACAGTGAGGATTGTTCCAGCCCAGGTGCAGGACCTGCCCTTGCTCTTGTGGAGTCTCATGAGCTTCACCTGGGCACCAGCTCTGCAGCCTGTCCAGGTCCCTCTGGATGTCATCCTGTCCCCCTGCCCTCGTCAGAGCCCCCTCTGAGTCTGAACTCCTGAATATCTATTAAAGCACTTGTTAAATCCCTAAACACTGGGTTTCAAAGGCTCACTCTGTCAGCTCACCACATAAAAGTTCACTTCAGCCATGGTTTAGTTATCTCCAGCTAATAGTAAGAAGGTTTAACTCTGCTAAAAATTATTCAGCCAAATCAACAAAAAAAAAAACCCAGAACCACAGAATTTTTAGGGTTGGAAAGGACCTCAAGGATCCTCCAGTTCCAACCCCCCTGCCATGGGCAGGGACACCTCACACTACAGCAGGTTGCTCACAGCCACATCCAGCCTGGCTGCAAACACCTCCAGGCAGGAGGCTTCCACCACCTCCCTGGGCAACCTGTGCCAGTGTCTCAACCCCTAACTTGTACTGGTGCAGGGGGTTGTTCCTCCCCAGGAGCAGGACCCTAGAGTTATTCTGGTTGAACCTCATTCAGTTGCCCTTTGCCCAGCAGCTCTCCAGCCTGTCCAGGCACCTCTGGAAGTCAACCATGGAATGAAGGCAATATGAAGAGCCAGAGTTTTGTCTGTGTTTCAAATACTGCCTTGTTCCCCTGGACCTTGGCAGTTAGGTGAGAGATGAGCAAAGAACATCCTACAGTCCAACAGCTACCGAGCTTATTTCCTGGCCCTCCAGGGAGCAATCCACTGCATGTGTAGAGAATGCCTCACGTAGTATGAGATCCTCCAGCTGACAAATGATCACAGTGAGCCCAAACTGAACTGAAGCTGAGAGAGGAAAGCAGACCAAAGCAGCTCTTTCCACCTGCTTATGTGCTGTAAAATACTTCACACAAAGGAACTCCACGGGATGAGCCAAGAGGCTTTTGTGCTGCCAGCAGCCAACAGCCCTCTTTTCCTAAGCACACAAAGTTGGTTTCCACCCAGGACAGTTTAAAATCTCCAAGTCAGCTGTAAGTGCATGGCAGGAGTGACCTGATCACATGTGCAGAATCCTAAAGACAGAATCATTTGGGTTGGAAGAGACCTTGAAGACCTTCAAGGCCAACCATTAACCCAGCACTGCCAGGACATCATTGAACCATGTCCTCAACACCACATCTGCATGACTTCTCAATTCCTCCAGGGATGGTGACCCCATCAGTGCCCTGGGCAGCCTGTTCCAGGACTTGACAACCCTTTTAGGGGAGAAATTGCTCCTAATGCCAAATCTAAACCTCCCCTGGTGCAACCTGAGGCTCCTTCCTTTTGTTGCTTGTTCCTTGAGAGAAGAGCTCGACCCCTACCTGGCTCCAACCTCCTTTCAGGGAGTTGTAGAGAGCACAGAGGTCTCCTCTGAGCCTCCTTTTCTCCGGATTAAATAACCCCAGCTCCCTCAGCTGCTCCTTGTAAGACTTGTGCTCTAGTTTAGAGCTCTAATCAGCTTATAATTAGGCTCTGCTCAGGGATGTCCAAGGACAGGACAAGGGGCACTGGGGGCAAGCTGGAGCAGAGGAGGTGTCATGGGAACAGAAGGAAAAACGTTTCCCCCGTGAGGGTGCTGGTGGCCTGGAGCAGGCTGCCCAGAGAGGCTGTGGAGTCTCCTGCTCTGGAGACTTTCAAACCCCACTTGGATGTGTTCTGTGTGCCCTGCCCTGGGTGATGCTGCTCTGGCAGGGGGTTGGACTCAATGACCTTTTGAGATCCTTTCCAACCCTTAACCTTCTGTGATGCTGTGTCTTTGCCAAAACCACGAGCAGAAAGGTGCAGAGGGACTTATGGAAGAAAGAATCAGGTTGTGGATGGGGAGCAAGAAGGATGCTGGGTCAAAAAGCTGAGCTTTGTTGATCAGCTGTTACATCACCAACCCGAAACTGAAGCTCTGAAGATATCGATGGTCTGACAGGAACACTTCACAGGGAAGCCAAAGGTAGATTGCTTCAGAGTGACAGAGATAAGCAAATACTCCTTGCTGTGACAAGGAGACAGGGACAGGTGACAACATCAATAGCTGAGGGGGGAGCAACTGATATCATTTACCTGGAGCTGAGCAAAGCCTTCCACACTGCCCTGCCCCACATCCTGGTCTCCAAGCTGGTGACACAGGGGTTTGATGGGTGACCACTAGATGGATACAGAACTGGCTTGATGGCTGCACCCAAAGGGTGGCTGTCAATGGGTCCATGTCCCAGTGGAGGCCAGGGACAAGCGGAGTCCCTCAGGGCTCAGTCCTGGGACCAGGCTTGTTCAACATCTTTGTGGGTGCCATGGACAGTGGCACTGAGTGCACCCTCAGCAAGTTTGCTGATGACACCAAGCTGTGTGGTGCAGCAGACAGGCTGGAGGGAAGGGAGGCCATCCAGAGGGACCTGGACAGGCTGGAGAGGTGGCCACAAGCCAACCTCAGGAGGTTCAACAAGACCAAGGGCAGGGTCCTGCAGCTGGGTCGAGGCAACCCCAGGCACAAATCCAGGCTGGGCAGGGACTGGCTGGAAAGCAGCCCTGAGGAGAGGGACTTGGGGGTGCTGGGGGATGAGAAGCTCAACAGGAGCTCTCAGTGTGCACTTGCAGCCCAGAAAGCCAATCAGATCCTGGGCTGCAGCAAGAGAAGTGTGGCCAGCAGGGCAAGGGAGGGGATTCTCCCCCTCTGCTCAGCTCTGCTGAGATCCCACCAGCAGTACTGCCTCCAGTTCTGGAGCCCCTATTACAAGAGGGATCTGGAGGTGCTGGAAGGCGTCCAGAGAAGGGCCAGGAGGATGAGCAGAGGGCTGGAGCACCTCTCCTGTGAGGGCAGACTGAAGGAGTTGGGGCTGTTCAGTCTGGAGAAGAGAAGGCTCCCAGGTGACCTAATTGTGGCCTTCCAGTATCTGAAGGGGGCTACAAGAAGGCTGGGGAGGGACTTGTCAGGATCTCAGGTAGTGATAGGACCAGGGGGAATGGAATGAAGCTGGAGGTGGGGAGATTCAGGCTGGAGGTGAGGAGGAATTTCTTCCCCATGAGAGTGGTGAAGCCCTGGAATGGGTTGTCCAGGGAGGTGGTTGAGGCCCCATCCCTGGAGGTGTTTAAGCCCAGGCTGGATGAGGCTCTGGCCAGGCTGATCTAGTGTGGGGTGTCCCTGCCCATGGCAGGGGGGTTGGAACTAGATGATCCTTGTGGTCCCCTCCAACCCTGACTGATACTAAATCAGGAGGGCAAAAGTGGGCAGGAAATGGGAGAATCAGCTGATGCAAGTGGAGATATGGAAAACATGACATGAATAAGGAAGTACAGACAGTAAAGAGCAAGGGCTTAACATATAAGCCATCACAGCAAGGCTTCAGTGTTGGATCCTGGTGTGGGACAATTAACAAGAGCCAGCATGGAGGGTGGGAGTGAGGGATGTGATCTGGCTGACAGGGATGGGACTGTCTGGGCAGACAACTGGGAGAGTTCAAGGAGAAAGATAGGCAACCTACCTTGGACAGAGGAAAGGAAGCTCTCAGCAGAGAGAATTTGCTACCTTTCTGGTTGTGTGGCAGTGAAGGAAGGAGATGATGCAGATCAAGCAGAGTTAGTGAGCCAGGCTGTGAGAGATGAAAAGGCAAAGGCAGGGAGCTCAGAGCAGAGCAATTCCATAACAGCAAGAGGAGAGCAATTGTGAGCCAAGAAATTGCTCCTGCTCTTCATCTGCTTGGGAAGAGTTTAAAATGAAGGAGCAGATACAGTGGTGAGCTCTGCAACCCAAGCTCAATTCTTCTTCTTCCTCCTAACCTGCCCTAATTTACAACTCTGTTTCTTAGCTCACTTTAATATTGCATTCAGGCTGCTTCACTTTGTTCATGCCACCTGTGACATGCAGTCAAAAGCATCCAAGCCCTGTGAGGTTTTAACTGCACATCATCCCTCAGGCACAGCATGCTGTGAGCTGCCAGTGTGCAGACAATGGAGTCATGACCCAGATGATGTCCATTTGTCTGCCTGCCTGGTCTGTCAGCTTGGGGTTCTGCCACCACCCACCTGCACTCACATCATAGAATCACAGAATGGCTCAGATTGGAAGGGACCTCAGAGATCATCTGCTCCACCCCCCCTGCCATGCCCAGGGACACCTCTCAACCAGATTCAGCTGCTCAAGGCCTCATCCAGCCTGGCCTTGAACAGACCCAGGCAGGAGGCAGCCACAGCCTCCCTGGGCAGCCTGTGCCAGAGTCTCACCAGCCTCACACTGAAGAACTTTTCCTCAGCTCCACTCTAACCCTGCTCTGCCTCAGCTCCAAACCATTCCCCCTTGGCCTGGCTTCAGGAACAGTTCCTCTGCAGCCTTCCTGCAGGATCCCTTCAGGTCCTGGCAGGCAGCTCTGAGGTCCCCCTGGAGTCTTCTCCTCCCCAGGCTGAACACCCCCAGCTCCCCAAGCCTGTCCTCATAGAAGAAGTGCTCCAGCCCTTGTAATACCTTTGTGGCCTCCTCTGGGCTTACTCCAACATCATCTCCACTCTATTCTGCAATGGTATTTCCACCAATATCTTCAGAATCTTCATGGACCCCTCAGATAGGCAGGATGGTGCTAGGCACTCATGTTGATTGTGACAAGCAATGCACAGCAGTGCACAGAAACCTCCCACCTCATAGAACAGAATAGAATTAACCAGGTTGGAAAAGACCTCAGAGATCATCAAGTCCAACCTCTCACCCAACACCATCTGATCAACTAAACCATGGCACCAAGTGCCTCAGCCAGTCCCCTCTTGAACACCTCCAGGGATGGTGACTCCACCACCTCCCTGGGCAGCACATCCCAAGGGCCAATCTCTCTTGATGGGAAGAATTTCTTCCTAACCTCCAGCGTGAACATCCCCTGGCACAGCTTGAGACTGTGTCCTCTTGTTCTGCTGCTGCTTGCCTGGGAGAAGAGACCAACCCCCACCTGGCTACAACCTCCCTTCTGGGAGTTGGAGAGAGCAAGAAGGTCTCCCCTGAGCCTCCTCTTCTCCAGGCTAAGCAACCCCAGCTCCCTCAGCATCTCCTCAGAGGGCTGTGCTCCAGACCCCTCCCCAGCCTTGTTGCCCTTCTCTGGACACCTTCAAGAGTCTCAATGTCCTTCTTAAACTGAGGAGCCCAGAACTGGATCCAGGACTCAAGGTGTGGCCTAAGCAGTGCTGAGCACAGGGCACAAGGACTTCCCTGCTCCTGCTGGCCACACTCTTCCTGATGCAGGCCAGGATGCTCTTGGCCTTCTTGGCCACCTGGGCACACTGCTGGCTCATGTTCAGCTGCTGTCAACCAGTACCCCCAGGTCCCTTTCTGCCTTTCATGTCACTGAAAAACCCCAGCTTCCCTCCAGGCAGCTCCTGGAGTCACAGAGTGAGTGACATTTTCTTTCTGCCTGGTACTTAGCAGCGAAATTGCTATGCAAGCTTGAACAAGAGATCTGAGTTTTGCCCCCACTTGTGCTTGTACAAGGGCAGCAGGTGGGAGAGGTGGAGTAGCACAGCAGAGCTGGTGGCAGAGCTCTTCACCAAGTGTGAGCTCTTCACTCAGGAGCAGTGAGAAACTGCAGAGACAGGTTGTGTATGGTGTGAAAGCAGCTGACAGCACCTCTGAGTGAGCAGGGCTGTCACCATCTGGCTTCAGTGACTTCTTCAAGCAATAAGTACTTGAAATCTCATGTTGCAGATGTGGAGTCTCTGGAATTGGTGGCTGCTCTCAAACAGGGCAACCAAGCAGCTCCTCTCACAGAATTGAAATTGGAAATTGGTGAGGAGAGGAGAGGAGAGGAGAGGAGAGGAGAGGAGAGGAGAGGAGAGGAGAGGAGAGGAGAGGAGAGGAGAGGAGAGGAGAGGAGAGGAGAGGAGAGGAGAGGAGAGGAGAGGAGAGGAGAGGAGAGGAGAGGAGAGGAGAGGAGAGGAGAGGAGAGGAGAGGAGAGGAGAGGAGAGGAGAGGAGAGGAGAATTAATCATGTTGGAAAAGGTCTTTGAGAGTCCAATCTCTCACTCAGCACCACCTAATCAACTAAACCATGGCACCAAATGCCTCATCCAGGCTCTTCCTGAACACCTTCAGAAGAGACCAACCCCCACCTGGCTCCAACCTCCCTGCAGGGAGTTGGAGAGAGCAAGAAGGTCTCCCCTGAGCCTCCTCTTCTCCAGGCTAAGCAACCCCAGCTCCCTCAGCCTGTGGGAGTACATGTGGGAGAGGAGAAGGGGTTGGTCTCTTCTCCCAGGCAGCCAGCACCAGAACAAGAGGACACAGTCTCAAGCTGTGGCTGGGGAGGTTTAGGCTGGAGGTGAGGAGAAAATTCTTCCCAGCAAGAGAGATTGGCCCTTGGGATGTGCTGCCCAGGGAGGTGGTGGAGTCACCATCCCTGGAGGTGTTTAGGAAGAGCCTGGCTGAGGCACTTGGTGCCATGGTTGCGTTGATCAGATGGTGCTGGGTGAGAGGTTGGACTTGATGATCTGGAAGGTCTTTTCCAACCTGGTTGATTCTGTATTGTGTACTGCAAACCACAGCAAACAGTGGCAGCACCAGAAAGCAAAAATGTGGGAAATTCTGCTGTCAGACAGAAGTGTGGCACTTGCCCAAGCTGGCTTTGGTGACCATATCTGCTCAGAAAATAAATAGCTGTCAGAGTCTGTCACATTTCTTTAGAGAGAATCACAATCACACAATGTCAGAGGCTGGAAGGGACCTCCAGAGCTCACCCAGTCCAACCCCCCTGCCAGAGCAGCATCACCCAGGGCAGGGCACACAGGAATGCAGCCAGGTGGGGTTGGAAAGCCTCCAGAGCAGGAGACTCCACAACTTCTCTGGGCAGCCTGCTCCAGGGCTCCTGTGGCTTCACTGTAAAGAAATTTCTCCTCATGTTGAGCTGAAACCTTCTCTGTTTCAGTTTGTCTCCATTGTTCCTTGTCTGATTACTGTGCACCACCCACAAGAGCTTGGCCCCCTCCACTTGACCCCCAGCCCTCAGCTATTGATAGACATTGATCAGCTCCCTCTCAGCCTTCTCCTCTCCAGACTAAACATCCCCAGGTCTCTCAGTCTCTCTTCACAGCAGAGATGCTCAGGTCCCCTAAGCATTCTCATAGCTCTCCCTTGGAGTCTCTCCAGCAGATCCTTGTCCCTCTTGAACTGGGGAGCCCAGAATAGGACACAGCATTGCCAGTGTGGTCTAGCAGGGCAGGTTACGAAGCAGCCAGCAAAGATTTCAGTGGGAACAGGTGATTTTCAATTTTTATTCGGATGAGAATGTGCATTCTGAACCTTTGTAGTCCCTGGCAACAGCCACACGTTGCAGCAAGGTGTTTGTCCTGCCTGCTTCCAGGAGCCACGTGCTTTCTGGGACAGCACCAGGCTGTGTGCTGGTACTGAAGCCCTTGGAGGACAGCTCCTGTCCTCCCTGCAGAGTGAAACCCAGTAGCTGCTTCTCCAAGAGAAACCTGTGGAGTTTAACCTGCAGGCTGAAGGAGGCTGAGGTCCATGTAGTCTACCTGGACTGCAGCAAGACCTATACATAGAATAGAATAGAATAGAATAGAATAAACCAGGTTGGAAGAGACCTTCAAGATCATCGCGTCCAACCCATCAACCAATCCAACACCACCCAAACAACTAACCCACGGCACCAAGCACCCCATCAAGTCTCCTCCTGAACACCTCCAGTGATGGTGACTCCACCACCTCCCCAGGCAGCCCATTCCAATGGGCAATCACTCTCTCTGTATAGAACTTCTTCCTAACATCCAACCTGAACCTCCCCTGGTGCAGCCTGAGACTGTGTCCTCTTGTTCTGGTACTGGCTGCCTGGGAGAAGAGACCAACATCCGTCTGTCTACAACCTCCCTTCAGGTAGTTGCAGAGAGTAATAAGGTCACCCCTGAGTCTCCTCTTCTCCAGGCTAAGCAACCCCAGCTCCCTCAGCCTCTCCTCGTAGGGCTTGTGTTCCAAACCCCTCACCAACTTTGTTGCTCTTCTCTGGACTCGTTCCAGCAAGTCAACATCCTTCCTAAACTGAGGGGCCCAGAACTGGACACAGTACTCGAGGTGCGGCCTAACCTTTGACACCATCCCCCACAGCAAACTCCTGGCCAAGCTGTCAGCCCCTGGCTTGGGCAGCAGCACTCTGAGCTGGGTTAGGAACTGGCTGGAGGCTGAGCCCAGAGAGTGGTGGGGAATGGTGCCACAGCCAGCTGGCAGCCAGGCACCAGTGGTGTCCCCCAGGGATCAGTGCTGGGCCCCAGCCTGTTCAATATCTTCACTGATGATCTGGAGGAGGGCATTGAGTCCATCAGCAGTAAATGTGCAGATTCCACCAAGCTGGAGGCAGGAGTTGATCTGTTAGAGGCTAGGAGAGCTCTGCAGAGGGACCTGGACAGGCTGGACAGATGGGCAGAGGCCAAGGGCAGGAAATTGAACACATCCAAGTGCCAGGTTCTGCACATTGGCCACAGCAACCCCATGCAGAGCTACAGGCTGGGGTCAGAGTGGCTGGAGAGCAGTCAGGCAGAGAGGGACCTGGGGGTGCTGGCTGACGGTAGACTGAACATGAGCCTGCAGTGTGCCCAGGCGGCCAGGAGGGCCAATGGCATCCTGGCCTGCATCAGGAACAGTGTGGCCAGCAGGAGCAGGGAGGTCATTCTGCCCCTGTACACTGCACTGGTTAGGCTGCACCTCAAGTCCTGTGTCCAGTTCCGGGCCCCTCAGTTTAGGAAGGAGGTTGACTTGCTGGAACGAGTCCAGAGAAGAGCAACAAAGTTGGTGAGGAGTTTGGAACACAGCCCTGTGAGGAGAGGCTGAGGGAGCTGGGGTTGCTTAGCCTGGAGAGGAGGAGACTCAGGGGTGACCTTATTGCTCTCTACAACTACCTGAAGGGAGGTTGTAGCCAGGCAGTGGTTGATCTCTTCTCCCAGGCAAGCAGCAGCAGAACAAGAGGACACAGTCTCAAGCTGTGCCAGGGGAGGTTTAGGCTGGAGGTGAGGAGGAAGTTTTACATAGAGTGATTGCACATTGGGATGTGCTGCCCGGGGAGGTGGTGGGGTCGCCATCGCTGGGGGTGTTCAGGAGGCGACTTGACAGGATGCTTGGTTGCAAGCAGTGAGGAGGAAGGAGCTTAGCCCACAGCTGCTGCTCAGCAGCTCAAGCAGCGTGGGGCAGCCCAGCGCTCTGCCGGCTCCTCCGCCGTGGACAGCTCCTCGCCGAAGGACTCCTGACCCGGGTGAAAACTCCTCCCTGCGGGAAGGCAGAGTCCCTCCTGCAGCCAGGGCTGCCTGTGGAGGGACCGCGGGCTCTCCGCCGGCACTCTTGGGCTCACTGGCAGCCTTGCTGCAGCATAGCTCAGCAGAGTCACCAAGCAGCAGTATTGTGCCGCAGCTTCGCATTAGAGATGGGCCACTGCTGCCTGGCTCCCTTGCATCCTTGACCCCAATCCAACCCTGTGGCCAGCGGGAGCAGGGCAGTGACGGTGCCCCTGTGCCTGGCCCTGATGAGGCCACAGCTTGAGTGCTGGATTCAATGCTGGGCACCACAGGACAGGAAAGACATTGAGGTTCTGGGGGGTGTCTAGGGCAGAGCAATGAGGCTGGAGAGGGGTTTGGAGGGCATCATGTGAGGAGTGGCTGAGGGTCCTGGGGGCATTTAGCATGGAGAAGAGGAGGCTGAGGAGACCTCACTGCTTTCCAAAATTACCTGAAAGGAGGCTGGTGTGAGGTGGGGGTTGGTCTCTTCTCCCAGCTGGCAATAGGACAAAAGGAAATGGGCTTAAGCTGTGCTAGGGGAGGTTTCAGTTGCACAGTAGGAATACTTTCTTTGCTGCAAGAGTGATCAGGGGGTGGGACAGGCTGCCCTGGGAGGTGGTGGAGTCCCCATGCCTGGAGCTGTCCCAGAAGCATGGAGATGTGGTGCTTCAGGATAGAGGTTAGGGGTCATGGGAGCTGGGTTGTCATCACACTCAATGACCTTAGAGGTCTTTTCCAGCTTCAATGGTTCTGTGATTCTGTGGTTCTGCCCTGGTGGGAGCTAAGCATGTTTGCCAGAGGAACCTGCACAGGCTGCCTTTGTTTTTCTTTCTTCAGTGAACAGCAAGCACTTCAGCCCTACCTAATACCTCTGCTAAACTGTTTTCAGTGCATTCGAAGTGCAATTAGAATGATCTGCAATTGTTATGACTGCTATGCTTCCCTGCCAGGACTTGCCTGCACTGTGGCTGTTGCTGCTTCAGGAACACCTTCCAGTCCTTCCCATTCTGCCTTTCGCATCTTCTTGCTGCTTTCCCTAATATTTGCTGGTCACTCTTCTTGAAAATGCAGATCCTTAACTTTCCACCTCTTACCAGCCCCAGGGGCAGCTTGCAGCAGTACAACAAAGGGCTGCAAAGGTGCTGGAGGGACTGGAGCCTTCCAGAGTAGGGCAACGAGGCTGGGGAGGGGTCTGGAGCACAGCCCTGTGAGGAGAGGCTGAGGGAGCTGGGGTTGCTTAGCCTGGAGAAGAGGAGGCTCAGGGGAGACCTTCTTGCTCTCTCCAACGCCCTGCAGGGAGGTTGGAGCCAGGTAGGGGTTGGTCTCTTCTCCCAGGCAAGTAGCACCAGAACAAAAGGACACAGTCTCAAGCTGTGCCAGGGGAGGTTTAGGCTGGAGGTGAGGAGAAAGTTCTTCACCGAGTGAGTCGTTCATCATTGGGATGTGCTGCCCAGGGAGGTGATGGAGTCACCATCCCTGGAGGTGTTTAAGAAGAACCTGAATCAGGCACTTGGTGCCATGGTTGAGTTGATTAGATGGTGTTGGGAGAGGATGGAATGGTCTGCCTGGGTACTGGAGTCACCATCCCTGGAGGTGTTCAACAAGGGCTTGGATGTGGCACTTGGAGCCATGGTTTAGCTGTCAGGAGGTGTTAGGGATTAGGTCATAGGTTGGACTTGATGATCCCTGAGGTCTTTTCCAACCTTATTGATTCTATGATTCTCAAGCTGTCCACTGCTTGTTTGCAGCTTACCCCAGATACTTACAGAGTGGCAAATGTGAAGGAGAACCTGAAGCCTGGGAACCTACAACCCCCTCTCTCCCCATACAGGTTGTTGAATTTCAGGCTGGCCTCCCCTCAGCGCTGCCCTCCATTTATAACCAGGCACTTTCCAAGCAAGGGAAGCAAACAAACAAGAAAGAGCCTTTTCTTCCTTCCCTGCCTGCCTGCCTCATGCTGACAGTAATTACACTGAGTGAGTTGGTAAATTCTCAAGCTCAGTGAGGCTCTAATGGATCTGGCTGTAGCCACAACAGCTCTACACTCAAACCACTGGCTTGGACTCCAGTGCAAGATAATTAACCACAAAGTGAGTTATATGTCCCAGGCTGAAAAGGTAATGAAAACCAAGGTCAGTTGCCCTGCTGGAGGAGACTAGGAGGAGCCTTCTGTGGGAGAGGCCATGGTGGGCTCCCCACCCTCTGTTGAGACTGCAGCTTTGCATCTGCAGCAGAATTAGACCTTTCAAAGAGAAAGTTTGGAATCTGTTGCCCTTATTACAAAGTCAGGAGTGGTCCTCATGTTCATTTTTAATCCACTGGAGCCCGTGGCAGGGGATGTGGAGTAGCTGATCTCTGAGGTTCTTTCCAGCCTAAGCCATTCCATCTGTAACTCACTTCAGTCACCACTTTCTGACTGAAGTGAGAAAGTTGGTTTGTATCAAATGGTTGGGTTGTAATTCCTGACCTTGTCCTGGGTTTCAAACAGTTAATTGCCACTGCACAAGAGTGGTTGTGATCTACCATCCTCAGTGTCTGGATGCCTTGCAGACAGTAGTCCTGCACATGCAGGCAGATCCTGGGTCACTGGAGGCCCTCACTGGCTGGAGGCTGAGACCAGAGAGTGGTGGGGAATGGTGCCACAGCCAGCTGGCAGCCAGGCACCAGTGGTGTCCCCCAGGGATCAGTGCTGGGCCCCAGCCTGTTCAATATCTTCACTGATGATCTGGAGGAGGACATTGAGTCCATCAGCAGTGAATGTGCAGATTCCACCAAGCTGGAGGCAGGAGTTGATCTGTTAGAGGTTAGGAGAGCTCTGCAGAGGGACCAGGACAGGCTGGGCAGATGGGCAGAGGCCAAGGGCAGGAGATTGAACACATCCAAGTGCCAGGTGCTACACATTGGCCACAGCAACCCCAGGCAGTGCTACAGGCTGGGGTCAGAGTGGCTGAGAGCAGCCAGGCAGAGAGGGCCCTGGGGGTGCTGGTTGACAGCAGTGATAGGACTGGGGGAAATGGGGGGAAAAAACTAGAAATGGCTAGATTGAGATTGGATGTGAGGAAGAAGTTGTTGCCCATGAGGGTGGTGAGAGACTGGCACAGGTTGCCCAGGGAGGTGGTGGAAGCCTCCTGCCTGGAGGTTTTTGCAGCCAGGCTGGATGTGGCTGTGAGCAACCTGCTGTAGTGTGAGGTGTCCCTGCCCATGGCAGGGGGGTTGGAGCTGGCTGATCCTTGAGGTCTCTTCCAACCCTGACAATTCCTATGTCAAAGACCTCTTCCCACCTCAACAGT
This sequence comes from Dryobates pubescens, assembly GCF_014839835.1. Taxonomy (NCBI): domain Eukaryota; kingdom Metazoa; phylum Chordata; class Aves; order Piciformes; family Picidae; genus Dryobates; species Dryobates pubescens. The sequence continues at coordinate 17,795,887 of NC_071612.1, read as the reverse complement.
TCTGTGATTTGTGGCAGAGTGGTGTTTTAGTACCTGCATCACACATTTCACACCACATGCTGAGGATGTGCAGCTCCTGACCAAAGCCCCTTTGCATTTCCCATCAGGAGAGGCACCTGCCTGAGTTCCTGAGAAGCCCTTTTTGCCGCAGCAGAAAGCTGCTCACTCTGTGGGCTGCTTGGCCAGTTCAGCTCACAGCGATGGGACAGCAGAGTCAGCCAGGCAGGCAACTCCCAACTCCCCTGATCTCCCTCAGCCCCTGCCTGCTGTCTCCTAGGAGACTGAATCCCTTATTTCCCACTCCCTCTGTTTGATTCTGTAGCCTGCAGAAGGATTTGTTCCATGCTCTTCCCTAAATACTTGGGATATTCCTTTTGCAACAGCTTTATTGAGGCCTGCAATGAAGTTCCCCACATTGGGGCACTTGTCCAGCTTCCCCTGGAATTTACTTGAAGGGTGAAAAAAGAGGATTAGCACAAACACAACTTGTGCCTGTATCAATATTTACCCATATTTGGGAAAGGTTTCTCTAGATGGTTGCTGAAAAGCTTTCTCCTACAGTGGCAATGATCAGGTGACTGCCTGGTGGATGTGGGGCAGGCTGTGGATGTAGTCTACCTGAACCTCAGCAAGGCCTTTGACACCGTTCCCCATAGCAAACTCCTGGCCAAGCTGTCAGCCCATGGCTTGGATGGGAGCACACTGCGATGGGTTAGGAACTGGCTGGAGGGCCGAGCCCAGAGAGTGGTGGTGAATGGTGCCACAGCCAGCTGGCAGCCAGTCACCAGTGGTGGTGCCTGTACTGGGCCCCATGCTCTTTAACATCTTTATTGATGATCTGGATGAGGACATTGAGTCCATCATCAGTAAATTTGCTGATGATACCAAGCTGGGGGCAGGAGTTGATCTGCTGGAGGGTAGAGAGGCTCTGCAGAGGGACCTCGACAGGTTGGACAGATGGGCAGAGTCCAATGGCATGAGACTGAACACTTCCAAGTGCCAGATTCTGCACATTGGTCACAGCAACCCCATGCAGAGCTACAGGCTGGGGTCAGAGTGGCTGAGAGCAGCCAGGCAGAGAGGGACCTGGGGGTGCTGGCTGACGGTAGACTGAACATGAGCCTGCAGTGTGCCCAGGCAGCCAAGAGGGCCAATGGCATCCTGGCCTGCATCAGGAACAGTGTGGCCAGCAGGAGCAGGGAGGTCATTCTGCCCCTGTACACTGCACTGGTTAGGCCGCACCTCGAGTCCTGTGTCCAGTTCTGGGCCCCTCAGTTTAGGAAGGAGGTTTACTTGCTGGAGCATGTCCAGAGAAGGGCAACAAAGTTGGTGAGGGGTTTGGAACACAGCCCTGTGAGGAGAGGCTGAGGGAGCTGGGGTTGCTTAGCCTGGAGAAGAGGAGACTCAGGGGTGACCTTATTGCTGTCTACAACTACCTGAAGGGAGGTTGTAGACAGATGGATGTTGGTCTCTTCTCCCAGGCAGCCAGTACCAGAACAAGAGGACACAGTCTCAGGCTGCACCAGGGGAGGTTCAGGTTGGATGTTAGGAAGAAGTTCTATACAGAGAGAGTGATTGCCCATTGGAATGGGCTGCCTGGGGAGGTGGTGGAGTCACCATCATTGGAGGTGTTCAGGAGGAGACTTGATGGGGTGCTTGGTGCCGTGGGTTAGTTGTTTAGGTGGTGTTGGATTGGTTGATGGGTTGGACACGATGATCTTGAAGGTCTCTTCCAACCTGGTTTATTCTATGTATTCTATGTATTCTAATGTCAAGATTGGACAAGGGCAAAACCAAGAAAAAAGACAAAAACAAAAAAACAAATAAAAACCCCCACCAAACCTCAAACCAAACCAAGAGGAAAAAACCCCAAACCAAAGAAAATTAACCACCAAACCCAGCCATAGATGGGAGGGGAGGGGAGGGGAGGGGAGGGGAGGGGAGGGGAGGGGAGGGGAGGGGAGGGGAGGGGGAGGGGAGGAGAGGGGAGGAGACTCGAGGAGAGGAGAGGAGAGGAGAGGAGAGGAGAGGAGAGGAGAGAAGAGAAGAGAAGAGAAGAGAGAGAAGAGAAGAGAAGAGAAGAGAAGAGAAGAGAAGAGAAGAGAAGAGAAGAGAAGAGAAGAGAAGAGAAGAGAAGAGAAGAGAAGAGAAGAGAAGAGAAGAGAAGAGAAGAGAAGAGAAGAGAAGAGAAGAGAAGAGAAGAGAAGAGAAGAGAAGAGAAGAGAAGAGAAGAGAAGGAGAAGAAGAGAATTAACCAGGTTGGAAAAGACCTTTGAGATCATTGTGTGCAAACTATCATCCATGGTTTGTTAGATCATCTAGAAGGAGCAGGTGATCTCCAAAGGTCCCTTCATACCCCCACCATGCTGGGGTTCTCTCACTTTGCCAAGGCAAAGCAGATGTTGCTGCACTAAGTTTAAACACAGAAACAATCTTTCTGAGTGCAGCAACACATTTGGGTTTAGAGCAAGAGGCAGCCACTGAGAACAGTTAAATAATCTTTCCCAGTTCTTACACATCATTCAGGAGGCTCTGGAGTTTTCACCCGTGGAAACAGGATGATGTGTTGAAGGCACAGATTAGATTCAGAGGATTATAGAATGGATTGGGTTGGAAGGGACCTTAAAGATTCCAATTCCAAGTTCCAACCCCCTGTCACTGGCAGGGACACCTCCCACTAGAACAGGTTGCCCAAGGCCTCATCCAGCCTGGCTTGAACAGAACCACAGAATTGTCAAGGGCTGAAACATCAGACCACACTGATATAGAACCATAGAATCACAGAATTAGAAGGGACCTCAAGGCTCAGCCAGTTCCAACCCCCCTGCCATGGGCAGGGACACCTCACACTGCATCAGCTTGCTCACAGCCACGTCCATCATGCCCTTAAAAACTTCCAGGGATGGAGCTTCTACCACCTCCCTGGGCTACTTCCTCTGGGGAGGAGACTGCGCTTATGCCTCTTTTGTTGATGGTTTTTAACACCCCAATGCTGTCTCAGCATTTTGCCAAGGGAAGCTCAACAAGAAATGTAGTTGAGGCAACCCTACAGACAGTAACCACTGTGGCTGAAGCTCAGCTGTAGGCTTATGATTCTGCAAATAGGTTAGACTCCATGAGCCAGAGTGTCTCTTTTTATGCAGCAAAATCTCTCACAGAATCACAGAACTGTCAGGGTTGGAAGGGACCTCAAGGCTCAGCCAGCTCCAACCCCCCCTGCCATGGGCAGGGACGCCTCACACTACAGCAGGTTGCTCACAGCCACCTCCAGCCTGGCTGCAAACACCTCCCTGGGGGATGAGGCTTCCACCACCTCCCTGGGGCTTGTTTTGGTACAACCAATTTTATGGCAGACATCTCTCCAAGGGAACTGTTTAGAATGATCTCCCTTTTCCTTTTCACACCCAGCAGTGATTTATTTACATTCTACTGCGCTGCTCCTCGAGGTCTGCGAGGAATTGCGAAGCCGTAGCCTCGAACTACCACGCCTGACAAAAGCAGGTTTGGCAGGTTCTGTTGCTTTGGGGAGAGCCTGCTGGATTTTTTTTGACAGCAAAAGCCAGCTCTGGAGCCCCAGCAGTTTGGGAGCCCCGAGGAAAGCCCTTCGCTGCCATTCGCATGCTTAAAGCCCTGCCCGGAGTCTCCCTGTCAGCCGCCTTGTTCCGCAGGGCCCTCTCTGAATCCTCTTAGGGAAGTCAAGGGACAGCCACAAACAATGGCATGAAAATCTTGTCTTTAGCATTAAAATCTTGCCTTTAAGCATTCAGGCTCCTGTCTAGCTGCTTAGCATAGGCCGTGCCGTGCCCGGGCCAGAGAATAGGCCTCTAAAGGAGCAATAATTTCCCGATGGCTGTGTACAATGCGGCGCTAAAGCTGCCTGTCACATTTTTCTTCCCAGTTACTGAAGTTCCCATTCAGGGGAATTGTCACAGCTTCTTCAGTCCAAACAAGCCCCCTTCCGGCCTCCTTTGCATCAAAATGTGATCAAACCAAAGGTGACTTTAAGCACAGCTGTGCAAGAAAGAGTGGATTAGGTCAAAGCGACGGCGGGGTTTTGTCCTCGGGGCTTTCGCCACAAAGGTAGCTCTGGGCTTGGCCACAGCGCCGCTGTGGGAGAGGCAGAGGGGTCCCAAACCCAGGCCTTTGCAGGAGGCTACAAACAAACAAAGTGCAGAATACACAATACACAATCAACCAGGTTGGAAAAGACCTCAGAGATCATGGGAGTCCAACCTCTCAGCCAACACCACCTAATCAACTCAACCATGGCGCCAAGTGCCTCAGCCAGGCTCCTCTTAAACACCTCCAGGGATGGGGACTCCACCACCTCCCTGGGCAGCACATCCCAAGGGCCAATCTCTCTTGCTGGGAAGAACTTCCTCCTCTCCTCCAGCCTAAACCTCCCCTGGCACAGCTTCAGACTGTGTCCCCTTGTTCTGCTGCTGGGTGCCTGGGAGAAGAGACCAACCCCCACCTGGCTACAACCTCTCTGCAGGGAGTTGCAGAGAGCAAGAAGGTCTCCCCTGAGCCTCCTCTTCTCCAGGCTAAGCAACCCCAGCTCCCTCAGCCTCTCCTCACAGGGCTGTGCTCCAGACCCCTCCCCAGCTTTGTTGCCCTTCTCTGGACACCTTCCAGCAGCTCAACATCTTTCCTAAGCTGAGGAGCCCAGAACTGGACACAGGACTCAAGGTGTGGTCTAAGCAGTGCTGAGCACAGGGCACAAGGACTTCCCTGCTCCTGCTGGCCACACTCTTCCTGATGCAGGCCAGGATGCCCTTGGCCTTCTTGGCTACCTGGCCACACTGCTGGATCATGTTCAGCTGCTGTCCACCAGTACCCCCAGGTCTCTTTCCCCCTTTCATCCAAACATGGGGCTCCCAATGGCAGCAGGCCAGCCTGGTGAGCTATTGTCAGAGGGAAAATTGGGAATGGCATCACAAAACAAAGCACCTTATACTTAGTGTTTAGTCTGGAGAGGAGAAGGCTGACAGGGGATCTGATCAATGTTTATCAATAGCTGAGGGCTGGGGGTCAAGTGGAGGGGGCCAAGCTCTTTTGGGTGGTGCACAGCAGTAAGCCAAGGAACAGTGGAGACAAACTGGAACAGAGAAGGTTTCAGTTCAGCATGGGGAGAAACTTCTTTACAGTGAGGATGACAGAGCCCTGGAGCAGGCTGCCCAGAGAGGTTGTGGAGTCTCCTGCTCTGGAGACTTTCCAAACCCACCTGGATTTTGCTCTGTCCCTGCTCTGGCAAGGGGGGTGGACTGGATGATCTCTGGAGGTCCCTTCCAACCTCTAATGTAGTGTGATTCTGTGACACTGTGGCACTGTGACACTGTCACCCTGGCCGCCCATCCTGCTGCAGTGAGGCACTGCTGCCACTGCCCAGAGCTCTGGAAAGGCCAGGAGCAGCTCAGGCTCCTCAGGGACAGGCAGACAGGTGCTGGCTCCATGGGCCTGACATAGCATCCCCACATCCCCAAGTGGTTTGCAACACTGGGTTTTGGAGGGAGAAGTAGGGAAGGAATCACAGAATCACAGAATGGTCCGGGCTGGAAGGCACCTCCAAAGCTCATCCAGCCCAACCCCCTTCACTCAGCAGGGACATCCTCCACTGGATCAGGTTGCCCAGAGCCCTGTCCAGCCTCACCTTCAATAGCTCCAGGCATGGAGCCTCAGCCACCTCCCTGGGCAACCTGTGCCAGTGTTCCACCACCCTCCTGGTGCAGAACTTGTTCCTCACATCCAATCTCAATCTGCTCTGCTCTAGTTTGAAGCCATTGCCCCTGATCCTGTCCCTGCAGGACTTTGCAAACAGTCTCTCTGCAGCCTTCCTGTAGCCCCCTTCAGGTACTGGCAGGCTGCTCTAAGGTCTCCCTGGAGCCTTCTCTTCTCCAGGCTGAACACCCCCAGCTCCCTCAGCCTGTCCTCATAGCAGAGCTGCTCCAACCCCCTGAGCATTTTCATGGCCTCCTCTGGAGCCTCTCCATCAGCTCCAGGTCCTTCCTGTGCTGAGGGCTCCAGACCTGCAGACAGCACTGCAGGTGAGGTCTCAGCAGGCCAGAGTGAAGTGGCTCTCTGTGTTATTCAGGGTGAAGCAGTAACCATCAGCCCTTCAGCAGAGAGGGTCTTGCTTGCTTCACCACCTCCTGAGCTCCTCTTTTCTCTTTGCTTTTATTTGGAAGGGGGAAGCCCACCAAGGGAAGAAGCCTTTGGCAACAGCACCCTTTGCATGCCACCTGCTGGCAGTGCCTTGTACTTGGCTGAGATGGGAGCAGAGCACAGTCCTCTCCCCCACGCAAAAGGCTTCTGATGCCAAAGGCTGGGCAGAAGAATCAGCGGCAGTCCCACCCATGTGCTACCTGAAGAGAAGCAGCAAGAGGCCACCACAAGCCAGCTTCTCTCCACAGCTCTGCCAGTCGGTGGTTTTTTCAGCTCATTTATAGGTTTTCACCCTCACAGAGGCACAGATGTCATTAATCTTTGCAGTGCACAAAGGAGTAAGGCAAGACACTATTGTGTAGCAACAGAAGCGATAGCTCAGGTTCTGCCTGAGGCATTTGTAGCAGCTGAAGGTCATGGAAGGCTCCCATAGCTGGGGGCACTTATTTCCAGCCTGGATTTTACAGGTAGTTGCCATTATTTCCACGTCCTGCACTCCCCTGTTTACTTCCAGGAAACATGGGAAAACTGCATCCAAGTCTGGAGCCCTCAGCACAGGACATACAGACCTGATGGAGAGGGTCCAGAGGAGGGACACAAAAATGCTCAGGGGGTTGGAGCAGCTCTGCTATGAGGACAGGCTGAGGGAGCTGGGGGTGTTCAGCCTGGAGAAGAGAAGGCTCCAGGGAGACCTTAGAGCAGCCTGTCAGGACCTGAAGGGGCTACAAGAAGGCAGCAGAGAGACTGTTTGCAAAGGCCTGCAGGGACAGGAGCAGGGGCAATGGCTTCAAACTAGAGCAGAGCAGATTGAGATTGGATGTGAGGAACAAGTTCTGCACCAGGAGGGTGGTGGAACACTGGCACAGGTTGCCCAGGGAGGTGGCTGAGGCTCCCTCCCTAGAGATCATAGAATCACAGAATTCTCAGGGCTGGAAGGGACCTCAAGGCTCAGCCAGTTCCAACCCCCCTGCCATGGGCAGGGACACCTCACACTACAGCAGGTTGCTCACAGCCACATCCAGACTGGAACATCCTTAAAAACCTCCAGGGATGAGGCTTCCACCACCTCCCTGGACAACCTGTTCAGTGCCTCAAGATATCCAAGGTGAGGCTGGACAGGGCTCTGGGCAACCTGATTTGACTGAGGATGTCCCTGCTGACTGCAGAGGGGTTGGACTGGATGAGCTTTGGAGGTGCCTTCCAACCCAGACCATTCTGTGATCCTATGGCCCCTCAGCAGGAGTGATCTGTGCCTCAGCATGCTGCTACATCCCAAGGGACCAGGAACAGCTACTGGGTGAGGGAGCTTCTCATGATTCTAAACTGAAGGATAAGTAATGGGACACAGTTTCAAGACTCTTGGATCAGTTCTGACAGTGAGAAATGCCTGGAAGAGAAAGCTCTGCATCAGGGCATTCTTGCTAGTAGAAGAAAACATTTGATCTGCTGAACAGCCCCAGGTCCCTCAGCCATGCCTTGTCAGAGAGATCACAGAATCACAGAATCAGCCAGGTTGGAAAAGACCTCAGAGATCGTCAAGTCCAACCTATTACCTAATCCCTAACACCTCCTGACAACTAAACCATGGCTCCAAGTGCCACATCCAAGCCTTTTTTGAACACCTCCAGGTGACTCCACCACCTCCCTGGGCAGCACATCCCAAGGGCCAATCTCTCTTGCTGGGAAGAACTTTCTCCTCACCTCCAGCCTAAACCTCCCCTGGCACAGCTTGAGACTGTGTCCTCTTGTTCTGCTGCTGGGTGCCTGGGAAAAGAGACCAACCCCCACCTGGCTACAACCTCCCTTCAGGGAGTTGGAGAGAGCAAGAAGGTCTCCCCTGAGCCTCCTCTTCTCCAGGCTAAGCAACCCCAGCTCCCTCAGCCTCTCCTCACAGGGCTGTGCTCCAGAGCCCTCCCCAGCCTCATTGCCCTTCTCTGGAAGGCTCCAGTCCCTCCAGCACCTTTGCAGGCCTGTGTTGTACTGCTGCAAGCTGCCTTTGATGCAGGTCATTCATTGAAGAGCCCAAAGGGATGCAAAGCAGAAGCACATTTTTACTTTTCAAATCAATTGTACATGGCTCTTCTCAAAGCTTTCCTCCAGCTGCTAAGGGCAAGGACCAAATACATCCTGTGGAAGCAAGACACCTCCTCATGGCAGAGACACAGCACCACTGGTAAGGGAGCACCAGTGACAGCTGCTCCTCAGAGGAGGGTATCAAAACACCCAGGTTTGGGGGAGGTATTGGAGATGGTCTGCTGGAGATCAGAGTCACAGAATGTTAGGGGCTGGAAGGGACCTCCAAAGCTCATCCAGTCCAAGCCCCTGCCAGGGCAGCATCACCCAGAGCAGGTCACACAGGTACACATCCAGGCGGGTCTTGAACATCTCCAGAGAGGGAGAATCCACAACCCACCTGGGCAGCCTGTGCCAGGGCTCTGTCACCCTCACAGGGAAAAAAGTCTTCCTCATGTTTCTGGACAGAAGATTCCAGATGCAGCCTCACCAGGGCAGAGCAGAGGGCAGGAGAACCTCTCTGACCTACTGACCACAGCCCTTCTGATCCTTTCTCCGTGAGGGCTTGTGAAGCCCTGCTGTAAACCTGGAGTGGATTTTGGTTCCTCTGTGTCTTGCTAGACTGGCCTGGGGATAGCCAGCTCCATGGGACAGTGGCTCCCTGCACTTGCCTGCCAGTGCAGTCAGGTTGGCTGCCAACACACAGAGAGTCATTTCCTGCAGGTATGATAGATTGCCTGAGTTTCTGCTTTGAGCCTGTTCACTCCAGCAGACCATCTGAGGCCTGTGCCTGGGGGAGTCCCTCAGGGGTCAGCACTGGGGCCAGTTCTATTCAATGTATTCATCAAGGTCCTGGATGAGGGCACAGAGAGCACTGTCAGCAAGTTTGCTGATGGCACCAAACTGGGAGCAGTGCTGACACAGGAGGGTTGTGCTGCCATTCAGCCAGACCTGCACAGGCTGAGAGCTGGGCAGGGAGAAACTGAAGGAAGTTCAACAAGGGCAAGGAGAGAGGCTGGCACCTGGGAAAGAACAACCCCATGGAACAGGATAGGTTGGGGACTGACCTGCTGGAGAGCAGTGGAGGGGAAAAGGACCTGGGGGTCCTGGTGGATGGGAGGTAACCATGAGCCAGCAATGTGCTCTGGTGGCCAAGAAGGCCAAGGGCATCCTGGGGTGGATCAGAAGGGCTGTGGTCAGTAGGTCAGAGAGGTTCTCCTCCCCCTCTGCTCTGCCCTGCTGAGGCCACATCTGGAATCTTGTGTCCAGGTCTGGGCCCCCCAGGTCAAGAAGGACCTCAGGGAACTGCTTGAGAGAGTCCAGCACAGAGACACAAAGATGCTGTAGGCAGTGGAACATCTTCCTTAGGAGAAGAGCCTGAGGGAGCTGAGGGCTCTGGAGCTTGGAGAGGAGGAGCCTGAGAGGTGACCTCATTGCTGTTGCTAAAGATGTGCAGGGTGAGTGCCCAGAGGCTGGAGCCAGGCTCTGCTGGGGGATGCCCAATGCCAGCACAAGGGGCAGTGGGGGAAGCTGAGGCAGAGGAAGCTCCATGGAAACAGGAGGAAAGATTTTTTTCCCTGTGAGGGTGACAGAGCCCTGGCACAGGCTGCCCAGGGAGGTTGTGGAGTCTCCTTCTCTGGAGCTTTTCAAAGCAGCCAGGTCTGGGTGGGGTTTGGATTGTTGGCAAGGGGTCAGGAATGCCAAAGGATGGAACCTCGAAACGGAGGGCAAAAATCTGACTGTAGGAATTAACATACCCTGGCAGCAAGCATGTCTGAAGCCTTGCCAGGTAAGAAGCCAGCTGACATTTGAAGAGCTCTGCTAGCTTGGCAGATGCTCCCACAGCTAACTGCAGGCACAGAGCTCAGCTGAAGGCGGAAAACCCAACGCTGCCTGGTGGAAAGAGCACAGCTCAGCACCTGGGGCTGCTGGGGCCAGCTGTGGAACAAGACAAAAGCAGAGCAGACAGATTTTTAATGACAAATTTGTCCACAGTGTGATGCAGGAGAGTGTTTTCTGCCTGCTGAAAAAGGCTGAGGTGCTTGGGCCTTTTGAGCCTGAAGATGATTGAGAGAGGATCTGTGGGCAGTGGCACAGACTCTGGTGGGAGGTCCAGAACAAGTGATGATCCCCAGGTCTAAGTCCAGCCCCCTACAGCATCTTCATCAACAAACTGAATCAAGGGACAGAGTGGACCTCAGCAAGTTGGCTGATGACACAGGATCATGGAATCATAGAATCAATAAGGTTGGAAAAGACCCCAGAGATCATCAAGCCCAACCTATCACCCAACACCTCATGACTACTAAGCCATGGCTCTAAGTGCCACATCCAAGCCTTTTTGGAACACCTCCAGTGATGGTGACTCCACATCCTCCCTGGGCAGCACATCCCAATGGCCAATCTCTCTTGCTGGGAAGAACTTAAGCTCAGAACCTGCTGAGTTGGTGTGGGGGGAAGTAGACCAAGCCAGAAATGCTGTCGGCAGCTAGCCCAATACAGGTGTGACTTGGTTAGGGCAACACCAACCCCTACAGGGGGCTAGTGCTGGGTGACTCCTTGACCAGTGTGCATCTGGTGAGAGCAGCAGGTTCTGAGCTTAAGTTCTTCCCAGCAAGAGAGATTGGCCCTTGGGATGTGCTGCCCAGGGAGGTGGTGGAGTCACCATCCCTGGAGGTGTTTAGGAAGAGCCTGGCTGAGGCACTTGGTGCCGTGGTTTAGTTGATCAGATGGTGCTGGGTGAGAGGTTGGATTGGATGATCTCAAAGGTCTTTTCCTGGTTAATTCTATTCTATTCTATTCTATTCTATTCTATTCTATTCTATTCTATTCTATTTGTGGAGCATTTCTTTTTTTCCCCCTTTGGAAGGGAGGTTGGTGAGGTCTCAGGGACTGACACAGCAGAGCAAAGCATATGGTCAACATTTGGCACTGGAGCTGGAGCTAAGGAGCCTTTAGGTGACTTCCCTCCTGAGATTCCTCTGTGCTGTCTTTGCCTAAACCTCTGCCTATGGAGTTAACAAATGAGGAGCCTGAAGAGGAAGGAGAAGGCAGACTGCCCACAAAACCAAGGCCAGCTGGTGTTCAGCAGTGTTAATGGGGTTCTGCAGTCCTTCCATGTTGATGGAGAAGGGGCAATGGACAGAAGCTGGAACACAGGAAATTCCCCACAAATATGAGGGTGCTGTGAGGGTGCTGGAGCCCTGGAGCAGGCTGCCTAGAATAGAATAGAATAGAATAGAATAGAATAGAATAGAATAGAATAGAATAGAATTAACCAGGTTTGAAAAGACCTCAGAGATCATCAAGTCCAACCTATCACCCAATACCATCTGATCAACTAAACCATGGCACCAAGTGTCCAATCTAAACCCACCCTGGTGCAACCTGAGGCCATTGCCTCTCATCCTATCACTTGTTAGTAGGGAGAAGAGACCAAACCCCACCTGGCTTCAACCTCTGTTCAGGAGTTGTAGAGAGTCAAAAGCTCTCCCCTCCACCCTCCTTTTCTCCAGACACACAGCAAGAACATAGAATCATAGAATCAGCCAGGTTGGAAAAGACCTCAGAGATCATCAAATCCAACCTCTCACCCAACACCATCTGATCAACTCAACCATGGCACCAAGTGCCTCAGCCAGGCTCTTCCTAAACACCTCCAGGGATGGTGACTCCACCACCTCCCTGGGCAGCACATCCCAAGGGCCAATCCCTCTTGCTGGGAGGAACTTCTTCCTAACATCCAGCCTAAACCTCCCCAGGCACAGCTTGAGACTGTGTCCTCTTGTTCTGGTGCACACTATTCCTGATGCAGACCAGGATGCCCTTGGCCTTCTTGGCCACCTGGGCACACTGCTGGCTCATCTTCAGCTGCTGTCAGCCAGTACTCCCAGGTCTCTCTCTGCCTGGCAGCTCTCCAGCCACTCTGACCCCAGCCTGCAGCACTGCCTGGGGTTGTTGTGGCCAAAGTGCAGCACCTGGCGCTTGGACTTGTTGGGGGGTAGGACTTGTAGGGGGTAGCAGAGAGGGAGAGGCTGGTAGCTTCCCCTGGTCTTTGACCAGTGGTGTTCTTGTACTGTTTATTAACTGGAAACATCTGTAAATATTGTGTATTTGTACACTTTGATTGCATTCCATTGTAGGTTGTAGTTTTGTCTGTAAATGCAGCTTTCATTTGCTTCCAGCTGAGCTGCCCTGGCAAAGTTAATGTTGGAGGGGAAATTTCAACCCCCCAGAGTCCCAAACAGGTCTTCTAGGACGTCTGAAAAGACAGTTGTGTGTCCAGCATGGTGCAGAGGAGAGCTGTGAAGTCAGGCCAGGCCAGCTCCTCTCTGTACAACAATGCTGCTCCCTGTAGGGCTCTTCACTGGCATGCTGCTGCCTCACATACTTGCAAAATCAGGATAAACACACTCCAGGGCTGCCCAAGTAGCTGACTTTGCAGGACAGGTATTTCGAGGAGCCCTGCTGCCTTGTGCCACACTGCAGGAGGGGAGCAAGGGCCAAGTGTGGTCTTTCAGCGAGCTCTGAGCCTCAGCCACCAGCTGCTGGCAGAGCCCAAGTGTGCCACATGAGCAAGCAGTCAGGCATGCAATGAGTGCACACACAGGGAGCTCTGCTTTTGGTTTGCTGGGCGGCTTCTCCTCACAGAGTCACAGAATTATTGGGTCTGGAGCAGCCCTCTGAGATCATCCAGCCCAGCCTAGGACCTAACACCACCACCTCCAACAGACCATGGCACCAAGTGCCACATCCAACCTCCCCTTAAACACCTCCAGGGACAGAGACCCACCACCTCCTTGGGCAGTCCATCCCAGTGTCTGATTGCCCTTTCCATGAGGAATTGCTTCCTAACATCCAACCTCACCCTCCCCTGGCACAGCTTCAGGCCATGCCCTCTTGTCCTGTCACAAGTTGCCTGGGAGCAGAACCTGGCCCCGACCTGACTGCAACTTCCCTTCAGGTAGTTGTAGAGAGTAATGAATAGAATAGAATAGAATAGAATAGAATAGAATAGAATAGAATAGAATAGAATAGAATAGAATAGAATTAACCAGGTTGGAAGAGACTTTTGAGATCATCAAGTCCAACCTCTCACCCAACACCATCTGATCAACTAAGCCATGGCACCAAGTGCCTCAGCCAGGTTCTTCCTAAACACCTCCAGGGATGGTGACTCCACCACCTCCCTGGGCAGCACATCCCAAGGGCCAATCTCTCTTGCTGGGAGGAATTTCTTCCTAACATCCAGCCTGAGCCTCCCCTGGCACAGCTTGAGACTGTGTCCTCTTGTTCTGGTGCTGCTTGCCTGCCTGGGAGAAGAGACCAACCCCCACCTGGCTACAACCTCCCTGCAGGGAGTTGGAGAGAGCAAGAAGGTCTCCCCTGAGCCTCCTCTTCTCCAGGCTAAGCAACCCCAGCTCCCTCAGCCTCTCCTCACAGGGCTGTGCTCCAGACCCTTCCCCAGCTTTGTTGCCCTTCTCTGGACACCTTCCAGCAGCTCAACATCTTTCCTAATCTGAGGAGCCCAGAACTGGACCCAGGACTCAAGGTGTGGCCTCAGCAGTGCTGAGCACAGGGCACAAGGACTTCCCTGCTCCTGCTGGCCACACTCTTCCTGATGCAGGCCAGGATGCCCTTGGCCTTCTTGGCCCCCTGGCACACTGCTGGCTCATGTTCAGCTGCTGTCAACCACTACCTCCAGGTCCCTCTGTGCCTGGCTGCTCTCAGCCACTCTGACCCCAGCCTGTAGCAGTGCCTGGGGTTGCTGTGGCCAATGTGCAGAACCTGGCACTTGGATGTGTTCAATCTCCTGCCCTTGGACTCTGCCCCTCTGCCCATCTGTCCAGCCTGTCCAGGTCCCTCTGCAGAGCTCTCCTAGCCTCTAACAGATCAACTCCTGCCCCCAGCTTGGTGTCATCTGCACATTCACTGCTGATGGACTCAATGCCCTCCTCCAGATCATCAATGAAGATATTGAACAGGCTGGGGGCCAGCACTGATCCCTGGGGGAAACCTGAATCAAGACAGTTGTGCCAACTGGGAGGTGAAGAGAAACTCTCAGGTGTGTGCTGCTGACCACTCAGCAGAACTGGCTGTTAGAGCTGTTGGAACTGAATGTGTCAGAACACATCCTGCTGGCTCCCATCTCCTGCTTTCCACCTGGCATTTTGAAATCCAGGCTACTTCATCATCCATTCGACCCAAGTCACTGGGCTGTGAACTCAAGTGGTAGAGGAGTCCCTCCCAGACACTGATATTGCCTCACCAACTGCCAGGCCCCCCTCTGTCAGAGCCCTAAACTCTGCACTTGAAACTGAAGTAATGCAAACACTCAGAGCAAACCTCCACTGAAAGTGACTGACCTGAGGAAGTGGCAAATGAGAGGAATTCAGGGAATTTCAGTTCTATTCTTAACTCCCTTTGCTGCCTTCCTCAAGTGCTGTTCAAATACGTTGCAGGGGTCGGTCAGACATCCTTCACACTTAAACCACCATTTCTCACTGCCTCTAAAGTGGAGTGAAAGTGTAAATGATGGTGAGGAAGCCAAATCCTGACAATGAGACACACACTAGAAGCCACAGAGTCAGAGGACTGTTGAGGGTGGAAGAGACCTTTGAGACCATCAAGTCCAACCACTGACCTAGAGCTCACAATCCCCCCACGGCTGCCAAGTGCAGGACAAACACTTCTGTAGGAAAGGAGGAAATGGTCCAAATCCTAGTGAGTTGGAGAGGAATTTGAAGCAACCTCTGAACTCATGCAGCAATGTTGTGAAGAAATCCCATGGGTACAGAGCATCCTTCTCTGCAGCTGCATTCCAATGGCTGAAGGGATCCTGCAGGAAGGCTGCAGAAGGACTTTTCCTGAGGGTGTCTGGAGCCAGGCCAAGGGGGAACGGTTTGGAGCTGAGGCAGAGCAGGGTTAGACTGGAAGAATCCTTCAGTGTGAGGGTGGTGAGACTCTGGAATAGATTGCCTGGAGGGCTCCTGGAGAGGTGGTGGATGCCTCCTCCCTAGGAGTGTTCAAGGCCAGGTTGGATGAGACCTTGTGCAGCTGAGTCTGGTTGAGAGGTGTCCCTGCCCATGGTGGGGAGGTTGGAGCAGATGATCCCTGAGGTCCCTTCCAAGCTGAGCCATTCTAGAATTCTTCAGGTTCATCTCCATTTTGAATTCCAAAGGCTTTGCTCTGCTCCTGCTTAACACTGGGTGTTGAGTCAGGTTCCCCACACTGATCCTGGCTTTGAGTCACCTGTGTGTTAATAGTAGGTTGCTTGGTGTCATACTCTGCATTTTCTCTTCTACAGCTGCCCAGAGCAACACTATGATGAGCTACACTAGGATGTCCTCCCCTCTTTTTCTAGTGGATGGTGCTGCCACCTGTGTTGTGTTACATGGTGAAGGCTGAGAGCTTGTGAGTAAATGAGGGGTACATAGAATCATGGAATTGTCAGGGTTGGAAGGGACCCCAAGGACCATCTAGTTCCAACCCCCATCAAATGTTCTCTCTGAGGAGCTCGCACTGTCTTCAGTTCTCAGTGGCCCAACATGTCTATGGTGGATCCAACCACTGAAGTGCTCCAGAGAGCAGGAAAAGTGCTCAACAGCTGCCTCAACCTACAACTGCCCCTTGCCATGAAGGATGTGAAGAGTCTCAGTGTGGGACAGGTAACAGCTGGGCTGCTCCTGGCTTGCTCAGGCTTCCCTGGCAGCTGCAACATTCTCATTGCAGCATTCAAAACCTGCAAAATTAGCCCCCACCCCCCCACCCCAAAACCCCTCTTTAGGTGGTTTCAAGCCAGATCTGATTTCTTTTTGTGCTTCTGATTATTGGGGTTGAATTTTAGTGGTTCCTTATGCAATGCATTGACTAAACCATTTTTACCCCAGCTGTAGCTCCTAGCTTAAAGGCACAGCCTAAACTGTCACACTACTGTGCCCAGGTGGCCTTCTTGTCATCCTGGCCTGGTCTAAGAATAGTGTGACCAGCAGGGCCAGGGGAGTGATTGTCCTCTTACACTCAGCACTGCTGAGGCCACACCTTGAGGACTGGGTTCCAGTTTTGGAGCCCTCACTCCCAGAAGGGCATTGAGGAGCTGGAGCAGATCCAGCAAAGGGCAACAAAGCTGGGGAAGGGTCTGGAGAACAGAGCTGGGGAGGAGCAGCTGAGGGAGCTGGGGGTGGTTAGTGTGGAGAAGAGAAGGCTGAGGGGAGACCTTCTGGCTTCCTACAACTCCCTGATGAAAGGAGGCTGGAGCCAGGCAGATCCTGGTCACTTCAAGTGATGGGATGAGAGGAAATGGCCTCAAGTTACACCAGGAGAGGTTTAGGTAGGACATTAGAGGAAACTTCTTCCCTGAAAGGATTCTCAAAGCCTGGCACAGGCTGCCCAGGGAGGTGGTTGAATGCCCATCCCTGGAGGTGTTTCCAAGAGGCAGTGGTGCTGAGGGCCATGGCTGAGCCCCAGCCTGGACAGAGTCAGAATGGTTGGACTAGATGAGCTTCAAGGGCTTTGCCAACCCAAATCACTCTGTGATTCTATGCCTCAGATTGCAGAGGAAACCTTTATTTTTCTTTTACAGAGTCAAATCACCACCAAGACTCAGCTTTTCCTTCCTATTTGTAAGCAGGCTTTCCCTTCCTTCCTGTTTGCAAACAGGATGCTTAGGGGACTTGAGCATCTCCTCTGTGAAGAGAGACTGAGAGCCCTGGGGCTGTTTAGCCTGGAGAGGAGAGGGCTGAGAGGGATCTGATCAATGTCTATCAATAGCTGAAGGGTGGGGGTCAAGTGGAGGGGGTCAAGCTCTTTTGGGCGGTGCACAGCAATAAGGCAAAGAACAACAGGTTCAAGCTTGAACACAGAAGATTTCACCTGAACATGAGGAGAAAATTCTTTGGTGTGAGAGTGCTGGAGCCCTGGAGCAGGCTGCCCAGAGAGGTTGTGGAGTCTCCCTCTGTGGAGAGGCACCCACCTGGCTGCATTCCTGTATGACCTGCCCTGGGTGATGCTGCTCTGGCAGGGGGGTTGGACTGGATGATCTCTGGAGGTCCCTTCCAGCCTCTAATATACTGTGACACTGTGAGGCTGCCACCACCTCCCTGGGCAACTTGTGCCAGTCTCTCACCACCCTCATGAGGAACAACTTCCTAACATCCAATCTCAATCTACCCATTCCTACTTCTGCTCCATTCCCCCCAGTCCTATCACTCCCTGACACCCTCCAAAGTCATTCCCCAGCTTTCTTGTAGCCCCCTGCAGATACTGCAAGGCCACAAGAAGGTCTGGTAGTTGTATAAACCAACTTTCTCTCTTGTCACTTCCTTTGCTCTGGCAGGTGCTAGCTGGCTCTTGCGTAGCTGCTGCTGACCTTGGATGAGTTCTTGTTGTGGTTAAGTACTAACAGCAACTCTCTGCTTTTCTCCTTTCTTTTTCTCTTGTCCTGTGTACAGGGGGAGGGAAGGGAGCAGGGAGGGGGAAGCTGTTAGTAGTCCCCTGGTTTTGTCCAGGGGGGTTCTTGTGTTGTTTATAAATTGTAAATTAATTGTAAGTCACAGAATCACAGACTGTCAGGGGCTGGAAGGGACCTCCAGGGAACATCCAGTCCAAACCCCCCTGCCAGAGCAGCATCACCCGGGGCAGGGCACACAGGAACACATCCAGGTGGGGTTTGATGATCTCCAGAGAAGGAGACTCCACAACCCCTCTGGGCAGCCTGTGCCAGGGCTCTGTCACCCTCACAGGGAAATAATTCCTCCTCCTGTTTCCATGGAACTTCCTCTGCCTCAGATGGATGCAACTATTGCCTATTTTGTCCGTAGTCATCGCATTCCAGCTTTTAGATTGCAGCTTTGTTGGGAACTCCAGCTTCACCTGCTTGCCAACTGAGCTGCTCTGGCAATTTTATGTTGGGGGGTGGGTTGGAATTTCAACCCACCACACTCCCCCAGCTCAGGGGTTAGGCTTTCAAAGGGGATTTAGCCACAGAGTTTCCATTAACACCCAGGCCTCACTCAGCACCACTTTGAAAGGTTACCCGGGGCGGTTATCCTTCTCGTCTTGCACAGGGGGTTGGCCCTAAGATCCTCTTAAACTTAGGAAGAATTAACTTTGTCTCTTGTCTGTTCCTTGATCACAGAAGAGGGTTTGGGTTTTTTTTTTATGTTCTTTTGTTGTTGTTGGAGGTTTTTTGGGGGGGTAGGGGGTGGTTTGGTTTGGTTTGGTTTGGTGAGGTGTTTTGGTTTGGTTTGGTGGGGCGTTTTGGTTTGGTTTGGGATTTTTTGTGTTTGGTTTGCTTTGGGTTTTTTGTTTTGTTTTGTTTTCATTTGGATTGGGTTGGGATTTTGTTTGGGTTGGGTTGGGATTTTGTTTGGTTTGGGTTGGGTGTTTTGTGTTGGTTTTGGGTTGGGTTGGGTTTTTTGGTTTGGTTTGGGTTGAAGTTTTTCGGTTTGTTTGGGTTGGGTTGGGTTGGGATTTTGTTTGGGTTGGGTTGGGTGTTTTGTTTTATGTTGGTTTTGGGTTGGGTTGGGATTTTGGTTGGGTTGGGTTGGGTTGGGTGTTTTGGGTTGGGTTGGGTTGGGTGTTTTGGTTTGTGTTGGTTTTGTTTAGGTTGGGTGTTTTGTTTTTTGTTGGTTTTGGTTTGGTTTGGGTTTTTTGGTTTGCGTTGGGTTGAAGTTTTAAGGTTGGGTTGGGTTGGGTGTTTTGTTTTGTGTTGGTTTTGGGTTGGGTTGGGATTTTTGGTTTGGTTTGGGTTGAAGTTTTTTGGTTTGTTTGGGTTGGGTTGGGATTTTGTTTGGGTTGGGTTGGGTGTTTTGTTTTGTGTTGGTTTTGTTTTGTGTTGTGTTGGGTGTTTTGTGTTGGTTTTGGTTTGGGTTGGGTTGGTTTAGGTGTTTTGTTTTGTGTTGGTTTTGGTTGAGTGTTTTGTTTTGTATTGGTTTTGGGTTGGGTTGGGTGTTTTTTGTTGGTTTTGGTTTGGGTTGGGTGTTTTGTTTGTTGGTGGTTTTGGGTTGGGTTGAAGTTTTTTGGTTTGTTTGGGTTGGGTTGGGATTTTGTTTGGGTTGGGTTTGGTGTTTTGTTTTGTGTTGGTTTTGGGTTGGGTTGGGTGTTTTGTGTTGGTTTTGGTTTGGTTTGGGTTGGGTGCTTTGTGTTGGTTTTGGGTTGGGTTGGGTTGGGTATTTTGTTTTGTATTGGTTTTGGGTTGGGTTGGGTGTTTTGTTTTGTGTTGGTTTTGTTTTGGGTTGGGTTTTTTGGTTTGGGTTGGGTTGAAGTTTTTTGGTTTGTTTGGGCTGGGTTGGGATTGTGTTTGGGTTGGGTGTTTTGTTTTCTTGTTTGGTTTGGGTTGTAGTTTTTTTGGTTGGTTGGGTTGGGTTGGGCTGGGTTGGGTTGGGCTGGGCTGGGTTGGGGTTTGTTTGGTTTGGTTTGATTTGGGTTGGGGTTTTTGTTTGGGTTGGGTTGGGTGTTTTGTTTTGTGTTGGTTTTGGGTTGGGTTTTTTGGGTTGGGTTGGGTGTTTTGTTTTCTTGTTAGGTTTGGGTTGTTATAGTTTTTTTGGTTGGTTGGGTTGGGTTGGGTTAGGCTGGGTTGGGCTGGGCTGGGCTGGGTTGGGGTTTGTTTGGTTTGGTTTGATTTGGGTTGGGTTTGGGTTTTTTGTTTGGGTTGGGTTGAGTTGGGTTGGAATGGCCTGGGTTGTTTTTTTTTTTGTTTGGGTTGGTTTGGGTGGGTTTGGGTTTTTTTGTTAGTTTGGGTTTGTTTTGTTTGGCTTTACTTTGCCTTGCTTTGGGTTGGGTTGGATTGGGCTGGGTTGGGTTGAGTTGAGTTGGGTTGGGTTGGGTTTTTTTTGTTGGGTTGGTGTGATTTGGTTTGGGTTTGGGTTTGTTTTGTTTTGCTTTCCTTTGCTTGGCTTTGGCTTAGTTTGGGTTGGGCATTTTTCTGCTGCTTTGGGTTGGTTTTGTTTTTTTTCTTGGTTTGGGTTGGGTTGGGGCTTTTTTTTATTTGGGTTGGGTTGGATTGAGTTGGTTTGTGTTGTGGGGTTTTTTTGTTGGGTTGGTTTGGGTTTGTTTTGTTTTGCTTTCCTCTGCTTTGCTTGGGGTTAAGTTGGCTTGGGTATTTTTTTTGCTTTGGTTTGGGGTTTAGTTTGGTTTGGTTTGGTTTGGGTTGGGCTGGGTTGGTTCAGTTTGGTTCGGTTTGGGTTGGGTTGGGCTGGGTTGGTTTAGTTTGGTTTGGGTTGGGTTGGATTGGGTTGAGTTGGGTTGGGTTGGTTTATTTTGGTTTGTTTTGATTTGGTTCAGGGGTTTTTTTGGTTGGTTGGTTGGTTTGGTTTAATTTGGTTTAGTTTTGTTTTGGGGTGTTTTTGTGTGGTTTTGGGGGTTTTTTGTTTGGTTCGGCTTGGGTTTTTTTCCTTTTGTAACTCCTGACTGACAATTTCTAAGTCCCTAACACAAATGGCTGATTTGCTTCAGGGAGAGGAGGATTGACAGGCTCAAGGCTTTTCCACCCTTAACATCTCTCTTCTGAACGCTGAAGAGCACAGAAGAGACGCTTTCCATGTTGCTGTTGCTCAGGGTTCCACTAAATTAGCTACAAGGCACATCCCCACCAAGCCATCCTGTTGCACAGCCCTCAGCCAAAGCTGCATGTCAATGTGAGAACTAAATAATGGAAAACAGAGAGCTGCTGGAGTTTGTCTAACCCCACAGTGCTCCTACCCTTCCTCTCTTTCACCCCAGTGTCGCCTTTCAGAGCTCCTCTCTAATTCTGCTTGGAACAAAATAAAAAAGGCTGTGAGAAAAGAATTCCCCAAACCACCCCCACCCCCAAAAAGAAAAAAAAAAAAAATAAAGCCCAAACAAGCCAAACAAAAAGGTAATTGCAAAATGATTTATGTGCAGGTGTTGAATTCTTCCTGGCGTGGCGGCTGCGGCGTTGAGTGCAGCCTCACAGCACTGTGGCGCTCAGCAGCAGCAGCGTCTCCCTCTGCTAATCCTGCTCAGCATCAAAAGGCTGTGGATCAGCAGCCCCAAGGCAAGGTTACATTTTGATTAAATTTTATCAGCCCTGGTGGTGTTTACAGTTCGCTAAGGTATGGATTTCGCTCACGTTCCCCTGGTTTTGCCACCGATTGTGTTTGACTTGGAACGCAGTCAGCTGGAGCTCGCTGGGAGCCAGCAGTTGCTCAGCTACTGCTTCTGCACCCTTCAGGTGGAGCAGGGAACCCCAGACAGCAACCATTCAACAGCTGTCTGGTGGTCTGTCTCCATCACCACGATGACTTCAGGCCCTGCTCACAAACCAGAGATCACAGAGTCACAGAATTGTCAGGGTTGGAAGGGACCTCAAGGATCCTCCAGTTGATGTTTAGGATGTTCCTAAAGATTCCCTTAGCATGGTACAACGAGGCAAACATTCTGATGTCAGGAGAGAGCTTCACCACAGCCTGTTTGATTTAGAATCACAGAACTGTTAGGGTTGGAAGGGACCTCAAGGCTCAGCCAGTTCCAACCCCCTGCCATGGGCAGGGACACCTCACACTACAGCAGGTTGCTCACAGCCACATCCAGCCTGGCTGCAAACACCTCCAGGGATGAGGCTTCCACCACCTCCCTGGGCAACCTGTGCCAGTCTCTCACCACCCTCATGGGGAACAACTTCTTCCTCACATCCAGTCTGAATCTCCCCATTTCTAGTTTTGCTCCATTCCCCCCAGTCTTATCACTACTCAACATCCTGCAAAGTCCCTCCCCAGCTTTCTTGTAGCCCCCTTCAGATATTGGAAGGCCACAAGAAGGTCTCCTCAGAGCCTTCCCTTCTCCAGCCCGAACAACCTCAACTCCCTCAGTCTGTCCTCACAGCAGAGCAGCTCCAGCCCTCTGCTCCTCCTCGTGGCCCTTGGAGCGATGCACTTGCAAGGCTTCAGTGAGGGCTGCTGGAAATGTTGGCTACCTGCTGAACAGATTCTCATCACAGCAGCTTCTCTGCAAACATCTCTGCATTATTGGTTTTCATTGCATTAAAGCAGCTTTTGTATCAAACCAGGGGGAAAGGAGCCCTGAGGCAGTGCACAGTTAGCAGCAGCTGACAGACAGCTCAATCTGAGCTAGGATGAGCTGCCCTCCCAGAGCAGCCACACAGCCAGCAGGCTGCTCACGGCAGAACGGCTCCTGCAGACCTTCTCTCTGCCTGGCTGGAAGGGCCTTGGCTGCTGAAAAGGCAGTGGGGTGTGTGTGAAAATCCCTCCCCAACGTTAACTTTGCCAGAGCAGCTCAGCTGGAAGCAAATGAAAGCTGTATTTACAGGCAGAACTGCAACTACACCAGAATGCAATGGATAGGTACAAAATATACAATATTTACAGATACTTACAGTGAATAAACAGCACAAGGACTCCCCCTGGCCAAGGACCAGGGGAAGCTACTACCTTATCCCTCCTTGCCTCCCTCTTACACCCCTGGACAAAAGGGAGAAGAGAAAGAAACAGAAGAGTTAGCCAAAACAATGCATCCAAGGTCGGGAAGGGAAGGGAAGGGAAGGGAAGGGAAGGGAAGGGAAGGGAAGGGAAGGGAAGGGAAGGGAAGGGAAGGGAAGGGAAGGGAAGGGAAGGGAAGGGAAGGGAAGGGAAGGGAAGGGAAGGGAAGGGAAGGGAAGGGAAGGGAAGGGAAGGGAAGGGAAGGGAAGGGAAGGGAAGGGAAGGGAAGGGAAGGGAAGGGAAGGGAAGGTTGTTTTGAGAATGAACCTTATGGTAGATATCTCTCCAATGGATTGTTTGCAGTTATCTTTAGTTTCCTTGTTACACCCAGTAGTGACTGATTTATATTTTACTACTCTCTGTTCAAGATCTGTGAAAAAAAACACTTTAAAGGCGTAGCCTAAAGCCACCACAGACAGGCACTGGAATGTGCTGCCCAGGGAGGTGGTGGAGTCCCCAAGCCTGGGTGTGTTTAAAGGTGGTTTGGATGTGGTGCTTGGGGCCATAGTTTGGGGGTGCCCCTTGCAGAGTAGGGTTAATGGTTGCACTTGGTGATCCTGAGGATCCAGCCTGCATGTTTCTAGGCTTCTGTGGTTCTGTGAAAAGCAGCTTGGTGCCTGTAGTGACTCCTCGTGCAGCCTCCAAGGCAAATTGCTGCACTTTCACAAAGGTTGCAGCATTTTTCTCCCTCCTTCCCTCTCCTGCCACACTCAGATAGATCTTAACACCTTCCACCTCCATCCGTGCTGGTCATGGAATCACACAGACTGCTGGTGCTGGAAGGGACCTCTGGAGATCATCCACTCCAGCCCCCTGCTCCAGCAGGACACCCACAGCAGCTTGCCCAGGAGCACAATGCCCAGGAGGGGGTTGGAAAGTCTCCAGAGCAGGAGACTCCACAACCTCTCTGGGCAGCCTGCTCCAGGCCTCCAGCACCCTCACACCAAAGAAATTTCTCCTCCAGTTCAGATGGGTTCCAGTTGGAGCTCATTGCCCCTTGTCATGTCACTGTGCACCACCAAAATGTTATTCTGAGGAGCACCTGAGGAGCTGTTCAGCCTGGAGAACAGGAGGCTCAGGGCAGACCTTCATATTTGTCTAAACTCCTCCAAAAGGAGGCTGGAGCCGGGTGGGGGTTGGGCTCTTCTCTCCAGTAACAAGTGATAGGATGAGAGGAAATGGCCTCAAGTTGCATCAGGGGAGGTTTAGGTTGGATATCAGAAGAAACTTCTTCCCTGAGAGGGTTCTCAAAGCCTGGCCCAGGCTGCCCAGGGAGGTGGTTGAATCCCCATCCCTGGAGGTGTTTCCAGGAGGCAGAGCTGTGGTGCTGAGGGCCACAGCTAGGCAGAGTCAGAGAATGGTTGGGCTGGATGAGCTCCGAGGGCTTTGCCAACCCAAACGGTTCCATGACGTCCACGAGGCACCACCAGGAGCTCTGCCTGGGGGGGAGGTGAGGGGCAAAGGGGAAGTGATTGGTTCTTAACGTTCTTCAGCTTCCACACTGGTCACATTTTGAGGAACCATTTGCGAGGTGCCTTTTTTGGGGTTTTTCTCCCAATTTTGGCATCCAGTGAAGGGGGAAGGGAAAGAGAAGAAAATGCTTGAGAGGACAAAGGAAAACACCTTGAGCACTCTGGGTTAAAGGAGAAAAAAAAACCCACCCCTGAAAAAATGAGAGGCAACCTTCACTTTCCTTTCAGCATTCCTGACATTTCTCTGGGTGATGAATGACTTCGCTGGTGGTTGCCTTCAGGGTTAGAGCCACAGCATTGTTTCACCCTGCTCTAGGTAAAGTTTAAGGTGGACACTTGGAGAGGCTTCTCTGACCCCTCACTGGCAGATCAACACAGTGGATGCACACAGAGAGGGAGCACCAGAGGGGCGAGCAAGTTGTGAAGTACCTTGGGTGGATCTGAAGCTGGCGTCTCCCTCTCGCCTGCAAATGCATTTGGCAGGATCCTAGATCAGAGGATGTTAGGGGTTGGAAGGGACCTCTGGAGATCATTGACTCCAACCCCCCTGCCAGAGCAGGAGCAGACTCTAACTGGGGATGGCAGAGTGAAGACACACAGCCACAGAATCACAGAAACCATCCAGCTGGAAGAGGCCTCAAAGATCACAGGATCAGAGGATGTTAGGGGTTGGTGTCAGCTCTGGAGGTCTTCCAGGCCAAGCCCCCTGCCTGAGCAGGAGCACAGAATCCAGCACAGGTCACACAGGAACACAGCCAGACAGGGCTGCAAAGGCTCCACAGAAGGAGATTCCACAACCTCTCTGGGCAGCCTGCTCCAGGGCTCTGGCACCCTCACAGTCAGGAAGTTCCTCCTCCTGTTGAGGTGGAACCTCCTGTGCTGGAGTTTCCACCCACTGTCCTATCCCAGGGTGCAAGTGAGCAGAGGCTGTCCCCTCCCTCCTGACCCCAGCCCTCAGCTATTGACAGACATTGATCAGATCCCCTCTCAGTCTTCTCCTCTCCAGACTGAACAGCCCCAGGGCTCTCAGCCTCTCCTCCCCAGGCAGTGCTGCAGTCCCTTCAGCATCCTTGTAGCCTCCCTTGGACTGTCTCCAGCAGATCCCTCCTGAACTGGGGAGCCCAGAACTGGATTCAGTATTCCAGGTGAGGTCTCATCAGGGCAGAGCTGAGGGGGAGGAGAACTTCTCTGGATCTGCTGCACAAACTCTTCAATGCACCCCAGGATCCCCTTGGCCTTCTTGGCCACAGGAGCACATTGCTGTCCCATGGGGAACTTGGTGCCCACCAGGGCCTCCCATTACTGCAAGAGCAGCCTTTCCCATATGGTTAAGAGAAACCCCACCTGAGAAGGTGGATGGGGAACAGGGCTGGAGCTCTCCTGGGAGCACTGGAGCTCATGAAGCAGCCTTGATTCCTGCTTGCACCCAAACCAGGAGTGGCTTCTTGTCACGAATGGGTAGGCTTGGTTGCAAGACTGAGGCAGAGCTGAGCAGAGGAAGAGGGCAGAGGTTCCCATATTTCATCTCAGCTAATGAAAAATACCAACTTAACACCTGGAACAAGGCAGTCAATGGGGGCACACAGCCAGGCAGCATGGGGCACAGCTCATTAGTCATTGCTTTATGAACCTGTTCAGCTCCACTTGATTGTTTCAGAGGTTCACTGCAAAATCCACACAAATATTTCTCCCTCTCTCTCTTTCTCTCTCTATTTTTTGGACATAAACAAAGAGTTTGGCACTGCCAGAACCTCCTAGCTGGCACCTGGCACCAGGCACTGCACCAGCAGCTAATGCTCTCACTGCTACCTGTTTGGGTGACAGTTGTGTATAGGTGGTGGGAGAGGAGCTACACTCCTGTTCACTTGGCAGTTGCTGCTTTCACCTCTAAGACAGGCTGGGGCAGCCAGGGCAGTGACAGGCTTCCGATTTTGCCCCTCTGAGGGAGGCAGGACTGCACATTTCTGCTGAATCCTAGGCTGCAGCCAGCTCCAAGCTGTGGAGGCTCCAAGGCTGGAAGTGTTGAAAGCCAGGCTGGATGGAGCATTGAGCAAGCTGGGCTAGCAGGAGGTGTACCTGCCCACGGCAGTGGGTTGGAACTAGCTGATCTTTAAGGTCCCTTCCAACCCAACAATTCTATGATTCTGATTTGATTGTTTTGTAAAGTGAAAAACATACTTCAGATCTTGATGGAGGCCATTCCTGCAGACTTGGAGTTCCCAAGGATTCCCTTAGCACGTTACAATGAGTCAAACATTCTGATGCCTTGTCAGGAGAGAGCTTCACCACAGCCTGTTTGATTTAGAATCAGAGAACTGTCAGGGTTGGAAGGGACCCTCATGGGCAACAACTTCTTCTTCACATCCACTCTCAATCTCCCCACTTCTAGTTTTGCTCCATCCCCCCCAGTCCTGTCACTCAACCGACTGGACAGATGGGCAGAGCCCAACAGGATGGCATTGAACATATCCAAGTGCCAGGGGCTGCACTTTGGCCACAGCAACCCCAGGCAGAGCTACAGGCTGGGGTCAGAGTGGCTGGAGAGCAGCCAGGCAGAGAGGGACCTGGGGGTGCTGATTGACAGCTGCCTAAACATGAGCCAGCAGTGTGCCCAGGTGGCCAAGAAGGCCAATGGCATCCTGGCCTGCATCAGGAACAGTGTGGCCAGCAGGAGCAGGGAGGTCATTGTGCCCTGTGCTCAGCACTGCTGAGGCCACACCTTGAGTCCTATGTCCAGTTCTGGGCTCCTCAGTTTATGAAGGACATCGAGACACTTGAAGGTGTCCAGAGAAGGGCAACGAAGTTGGGGAGGGGTCTGGAGCACAGCCCTGTGAGGAGAGGCTGAGGGAGCTGGGGTTGCTTAGCCTGGAGAAGAGGAGGCTCAGGGGAGACCTCAGGGGAGACCTTCTTGCTCTCTCTAGCTCCCTGCAGGGAGGTTGTAGCCAGGAGGGGGTTGGTCTCTTCTCTCTAGCAACCAGCACCAGAACAAGAGGACACAGTCTCAAGCTGTGCCAGGGGAAGTTTAGGCTGGAGGTGAGGAGAAAGTTCTTCACAGAGAGAGCTGTTAGCCATTGGGATGTGCTGCCCAGTGATGGTGGAGTCACCATCACTGGAGGTGCTCAAGAGGGGATTGGATGTGGCACTTGGTGCCATGGTCTAGGCATGAGGTCTGTGGTGAGAGGTTGGACTTGATAATCTTTGAGGTTTCTTCCAACCTTGGTGATACTGTGATGCTCCCTGACACCCTCAAAAGTCCCTCCCCAGCTTTCTTGGAGCCCCCTTCAGATATTGGAAGGCCACAAGAAGGTCTCCTCAGAGCCTTCCCTTCTCCAGCCCGAACAACCCCAACTCCCTCAGTCTGTCCTCACAGCAGAGCAGCTCCAGCCCTCTGCTCCTCCTCGTGGCCCTTGGAGCAATGCACTTGCAAGGCTTCAGTGAGGGCTGCAGGAAATGTTGGCTACCTGCTGAACAGATTCTCATCACAGCAGCTTCTCTGCAAACATCTCTGCATTATTGGTTTTCATTGCATTAAAGCAGCTTTTGTATCAAACCAGGGGGAAAGGAGCCCTAAGGCAGTGCACAGTTAGCAGCAGCTGACAGACAGCTCAATCTGAGCTGGGATGAGCTGCAACCACTTGAAGCTTCCTTTGAACTCTGCAGGATGCTTCCCCTCCTTTTCATGCTCTGTGCATTGCCAAATGTTACTTCCTCATGAGGCTGTTAGGAGACAGAGTATCTTCAAGGGCCTCCAGTCAAGAGGAGCCACTGGAAGTAACCTAGCAAGTGCAACCCCAAAGTCAAGGGAAGTGTGGGTTGGAAGAGTGGATGGTGAGGTGGATCTTCAGCTGGCTGAAGGGCAGAGCTCTGAGGGGTGTGATCAATGGTGCAGGGCCCAGCTGGAGATGTGGAGCTCATGGTGCTCCCCAGGGGTCAGTGCTGGATCCAGTCCTGCTCAACATTTTCACCAAGGACCTGGGTGGGGGAAGAGAGAGGACCCTCAGCCACGTTGCTGCTGATGCCAAACTGGGAACAGTGGCTGACACCCATCAGGCTGTGCTGGACAGGGAACCTCATGAAGTTCAACCAAAGTAAGTGTGGAGTCTTGCACCTGGAGAGGAACAACCTCCTGCATCAGGACAGGTTAGGGGTTGACCTGCTGGGTAGCAGCTCCATGGAAAGAGGCCTTGGAGTGCTGCTGGGCAGCAAGTTCTGCATGGGAGAGCAATGTGCCCTGGTGGCCAAGAGAGATGATGGGATCCTGGGGTGCAGCAAGGAAAGCATGGCCAGCAGGGCTGGGGAGGTTTTTGTTTCCTTCTGCTCTGCCCTGCTGAGACCACAGCTGCAATCTTGTGTGCAGTTCTGGGCTCCCCAGCTCAAGAGGCACAGGGATCTGCTGGAGAGTATCCAACAGGGGCTATGAGTTTTGCTCCATTCCCCCCAGTCCTATCACTCCCTGACACCCTCAAAAGTCCCTCCCCAGCTTTCTTGGAGCCCCCTGCAGATACTGCAAGGCCACAAGAAGGTCTCCTCAGAGCCTTCTCCTCTCCAGACTGCACAACCCCAACTCCCTCAGTCTGTCCTCACAGCAGAGCAGCTCCAGCCCTCTGCTCATCCTCGTGGCCCTTCTCTGGACACCTTCCAGCACCTCCAGATCCTTCCTGGCACAGAGGCTCCAACACTGGACCCAGAGCTCCAGCTGTGGTCTCAGCAGAGTGGAGCAGAGGGGCAGAATCCCCTCCCTGGCCCTGCTGGCCACACTTCTCTTGCTGCAGCCCAGGCTCTGCTTGGCTCTCTGGGCTGCAGGTGCTCACTGCTGGCTCCTGCTGAGCTTCAGACAAGCCATTGGCCTGCTTGGGGAAACAAAATCTGACCTGTGGAGCATGAGGGCAAAGTCTTCTCTCTGCAGGCTGCAGGACTTCAGGGATTGAGGCTGCTGCTGGCAGTAGGAGCACTGATTGCTATCAGTGTAGCAATTACATTCAGAGCAAGGAGTTTGGGAGCCGAGAAGAATCGCATTTCTTGGTTTGCTGAGTCTTGGGGGGCTTTTTAGTGATGAAAGGGAGGAAAAAAAGGAAGAAATAGCCCTAGGAACAAAGATCCTGGCTCTCTCTGAGAGGGTTTGGGTCAGGTTATGGAGGTTTTGAGTCGGGTATCTAAGGAGACCAGAGGAGTGCAGATTATGGGGATGAAAGGTTCACTATTATCCTGCTTATGGCATCTGTCCCCTAATGATCTACACTGCATTCTGCAGGCAATTTTCTGAAAGATGATGCTTGCTCATTTGAACATATTTAAGAAGCCCCAAACTGCTTTCAGGCAGCTAAGCTCATCAAACATTGGATGGGAGAGTCCAGCTGCATCCCCGCTGCTGTGCTTCTCTGCAATCAGATCGGTAGGGAGCCAAATGCACCGTGCAGCTCGCTGGGCATGGAGCCACCCTCAAGGGAGGACCCTCACTGCTGGTGGTGTGCAGGAGGCTCCAGCAGGAGGTTTTGATGCAGTGGGGAGAGCAGCAGCACAGAGAGGGGATTCTGCCCCTGGAACGAGTCCAGAGAAGAGCAGCAAAGTTGGTGAGGGGTTTGGAACATAAGCCCTACGAGGAGAGGCTGAGAGAGCTGGGGTTGCTTAGCCTGGAGAAGAGGAGACTCAGGGGTGACCTTATTGCTCTCTACAACTACCTGAAGGGAGGTTGTAGACAGACGGAGGTTGGTCTCTTCTCCCAAGCAGCCAGTACCAGAACAAGAGGACACAGTCTCAGGCTGTGCCAGGGGAGGTTCAGGCTGGATGTTAGGAAAAAGTTCTATACAGAAAGAGTGATTGCACATTGGAATGGGCTGCCTGGGGAGGTGGTGGAGTCACCATCACTGGAGGTGTTCAGGAGGAGACTTGATGGGGTGCTTGGTGCCATGGGTTAGTTGTTTAGGTGGTGTTGGATTGGTTGATGGGTTGGACGCGGTGATCTTGAAGGTCTCTTCCAACCTGGTTTATTCTATGAAATTGTTTAGAAGGGGTGGATTGTGGCCGTTTGACGCTGTGCCTTTAAGAAAGGGGCACACTGGCTAAATGTTTGTAAAATATTTTGGTATTCTAAACAAATTTCATTGGCCAAGGATTGTGGGAGGTCAGATTGGACCCGGGGGAGCTGGGAACTTTCTCTCAGTCTTCCTTCCTTCACTGTCCCTCTCGGCTGGATCTGCTTCTGGGATTCTGGCCAACTAAGATAAGATACTAACTCCCTGTGCAAGGCCTTTATTCTTTTCCTCCCCTGTTAACTGTCCTCGTCTCTTCTTCTACCTCTTTTGGGGGAGAAGGGAGGTAGGGGGTTGAAGGGGGCACAGGGGGAAGCCCCCTCTCTGGGGGGTCTGGTTTCTGGTTGAGTTAATTTGCTGTATATTCCTGTATATATTGTAAAATACCTGTATTTGTTGTGTTACATATAATCTGTTTCCTTGTAAAATATACTCTCATTTCTCCGACTGGGTTTAGCCGTGGTCTCTTTCTCAGTGGGGGAGGGAAAGCGGAGCCTTTCCTTTCAAACCACCACACATGTATTCTCTGCTCAGACCCCACCTGCAGCACGGCCTCCAGATCTGAGCCCCCAGCAGAAGAAGGACATTGAACTGGTGTACAGGGCCCAGAGGAGGCCACCAAGATGCTCAGAGGGCTGGAGAACCTCCTCTGAGGTTGGGAGAGTTGGAGTTGTTCAGCCTGGAGATGAGAAGGGTCCAGAGAGACCTTAGAGCAGCTTTCCAGTACCTGAAGGAGGCTCCAGGAGAGCTGGAGAGAGCTGCTCCAGGAGAGCAGGAGAGCTGGGGAGGAACTTTAGGATAGGATAGGATAGGATAGGATAGGATAGGATAGGATAGGATAGGATAGGATAGGATAGGTTAGGATAGGATAGGATAGGATAGGATAGAACAGAATAGAATAGGATAGGATAGGATAGGATAGGATAGGATAGGATAGGATAGGATAGGATAGGATAGGATAGGATAGGATAGAACAGAATAGAAAAGAATAGGATAGGATAGAATAGGATAGGATAGGATAGGATAGGATAGGATAGGATAGGATAGGATAGGATAGGATAGAATAGACCAGGTTGGAAGAGACCCTCAAGATCATCGTGTCCAACCTATAATCCAACACCACCTAATCAACTAAACCATGCAACCAAGCACCCTCTCAAGTCTCAACCTGATAGGGTGCTTGGTTGCATGATTTAGTTGGACAACGATTTAGTTTGGACAAGGGCTGGGAGTGACAGGACAAGGGACAATGGTTATGAGCTGGGAGAGAGGAGATTGAGACCGGAGAGGAGGAAGAAATCCTTGACAGTGAGGGTGGGGAGGCTCTGGCACAGGCTGCCCAAGGAGGCTGTGGCTGCCTCCTGCCTGGAGGCGTTCAGGGCCAGGCTGGATGAGGCCTTGAGCAGCCTGTGCTGGTGGGAGGTGTCCCTGCCCATGGCAGGGGGTTGGAGCTGGATAAGCTTTAAGCTCCCTTCCAACCTAAACCAGTCTCTGAATCTATGGTTTAGAGTCCTCTTTTTTTTTCCCCCCACATCTGAAGTTTTTTATTGGTTCTTATGGTGTTTGTTTTTCCCAAGACTAATGAAGCAGGAGGCTTTTGCTCAACTCTTCTGTGCTGCATTGCCCCAGAAAAGCTGAGACCTCCTGTGCTGAGACAAAAGCCAAACTGCACTGCTGTTAGTGGATGCTGCTTCTGGTCACTTGCTCACACCTAAAGCCAATTCTGCAGCAAAGGTCTGGTGAGTGCTGGGACAAACCTCTGGGGCAGCACCAGCTGTAGCACAGGGATTGGTGCATTGTCATCCAGAACTTTGGGTATTTTAGACCCAGACTGGCTCTCCTCTGGGTGATCTTAAAGGTCTCTTTCCAACCCAAACCATTCTATGAATGTCTGATACCCGTCCTGGGCAGGGCTGGCTGTGGTCTCCCAGCAGTCAGTTTCCTGCCACAGAGGTAAGCTAAGAGAATGAAACTGCAGCTCCATTTGTGGGTGGACATCCCCTGCTCACTCTTTTCATCTTCCACTGTGCTGACCCTGAAAGGAACTTTTGCTGACATTGCAGCATTTATTTCAGAGGCCACTGCAAGCAGCTTCCATTGGTGGCAGAACTTTCTTGTTCTTTCCATTTGTGCAAAGCTGGTTTTGGTATAACTCTGCATCTTGGAATCACAGAGCCAGACAATGGGTTGGGTTGGAAGGGACCTCAGAGATCTCCCAGCTCCAATCCCCCTGCCATGGGCAGGGACACCTCTCACCAGCCCAGGCTGCTCAAGACCTCATCCAACCTGGCGCTGAGCACCTCCAGGAAGAGGGCATTCACAACCTCCCTGGGCAACAAGCTCTCCTATATAAGCATTAGAATACAGAATACAGAATTAACCAGGATGGAAAAGACCTCAGAGATCATCAAGTCCAACCTCTCACCCAACACCTCATGACAACTAAACCATGGCTTCAAGTGCCTCAGCCAGGCTCTTCCTAAACACCTCCAGGGATGGTGACCCCACTACCTCCCTGGGCAGCACATCCCAAGGGCCAATCTCTCTTGCTGGGAAGAACTTTCTCCTTACCTCCAGCCTAAACTTCCCCTGGCACAGCTTGAGACTGTGTCCTCTTGTTCTGGTGCTGCTAGCCTGGGAGAAGAGAGCAACCCCCACCTGGCTACAACCTCCCTTCAGGGAGCTGTATCCAACCCCCCTGCCATGGGCAGGGACACCTCACACTACAGCAGGTTGCTCACAGCCACATCCAGCCTGGCTGCAAACACCTCCAGGCAGGAGGCTTCCACCACCTCTCTGGGCAGCCTGTGCCAGTCTCTCACCACCCTCATGGGGAACAACTTCTTCCTCACATCCAATCTCAATCTCCCCATTTCTAGTTTTGCTCCATCCCCCCCAGTCCTATCCCTCCCTGACAGCCTCAGAAGTCCCTCCCCAGCTTTCTTGGAGCCCCCTGCAGATACTGCAAGGCCACAAGAAGGTCTCCTCAGAGCCTTCTCCTCTCCAGACTGCACAACCCCAACTCCCTCAGTCTGTCCTCACAGCAGAGCAGCTCCAGCCCTCTGCTCATCCTCGTGGCCCTTCTCTGGACACCTTCCAGCACCTCCAGAGGTGGTAGCTCTTCCTGGCACAGAGGCTCCACAACTGGATGCAGTACCCCTTCTGGAAACTCTGTTAAGGCAGAGAAAATGAGAAGGTGATTGGTGGCATCCAGCATGGCTTTGTGAAGAGGGACCTCTCACAAGGGTCAATGGCCTTAAACCAGAAGCAGCTGGATTTGGATCAGACATTAGGAAGAAATCCTTCCCTGTGCTGAGGGTGGTGAGGCACTAGAACAGGTTGTCCAGAGAAGCTGTGGAGGCTCCAAGCCTAGAAGTGTTCAAAGCCAGGCTGGATGAGTCCTTGAGCAACCAGGATTAGTGGGACGTGTCCCTGCCCATAGCAGGGCACTGTAATTGGACGATCTTTAAGGTCCCTTCCAACCCAACCCATTCTGTGATTCTCTGATTTGATTGTTCTGTAAAGTGAAAAAACCTACTTCAGATGTTGGTGGAGGCCATTTCTAGCTAGAGGAAGATACTGGGATAAACCCAAGTCCCTGGCAAATGAGGAGACTGGAATGATCCCTTCCACTATGTATTGGTATTATCAGCACAATAAAATAAGAGAAGCAAGTCACAACTGGCCAAGAAGGTCCTTTAGGTACATTTTGCCTGTATCTCTCCTATCTGTTTTCCAGACACAGAAGCACAGCATGGTAGGGGCTGGAAGGGACCTCCAGGGATCATCCAGTCCAACCCCCCTGCCAAAGCAGCATCACCCAGGGCAGGGCACACAGGACTGCAGCCAGGTGGGGTTGGAAAGGCTCCAGAGGAGACTCCACAACCTCTCTGGGCAGCCTGCTCCAGGGCTCTAGCACCCTCACACCAAGGAAGTTTCTTCTCATGCTGAGGTGGAACCTCCTGGGCTCCAGCCCATACCCATTGCTCCTTGTCCTGTCACTGAGCACCACTGCATAGAGCCTGGCCCCTTCATCCTGACCCCCAGCCCTCAGCTATTGATAGACATTGATCAGATCCCCTCTCAGCCTTCTCCTCTCCAGACTAAACAGCCCCAGGGCTCTCAGCCTCTCTTCATTGCAGAGATGTTCCAAGTTCCTTCCTCATCCTTGTAGCTCTCTGTTGGACTCTCTCCAGCAGGTCTCTGTCCCTCCTGAACTGGGGAGTCCCAAAACTGGACACAGGATTGCAGCTGTGGTCTCAGCAGGGCAGAGCAGAGGGGGAGAAGAAGCTCCCTAGCCCTGCTGGCCACACTTTCCTTGCTGCACCCCAGGACACCATTGGCTCTCTTGGCCTAAATGGCACCCTGCAGTCCCATGCAGAACTTGCTGTCCACTAGGACTCCAAGGTCCTTCTCCATGTCAGTTCTTACTCTGTGGCTGAAGGATGGCACAAGAGAAGGAAGCAGAGTGGATGATGAAATCACTGCAGTGAGGAGCACAGGATCTGCAGCAGGTGATGCAACCAGTGCTGCAGAAGGACTTCTATGGAAGTAGCATCCACATGTTGGTCAGTTAGAGGGTAGAAGGCTCTGCAGAGGGACCTCGACTGACTGGACAGATGGGCAGAGTCCAACAGGTTGGCATTCAACAAATCCAAGTGCCAGGGGCTGCACTTTGGCCACAACAACCCCATGCAGAGCTACAGGCTGGGGTCAGAGTGGCTGAGAGCTGCCAAACAGAGAGGGACCTGGGGGTGCTGATTGACAGCTGGCTGAACATGAGCCAGCAGTGTGCCCAGGTGGCCAAGAAGGCCAAGGGCATCCTGGCCTGCATCAGGAAGAGTGTGGCCAGCAGGAGCAGGGAGGTCATTCTGCCCTTGTACTCAGCACTGGTTAGGCCACACCTTGAGTCCTGTGTCCAGTTCTGGGCCCCTCAGTTTAAGAAGGACATCGAGACACTTGAAGGTGTCCAGAGAAGGGCAACAAGGCTGGTGAGAGGCCTTGAGCACAGCCCTGTGAGGAGAGGCTGAGGGAGCTGGGGTTGCTTAGTCTGGAGAAGAGAAGGCTCAGGGGAGACCTCATTGCCCTCTACAACTACCTGAAAGGTGGTTATAGCCAGGAAGGGGTTGGTCTCTTCTCCCAGGCAAGCAGCACCAGAACAAGAGGACACAGTCTCAAGCTGTGCCAGGGGAGGTTCAGGCTGGAGTGGAGGAGAAAGTTCTTCACTGAGCGAGTCATTCGCCATTGGAATGTGCTGCCCAGAGAGGTGGTGGAGTCACCGTCCCTGGAGGTGTTCAAGAGGGGATTGGATGTGGCACTTGGTGCCATGGTCTAGTTGTGAGGTCTGTGGAGATAGGTTGGACTCGATGATCCTCAAGGTCTCTTCCAACCTTGGTGATACTGTGATACTGTGATACATGAGGTGGTTACAGCACCCAGGAGACAATCCTGCCAGCCTGGCAGCACTTACAGGAGTTAAAGCATCCAGCTGTGGGGTCCCCAGGTCAGGAGGGACAGGGATCTGCTGGAGAGAGTCCAAGGGAGGCTCCAAGGATGCTAAAGGGACTGCAGCACTGTCTGGGGAGGAGAGGCTGAGAGCCCTGGGGCTGTTCAGTCTGGAGAGGAGAAGGCTGAGAGGGATCTGATCAATGTCTGTCAATAGCTGAGGGCTGGGGGTCAGGAAGGAAGGGACAGGGACAGCCTCTGCTCACTGTGCCCTGGGATAGGACAGTGGGTGTAAACTCCAGCACAGAAGGTTCCAGCTCAACATGAGGAGGAACTTCCTGACTGTGAGGGTCCCAGAGCCCTGGAGCAGGCTGCCCAGAGAGGTTGTGGAGTCTCCTTCTGTGGAGCCTTTGCAGCCCTGTCTGGCTGTGTTCCTGTGTGACCTGTGCTGGATTCTATGCTCCTGCTCTGGCAGGGGGTTGGACTGGAAGATCTCAAGAGGTCCCTTTTAACCCCTAACATCCTGTGATCCTGTGAACTGCTGGTCACAGCAGGGCACATGGGCAGCTCCTTTTGCTTTGTTCTTGGCCTCAAGGTCAGACTGCAGACAGAGACCAGCCCTGCTCTGGGAGAAGAGCCTGCAGTGCATTGGCTCCTCAGGTCCCTCGCCTTGCCAGCTGGCTGTGGGCTGGAAAAGGTGGCAGGTGTCTCTTGCTCTAAATGTGACATTGCTGGAGGCTTTTATTTGTTGAAAGACAGCTTCAAGCCATCCTCATATCAGAGGTGGGATGGAACTTCTGGGAAAAGCAAGGAACTGGCTGGTGAGAGCAGTAGAAAGGGAGGCTCCTTCTTTCTCCCCAGGAACCAGGTCAGCTGCTTGGTTTGCAAAGTGAGCAGCTGCAGATTTTGGTTGCCCTGGCTTTACTCTGGGAAGCAGCTCCCCTGTGTCTAAGGGCTGAGATGCAGGCCCACAACACAAGCTCCCACAAATACTCCAGTGGCAGCACCAGCAGATGGTGCTCAAGAATATGCAGCACAGCTCAGGTGCCCCACAGATGGCTTCCCTTGGTACCTTTGGCCATCAGCACCAGGAGAAGTGCACAGCCATTGTCTCACCACTCTTAGAGAGGACATTGTTTAGCCAGCAGCCTACCATCACCCATCAACGCTGCCCAAAGCAGCAGGCTCACAGCTGGCAGCACCTTCTGCTGCCCAGAATCACAGAATCATAGACTCAGTAAGGTTGGAAGAGACCTCAAAGATCATCAAGTCCAACCTCTCAACCAGCACCTCATGACAACTAAACCATGGCTCCAAGTGCCACATCCAATTCCCTCTTGAACACCTCCAGGGATGGTGACTCCACCACCTCCCTGGGCAGCACAGCCCAAGGCTAACAGCTCTCTCTGGGAAGAACTTTCTCCTCACCTCCAGCCTAAACCTCCCCTGGCACAGCTTGAGACTGTGTCCTCTTGTTCTGGTGCTGGGTGCCTGGGAGAAGAGACCAACCCCCACCTGGCTACAGAGAGAGCAAGAAGGTCTCCCCTGAGCCTCCTCTTCTCCAGGCTAAGCAACCCCAGCTCCCTCAGCCTCTCCTCACAGGGATGTGCTCCAAACCCCTCCCCAGCTTTGTGGCCCTCTGGAGGGCTTTGGAGCCTCTGTTCCAGGAAGGATCTGGAGGTGCTGGAAGGTGTCCAGAGAAGGGCCACGAGGATGAGCAGAGGGCTGGAGCTGCTCTGCTGTGAGGACAGAGTGAGGAAGTTGGGGTTGTGCAGTCTGGAGAGGAGAAGGCTCCCAGGAGACCTTCTTGTGGCCTTGGAGTACCTGAAGGGGGCTCCAAGAAAGCTGGGGAGGGACTTCTGAGGCTGTCAGGGAGTGATAGGACTGGGGGGGATGGAGCAGAATTAGAAATGGGGAGATTGAGATTGGATGTGAGGAAGAAGTTGTTGCCCAGGAGGGTGGTGAGAGCCTGGCACAGGTTGCCCAGGGAGGTGGTGGAAGCCTCCTGCCTGGAGGTGTTTGCAGCCAGGCTGGATGTGGCTGTGAGCAACCTGCTGTAGTGTGAGGTGTCCCTGCCCATGGCAGGGGGGTGGAGGATCCTTGAGGTCCCTTCCAGCCCTGACAATTCTGTGCTTCTGTGACATTTGCTGTCCAACACCCAGGCACTGAGCTAGGATGGAATCTTCCTTCCCTCACACCACATGGCTTCTGGGCTCTCCCAGAAGTCATGGCTGCATGAAAAATCAGAACTAGAAAATCAAAGGACACCAAGCAGGCAAATCATCCCAAGGGGATGGGTGAGTTCCTACACACTCACACCTTGCAAGGCAGGAACTCCTCTCTCTGAATTCTAGGCCTGGCAGTTTCTGAGTGTTTTAACTCAGTTAACTCCCTGAATGCCAACTCCAAGCACGTTCAAAGTAAAACGTGGTGAGCCAAGAGCCAGGCATGCTTAAAGAATCTGAGGAGGGGAGGGGAAAGAGGATGGAAAGAAGTGAGACACAGAGAACCCTGCAATTACCACTAGGATGGATTTTCTTCCCTTTCTGACAGGGATGGAGTTAGCAAACCTGTGATTACCTGGCCTTAATTACACAGCTCTGCAATAGATCACTCAGTTAAGGAGAAATATCTGCTGCCTGGGAAGCATCAC
This sequence comes from Dryobates pubescens, assembly GCF_014839835.1. Taxonomy (NCBI): domain Eukaryota; kingdom Metazoa; phylum Chordata; class Aves; order Piciformes; family Picidae; genus Dryobates; species Dryobates pubescens. The sequence continues at coordinate 17,757,657 of NC_071612.1, read as the reverse complement.
TAATTGCTCCTTTTTTTGTTGGCATACTATCTGATTGGGGTAATTACAGAGCTGCTTCCCCATTCTCTGGCTCTGAGGATTCTGAAGCCCATATTTCTTCACAGATTGCAGAGACTTTGGCAACTTGAACCTCTTGATTTTGGCTTCTGTATTGCCCTTCCCTACCTTTTCTTCCCTTGGACAGAGGGTTGTCTGTCTTCCTGCAGGTGAGGAAGCCTCTTGCCACACTTTCAGCAGCCCATGGCACATTCTGCTGCAAGTTCTTGATTCCCATCACTATCTTCCACTCATCTCAGGAAAGCTTCTGAGTCCCTGAGAATTATCACAGTATCACCAAGCTTGGAAGAGATCTCAAAGATCATCAAGTCCAACCTCTCACCACAGACCTCATGACCAGACCATGGCACCAAGTGCCACATCCAATCCCCTCTTGAACACCTCCAGGGATGGTGACTCCACCACCTCCATGGGCAGCCCATTGCAATGACAAATGACTCTCTCAGTGAAGAACTTTCTCCTAACCTCCAGCCTAAACCTCCCCTGGCACAGCCTGAGACTGTGTCTTCTTGTTCTGGTGCTGCTTGCCTGGGAGAAGAGACCAACCCCCACCTGGCTACAACCTCCCTTCAGGGAGTTGGAGAGAGCAAGAAGGTCTCCCCTGAGCCTCCTCTTCTCTAGGCTAAGCAACCCCAGCTCCCTCAGCCTCTCCTCACAGGGCTGTGCTCCAGACCCCTCCCCAGCTTCGTTGCCCTTCTCTGGACACCTTCAAGTGTCTCAATGTCCTTCTTAAACTGAGGGGCCCAGAAGTGGATACAGGACTCAAGGTGTGGCCTAACCAGTGCAGAGTACAGGGCACAAGGACTTCCCTGCTCCTGCTGGCCACACTACACCTAATGCAGGCCAGGATGCCCTTGGCCTTCTTGGCTACCTGGGCACACTGCTGGCTCATGTTTAGGCAGCTGTCAATCAGCACCCCCAGGTCCCTTTCTCCCTGGCAGCTCTCCAGCCACTCTGACCCCAGCCTGTAGCTCTGCCTGGGGTTGTTGTGGCCAAAGTGCAGCCCCTGGCACTTGGATTTGTTGAATGCCATCCTGTTGGACTCTGCCCATCTGTCCAGTCTGTCCAGGTCCCTCTGCAGAGCCCTTCTGTCCTCTAACTGACCAACATCTGCTCCCAACTTGGTGTCATCTGCAAACTTGCTGATGACTGACTCAACCCCCTCCTCCAGATCATCAATGAAGATGTTAAAGAGGATGGGGCCCAGCACTGATCCCTGGGGCACACCACTGGTGCCTGGCTGCCAGCTGGCTGTGGCACCATTCACCACCACTCTCTGGGCTCAGCCTCCAGCCAGTTGCTAACCCAGCTCAGAGTGCTGCTGTCCAAGCCAGGGGCTGACAGCTTGGCCAGGAGTTTGCTGTGGGGGACGGTGTCAAAGGCCTTGCTGCAGTCCAGGCAGACTACATCCACAGCCTGCCCCACATCCACCAGGCACAGGCAGCAAAAAGGGAAAGGGGGGAAAAAAACAATAATAACAACAATAAAATGAAGTTTAGACCTATTAAGTGGCTTATCTCTTTAATAGAAGTAGTTAGCTAATTGGCTGTGATGTTCTAAAATCAAGTTGTAACTGTCTAGGAGATATCCATCTCTGGTGTGTCAGAGTTGTGCTGCAAGAAGCTGCAGACACTGCTGGAGCTGCTGCTGCAGCACAGCCTTTCAGGCAGCTCCACACAACAGCTCCAGCACAGAAGCTCAGCAGGAGCAGACAGCAGCAGGAGCTGAGGTCCTTCAACAGGCAGAGCTGACAGATTTTGACTGCTGCTTGCACTGAGCCCAGCAGCTTGCAGCTGCCTCTCAAACTGAGGCACAGAATCATAGAATGATTTGGGTTGGTGAAGCCCTTGGAGCTCATCCAGCCCAACCATTCTCTAACTCTCCCAAGGCTGGAGCTCAACCATGGCCCTCAGCACCACAGCTCTGCCTCTCTGGAAACACCTCCAGGGATGGGGATTCAACCACCTCCCTGGGCAGCCTGGGCCAGGCTTTGAGAACCCTCTTAGGGGAGAAATATCTTCTAATGTCCAACCTAAACCCCCACTGGTGCAACCTGAGGCCATTGCCTCTCATCATTTGTAGTAGGAAGAAGAGACCAAACCCCACCTGGCTTCAACTGCCTTTCAGGAGTTGTAGAGAGTCAAAAGCTCTCCCCTCAAGCCTCCTTTTCTCCAGACACACAGCAAGAACATAGAATCATAGAATCAACCAGGTTGGAAAAGACCTCAGAGATCATCAAGTCCAACCTCTCACCCAACACCATCTGATCAACTAAACCATGGCTCCAAGTCCCACATCCAATCCCCTCTTGAACACCTCCAGGGATGGTGACTCCACCACCTCCCTGAGCAGCACATCCCAAGGGCAAATCTCTCTTGCTGGGAAGAACTTTCTCCTCACCTCCAGCCTAAACCTCCCTTGGCACAGCTTGAGACTGTGTCCTCTTGTTCTGCTGCTGCTTGCCTGGGAGAAGAGACCAACCCCCACCTGGCTACAACCTCCCTTCAGGGAGTTGGAGAGAGCAAGAAGGTCTCCCCTGAGCCTCCTCTTCTCCAGGCTAAGCAACCCCAGCTCCCTCAGCCTCTCCTCACAGGGCTGTGCTCCAGACCCCTCCCCAGCTTTGTTGCCCTTCTCTGGACACCTTCCAGCAGCTCAACATCTTTCCTAACCTGAGGAGCCCAGAACTGGACACAGGACTCAAGGTGTGGCCTCAGCAGTGCTGAGCACAGGGCACAAGGACTTCCCTGCTCCTGCTGGCCACACTCTTCCTGATGCAGGCCAGGATGCCCTTGGCCTTCTTGGCCACCTGGGCACACTGCTGGCTCATGTTCAGCTGCTGTCAACCAGCACCCCCAGGTCCCTTTCTGCCTGGCTGCTCTCAGCCACTCTGACCCCAGCCTGTAGCACTGCCTGGGGTTGCTGTGGCTACAGTGCAGCACCCAGCACTTGGACATCATCTTGGGGGATAGGTTGGACTTTATGACCTCAAAGGTCTTTTCCAACCTGGTGATTCTGTGATTCTGTGATCTCACTTGGGTGCTTCTGTTCAAATCTGTATCAACTGAAGCAGCTGACAGGAAAGTCAAAAGCCTGGGTTTAGTAAACAAATCTCCAAACTAGATCCCAGGATCACAGCTCACAGGATGTTAGGGGCTGGAAGAGACCTCTGAAGGTCACTGAGTCCAACCCTCCTGTTCGAGCAGGACCATAGAATCCATCCCAGGTCACACAGGAACACATCCAGATGAGGCTTGAAAGTCTCCAGAGAAGGAGATGCAAATCCCCACTTAATCAAGGGGAAGACTTCTTGTACCCCTCCCAAGTGGTGGCCAAGCCTGAAGCCTGGGAGAGTTTTGTTTACTGGACCCAAGCACTGCCTAGGACTTGCTGCAGGTTTTGCAAGCAGCTCCAGGAGGTGATGCTCTGCAGCTCCTGTCTGCAGCTGTGTGCCTCTGGAGCAAGGAGCTCCCCATGGGCTGCAGCTGTTGCCCTGGTTACCACTGCACTGCTTCAACAACAGAGCAAACTGGTATGTAAACAGCCACACTTATCTGAGCCCCTGGCACAGACACAGCTGCTGACAAGTGCATTCCCCACGCTCCCAGGGCCCTGTCCAACCCAAATCTACTTCCTTTTGCAGAGTCCTCCTCTAGCCAGATCCTATTCCTTGCTTCACTGAAGTACTTCTCAGCATCCTACAAGGCCCTGATAAACCCAGCCTCACCAGCATGCAGCTGCTGGAGCTGCCCTTCAGCTTGGACTAAGGTTGGGTGTCACCCAGACAGGGAACACATGGACCTGCTGTCCTAGGACAGTGTCCTCCACCACTCTGGTGTCAACAGCAGCCTGTTCCTTAGCAGATGAAATGCTAAGCTGAGCAGATGATTGCCCAGGAGGTCAGATAAGCTGAGCTTGCTGCCCCTCTTGGCTGGCAATTTCAACAAAGCCTTGCAGGTGCTGAAAACAATGCTCAACAGCAACCCAAAGCCCTGCCCTCTCCCAGATAAAGCTGGAAGGGTCTCCTCATTTACAGGCTGGACCTTGTGTTCATGGACATTGATAGGGTCTCTCTGTGCTCAGCGTGGTCCTAATCAACATGGGAAGAAGCTAATTCAATTGGGGCTGCTTGAAGCTGCCTTTCACAGAATCAGCTGAGAAGCAGCAGAGGGCTGCAGAGCTGTCCCTTCCCACAGCTGGCTGGGGGAGCACCACTGGGGGCTCCTAGCATCCTCTGCACTGGGTTGTGAGCAGCCATTTCCATCAGCTGCTGAAGGTATCATAGACTCTCTGCGTCATTTGGGTAGGAAAAGACCTTCAAGGTCACCCAGCCCAATCACTCTCTGGCTCTACCAAGGCTGGGGCTGAACCATGGCCCTCAGCACCACAGCTCTGCCTCTTGGAAACACCTCCAGGGATGGGGATTCCACCACCTCCCTGGGCAGCCTGGGCCAGGCTTTGAGAACCCTTTCAACCTAAACCTCCCCTGGTGCACCTTGAGGCCATTGCTCCTCATCCTATCACTTGTTCCTTGGGAGGAGACCAAACCTCACCTGGCTCCAACCTCCTTTCAAGGAGCTCCAGAGAGCAATGAGGTCTTCTTCAGCCTCCTCCAGACTAAACACCCCCAGCTCCCTCAGCTGCTCCTCCCCAGCAGCTTCTGTGAGCCTCCCCAGTCTCATGAACATGTCAGGACCCCCTAGTGCTCAAGCCCATTTCACCTGCTCCCTAGCCCTACTCCACTGGGAATTCTGCTCTTGAGAAACAAAACATCAAAGGCAGCTGTAAAAGGCCAAGCTGGCAGGAGACCTATTGCAGTACACAGGGAAATTGTCCACTGCAAGATACAAGGAAACCAAAGCACAACAACCAGGGAAGCCCTGACTGCTGCAGAGACAGGGATAACCCCAGCAGGAATGCCATGAGCTGACTGACTTGTCACAGCCTTTTGCTTCCCATGACACCCAGGAGCTGGAGGTGAGGGCAGCTGAGAAGGTTGTGTCTGTATTTGCTGATGCAGAGGATAAAATGATTACAAAATCACAGGATCACAGAATTGTCAGGGCTGGAAGGGACCTCAAGGCTCAGCCAGTTCCAAGCCCCCTGCCATGGGCAGGGACACCTCACACTACAGCAGGTTGCTCACAGCCACATCCAGTCTGGCTGCAAACACCTCCAGGCAGGAGGCTTCCACCACCTCCCAGGGCAGCCTGTGCCAGTCTCTCAGCACCCTCCTGGGGAACAACTTCTTCCTCACATCCAATCTCAATCTCCCCATTTCTAGTTTTGCTCCATCCCCCCCAGTCCTATCACTCCCTGACACCCTCAAAAGTCCCTCCCCAGCTTTCTTGGAGCCCCCTGCAGATACTGCAAGGCCACCAGAAGGTCTCCTCAGAGCCTTTTCCTCTCCAGACCGCACAACCCCAACTCCCTCAGTCTGTCCTCACAGCAGAGCAGCTCCAGCCCTATGCTCATCCTCGTGGCCCTTCTCTGGGCACCTTCCAGCACCTCCAGATCCTTCCTGGCACAGAGGCTGCAGCACTGGACCCAGAGCTCCAGCTGTGGTCTCAGCAGAGTGGAGCAGAGGGGCAGAATCCCCTCCCTGGCCCTGCTGGCCACACTTCTCTTGCTGCAGCCCAGGCTCTGCTTGGCTCTCTGGGCTGCAAGTGCTCACTGCTGGCTCCTGTTGAGCTTCTCCTCCCCCAGCACCCCTAAGGCCTTTTCTTCAGGGCTGCTCTCAAGCCAGTCCCTGCCCAGCCTATGGCAGTGCCTGGGATTGCCCTGACCCAGCTGCAGGACCTTGCCCTTGGTCTTGGATCTATTTTCACCCCACGGTGCCTACCTGCCTGCCACACTTGTTTGAAAAGGAGACACGAAGTTGTTGTTGTTTCAATCACAGAATGGCTCAGGTTGGAAGAGACCTCAGAGATCATCTGCTCCAACCCCCCTGCCATGCCCAGGGACACCTCTCAACCAGACTCAGCTGCTCAAGGCCTCATCCAGCCTGGCCTTGAACACCCCCAGGCAGGAGGCAACCACAGCCTCCCTGGGCAGCCTGTGCCAGAGTCTCACCAGCCTCACACCGAAGAACTTCTTCCTCAGCTCCACTCTAACCCTGCTCTGCCTCAGCTCCAAACCATTCCCCCTTGTCCTAGCTCCAGACACCCTCAGGAACAGTTCCTCTGCAGCCTTCCTGCAGGCTCCCTTCAGGTCCTGGCAGGCAGCTCTGAGGTGCCCCTGGAGCCTTCTCCTCCCCAGGCTGCGCAGCCCCAGCTCCCTCAGCCTCTGATTCGGGAGAGGCTCCGACCCAGCACGCACAGAGCTGATCAACCTTTTATTACCTTCTGCACATAAAAGTGGGAGAGCAAAGCACAAAGGTGAAGCCCAAGTTCAGACAAACTAAGATGTTTGTTTCAAGTGGATAAATTTAGCCTGATGGGGTAATGAAAGGGGCAGTGACAGCCACTTGTGAGCTCCTTTAACATATCTATTCTCAGGAAATGTAACATCTGGTCTGCACCACATCCATTATCCTATCTGTCCAACTTAAGTGCACACCAATAATATATGTGCATGACTGATTTCCCTGCTGATGTCTTTATTATTACTTGCAGCAGATGAAATCTAGACCACGCTTTTCACCCGGGCCAGTCTGTTTGCTGCATTCCAATGTCAAGCTGCTTAATTAGGGGAGGGTGGCTGGGTGGGTAAGGGGGGTTGGTTTGTTTTGGTCACCCCCTGCCAAGGTTTCTTGCTGCCATCCCAAGTGCCTGCTAGAAGGGCGAGCAGAGAGCCAAGCAAAAGCGAGAAGTGCTTCAGCACCAAAGGCCGGCAGCTCCTAACCGCATCGCTCAGCAAAACCGGGAGCAAAGCCCGGAGCGGCTGGCCGGGGACAGGGCAGCTGAGGCTGCTCCCCGCAGGCCAAGAGCAGCAGGACCCAGCCCGATCTCCGAGCCGGACCTCTGGCTCCGCGCCCCAGGCACCGAGCTCCACCCCGCGGTCGCTTGCCCGCAGCCCACCCTTTCTGCCCGTGCTGCTGCAGCTCCTTTCGAAGCCGTCCGAAGGTGGTTGAGGAACTTGGCTTGCCGTGGAAGCTACCCCAGCCCAGCAGGCCAGGCCTGTGAGGTCTGTGGAGACAGGTTGGACTCGATGATCCCCGAGGTCTCTTCCAACCTTGGTGATACTGTGATACTGTGATACCCCTGCAGTGCTGTGCTACCACCCTGGGGAGCATCAGGATCACAGCATCCATAAGGTTGGAAAAGACCTCAGAGATCATCAAGTCCAACCTCTCACCCAGCACCTCCTGACAATGAAACCATGGCAAGTGCCACGTCCAATCCCCTCTTGAACACCTCCAGGGATGGTGACTCCACCGCCTCCCTGGGCAGCACATCCCAATGGTGAATGACTCTCTCAGTGAAGAACTTTCTTCTCACCTCCAGCCTGAACCTCCCCTGGCACAGCTTGAGACTGTGTCCTCTTGTTCTGCTGCTGGGTGCCTGGGAGAAGAGACCAACCCCCACCTGGCTACAGCCTCCCTTCAGGGAGTTGGAGAGAGCAAGAAGGTCTCCCCTGAGCCTCCTCTTCTCCAGGCTAAGCAACCCCAGCTCCCTCAGCCTCTCCTCACAGGGCTGTGCTTGAGGCAGGAACAGAGCTGAGCCCTGGGCTCTGCCCCAGGGCCCTGGTGGCTGGGATGGGCTGCAGGCAGGGCAGCTTGTGCCCAAATGGCAGCAGGCACTGGCAGCAGCACACCCAGAGAGCCACCGAGCCCCAGGGCAGCAGAGCCTGCCTGAGGAGTGGGTGATTAAGCTACACAATGGTGGCTGCTGCTGAATGCTGCTGCACTGCCACCAAGGCCTTCCCATCACACCTGGGGCACTGAAGAGGAGAGCTCCTGGAACACCTCCTGGAGCATCAGAGACAATCACAGAACTGTCAGGGTTGGAAGGGACCTCAAGGCTCAGCCAGTTCCAACCCCCCTGCCATGGCCCAGGACACCTCACACTACAGCAGGTTGCTCAGAGCCACAATCACAGAATGGTTGGGGTTGGGGGACCTTTCAGGGCCATCCAGTCCACCTCCCTGCAGCCAGCAGGGACATCCCCAACCAGAGCAGGCTGCTCAGAGCCCCAAACAACCTGACCTGCAATGGTTCCAGGGGTGGAGCAGCTCCCACCTCTCTGGGCAACCTGGGCCAGGGTCTCACCACCCTCAGTATCAAACATTTCTTTCTTCCCTCCCATCTGAATCTCCCTCTTTTAGTTCAAACCATCCCCCCTTGTCTTGTCACAAAAGATACTCCTCAGGAGTCTGTGCCCAGCTTTCTGATCAGCCCCTTGAAAGGCCACCAGAAGGTCTCCCTGGAGCCTTCTCTTCTCCAGGCTGAGCAACCCCAACTGTCTCAGCCTGGCCTCACAGCAGAGGGCTTCAGCCCTCCCAGCATTGCTGTGGGCTCCTCTGGCCCTGCTCCAACTCAATGATCCCAGCTTGGTCCCCATTGATAGTTTTCTGGAGGGAGATCACCCTCATGGCTCAGAACTTCTGGTTTGTCACAACTGAAGGCATCACTTGCCTGGTTTTATGGAATTTCATGTTCCGAGCATCAAAACTTCCCTGCTTTCATATACAAAGAAGACCCTTAACATGAAAAGCAGCAGCCCCAAGGCTGCCCTTGCCTTACCAGGTAGCTGTAGGTTTCTATTTTGACAGGAAAAGAGCTCTGAGAAGAGGCAACTCCAAGATTTCCAACGTTCCCTGGTGAAAACTGTGGTTGGAGCACAGCCCTGTGAGGAGAGGCTGAGGGAGCTGGGGTTGCTTAGCCTGGAGAAGAGGAGACTCAGGGGAGACCTTCTTGCTCTCTCCAACTCCCTGAAGGGAGGTTGGAGCCAGGTGGGGGTTGGTCTCTTCTCCCAGGCAAGCAGCAGCAGAACAAGAGGACACAGTCTCAAGCTGTGCCAGGGGAGGTTCAGGCTGGAGGTTAGGAAGAAATTCTTCCCAGCAAGAGAGATTGGCCCTTGGGATGTGCTGCCCAGGGAGGTGGTGGAGTCACCATCCCTGGAGGTGTTTAAGAGCCTGGATGAAGCACTTGGTGCCATGGCTTAGTTGATTAGATGGTGCTGGGTGAGAGGTTGGGCTCGATGATCTGGAAGGTCTTTTCCAACCTGGTTCATTCTGATTCTGCTTCACACTTTCCTAGCTGGAGGAATTTACATTTTGGAGTGACCTGCAGCACAATGGAACTTGAGAGCTCTTGGACTGCTTCAAGGGGGGAAAGAAAACCCAGAGCACTTCCATGGAGATTTTAGAGCTGGCTGCCCAAGAGCAGCAGTGCAGCACCCACCAGTGAGATGCTCAGGACCCTGCTGCCCAGCTGCCAGGCTGCTAAGGTTATCACAGCCCAACTTGTTGGGCAGTGCCAGCAGGGTGTGTGTTGCCAGCAGAGCCAGAGAGCTGATTGTGCCACTCTGCTCTGGTGAGACCTCACCTGCAGTGCTGTGTGCAGGTCTGGAGCCCTCAATACAGGAAGGACCTGGAGCTGATGGAGAGGCTCCAGAGGAGGCCATGAAAATGCTCAGGGGGTTGGAGCAGCTCTGCTATGTGCACAGGCTGAGGGAGCTGGGGGTGTTCAGCCTGGAGAAGAGAAGGCTCCAGGGAGTCCCTAATATCTGAAGGGGGCTACAGGAAGGCTGCAGAGAGACTGTTTGCAAAGGCCTGCAGGGACAGGACGAGGGGCAATGGCTTCAAACTAGAGCAGAGCAGATTGAGATTGGATGTGAGGAACAAGTTCTGCACCAGGAGGGTGGTGGAACACTGGCACAGGTTGCCCAGGGAGGTGGTTGAGGCTCCATGCCTGGAGATCTTGAAAGTGAGGCTGGACAGGGCTCTGGGCAACCTGATCTAGCTGAGGATGTCCCTGCTGAGTGCAGAGGGGTTGGGCTGGATGAGCTTTGGAGGTTCCTTCCAACCCAGACCATGCTGTGATTCTATGACTCTCTGAAGTTCTCCTTCTTGGCAGCTTGCAGGAGCACACTGCAGCTTGCTGTCTCCACTGGCACTCATGTGGCAGCTGTACCCCACTCCCCCCCAGTCCCCTCCCCCAGAAATAGAAACCCTCAAAGTTATTAATTAAGAATATCTGTTTAGAATGCCCTGAGGGCTACACAGACATTTGGAAACAGCACAATGCAAACTGAAAGAGTGGGAGGTGAAAGGTTTTAGTAAGTACTGAGAGCAGCCTGGGTTTGGAATCAGTCAGACCAGGCTTTTCCTGGCCTTGGGAAGGAGTGCCAGAAAAACAGCCAGGGGTCTGAGCCCTGAATGTCCATCAGACCCCTGGCACTTGCAAGCAAATCCCTGGCAGCAGAGCGTGAGGAGGTGGCCAGTGCTGGAAGTCCACCTGGACATGAGGTGCTGAAGGGCTGCTGGGTTTGAGTGGTGCCACCTTTATGGTAATCTTCATGCCCCAAAGTGTTGCTTCTTCACCACTGAGGGTGAGGAAAGGAAAGAACATGGTGGGAGGAAGGGCTGAGCAGATGAGCAGTGATGGATGCAGAACCTCTGCCCCTTCACCTTTCCCTGAGCTGTGCCACATTCCTGCACCGCCTACATCCTGTGGCCTGCTCCCAGCTTGCAGGAGTCCTCACCAATGCCTCCCCTTTTGTTAGGGGGAAAGGGGACTTGCCCTTAAAGAAGCAGGGAGAGGCTGGAGGTGGACAAGAACACTGCAGAAGAACACTGAGCCCTGAGCCTCTCCTCTGAGGGCATCGCTGAGGGGCCTGAGGAAGCAGAAGAAGGGCACTGGGCCACATCCACACAAATGCTTCACACCAACATCAGGCCAAGAGCTACTCAATGTTCCTCTGGGCTGACTGAAAATGCTCTGTCCTGCAAGCACTGAGGATGTGTGAGCTTGGAGTCAGGCTCCTGGCAGCACAATGGGGAAGGACCAACAACGCCCAGCCTGATCCTGCTGCAGACTGCTGCAAGCTGCTGCTTCCAGAAGCCCCTCCTGAAACATTCCCATCCCCTCTCAGCTCTTGGGCTACCTCTGCTGCCTCTCCTGGGACAAGCTGTGAAAGCCAGTGCTGAAACAAGATGCACTTGATCTCCTGGGGTAGATACCTTACCTCACACCACATCTGAGGAGAGAGTGAAGAAACAAAGAAGGAAAGAAAGCTAAAACTCTCTGAGTAAAGAAGTTGCTTGGACTCAGAAGCCCTGAAGGACTGGGTTGTCACTTCCCTAGCTAGAGCAGACTGCAGTGACAAACTTGCTGAACAGAATCTATCTGCAAGAGGTCTGTATTTGCAGCCTGGCAAGATGATTTTATCCATTACCTACCCATGACACCTCCCAGCCATGGCTTCATAACTGCCCCAGGTCACTCAGAGCCCAAGACAAGGTACAGCTCCATTCAGAAAGGCAAAGCCCTCCTCAGACTGAGAGGGGAAAGGCTCCACCAGCACATCCCTCCCCTGTGCACTGTGGTGTCAGCAAGAAACATCAGACATACTGATATAGAACCACAGAATCACAGAATTAGAAGGGACCTCGAGGATCAGCCAGTTCCAACCCTGCCTGCCATGGGCAGGGACACCTCACACTACAGCAGGTTGCTCACAGCCACATCCAGCCTGGCTGCAAACACCTCCAGGCAGGAGGCTGCCACCACCTCCCTGGGCAACCTGTGCCAGGCTCTCACCATCCTCATGGGCAACAACTTCTTCCTCACATCCATTCTCAATCTCCCCACTTCTAGTTTTGCTCCATCCCCCCCAGTCCTATCCCTCCCTGACACCCTCAAAAGTCCCTCCCCAGCTTTCTTGGAGCCCCCTGCAGATACTGCAAGGCCACCAGAAGGTCTCCTTGGAGCCTTCTCCTCTCCAGACTGCACAACCCCAACTCCCTCAGTCTGTCCTCAGAGCAGAGCAGCTCCACCTCTGCTCATCCTTGTGGCCCTTCTCTGGACACCTTCCAGCACCTCCAGATCCTTCCTGGCACAGAGGCTGCAGCACTGGACCCAGAGCTCCAGCTGTGGTCTCAGCAGAGTGGAGCAGAGGGGCAGAATCCCCTCCCTTGACCTTCTGCTGGAATGAGATCTGCTGGGGTTTGCTCCTGCCCTGTGCTGGTTGCCCTGCAGTGGGAGCACCTTGCTGGCAGTCTCACCAAGCTCTGGTGAGCTGCCTGCTCCTCACTGCTTGCTCCTCCAGCCCTGCCAATGGGCAGAAAATCAGAAACTGAAATGAAAAAAAATCCTAATTCCATTGATTGATTGAATCACAGAGAAGTCTCACCAGCCTCACACTGAAGAACTTCTTCCTCAGCTCCAGTCTGACCCTGCTCTGCCTCAGCTCCAAACCATTCCCCCTTGGCCTGGCTCCAGACACCCTCAGGAAAAGTTCCTCTGCAGCCTTCCTGCAGGATCCCTTCAGGTCCTGGCAGGCAGCTCTGAGGTGCCCCTGGAGCCTTCTCCTCTGCAGGCTGCACAGCCCCAGCTCCCTCAGCCTGTGCTCACAGCAGAGCTGCTCCAGCCCTTGGATCATCTTTGTGGCCTCCTCTGGCCTCTCTCCAGCAGCTCTGTGTCCTGCTGCTGGGGACAGCAGAGCTGGAGGCAGTGCTGAAGGTGAGGTCTCACCATGCCTGTCTGAGGGAGGCTGATTTCTCTCCCTTGTGGCGTGCTGGCTGCACTGGCAGAGAGCAAACCCTGGCTGTGGTGTAATGAGCAGATGCTGATGGACAGAGAAGTCTGTTCCTGGGAGCTTTTGCATACTGAAGTTACTGGCCCAGCTCCCACTCCAGTGAGCTCAGGTGAGATGCCTGTGAGATTAGCCCCATATTAATGACTGCAGAACATTATGTCACAGAGGAGGGGAACAAAAGATTGTGTCATCTAGGCACTGAGAAACCACAGCTCCCTTCCTAAGGCAGTGCTTTAAAACCTGTTGGTTCAGCAGATCTTACAGGAGCCTAAACAACTGCTTTTTATTCCCTTTCCCCTGCTCTTTCAAACCTTTCAGAGAATCATAGAACCAACCAGGTTGGAAAAGACCTCAGAGATCATCAAGTCCAAGCCATTACCTAACACCTGACACCTCCTGACAACTAAACCATGGCTCCAAGTGCCACATCCAATCCCCTCTTGAACACCTCCAGGGATGGTGACTCCACCACCTCCCTGGGCAGCACATCCCAAGGGCCAATCTCTCTTGCTGGGAAGAACTTTCTCCTCACCTCCAGCCTAAACCTCCCCTGGCACAGCTTGAGACTGTGACCTCTTGTTCTGGTGCTGGGTGCCTGGGAGAAGAGACCAACCCCCACCTGGCTACAACCTCCCTTCAGGGAGTTGGAGAGAGCAAGAAGGTCTCCCCTGAGCCTCCTCTTCTCCAGGCTAAGCAACCCCAGCTCCCTCAGCCTCTCTTCTCAGGGCTGTGCTCCAGACCCCTCCCCAGCTTTGTTGCCCTTCTCTGGACACCTTCCAGCAGCTCAACATCTTTCCCAAGCTGAGAAGCCCAGAACTGGACACAGGACTCAAGGTGTGGCCTCAGCAGTGCTGAGCACAGGGCACAAGGACTTCCCTGCTCCTGCTGCCCACACTCTTCCTGATGCAGGCCAGGATGCCCTTGGCCTTCTTGGCCGCCTGGGCACACTGCTGGCTCATCTTCAGCTGCTGTCCACCACTCCCCCCAGGTCCCTTTCTCCCTGGCTGCTCTCAGCCACTCTGACCCCAGCCTGTAGCTCTGCATGGGGTTGCTGTGGCCAATGTGCAGAACCTGGCACTTGGATGTGTTCAATCTCCTGCCCTTGGACTCTGCCCATCTGCCCAGCCTGTCCAGGTCCCTCTGCAGAGCTCTCCTAGCCTCTAACAGATCAACTCCTGCCCCCAGCTTGGTGTCATCTGCACATTCACTGCTGATGGACTCAATGCCCTCCTCCAGATCATCAATGAAGATATTGAACAGCATGGGGCCCAGCACTGATCCCTGGGGGACACCACTGGTGCCTGGCTGCCAGCTGGCTGTGGCACCATTCCCCACCACTCTCTGGGCTCAGCCTCCAGCCAGTTGCTAACCCAGCTCAGAGTGCTGCTGTCCAAGCCAGGGGCTGACAGCTTGGCCAGGAGTTTGCTCTGGGTGATGGAAAGGCCTTGCTGCAGTCCAGGCAGACCACATCCACAGCCTGCCCCACATCCACCAGGCAGTCACCTGGGCATAGAAGGAGATCAGGTTGGTGAGGCAGGACCTGCCCTTCCTGAATCCATGCTGGCTGATCAGCCTGGCTGTGTCCCTGAGCAGCCTGCTCTGGCTGGAGGTGTCCCTGCTGCCTGCAGGGGGCTTGGACAAGCTGCCCTTGGAGGGTCCTTTCCGACCCAATGCACTCTGTGACTCCTGACTGCAGATGTGCAGCCAAAATGCTACCTGGAAGCAGAAGATCTCTTCTTGGTTTAAGAGAGCACATCCCTGAGCTAAGTCAATGCAGTTAAACACAGGAGAAGCGATGGGACTTCAGGGAGCAGACCTTTAGGCCACTCTTGAGAAACACTTCAGAATCTGTTTCAAAACCCCAAGCCAGCCTTTGAAATTTTGTTGGCAATCAATCCTCTCAGGTCCAACACCCCACCCCCCACCCCCCCTTTTTGCCCTGGAAAGGATCCGAGTCTGCCTGGCTGGAATCATCCAAACAGCTGCTGGCAACTGCCTATCATCCCCTGCAGAGTTGATATTAGCAAGGAATAATTGAATTTCCTATCTTGGGCTGCCTAATTGCAGCAAGAAACACCCCCCACCCCCCCCCACCCCCCCAGCAGCCTCCCTTGGAGGGTGGGGGAGGGCAAAGCAGGAGGCATAATTGAGGAGCCCATCCCTGTCTCACACATGTAGTGACAAGCTTGACGGGAGGTTTATTGCCATAATTACTGGATCCTGCTGATCAAGAGTAATTATCATCACCATGGCAACTGCCCCTGGCAAGAGGGGCTGGGGGTGGGACAGGCAAGAGTGCTTCCTGGAGAGCAGTGCTCCACCTGCTCCTTTGGTGGAGGGGGTTTGGGGCTCTGTGTGTCTGGAAGCAGGGATGCCCAGCCCCCAACCTCTGTTTTGGGCTTCTGCCTCAAGGAATGGAATGGGGATGTGGCATCTGCCCCAGTGAGGCCCCACCTGGAGTGCTGCAGCCAGCTCTGGGCTCCCCCAGTTCAGGAGGGACAGGGATCTGCTGGAGAGAGTCCAAGGGAGGCTACAAGGATGCTGAAGGGATTGCAGCACTGCCTGGGGAGGAGAGGCTGAGAGCCCTGGGGCTGTTCAGTCTGGAGAGGAGAAGGCTGAGAGGGATCAATGTCTATCAATAGCTGAGGGCTGGGGGTCAGGAAGGAAGGGACAGGGACAGCCTCTGCTCACTGTGCCCTGGGACAGGACAAGGGGCAAGGGATGGAAACTGCAGCACAGGAGGTTCCAGCTCAACATGAGGAAGAACTTCTTGACTGTGAGGGTCCCCTGGAGCAGGCTGCCCAGAGAGGTTGTGGAGTCTCCTTCTGTGGAGCCTTTGCAGCCCTGTCTGGCTGTGTTCCTGTGTGACCTGTGCTGGATTCTGTGGTCCTGCTCTGGCAGGGGGTTGGACTGGAAGCTCTCCAAAGGTCCCTTCCAACCCCTAACATCCTGTGAGCTGTGATCCTGTGACAGAATCTGTGTTACCCTAACTCTTGCCATGAAGCATTTGGGAACCTCAGTGAAAGTATGTTGATGCTTTGGAGTATCCTAAGCCCTCTTCATGAACTCCTGTAGAGCATTCTTAAGCTTAGGAATGATTTCCAGCATCACTTCAAGCATCTTGGTGCCATGGGTTAGTTGTTTGGGTGGTGTTGGATTGGTTGATGGGTTGGACGCGATGATCTTGAAGGTCTCTTCCAACCTGGTTTATTCTATGTATTCTATGTATCAGTTCTCCTGGTTTGTAGGACATGTTCACCTTTATCATGGCTATGGCAAGAATGGAACTGAAAAGTAGACTTGGAAATGGATCAGAACAGTCCAGGTCACCTGGCAGCCCTCACAATGTTCTGCTCTGACTTCATATCACTTGGAAAAGTGCTTTGGGATCAGTCTCATCTCAGCACAGGCACAATGCATTGAGAGAAGAAAGGAAAAGATCCAACAGGCTGTGGACATGGCAGGAAATCAGCAGGACAGGTAGTTTTGAACCTGCAAAGACTGGGCAAATGTGTAAGCAAATCACAGAATCACAGAACCACAGCATGGGCTGGGTTGGAAGGCACCTGCAAAGCTCATCCAGTCCAACCCCCTGCACTCAGCAGGGACCTTCTCCACTAGATCAGGTTGCCCAGAGCTCTGTCCTTGAATATCTCCAGGCATGGAGCCTCAGCCACCTCCCTGAGCAACCTGTGCCAGTGTTCCACCACCCTCCTGGTGCAGAACTTGTTCCTCACATCCAATCTCAATCTGCTCTGCTCTAGTTTGAAGCCCTTGCCCCTGGTCCTGTCAGTGCTAGGCCTTTGTAACCCAAATGTACATGAATCAGTGCCATGGCAGCTGCTGCAGATGAAAAGCTAAGCCTCCCCCACCCCTTTAATGAGCAGTGTGCAGGGGATGTCACTGTTTGCCTGGCTGGGTGCAGGACAGCATGTGCAGAGATGCTGCTCTGTTTATCCAGAGCCTTCAAGCTGTGCCTTTGAGCCCTGCACCAGAGGATGGCCTCCCTTACAGCAGCAGAGCATTCACAGCAGCTAGACTTCCCTGCTGATCACAGGTCACAGGGCAGGGCTGCAAAGGCTCCACAGAAGGAGACTCCACAACCTCTCTGGGCAGCCTGCTCCAGGGCTCTGGGACCCTCACAGTCAAGAAGTTCTTCCTCATGTTGAGCTGGAACCTCCTGTGCTGCAGTTTCCATCCCTTGCCCCTTACCCTATCCCAGGGCACAGTGAGCAGAGGCTGTCCCTGTCCCTTCCTTCCTGACCCCAGCCCTCAGCTATTGACAGACATTGATCAGATCCCTCTCAGCCTTCTCTTCTCCAGACTGAACAGCCCCAGGGCTCTCAGCCTCTCCTCCCCAGGCAGTGCTGCAATCCCTTCAGCATCCTTGTAGCCCTCTCTTGGACTCTCTCCAGTGGATCTCTGTCCCTCTTGAACTGTCTGCAGTATTGCAGGTGGTGATAAACTAGAGAAGTAGATTTAAGATAGGTGGCAAATATGCAAGGTGGTGCTAAGACTGCAGTCCTGAGGGCATCCTCAGCTGGAGCAGCTCACCTTGGGCACTGCCAAGATCACTGCTTGTGAGGAAGGACCAAGGCGAAGACATCATTTGGCATGCTGGAAATCTGAGTGCCAACGTCTTGTCCACATGGCCTCCAGGTTTCTGGTGTGACTTAGTGACTCCATGCTGTGGTGTTTCATATGAGAAGCTCAAGAGGAGCCAGCAGTGAGCACTTGCAGCCCAGAGAGCCAAGCAGAGCCTGGGCTGCAGCAAGAGAAGTGTGGCCAGCAGGGCCAGGGAGGGGATTCTGCCCCTCTGCTCCACTCTGCTGAGACCACAGCTGGAGCTCTGGGGCCAGTGCTGCAGCCTCTGTGCCAGGAAGGATCTGGAGGTGCTGGAAGGTGTCCAGAGAAGGGCCACGAGGATGAGCAGAGGGCTGGAGCTGCTCTGCTGTGAGGACAGACTGAGGGAGTTGGGGTTGTGCAGGCTGGAGAGGAGAAGGCTCCCAGGAGACCTTCTTGTGGCCTTGCAGTATCTGCAGGGGGCTCCAAGAAAGCTGGGGAGGGACTTCTGAGGGTGTCAGGGAGTGATAGGACTGGGGGGGGATGGAGCAAAACTAGAAATGAGTAGATTCAGCTTGGCTGTGAGGAAGAAGTTGTTGCCCATGAGGGTGGTGAGAGACTGGCACAGGTTGCCCAGGGAGGTGGTGGCAGCCTCCTGCCTGGAGGTGTTTGCAGCCAGGCTGGATGTGGCTGTGAGCAACCTGCTGTAGTGTGAGGTGTCCCTGCCCATGGCAGGCAGGGTTGGAACTGGCTGAGCCTTGAGGTCCCTTCCAGCCCTGACAGTTCTGTGATTCTATAAGGACCCAAGGCTCCAAGCCAAACTCTGCCACTTCAGTACCCAGCTGGGATTGCCCAGTGGGTAAGAGATTGCAGAAGTATGTGACACCAGGAGGTATCTGACCTGAAATATGCTTGGCTCCCAAGGCCTCAAGCTCACTCTAACCCATGGAGTGCTTCAAGTGCAACAAATACACTGAATGAGGGCTGAGGGCAAGAGCTGCTGCGTGCCTCACCTCCCCAGCAAGGAAAGAGGTAAACTCCTCACCATTTCCTGGGTTCCCTGAGGCCAGCCTTCCCCAGGGTGTGCCAGGAGCCTCAAGCTACAAGCAAGGTCCTCTGGGTTGTTGGTGGTGAAGCTGTGCAGTAGCTAAGGAGTGCAAGGTGAGGCATCGCCTCCAGAAGCAGAGCGAGCTGCTGTGTGTGGCTGAGGTGCAATCCCATCTCTCTCCTGGCCTTATCCTAAGAGCAACCTTTGCACTCAACTGAACTGAAAAATCATCTGAATCAAGCTAAATATTGACCCAGGGAAGAAAGAAGTTGTCCTTGTGTGCAGCCACAGGTGCACAGCCCAACACTCCACACCGACCTCCAGCCAGCAGCCTTTGCACAACCAGAGGTGTCTGGGCAGATGGCCTCTGGTTCTCCAAATGCTTCTGCATTTCACAGTATCACCAAGGTTGGAAGAGACCCCAAAGATCATCAAGTCCAACCTAACACCCAAGACCTCATGACTAGACCATGGCTCCAAGTGCCACATCCAGTCCCCTCTTGAACACCTCCAGGGATGGGGACTCCACCACCTCCCTGGGCAGCACATCCCAATGGCTAACAACTCTCTCAGTGAAGAACTTTCTCCTCACCTCCAGCCTCAAGTTCCCCTGGCACAGTTTGAGACTGTGCCTGGCAGCTGGGCAGCAGGGTCCTGAGCATCTCACTGGTGGGTGCTGCACTGCTGCTCTTGGGCAGCCAGCTCTAAAATCTCCATGGAAGTGCTCTGGGTTTTCTTTCCCCTCTTGAAGCAGTCCAAGAGCTCTCAAGTTCCACTGTGCTGCAGGTCACTCCAAAATGTAAATACCTCCAGCTAGAAAAGTGTGAAGCAGAATCAGAATTAACCAGGTTGGAAAAGACCTTCCAGATCACCAAGCCCAACCTCTCACCCAGCACCATCTAATCAACTCAACCATGGCACCAAGTGCCTCAGCCAGGCTCTTCTTGAACACCTCCAGGGATGGTGACTCCACCACCTCCATGGGCAGCACATCCCAAGGGCCAATCTCTCTTGCTGGGAAGAATTTTCTCCTTACCTCCAGTCTAAACTTCCCCTGGCACATCTTGAGACTGTGTCCTCTTGTTCTGGTGCTGCTTGCCTGGGAGAAGAGACCAACCCCCACCTGGCTACAACCTCCCTGCAGGGAGTTGGAGAGAGCAAGAAGGTCTCCCCTGAGCCTCCTCTTCTCCAGGCTAAGCAACCCCAGCTCCCTCAGCCTCTCCTCATAGGGCTGTGCTCCAGGCATTGTTCTTCTCAGGGCAGGGTGCTGCAAGGAGAATCGATTGCACCCTCTTCATTTAGTCTTTCCCCTGAGTTATACCAAGAGGAGAATAACTGGGAAGGTCCCTGAAGCAGCCAAGGCACACAGGCTCAGAGCCTTCACAGGCTGCTTGCAAGGATGCAACTGGGAGGGCTGACAGCCTAGGGGGTCCCCAATGGAAAGCCTAAGGAGCCCAATAAAACCTGTGAGAATCATATTAAAAATGAAAAGCCTCAGTGAAAAGTGTCAGTGCAATCTGAAATAGAGGGGGGGTGGGAATTCTTTCAAGTCCTGCAGCTAGCTGAGGCAAGTTCCTTGGTATTTCTTACCTGGGAAGGTTCTTCCCTGTGGCTATACAGCAGCTCCTGCCTGCGAGAGAGGGGAAAGCTGATAACCAGGATTAGGTGAACTGCTTTGGATAAATAACTGACTTGAACCTCTGCCCAAGGTTTGAACCCAAGCCCCTACTTTTTAAAGCAATATTAGGAGGCAGAGCACCCCATCCAGTCTCTTCCTGAACACCTCCAGGGATGGTGACTCCACCACCTCCCTGGGCAGCACATCCCAAGGGCCAATCTCTCTTGTTGGGAAGAATTTCTTCCTAACATCCAGCCTGAGCTGGGTGTGCAAAAGGAAAAGCAAAGATACTTCGAAACAATTTTATTGGAGAGATGTCTGCTGGAAGACTGCTTGTACCAAAACGTGTCCAGAGGAGGGCAACGAGGCTGGGGAGGGGTCTGGGGCCCAGCCCTGTGAGGAGAGGCTGAGGGAGCTGGGGTTGTTAGCCTGGAGAAGAGGAGGCTCAGGGGAATAGAATAGAATAAAATTAACCAGGTTGGAAAAGCCCTCAGAGACCATCAAGTCCAACCTCTCACCCAACACCATCTAATCAACTAAACCATGGCTCCAAGTGCCACATCCAATCCCCTCTTGAACACCTCCAGGGATGGTGACTCCACCACCTCCCTGGGCAGCACATCCCAAGGGCCAATCTCTCTTGCTGGGAAGAACTTTCTCCTCACCTCCAGCCTAAACCTCCCCTGGCACAGCTTGAGACTGTGTCCTCTTGTTCTGCTGCTGCTTGCCTGGGAGAAGAGAGCAACCCCCACCTGGCTACAACCTCCCTTCAGGGAGTTGGAGACACCAAGAAGGTCTCCCCTGAGCCTCCTCTTATCCAGGCTAAGCAACCCCAGCTCCCTCAGCCTCTCCTCACAGGGCTGTGCTCCAGACCCCTCCCCAGCTTTGTTGCCCTTCTCTGGACACCTTCCAGCAGCTCAACATCTTTCCTAACCTGAGGAGCCCAGAACTGGACCCAGGACTCCAGGTGTGGCCTCAGCAGTGCTGAGCACAGGGCACAAGGACTTCCCTGCTCCTGCTGGCCACACTCTTCCTGATGCAGGCCAGGATGCCCTTGGCCTTCTTGGCCCCCTGGGCACACTGCTGGCTCATGTTCAGCTGCTGTCCACCAGTACCCCCAGGTCCCTCTGTGCCTGGCTGCTCTCAGCCACTCTGACCCCAGCCTGTAGCACTGCAAGAGATCTGGATGAGAACAGAGCTCAGTTGCTGTCAAGAGTTAGGGCTCACTAGAGGAGCGAGAGAGGCTCTCCATGAATCCATCTCCATTCCCAATGGGAATAAAGGAGGGAGGCTGATGGGCAAGGAAAATAACACAGCTTTAAGGAAAAACATAACAATAAACCACAACAGACACAGATAGGCATTTGAGATTTTAACTCTCTCCTTCCAGGGTCTCACACAAGCTGCTCAGCCTTGAAAAAGCCAAAACTTTACACCCATGGACGGTCCAACAGCCACCAGCTCTGTGATGTGGAAGCAGAGAGAACCATGGAAACACAGAATCACTTCAGCTGGAATTGGCCTTGAAGCTCATCCAGCACAACCATTCTCTAACTATGCCAAGGCTGAGGCTCAACCATGGCGCTCAGCACCACTGCTCTGCCTCTTGGAAACACCTCCAGGGATGGGGATTCGACCCCAGCACCTCCACATCTCTCTTGGACTGAGGAGCCCAAAACTGGACGCAGCAGTTGAGGTGTGGCCTCCCCCAGAGCTGAGTCCCAGGGGACAACCCCTGCCCTGCTCCTGCTGGACACAGCATTTCCTCTCACCCTGTCAGTGTTACCTGGGAGAAGAGACCAATCTCCACCTGCTTTCAGGGAGTTGTAGAGAGCCAGAAGGTCTCCCTTGAGCCCTCCAGGCTAAACATCCTCAGCTGGTCCTCCCCAGCCCTGCTCTCCAGACCCTTCCCCAGCTCTGGTGCCCTTCTCTGGACCTGCTCTATCACTTCAATGTCCTTCTGGGAGTCAGACCCCTGAAACTGAACTCAGTGCTCAAGGTGAGGCCTCAGCAGTGTTCCTGCTTCTGCCATGTGTTTCAGTACTCTCAGAAGGTCCAGAGCAGTGGTCAGGATGCTTTTGTCCCAGTGGTTTAGAAGAGCTGCTGCAGATGTGTTCTCTCAGTCAAGGTATTGCCACCAACCACACAGGTCTGCCTCTCCTCACCTTCCTGTCACTTTCTGACTCTCCTTTGTCCCACCATAACTCTATGGAGCACAAAAAACAGTCTCTGAAGGCAGCCAGAAGCAGGTCTTACTTTCAGAGGGAATGGGTTGAGGGTTGGACTGGAGGATCTTGGACGTCTCGTCCTACCCAATGTGCTTCGTAGAGTGGTTTGGGTTGGAAGAGACCTTACAGCTCACCCAGTTCCAACCCCCTGCCATGGGCAGGGACACCTCCCACCAACACAGGTTGCTCAAGGCCTTATCCAGCCTGGCCTTGAACACCTCCAGGGAGGGGACATCCACAGCCTCCCTGGGCAACCTGTGACAGAGTCTCCCCACCCTCACTCTCAACAATTTCTTCCTCATCTCCAGTCTCAGTCTCCTCTCTCCCAGCTCAAAGCCATTGTCCCTCATCCTGG
Source organism: Dryobates pubescens (assembly GCF_014839835.1). Classification (NCBI taxonomy): domain Eukaryota; kingdom Metazoa; phylum Chordata; class Aves; order Piciformes; family Picidae; genus Dryobates; species Dryobates pubescens. The sequence continues at coordinate 17,735,090 of NC_071612.1, read as the reverse complement.
CACTCCCAGCCCTTGTCCAAAGTCCCTCCCCAGCTCTCCTGGAGCCCCTTCAGGTACTGGAAGGCTGCTCTGAGGTCTCCCTGGAGCCTTCTCTTCTCCAGGCTGAACAGCTTCCTTCTCACATGGTGATGTGCTTCACCCAAAGATGGGAACTCATTTGACTATTTGAGGGCCTTCTGTAGCCACAGCATTCTCTGGACAACACATCAAGGTAAGGCAGGAAGCTGTTGCACACCTTGGAAAGCTTTCTTGACAGCATTTAATCCAAAGCAGTCCAGGCAGGTACTGAGGGCCTCCAAAGTCACCTGCTGGATGCAGTTGGAGATGAACTTCTTCAGCATGTGAGCATACACTTAGGAAAATCGATGGAGAGGCCAGGCAGGCAGCAAGCAGCTCTTTGCAGGTCCTCTCTTTTCTAAAGCCAAGTGGATGGCATCAATACAAACAGCCCAGGGCCTTTCCCTGAAGTAGCCATAGCTGCTCAATTACTCTTTAAATATTCAGCCAGCTGAGGAGCAAAGGGAGCTGCAAAACGTGGAGTTGACACAGGGGCTCCCTTTGGATCTGCCTTCTCCTGTTTTCTCTTCCCAGATCCCAGGAGATGAGGTGGGTTGAAATTCTGCCCACCCCCCACACACACACCATTAACTTTGCCAGAGCAGCTCAGCTGAAAGCAAATGAAAGCTGGATTTACAGGCAAAACTACACTCTACAGTGGACTGCACTGGATAGGTATAAAATACCCAGGAGTTACAATATTGACAGGGATTTACAGCTAATGAACAGCACAAGGACCTCCCTGGTCAAGAGACCAGGAGAGCTGCCTCTCTGCCCCCCCAAAAGGGAGAAAGGAGCACAGAAAGATGCTGTTAGGCTTAACCAAAACAATGCAGCCAAGGTCAAGCAGAAGCAGATTAGTCTCCCTTCAGAGCCACAAAGCCAGCAGAGAAGAGATGAGAAGAGGGAAGATTGCTTTCATAGAACCATAGAAACAACCAGGATGAAAAAGACCTCAGAGATCATCAAGTCCAACCTATGACCTAATCCCTAACACCTCCTGACAACTAAACCATGGCTCCAAGTGCCACATCCAAGCCTGATTTTTGAACACCACCTCCCTGGGCAGCACATCCCAATGGCCAGTCTCTCTTGCAGGGGAGAATTTCTCCTCACCTCCAGCCTGAAATTCCCCTGGCACAGCTTGAGACTGTGTCCTCTTGTTCTGGTGCTGGTTGCCAGGGAGAAGAGACCAACCCCCACCTGGCTACAACCTCCCTTCAGGTATTTGTAGACAGCAATAAGGTTAGGCCAGCAGGAGCAGGTAAGTAATTGTTTCCTATGCTCAGCACTGGTGAGGCTACACCTGGAGTCCTGTGCCCAGTTCTGGGCTCCTCAGGTTGGGAAAGATGTTGAGCTGCTGGAAGGTGTCCAGAGAAGGGCAACAAAGCTGGGGAGGGGTCTGGAGCACAGCCCTGTGAGGGGAGGCTGAGGGAGCTGGGGTTGCTTAGCCTGGAGAAGAGGAGGCTCAGGGGAGACCTTCTTGCTCTCTCCAACTCCCTGCAGGGAGGTTGTAGCCAGGTGGGGGTTGGTCTCTTCTCCCAGGCAAGCAGCAGCAGAACAAGAGGACACAGTCTCAAGCTGTGCCAGGGGAGGTTTAGGCTGGAGGCGAGGAGAAAGTTCTTCCCAGCAAGAGAGATTGGCCCTTGGGATGTGCTGCCCAGGGAGGTGGTGGAGTCACCATCCCTGGAGGTGTTTAGGAAGAGCCTGGATGTGGCACTTGGAGCCATGGTTTAGTTGATCAGATGGTGCTGGGTGAGAGGTTGGACTTGATGGTCTCTGAGGGCTTTTCCAAGCTGGTTAATTTTATTCTATTCTATTCCCCTGAGCCTCCTCCTCTCCAGGCTAAGCAACCCCAGCTCCCTCAGCCTCTCCTCACAGGGCTGGGCCCCAGACCCCTCCCCAGCCTCGTTGCCCTCCTCTGGACACGTTTTGGTACAAGCAGTCTTCCAGCAGACCTCTCTCCAATAAAATTGTTTCGAATTATCTTTGCTTTTCCTTTTGCACACACAGCAGTGATTTATTTACCCTTTTTTTTCCTACTTTCCCGCTCGAACTCTGTAACACCATTTTAAAGGCATAACCTGAAAACCAGCACAGGAGCTGAGGAGCTGGGGTTTGAAAAGGAGCATCCTTAATAAACCCTCAGCGGCGGAGCTGAAGGCAGCTCCTCAGCCTCTTCTTTTCAGCTCTGCCTACTGTCTAATCCTAGCAACACTTTGATGCTCATTTGAATATGAAAAGGCTTCAGGCTAGAGGTGCTAATGGGGAGCACCCCGCACTTCAGATGTGAGCAGATGTGGCAATTTGTATGTCAATAAGAGAGGGATTGGGGGGTGGGAGGAGGGACGGAGGGGGGAGGGAGGGAGGAGAAGAAGAAATCACTCTTCAGTGCTGAGCAGGGAAATGCCTTCACTCCTCCACCGCAGCCATTGGCAGTGCTCTCATGCACACATTTCAGCATCTCTAATGCCAGCCCTGCTCCGGGAAGACAATTTAAATTGCCCTTCAAAGAGCAGAAAAAGGAACGTATCATTAGCGTGACACTTCTGCTCCTCCTCCCCCTCCTCCTCCTCAGCGTGTGAAGGGTTGGGTACAGGTAGGTGTAAATGAAAAAAAAAACCACCCCACCAAACAAAAAAACAACAACAGAAAGAATCAGTTCTTGCCTTGGTGAGAAGGAAAATGTGGAAAGAGAAGTGTGGGTGTGACAGGGCTGGTGGCTGTATTTCCTCACCCCTGGGCTCTGACAGCTTCAGACTGAAGCTATATCATAGAGACACAGAATGGAAGAGTTGTTAGAAGAGAACAGAATCAACCAGGTTGGAAAAGACCTCAGAGATCATCAAGTTCAACCTCTTACCCAACACCATCTGATCAACTCAACCATGGCTCCAAGTGCCTCAGCCAGGCTCTTCTTGAACACTTCCAGGGATGGTGACTCCACCACCTCCCTGGGCAGCACATCCCAATAGCCAATCACTCTTGCTGGGAAGAATTTCTTCCTAACCTCCAGCCTGAACTTCCCCTGGCACAGCTTGAGACTGTGTCCTCTTGTTCTGGTGCTGCTTGCCTGGGAGAAGAGAGCAACCCCCACCTGGCTACAACCTCCCTGCAGGGAGTTGGAGAGAGCAAGAAGGTCTCCCCTGAGCCTCCTCTTCTCCAGGCTAAGCAACCCCAGCTCCCTCAGCCTCTCCTCACAGGGCTGTGCTCCAGACCCCTCCCCAGCTTTGTTGCCCTTCTCTGGACACCTTCCAGCAGCTCAACATCTTTCCCAACCTGAGGAGCCCAGAACTGGACACAGGACTCAAGGTGTGGCCTCAGCAGTGCTGAGCACAGGACACAAGGACTTCCCTGTTCAAGGATCAGCCAGTTCCAACCCCTCTGCCATGGGTAGGGACACCTCACACTACAGCAGGTTGCTCACAGCCACATCCAACCTGGCCTTAAACACCTCCAGGGATGAGGCTTCCACCACCTCCCTGGGCAGCCTGTGCCAGTCTCTCACCACCCTCATGGGGAACAACTTTTTCCTAATGTCTAATTTGAGTCTCCCATCTCTAGCTTGGATGTGCTGCCCAGGGAGGTGGTGGAGTCACCATCACAGGAGGTGTTTAGGAAGAGCCTGGCTGAGGCACTTGGTGCCATGGTTGAGTTGATTAGATGGTGTTGGGTGAGAGGTTGGACTTGAGGTCTTTTCCAACCTGGTTAATTCCATTCCATTCCATTCCATTCCATTCCAACATCCTTAAGAAAATGAAGTTTCAGCTGTCTTAATTTCCTCTCTGCTTGGACAATTCCCTGAGTATTCCTAGAAGGGAGCAGGGAATCCAAGCAGAACACTCCTCCACTTTTTTTTCCTTTTTATTGTGCAACTTCTCTGCTTTTTGACTCATCAACCCCAGGTTCATGGACAAGGAGCTGCTTCTAGCAGCATCTCAGCAAAGCTGCCCAGCAAAAGCATGTCTGCAGTGGATGTGAGCATTTGCCTTAAATACCAGATGAGACTCTGTGCTGCAGATGAGACACTGAGACACTGGTGCTGGCCAGGAAGGACACCAGCATCCTGGTCTGGATCAGGAACAGTGTGGCCAGCAGGACCAAGGGAGTGCCTGTCCCTTTGTACTCAGCACTGCTGAGGCCACACCTTCAATGCTAGGTTCAGTTTTGGAGCTCTCACTCCAGGATGGACATTGAGGAGCTGGAGCAGGTCCAGAGAAGGGCAACTAAGCTGGGGAAGGGTCTGGAGAGCAGGGCTGGGGAAGAGCAGCTAAGGGAGCTGGGGTGTTTGGTGTGGAGAAGAGGAGGCTGAGGGGAGACCTCATAGCTTTATACATCTCCCTGAAAGGAGGTGTTAGGTATTAGGTAATAAGTTGGACTTGATGATCTCTGAGGTCTTTTCCAACCTGGCTGCTTCTATGATTCTGTGAAAAGAGGATTACCTTTTGCTGCATGGAAACCAGCCCAGGCTGAGCCATTTCATGGCAAACCTCACCAGCTGCCAAGCCAAGCTTTAGGCTACAAGGATTGGTAGCTCTGATAACGCTGCTGGGATAAAAAAGCTGCACAATAAACTCTTGCAGCTTCTTCCTAGGGCTTAAAACAGAGGGAAAATGGAAGCTTGCAAATGGAGTCTAAAATTAGCTTTGCTGATACATGGTTCCTGAGGAGCACAAGCTGCTAGGATCTTCCCTCTCTCCCTCATGCCTGCATACGGATTGCCTTGCCTCCACAGCCCAGGTTCTGAGACAAGAGAGATTGCTGCTCCTTTACTTCCCTCCCCCCCTCCCCCCCTTTTAGTGAGCTTTGTTTCTCCTGTAACTTTATGCTTTTGCCACTGTTCAAAAATACCCTCTAAAATCTGATGTAATAAAGACAGAATTACATCCCCAGGCCCTCAGGAAGATCAATAAGTAAGTGAATTTCCTGTGTGGCCAGAGAGCTCCTGATTTGTAAGAGAGGGAAAAGGACTAAAGGACACAGAAATGTGGCCCCAGAGAGACACAGCCCCAGCAGCAGAGCTGATTCCTGCAAATGCAGAGCCCTGGGATGTTCTTGCTGGGGAGAGTCCATGTCCACATCTCTCAGAAATGGAGCAGGGCTGTTGGAGCAGGGCTGGAGGAGGACACAAAGATGCTCAGAGGGCTGCAGAACCTCCCCTGTGGGTTGTTTTCTGTATTTTATTGGCTATTTCTTCTTTGCTTTTTGGTAAAGGGAAGAGTTCCTCTAGAAGCATTATTTGGGCTATTTAGTTTGAAACAGAGGAGGCTGAGGGGAGACCTCCTGGCTGTCTACAGCTCCCTGAAAGGAGGTTGTGGAGAGGTTGCTGCTGGCCTCCACTCACAGGTAATTAGTGACAGAACAAGAGGGAATGGCCTCAAGCTGTGACTGGGTAGGTTTAGACTGGAGAGGAGGAAACCTTTTTCATAGCAAGAGTGGTCAGGGATTGGAATGTGCTGCCCAAGGAGGTGGTGGAGTCCCCAAGCCTGTTTAAAGGTCTTTTGGATGTGGTGCTTGGGGATATGATTCAGAGGTGATTCAGGGGTTATTGGTTGGACTTGGTGATCCTGAGGGTCTTTTCCAACCTGGACGTTTCTGTGACAGGCTGAAAGAGTTGGAGCTGTTCAGCCTGGAGAAGAGAAGGCTCCAGGGAGACCTCAGAGCAGCCTTCCAGTACCTGAAGGGCTCCAGGAGGGCTGGGGAGGGACTTTGGACAAGGGCTTGAAGTGCCAGGATGAGAGACAATGGCTTTGAGCTGGGAGAGGACAGATTGAGACTGGAGATGAGGAAGAAATTGTTGAGTGTGAGGGTGGGGAGACCCTGGCACAGGCTGCCCAGGGAGGCTGTGGATGTCCCCTCCCTGGAGGTGTTCAAGGCCAGGCTGGATGAGGCCATGAGCAACCTGTGCTGGTGGGAAGTGCCCCTGCCCATGGCAGGGGGTTGGAACTGGATGGGCTTTAAGGTCCTCTTCAATCCAACCCACTCTATGTTTCTATGCTCTGAGAAGTTCTAGGAGTAACTAAACCCTCTTGAAAGGCCCTTTAGCATAAAGGGCAGCACTTCTCCAGCCTGGAGAAGAGAAGGATATGAGGAGACCTAATTGTGGCCTGAACAGAGCTCCAAGAAAGCGGTACATTGAGATTGGATGTGAGGAAGAAGTTGTTGCCCATGAGGGTGGTGAGAGACTGGCACAGGTTGCCCAGGGAGGTGGTGGAAGCCTCCTGCCTGGAGGTGTTTGCAGCCAGGCTGGATGTGGCTGTGAGCAACCTGCTGTAGTGTGAGGTGTCCCTGCCCATGGCAGGGGGGTTGGAACTGGGGGATCCTTGAGCTCCCTTCCAGCCCTGGCAGTTCTGTGATTGCATGTGAAGGCTTTTCCTAAGCAGTCTAGAGAAAAATATAAAATAAAAAGGAAGAAAAAAAAAAAGGGGGGGGAATGAAAGGAAAAAATAAAAGAAAATATTTTAAAAAGGAAAAAAAAAAAAAGGAAAAATTAAAGATAAAAATAAAAAATAAAAGGGGAAAAAGGGGAAAAATGAAAGGAAAAAAAGAAAAGAAAAGATAAAAGAAAAAAAGGAAAAAATAAAAGAAGAAATAAAAAAATAAAAAAATAAAAGGGAAAAAAGGGGGAAAATGAAAGGAAGAAAAGAAAAGAAAAGAGAAAAGAAAAAAAGAAAAATAAAATAAAAAAGAAAATATAAAAATAAAAAAATAAAAGGAGGGAAAAAAGGGGAAAAATTTAAAGGAAAAAAGAAGAGAAAAAATAAAAGAAAAAAAGGAAAAAATAAAAGAAGAAATTAAAAAAATAAAAGGGGAAAAATGAAAGGAAAAATAAAAGAAAAGATAAAAATAAAAAATAAAAGGGGGGAAAGGGGGGAAATTGAAAGGAAAAAATAAAACATTTTTTAAAAGGAAAAAAATAAAAGAAAAATAAAAGATAAAAATAAAAAATGAAAGAGGGGGAAAGGGGGGAAAAAGGGGGGAAATAGAAAGGAAAAATAAAATAAAACATAAAAGAAGAAAAGTAAAAAATAAAAGAAGAAATAAAAAAAATAAAAGGGGGAAAAAGGGAAAAATGAAAGGGAAAAAGAATAGAAAAAAGGAAAAATAAAAGAAAAATAAATATAGAAATAAAAAATAAAAGGGGGGAAATTGAAAGGAAAAAATAAAAGAAAACATAAAAGAAAAAAAAAGAAAAATAAAAGAAAATAAAAGATAAAAAAAAAATAAAAGGGGGAAAAAGGGGAAATTGAAAGGAAAAAATAAAAGAAACTTAAAAAAAAGAAAAAAGAAAAACAAAAGATAAAAATAAAAAAATAAAAGGGGGGAAAAGGGGAACACATTAAAGGAAAAAATAAAATACAAAAAGGAAAAAATACAAGAAAAATAAAAGGAAAAAATAAAAGAATAAATAAAAATAAAAGGGGAAAAAGGGGGGAAATGAAAGGAAAAATAAAAGAAAAGATAAAAGAAAAAAGGAAAAAATACAAGAAAAAATACAAGAAAAAATTTAAAAATAAAAGGAAAAAAGGGGGGAAATTAAAGGAAAAAATAAAAGAAAACATAAAAGAAAAAAAAAAGAAAATAAAAGAAAAATGAAAGAAAAAATAAAAGAAAAAAAAGGAAATAAAAAGGCAAAAAAAAGGCCAAAAAAAAAAGGCCAAAAAAATCAAAAAGGCAAAGATTGCCTTTCAAAGCTGCAGCAGATCCACAACCAGGCTCCTCAAATAGTTTTATTTGGTTAACAGAGGAAATCCAACAAGTCCCAGCAAAGCACGAAACCTGATGAGGATTCTACCTTAAGGAAGAGGAGGGAAAAAATATATGAGAAAGAAAAGGGGGGGGGGGAAGGGCTGTCTTTTGTAATAACAAATAGTTGGAACAAGCACATTGCTCCAGCGACATTGTTCCCTTCAAGACAAGTCCAAACTGTTCAGCATTATGAAAACTCTGCCTTCTTGCTTTGTAGCAGAAAATTTATTACCCCCCCAAATCATTTCCAACAGACAGCAGGCATTCCAACACTGATTTGTTACTTTAGGCCACAAACAACTCCGCTTTCAAAGCTTAAAGGATCCATTATGCTCCGCCGAGGGAAGGAGCCGGAGCGAGGCAGGGCTCGCAGAGGGGCTGAGGTGGAATGCCATTACAAACCTGAGCTGGAGGAAGCCGACCAGCAGGGCCACACAGCTCCTCTGCAGCATTCTTGGCACAGCGGGCTGCGGGGAAAGCCTGAGCGCTGCTTTTGTTTCAGCAAGCGTGCAGGCGTTTGTCACTGCTTCAGCAACCTGCTCTCCTTGTGGGGAGAAGGCAGCGAGCCAGGGAGAGGAGTCAGGAAAGATGAGCAGAGGAGCTCCTTCGGATGCCACAGCACCACTCCTCTGGTCTACCTTGGTGCAGCACAGGGAGAGGAGTCAGGAAAGATGAGCAGAGGAGCTCCTTCGGATGCCACAGCACCACTCCTCTGGTCTACCTTGGTGCAGCACAGGGAGAGGAGTCAGGAAGGATGAGCAGAGGAGCTCCTCCTGATGCCACAGCACCACTCCTCTGGTCTACCTTGGTGCAGCACAGGGAGAGGAGTCAGGAAGGATGAGCAGAGGAGCTCCTCCTGATGCCACAGCACCACTCCTCTGGTCTACCTTGGTGCAGCACAGGGAGAGGAGTCAGGAAAGTTGAGCAGAGGAGCTCCTCCTGATGCCACAGCACCACTCCTCTGGTCTACCTTGGTGCAGCACAGGGAGAGGAGTCAGGAAGGATGAGCAGAGGAGCTCCTCCTGATGCCACAGCACCACTCCTCTGGTCTACCTTGGTGCAGCACAGGGAGAGGAGTCAGGAAGGATGAGCAGAGGAGCTCCTCCTGATGCCACAGCACCACTCCTCTGGTCTACCTTGGTGCAGCACAGGGAGAGGAGTCAGGAAGGATGAGCAGAGGAGCTCCTCCTGATGCCACAGCACCACTCCTCTGGTCTACCTTGGTGCAGCACAGGGAGAGGAGTCAGGAAGGATGAGCAGAGGAGCTCCTTCGGATGCCACAGCACCACTCCTCTGGTCTACCTTGGTGCAGCACAGGGAGAGGAGTCAGGAAGGATGAGCAGAGGAGCTCCTCCTGATGCCACAGCACCACTCCTCTGGTCTACCTTGGTGCAGCACAGGGAGAGGAGTCAGGAAAGTTGAGCAGAGGAGCTCCTCCTGATGCCACAGCACCACTCCTCTGGTCTACCTTGGTGCAGCACAGGGAGAGGAGTCAGGAGGGATTAGCAGAGGAGCTCCTCTTCACCTGCTTCATAGACTGGACATTAGGAATCTTTTTCCCAGCAAGAGTGGTCAGGCACTGGCACAGGCTGCCCAGGGAGGTGGTGGAGTCACCAACCCTGGATGTGTTTCAAGATGGTTTAGGTGTGGTGCTGGGGGCTATGGTCTAGGGCCTTGCAGAGTAGGGTCAGTGGTTGGACCTGGTATCACAGTATCACCAGGATTGGAAGAGACCCCAAGGACCATCAAGTCCAACCTGTCACCACAGACCTCATGACTAGACCATGGCACCAAGTGCCACATCCAGTCCCCTCTTGAACACCTCCAGGGATGCGGACTCCACCACCTCCCTGGGCAGCACATTCCAATGACCAACAACTCTCTCAGTGAAGAACTTTCTCCTCACCTCCAGCCTAAACTTCCCCTGGCACAGTTTGAGACTGTGTCCTCTTGTTCTGGTGCTGGTTGCCTGAGAGAAGAGACCAACCCCTTCCTGGCTACAACCACCTTTCAGGGACCTCAGGCAATGAGGTCACCCCTGAGCTTCCTCTTCTCCAGGCTAAGCAACCCCAGCTCCCTCAGCCTCTCCTCACAGGGCTGTGCTCCAGACCCCTCCCCAGCCTCATTGCCCTTCTCTGGACACCTTCCAGCAACTATCTTACGATCTTAGACATCTTTCCTAACCTTAATGGTTCTGTGATTCTCTAAGAAGCCGCAGAAGTCACTGAGAACCCTAACCCCCCCACCCCCCCAGTTTTCTCATGCCAGGCTTTGAAGGGGCCGAGGTGCTGAGGGCAGAGGGTGCAGCCCCTGAGCTGAGGTAGGGCAGGTGGCAGGGGGGCTCAGGTGTCAGCTGACAGTGGGCTAGAACGTGGCACCAGGCTGAACAGCTGCACTTGGAGATCAAAGAGCTCCTGCAGAAAGGCAAGAGGCAGAGAGTCACCTCCATGCTTGATTTACAGCCTCCTCAATCACAACAGGCCACACGGGATCAGCCTTTCGTTAGATCCCTGCAGATTCACCTCCCTGAGAGCCTTTTCCTGCTGAGCTGTCCCCAGGGTGCAAAGGCTGCAGAGAAGCAGAGTGTAGATGTGAGAGCAGTTTGGTTAGCACTTACAAGTCGCATCCTTCTTTGAACTGCAGCACGCCCAAACAGCTCAGCCTGGGCTCCACCGGGAGTGGGACTCTGGATGACAGCAACCTGCCCCCCAAAGCAAACCAAAGCAGGGAGCACAACAGGGCAAGGTGAGTTAGGTAATGGTTGGGTGGCCTTAAAGGTCATTTCCAAACAAAACCAACTCAATGATTTGGTGCCAGGTCCAGCTGGAGAGCTGTAACCAGTGGAGTCCCTCAGGGATCAGTGCTGGGTGCAGTCCTGTTCAACATCTTCATCAATGGCATTGATGAGGGCACAGACAGACAGAGTCTGCTCAGCAGGTTTGCTGATGACACCAAACTGGGAGGCTTGGCTGAGACACCTGAAGGCTGTGAGGCCATTCAGAGACTTGGACAGACTGAGGAACCCAGTGAGGCTCAACAAGGAGAAGTGCAGAGTCCTGCACCTGGGGAGGAAGAATAAACTGCAGCAGGACAGGCTGGGAGGAAGTTGTTCACCATGAGAGTGGTGAAGCCCTGGAATGGGTTGTCCAGGGAGGTGGTTGAGGCCCCATCCCTGGAGGTGTTTAAGCCCAGGCTGGATGAGGCTCTGGCCAGGCTGATCTAGTGTGGGGTGTCCCTGCCCATGGCAGGGGGGTTGGAGCTGGATGATCCTTGTGGTCCCTTCCAACCCTGACTGATACTATGATACTATCTGCTGGAGAGCAGCCCTGGGGAGAAGGACCTGGGAGTGCTGGTGGGCAACAAGTTCTGCACGGGACAGCAATGTGCCCTGGGGGCCAAGAAGGCCAATGGGGTCCTGGGGTGCATTCAGAGGAGTGTGTCCAGCAGATCCAGGGAGGTTCTCCTCCCCCTCTACTCTGCCCTGCTGAGACCTCACCTGGAATATTGCAGCCAGCTCTGGGCTCCCCAGGTCAGGAGGGACAGGGATCTGCTGGAGAGAGTCCAAGGGAGGCTACAAGGATGCTGAAGGGACTGCAGCACTGCCTGGGGAGGAGAGGCTGAGAGCCCTGGGGCTGTTCAGTCTGGAGAGGAGAAGGCTGAGAGAGGATCTGATCAATGTCTATCAATAGCTGAGGGCTGGGGGTCAGGAAGGAAGGGACAGGGACAGCCTCTGCTCACTGTGCCCTGGGACAGGACAAGGGGCAAGGGATGGAAACTGCAGCACAGGAGGTTCCATCTCAACATGAGGTGGAAATTCTTTCATGTGAGGGTCCCAGAGCCCTGGAGCAGGCTGCCCAGAGAAGTTGTGGAGTCTCCTTCTGTGGAGCCTTTGCAGCCCTGTCTGGCTGTGTTCCTGTGTGACCTGTGCTGGATTCTATGCTCCTGCCCTGGCAGGAGGATCACCAGAGGTCCCTTCCAACCTCTCACATCCTGTGATCCTGTGCTCTCCTCTGTTTGGGTCCCATTGTCTCTCCCTGTGCCTGGAGTCATGTCCTGGTTATTCCATCCCGTGGCTGCTCCTGCTGGAAATTGATTTTTGCTGCTTTCATTTATTACAAAGCTTTTAACAACCTGCCCTTCCTCCAGCTTGAAAACAGTCATTCTTTCTGCTTTTTTTTTCCTTCCCCCTTTCTCTTATCCAAACCCTCCCTTATTTTGATTTTCAGCTCCCACTTGAAGTATTGACTGCAAAACAACCCAGGCTGGCCCAAACCAATCCAAGCTATTCTGAGCATGAACAAAGAGCAGATTAAAAGGGAGCATCATTAGCTAACCTTTCAACGATTTCCTTAGAGCTACTCTTGAAGTCCTGGATTCTCTATGATCTTTGTCCAAGAAAAGTCACCAGTGACCCTCATGAGATTTATTTAGGGATGCAGATTGCAGCACAAAGCTAAGAGGGGAGCTTCTGGGAGCCGTGGAGCTCTGTTACAGGTGAGCATTTACATCCAGCAACAGCCAGAGGGGCTGCTGAACGAGCCTGCACCCAGCTGGGTTGAACTTCCCTAGGGTAATGCTAAGTTCTGAGTGGAGATAAGACACAGCCTCAAAGGAAATGACTTCTTTGTTCATAAGAACCCCCTGAGGAGGGTTTCATCTAGGTCAGTTGCCCATGTGTATGGCCTGAAGACCAGTTCTAGCCGAGGTAAATTATGACCTGCAAAATGACTTTACCAGGAGGGTGGTGGAACACTGGCACAGGTTGCCCAGGGGGGTGGTTGAGGTCCCATGCCTGGAGATCTTCAAGGTGAAGCTGGACAGGGCTCTGGGCAACCTGATCTAGTTGGGGATGTCCATGCTGAGTGCAGGGGGTTGGACTGGATGGGCTTTGGAGGTCCCTTCCAAGCCAGACCATTCCATGACCTCCAGCCCTTTCCAGCTGACCTCCAGCCCTTTCCAGCTGACCTCCAGCCCTCCCTGCCCCACATTTTCCATGGTGCTAATACAGCTTCCCCCTGCAGGTCTTAAATTCCCAGGAAGTCGACACTGTGCTCTGCTGCACCTCTAAAACTCTGATGTGTTCTGATTATTGCTTGGAGTCTTCTCTCACCACTACTTAAGTGAACACATCCTGGCTCTTTACTGGGAGGGTGGTGGAACAGGTTGCCCAGGGAGGTGGTTGAGGCTCCCTCCCTGGAGCAGTTCAAGGTGAGTCTGGACAGGGCTCTGGGCAACCTGATCCAGTGGAGGATGTCCCTGCTGAGTGCAGAGGGTTGGACTGGATGAGCTTTGGATGTCCCCTTCTGGCCCAGGCCATTCTGTGACTCAGGCTGAGTCCAGGGCCAGAGCAGCAGTTCCCTGGGTGCTGGGAATCTGAACAATGTGACTGCAGCACACAGGATCAGAGAATGTGTTGGGTTGGAAATGACCACGTGTTGGAAAGGATCATCAAGCCCAACCATCAACCCAACACCTCCATGTGCCCAGGTTTCTGGAACATCTCCAGGGATGGGGACTCCACCACCTCTCTGGGCAGCCTGGTCCAGTCCCTGACCACTCTTGCAGCAAAGAATTTTTCCCTAAACCTCCCCTGGCACAACTTGAGGCTTTTTCTTCTCATCCTATCACCTGACAGTAGAGAGAAGAGCCCAACCCCCACCTGGCTCCAACCTCCTCTCAGGGAGCTGTAGAGAGCAATGAGGTCTCCCTCAGCCTCCTCTTCTCCACACTAAACACCCCCAGCTCCCTCAGCTGCTCCTCCCCAGCCCTGTTCTCCAAACCCTTCCCCAGCTTTGTTGCTCTTCTCTGGACCTGCTCCAGCCCCTCAATGTCCTTCTGGGAGTAGAGGGCCCCAAACCTGAACCCAGCACTCAAGCTGTGGCCTCAGCAGTGCTGAGCACAAGGGGACAGTCCCTGCCCTGCTCCTGCTGCCCACACCACTGCTGCTCCAAGCCAGGCTGCTGGTGGCCTTCTTGGCCACCTGGGCACAACCTGACTCATCTTCAGCCAGCTGCCAACCAGCACCCCCAGGTCCTCTCCACGCTGCCCCAAGCCTGGAGCAGTGCCTGGGGTTGTTGATGCAGCAACACAATGCACTGCTCAGAAGCATCCAGCCCACACTGGTGTATGCCCCAGAGTCCTGCAGGAAAACCTCCACCAGCTCAGGTGAGGAAGATGCAGGAGCACACCCAATGGCAATACAGCTTCCACTTCTCTCTTGCAATTCATGGTGTCGAGAGTCCAACCTTGACCTCTCTCACTGAAGCTGAGCTGCAGTTTGCAGTCTAAGAGCCAGCCAAGCCTGGTTCTCCTCTCAAAGCCAAACAAGCCTGGGGATGGCTTTTCACAGGCTCACAGGATGCCAGGGGTCAGAGGGACCCAAAGAAATCTTCCAGTCCAACCCCACTGCCAGAGCAGGAGCACAGAATCCAGCACAGGTCACACAGGAACACATCCAGACAGGGCTGCAAAGGCTCCAGAGGAGACTCCACAACCTCTTTGGGCAGCCTGCTCCAGGGCTCTGGGACCCTCACATGAAAGAAGTTCCTCCTGGTGTTGACATGGAACCTCCTGTGCTGCAGCTTACATCCATTGCCCCTTGTCCTATCACAGGGAGCAAATGAGCAGAGCCTGTCCCCTCCCTCCTAACCCCCAGCCCTCAGATATTGATGAACATTTATTAGATCCCCTCTAAGTCTTCCCTTCTCCAGACTGAACAGCCCCAGGGCCCTCAGCCCCTCCTCACCAGGCAGTTCTCCAGTCCCCTAATCATCCTCCTTGCCCTCTGCTGGAGCCTCTCCAGCAGATCCCTGTCCCCCTTGAACTGGGCAGCCCAAGAGGGCTTTCGCCTTGCTGTGAGCAGCAGCTTGCTGAGGAGCAGGCAAAGATCAGCACCACAGAGTGCAACAGCACAGGCATCAGTCAGCAGCCTCTGTGGCACCAAAGCCTTGCTGAAGCAAGGTGCTGAAAAGTTGGGTTCAAAGGCCAACTTCTTAAGTCCTGAAGGGTTTGAGGTTTAGGGTTTTTTTCCCCTCCTGATTTTTCTTCTCCTCTCTGGTCAGTTAGTACTGTACCAGAATAATGAAAGGAAGAAGCTTTCATGCTGGGGGGAGGTGTGTGGGAATTATTTACTGAGGAAGAGGAGAAACCTTTGAAACCTTTGATCACAGCCAGCTCTGGGTACCCAACACTCTTGCAGGGCTGCCTCTGCTTTGCCACCTGTGATGGTTTAAGGCCACATGAGGATTAAACACCCATGCATAAAGTAAAACTTCCACCTGCATGCACACACAGCTCACAGGATGTGAGGGGTTGGAAGGGACCTCTGGAGACCTTCTAGTCCAACTCCCCTGCCAGAGCAGGAGCATAGAACCCAGCACAGGTCACACAGGAACACAGCCAGACAGGGCTGCAAAGGCTCCACAGAAGGAGACTCCACAACCTCTCTGGGCAGCCTGCTCCAGGGCTCTGGCACCCTCACAGTCAAGAAGTTCCTCCTCATGTTGAGGTGGAACCTCCTGTGCTGCAGTTTCCATCCCTTGCCCCTTGTCCTATCCCAGGGCACAGTGAGCAGAGGCTGTCCCTGTCCCTTCCTTCCTGACCCCCAGCCCTCAGCTATTGATAGACATTGATCAGATCCCTCTCAGCCTTCTCCTCTCCAGACTGAACAGCCCCAGGGCTCTCAGCCTCTCCTCCCCAGGCAGTGCTGCAGTCCCTTCAGCATCCTTGTAGCTCTTCCCTGGACTCTCTCCAGCAGATCCCTGTCCCTCCTGACCTGGGGAGCCCAGAGCTGGCTGCAATATTCCAGGTGAGGTCTCAGCAGGGCAGAGTAGAGGGGGAGGAGAACCTCCCTGGATCTGCTGGCCACACTCCTCTGAATGCACCCCAGGATCTCCTTGGCCTTCTTGGCCCCCAGGGCACATCACATTGCTGTCCCATGCAGAACTTGCTGCCCACCAGCACTCCCAAGTCCCTCTCCACAGGGCGCCAGCAGATCCCCTCCCAGCCTGTCCTGCTGCAGTTTGTTCTTCCTGCCCAGATGCAGCACTCTGCACTTCTCCTTGTTGAACCTCCTTGGGTTCCTCTGTGCCCAGCTCTCAGTCTGTCCAAGTCTCACTGAAATGTCCATGTGAGCTCTGTGGGAGCAGAAGGAGCGATTCAGAGGATGCTGAAATGGAATTACATCATGCAGCCATTAGAAGGAAGGACTCTGCAGCTCCCAGAGAACCTGGCACAGCATTAAAAGCCTGTCAGGCTTGACCACCCAGTAAATGAAGGGGAGGAAGAAGAGAAAAACACCAAAGCACAGCAAAAATACAGACCTGGGAGAGGATTTCTAGTGTGCTTTTGCATTCCTCTTTGATCTAAAATAGAAGTAGCACTCTGGCAGTGCACCTGAGAGAAAAGAGGGGAAGGGTGGCCAGCAGGCTGAGCCCAGCAGTTTGCTTGTCCCCCACACCCAGAGGGGTTCCTGCAGAATCCTCTCCTCTTCAAGGACATCCCTGTTGTGGTGTGTTTGAGTCCAAGGTTCAAGCTCCAAGTACAAGGTTGGAGAAGCTCTGCAGAGCTGATCCTGAAAGCTTTTGCAATGGAAGTCCCAACCAAGCATCACAGAGTAGCATTCAGGTTGGAAGAGAGCCTCAGGATCACCAAGTCCAACCCAGAACCCTACACTGCAAGGGTCACCCCTAAACCACAGTCCCAAGCATCACATCCAAACCACCTTTAAGCATCTTGGGGCCTCCACCACGTCCCTGGGCAGCACATTCCAATCCTCTTGCCATGAAAAAATGTTTCCTATTATCCAGTCTAAACCTACCCAGTGGCAGCTTGAGGCCATTCCCTCTTGTTCTGTCACTAATTATCTGTGATAATTAACTGTGTTCCAACCTTCAGCTGAAGCCTGTCTCAAGCTCCTGCTCAGAGACTCTTTTAGGGGAAAGGAGGAAGCTGTATTTCACAGAATCACAGAATCACCAAGGCTGGAAGAGACCTCAAAGATCATCCAGTCCAACCTGTCACCACAGACCTCATGACTAAACCATGGCTCCAAGTGCCATGTCCAATCTCCTCTTGAACACCTCCAGGGATGGTGACTCCACCACCTCCCTGGGCAGCACATCCCAAGGGCCAACAACTCTCTCAGTGAAGAACTTTCTCCTCACCTCCAGCCTAAACTTCCCCTGGCACAGCTTGAGACTGTGTCCTCTTGTTCTGGTGCTGCTTGCCTGGGAGAAGAGACCAACCCCTTCCTGGTTACAACCTCCCTTCGGGGAGTGGTAGAGACCAATAAGGGCTGACCAGCTTTAATGGCAATGAGACTAGGGAGAGGTCTGGAGCACAGCCTTGTGAGGAGAGGCTGAGGGAGCAGAAGAGGAGGCTCAGGGGAGACCTTCTTCATCTCTCCCAAGCAAAGCAGAACAGCCAGAGATCAGAAGAGAAGAGGGAAGAATTGTTCTGGTACAGTTCCTCTTCTTCTAGAATAATCCTTTGTTTCCTTTGCACACCCAAGAGTGATTTGTTCATATGCTTTCTACTTTTCTGCTCAACACCTGTAACTGAATTTTAAAGGCATAGCCTAAAACCACCACTGCCTCAGCCCCTGCTCAGCCTTTAGCCACCACCTCAGCCCCTGCTCAGCCTTTAGCCACCGCCTCGGCCCCTGCTCAGGCTTTAGCCACCGCCTCGGCCCCTGCTCAGCCTTTAGCCACCGCCTCAGCCCCTGCTCAGCCTTTAGCCACCGCTTCAGCCTCTGCTCAGCCTTTAGCCACCGCCTCAGCCCTGCTCAGCCTTTAGCCACCGCCTCAGCCCCTGCTCAGCCTTTAGCCACCGCCTCAGCCCCTGCTCAGCCTTTAGCCACCGCCTCAGCCCCTGCTCAGCCTTTAGCCACCGCCTCGGCCTCTGCTCAGCCTTTAGCCACCGCCTCAGCCCCTGCTCAGCCTTTAGCCACCGCCTCAGCCCCTGCTCAGCCTTTAGCCACTGCCTCGGCCCCTGCTCAGGCTTTAGCCACCGCCTCGGCCCCTGCTCAGCCTTTAGCCACCGCCTCAGCCTCTGCTCAGCCTTTAGCCACCGCCTCGGCCCCTGCTCAGCCTTTAGCCACTGCCTCAGCCCCTGCTCAGGCTTTAGCCACCGCCTCAGCCCCTGCTCAGCCTTTAGCCACCGCCTCAGCCTCTGCTCAGCCTTTAGCCACCGCCTCAGCCCCTGCTCAGCCTTTAGCCACCGCCTCAGCCCCTGCTCAGCCTTTAGCCACCGCCTCGGCCTCTGCTCAGCCTTTAGCCACCGCCTCAGCCCCTGCTCAGCCTTTAGCCACCGCCTCAGCCCCTGCTCAGCCTTTAGCCACTGCCTCGGCCCCTGCTCAGGCTTTAGCCACCGCCTTGGCCCCTGCTCAGCCTTTAGCCACCGCCTCAGCCTCTGCTCAGCCTTTAGCCACCGCCTCAGCCCTGCTCAGCCTTTAGCCACCGCCTCAGCCCCTGCTCAGCCTTTAGCCACCGCCTTGGCCCCTGCTCAGGCTTTAGCCACTGCTTCAGCCTCTGCTCAGCCTTTAGCCACCGCCTCAGCCCCTGCTCAGGCTTTAGCCACCGCCTCAGCCCCTGCTCAGCCTTTAGCCACTGCTTCAGCCTCTGCTCAGCCTTTAGCCACCGCCTCGGCCCCTGCTCAGCCTTTAGCCACCACCTCAGCCTCTGCTCAGCCTTTAGAATACATAGAATACATAGAATACATAGAATAAACCAGGTTGGAAGAGACCTTCAAGATCATCGCGTCCAACCCATCAACCAATCCAACTCCGCCCAAGCAACTAACCCACAGCACCAAGTACCCCGTCAAGTCTTCTCCTAAAAACCTCCAGTGATGGTGACTCCACCACCTCCCCAGGCAGCCCATTCCAATGTGCAATCACTAAATTCACTCAGCCCCTGCTCAGCCTTTAGCCACCGCCTCAGCCCCTGCTCAGCCTTTAGCCACCGCCTCAGCCTCTGCTCAGCCTTTAGCCACCGCCTCGGCCCCTGCTCAGCCTTTAGCCACCGCCTCGGCCCCTGCTCAGCCTTTAGCCACCGCCTCAGCCCCTGCTCAGCCTTTAGCCACCGCCTCAGCCCCTGCTCAGCCTTTAGCCACCGCCTCAGCCCCTGCTCAGCCTTTAGCCACCGCCTCAGCCTCTGCTCAGCCTTTAGCCATCGCCTCAGCCCCTGCTCAGCCTTCAGCCACCGCCTCGGCCCCTGCTCAGCCTTTAGCCACCGCCTCGGCCCCTGCTCAGCCTTTAGCCACCGCCTCAGCCCCTGCTCAGGCTTTAGCTACTTTTTCACTGTGAGGTTGCTGCAGCCCTGGGGCAGGCTGCCCAGAGAGGTTGTGGAGTCTCCTTCCCTGGAGACTTCCAAACCCCTCCTGGATGCATTGCCGTGTGACCTGCCCTGGGTGCTCCTGCTCTGGCAGAGGGGTTGGCCTGGATGATCTTCAGAGCTCCCTTCCAGCCCCAACCTCTCTGTGCTGCTGTGATTCTCTGATGTTAGCCTGCATTCTTCACCTCACTTGGACCAAGCCAGCTTCACACCAGCATGGGCTCCAGCTCAGAGTCTGTGCCTCTGCTGTGTTTGTTCTGAGCTTTCATCACCAGGTTGGAGCGAGAGGAACCTCTGACACTGGTTTCAACCCAGGTGGCTCTGCACTGAACTTGAACAGCTTTGCTGCTTCTAATCCCCTCCACTGATTTCCAGGCATGTTTTTGAAATGTTAAATGATTTAGATCCTTCCTTTGGAACAAAGGAGCTGGCACAGGGCCTTCTCACAGCACCACCAAGCTGCTGCAAGCACAGAGGAGCCTGGAAGAAGGTTGTGTTGGATCCATGAACTGAGTTGATGTCTCCATAGCAGTGCCTGACAGCCAGAGAAAGAGGCTGGCAACAAACACACTTGTAGTGGAGGCTCACAGCTGTGCAGCAGGTGACCAGGTGACTGCAGCAGCACAGGCTGGGAGGGGATCTGCTGGAGGGCAGCCCTGGGGAGAAGGACCTGGGAGTGCTGGTGGGCAGCAAGTTCTGCATGGGACAGCAATGTGCCCTGGGGGCCAAGAAGGCCAATGGGATCCTGGGCTGCATTCAGAGGAGTGTGTCCAGCAGATCCAGGGAGGTTCTACTCCCCCTCTACTCTGCCCTGCTAAGACCTCACCTGGAATATTGCAGCCAGCTCTGGGCTCCTCAGTTCAGGAGGGACAGGGATCTGCTGGAGAGTCCAAGGGAGGCTACAAGGATGCTGAAGGGACTGCAGGAGGAGAGGCTGAGAGCCCTGGGGCTGTTCAGTCTGGAGAGGAGAAGAACTGAGAGGGATCTGATCAATGTCTATCAATAGCTCAGAGCTGGGAGTCAGGAAGGAAGGGACAGGGACAGCCTCTGCTCACTGTGCCCTGGGATAGGACAAGGGGCAAGGGATGGAAACTGCAGCACAGGAGGTTCCATCTCAACATGAGGAAGAACTTCTTGACTGTGAGGGTCCCAGAGCCCTGGAGCAGGCTGCCCAGAGAGGTTGTGGAGTCTCCTTCTGTGGAGCCTTTGCAGCCCTGTCTGGCTGTGTTCCTGTGTGACCTGTGCTGGATTCTGTGGTCCTGCTCTGGCAGGGGCTTGGACTGGAAGGTCTCCAGAGGTCCCTTCCAACCCCTCACATCTGTGATCCTGTGACCAAAGCTTCTCACCCAGCGTTCCCAGGGTGCACAAGGGCAGGGAAGTCACAGTCAGGCCTGGTCTGGGCAACATTTCTTTTTCTGCACCTTCTTCCCTGGAAAGAATTCCTGCAGCACAGTGTTGCTGTCAGTCACTGGGGCTTGTCTGCAGGCAGCCAGCCTCAGAAGAACAAAAGTCCTTAAAGAATTCACAAGTAGCTTTGTGATGTTAATGAACCTTCTGTCAGCAGAGGGAGAAGAGCCAGATCCAGGATGTGCCCTGGCTGCAGATGCCAGAGTTGAGCACTTTTGTTTCCATCCCTTGATTCTGCATTGTGATGCTTTCTGCTATTTACTCAGGAGTGCTAAAGTCACCCCCGTGCAGTACTTAGTGATCCTGGCTTTTTCCATTAAGGCTCCATCCCCAACAAGCACACTCAGGAGCAGGGAGGCAACGCTGCTCTTCAACACAATGTGCACAGGAATCAGCTTGTGATGGGGCTCTGCCTCACCACTGAGTGCTCAGCACTGCTGAGCCTGCTTCTCCAATACTGGGTTCAGGTTTGGGGCCCCCACTCCAAGAAAGACACTGAGGAGCTGGAGCAGGTCCAGAGAAGGGTAACAAAGCTGGGGAAGGGTCTGGAGAACAGGGCTGGGGTGGAGCAGCTGGGGGAGCTAGGGTTTAGTGTGGAGAAGAGGAGGCTGAGGGGAGACCTCATTGCTCCCTACATCTGCCTGAGAGGAGGCTGGAGCCAGGTGGGGGTTGGGCTCTGCTCCCTAGTAAGAAGTAGTAGGATGAGAGCAAATGGCCTCAAGCTGCACCAGGGCAGGTTTAGGTTGGACATTAAAAGAAACTTCTTCCCTGAAAGGGTTCTCAAAGCCTGGCCCAGGCTGCCCAGGGAGGTGGCTGAATCCCCATCCCTGGAGGAGTTTCAGAGCCCAGCAGCCTCCCCGGAGCCCAGCAGCCTCCCCGGAGCCTCCCCAGAGCCCAGCAGCCTCCCCGGAGCCTCCCTGGAGCCTCCCCGGAGCCCAGCAGCCTCCCCGGAGCCCAGCAGCCTCCCCGGAGCCTCCCCAGAGCCCAGCAGCCTCCCCGGAGCCTCCCTGGAGCCTCCCCGGAGCCCAGCAGCCTCCCCGGAGCCCAGCAGCCTCCCCGGAGCCTCCCTGGAGCCTCCCCGGAGCCCAGCAGCCTCCCCGGAGCCCAGCAGCCTCCCCAGAGGCAGTGCAATGGGTGTGCTGTGAGCTAAACCAGCAGCTGGCAAAGGCAGAGCCCAGCGATCTCCAGTAGCTTACAGATGCTGTGTTGGAACCCAGGTGGCAGAGCCCGGGAAGGAGTGCGAAAGAGCCAGCAGAGAGGTTCCTGCCATGCTGTGGGCCCCGGGGGGAGGGGGGAGCAGGCAGGCAGGAGCTCGACCAGCTCCACTAGATGGCAACAGGCAGCGTGAGCAGCTCCCGGGTCCTGCTCTCTGACTTCACCCCCCCGCCTCCTGCTCGATGGCAAACCGGCACTGATCCTCCAGATGAGACAGGGAAAGGCTTCTTGTCCCTGGCCGTCTCACCACCGAACCAGAGCAGTGCGCTGCCAGACCTGCACAGGCCGAGAGCTGGGCAGGGAGAAACCGAAGGGAGTTCAACAAGGGCAAGGAGAGAGGCTGGCACCTGGGAAAGAACAACCCCAGGTATCAGTACAGGTTGGGACTGACCTGTGGAGAGCAGTGAAGGGGAAAAGGACCTGGGGGTCCTGGTGGATGGGAGGTGACCATGAGCCAGCAATGTGCTCTGGTGGCCAAGAAGGCCAAGGGCATCCTGGGGTGGATTAGAAGGGCTGTGGTCAGTAGGTCAGAGAGGTTCTCCTCCCCCTCTGCTCTCCTCTCCCCCTGGTGAGGCCACATCACAGCATCACAGTATCACCAAGGTTGGAAGAGACATCAAAGATCATCAAGTCCAACCTGTCACCACAGACATCGTGACTCAGACCATGGCACCAAGTGCCATGTCCAATCCCCTCTTGAACACCTCCAGGGGTGGTGACTCCACCACCTCCCTGGCCATCCCAGTGGCCAACAACTCTCTCTGTGTAGAACTTCTTCCTAACCTCCAGCCTCAACCTCCCCTGGTGCAGCTTGAGACTGTGTCCTCTTGCTCTGGTTCCGGTTGCTAAAGAGAAGAGACCAACCCCCTCCTGGCTACAACCTCCTTTCAGGTAGTTGTGGAGAGCAAGAAGGTCTCCCCTGAGCCTCCTCTTCTCCAGGCTAAGCAACCCCAGCTCCCTCAGCCTTTCCTCGTAGGGGTTGTACTCAAGGCCTCTCATCAGCCTTGTTGCACACTGTGTTGGGTTAGGAACTGGCTGGAGGCTGAGCCCAGAGAGTGGTGGGGAATGGTGCCACAGCCAGCTGGCAGCCAGGCACCAGTGGTGTCCCCCAGGGATCAGTGCTGGGTCCCATCCTGTTCAATATCTTCATTGATGATCTGGAGGAGGGCATTGAGTCCATCAGCAGTGAATGTGCAGATGACACCAAGCTGGGGGCAGGAGTTGATCTGTTAGAGGCTAGGAGAGCTCTGCAGAGGGACCTGGACAGGCTGGACAGAAGGGCAGAGTCCAAGGGCAGGAGATTGAACACATCCAAGTGCCAGGTTCTGCACTTTGGCCACAGCAACCCCAGGCAGAGCTACAGGCTGGGGTCAGAGTGGCTGAGAGCAGCCAGGCAGAGAGGGACCTGGGGGTATTCTATTCTATTCTCACCTCCTCCCTGGAGGTGTTCGTAGCCACACAGACATGGCACCTGGGGAGGAGAGTTAGTGGGCATGGTGGTGCTGGGTTGCTGGTTGGACTAGATGGTCTTAGAGGGCTTTTCCAGCTAGAATAGAATAGAATAGAATAGAATAGAATAGAATAGAATAGAATAGAATAGAATAGAATAGACCAGGTTGGAAGAGACCTTCAAGATCATCATGTCCAACCTATCATCCAACACCACCTAATCAACTAAACCATGGCACCAAGCACCCTATCAAGTCTCCTCCTGAACACCTCCAATGGTGATGATGATGCTATGCAACCAAGCTCTCTGCTTTTACTGCAGGCTGTGCTCCCCACTGCAGGCAGAGCTGCTAAATAGATTGCCTTTGATCTCATCTTTGACCAGATCCACTCCTGAACTTCAGCAGAGCTCTTTCAGAGCAGCACCTGCCCAGA
Organism: Dryobates pubescens; assembly: GCF_014839835.1. Classification (NCBI taxonomy): domain Eukaryota; kingdom Metazoa; phylum Chordata; class Aves; order Piciformes; family Picidae; genus Dryobates; species Dryobates pubescens. The sequence continues at coordinate 17,711,445 of NC_071612.1, read as the reverse complement.
TGACAGCAGAATCAAGACCCAAGACATTAGCATTTCCTTAATTGGAGCACTGGCTGTTTGTCCCTGGGTGCAAGAACTGTAAATGAGCAGACAAATGCCTTCCTAAAAATAGCCCCAGTGCAGCATTAGCAGCACTTCTGCCCCAGCCTGCTCTCCTGCTCATTAAAAATGTATCAGGCATGAAATCCAGCCTCCTACAAGGCAAGCCAGGAGCCAGTCCCTGCCCCGAGGAGCTGACTTACAGCAGCTCTCACACAGAGACTGTGGCCAGGCAACCAGCACCAGAACAAGAGGACACATTCTCAAGCTGTGCCAGGGGAAGTTTAGGCTGGAGGTGAGGAGAAATTTCTTCACTGAGAGAGTTGTTAGCCATTGGAATGTGCTGCCCAGGGAGGTGGTGGAGTCACCATCCCTGGAGAGGTTCAAGAGGGGATTGGATGTGGCACTTGGAGCCATGGTTTAGTTAGTCAGGAGGTGTTGGGTGAGTGGTTGGACTTGATGATCTCTGAGGTCTTTTCCAACCTTATTGATTCTATGATTCTATGACATGCAGCCTGTGTGCTGCTCCCTGTCAGAGGGAGACAAGTGCCAGGAGGGTGAAGTGACACACAGAGAGGTGAAAGCTAGAGCAGGATCAGCAGGGCAAGAAAGAGCCTCAATGGCTTGGGTTTTTTTTTGGCTCCAGTACAGGCCTTGTGGTGTCCTAAAGGATGGAAGTAAGAGCCAGACCTGTTCCCTCATGGCCAAGAATGGCAATGGGCTTCTGGGGTGCACTAAGAGTAGTGTGGCCAGCAGGGCAAGGGGGGTTCTCCTCCCCCTCTACTCTGCCCTAGTGAAGCCACAGCTAGAATACTGCATCCAGTTCTGGGCTCCCCAGCTCAAGAGGGACAGGGAACTGATGGAGAGAGTCCAGCAGAGGCTGCAAAGCTGCCGAGGGGCCTGGAGCAGCTCTGTGCAAAGACTGAGAGCCCTGGAGGGGTTGAGACTGGAGAAGAGCAGCCCCAGAGGGGATTTGATCAATGCTCAGCAAGAGCTAAAGGGTGGAGGGGCAAGAGGCTGGGGCCAGACTCTTGTCTGTGGTGCCTAGAGACAGGACAAGGAGCAATAGGCACAAAATGGAACCCAGGAGGTTCCATCTGAACAGGAGGAGAAAATTCTTTGGTGTGAGGGTGCTGGAGGCCTGGAGCAGGTTGCCCAGAGAGGTTGTGGAGTCTTCTTCTCTGGAGACTTTCCAACCCCCCCATGCCATTGTGCTCCTGGGCAAGCTGCTGTGGGTGCCCTGCTGGAGCAAAGGGGTTGGACTGGATGCTCTCCAAGGGTCATGCAGTCCAAATACACTGCTGGGATTCTGTGTGATACTCTGTAGGCTCAGGGGAGACCTTCTTGCTCTCTCCAACTCCCTGCAGGGAGGTTGTAGCCAGCTGGGGGTTGGCCTCTTCTCCCAGGCAAGCAGCACCAGAACAAGAGGACACAGTCTCAAGCTGTGCCAAGGGAGGTTTAGGCTGGAGGTGAGGAGAAAGTTCTTCCCAGCAAGAGAGATTGGCCCTTGGGATGTGCTGCCCAGGGAGGTGGTGGAGTCACCATCCCTGGAGGTGTTCAGGAGGAGACTTGATAGGGGGCTTGGTTGCATGGTTTAGTTGATTAGGTGGTGTTGGATGATAGGTTGGATGCAATGATCTTGAAGGTCTCTTCCAACCTGGTCTATTTCAACCTGGTCTATTCTATTCTATTCTATTCTATTCTATTCTATTCTATTCTATTCTATTCCTGTTTCTACTCTATTCTATACTATTCTATTCTAATTCCTATTCTATTCTATTCTATTCTATTCTATTCTATTCTATTCTATTCTATTCTATTCTATTCTATTCTATTCTATTCTATTCTATTCTATTCTAATGTGGCCACTGCCAGCCTTGCTCTGAAGCGGTTTGTGCTGGGGGGTGCCAGCCCTTGACTCACTTTGCAAGCAGTCCCTTGGCCATGGTCCCACGAGCACATAATGTCATGGAAGCACACCTGGTACAAACCCATTTAAAATGCAGCTTCAGTGCAAGCTCAGAGGGCTGGAGCAGTGCTTCTGTGAAGGCAGGCTGAAAGAAATGGGAATGGGATGACCTCTGAGGTGTCCCTTGCAGCCCAGTGCAGTCTGTGTGTCTGCAGTCTCCCAGCCTCTGAGGCCTCACCAGCCAGCTCTGGCTGTGTCCCAGCCCCATGCTGCAGAACATTCATTTCATACAAACCTTGGTGCTTTTTGGTTTATTCATATTCTATTCTAAGGAGGTTTGCAATGTCCAGGGGATGACACAATGTGAGTTAATGTAAGAGACCCAGGAGCAGGAACCAGAAGGAGTCTGGCAGAGATCCCAATGCTATCAGCTCCAGGATTTCCTGCAGGCTTTTAGTCTGGGGCTGCACTGCCATCAGCAGGGTCATGGTCCCCTTGCCTCTGTCTCTCAGGCCTGCAGACTGCAAGGGTATGGAGGGCTGCACTTGGACTAAGGGGATACAGAATACAGAATGAACCAGGTTGGAAAAGGCCTCAGAGATCAAGTCCAACCTCTCACCCAACACCATCTGATCAGCTAAGCCATGGCACCAAGTGCCTCAGCCAGGCTCTTCCTAAACACCTCCAGGGAGGGTGACTCCACCACCTCCCTGGGCAGCACATCCCAAGGGCCAATCTCTCTTGCTGGGAAGAATTTCTTCCTAACCTCCAGCCTGAACCTCCCATGGCACAGCTTGAGACTGTGTCCTCTTGTTCTGGTGCTGGGTGCCTGGGAGAAGAGACCAACCCCCACCTGGCTACAACCTCCCTTCAGGGAGTTGCAGAGAGCAAGAAGGTCTCCTCTGAGCCTCCTCTTCTCCAGGCTAAGCAACCCCAGCTTCCTCAGCCTCTCCTCACAGGGCTGTGCTCCAGACCCCTCCCCACCTTTGTTGCCCTTCTCTGGACACCTTCCAGCATCTCAACATCTTTCCTAACCTGAGGAGCCCAGAACTGGACACAGGACTCAAGGTGTGGCCTCAGCAGTGCTGAGCACAGGGCACAAGGACTTCTCTGCTCCTGCTGGCCACACTCTCTCTGATGCAGGCCAGGATGCCCTTGGCCTTCTTGGCCCCCTGGCACACCTGGGTACATCAGAAAATGTCAGAATCATTTCCTGCTTTTGCAGTATTGTAGGAGGGCCCAGAGGATGCATTGCAACCCTGGTCCCACCAGGCATCACACTCTGGATCTCTTCACAGTTGCAGCTGACTACAAAGCAATTCCCTGCCATAAGTGGCTGGAGAAACCTTCCATTTCTTTTTTTTTCCTCCAGGCCAATTCCCTTGCACAGCAAACTTCCTGTTGGTTCTCTCTCTTTGGCAGCTAGGACAACAGGAGTTGTTTTATACAGAGCTGGCTGTGGGGTCAGGATCCAGTGGCAAAGGAAAAGGAAGAAAGAAAGATGTTATGGAGCACAGACTGACATTTGTGAAGCCAGGAAAAAACCAGCTACAGACAAGGAGAGACTGGGAAGAAACCCAAACCTGAGACATTTCCAACCCCCCATCCCCAGCAAGCTCCCAATGTGTTCTTCAGAAAGAAACTCTCTCAGAGGGTTCCAAAAGCTCTCCCAAACCCAGGCAGCAGCTTGCTTGGCAGCTGGCTAAGTCTGCTGCTTGGTTCCTGGGTGCCAGAGGAAGGTTTTTCACTGGTGACAGATTGTCTTCTGCTGGCAAAGAGAAGAGAGGGATGCTCCAGAGCTCCAGCATGCCTCCTGGCTTCACAGCCACCCAAAGGCCCCGAGAAGAGCTGCACTTGCAGCCAGACTAAACCACACTGATCTCCACAGATCTGCAGTGGAGGATTCATAGGGCAAGGAGCAAACTCTCCTAAGCTGGCAGGCAACAGCACACTGAGAGCTGCTCTGGAAACCTGCAGAGGAGGCTGCAGGGCAGAAGCAGAGCACTGGAGCCTGGCAGAGCTGGGCTTCCATATCACCCTGTCATAGAAACAGAGAATTGTTGTCAGGGCTGGAAGGGACCTCAAGGTTCAGCCAGTTCCAACCCCCTGCCATGGGCAGGGACACCTCACACTACAGCAGGTTGCTCACAGCCACATCCAGCCTGGCTGCAAACACCTCCAGGCAGGAGGCTTCCACCACCTCCCTGGGCAACCTGTGCCAGTCTCTCACCACCCTCATGGGCAACAACTTCTTCCTCACATCCAATCTCAATCTCCCCACTTCTAGTTTTGCTCCATGCCCCCAGTCCTATCCCCCCTTGACACCCTCAGAAGTCCCTCCCCAGCTTTCTTGGAGCCCCCTGCAGATACTGCAAGGCCACAATTAGGTCTCCTCAGAGCCTTCTCCTCTCCAGACTGCACAGCCCCAACTCCCTCACTCTGTCCTCACAGCAGAGCAGCTCCAGCCCTCTGCTCATCCTTGTGGCCCTTCTCTGGACACCTTCCAGCACCTCCAGATCCTTCCTGGCACAGAGGCTGCAGCACTGGACCCAGAGCTCCAGCTGTGGTCTCAGCAGAGTGGAGCAGAGGGGCAGAATCCCCTCCCTGGCCCTGCTGGCCACACTTCTCTTGCTGCAGCCCAGGCTCTGCTTGGCTCTCTGGGCTGCAGGTGCTCACTGCTGGCTCCTGTTGAGCTCCTCCTCCCCAAGCACCCCCAAGGCCTTTTCTTCAGGGCTGCTCTCCAGCCAGTCCCTGCCCTGCCATTCTCCCAGCCCCAGTGCAGGAAGGGGCCATGCTTTAGTCTCCCTGTCTGGCAGTACCTGTGCAGTTTGTACATGGAGAGCAGACAATCTTCTTCACCCCAGCAGTTTCCTTTGCCTCTCTTTCACCCTCTGCTCCGGTTCTGTTGGTGCACCTGGCACTTCTGGACACTTGGCCTTGCAAGCCCCTCAGCCAGATTAGTTTTAGCATCCTTTGGGGAAGGACAGAATGCAAGAGCTCAACAGCTTCTAGATAAGGAGACATTAATTTGTTTGCAGAGTGGCTCCATGAAAATGCAGTGAGCTGAGGCATGAGCAGGAAGCACTGTGGCAGGAGATTGACTTGGGCCAGAAGCTTTGCTGCCAGCTGTCTGGAAAGGAGGAAAGGATGGGAGGGAGATTAAGTAAAAAACATGAGTCAGGTCCAGGAAACCATCATCTATGGGTAGATGGACCAGAAAGGCCTAATTCTGCCTTAGTTCTAAAGTGGAGTGATGATACAGAAAACACTGAGGGCTGCTGCTGGCCAAGTGAGGCATCCAGCAGATCTAGGGAGGTTCTCCTCCCCCTCTACTCTGCCCTGCTGAGACCTCACCTGGAATAATGCAGCCAGCTCTGGGCTCCCCAGTTCAGGAGGGACAGGGATCTGCTGGAGAGAGTCTAAGAGAGGTTTACAGGTGTGATGAAGGGACTGGAACATGTCTGATGAGGAGAGGCTGAGAGCCCTGGGGCTGTTTAGTCTGGAGAGGAGAAGGCTGAGGGGGGATTTAATAAATGTCTAGAAATATCTGAGGGCTGGGGGTGAAGAGGGGGGGACAGGCTCTGCCCTGGGATAGGACAAGGGGGAAGGGATGGAAACTCCAGCACAGGAGTGTCCACCTCAACATGAGGAGGAACTTCTTGACTGTGAGGGTCCCAGAGCCCTGGAGCAGGCTGCCCAGAGAGGTTGTGGAGTCTCCTGCTCTGGAGACCCATCTGGCTGTGTTCCTGTGTGACCTGTGCTGGATTCTATGCTCCTGCTCTGGCAGGGAGGGTTGGACTGGAAGACCTCTGGAGGTCCTTTCCAACCCCTAACATCCTGGGATCAAGGATGGTGCAGACAGAGAACATGGGAGGAAGCAACAATCTGCTCTGGAGATAGCAAAGCAGTGACAAAGGCTGTGCTGAGAAACACATTTCCTGCATCCCTCCTGTTCTGAGAGAAACATTCAGGTTTTGCAGCACTAAACTTGGTGTGCTGGCTGGGGAGGCACCAGTGTGGTGCTTTGGCTGGGAAGGGAGATGGCACAGGAGAGCAGCTGGCAGAGGACTCCTCCAGTGCATCTGCAGGGAGGTGATCAATCATGCAGAGCTTCAGGGGTTAGGATTCCTGCCAAACCCTCAAAAAATGCTTGAAACTTGATAAGAAAGGAGGAAACAAAGCAAAAGGCACTGCTAGGTAAAGTCTACTTCTCTAACTTGGGCAGATTGATGAAACTAATAATGATCTGAGGGTCTGACAGCACTGATCACATTTATCACAGAGTAGATAAGACCTGAGGAAGAAGTTGTTCCCCATGAGGGTGGTGAGAGACTGGCACAGGTTGCCCAGGGAGGTGGTGGAAGCCTCCTGCCTGGAGGTGTTTGCAGCCAGGCTGGATGTGGCTGTGAGCAACCTGCTGTAGTGTGAGGTGTCGCTACCCATGGCAGGGGGGTTGGAACTGGCTGATCCTTGAGGTCCCTTCCAACCCTGACAATTCAGTGATTATCTGAGCAAATCAGCTTCCTGCTGGGCAAATTCACCTTGTTCAGTTGGGTCAGCTGGAGCACTCCTGTCCCTTGACCTGCCTGCTGCTACTACAGCTTCTACAGCTTGCTGTGGACTCCCAGTCTGGCACCAGTTAGCACCTTGTGTGGAGTTACATTGACAAGTCCTGCTTAGCCCTGTGCTTGACTGATCCTCCAGCCTTTAAGCAATGTTGCAGTGCTTGCCAGGCACAGAGATTCCCTCTCTGGCAGGCTGCAGCTTGGCAGTCAGAGCCCCTGAAAGAAAGTGTGAAATCAAAGAATCACAGAATTGTCAGGGTTGGAAGGGACCTCAAGGATCAGCCAGTTCCAAGCCCCCTGCCATGGCCAGGGACACCTCACACTACAGCAGGTTGCTCACAGCCACATCCAGCCTGGCTGCAAACACCTCCAGGCAGGAGGCTGCCACCACCTCCCTGGGCAGCCTGTGCCAGTCTCTCACCACCCTCATGGGCAACAACTTCTTCCTCACATCCAATCTCAATCTCCCCATTTCTAGTGTTGCTCCATCCCCCATAGTCCTATCCCTCCCTGACACCCTCAAAAGTCCCTCCCCAGCTTTCTTGGAGCCCCCTGCAGATACTGCAAGGCCACCAGAAGGTCTCCTGGGAGCCTTCTCTTCTCCAGGCTGAACAACCCCAACTCTGTCAGCAGAGCAGCTCCAGCCCTCTGCTCATCCTCGTGACCCCTCTCTGGACACCTTCCAGCACCTCCAGATCCTTCCTGGCACAGAGGCTCCAGCACTGGACCCAGAGCTCCAGCTGTGGTCTCAGCAGAGTGGAGCAGAGGGGCAGAATCCCCTCCCTGGCCCTGCTGGCCACACTTCTCTTGCTGCAGCCCAGACTCTGCTTGGCTCTCTGGGCTGCAAGTGCTCACTGCTGGCTCCTCTTGAGCTTCTCCCCCAGCACCCCAAGGCCTTTTCTTGAATCGCAATCCCAAACCAACCTCAGAGGCCAGAGCCTTGACTCTGGGCTCATTTGTTCTGCTACCAAGAGATTTTGTTTTTCCTGCTCTTTCTACACCCCCACTCTCAGGCTGACTCATCTGAGAATGGTACCCAGCACCTCTCTGCAGCCTGCTCTGGCCACCTAGGCTTGAGTGGCCACACATCTTTGTTGCATTTAAAGGCCAAATCCCGTAGAATTGGTTCAACATCCTCTTCCTTAGAAGAGCAGCAGACTTCAGCAGCCAAGATACTCAAGTGCAGGTCTGTTTAGCCTCAGGCCAGCACGTCCCATACCTGCCTTGCCTCCCAACTTGCTGCAGCTTGTGCTGTTTTCCTCTGTGGTCATGAAATGAAATAAAATTAAAGATCAATTTCACAGCCTGGAAGAAACAAACCTATAAATAAGTCGTTGTAAAAGCTGGAAGACAAGGCAGGAAGAAACAAAAGCTAAGCAACAAGAGGGGAGGCTGGGAATTTAATTGCAGAAGGAGAGAGAAGAAAAATAAAATGAGGGGGGGGAAAGAGAAGGCAAAAGGCAAAAGGGAAAAGGAAAAAAGGCAAAAGAAAAAAAAAAGTGAGAGAGGAAAAGAAAGAGAGAGAAAAAGAGAGAGTGAAAAAGAAAGAGAGAGAGAAAAAAAGAGAGAAAAAAGAGAGAGAGAAAAAAGAAAGAGGGGGAAAAGAAGATAAAAAGTAAGACAAGAAAGAGAAAAAAATAAAAAAGGAGAAAAAAAAGAAAAAAGAGAAAGGAAAAAGAGAGAGAAAAAGAGAAAGAGAGAGGAGAGAGAAAGAGAGAGAAAGAGAGATAAAGAGATAAAGAGAGAAAGAGAGAAAGAGAGAGAGAGAGAGAGAGAAAGAGAAAGAGAAAGAGAAAGAGAAAGAGAAAGAGAAAGAGAAAGAGAAAGAGAAAGAGAAAGAGAAAGAGAAAGAGAAAGAGAAAGAGAAAGAGAAAGAGAAAGAGAAAGAGAAAGAGAAAGAGAGAACAAGAGAGGGGCAAAAAGAGAGAGAGAAAAGAAAAAGGAAGAGAAAAAGAAAGATAAAAAGAAAGAAAAAAGAAACAAAAAAGAATGAGAATAAAGAGAAGAAAAGAAAGAGAAGAATAAAGAGAAGAAAAGAAAGAGAAGAAAAGAAAGAGAAGAAAAGAGAGAAAAAAAGAAAGAAAAAAGAGAAAACAAGAAAGAGAAAAAAGAAAGAGGAGGGAGAAAATGAAAGAAAACAGAGAAAAAGAGAAAGAGTGGGGAAGGAGAAGGGGAAGGGGAAGGGGAAGGGGAAGGGGAAGAAAGGGAAGGGGAAGAAAGGGAAGGGGAAGAAAGGGAAGGGGAAGAAAGGGAAGGGGAAGAAAGGGAAGGGGAAGAAAGGGAAGGGGAAGAAAGGGAAGGGGAAGAAAGGGAAGGGGAAGAAAGGGAAGGGGAAGAAAGGGAAGGGGAAGAAAGGGAAGGGGAAGAAAGGGAAGGGGAAGAAAGGGAAGGGGAAGAAAGGGAAGGGGAAGAAAGGGAAGGGGAAGAAAGGGAAGGGGAAGAAAGGGAAGGGGAAGAAAGGGAAGGGGAAGAAAGGGAAGGGGAAGAAAGGGAAGGGGAAGAAAGGGAAGGGGAAGAAGGCAAATTTGCTTTTGAATAGTTCTGGGAAAGAAAGGAAGTTCCAGATTTTCCTGGAAGCACTCCTGTGTCTTGGCAAAGGGGAGCCCATGTGTCTTAGGTCAGGTAGGAAGGTTAGTGCAGGTCAGAGCTCTGCAGCAGGGCTGGCATTGCCAGCAGGCAGTATCCAGACCTGTCTGGGCTCAGGCATGCTGGCAGCCCCTGAGCTTCAACCAGCACCACCTGCCACAGGGCATCTCTGGCCTGGCCTCAGAGCACAACTTCACCTGGGCCAGGAAATCTCTCTGCAGTGTCAGGTTAAGGGAATCACAGAATCATAGAGAATTAGGGGCTGGAAGGGCATCTGCCAGGCTCTGCTGTGCCCTGGACAAGGGAGGCTCAGGAGCCTTACGCTGTGGCTTTGCTACCTGGACTTCAGCAAGGCCTTGGACACCGTCCCCCAGCAAACTCCTGGCCACGCTGTCAGCCCCTGGCTTGGACAGCAGCACTCTGAGCTGGGTTAGCAACTGGCTGGAGGCTGAGCCCAGAGAGTGGTGGGGAATGGTGCCACAGCCAGCTGGCAGCCAGGCACCAGTGGTGTGCCCCAGGGATCAGTTCTGGGCCCCAGCCTGTTCAATATCTTCATTGATGATCTGGAGGAGGGCATTGAGTCCATCAGCAGTGAATGTGCAGATGACACCAAGCTGGGGGCAGGAGTTGATCTGTTAGAGGCTAGGAGAGCTCTGCAGAGGGACCTGGACAGGCTGGACAGATGGGCAGAGGCCAAGGGCAGGAGATTGAACACATCCAAGTGCCAGGTTCTGCACATTGGCCACAGCAACCCCAGGCAGTGCTACAGGCTGGGGTCAGAGTGGCTGAGAGCAGCCAGGCAGAAGGGGACCTGGGGGGAGTGGTGGACAGCAGCTGAACATGAGCCTGCAGTGTGCCCAGGGGGCCAAGGCCAAGGTCATCCTGGCCTGCATCAGGAAGAGTGTGGCCAGCAGGAGCAGGGAAGTCCTTGTGCCCTGTGCTCAGCACTGCTGAGGCCACACCTGGAGTCCTGTGTCCAGTTCTGGGCTCCTCAGGTTAGGAAAGATGTTGAGCTGCTGGAAGGTGTCCAGAGAAGGGCAACAAAGCTGGGGAGGGGTCTGGAGCACAGCCCTGTGAGGAGAGGCTGAGGGAGCTGGGGTTGCTTAGCCTGGAGAAGAGGAGGCTCAGGGGAGAGCTTCTTGCTCTCTCCAACTGCCTGAAGGGAGGTTGGAGCCAGGTGGGGGTTGGTCTCTTCTCCCAGGCAACCAGCACCAGAACAAGAGGACACAGTCTCAGGCTGTGCCAAGGGAGGTTTAGGCTGGAGGTTAGGAAGAAATTCTTCCCAGCAAGAGAGATTGGCCCTTGGGATGTGCTGCCCAGGGAGGTGGTGGAGTCCCCATCCCTGGAGGTGTTCAAAAAAGGCTTGGCTGAGGCGCTTGGTGCCATGGCTTTGTTGATTAGATGGTGTTGGGTGACGGGTTGGACTGGATGATCTCTGAGGTCTTTTCCAACCTGCTTAATTCTGTTCTATTTCATTCCACTTTCTTAAGACAGGGAGGTGCTGGACTCACCATCCCTGGAGCTGTTCAAGAAAACTGTGGCCATGGCACATTGGGACATGGTTTGATGGCTATGGTGGTGTTGGGCTGATGGTTGGACTGGATGATCTTGGAGGGCTTTTCCAACCTGCTGTAGTGTGAGGGGTCCCTGCCCATGGCAGGGGGGTTGGAACTGGATGCTCCTTGAGGTCCCTTCTAGCCCTGGCAGTTCTCTGATTCTATAACTGAAAATTTTTCATACATTTGATAAACAAACAAAAAGTTCTGTGAGCTTCACCAGATTCCTGTGAACCATAGAACTGTTTTGGTGGGGAAAGCCCTTTAAGAGCATTGAACCCAACCATACCTAAAGACTGGCAGAGGAGGTCAATCACTTCCCTGCTCCTGCTGGCTGCACCATTTTTGATCCAGGCCAGGATGCTTTTGGCCTTCTGGGCCACCTGGGCACACTCTGGCTGACCTTCAGGCAGCTGCCAATCAACACCCCCAGGTCCATGAAAGCAGCAGAAGGGTCTTGCCCAAAATGCAGGCTATTAATAACCACTGGTGACTGAAGAAGACAAAAAGGCCAACTCCCTGCTGCCAACCAGAAGATCCCTGCTAGCACCCACTACGTGCAGATCCTGCTTGAGGACTGCAGCTGCAGCCTTAGGACAGTGGAAGCAACAGGTCCAAAGGGTGAGGAAGAGGCAAATCCTGCTGTGACTGAATCCTTGCACAGAGCAATTCCTTTTTGCTGGTTCTCAATGTTTACTTTAGAGATTGAATACCAGATCTGCACCCAAGTGCAGCTCTGACTCTCCCTGAGCGTCACAGATAACTTATTAACCTGCCAGGGAGAATATTGTTTAACCTCAAATACAAAGCTGGGTTGTCTGACTTCTCCACTGCCTGCCTGCCTGGATGCCAAGTCAGGCTGAGCCTGTGTGCACAGACCTTGAAGTGTCTGCTCCCTCTGGGTGGGGAATTCTCCCCAGAGTACATATCCCAAGGGGTAAACAGTTGTTGCTGTTTTTACTGCTTGCTGAGTGAGTTTCCTTCATTGCTGACTCCCAACATGACAAAAACACAAAGAGGAACTCAGGAGGAGAGGTACCAAGACAGCAGCAACTCCTGTCTCTTTCCTTAGGGCAGTGAAGTGTCTCCAGTGGTTGAGGCTCTGAAACAGCAAGAGTTGATGTGCTCTGCTGAGCAAAGAGGCTCTGAAAGTCAGCTGCAAGGGACACTGAAAAGTCTTCTGTCTGACACAAGGATGTTTATTTTCATAGAATCAGAGAACTGTCAGGGCTGGAAGGGACCTCAAAGATCCTCCAGTTCCAACCCCCCTTGTCATGGGCAGGGACAGTTGCTGTCATTGGAGGTGTTCAGGAGGAGACGTGCTGGGGTGCTTGGTGCCATGGGTCAGTTGTTTAGGTGGTGTTGGATTGGTTAATGGGTTGGACACGATGATCTTGAAGGTCTCTTCCAACCTGGTTTATTCTATGTATGTATATGTATTCTATGTACAGCAGGTTTGCTCACAGCCACATCCAGCCTGGCTGCAAAAGCCTCCAGGGATGAGGCTTCCACCACCTCCCTGGGCAACCTGTGCCAGCCTCTCACCACCCTCACAGAGAAGAACTTCTTCCTAACATCCAATCTGAATCTCCCCATTTCTAGTTTTGCTCCATCCCCCCCAGTCCTATCATTCCCTGACACCCTCCAAAGTCCCTGCCCAGCTTTCTTGGAGCCCCCTGCAGATACTGCAAGGCCACAATTAGGTCTCCTGGGAGCCTTTTCCTCTCCAGACTGCACAACCCCAACTCCCTCAGTCTGTCCTCATAGGAGTCCTGTCCCAACAGGAAAAAGATTGATCCTCATCAGCTGATCAGAGGGTTATCTGAAGTGCATTGTTTTGCAGGGGAAAAAGGGGGGAAAGGGCAAAGAAAAGAAAAAAAAGGGGGGGGGGGGGAAGGGAAGGGAAAAAAGGCAAAGTGAGAAAAGTAAAGAAGAGGAAAGAAAGGAAAAAGCAAAAAGGGGGGGAAGGAAAAGAAAAAAAGGATAAAAGGGAAAAAGGGCAGAAAGGGGGAAGAGGGAAGAAGGGGGAAGGGAAGAAGGGGGGAGGGAAGAAGGGGGGAGGGAAGAAGGGGGGAGGGAAGAAGGGGGGAGGGAAGAAGGGGGGAGGGAAGAAGGGGGGAGGGAAGAAGGGGGGAGGGAAGAAGGGGGGAGGGAAGAAGGGGGGAGGGAAGAAGGGGGGAGGAAAAGAGGGAAAAGAGGGACAGGAGAAAATGGAAAGGGAGAAAAGGGGGAAAAGGAAAAGTAAAAAAGGGGGAAAAGAATAATAGGATAAAGGGGGAAAAGGAAAAAGAAGGGAAAAGGGGGGAATGGAATAATGAAAAAGGATAAAGGGGAAGGGGGAAAGGCAAAAGGGAAAAAGGGAAAAGGAAAATGGGAAAGGGGAGAAAAGAAAACAGGGGAAAAGGGAAAAGCATGAAGGGAGAAATTGGAAAACAGGAACAGGACAAAAGGGCAAGGGGGGAAAGGCAAAAGGAAAAGTGAAGGAAAAGCTCAGGAGGTTTTTTCACCTCTCAGCACTCCACAGCCCTGGGTAGGTTGCACTGTGTGCTTGCAGCAAGCAGAGGCAATTCTTTGGGTACCTTCAGGACTGCTTCCTCAGGTCTTCACCTGGCAGAACAAGCCCCAGAGGAAGGGCTGCTCCCTCAGTTTGTGGCATCGGGCTATGGGCTCCTGGCAGCTAAGGGAAGGCAAGAAAGCAGCCAAAAGGTGTTCAGGAAGAGCTGTTTGCTGTGGTTCTTGTTAGAGCTCTGCTGCTGGCCACAGGCTGTAGCAAACAGCAGCTTTGGGCCTCTTAGACAGTCCTGCTTCCAGAAGTCCTTCCAAGCCAGGCTCTAAACCAGCACAGGCACAGCCTTATCCCACTGTCCTTAGCCCTAAAGAGAGATAGAGAAGTCACCATCAGGTCACCAAACCCTCCTGTCCTGCAGATGGGACAGGTCCCCAAAATCAGGTAAATGAACTAGGGAGAAATCTATAGACAAGAGAGAGAAGCCAAAGCTCTAAGTCACAGAATCACAAACATCTGGTTGGAAGAGACCTCCAAGCCCATCCAGTCCAACCCCTGACCCAGCACTGAAGGGTCAGCACTAAACCATGTCCCTAAGCACCAGCTCCATGCTACCTGAACACCTCCAGGAATGGAATGGAATGGAATGGAATGGAATGGAATGGAATGGAATGGAATGGAATGGAATGGAATGGAATAGACCTTGTTGGAAAAGACCTTCAAGATCATCAAGTCCAACCTCTCACCCAGCACCATCTAATCAACTCAACCATGGCACCAAGTGCCTCAACCAGGCTCTTCCTAAACACCTCCAGGGATGGTGACTCCACCACCTCCCTGGGCAGCACATCCCAAGGGCCAATCTCTCTTGCTGGGAAGAATTTGATCCTAACAGCCAGCCTGAACTTCCCCTGGCACAGCTTGAGACTATGTCCTCTTGTTCTGGTGCTGCTTGCCTGGGAGAAGAGACCAACCCCCACCTGGCTACAACCTCCCTTCAGGTAGTTGTAGACAGCAACAAGGTCTCCCCTGAGCCTCCTCTTCTCCAATAGAAAAAAGGATGGGGACTGCAGGACTGCCCTGGGCAGAACATTCCAATGTTTGAGAGCCCTCTCTGTGATGAAATATTTCCTGGCACCCAGCCTGAACCTCCCCTGGGGCAGCTTGGAGCCATTGCCTCTGCTCCTGTCCCTTGCCACCAAGGAGCAGAGGCTGTCCCCTCCTCACTGCAACCTCCCTCCAGGGAGCTGGAGAGAGCAAGGAGGTCTCCCTCAGCCTCCTCTTCTCCAGGCTAAGCAACCCCAGCTCCCTCAGCCCCTCCTGTAGCCCGGGGGCTCCAGGCCCTTCTCCAGCCTGGCTGCCCTGCTCTGGACAGGCTCCAGCCCCTCAGTGTCCTTCCTGCAGTGAGGGCCCAGAGCTGAGCACAGCACTCGAGGTGTGGCCTCCCCAGTGCTGAGCACAGGGGATGGTCACCTCCTGTCCCTGCTGACCACCCTGGCTCTAACAATAAACCAACAAAAGCAGCTCATTAATTATGGGCTGAACTTTCACTGCTGCTGCTGGCTCCAGGAGACTTTGTCAACATTTGAAACTGTAGAAAGAATGAAACAGATACCAAAGGATCCATCCACAGAAAATGTAACCAAAGAATTAGTTTAGTTGGAAAAGACCTTTAATATAATTGATTCCAACCATTCTCTAGCTCTGCCAAGGCTGGGGCTGAACCATGGCCCTCAGCACCACAGCTCTGCCTCTGTGAAACACCTCCAGGGATGGGGATTCAACCACCTCCCTGGGCAGCCTGGGCCAGGCTTTGAGAACCCTTTCAGGGAAGAAGTTTCTTCCAATGTCCAACCTAAACCTCCCCTGGTGCAACCTGAGGCCAATTCTTCTCATATTATCATTTGTTCCTTGGGAGCAGAGCCCAACCCCCACCTGGCTCCAGCCTCCTCTCAGGGAGCTGTAGAGAGCAATGAGGTCTCCCTCAGCCTCCTCTTCTCCACACTAACCACCCCCAGCTCCCTCAGCTGCTCCTCCCCAGCCCTGTTCTCCAGCCCCTTCCCCAGCTTTGTTGCTCTTCTCTGGACCTGCTCCATCCTCTCGATGTCCTGCTTGGAGCAAGGGCCCCAAACCTGAACCCAGTACTCCAGGTGTTGCCTCACCAGTGCTGACTATAGAGGGACAATCCCTGCCCTGCCCCTGCTGGCCACACCACTGCCGTTCCAGGCCAGGCTGCTGGTGGCTTTCCTCCCACCTGGGCACAGCCTGGCTCATCTTCAGCCAGCTCTTGATCAGCTCCCCCAGGGCTTTCCTTTCTGGGCATTTCCCAGTCACCCTGCCCCATGCCTGGAGCATCCATGGGGTTGTTGTGATTGAAGTATCAAGAGCCTGGTTTTATTCAACCCCCAGACAGTTACTTTTCCTCCCCTTCATACTCCAACCCCCCACCAGCCCCACCGTGCCCTCTTGCTGACTCTGCAGGAGTGCACACAGCTGAGCCACAGGAGCCTGCAGGCTGCTGGAGGTGTCCCTGGCACGGGGCTGGGCAGCTCACACCTGCCAATTCTTCCAGGTGTGCAGAGCTGTGATTCCCCAGAGTCATCTTAGACAGAATCACAGAACCACAGAGTCACAGAATGTGAGAGGCTGGAAGGGACCTCCAAAGCTCATCCAGTCCAACCCCCTGCCAGAGCAGGGTCACCCAGAGCAGGTCACACAGGAACACAGCCAGGTGGGGTTTGAATAGCTCCAGAGAGGGAGACTCCACAACCCCCCTGGGCAGCCTGTGCCAGGGCTCTGTCACCCTCACAGGGGAAAAAAAATTCTTCCTCCTGTTTCCATGGAGCTTCCTCTGCCTCAGCTTCCCCCACTGCCCCTTGTGCTGGCATTGGCCTGGCTCCAGCCTCTGGGCATTCACCCTGCACATCTTCATCAACAGCAAGGAGGTCACCCTCAGGCTCCTCCTCTCCAAGCTCCAGAGCCCTCAGCTCCCTCAGGCTCTCCTCGTAAGGGAGCCTTCCAGCTGCTTACAAGAGCAGAGCCACCAGCAGTGAACTCCCCTCCGAATACCTCGTTCAGCTCTCCCTCTGCACTCAGGAAAGCAGAGGTGAGGGTGAGGAGGGGCAGGGGAGCTTCAAAGCTGCAAGCCCCGGCTCCCTCTGAGGATCGTGCACAAGAAAGCACCCGAGGAGATCTGTCAAGTGGTGGGTGTTAGGCAGGGATTTTTCATTACTTTTAATGACTGTCATTCGATAGGAGAGGGAAGCATCCTCAGCCCCGCTCCTCCAAATTGCACCGGGAGCCAGGCCAAATTGCGTCTCCCCCTCTGGTTCCCTCCAGCGGTATTCGGTAATGGGAGCACTTGAAGGTGTTTAAAGAAGAGGTGCAAATGCCAAACGCCTCCGAATGGGAAGGAACCTGTCTCTTAAACGCTCTGGGAAGCCTTTCTTCGCCATCCTGTAAACTGAAAGCCTGGATGGTTTGGCAGCAAATAAAAGGCTTGATCAGGCTTGAGAGGGGAGGAGATGCAGCAGCCCCAGTCAAGGCAAACCAAAACAAGACGGGGGAGTTACCAGCTCTGAATGCTCATAACCACTGATGTTTATGTGAAGGGTGGAGGGGGAAGAGGAGACAAAACCCTGGCTGGAAGCTAATTGTTTGCCTTGAAACCTTTCAATTAGGTAATTATGGACATCTGAAGGGTGGCGGGGGGTCAGGAGGATGGGAGCAAGCTCTTTTCAGAGGTGCCCAGTGGCAGGAGAAGGGGTGATGGGCACAAGTTTGACCATCAGAAGTTCCATCTAAACACGAGGAGGAACTTCTTTCATGTGAGGGTGCTGGAGGCCTGGAGCAGGCTGCCCAGAGAGGTTGTGGAGTCTCCTGCTCTGGGCACGTTCCAAAGCCACCTGGCTGCATTCCTGTGTGCCCTGCCCTGGGTGATGCTGCTCTGGCAGGGGGTTTGGACTGGATGATCTCTGGAGGTCTCTTCCAACCTCTAATGTTCTGTGATTCTCTGATATTTCCAGGGATAGAGCATCTCCCACCTCCCTGGGCAACCTGGGCAGGGTCTCACCACCCTCACTGTATAAAATGTCTTCCTCCTCTCCAGTCTGAAGCTCCTTCTTGCAGTTGAAACCCATCACCCCTTGTCCTATCACAGCAGGCCTTGGATTCCCCTAAGCACTGGCATCACCAACACAACCATGTCCAAGCTACACCTCTGCACCTAGGAAGCTGCTGCCTGGCAAGCAAACACAGCTCCTGGGCTACTCCAAGAGAGCACTGTTGGTATTGTCAGCCTCATTGTCCTCTTCAGCAGCTGGAAACAGCAGAAACCAAACCCCACTGCTGTCACCTGCTCCTCATGTGAAGAAAAGGTAGAAACAAAGCCTGAGGTTCTGACATAGAATCACAAAACTGTCAGGGCTGGGAGGGACCTCAAGGCTCAGCCAGTTCCAACCCCCCTGCCATGGCCAGGGACACCTCACACTACAGCAGGCTGCTCACAGCCTGGCTGCAAACACCTCCAGGCAGGAGGCTTCCACCACCTCCCTGGGCAGCCTGTGCCAGTCTCTCACCACCCTCATGGGCAACAACTTCTTCCTAACATCCAATCTCAATCTCCCCATTTCTAGTTTTGCTCCATCCCCCCCCAGTCCTATCACTCCCTGACACCCTCAAAAGTCCCTCCCCAGCTTTCTTGGAGCCCCCTGCAGATACTGCAAGGCCACAAGAAGGTCTCCTCAGAGCCTTCTCCTCTCCAGCCTGCACAGCCCCAACTCTCTCAGTCTGTCCTCAGAGCAGAGCAGCTCCAGCCCTCTGCTCATCCTTGTGCCCCTCCTTTGGACACCTTCCAGCACCTCCAGATCCTTCCTGGCACAGAGGCTCCAGCATTGGACCCAGAGCTCCAGCTGTGGTCTCAGCAGAGTGGAGCAGAGGGGCAGAATCCCCTCCCTGGCCCTGCTGGCCACACTTCTCTTGCTGCAGCCCAGGCTCTGCTTGGCTCTCTGCAAGGCCACAAGACCCTGGATGCGTTCCTCTGTGAACCTGCCTTGACAGAGGGGTTGGACTGGATGATCTTCAGAGGTCCCTTCCAGCCTCTACTATTCTGTGAGAGCATTATCTGCACCAGATTTGCATCACAGTGACATCATCATCATCATTATCAAGTCCTGACTTCCTTGAGCCAAGATGACTGCAAATGCTGGCCTGCCCAAGGCAATCTTCCATCGTGCAGCTGGACACTTTCTTTGTGGCACACTTTTCCTCCAACTACTCAAAATCCCATGGCAGAGAGAGTGAAGTTTCAGGAGCCAGTGAGTGATGGAGACTATGTAGAGACCTAAATTTGACTGAGATCCTTCCAGGGCTGAATTAGAACTAGGGCTCAGAAGTACCCTTCAGTGGTCAGCTGAAGATATTAGCAGGGATTTTCTCAATCACTCTCCAAGATGTTCTTCACTTGCAAAATAAATCTTCTTGGCTTGAAACTCAGCTCAGCTGGGCAGCAGCAGGCAGTGTGAGCTTGCTGCACAGAAGGCAAATCACAGTCTGGGCTGCATCCAAAGCAGCATTGCCAGCAGTGCCAGAGAGGTGATCTGATCAATGTCTTTGCCCTGCTCTGTGAGACCTCACCTGCAGTGCTGTGTGCAGGTCTGGAGCCCTCAACACAGGAAGGACCTGGAGCTGATGGAGAGGGTCCAGAGGAGGCCATGAAAATGATCAGGGGCTTGGAGCAGCTCTGCTATGAGGACAGGCTGAGGGAGCTGGGGCTGTTCAGCCTGGAGAAGAGAAGGCTCCAGGGAGACCTAATAGCAGCCTGCCAGTACCTGAAGGGGGCTATAGGAATGCTGCAGGGAGACTGTTTGCAAAGGCCTGCAGGGACAGGATCAGGGGCAATGGCTTCAAACCAGAGCAGAGCAGATTGAGATTGGATGTGAGGAACAAGTTTTGCACCAGGAGGGTGGTGGAACACTGGAACAAGTTGCCCAGGGAGGTGTTTGAGGCTCCATGCCTGGAGCTATTCCAGGTGAGGCTGGACAGGGCTCTGGGCAACCTGATCCAGTGGAGGATGTCCCTGCTGAGTGCAGAGAGGGTTGGACTGGATGAGCTTTGGAGGTGCCTTCCAGCCCAGAGCATTCTGTGACTCTATGAAATTCTTTGCCCAGCACTGTATGGTGGAAGGAATCAGTAAGTGCACAACAGCAGCCTCATGGCTGCATTGTCCTTCCTGCTCACACTGCCATGACTGCTTTGAGCCACTCCAAATGGATGTGGCCTGAAACCTCCTTCATTTGCTGTCTGACTTAGAGCAGCAAAGGTGATGAGGGTGCTGAAGGGACTGGAACATCTCTGCTATGAGGAGAGGCTGAGAGCCCTGGGTCTGTTTAGTCTGGAGAAGAGAAGGCTGAGAGGGATCTGATCAATGTCTATCAATAGCTGAGGGCTGGGGGTCAGGATGAAGATGCCAGGCTCACAACTGGAGCCAGGCTCTGAAGTGGTGTCCAGTGATAGGACAAAGAACAACAGGAAGAAGATGGAACCCAGGAGGTTCCACCTCAATATGAGCAGAAGCTTCTTTGGTGTGAGGGTGCTGGAACCCTGGAGCAGGCTGCCCAGAGAGGTTGTGGAGCCTCCTGCTCTGGAGGCTTGAAGCTGTCCAGACAAAGGCAATGAGGCTGGGGAGAGACCTGGAGCACAGCCCTGTGAGGAGAGGCTGAGGGAGCTGGGGTTGCTTAGCCTGGAGAAGAGGAGGCTCAGGGGAGAGCTTCTTGCTATCTACAACTACCTGAAAGGAGGTTGGAGCCAGGTGGGGGTTAGTCACCGGCAAGCAGCACCAGAACAAGAGGACACAGTCTCAAGCTGTGCCAGGGGAGGTTTAGGCTGGAGGTGAGGAGAAAGTTCTTCCCAGCAAGAGAGATTGGCCCTTGGGATGTGCTGCCCAGGGAGGTGGTGGAGTCACCATCCCTGGAGGTGTTCAAAAAAGGCTTGGATGTGGCACTTGGAGCCATGGTTTAGTTGTCAGGAGGTGTTAGGTATTAGGTAATGGGTTGGACTCTCTGAGATCTTTTCCAACCTTATTGATTCTATGATCAATGAGAATTCCTCTTGGCCTACTCCAGAGCCTGGCTTCTGGCCGTGGCTGGGAGCACAGAGCACCATTTACATCACCTGTGCTGCTTGTTTACCTTTGCACCAACCTCCAGGAAACCTAACCAGATCATCTCCCTTGCTGGTATTCTCTGGAGCTGCTTGGCACCCAGACCTGGAGATGTGATGAGAGACATCAGCATCAGCAGACTGGGAGAATGCAGGGGGAGGATTGATCCTGCAGGGCTGTTCACTGCAGCAGCACAGCTTGAACTGCTCCCAGGGCACCTGCATGTTGCACAACTGCTGTTTGTCTCTCAGCTGAACAGGAGCAAAAGCACTGCTGAGCCCTCAGCTTGAGCTGTGAACAGCTCTGGGCCCTCACTGCAAGAAAGATCTTGAGGTGCTGGAGCAGGTCCAGAGGAGAGCAACCAGCCTGGGGAAGGGACTGGAGGGAAAGGCTGAGGAGGAGAGGCTGAGGGAGCTGGGGGTGTTCAGCCTGGAGGAGAGGAGGCTCAGGGGGGACTTTATCACACTCTACAACTACCTGGAGGGAAGCTGTAGCCAGGTGGGGGCCAGGCTCTGCTCCCAGGCAACTTGTGACAGGACAAGAGGGCATGGCCTGAAGCTGTGCCAGAAGTTGTTAGGAAGCAATTCCTCATGGAAAGGGGAATTAGAGACTGGGATGGGCTGCCCAGGGAGGTGGTGGAGTCACTGTCCCTGGAGGTGTTTAAGGCAAGATCAGATGTGGCACTCAGTGCCATGGTCTGGTGGAGGTCTTGGAGTTAGGTCATAGGCTGGGCTGGATGATCTCAGGGGGCTGTGCCAGACTCAATAATTCTGTGAACTGTCATTACCTTTGCAATGGGAGCTTGTGTGAGCTCTAAGCTGGGAGGGAGTGTTCAGCTCCTTGAGGCCAGGAAGGCTCTACAGAGCTGGCCAGGCTGGCTCCATGGCTTGAGGCCAAGGCGATGAGGTTCAACAAGGCCAGGTGCTGGGTCCTGCACTTGGGTCACAGCATCTTGCCAAGCTCTTTTGGGGGATGCACAGGAGTAAGACAAGGAACAACAGGTACAAGCTTGAACAGAGAAGGTTTCACCTCAAAGTGAGGAGAAACTTCCTTAGTGGAAGCCCTGCAGCAGGCTGCCCAGAGAGGTTGTGGAGTCTCCTGCTCTGGAGACTTTCAACACCCACCTGGGTGCATTGCTGTGCAGACTGCCCTGGGTGATGCTGCTCTGGCAGGGGGGTTGGACTGGATGATCTCTGGAGCTCCCTTATGTCCTGTGATACTGTGATCTTTGTGGCCCTCCTCTGGACTCACTCCAAAAGCTGTGTGTGCTGGGGACACCAGAGCTGGAGACAGTGTTGGAGGTGAGGTCTCACAAGAGCAAAGGGGCAGGATCACCTCTCTTGCCCTGCTGGCCACACTCCTCTGCCACCAGATCCTTCTCCTTGCCACAAGTGGCAGCCTTCTTCTCTCCACACAGCAGCAGTCACTGCACCAGGAATGGCTCCTTTGCATCAGGAGCTCCATTTGCACAGCACAGTCAAGCTCCAGAGGCAGGATGTGAGCTGCCTTTGCTCTTGCAGCCTGCTCACCCCCCCTCCCATCTCTGCAGCCCCATGCTGTGCCTTGGGCTGTATTGATCTACACATAATGGAACCTGGTAGGGCTAATGTGGGAAGATAAAAGCACTCAGATTCCATCAAGCAGTGATTTTTTTTTTGCCCTATGCATTCCCTACAGAACTGTGCAAAGCTTCAAATTCTTTATTTAGAAGGCTTCTCCCCTCTCACTTTTGAACTCACATTCACACAGCTTGCTGGATCTGATCTTGTCCAACTGTTCTCTGTCAAAGTGAAAAGGTCTTAAGGCCTTGCTCTTCATCTGTGCACAATCTTAAACCGGATTTTATGTGCCCATAAGACAACAGCTTTAGGAAAAACTATGTTGGAATATTACTCTGAACCAAGAGCATCAGCAAGGCTGCTGCTGACACCAAGTGTGTGCTGCTCTGGACTCACCTGAGGGTAGGGATCCATCTCTCACTGCACACCTCCAGCCTAAACCTCCCCTGGCACAGCTTGAGACTGTGTCCTCTTGTTCTGCTGCTGGGTGCCTGGGAGAAGAGACCAACCCCCACCTGGCTACAACCTCCCTGCAGGGAGTTGGAGACAGCAAGAAGGTCTCCCCTGAGCCTCCTCTTCTCCAGGCTAAGCAACCCCAGCTCCCTCAGCCTCTCCTCACAGGGCTGTGCTCCAGACCCCTCCCCACCTTTGTTGCCCTTCTCTGGACACCTTCCAGCAGCTCAACATCTTTCCCAACCTGAGGAGCCCAGAACTGGACACAGGACTCAAGGTGTGGCCTAAGCAGTACAGAGTACAGGGCACAAGGACTTCCCTGCTCCTGCTGGCCACACTCTTCCTGATGCAGGCCAGGATGCCCTTGGCCTTCTTGGCCACCTGGGCACACTGCAGGCTCATGTTCAGCTGCTATCAACCAGTACCCCCAGGTCCCTTTCTGCCTGGCTGCTCTCAGCCACTCTGACCCCAGCCTGTAGCTCTGCATGGGGTTGCTGTGGCCAATGTGCAGAACCTGGCACTTGGATGTGTTCAATCTCCTGCCCTTGGCCTCTGCCCATCTGTCCAGCCTGTCCAGGTCCCTCTGCAGAGCTCTCCTAGCCTCTAACAGATCAACTCCTGCCCCCAGCTTGGTGTCATCTGCACATTCACTGCTGATGGACTCACTGCCCTCCTCCAGATCATCAATAAAGATACTGAACAGGACTGGGCATTATCCATTTAACAGCAAAATTTGGTGCAGTGTTCCACTGGAAGCCCCTCTAGAACAAGCAAACTTCCATGGGTTTGTATCAGGAGTGCAAGAGGCAGGTCAGAGGGAAGCACAGACCCTCCACCTCCTGGAAAGCTTTGGGCATGCTGCTAGGAAATCCCTGCAGCTTTAAACCTCCAGCAGGAATGGCTACAAAGATGGACAAACCTCTTCAGGAGCAAGCCATGCAGAACAGCAGCCTTCATGTGGTCCCTGGCTTCAGAGTCTGCTCCTAAGTCAAAGCACAGGCAGGGGAGGCTGAGTGCCAGCACACCTCAGCTTCCTGGGCTAGGGCCAGCAGAAGCTGTGTGTATCATGGGCAGCAGTGGCACACCAAAGGGCTGGTTCCACACCACTGCAGGGCTACCCAGAGGGAATTGCTCTGTGCTTGTTCAGCAGCAGTATGGCAAAACCACTGAAGACAGGGCCCTGTCGCTTCAAAAGTTGGGAGGTGGCCCTGTGACATCAAAGGAAAGGCTGTTAGAGCAGAGAGAAGCAGGGAGACAAACCAGCAACCACTCTCAGCAGTTCTCACTTGCTTCCCTGCCTGTCCTGTGCAGGCCTTGTCCTTGCTAACCAGGAGAATCACAGAAAGGACCTCCAGAGCTCACCCAGTCCAACCCCCCTGCCAGAGCAGCATCACCCAGGGCAGGGCACACAGGGATGCAGCCAGGTGGGGTTGGAAAGTCTCCAGAGCAGGAGACTCCACAACCTCTCTGGGCAGCCTGCTGCAGGGCTCCAGCACCCTCACACCAAAGGAGTTTCTCCTCCTGTTGAGGTGGAACCACCTGTGTTCCAGCTTGCACCCACTGCTCCTTGTCCTAGCCTTGGGCAACACCACCAAGAGTGGTAACCCTTCAAAGGAAGGTGAGCAACCTCCCAGTCTGATTAGGTAGTTCAGACCTTTAGCTTCTTTCTTCACTCAGATCTTTTCTTCTTTCTCTGCCCTGCTGAGACCACAGCTGCAGTACTTGGCCAGTTCTGGGCTCCCCAGCTCAAGAGAGACAGAGACCTGCTGGAGAGAGTCCAGCAGAGAGCTACAAGGGTGCTGAAGGGACTGGAATATGTCTGCTATCAGGAAAGACTGAGAGCCCTGGGGCTGTTTGGTCTGGAGATGAGAAGGCTGAGAGGGGATCTGATCAATGTCTATCAATAGCTGAGGGCTGGGGGTCAGGATGAAGGGGCCAGGCACTTTGCAGTGGTGCCCAGTGACAGGACAAAGAGCAATGAGTACAGGCTGGAGCCCAGGAGGTTCCACCTCAATATGAGAAGAAACTTCTTTGGTGTGAGGGTGCTGGAGGCCTGGAGCAGGCTGCCCAGAGAGGTTGTGGAGTCTCCTCTGGAGCCTTTCCAACCCCACCTGGCTGCATTCCTGTGTGCCCTGCCCTGGGTGATGCTGCTCTGGCAGGGGGGTTGGGCTGGGTGAGCTCTGGAGGTCCCTTCCAGCCTCTAATGTGCTGTGGCTCTGTGATGACTTTTCAGTTTTTCACTGTTTGGATGCATTGTTCACTCCAGGCTCTGAGGGAGCTGGGGTTGCTTAGCCTGGAGAAGAGGAGGCTCAGGGGAGACCTCATTGCTGTCTACAACTCCCTGAAGGGAGGCTGTAGCCAGGTGGGGGTTGGTCTCTTCTCCCAGGCACCCAGCACCAGAACAAGAGGACACAGTCTCAAGCTGTGCCAAGGGAGGTTCAGGCTGGATGTTAGGAAGAAATTCTTCCCAGCAAGAGAGATTGGCCCTTGGGATGTGCTGCCCAGGGAGGTGGTGGAGTCACCATCCCTGGAGGTGTTTAAGAAGAGCCTGGATGAGACACTTGGTGCCATGGTTTAGTTGATTAGATAGTGTTGGGTGATAGGTTGGACTGGATGATCTCTGAGGTCTTTTCCAACCTGCTTAATTCTGCATTGTGTATCAGATGCCATTCAGAAGCTGCTCAGACCCTGGCATCCATCAGTGCACCAGATCTGACATTTAGAGACAGTGCCCAGCACTTGAGTGAGCCAATTGTGCTTGGAGGAAGCACTGCTATGAGATACTATGCATAGATTTACTCTAAAGGCAAAGATGGCTCCAGGTCTGTCCTCCTGTTGTCACTGATACAGGGCTTGGAGCAGGGCATGAGCTGCAGAGAAATCTCCACTGTGAGGGCAGGAGGCAAATGGTGATGCCATGGAATCCTACCCTGGGTTGGGAGGGACCTTTGAAGGAGATGATTCTCCCACTCTGCTCTGCTCTGATGAGACCCCACCTGGAACATTGTGTCCAGCTCTGGGGTCCCCAACAATAAGAAGGACCTGGAAGTGTTGGAGAGGGTCCAGAGGAGGCCACAAGTATATTCAGAGGGCTGCATAGCCTTCCCTATGGGGACAGGCTGAGAGAGTTGGAGCTGTTCAGCCTGGAGAGGAGAAGGCTCCAGGGAGACCTCAGAGCAGCCTTCCAGTACCTGAAGGGGCTCCAGAAGAGCTGGGGAGGGACTTTGGACAAGGGCTGGGAGTGCCAGGATGAGGGATGATGGCTTTGAGCTGGGAGAGGGGAGACTGAGACTGGAGAAGAGGAAGAAATTCTTTGCAGTGAGGGTGGGGAGACTCTGGCACAGGCTGCCCAGGGAGGCTGTGGCTGCCTACTGCCTGGAGGTGTTCAGGGCCAGGCTGGATGAGGCCTTGAGCAAGCTGGGCTGGTGGGAGGTGTCCCTGCCCATGGCAGGGGTTGGAACTGGATGGGCTTTAAGGTCCTTTCCAACCCAACCCATTCTGTGATTCCATGATTGTCACACCACAGCTGCAGAGTAAAACCCAGCGAGAAGAGAGGAGCAGCGGTGATGTGACAAGAGGGTCAAGAGACTATTTGCTACATGGGATTAGGATGACTGCTGATGTGTCCTGGCATTTTCCAGGGTCTTTATTCCTCCAATGTGGTTTTGGACTCATCCATTATTATCCCTAAGTGCTCCAGGAAGATACTCTCCATTCTGGTGAAGAGCTTGCCTCGTGGAGTCTCCCTCTCTGGAGACTTTCCAGACCCACCTGGATGTGTTCCTGTGTGACCTGCCCTAAGTGACCCTGCTTGGGTCCTCTGGAGGTCCCTTCCAAGCCCTGCCATGCTGGGATTTGGTGATTTCTGAGGCTGAGCAGAGCTGTGGTGTGCTCCTCAGTGCATGAGAGCAGAGTCTGCCTCAGACTTCACAAAGCAGCAGCAGCAGCTGAGGGCTCTGCAAGGGGAAACTCCCTCTTGATTGCAGTGGGGGCGGCAGGCAGTGGGGGGCAGCTGAAGCAGCCTGAGAAGGAAACACATTGAAGAAGATATGGCCATGGAAAAGAGGTTCCCACTCCTTTAGCACATTTGGATTTGCAATCATGTCTCACTTGATGTGTAGGAAGCTCCAGGGCTCCACACCCTGTCATCAACATGGAGATGACTCTCCCAGGGACGCTGCACCAGGAGACGTTTGTCAACAGGAGGCTGGCCTGAGGACAGGGGCAGGGGAGCCTAGCACAAAGGGAAGGCTACAGGGCAGGGAGCAGAGCACTGGAGCCTGGCAGAGCTGGGCTTCCATGTCACCCTGTCATAGAATCACAGAGCTGTCAGGCTTGGAAGGGACCTCAAGGCTCAGCCAGTTCCAACCCCCTGCTATGGGCAGGGACACCTCACACTACAGCAGGTTGCTCACAGCCACATCCAGCCTGGCTGCAAACACCTCCAGGCAGGAGGCTTCCACCACCTCCCTGGGCAGCCTGTGCCAGTCTCTCACCACCCTCATGGGCAACAACTTCTTCCTCACATCCAATCTCAATCTCCCCATTTGTAGTTTTGCTCCATCCCCCCCAGTCCTATTCCTCCCTGACACCCTCAAAAGTCCCTCCCCAGCTTTCTTGGAGCCCCCTGCAGATACTGCAAGGCCACCAGAAGGTCTCCTGGGAGCCTTCTCCTCTCCAGACTGAACAACCCCAACTCCCTCAGTCTGTCCTCACAGCAGAGCAGCTCCAGCCCTCTGCTCATCCTCGTGGCCCTTCTCTGGACACCTTCCAGCACCTCCAGATCCTTCCTGGCACAGAGGCTCCAGAACTGGACCCAGAGCTCCAGCTGTGGTCTCAGCAGAGTGGAGCAGAGGGGCAGAATCCCCTCCCTGGCCCTGCTGGCCACACTTCTCTTGCTGCAGCCCAGGCTCTGCTTGGCTCTCTGGGCTGCAAGTGCTCACTGCTGGCTCCTCTTGAGCTTCTCCCCCAGCACCCTCAAAGCCTTTTCTCCAGGGCTGCTCTCCAGCCAGTCCCTGCCCAGCCTATATTGGTCCCTGGAATTGCCCTGACCCAGCTGCAGGACCCTGCCCTTGGTCTTGTTGAACCTCATGAGGTTGTCATGGACCCACCTCTCCAGCCTGTCTAAGTCCCTCTGGATGGCCTCCCTTCCCTCCAGCTGTCAGCAGCACCACACAGCTTGGTGTCATCAGCAGACTTGCTGAGGGTTCCTCAGGTCCACTATCCATGGCACTGCATTGGACTGCTGTCCTCAGGAAGGGAATTCCTGGCCTGCTGATCCCCCCCCCCCCCCCCCTGTTAAATCAGTTCTGTTATCAAGGAAGAGCAATGTAAACCAACTTCTCTTTTCCTTTGTTTGCTCTGGCTCTTGCAGCTCCATGCCCGTGCTGCCTCATCTCCTAACCACGCTGCTCCTCCCTGCCCACCAACGCTCTTGGCTGCCACCTTTCCAGTTGCTGCTGGCACTCCTGCTGATGGGATCACCCTGCAGGCAGAGCAAGAGCAGCACTCTGCCCCTACTTAGTGTTCAAACTGAGAAACTCCCAGCAGGCCTGGGAACAAAATACAGAATTAACCAGGTTGGAAAAGACCTCAGAGATCAAGTCCAGCCTCTCACCCAACACCATCTGATCAACTAAACCATGGCACCAAGTGCCTCAGCCAGGCTCTTCCTAAACACCTCCAGGGATGGTGACTCCACCACCTCCCTGGGCAGCACATCCTTGAGTCCTGTGTCCAGTTCTGGGCTCCTCAGATTAGGAAAGATGTTGAGCTGCTGGAAGGTGTCCAGAGAAGGGCAACAAAGCTGGGGAGGGGTCTGGAGCACAGCCCTGTGAGGAGAGGCTGAGGGAGCTGGGGTTGCTTAGCCTGGAGAAGAGGAGGCTCAGGGGAGACCTTCTTGCTCTCTCCAACTGCCTGAAGGGAGGTTGGAGCCAGGTGGGGGTTGGTCTCTTCTCCCAGGCAAGCAGCAGCAGAACAAGAGGACACAGTCTCAAGCTGTGCCAGGGGAGGTTCAGGCTGGAGGTTAGGAAGAAATTCTTCCCATCAAGAGAGATTTGCCCTTGGGATGTGCTGCCCAGGGAGGTGGTGGAGTCACCATCCCTGGAGGTGTTCTATTCTATTCTATTCTATTCTATTCTATTCTAGTCTAGTCTAGTCTAGTCTAGTCTAGTCTATTCTATTCTATTCTATTCTATTCCATTCCATTCCATTCCATTCCATTCCATTCTATTCTAGTGGCCAAGAAGGCCAATGGGGTCCTGGGCTGCATTCAGCAGAGTGTGGCCAGCAGATCCAGGGAGGTTCTCCTCCCCCTCTACTCTGCCCTGCTGAGACCTCACCTGGAATATTGTAGCCAGTTCTGGGCTCCCCAGTTCAGGAGGGACAGGGATCTGCTGGAGAGAGAGCAGCAGAGGGCTACAAGGATGCTGAAGGTACCTGGAGCACTGCCTGAGGAGGAGAGGCTGAGAGCCCTGGGGCTGTTTAGTCTGGAGAGGAGAAGGCTGAGAGGGATCTGATCAATGTCTATCAATAGCTGAGGGCTGGGGTCAGGAAGGAAGGGACAGGGACAGCCTCTGCTCACTGTGCCCTGGGATAGGACAAGGGGCAAGGGATGGAAACTGCAGCACAGGAGGTTCCAGCTCAACATGAGGAAGAACTTCTTTAATGTGAGGGTCCCAGAGCCCTGGAGCAGGCTGCCCAGAGAGGTTGTGGAGTCTCCTTCTGTGGAGCCTTTGCAGCCCTGTCTGGCTGTGTTCCTGTGTGACCTGGGCTGGATTCTATGCTCCTGCTCTGGCAGGGGCTTGGACTGGAAGCTCTCCAGAGGTCCCTTCCAGCACGTAACAGCCTGTCCTCTGTGATCCTGTGCTCTGCTTGTAAAGGGAGATAGGGGGAAAGGCCACCAAAGGGTTAATGAGGAGCTCCTCTTGCTGCTGGTTATTTTAGCTGCTTACACTCGGTATTTCTGTATATGTTTCTGTCGCTTTCCTTCTGTAAATGGGAGTAAAAGGCACACAAGGGCAGGTATTTCCTCTGTTCTGGGCCATACCACAGGCCTGGGAGTTTCATAATGGGAGCTGGAAATGGAATTACAGAAAAGGAAATGGCTGCAAATGAAGCAATTTCCTGGGTGTAAACAGCACTTGGAACTGTGAAGAGCAACTGCAGCCCCAGCCCATGCTCTGTGCAGTCAAATGAGGGTGAGGATTTGTTGTTGGATACTGGATAGCTGAGAACAGGAACAAATAACCTCCAGATGATTGGTGATGATATAGAGAGAGCCAGGGCCCAGCACTGAAGTCCTAATTTGGGCAAAGCTCCAGAATGTGAAAGATGCTTTTGTCTAAGCAGTCACATCAGGCTCAGGTCTTGGCAGGTCCCAGCCCTGATGGCTATCAATAAACCCTGGACTGCTCAAAACCCACAGAAGCACAGAAGGGCTCAGCTTGGAAGGGACCTAAGAGGTCATCTACTCCAACCCCTCTGCCATGCCCAGGGACACCTCTCAACCAGACTCAGCTGCTCAAGGCCTCATCCAGCCTGGCCTTGAACACCCTTGGGGAAGAGGCAGTCCACCTCCTTTGGACAGAGACCCTTTGAAGACTTAGGATCAACTTTAAAGGGATTGAATTCCATTTTAGCCTTTGCTTTCCCTAGACTGTGGAAAAGCCTTTGGCACTGCTCCCCACAGAGCTCTCGTGGCCAAACTGGCTGCTCATGGCCTGGCTGAGCAATGCTCTGCTGGCTACAGCCCTGGCTGGGCAGAAGGACCCAGAGAGTGCTGCTCAGTGGGGTTCAATCCAGCTGGTGGCCAGGCCCCAGTGGTGTTCCTCAGGGCTCAGGGCTGGCACCACTTCTGTTTCACATCTTTATTGATGACCTGGATGAAGACACAGAGTTGTGTCAGCAGTAAGCTGGCAGATGGCACCAAGTCAGGTGGCAGTGTTGATCTGCAGGAGGGCAGGGGGGCTCTGCAGAGGGACTTGGAGAGATTGGATGCATGGGCAGTGTTACCAGGATGAGCTCCAACAAGGCCAAGCGCCAGGTCCTGCACCTGGGGCACCACAACCCCAAGCAAGGCTGCAGGCTTGGAGCAGTGTGGCTGGAAAGCTGCTGGCAGAAAGGGACCTGGGGGTGCTGATGGACAAGCAGCTGAACAGGAGGCAGCAGTGTGCCCAGGGGGCCAAGAAAGCCAAAGGCATCCTGGCTGGGATCAGCAATGCTGTGTCCAGCAGGAGCAGGGCAGGGATTGTCCCCTGGCATTCAGCTCTGGGGAGGCCACACCTTGAGTGCTGGGTCCAGTTTTGGGTTCCTCAGTCCAGGAGAGCTGTGGAGGTGCTGGAGCCAGGGCAGAGGAGGGCAAGGAAGCTGGGAAGGGCCTGGAGAATAAATGTGATGAGGAGTGACTGAAGGAGCTGGGGATGGTTAGTGTGAAACAGAGGAGGCTGAGAGGAGACCTCCTGGCTGTCTACAGCTCCTTGAAAGGAGGTTGTGGAGAGGTTGCTGCTGGTCTCTTCTCCCAGGTCATCAGTGACAGAACAAGAGGGAATGGCCTCAAGCTGTGACTGGTTTAGACTGGAGAGGAGGAAACCTTTTTCATGGCAAGAGTGGTCAGGGATTGGAATGTGCTGCCCAGGGAGGTGCCCAGGGAGTCCCCAAGCCTGGATGTGTTTCAAGGTGGTTTGGATGTGGTGCTTGGGGCTCTGGTTTAGGGGTGAGCCTTGCAGGGTAGAGTTCTGGGTAGGACTTGGTGATCCTGAGGCTCTCTTCCAGCCTGAATGGTTCTGTGACTCTGTGATTCCCCAGTCCTGTTCTGGGGAACATGCACACCACAGAATCATGGAATCACAGAATGGCAATCAGGCTTGGGCTGGAAGTGACCTCAGCAGGGACATCTGCAGCTAGAGCAGGTTGCCCAGAGCCCCAAGCAACCTGAGCTGGAGTGGTTCCAGGGCTGGGGCATCTCCCAGCGCTCTGGGCCAGGCTCACAGCACCCTCAGTGTCAAACATTCCTTCGTTCTCTCCAGTCTGAACCTCCCTGCTTCAGTTCAAACCATCTCCCCCTTGTCCTGCCACAAGAGACCCTGCTCAAAAGCCTGGCTCCAGCTCCTTGAAGCACTGAGAGACCACAACAGGGTCCCTCTGGGGCCACAATCATGCAGGCATAAAACAGCCACATCAAAACCCAGCAGAGAACTGCTGCAAGGTGAGAAATGAATCTCACCAGCAGCACAGGCTGATGGAGCAGAACGTTTGGCTGCTTGGCTCTCACAGCAGCAGGAGTGAATCACACTGCAACAATCCCAGGAAGGCAATCCTTCACCCAAGGAGGGCCAGCCTCTGGGGAAACCATTCCCAGCTGCTCCAAGCAAGCACAATGCAGCAGCAGTTAGTTGTGCATCATTGCTTTGCAAGCACCCAGAGCTGAGTGCCCTGGGAGTGGTGAACATTTGTTAGACTGGGGGTTATATGGAAGGAGAGATCAGCTGGAGGAGCTGCTGGCTAAGCTGCTGGCTAAGCTGTCAGCCCCTGGCTTGGACAGCAGCACTCTGAGCTGGGTTAGGAAGTGGCTGGAGGCTGAGCCCAGAGAGTGGTGGGGAATGGTGCCACAGCCAGCTGGCAGCCAGGCACCAGTGGTGTCCCCCAGGGATCAGTGCTGGGCCCTGTGCTCTTTGACATCTTCATTGATGATCTGGATGAGGGAGCTGAGTCAGTTATCAGCAAGTTTGCAGATAACACCAAGATGGGAGCAGATGTTGGTCAGTTAGAGGGCAGAAGGGCTCTGCAGAGGGACCTGGAAAGGCTGGACAGATGGGCAGAGTCCAATGGGATGGCATTTGACAAATCCAAGTGCCAGGGGCTGCACATTGGCCACAACAACCCCATGCAGAGCTACAGGCTGGGGTAGGAGAGGCTGAGAGCTGCCAAACAGAGAGGGACCTGGGGGTGCTGATTGACAGCTGCCTAAACATGAGCCTGCAGTGTGCCCAGGGGGCCAAGAAGGCCAAGGGCATCCTGGCCTGCATCAGGAAGCGTGTGGCCAGCAGGAGCAGGGGAGTCATTGTGCCCTGTGCTCAGCACTGCTTAGGCCACACCTTGAGTCCTGTGTCCAGTTCTGGGCTCCTCAGGTTAGGAAAGATGTTGAGATGCTGGAAGGTGTCCAGAGAAGGGCAACAAGGCTGGGGAGGGGTCTGGAGCACAGCCCTGGGAGGAGAGGCTGAGGGAGCTGGGGTTGCTTAGCCTGGAGAAGAGGAGGCTCAGGGGAGACCTTCTTGCTCTCTACAACTCCCTGAAAGGTGGTTGTAGCCAGGAAGGGATTGGTCTCTTCTCCCAGGCACCCAGCAGCAGAACAAGAGGACACAGTCTCAAGCTGTGCCAGGGGAGGTTTAGGCTCGAGGTGAGGAGAAAGCTCTTCACCGAGAGTCATTCGTCATTGGGATGTGCTGCCCAGGGAGGTGGTGGAGTCACCGTCCCTGGAGGTGTTCAAGAGGGGATTGGATGTGGCACTTGGTGCCATGGTTGCATCATGAGGTCTGTGGTGACAGGTTGGACTTGATGATCTTTGAGATCTCTTCCAACTTTGGTGATACTGTGATACTGTGATACCGAGGAGGAGGAGTGCTGGAATCTACCTTTGGGGTCATATCTGGGGAGTTGGGTGGTAGAATGTCTCCACTTGGCTTTCACAAGCAGTGATGTCACAGGTCAGAGACCCCAGGTATCCTTGGAAGCCCTGCTGGAGAGGTACAGTGGATTGCTGAACATCTGCAGAGCAAGCTCTGGTTTGCAGAGGGAGTGGTAAGAAGTGATTCCACTAAACCCAAAAGGTTTTATCCTGGTGAGAGGGATAGCAGGGAGAGGAACAGGCTGCACCCATGATTTTCCTGCCTTCACCATGGGTGTCAGCCCAGGTTCAACCCACCCAGGGAAAAGAAATACCTAAGCTCTAAAGCTCTCTTCTGCAGTCATGGAATCCTAGAATGGGTTGGGTTGGAAGGGACCTCAAAGCTCATCCAGTTCCAGCCCCCTGCCATGGGCAGGGACACCTTCCCACCAGCCCAGGTGGCTCAAGGTCCCAACCTTGAACCATTCCATGAAGCAGCCCATGAAGAGTCACTTTGAGAGGAAAGAGGACTGCAAGCTAGAGAGAGGATTAGGGCAGCTGAATCCCTAGCTCAAGAACCTGACTGAAGCACCTGATGGCAGACCAGCTGAATTCACTGCATACACTGCAGAGACAAAAACAGCCTGGGCCTGAGCCCTGGCAAAGGGTCTGCACGTGGGTGAAGGACACATGAGAGCACTGATCTGATTCAGGACCCCCTTGCCACAGCACAAAGCCCCAGCCTGGCAGGACTTTTTTAAACAGGCTTCTGTGTGCTCCTAGAGAAACCAAAGAAACAAAGGAACAGATTTAGGAAGGAGCTGATACTGAGGGCCCAGCTCTGCTCCTGTGCTCTGAGCTGGGGTGTCCCAACCATGGCCATTTGGCACTCTCCAGAGAGTGTAAACAAGCTCCATGCTCTGCTGCACATGGCAGACTCCAGTGCCAGCCCATGAATCACTCTGCTCTCCCACTGGCTTTGGCTTCAGTCCCACAGCAAAGGTTCCAGCTGCTGCCCTGTCTGTGCCTTGCCAGTCAGCTTTGTCTCCTCAGGTTCCTGGAGAAGAGACAGAAGGTGCAGAAGAAGCTGCAGGAACCACTAGATGAATGCCACAGCCTAGCAAGCTGTCTGCTTAGACCTGGAAGTGTCTAACAGCAGAAGTCTAATTCCTCAGTTCATGCAAGCCTAACCCAAGGGTTTGGTGTGGGGCTCAAGAGTGAGTCCTCACCTTGGTGTGGACATAGTCATGAGCAGCCTCTGTGCAAGAGCTGAGGGCAACAGCAAGCTACAAGGCTGCTGTCCTGGCCTCAAGGGCTTGGTGGCTCAGGGCTCACCTCCTCTGCGCTGATCTGCAACCTGTAACTTCCCTTTCACAGCCTCCTCCTGCTCTTGTCTTCACTCCTTCTGTCCTCCAGCTCATCCTAGAGACAACCTCCCCAGTCCTGAAGCCTCAGGTGATTTCTGACTGTTCATTTATGTCCATTCCAGCACCTTTCTGCCCTGGACCTTTCTAGGAATGCTTTAACTCCTGCAGCCACACTGAACTGATGCTCAGCCTTGCTGAGCCTGGCCACAGCCTTGCTCTGCTCTTCTCCTCTTCCCTTTGTGCTGCTGTGCAGGAGCTGTGCCACTGACCCCACACAAGCGAGTAAAACACCTGGAGGGGCTAAAAGGGAAGCCCCAGGCTGCAGCAGACCACTCAGTGGAAGCCCTAAGGAGGAGCAATCAGTGCCAAGGTCCTTTCCAAACAGAACACAGGCAGGGGCCACCAGGCTGGCAGCTCAGAAGGGAGCTGAGAGCTGCACCAGCAGGCTGGCTTGTGATGGAGGATTGGGTTTGTAAGAGCACAGTGATCCAAGGCATTGGTGGCAAGTTCAGTGGAGTGTTCCCCATACACAGAGCCACTGGGAGAGGCTCAGAGCTGAGCAGAGCTCAGCCACGCTCAGCTGAGCCAGGCTGGAGCTGAGCTGTCAGAGCTGAGCAGGGCAGGCCCCCAGGCAGCAGGGCAGGGCTGCAGCCTGGGCAGCAGTAGCTGGGTTTGGTGAGTCCCCTGCAGGAGTTCAGGGCTGTGAGCAGCTGCTCAGCTCTTGCTGCAGTGACTGCAGGTGCTGCAGGGAGCCCAGGCGAACCTGCTGCTGCTGCTTCACACAGCCAAATGCTGCTCCAGGCAGGGAGGGCAGGTCCCGTGGGGAAGCCCTGGCCAGTGCCACAGGAAGCCTGCAGGGACAGAAATGCAAAGCTCCTTGATGCCAGCTTGCTTAAGGGCAAGGTGGTGAAATGGTGGAGCTGTGGGGGAAGCCCTTCAGCTCCTGTAGGGAGCAGGGAAAGCAGCTCAGGCTTTCTGGAGGATGTTCTCTGCTCCTCCTGCTGAACCACAGGGCAAGGTCTCACCTATTGCTCAGGGCTGCTCAGACAGCTGCCTGCAGACACCAAGCCTTAGCAAATGGTTCTCTTTGTGTGTGTCGTGCAGCTGCAGCTGGCTGGGGAGAGGTTCCCCTGAGGGGAGTGCAAGCTTTCAGGTTGCTGCTGTGACAGCTCCTCCCTTTGTGAGCAGCTCAGCACCAGGAGGCTTCCTGCTCCCCAGGACTGCTGGCAGCAGATCCACTGCTGGACCACACCATGCTGACACCTTTGGCAGCACCAGGTCCTTGAGCTGAGCACCTCTCAGGGGCTTTGACCCTCACCCCCTGGACTGAAAGTAGAGAGATTGTGTCCCCTGCCCAACCTCAGAGTCCCTCTGCCTCCTGTGGCCACTTCTAACCTTCTGGAGCTGTTCATGCAGTGCACAGAACAGGTCTTGGTCAGTGCTTGTTCCACTCCCAGGCAGAGCTGCCTCCTGTTCCCCATGCAGAGGACATTCTCTTCCCAAGGGTAACTCAGAGTCTGCAGCAATGCAGCAAGCACCAGCTGAGCTCACTGGAGCTGTCTGAACTCCTGATTCCTTTCTCTGGGGATCAGGGAGGGAGCCACTCCTGACAGCATTCAAAATGCTCTTACAAAAGTAAGCTAAAGGAGGACAGGCTGGATGCTGCTGGGGTTTGTGGCTAGTCCCTAGGAGCAGTTCAAGTAAAGCTCCTTCCAGCAGTGGAGTAGAGGACAGAGGAAAAACAGCAGGCACCAGGAGAGGTTAGAGGCTGCCCTGCTGGAGAGCAGCTCCATGGAGAAAGACCTTGGAGTGCTGGTGGGCAGCAAGTTCTGCATGGGACAGCAATGTGCCCCTGTGGCCAAGAGAGCAAAAGGGATCCTGGGGTGCAGCAAGAGAAGCGTGGCCAGCAGGGCTGGGGAGGTTCTGCTGCCCCTCTGCTCTGCCCTGCTGAGACCACAGCTGCAATCCTGTGTCCAGTTCTGGGCTCCCCAGTTCAGGAGAGACAGAAACCTGCTGGGGAGAGTCCAAGGGAGAGCCAGGAGGATGATTTGGGGATTTGAGCATCTCCCCTGTGAAGAGAAACAGAGAGCCCTGGGGCTGTTTAGTCTGGAGAAGAGAAGGCTGAGAGGGATCTGATCTATGTCTATCACTAGCTGAGGGCTGGGGGTCAGGATGAAGGGGCCAGGCGCTATGCAGTGGTGCTCAGTGACAGGACAAGGAGCAACGGAGACAAACTGGAACAGAGAAGGTTTCAGCTCAAGATGAGGAGAAACTTCTTTGCAGTGAGGGTGTCAGAGCCCTGGAGCAGGCTGCCCAGAGAGGTTGTGGAGTCTCCTGCTCTGGAGGCTTTCCAACCCCACCTGGCTGCATTCCTGTGTGCCCTGCCCTGGGTGATGCTGCTCTGGCAGGGGGGTTGGACTGGGTGAGCTCTGGAGCTCCCTTCCAGCCTCTAATGTTCTGTGACACTGTGACAGCCTAGGGCACCCCTGCTCTTGCAATGCCACCAGCAGGCAGTGTGTGGCCCTGGGGAGCAGCCACACTGCCTCATTCCCTGCTGCAGTTCAAGTTCACTTCCATGACAAAACCTCCGAGGAACTGAATTTGACCTTGAACCCATTCCAAAACGTTTGGCTTGCTCACTCCCAGTTGAAAGCAAACTCTGGGGCTCCTGGCTTGAGGGGGAAATGGAAGCCTTGTTTGAACTCCCAGATGAGTGCAGTGGGAGAAAAGTGCCTGTGGAGCAGGGGCACATAAATTAAAGGGAAATCAGGACAACAATGAAGGTTTCTGAAAGCCACCAGGTGACTTCCCCTTCAAAGGCAGCTCTTCTGCTAGGAGGTCAGAGGTCTTTTGAGCAGCACCACTGTTCACCAGCAGACCATGAAGACCTGTGTGGGGCTGAGCTATGCAGCCCTTTAATATGCACAGCAGAACAGGGGCTGCTGGAAGGGTGTCAAAGAGCCTGCAGAGCTCCAGTGCAGGTCGGACCACACCAAGTAATCAAAGCCCCAGGTTATTAAAATGTGTTATTTATGGCTGAGAGAAAATACTTCTTGTCTGTGGAAGAGAGGTGGGTTAAGAATTAACCCTTTTAATGTGAAAAAGGTTCCCCTTGTTTCCCTGACAGGGACAGATGCTGGGTTGGGCTCATGAAGCAGCTGAGACGGAGCTGCCAAGGCTCCCACGCTGCCACAGGCTCCCGCAATGGTGGAAGGGATCCTAAAGCATCATCTAGATCCAACCCCCCTGCCCTGGGCAGGGACACCTTCCACTAGCCCAGCTTGCCCAAGGCCACATCCAGCCTGGCTTCCAGGCCTTGGAGCCTCCACAGCTTCTCTGGGCAACCTGTTCCTGTGGCTCTACATCCCCATGGTGAAGAATTCCCTCCTCATGTCTCATCTAAATGCAGCTTCTTGCGGTTTGAAGCCATCAGCCCTTGTCCTGTCACTCCAGGCCTTTGTAACCAGTCCCTCCCCAGCAGGTCCCCTTCACCTACTGGAATGCAGCTCTAGGTTTTGCCTGCAGCCTTCTCCCCCCACGCCCAGGCTGAACACCCCCAGGTCTCTCAGCCTGTCCCCACAGGAGGGGTGCCCCAGCCCTCTGATCATCTCCATGTGCCACCTGTAGCCAGGCTCCAACAGCTCCATGCCCTTCTTGGGCTGGGGGCTCCAGAGCTGGACACAGCAGTGCAAGAGGGGTCTCAGCAGGCTGCAGCCCCCTCAGCTGCTGGGTACATTCTCTGGCCAAGGAACCTCCTGGTTCTCAGGTTCCTTACACGATCCCAGCACCTTGCCCTGCTGGCCAGGGCTGCTGCCACCCTTCCACAAGGGCTGCCCTGGCTGCTGGCAACATATCACTCTATGCCACAAGAGCAGAGGGACCTGGACAGGCTGGACAGATGGGCAGAGGCCAAGGGCAGGAGATTGAACACATCCAAGTGCCAGGTTCTGCACATTGGCCACAGCAACCCCAGGCAGTGCTACAGGCTGGGGTCAGAGTGGCTGAGAGCAGCCAGGCAGAAAGGGACCTGGGGGTACTGGTTGACAGCAGCTTAACATGAGCCAGCAGTGTGCCCAGGGGGCCAAGGCCAAGGGCATCCTGGCCTGCATCAGGAAGAGTGTGGCCAGCAGGAGAAGGGAAGTCCTTGTGCCCTGTGCTCAGCACTGCTGAGGCCACACCTTGAGTCCTGTGTCCAGTTCTGGGCTCCTCAGGTTAGGAAAGATGTTGAGCTGCTGGAAGGTGTCCAGAGAAGGGCAACAAAGCTGGGGAGGGGTCTGGAGCACAGCCCTGTGAGGAGAGGCTGAGGGAGCTGGGGTTGCTTAGCCTGGAGAAGAGGAGGCTCAGGGGAGACCTTCTTGCTGTCTCCAACTCCCTGCAGGGAGGTTGTAGCCAGGTGGGGGTTGGTCTCTTCTCCCAGGCAACCAACACCAGAAGAAGAGGACACAGTCTCAAGCTGTGCCAAGGGAAGCTCAGGCTGAAGGTGAGGAGAAAGATCATCCCAGCAAGAGAGATTGGCCCTTGGGATGTGCTGCCCAGGGAGGTGGTGGAGTCACCATCCCTGGGGGTGTTTAAGAAGAGCCTGGATGAGGCACTTGGTGCCATGGTTTAGTTGTCAGGAGATGTTGGGTGAGAGGTTGGACTTGATGATCTCTGAGGTCTTTTCCAACCTGGTCTATTCTATTCTATTCTATTCTATTCCATGTGAGTGTTCCTGCTTTGGGTGTCTGTTGG
The DNA here is from genome assembly GCF_014839835.1 of Dryobates pubescens. Classification (NCBI taxonomy): domain Eukaryota; kingdom Metazoa; phylum Chordata; class Aves; order Piciformes; family Picidae; genus Dryobates; species Dryobates pubescens. The sequence continues at coordinate 17,672,412 of NC_071612.1, read as the reverse complement.
AATGTTTGCCTTCTCCAGGCAGTGTGATGCATGGCTGCTTATTCCAACTTCAGCATTCCAGCTCAAGTGAAAAAAAAATAGATTTTTGCCTGAAAGGAAAGGCAGAAAATGTTGTATTTTGACCTAGAATTCACAGTGGAAGTCATTACAGCTAATGGTTTCCCAGTTAGAACTGTTTGGTTTCAAATCTTCTGTCTAGCTCAGGTGACAACCAAGGTCCTGCAGCTGGGCTGGGGCACTGATACAGGCTGGGCAGGGACTGGCTGGAGAGCAGCCCTGAAGAAAAGGCCTTGGGGGTGCTGGGGCAGGAGAAGCTCAAGAGGAGCCAGCAGTGAGCACTTGCAGCCCAGAGAGCCAAGCAGAGCCTGGGCTGCAGCAAGAGAAGTGTGGCCAGCAGGGCCAGGGAGGGGATTCTGCCCCTCTGCTCCACTCTGCTGAGACCACAGCTGGAGCTCTGGGTCCAGTGCTGGAGCCTCTGTGCCAGGAAGGATCTGGAGGTGCTGGAAGGTGCCCAGAGAAGGGCCACGAGGATGAGCAGAGGGCTGGAGCTGCTCTGCTATGAGGACAGACTGAGGGAGTTGGGGCTGTGCAGTCTGGAGAGGAGAAGGCTCTGTGGAGACCTTCTTGTGGCCTTGCAGTATCTGCAGGGGGCTCCAAGAAAGCTGGGGAGGGACTTTTGAGGGTGTCAGGGAGGGATAGGACTGGGGGGGATGGAGCAAAACTAGAAATGGGGAGATTGAGATTGGATGTGAGGAAGAAGTTGTTGCCCATGAGGGTGGTGAGAGCCTGGCACAGGCTGCCCAGGGAGGTGGTGGCAGCCTCCTGCCTGGAGGTGTTTGCAGCCAGGCTGGATGTGGCTGTGAGCAACCTGCTGTAGTGTGAGGTGTCCCTGCCCATGGCAGGGGGGTTGGAACTGGCAGATCCTTGAGGTCCCTTCCAACCCTGACAATTCCATGATTCTATGACAATGCCTAATGGGATCAGCAAGTTCCAGAGCAAATGTGGAAGGTGCAGGAGATGCCTGCTGCTTTCAGTACCTTGCTGGCACAGGGATGGTCCTGAACATCTAACAGTTAGGTGTTAACTTGTTGAGTTCCAATAAGATGCCCATTGTAAACATTTTTTGTGTTCTTGGCCTCACTCCCAGAAGGACATTGAGGAGCTGGAGGAGCTCCAGAGGAGGGCAACAAAGCTGGGGAAGGGGCTGGAGAACAGGGCTGGGGAGGAGCAGCTGAGGGAGCTGGGGGTGTTCAGTCTGGAGGAGAGGAAGCTGAGGGGAGACCTCATTGCTCTCTGCAGCTCCCTCAAAGGAGGCTGGAGCCAGGTGGGGGTTGGGCTCTGCTCCCTAGTAATAAGTAATAGGACAAGAAGAAATGGCCTCAAGCTGCACCAGGAAAGGCTTAGGTTGGACATTAGAAGAAACTTCTTCCCTGAAAGGGTTCTCAAAGCCTGGCCCAGGCTGCCCAGGGAGGGGGTTGAATCCCCATCCCTGGAGGTGCTTCAGAGGCAGAGCTGTGGTGCTGAGGGCCATGGCTCAGCCCCAGCCTTGGCAGAGATAGAGAATGGTTGGGCTGGATGAGCTTAAAGATCTTTTCCAACCAAAATGATTCTGTGGTTCTATGACTCCATGATGTTTGGAAGGGAAATGCTGGTTTCAGGCAGGGGAAAGAAAAGACCCTGAGAGGTGTTGCTGTTCTTGGCATGACAGCATCCATCTGGCACTGCCAAGGGTATGAACAAGCAAGACTGCTAGCACCCAGCCCTGGCTGCTTCAGTAAGTTTCTGAAGTCAGAGTTGTTCCTCAGCCAGTGAGGAGATAGCAAATGCTACAGGAAATGCAGAATGAAATCCAGGGATCCATGGAAGGGTTTCAGTCGGAAGGCACCTTCAAGATGCCAACCCCTGCCATGGGCAGGGACACCTCCCACCAGCCCAGGTTGGCCTCATCCAGCCTGGCCCTGAACACCTCCAGGCAGGAGGCAGCCACAGGCTCCCTGGGCAGCCTGTGCCAGAGTCTCCCCAGCCTCTCTGGGAAGAATTTTTCCCAGTCTGGTGAATTTTGTTAGAATCCAGGATTCTAAATGCCAGCACAAGGGGCAGTGGGGGAAGCTGAGGCAGAGGAAGTGCCAAGGAAACAGGAGGAAATTTGTTTCCCCTGTGAGGGTGCCAGAGCCCTGGCACAGGCTGCCCAGGGGGGTTGTGGAGTCTCCCTCTCTGGAGCTATTCAAACCCCACCTGGCTGTGTTCCTGTGTGACCTGCTCTGGGTGACCCAGCTCTGGCAGGGGGGTTAGACTGGATGAGCTTTGGAGGTCCCTTCCAGCCCCTGGCATCCTGTGATGGCTTCTTGCACAGTCCCTTGCACCCTGTGTGCTCAGAGAGGCCTTGCTGGCTATTTTTCAGTCCCAGCAAAAGGTGGCTCTAACACTTTGCACAGGCTTCAAAGTCTGAATACTTGAGCCCTGAGGTAAGCCTCCCCTTGGGGATTTAATGTATTTAATTATCTCTGAAGTTTTATCCATCATAATAGCTAAGTGAAATCATTGCTCTCAGGTAGAACAAAGAGGGGGAAGCCAAACATATAAATCAATATTGGACTTCTTTTCTTAAAGTTATTTACTGGAGGGACTTGTGACAGGCACTGAGACACTGCAAGGATGCTGGAGAGTTACTGCTCCACCAAAGAACAACCAAAACCAAGGAGGGGGTGGAGAGAATAAAAGAGAATAAAAGAGGGTGTTTTTTTAAGCCAAGCACATTCAAGGCTGAGGATTGCAGAGCAGCAGGGTGGCAGGGACAGAAAGAGGAGCAACAGAGAGTTTTAATCATAGAATCAGCCAGGGTGGAAAAGATCTCAAAGATCATCAAGTCCAACCTATCACCCAACACCTCCTGACAGCTAAACCATGGCTCCAAGTGCCACATCCAAGCCTTTTCTGAACAGCTCCAGGGATGGAGACTCCAGCTCCTCCCTGGGCAGCACATCCCCAAGGGCCAATCTCTCTTGCTGGGAAGAACTTTCTCCTCACCTCCAGCCTAAACCTCCCCTGGCACAGCTTGAGACTGTGTCCTCTTGTTCTGGTGCTGGGTGCCTGGGAGAAGAGACCAACCCCCAGCTGGCTACAACCTCCCTTCAGGTAGCTGTAGAGATCAATGAGCTCTCCCCTGAGCCTCCTCTTCTCCAGGCCAAAATAGGAACCAGCCATAGGCTCAGGTAGGACTTTACTTGAAGGTGTCCAGAGAAGGGCAACAAGGCTGGGGAGGGGTCTGGAGCACAGCCCTGTGAGGAGAGGCTGAGGCAGCTGCGGTTGCTTAGCCTGGATGTGACACTTGGAGCCATGGTTTGGCTAGTCAGGACTTTAAAGGGCAGGGGGATGAGAGGTTGGAAGGGACCCCAAGGATCATCTGGCCCCAGCTTTCTAGGTATTGGTGGAGCTGGAATGAGCTGGGCCAGCAGCCTGTCCAGCTGAGTCTGGAAACTGCCCAATGCAGGGACTCCACTGCTGCCCTTGGGAGGCGATTCCAGTGTCTGACTCTGCTCATGGGGAACATTTTCTTCTGGAGTCCCATGGGAAGCTCCCCAGCAGTACCTTGTCCCCATCACCCCTTGTCTCCTCCATGGGACTCCTTGTGCACAGGGAGTCTCCATCCTCCTGGCAACCACCCTTCATGTCCTGGTCCACGGCAATAAGGTCTCCCCTCAGCCTTCTCTTCTCCAGGCTGAACACCTCCATCTCTCATCCATTCCTCCCATGGAAGGGCTGCCAGGCCTTTGATCATTCTCCTGGCCCTCCTCTGGACACTTACAGCCTGCCTGGAAAGCAGCAGCAGCTCTTTTCCAGTCCTGGTCCTTCAAGCAGGTGTAGCCTTCCATCACCAAGCCACAGCAAGCTGCACATCCAATGCAGCTTGATCCAATGCACTCAGGGTCTGCAGGCACTTTCAAACCCAGTTCTCACCTTCAGCACAAGTGGGGCTTTTGTTGTTACTTTCCCTTCTCAGGGCAGGGCAAAAAGGCTGGGGGGAAAGATCAAATTCCCAGTTCTTTCTCAAACTTGTGAGGTGGTGGAGTCACCATCCCTGGAGGTGTTTAGGAAGAGCCTTGATGAGGCACTTGGAGCCATGGTTTAGTTGTCAGGAGGTGCTGGGTGAGAGGTTGGACTTGATGATCTCTGAGGTCTTTTCCAACCTGGTCTATTCTATTCTATTCTATTCTATTCTATTCTGTTCTGTTCTGTTTTGATAAGGCTTAATTCATAGCAGGGAGTGATTTGATTTGTAATGCTGGAAGAGCCCTGACTGCCTAAGACATCTACATTGTGAGCTAAGAATCCCTCTGGTACTGAGGGTGCTGCACAAAGGTTGCAGACCCTGCTGTTTTGTGTGCTCAGCTGGACAAGAAGGCCACCAGCAGCCTGGACTGGAGCAGCAGCAGTGTGGGCAGCAGGAGCAGGGCAGGGATTGTCCCCCTGAACTCAGCACTGTTGAGGCCACACCTTGAGGACTGGGCCCAGTTTTGGGCCCCTCACTCCAAGAAGGACATTGAGGGGCTGGAGAAGGGCAGCAAAGCTGGGGAAGGGTATGGAGAACAGGGCTGGGGAGGAGCAGCTGAAGGAACTGGGGTTGTTTAGTCTGGAGAAAAGGAGGCTGAGAGGAGACCTTCTGGCACTCTGAAGGAAGCTTCTGGCTCCCTGAAAGGAGGTTGGAGCAAGCTGAACGTTCCTTCTCCCAAGAAACAAGTGATATGATGAGAGGAAATGGCCTCTTAGGTTGGACATCAGAAGAAACTTCTTCCCTGAAAGGGCTCTCAAAGCCTGGCACAGGCTGCCCAGGGAGGTGGTTGAATCCCCATCCCTGGAGGTGTTTCACAGAGGCAGAGCTGTGGTGCTGAGGGCCACGGTTTAGCCCCAGCCTTGGGAGAGTTACAGAATGGTTGGGCTGGATGAGCTTGAAGGGTTTTTCCAAGTGAAACAATTCTCCTTGTTGCTTACATTTGCTATCATATTCCTTAATCCATCACCTAGACATCATCTGAATCACATCCCAGCTAGGCATTAAACAAACCCACCAAGGATTAATTCTGAAGTACATTAATCAATGCTTTGGCTCTTGGCAGCAATTCCTCATTACCCTCACTGGCTGGTGGTGCTTGGAGCTGGCTGTCACCAGCTCCCCTGCTGCTAAATCATAGGATCACAGAATTGTCAGGGTTGGAAGGGACCTCAAGGCTCAGCCAGTTCCAACCCCCTGCCATGGGCAGGAACACCTCACACTACAGCAGGTTGCTCACAGCCACATCCAGCCTGGCTGCAAACACCTCCAGGCAGGAGGCTTCCACCTCCTCCCTGGGCAGCCTGTGCCAGGCTCTCACCACCCTCATGGGCAACAACTTCTTCCTCACATCCAATCTGAGTCTACCCATTTGTAGTTTTGCTCCATCCCCCCCAGTCCTATCACTCCCTGACACCCTCAAAAGTCCCTCCCCAGCTTTCTTGGAGCCCCCTGCAGATACTGCAAGGCCACAAGAAGGTCTCCTCAGAGCCTTCTCCTCTCCAGACTGCACAACCCCAACTCCCTCAGTCTGTCCTCACAGCAGAGCAGCTCCAGCCCTCTGCTCATCCTCGTGGCCCTTCTCTGGGCACCTTCCAGCACCTCCAGATCCTTCCTGGCACAGAGGCTCCACAACTGGCCCCAGAGCTGCAGCTGTGGTCTCAGCAGAGTGGAGCAGAGGGACAGAATCCCCTCCCTGGCCCTGCTGGCCACACTTCTCTTGCTGCAGCAGCCCAGGATGTGGAGCACCAGTCAGGAAGGAAACGATTCTGTCAGAATCAGTGTGCTGGCATGCCATGGCTGCAATCAGCACTGGCATGAGAGTGAGGTAAGCAAGTGGGCAATCAGAACCCACATTATTCTGCCTGAATCTCACATTCCTCCTGCAATACCTGCAGCTGATGTGATGGAGACACAGGGTGATTAGCAGGCCCACACCCAGTTTGCAGACACAAAGGCAAGGCCCCTCCTCTGACACGGAAATTCAGAGCATTTCCTAGGATTTATCAGCTCCCAAAGTTTCCTGGCCCGTGCAGCTTGTGCCCCTGTGTGGTGTGATCTGGCTGTCACCTCCTCTGCTGCTGCAAGAGAGAGAGAGAGACAAAGGCAAATGCCCTGCCCCACACAGATGTGCTAGACATTGAGAACCCTGGGGCTGCTTAGTCTGGAGGAGACTGAGAGGGGATTTAATAGCTTGGTGCCATGCTTTAGTTGATGAGATGGTGTTGGGTGAGAGTTTGGACTTGATGATCTCTGAGGTCTTTTCCAACCTGGCTGATTCTATGATTAAAACTCTCTGTTGCTCCTCTTTCTGTCCCTGCCACCCTGCTGCTCTGCAGTCCTCAGCCTTGAATGTGCTTGAGATGAGATGGTGCTGGGTGATAGGTTGGACTTGATGATCTCAAAGGTCTCTTCCAACCTGGTTAATTTCTCTTCTCTTCTCTTCCTCTTCTCTTCCTCTTCTCTTCCTCTTCTCTTCTCAATGCTTATCAGTATCTGAGGGCTGGGGGTCAGCAGGGAGGGGACAGGCTCTGCTCAGTTGCACCCTGGGATAGGACAAGGGGCAAGGGATGGAAACTGCAGCACAGGAAGTTCCACCTCAACATGAGGAAGATCTTCTTCACTGTGAGGGTCCCAGAGCCCTGGAGCAGGCTGCCCAGAGAGGCTGTGGAGTCTCCTTCTGAGGAGTCTTTGCAGCCCTGTCTGGCTGTGTTCCTGTGTGACCTGTGCTGGATTCTATGCTCCTGCTCTGGCAGGGGCTTGGACTGGAAGCTCTCCAGAGGTCCCTTCCAACCCCTAACACCCTGTGATCCCATGAACTGCTGCCTACTAAATCTGTGTGCATTTCTTTCCCCTGTTTCTGGTCTCATTATGGAAAGTTCTTTCCTTGGTGTGTCTGTCCTTCAAAGGGGTCCATGGTGTTCTTCTCTGAGCCTCACAAGGCAACCCCCTGTCAGGAACAGCTAGGTGAGTTGTCCAGTTGTATTTGTTCCCCTTCATTCAGCTGTAGGTAACACTGCAGAGTGTGACATGGAGGAGCAATGCCATGAGTCCAGGCAGCAACACTTCCAGCACAGTTGCTGAGATGCTGCAGGAGAGCATTTCCAAGAGCTTGGAAGCTGTGTTGAGCACTCATCAGGTTCTCTCATCCCAGTTTGTTGTCTCTGTGCTCTGCCTCTGCTTGCTTTAGACAAACACAGCAGTAGAGTGGGAGGTGTATGCTCTGGGGCCAGAACCTCTGCTGTGCACAGTGGGTGCAGGAAATCCCTCTGCCTCCTGTGCAGAAGTGGCACTGGACATGGAAGCACTGCAGCCCTGAGGAAAATCTGCTCTGTGATCCTGGGTTCTGCTGGGTATTGCTGCTGCTGGCAACGGTGGAGTAGCAGCTTGGTAAAAGATCCCTCTGGGATCCCAATTTCCAAACAAGAAGATTGAGATGCATGGAGGAAAACCAGCTGCATGCCTTGGCAGAGGGAACCAGGACTCCCTGCAGGATAGCTTCCAAGGGTCCATGGCACAAAGTCACTGATAAATGTCATATACTTGGTAAACATCAGAGAACTGTCAGGGTTGGAAAGGACCTCAAGGTTCATTTAGTTCCATGGGCAGGGACACTTCCCACTAGATCAGGTCAGTGCCAAATGATGAATGGAATCTCTTTCAGCTCTTCAGCTCAGGAAGGACCTCAGGGAACTGCTTGAGAGAGTCCAGCACAGAGCCCCCAAGCTGCTGCAGGCAGTGGAACATCTCCCTGTGAGGCCAGGCTGAGGGAGCTGGGGCTTGGAGCTTGGAGCAGAGGAGCCTGAGGGCTGCCCTCATTGCTGGGGATAAAAATAGACTAGACTAGACTAGACTAGACTAGACTAGAATAGAATAGAATAGACCAGGTTGGAAAAGACCTTCAAGATCATCGCATCCAACCTATCAACCAATCCAACACCACCTAAACAACTAACCCATGGCACCAAGCACCCCATCAAGTCTCCTCCTGAACACCTCCAATGATGGTGACTCCACCACCTCCCCAGGCAGCCCATTCCAATGGGCAATCACTGTCTCTGTGTAGAACTTCTTCCTCACCTCCAGCCTAAACTTCCCCTGGTGCAGCCTGAGACTGTGTCCTCTTGTTCTGGTGCTGGGTGCCTGGGAGAAGAGACCAACCCCCACCTGGCTACAACCTCCCTCCAGGGAGTTGGAGAGAGCAAGAAGGTCTCCCCTGAGCCTCCTCTTCTCCAGGCTAAGCAACCCCAGCTCCCTCAGCCTCTCCTCACAGGGCTGTGCTCCAGACCCCTCCCCACCTTTGTTGCCCTTCTCTGGACTCGTTCCAGCAAGTCAACCTCCTTCCTAACCTGAGGAGCCCAGAACTGGACACAGTACTCGAGGTGTGGCCTAACCAGTGCAGTGTACAGGGGCACAATGACCTCCCTGCTCCTGCTGGCCACACTGTTCCTGATGCAGGCCAGGATGCCCTTGGCCTTCTTGGCTGCCTGGGCACACTGCAGGCTCATGTTCAGCCTACCATCAACCAGCACCCCCAGGTCCCTCTCTGCCTGGCTGCTCTCAGCCACTCTGACCCCAGCCTGTAGCACTGCCTGGGGTTGCTGTGGCCAATGTGCAGAACCTGGCACTTGGATGTGTTCAATCTCCTGCCCTTGGACTCTGCCCATCTGTCCAGCCTGTCCAGGTCCCTCTGCAGAGCTCTCCTAGCCTTAACAGACCAACTCCTGCCCCCAGCTTGGTGTCATCTGCACATTTACTGATGATGGACTCAATGCCCTCATCCAGATCATCAATAAAGATGTCAAAGAGCACAGGGCCCAGCACTGATCCCTGGGGCACACCACTAGTGCCTGGCTGCCAGCTGGCTGTGGCACCATTCTCCACCACTCTCTGGGCTCAGCCTCCAGCCAGTGCAGGGCTGGAGCCAGGCTCTGCTCAGGGATGGCCAAGGGGCACTGTGGGCAAGCTGGAGCAGAGGAGGAGCCAGGGGAACAGGAGGGAAAACTTTGTCCCTGTGAGGGTGCTGGAGCCTGGAGCAGGCTGCCCAGAGAGGTTGTGGAGTCTCCTGTTCTGGAGCCTTTCCCACCCCACCTGGATGTGTTCTGTGTGCCCTGCCCTGGGTGCTCTGCTCTGGCAGGGGCTTGAGATCCATTCCAGTCCCTAATTCTCTGTGATTCTGTGAAATGCTCTGGGCCACATCCTGCCCAGAATTCTTGTGAATGTTATTCACCCTAAAGCTGTGCCACATATTGCAGGGTCAGCTCCAAGGGAAAGCTGGAAGAAGTAGGAACGTTAAAGCACAACCTAACCAAGCGCCAGGACATTGTGTACCTTTACCACCAACACCTGCACAGGCCTTCAGCTCAAGGGAAATAAATTATCCCAGGCAGACTGGGAGTTCCTGGGCTGTGCTGGTTGGTTGTGTAAAGGTAACCCTGCAGCATTTAGATACCAATCATCACATCACCACCACAGAATTACAAACAGGAAGAGAGCTACAGGCCAACATATGCACCCAGCTTGCTTTCATCCTTCTTCCTTTCAGGCAAATTCCAGACTGTTCCCACCTGCCTGCTGAAGCCCTGCTGATCAATGACCCTGCTGAGCTGGAAGTGAATCTGCTGCAAAGGGTAAAGGTGGAGACAATTGTCTGGAAAACAAGATGCATGAAACGCTGGAGAAAGGATCACAGCAACACAGCTCACAGGGTGTTAGGGGTTGGAAGGGACCTCCAGAGATCTTCCAGTCCAACCCCCCTGCCAGAGCAGGACCACAGAATCCAGCACAGGTCACACAGGAGCACATCCAGACAGGGCTGCAAAGGCTCCACAGAAGGAGACTCCACAACCTCTCTGGGCAGCCTGCTCCAGGGCTCTGGCACCCTCACAGTCAAGAAGTTCTTCCTCATGTTGAGCTGGAACCTCCTGTGCTGCAGTTTCCATCCCTTACCCCTTCTCCTACCCCAGAGTGCAACTCAGCAGAGCCTGTCCCATGCCTCTTGACCCCCAGCCCTCAGCTATTGATAGACATTTAATCCCCTCTCAGTCTTCTCTCCAGACTAAACAGCCCCAGGGCTCTCAGCCTCTCCTCCCCAGGCAGTGCTCCAGGCCCTTTAGCATCCTTGTAGCCTCCCTTGGACTCTCTCCAGCAGATCCCTGTCCCTCCTGAACTGGGGAGCCCAGAGCTGGATGCAATATTCCAGGTGAGGTCTCAGCAGGGCAGAGTAGAGGGGGAGGAGAACCTCCCTGGATCTGCTGGACACACTCCTCTGAATGCAGCCCAGGACCCCCTTGGCCTTCTTGTCCACATTGCTGTCCCATGCAGAACTTGCTGCCCACCAGCACTCCCAGGTCCCTCTCCCCAGGGCTGCCCTCCAGCAGATCCTCTCCCAGCCTGTGCTGCTGCAGTTTGTTCTTCCTGCCTGGTCCAGGACTCTGCACTTCTCCTTGTAGAACCTCCCTGGGTTCCTCTCTGCCCAGCTCTCAGTCTGTCCAAGCCTCTGAATGGCCTCACAGCCTTCAGGGGTCTCAGCCAAGCCTCCCAGTTTGGTGTCATCAGCCAAATTGCTAAGCAGACTCTGTCTGTCTGTCTGTCTGTGCCCTCACCAATGTCATTGATGAAGATGTTGAACAGGACTGCACCCAGCACTGATCCCTGGGGGACTCCACTGCTTACAGCTCTCCAGCTGGACTTGGCACCACTGACCACCACTCTTTGGACTCTAATCCACCTCTCTGTCTGCTCTTCCATCCCACACTTCCTGAGCAAGCTCAGGGAAGAGCAGTGGTCCTAAGGGCAGCTTAGCAGGTGTCCAACATGGGCTATTGGCTGTGCTTCAGGAAATAAAAACATCCTAGTGTAATGAAGGGCTGTGACCGTTTGACACTGTGCCTTTAGAGACAAGCAGTGCTGAGACACTGGCTAGATGTTTTCGGTACTAGAACCAAAACATTCTGATATTCTAAACGAATTTCATTGGTGGGTAGACAAAATGCAGCTTTAGATTGTGAAGCAGTTGGAATTTTTTTTCCCCCTCAGTTCAGTTCGGTTTGGGAGTTGGGGGAGTTGGTTTCAGCCTGTTCTCCCTGCCTGCTCTCTCTGCGAACTGCTGGAGTTGGCCTTCAGATAAGCAAACACTAATCCTGCATGGGCTTTTGAAGCTTACTGACAGCTCTTTTCCTTAGTAACTTGCCTTTCTCTCTCTCTGACCCCTTTTTGGGGAAAAAGGGAGGTTGGGGGGGAGAGAGGGGGTTCCAAGGAGGGGATCCCTCCCTCGGGGAGGGATTTTTGTCGTGTTATTTCTCTTTGCTGTGTATTTCTGTGTATATATTGTAAATACCTGTATATATTGTGTTATATATAACCTGCTTTCCATATATGCTTGTAAATATATAGCTTGCTCTTTCGACTGGGCTAGTTGTGGTTTCTTACTCTGTGGAGGAGGGAGAGCTAAGCCCTCTCTCAACCTACCACAAGGGCCAACACTGTGGTGTTCTTAGAAAGGACTGAGGGGTTGCTTTCCAAGGACAACTTCTTTAACAAGCCCTGAGAATACCAAGGAGGGTGCCACAAGAACAATATCTTCCTGGAGGTATCAGCTTCTGGATTCAGAGTATTTAGGGCCTGCATCAGGAAGAGTGTGGCCAGCAGGAGCAGGGAAGTCCTTTGTGCCCTGTGCTCAGCACTGCTGAGGCCACACCTTGAGTCCTGTGTCCAGTTCTGGGCTCCTCCAGCTTAGGAAAAAGGTTGAGCTGCTGGAAGGTGTCCAGAGGAGGGCAACAAAGCTGGGGAGGGGTCTGGAGCACAGCCCTGTGAGGAGAGGCTGAGGGAGCTGGGGTTGCTTAGCCTGGAGAAGAGGAGGCTCAGGGGAGACCTTCTTGCTCTCTCCAACTCCCTGCAGGGAGGTTGTAGCCAGGTGGGGGTTGGTCTCTTCTCCCAGGCAGGCAGCAGCAGAACAAGAGGACACAGTCTCAAGCTGTGCCAGGGGAGGTTCAGGCTGGAGGTGAGGAGAAAGTTCTTCCCAGCAAGAGAGATTGGCCCTTGGGATGTGCTGCCCAGGGAGGTGGTGGAGTCCCCATCCCTGGAGGTGTTCAAGAGGGGATTGGATGTGGCACTTGGAGCCATGGTTTAGTTAGTCAGGAGGTGTTGGGTGAGAGGTTGGACATGATGATCTCTGAGGTCTTTTCCAACCTGGCTGATTCTATGGTTCTATGATAGGGGAAAACAGAAGCTCCCTCACCAAAAATAATGGAGTCACAGCATTAGAGAATGCTTGGGGTTGGAAAAGATCTTTAAGATCATTAAGGCATAGAACCATAGAACTGTTTCAAGTCTTAAACAACTAAGATAGCTCAGTTGTCACAGAACCTCAGAAACATAGAATTGCTTTGGTGGGAAAAGGCCTCTAAGATCACTGAGCCCAACCAGCAACCCAACACCACCATGGCCATCAAACCATGGCCCCAGGTGCCATGGCCACAGGTTTCTTGAACACCTCCAGGGATGGGGACTCCACCACCCCCCTGGGCAGCCTGTGCCGATCCCTGACCACTCCTGCAGCATAGAAATTGTTCCTAATCTCCAACCTAACCCTCCCCTGGCACAATTTCAGGCCATTTCCTCTCCTTCTACCACCTGATACAAGGGAGAAGAGCCCAAGCACCACCTGGCTCCAGCTTCTTTCAGTGAGCTGTAGAGAGCAATGAGGTCTCCCCTCAGCCTCCTCTTCTCCAGAGTAAACACCCCCAGCTCCCTCAGCTGCTCTTCAACAGCCCTGTTCTCCAGACCCCTCCCCAGCTTTGTTGCTCCTCTCCAGGCCTGTTCCATCACTTCGATATCCTTCTGGGAGTGAGGAGCCTGATCTCAGCTGTGACCTTGCCACTGAACCTCAGAACTTCTGAAGCTACCCCTTTAAAAATGCCAGGCTAAACCACCCCAGAGTCATTGTCATTCCCTGGACTTGATCCAGCACCTCAGTGTCCTTCTTGGAGAGGGCCAAAGCTGACCCCAGTATTCCATTCTCTGCCAAGTCTAATTCTAAACCATGCCCCTTAGTACTTCCCTAACAATCTGCCCAGTCTTTGGGAGGTGCAACAAGAGCCTTGGAATGTGAAGCTTTTGGCTTCTGTGCTCCAAGAGGACATGGAATCATAGAACCATAGAATCAACCAGGTAGGAAAAGAGATCATCAAGTCCAACCTATCACCCAACACCTACTGACAACTAAACCATGGCTCCAAGTGCCACATCCAATCCCCTCTTGAACACCTCCAGGGATGGGGACTCCACCACCTCCCTGGGCAGCACATCCCAAGGGCCAATCTCTCTCTCTCTGTAGAACTTCTTCCTCACCTCCAGCCTGAACCTCCCCTGGCACAGCTTGAGACTGTGTCCTCTTGTTCTGGTGCTGGGTGCCTGGGAGAAGAGACCAACCCCCACCTGGCTACAACCTCCCTTCAGGGAGTTGGAGAGAGCAAGAAGGCCTCCTCTGAGCCTCCTCTTCTCCAGGCTAAGCAACCCCAGCTCCCTCAGCCTCTCCTCACAGGGCTGTGCTCCAGACCCCTCCCCAGCCTTGTTAATGGAGGTCACCAGGAGTAGTGAAGCTGAGCAAGCTGAGTTTTGGCTGTCCCACCACTGGACTGCAGGTGCTACACTGCACAGGCCACCAGGTGCTCCTCAGCATCCTCCTCCCCTTGGCTACTGCATCACCAGCAGAGCCATTCAGTGCTAACAGGAATGGTGGCATTGGAGACCTGTGCTCTGCAGACAGCAGCCAGGAATTCTGGCTTACAGAACTCTCTCTTAGCTTCCTTGGAAACCTAAACATGTTCTAGCACTGCCAGCCTGGCCTGGTTTGGCCTTGGCTGCCTGCTTTCTCCATCAGCCATCCTTCCCTGGAAGGCTGGAGTGCACAGCTTGGGACACCACAGCACTGACACTGCTCCAGATGTTGGATGCTGTGCTTTGCATGCAGGTTTCTTCCTCTGATCTCAGTCTTACACACTGCTCTCTCTTGCCAGCCACCCAACCTCCCTGCCTGAAAACCTACAAGGTGGTTGGGTTTTTCTCCAGAAAAAGATGAGCTTCTGGTTCTGCCATTGTGCTCCAGTTGGGTTGCAGAACTTCTCTCACTGGAATTCAGGAGGATTATCTTGATCTGGAGAAGATTCTCCCTTCCTTCATTCCTACCCTGGGCAGGTCCTGACAGGCCCTGGTATGTGATGCATGTCAGACAACAGATCTCAGCAGCAGGCTGCTCGAGTACTGACATAGAGTGGTGACATCTACAGAACAGAGAGTAACCAGGTTGGAAAAGACCTCAGAGATCATCCAGTCCAACCTCTCACCCAGCACCATCTGATCAACTCAACCATGGCACCAAGTGCCACATCCAGGCTCTTCCTAAACACCTCCAGGGATGGTGACTCCACCACCTCCCTGGGCAGCACATCCCAAGGGCCAATCTCTCTTGCTGGGAAGAACTTTCTCCTCACCTCCAGCCTGAACCTCCCCTGGCACAGCTTGAGACTGTGTCCTCTTGTTCTGGTGCTGCTTGCCTGGGAGAAGATACCAACCCCCACCTGGCTACAACCTCCCTGCAGGGAGTTGTAGACAGCAAGAAGGTCTCCCCTGAGCCTTCTCTTCTCCAGGCTAAGCAACCCCAGCTCCCTCAGCCTCTCCTCACAGGGCTGTGCTCCAGCCCCTCCTCTAGCCCAGGCCCTTCTCCAGCCTGGCTGCCCTGCTCTGGACAGGCTCCAGCCCCTCAATGTCCTTCCTGCAGGGAGGGCCCAGAGCTGAGCACAGCACTCGAGGTGTGGCCTCCCCAGTGCTGAGCACAGGGGGATGGTCACCTCCTGTCCCTGCTGCCCACCCTGCTTCTGACCCAAGCCAGGCTGCCATTGGCCTTCTTGGCCACCTGGGCACTGCTGGCTCATGTTCAGTCAGCTCCCAACCCAGGTCCCTCTCCAAGCTGCAGCTTTCCAGCCACACATCCCCAAGCCTGGAGCATGCCCTGGGGGCTGATGTGAGCCAGGTGGGCAGTGCCACCTCTGCCTGTGCAAACACTTCAGCAGCTGCTGCAGGGCCACCCTGAGTGCTGCCTGTCCAACACCACCTGGGAGTGACTCAAAGCAGTGAAGAATTCCCTCCACCTCTGTGCCCTTTGATTAGCCAAATTAGGAAGCATCTCATTAGTGAGGTGTTGGCTCCCTGGGCACTCTTCAATTGAAAAGAAGCTGTTTTGGGAAGCTGCATTTTGGCCTATGCAGTCTGTCATAGCCAAAGTGCAGAAGTGTTCCATGTCCCCAGAGAGTGTGGCTGAGGAAGTGCTCACTCTGGTCACTGCTCCATTGGAGGCAGGTTGCTCTTCAGCAGGTTCTGCTCATGCCCCTGCTGAGGCCACAGCTTGAGTACTGCCTTCAGTTCTGGGCACCACACTATAAGAAGGACACTGAGGTGCTGGAGGGTGTCCAGGGAAGAGCACTGAGCCTGGGGAGGGAGTTGGAGGGCATTCTACAAGGGGTGGCTGAAAAAGATGGGGTGGTTAAGTCTGGCATTTTGTAAGGGGTAGCTTCAGAAGTTCTGGGGTTCAGTGGCAAGGTCACAGCTGAGATCAGGCTCCTCACTCCCAGAAGGACATTGAGGAGCTGGAGCACACTCAGAGAAGGGCAACAAAGCTGGGGAGGGGTCTGGAGAACAGGGCTGGGGGGGCGCAGCTGAGGGAGCTGGGGGTGTTCAGTCTGGAGAAGAGGAGGCTGAGGGGAGGCCTCAGTAAGGTCCCTTCCAACCCAAAGCATTTTCTGACCCATTCTATGAACTGTGGATTTGATATCCCAAGGCACACAGTAATCCATACCTGTGTTTATACAGATATAGAGAGAGAACTCCATCTGTCTGGTGAGCTTTTGGGGATTGCCTCCTGGCTTGTGACAGGGTGAGGGGCTGGCAATGCCACAAGAGCAGCAGACTCATCACATCTGTTGCAAAGCATGGGTGGGTTTGTAGCTGGGGCTCTGCAAACACCTGCTGGTGCTTCACTGCATTGTGAGATGACAGCTTCAGGATCAGCAGTGGTCAAACCTTCTGTTGTCACAGGCTCCAGGTGAGCTGCTGGAGGATGCCATGCATGGCACATCAGCCTGGCCCTTGGGGGATGTGAGGCAGGCTGTGGATGGAGGCTGCCTGGACTCCAGAAAGGCCTTGGACACCGTCCCCCACAGCAAACTCCTGGCCAAGCTGTCAGCCCCTGGCTTGGACAGCAGCACTCTGAGCTGGGTTAGCAACTGGCTGGAGGCTGAGCCCAGAGAGTGGTGGGGAATGGTGCCACAGCCAGCTGGCAGCCAGGCACCAGTGGTGTGCCCCAGGGATCAGTGCTGGGCCCCAGCCTGTTCAATATCTTCATTGATGATCTGGAGGAGGGCATTGAGTCCATCAGCAGTGAATGTGCAGATGACACCAAGCTGGGGGCAGGAGTTGATGTGTTAGAGGCTAGGAGAGCTCTGCAGAGGGACCTGGACAGGCTGGACAGATGGGCAGAGTCCAAGGGCAGGAGATTGAACACATCCAAGTGCCAGGTTCTGCACATTGGCCACAGCAACCCCATGCAGAGCTACAGGCTGGGGTCAGAGTGGCTGAGAGCAGCCAGGCAGAAAGGGACCTGGGGGTGCTGGTTGACAGCAGCTGAACATGAGCCAGCAGTGTGCCCAGGTGGCCAAGAAGGCCAATGGCATCCTGGCCTGCATCAGGAAGAGTGTGGCCAGCAGGAGCAGGGAAGTCCTTGTGCCCTGTGCTCAGCACTGCTGAGGCCACACCTTGAGTCCTGTGTCCAGTTCTGGGCTCCTCAGGTTAGGAAAGATGTTGAGCTGCTGGGAGGTGTCCAGAGAAGGGCAACAAAGCTGGGGAGGGGTCTGGAGCACAGCCCTGTGAGGAGAGGCTGAGGGAGCTGGGGTTGCTTAGCCTGGATAAGAGGAGGCTCAGGGAGACCTTCTTGCTCTCTGCAACTCCCTGAAGAGAGGTTGTAGCCAGGTGGGGGTTGGTCTCTTCTCCTAGGCAGGCAAGCAGCACCAGAACAAGAGGACACAGTCTCAAGCTGTGCCAGGGGAGGTTTAGACTCGAGGTGAGGAGAAAGTTCTTCACTGAGAGAGTCGTTCACCATTGGAATGTGCTGCCCAGGGAGGTGGTGGAGTCACCATCCCTGGAGGTGTTCAAGAGGAGATTGGATGTGGCACTTGGAGCCATGGTTTAGTTAGTCAGGAGGTGTTGGGTGAGAGGTTGGACTTGATGATCTCTGAGGTCTTTTCCAGCCTTATTGATTCTAAGGTTTCATGAAGGAACCTCAGGAGCATTGTGCCCATGACCAATCCTAGCTGGGAACAAGTTCAGGATCAGAGACTGTTGGAAGCATCCCAGTAGCTCCTTAGAAGATGAGCTAAAAAGATAAAGCTTGAAGAAATGAGGGAAACGACTCCCAGCAGTCTTCCTTCCTCAGCTGCTCCAGCTCCCAGGCTGCACACTCTGTTTTCAGCTTGGAGCTTGTGCTGCTGCCATCACCCAGCAGAAACAGGGCTCAGGTATGCAAGATAAGTCTGTGGATAATGGGGAAGGAAAAAAAATGTTGAGGCATTGGAGTATTTACATTCCTGTTTGTGCAATTACCTTAATTAAAGAGTAATTATTTCCCTCACAGATAGGCTTATCTCCAACATGAAGCTACCTGCCTGCCAGGAGCAAACATTGAAACCCACCAAAAGTGCATATTTTATGGGTTTTAACTGTCTCCAGTAGCTTTTCTGCACTTTAAATCCTGCCTCCAGCCCAAGGAAAATCATTGTTCTCCTCCTTTGGGATTCAGGGTTTGCTCAACATCTTCAGCAATGACACTGATGAGGGAACAGGGAGTCTGCTCAGCAGGTTTACTGATGACACCCAACTGGGAGGCTTGGCTGAGACACCTGAAGGCTGTGAGGCCATTCAGAGACTTGGACAGGTTGAGAGCTGGGCAGAGAGGAACCCAGGGAGGTTCAACAAGAAGAAGTGCAGAGTGCTGCACCTGGGCAGGAAGAACAAACTGCAGCAGCACAGGCTGGGAGGTGATCTGCTGGAGAGCAGCCTTGGGGAGAGAGACCTGGGAGTGCTGGTGGGCAGCAAGTTCTTCATGGGACAGCAATGTGCCCTGGGGGCCAAGAAGGCCAAGGGGGTCCTGGGGTGCATTAGGAAGACTGTGTCCAGCAGATCCAGGGAGATTCTACTCCTCCTCCTCAGCTCTGCCCTGGTGAGACCTCATCTTGAGTATTGCCTTCAGTTCTGGGCTCCCCAGTTCAGGTTGGACAGGGATCTGCTGGAGAGAGTCCAGCAGAGGGCAAGGAGGATGATCAGGGGCCTGGAGCACTGCCTGGGGAGGAGAGGCTGAGAGCCCTGGGGCTGTTCAGTCTGGAGAGGAGAAGGCTGAGAGGGGATTTAATAAATGTTTATCAATATCTGAGGGCTGGGGGTCAGGAGGGAAGGGACAGGCTCTGCTCACTTGCTCCCTGTGATAGCACAAGGAGCAATGGATGTAAGCTGCAGCACAGGAGGTTCCACCTCAACACAAGGGGGAACTTCTTCACTGCAAGGGTCCCAGAGCCCTGGAGCAGGCTGCCCAAAGAGGTTGTGGAGTCTCCTTCTCTGGAGACCTTCAAGGCCCAGCTGGATGTGTTCCTGTGTGACCTGAGCTGGATTCTATGGTCCTGCTCTGGCAGGGGGGTTGGACTCGATGATCTCTTTGGGTCCCTTCCAAGCCCTGACATCCTGTGAGCCTGTTTGTGAGAAGCAGGCAGGCTGTTGATAATGGCAGCAGGGTCTCCAGAAGCCTGGAGTGAGCTGGCTAACACAGAGGTGCCTTCACCTGGTGTGGAATAACAGAGGAAAGCAGAAACTGCTAACAGGGTTAGGAATGAAAGGTTAAGAGGAGCCAAGAGGAAAATGAGGATTCACAGTCACAGAATCATAGAACTGTTTTGGCTGGAAGGGACCTTTAGGATCATTGAGTCCAGCTTTCAACATAAGACTACCACCTTCAGCCCTTCAGCACCATGGCCATAAACCCTGTGCCCAGGTGCCATGGCCACAGGTTTCTAGAACAGCTACAGGGATGGGGACTTCACCACCTCCCTGGGCAGCCTCTGCCAATGTCACCTTCCTTCTCCTGATGGCCTTCAGCTTCTGCTGCTTTGTGCCTGGGCAGAGCACCCAGGCAGACCAGGCCTTGGGACTTAGAATCATAGAATTGTCAGGGTTGGAAGGGACCTCAAGGATCAGTCAGTTCCAACCCCCCTGCCATGGCCAGGGACACCTCACACTACAGCAGGTTGCTCACAGCCACATCCAGACTGGCTGCAAACACCTCCAGGGATGAGGCTTCCACCACCTCCCTGGGGGAGACTTCATCTGGAAGATCCTGCAATGTGGAGCCAGGCTCAGGCTCCTGCAGCTGATGGAAGCTAGCAAGGAAGCATCTCCAGATATCCTTTAGTTTGGAAAGGAGGAGGCTGAGGGAGACCTCATGGCTCTACAGCTCCCTGAAAGGAGGCTGTGGAGAGCTTGGTGCTGGCCTCAAGCTTCTCCCAGGTCATTAGTGGTAGAACAAGAGGGAATGGCCTCAAGCTGTGACTGGTTTAGACTGGAGAGGAGGAAACCTTTTCCATTGCAAGAGTGGTCAGGGATTGGAATGTGCTGCCCAGGGAGGTGCCCAGGGAGTCCCCAAGCCTGGATGTGTTTCAGGGTGGTTTGGATGTGGTGCTTGGGGCTCTGGTTTAGGGGTGACCCTTGCAGAGTAGGGTTCTGGGTTGGGCTTGGTGATCCTGAGGCTCTCTTCCAACCTGAACATTTCTGTGGCTCTGTGATCCTTTGGGATGGCATCTGCACTCCAGATTCCCTTGCCAAGACAGCCCATCTTTTGTGAGACCCTTCAGAAGAGCTGTGCTGTGTCACAAGGAGCTATTTAGGCCAGAAAAGACCTTTGAGATGAGCTCCAGCCATGAAGTTGTGCTTAAAGCAGTGTGTGAAGGAGTGCTCCTGTTTGTAGGCAATCCACACTAGGCAGGCCAGAGGATGCATGCAGGATAGGATAGGATAGGATAGGATAGGATAGGATAGGATAGGATAGGATAGGATAGGATAGGATAGGATAGGATAGGGTAGGGTAGGGTAGGGTAGGATAGGGTAGGATAGGATAGGATAGGATAGGATAGGATAGGGTAGGATAGAATAGGATAGAATAGAATAGAATAGAATAGAATAGAATAGAATAGAATAGAATAGAATAGAATAGAATAGAATAGAATTAGAATAGAATTAACCAGGTTGAAAAAGACCTCAGAAATCAAGATCAAGTCCAATCTCTCACTCAACACCATCTGATCAACTAAACCATGGCACCAAGCACCCCACCCAGGCTCTTCCTAAACACCTCCAGGGATGGTGACTCCACCACCTCCCTGGGCAGCACATCCCAAGGGCCAATCTCCCTGGCTGGGAAGAACTTTCTCCTCACCTCCAGCCTGAACCTCCCCTGGCACAGCTCGAAACTGTGTCCTCTCCTTCTGCCATGGGCTGTCTGGGAGAAGTGACTGGCCTGTCTTTAGCCACTTGACACCTCACCTGCAGTAAGCCAGGATCAAAGTGGGACAAAACAGTGGCAGAGTCTCCTGGGAGCTGCTGGCTTGCTGTTCTGCATGGGGAGGAAAGCAGGTGGGACTTCAGGACAGGTCAGCTCACACCCTTGACATCCTGCCTAGAACATGAGCTAGGCAAAGCCTTCAAAGGCTGCCAGGAGTCACAGCCAGCCTCTCTGGAACCAGGGGAAGTCACAGAATCACCCACAGAATCACAAGATCACCAAGGTTGGAAGAGACCTCTAAGATCATCGAGTCCAACCTGTCACCGCGGACCCCATGACTAAACCATGGCACCAAGTGCCACCAAGTCCTCCCCAACAGGATGTTCTTTGTCTCTATGAGCTGTTTCAAGAGAGGTCATTTGTCTCACCAGCTGAGGCACCTTCTAACCACACTGACTTTCCCACTCCATACAAATCTATCCCCCCCTTCAAGACTGGTGACTGCTGCACCCATTGTTACCAAACACTTCAGAGTTCAGCTGAGCTGAAGCTTGCTTCTTCTGCAGTCAAAGCATCATGGGAGCAAGGAAGGAATCTGGACCTGGAAGAGAGCTGTGCTGGCCAGCACCAGCTGAGAGGCTGGTGAGGGACTGCACCTGAATGACCACAGCTTGTCTGCTCACCCTGGGGCATTGCAGGCCCATGCCTCCCACTGAGCCAGGGGAAGGCACTGCACCGGTGGCAGGGGACCAAAGCAAACAACATAGAGAAACTTGAATGCAGCACAGGAACTGAGGGAATAACCCAGCTGGGGGCTGTGGGGCAGGCTGTGGAAATCCCTCACAGCACACAGCCAGGCTGCTGAGACCTAAGCACGGCAGCCCAGAGGAGCCCAGCAGCCAGGCCAGACCTGCAGAGAGTGCTGAGCAGCTTCTCTGGAAGCACTGCAATAGTCCCAACGTGGATGTGGACATTTGGTGAACTGTTGATGAGGTCTGCCTGGACTGCAGCAAGGCCTTGGACACCGTCCCCCACAGCAAACTGCTGGGCAAGCTGTCAGCCCCTGGCTTGGACAGCAGCACTCTGAGCTGGGTTAGCAACTGGCTGGAGGCTGAGCCCAGAGAGTGGTGGGGAATGGTGCCACAGCCAGCTGGCAGCCAGGCACCAGTGGTGTGCCCCAGGGATCAGTGCTGGGCCCCAGCCTGTTCAATATCTTCATTGATGATCTGGAGGAGGGCAGTGAGTCCATCAGCAGTGAATGTGCAGATGACACCAAGCTGGGGGCAGGAGTTGATCTGTTAGAGGCTAGGAGAGCTCTGCAGAGGGACCTGGACAGGCTGGACAGATGGGCAGAGGCCAAGGGCAGGAGATTGAACACATCCAAGTGCCAGGTTCTGCACTTTGGCCACAGCAACCCCAGGCAGTGCTACAGGCTGGGGTCAGAGTGGCTGAGAGCAGCCAGGCAGAGAGGGACCTGGGGGGAGTGGTGGACAGCAGCTGAACATGAGCCTGCAGTGTGCCCAGGGGGCCAAGAAGGCCAAGGGCATCCTGGCCTGCATCAGGAAGAGTGTGGCCAGCAGGAGCAGGGAAGTCCTTGTGCCCTGTGCTCAGCACTGGTTAGGCCACACCTTGAGTCCTGTGTCCAGCTCTGGGCTCCTCAGGTTAGGAAAGATGTTGAGATGCTGGGAGGTGTCCAGAGAAGGGTGAGAAAGCTGGGGAGGGGTCTGGAGCACAGCCCTGTGAGGAGAGGCTGAGGGAGCTGGGGTTGCTTAGCCTGGAGAAGAGGAGGCTCAGGGCAGAGGTTGTAGCCAGGTGGGGGTTGGTCTCTTCTCTTGGTGCTTGTTCATAGGGAGCAGAGCCCAACCCCCACCTGCCTCCAACCTCCTTTAGAGAGCTGTAGAGAGCAATGAGGTCTCCCCTCAGCCTCCTCTTCACACTGAACACCCCCCAGCTGCTCCCTCAGCTGCTCCTCCCCAGCCCTGTTCTCCAGACCCTTCCCCAGCTTTGCTGCCCTTCCCTGGACATACTCCAGCCCCTCAATGTCCTCCCTGTAGTGAGGGCCCTACAACTGCAGCCAGTACTCCAGGGGTGTTGTGTCATTCCATGTTCCCAGACTGTTTGCAAGTGCTGACAAGGTTCTGCTGTGCACTGCTCACCATATCAGAGAAAAGAAAGAAAGAAACAAAAAGCCCAGCAGCATAACCATCCCAAACCCCCAACCAAATCAAAGCCCACTTCCCAACATCCTGACTCAAACCAGCACCTGAGGATTTTTCACTCTTCATGAAGAGGAGTGACAAGACTGAAATAAAACCTGCCAAACAATGTCAGGTTTCTCCAGCTGGACTGAAAAGAAGTGCCTCAAAGATATGGCAATGTTGAGATCTGCAGTGAGACACAGAGTGAGGGTTTAGTGATGCAAGAGAGAAGTGCATGGATGAGGCCAGTCTCTGTGCTTTCACACAATAAAGAGGCATTTCAAGCCAGACACTTCTTTTTGATGACCCCAAAATTGTCTCTGATGACATCATCCAGAACTGTCAGGGCCTGGAAGGGACCTCAAGGATCAGCCAGTCTCAACCCCCGCTGCCATGGGCAGGGACACTGGTGACAGATTGTCTTCTGCTGGCAAAGAGAAGAGAGGGATGTAATGGGTTGGGGCAGGTCCCCTCCCCACCACAGGCAGAAATAACGACTCAGGCAAATGGATTGCAAAAGTGATGAAAGTTTAAATAGAAAGCAGTGAATGTTACAGAAAACCCAAAGCGCAGTGACAAAGAAAGATCCCATCCCCACCTGAGGGTGCATGCAAAACCCCCAGGGCTCCTTCTTCCCCCTCCCTCTGCTGGGCTAGTCTCAGCTGGCCAGGCCTGAGACTGCCCATCGCCCTGTGGCCTTGGGCCTAATCAGGCCCATGGCCGGGAGATCTCTCCCCCAGTTACCAAGTCTCGGAGAGGGAAGGAAAGAGGAAGTGCCAGACTCCGCACTGGATCTTATAGTGGTGCAAAGAATTATGGTAGGGAATACACAATTTCCTGTGTCCATCCCCCTGGGCTGGACTTCTGGACACAGGAAGTGAATGCACCAGGGGGGCACCCAGCTCAAACTACAACATGCCACCCCTGTATTTCATACCATAATCTTTGCACCCAAACACATCATCAGATCAGAAAACTTCTGATGACATGTCTGGCAGAGTCCATATCTTCATCTGGGCGTCCACTCAAACAGTCTCTCATTCAGGCTCAAGCATCAGTCCATTCCAGTTGTTCTTCCTCATGTGATGGAACCTCCCAGCGACGCAGTCCTTCTCCTGCAGTGTGAATTCCTTGTGGACTCCTTGGGACATCCTGGTCACCTGGAAATACCTCACAACTTCTCAGCCAAGCCTTTACTCTCCTATTCAGCGGCAAATTCTCCACCCCTGGGGCAGGCCAGTCGGAACAATCCGGCTCCACGACTGCCTTTTTCAATCCATCCAGGGTGCCGCAGCCAACCGCTTTCACGCGGACCAAAGCTACACGGATGCATGTCAGAGGCACTCCGCACCCCCCGGCTGGGCGCTCGCGTACCGAGGCAGGACAGCATCCGGCTGCACAACCTCCACCCCCGGCAGAGGGAGGAGCTGCGCCACAGCCCGCTGAAGAAGCAGGGAGGCGGAGCCAGGTGCTCGGCGCCATTTTCGGAGCACGTCCAAAACACCAGGGAAAGATTTACAGCTGCCGCCGCCGCCTGAACGCAGCCCGGCTCGGGCGGTGCCGCCGCCGCCGCTTGAACGCGGCCCGGCCCGGCCCCCGCCGGCTCTGTCGCCGCGATGCAGAGTCCAAGTCACCTCCAGCAGTCGCTTGCCCGCTCGCCGCGGGTGTCCGCTCCCCGCAGCGGCCGCGGGCCGACCACGCTCTGCTTGCCACTGCCCCTCCTCCGCTCCCCGCCGCTCCGCAGAGAACGAGGAGAAGGCAGGTCTCGCCTTCTTAGGCTACTCGAGCATTCTTAAGCTACCCTGGGCAGAAAGTCACAGAAAGAACCACCCCTCGCTGTTCCCAAGCAACAGGAGGGCCTTCCATGCCATCAGCTACGCACCAGCTATCCTTCTGCAGTCCACAGGAGTTCACACAGTCGCCCCGGTAACACAAAACCTGAGCCCCAACTTTCCAAACCCAAACCGACGCCCAGAACTAAATTTAAACTCTCCATCTTTTGCAATCCGAGCTGCAGTTGGCCCCACGTTGGGCGCCAAAAATGTAATGGGTTGGGGCAGGTCCCCTCCCCACCACAGGCAGAAATAACGACTCAGGCAAATGGATTGCAAAAGTGATGAAAGTTTAAATAGAAAGCAGTGAATGTTACAGAAAACCCAAAGCGCAGTGACAAAGAAAGATCCCATCCCCACCTGAGGGTGCATGCAAAACCCCCAGGGCTCCTTCTTCCCCCTCCCTCTGCTGGGCTAGTCTCAGCTGGCCAGGCCTGAGACTGCCCGTCCCCCTGTGGCCTTGGGCCTAATCAGGCCCATGGCCGGGAGATCTCTCCCCCAGTTACCAAGTCTCGGAGAGGGAAGGAAAGAGGAAGTGCCAGACTCCGCACTGGATCTTATAGTGGTGCAAAGAATTATGGTAGGGAATACACAATTTCCTGTGTCCATCCCCCTGGGCTGGACTTCTGGACACAGGAAGTGAATGCACCAGGGGGGCACCCAGCTCAAACTACAACAGAGGGATGATCCAGAGCTCCAGCATGCCTCCTGGCTTCACAGCCACCCAAAGGCCCTGAGAAGAGCTGCACTTGCAGCCAGACTAAACCACACTGATCTCCACAGATCTGCAGTGGAGGATTCATAGGGCAAGGAGCAAACTCTCCTAAGCTGGCAGGCAACAGCACACTGAGAGCTGCTCTGGAAACCTGCAGAGGAGGCTGCAGGGCAGAAGCAGAGCACTGGAGCCTGGCAGAGCTGGGCTTCCATATCACCCTGTCATAGAAACACAGAATTGTTGTCAGGGCTGGAAGGGATCTCAAGGCTCAGCCAGTTCCAACCCCCTGCCATGGGCAGGGACACCTCACACTACAGCAGGTTGCTCACAGCCACATCCAGCCTGGCTGCAAACACCTCCAGGCAGGAGGCTTCCACCACCTCCCTGGGCAGCCTGTGCCAGTCTCTCACCACCCTCATGGGCAACAACTTCTTCCTCACATCCAATCTCAATCTCCCCATTTCTAGTTTTGCTCCATCCCCCTCAGTCCTATCACTCCCTGACACCCTCAGAAGTCCCTCCCCAGCTTTCTTGGAGCCCCCTGCAGATACTGCAAGGCCACAAGAAGCTCTCCTCAGAGCCTTCTCTTCTCCAGACTGAGCAACCCCAACTCCCTCAGCCTGTCCTCACAGCAGAGCAGCTCCAGCCCTCTGCTCATCCTTGTGGCCCTTCTCTGGACACCTTCCAGCACCTCCAGATCCTTCCTGGCACAGAGGCTCCAGCACTGGACCCAGAGCTCCAGCTGTGGTCTCAGCAGAGTGGAGCAGAGAGGCAGAATCCCCTCCCTGGCCCTGCTGGCCACACTTCTCTTGCTGCAGCCCAGGCTCTGCTTGGCTCTCTGGGCTGCAAGTGCTCACTGCTGGCTCCTCTTGAGCTTTACATTGAAGCCTGTGCAGGTTGTGCAATCAAATGAATTCATTCTGTTTGTTTGCTGTCTTTTGGAGGTGTCCCTTCTGCAGCATGCTTTGCAATGTAACCTGAGGCTCATGGAGCCACGAGGAGCAAGGGTCTGTACTGGGACCACTGCTGTGCAATACTTTCATCAGTGATACAGAAAGGGAGATTGGGCCACACTCAGCAGGCTTGCAGATGACTCCACCTGAGTGGTGTGGTTGAGAGGAGGGGCCTGGACAGGCTGGAGAGGTGGCTGAGGAGAATCTCATGAGTTTCAATAAGGCAAAGTGTAAGATCCTGCACCTTGACATCAGTTCAGGCTGGGGGATGATGAGATGAGAGCAGCCCTGCAGAGAAGGACTTGGGGGTGCTGGTGACTCACAGTATCACAGTATCACCAAGGTTGGAAGAGACCTCAAAGATCACCAAGACCAACCTGTCACCACAGACCTCATGACTAGACCATGGCACCAAGTGCCACATCCAATCCCCTCTTGAACACCTCCAGGGATGGTGACTCCACCACCTCCCTGGGGTCAGAGGCTAGCCAGGAGCCAGCAATGGGCACTGGCAGCACAGAAGGCCAATGGCAGCCTGGGATGCATCCAAAGCAGTGTGGCCAGAGATGGAGAGAGAGGATCCTGCCCCTCAGCTCTGCACTGAGGAGACCTCACCAGCAGTGCTATGGGGCACCCCACACAGGCAGGACCTGGACCTGCTGGAGTGTGTCCACAGGAGGACATGAAGATGATCAGAGGGCTGGAGAACCTCTGCTACAAAGACAGCCTGAGAGAGTTGGGGCTGTTCAGCCTGGAGAAGAGAAGGCTGCAGGGAGACCTTAGAGATGCAGGGGAGCTGCAGGCAGGCTGGGGAGGGGCTGTTCAGAAGGGGCTGTGGGGACAGGACCAGGGGCAATGGGCAGAGTTAGGTTGGACATCAGGAGGAAGTTCTGCACAGTGAGGTGGGGGGAGACCCTGGAACAGGCTGCCCAGGGAGGTGGTTGAGGCCCCTCAAAACAGTCAAGGTCAGCCTGGCTGTGTCCCTGGGCAGCCTGCTCTGGCTGGAGGTGTCCAGCTGCCTGCAGGGGGGTTGGACAAGCTGCCCTTGGGTTGGTCCCTTCTGACCCGGTGCAACCTGTGACTGTGAATGGGTGAATAACCACAAGGAGGTTTATTCTGTCAGGCTTACCAAAAGAGTTTGCTAAGTCCTGGCCAAAGGTTGCAAAGAACCGAGTTTTCCCAGCAGGTATTTAAGCTGAGGTTTGGGGGGGGTGCTGCGCACGCAGGAAGCCCGTGGAGCTTTACTTTGGCCCTATCCTGCCCTCCAGTGGTTTAACAACAGCACAGGTCACAGAACCACAGATCGGCAGGGTTGGAGCAGACCTGCAGAGCTCACCCAGTCCAACCCCCCTGCCAGAGCAGCATCACCCAGGGCAGGGCACACAGGGATGCAGCCAGGTGGGGTTGGAAAGGCTCCAGAGCAGGAGACTCCACAACCTCTCTGGGCAGCCTGCTCCAGGCCTCCAGCACCCTCACACCAAAGAAGTTTCTTCTCATATTGAGGTGGAACCTCCTGGGCTCCAGCCTGTACTCATTGCTCTTTGTCCTGTCACTGGGCACCACTGCAAAGTGCCTGGCCCCTTCATCCTGACCCCCAGCCCTCAGCTATTGATAGACATTGATCAGATCCCCTCTCAGCTTTGTCTTCTCCAGACCAAACAGCCCCAGGGCTCTCAGTCTTTCCTGATAGCAGACATATTCCAGTCCCTTCAGCACCCTTGTAGCTCTCTGCTGGACTCTCTCCAGCAGGTCTCTGTCTCTCTTGAGCTGGGGAGCCCCATACTGGACACAATACTCAGATGTGGTCCCAGCAGGGCAGAGCAGAGGGGCAGCACAGCCTCTGCAGACCTGCTGGCCACACTCTTGTGGCTGCACCCCAGGACACCATTGGCTCTGCTGACCACAAGGGCACATTGCTGTCCCATTCATATCCTATTGTCCACCAGGACTCCAAGGTCTTTCTCCATGGGGCTGCTTTCCAGCAGGGTGACCTCTGGTGCCTGGGGTTGTTTCTCCCCAAGTGCAGGACCCTACATTTGTCCTTGCTGGACTTCAAGAGGGTCCCCTTCCCCCAGTTCTCAGCCTGCCCAGGGCACATTGATGGCAGCACAGCCTGAGCATCAGCCACACACACCCCCTCCCCAAGTCTGGTATCATGAGCAAACTCTCTGAGAGGCCACTCAAAGTCTTCACCCAGGTCATTAATGAAGATACTGAACAAACCTGGAGCTTGTACTGGTGCCTGGGGAACTCCACTGGGCACAGAGGAAGAGAGATCAACCCAAAAAGCACCATCAGCCTGTGCCTGTGGTTGATGTGAGGCACTGGGCAGGGCAGATGCTGAAATGATTGCAAGGGAGGCTGTGGCTGTCCCCTCCCTGGAGGGGTTCCAGGCCAGGCTGGATCAGGCCTTGAGCAAGCTGGGCTGGTGGGAGGTGTCCCTGCCCATGGCAGGGGGTTGGAAATGGATGAGCTTTCAGCTGCCTTCCAACCTAAATCATTCTCTGATTCTATGAATATTTCACCTTCAATCTTCTAACCCAAAGAGAGAGGTGGGAAGGGAGGAGTGGGCCCAAAACAATGGCTTTGAGCTGGAAGAGGGGAGACTGAGTCTGGAGGTTAGAGTGAGGGTGGGGAGACACTGGCATAGGTTGCCCAGGGAGCCTGTGGCTGCCTCCTCCCTGGAGGTGTTCAAGGTCAGGCTGGATGAGGCCTGGAGCAACCTGGGCTCTTCCCCATGAGGGTGGTGAGAGACTGGCACAGGTTGCCCAGGGAGGTGGTGGAAGCCTCCTGCCTGGAGGTGTTTGCAGCCAGGCTGGATGTGGCTGTGAGCAACCTGCTGTAGTGTGAGGTGTGTGAAGTGCCTCATCCAGGCTCTTCCTAAACACCTCCAGGGATGGTGACTCCACCATCTCCCTGGGCAGCACATCCCAAGGGCCAATCTCTCTTGCTGGGAAGAATTTCTTCTTCACCTCCAGCCTAAACCTCCTCTGGCACAGCTTGAGACTGTGTCCTCTTGTTCTGGTGCTGGGTGCCTGGGAGAAGAGACCAACCCCCACCTGGCTACAGCCTCCCTTCAGGGAGTTGTAGACAGCAATGAGGTCTCCCCTGAGCCTCCTCTTCTCCAGACTAAGCAACCCCAGCTCCCTCAGCCTCTCCTCACAGGGCTGTGCTCCAGACCCCTCCCCAGCTTTGTTGCCCTTCTCTGGACACCTTCCAGCAGCTCAACATCTTTCCTAACCTGAGGAGCCCAGAACTGGACACAGGACTCAAGGTGTGGCCTAAGCAGTGCTGAGCACAGGGCACAAGGACTTCCCTGCTCCTGCTGGCCACACTCTTCCTGATGCAGGCCAGGATGCCCTTGGCCTTCTTGGCCCGCTGGCACACTGCTGGCTCATGTTCAGCTGCTGTCAACCACTACCTCCAGGTCCCTCTCTGCCTGGCTGCTCTCAGCCACTCTGACCCCAGCCTGTAGCACTGCCTGGGGTTGTTGTGGCCAATGTGCAGAACCTGGCACTTGGATGTGTTCAATCTCCTGCCCTTGGCCTCTGCCCATCTGTCCAGCCTGTCCAGGTCCCTCTGCAGAGCTCTCCTAGCCTCTAACAGATCAACTCCTGCCCCCAGCTTGGTGTCATCTGCACATTCACTGCTGATGGACTCACTGCCCTCCTCCAGATCAACAATGAAGATATTGAACAGGCTGGGGCCCAGCACTGAATGGTTGTCCAGGATGAGCCTCACAGCCTTTTCCAGCTGAAATGATTCTCTTACTCTATCAAAATGTCTCCTCTCTGAAGGCAGCCTCCTGAGCAGGGATTCTGGAAAGGGAAATGCTGCCCCTTTACCTTTTGGCAGCAGAATTCTGCCCCATGTTATATTTGGGTGACAGACAAAGTCGTTCTAGGGCCTGAGCAGACGTTTGCAGGAGCTTCCTTTGGCAGCTGAGCCACCCAGGGGCACTGCCTGTGGCTTGGGGAGGAGAAGGCTGCAATCAGCAAGGGAGGGTCCTTGCCTTGCTGATTGCAACAGAGGCAGAAGAAATTACATTAGAGGAGGTTTGGAGGGAGCATTAGCATGTGCCAGGAGTTATCATATTCACATACACTAGAGGAGGGTTGGGAGAGAGTCAGGGATGGCTCATCCTGTCTCTTCAGAACTATAAATCAGCTCTTTCCTGCCTATTCAACCTCTTCTCTCCTGCTCTGCCTTCAGGAAGAACAGACACAGCCCAGGCTCCCATGCCCAGAGCATGAGGGCCAGGCAGAAAACTGCTCCTATGACTTTGCCCTGGCATGGCAAGCCAAGAGGCAGTCCTGGGAGTGGCTGTGACCATACCTGCACTGCACAGGTCCAGCTGGGCTAAAGGTACCAAGCAGGACAGAGGTGATAGGGGAGGTGCAAACAGATTAGGGGAATGGAACACCTCTCATCTGAGGGAAGGCCAAGAGAGCTGGGGCTGTTCTGTGAGGAGAGGGAGAGGGAGAGGGAGAGGGAGAGGGAGAGGGGGAGGGGGAGGGGGAGGGGGAGGGGGAGGGGGAGGGGGAGGGGGAGGGGGAGGGGGAGGGGGAGGGGGAGGGGGAGGGGGAGGGGGGGGGGGGGGGGGGGGGGGGAGGGGAGAGGAGAGAATTAATCAGGTTGGAAAAGACCTTCCAGATCATCAAGTCCAACCTCTCACCCAACACCATCTAATCAACTAAACCATGGCACCAAGTGCCTCAGCCAGGCTCCTCTTGAACACCTCCAGGGATGGGGACTCCACCACCTCCCTGGGCAGCACATCCCAAGGGGCAATCTCTCTTGCTGGGAAGAACTTTCTCCTAACCTCCAGCCTAAAGCCCCCCTGGCACATCTTGAGACTGTGTCCTCTTGTTCTGCTGCTGCTTGCCTGGGAGAAGAGACCAACCCCCACCTGGCTACAACCTCCCTTCAGGGAGTTGGAGAGAGCAAGAAGGTCTCCCCTGAGCCTCCTCTTCTCCAGGCTAAGCAACCCCAGCTCCCTCAGCCTCTCCTCACAGGGCTGTACTCCAGACCCCTCCCCAGCTTTGTTGCCCTTCTCTGGACACCTTCCAGCAGCTCAACATCTTTCCCAACCTGAGGAGCCCAGAACTGGACACAGGACTCAAGGTGTGGCCAGCTGCTACCCTTACACCATGCACCTGCACCTCCAGCTGCTGCTTCATTTCCCTGAGGTGCAGCCCCTTGGGTCATGGGTGGATCACAGACACCTCACACTCCAGAGCTGCCGAGGGGTGATGCTGATGCTGCTCATCTCCACTTTGTGCAGTCAGGGAAGGACCAGGTGATGCACACCACAGGCTGAGCACGTGCAGAGGCTGGCTCTAGAGCTCTGCCTCAGGAGCCCCGCAGCAGAGCAGCTGCCAGAGTAGCACAGGAGGCAGCACCCAGCAATGAGGTGGGAAGTGGGAAGTGATGGTCCTGAGGCTGGTATTGCATAGCAGCATCAAATTGCTTCACTTGGGAAGGACCTTCAAGAGCATCCAGCCCAACCATTCTCTAACCCTACCAAGGCTGGGGCCCAACCATGGCCCTCAGCACCACAGCTCTGCAGCTTTGAAACACCTCCAGGCATGGGGATTCAACCACCTCCCTGGGCAGCCTGGGCCAGGCTTTGTTTTGTGATAGTCTTAGGTTTAATCGGAGTCAATGCTCTCCGAGGTCTTTTCCAACTGAAGCAATTCTGTGATAAAAGGCCACCCCCCCTTTGTCATTAGGATTCTATGATAATGGCCAACCTATATCTCCCCTGGTGCAGCTTGAGACCATTTCCTCTCATCCTATCACTTGTTCCCAGGGAGAGGAGCCCAGCCTCCACCTCACTGTGCTCTCCTTTCAGGGAGCTGCAGAGAGCAATGAGGTCTCCCTCAGCCTCCTCTTCTCCACACTAACCACCCCCAGCTCCCTCAGCTGCTCCTCCCCAGCCCTGTTCTCCAGCCCCTTCCCCAGCTTTGCTGCCCTTCTCTGGAGCTTCTCCAGCTCCTCAATGTCCTTCTGGGAGTGAGGGCCCCAAAATGGAGCTCCACATTCACGGTCTGGCCTCCCCAGTGCTGGGTACAGGGGGCCACTGACTGCCCTCACCCTGTTGCTGAGAGAGGGCACACAGTGGGCACGCAGTGGCTCATCTTCAGCCAGCTGCCAGTCAGCATCCCCAGGCCGGTCCCTGCCGGGCAGCTCCGCAGGCGCTGTGCCCCAGGCGCAGCTTCCCCAGCCGTGTGCGTGCGAGCGCAGTGACATCTGCGTGCAGGGAGCCTCCGCAGCTGCTCAGCTGAGCGCCGCTGGCCCTGCTGCTGCACAGCCCGGGTGAAGACCCACAGCTGAAGAAGAAAACTCCCTTCCTGTCCCTTTGCAGTCAGCTGCCAGGCAGTGTGCTGCCCCGCGGGCTGGGGGGAGCCGTTCCCAGGAGCGCTCCCAGCGCCGGTCCTGCTCAGAAGGAAAAAGGAGCAGCAAAAAGAAGTCAGCTCCTGAGTCTTTAGCACAAAGGAGAGAGAGAAGCTCTCCCCTGAGAGCTGGGCCCTGTGGCACACGGGTTGCTGTCTGCTGTTTGCAGGTCTAGTTACTCTTCAGGAATCAGTTACTGATGCCTCCAGGCAGCCCTGAGAATGGCTCAGGGTTAAGTCGAAGGCCTGGGCAACATCCCAGGAACAATATGCCCAGCTTTCCCAGGAGCAGTTGGTTCCCATTGTTTCCTAATGTTTTGGTTGGGGTGTTTTTTTTTTCCACTTGCTTCCTAATTGTTCCCATCTCCTGTACCCAGTAGGCTCTCCAGCAGAGCCAAGTAATAGAGAAGGCTCATCAGGAAGTCTCACAGCACAGAGGGTGAAAAGCTACAATGGCTTCGAGGGATAAACTGGGCCAAAATATGCAGTGCCCAAAGCTCTTAATCTGCCTGCAATTAAGATACTATCTGAGCAAATAAGCACAGCCAGCCTGGAGAGCTCTGGAGCCACAACTGCCTGAGAGGAGTCACCAAGAGTGAGGCTCTCAAAGAAAGGTGCTGGACGCAGCTGCAGCATGTGAACCTGTGCAGCTGAACAGCTGGGAGAGGCTTCTTTGTCTCACAGAATCACAGAGAACCTCCAGCTGGAAGAGACCTCAAAGGTTGTCCAGCCCAACCCTCCACCCAGCACTGCAGGGTCAGCACTAAACCATGCCCCTAAGCACCACCTCCACAGCTGCTTGAACACCCCCAGGGATGGGGACTCCAGCACTGCCCTGGGCAGGACATTCCAATGGCTGAGAGCCCTTCCAGTGCAGAAATATTTCCTAGCATCCAGCCTGAACCTCCCCTGGGGCAGCTTGGAGCCATGGCCTCTGCTCCTGTCCCTTGCCACCAAGGAGCAGAGGTTGTCCCCTCCCCACTGCTACCTCCCTCCAGGGAGCTGGAGAGAGCAATGAATCACAGAATCACAGAAAGAGTCAGGTTGGGAGAGAGCCTCAGGATCACCAAGCCCAACCCAGAACCCTACTCTGCAAGGGTCACCCCTAAACCAGAGCCCCAAGCACCACATCCAAACCACCTTGAAACACATCCAGGCTTGGGGACTCCACCACCTCCTTGGGCAGCACATTCCAATCCCTGACCACTCTTGCCATGAAAAAGGTTTCCTCCCCTCCAGTCTAAATCAGTCACAGCTTGAGGTCATTCCCTCTTGTTCTACCACTAATGGCCTGTGAGAAGAGGCCAGCACCAAGCTCTCCACAGCCTCCTTTCAGGGAGCTGTAGAGCCATGAGGTCTCCCTCAGCCTCCTCCTTTCCAAACTAAAGGATATCTGGAGATGCTTCCTTGCTAGCTTCCATCAGCTGCAGGAGCCTGAGCCTGGCTCCACATTGCAGGATCTCCCAGATGAAGTCTCCCCCAGGGAGGTGGTGGAAGCCTCATCCCTGGAGGTGTTTGCAGCCAGGCTGGATGTGGCTGTGAGCAACCTGCTGTAGTATGAGGTGTCCCTGCCTGACCACTCTTGTGGGAAAAATGTTTCCTACTCTCCAGTCTCACCCTGCTCAGCTGCAGCTTGAGGCCATTCCCTCTTGTTCTGTCACTGATGACCTGAGAGAAGAGACCAGCACAAACCTCTCCACAACCTCCTTTCAGGGAGCTGTAGAGAGCCTGGAGGTCTCCCTCAGCCTCCTCTTCTACCCTGGAGCCAGCTGCTGGCAGAGATTTGGATCCCGTGGTGGAGTTGAACTCAGTGGTTTATTTCCCCCCCTGCTCTCAGTGCAGCTGAGGAGTTTCTCCAAAGCCCAGCTCTTCTCAGAGCAGTCTGTAGCTTTAGCAGGCCAATGATGCACAGCATTTCTCTCCAGCCCAGGTGTGTGCCTTCCTGTCCACACTTCTGTCCAGTGGTAACATCAGGGGAGATCCCTGGGGTTCATGGGCAGGAAAGAGAAGGGTGAAGACCAGGCTGGAGGGTTTGAAAAGCATGGATGGAGACACCTGGCCCCAGGTTTCCAACTGCTGTTTGCCCTGCTGCAGGATCTCCTCAGAGAAGATCAGGCTGCCCCTGAAAAGCTGATGAGGTTTGACAGCAGGAGGGTATGACACTCCAAGTGCTTGTTGCCAAGTGAATGCTCTTCCACGGGTGATGGCCAGGACCTGGGCAACAGAAGGAAGCAATTACAGCACAGCAGGTCTCTGAGGGCCCAACAGATGTGGTTTCAGAAGGCAGGTAGTCACACCCTGCCTCCTGCTGCCAGCACCACAGAATCACAGAATTGTTAAGAGTTGAAAAGGACATCAAAGATCCTCCAGTTCCAAACCCCTGCCATGGGCAGGGACACCTCACACTACAGCAGGCTGCAAACATCCAGCCTGGCTGCAAACACCTCCAGGCAGGAGGCTTCCACCACCTCCCTGGGCAGCCTGTGCCAGTCTCTCACCACCCTCATGGGCAACAATTTCTTCCTCACATCCAATCTCAATCTCCCCATTTCTAGTTTTGCTCCATCCCCCCTAGTCCTATCCCTCCCTGACACCCTCAAAAGTCCCTCCCCAGCTTTCTTGGAGCCCCCTGCAGCTACTGCAAGGCCACAAGAAGGTCTCCTCAGAGCCTTCTCCTCTCCAGACTGAACAACCCCAACTCCCTCAGGCTGTCCTCACAGCAGAACAGCTCCAGCCCTCTGCTCATCCTCGTGGCCCTTCTCTGGACACCTTCCAGCACCTCCAGATCCTTCCTGGCACAGAGGCTGCAGCACTGGCCCCAGAGCTCCAGCTGTGGTCTCAGCCTAGTGGAGCAGAGGGGCAGAATCCCCTCCCTGGCCCTTCTGGCCACACTTCTCTTGGAGCTTGCCACAGTGAGGGGTTAGTGCCAGCTGGTCTGATGAGATCATGTTAAACACATCTCCCATCCAGAATGAGCTGTAGAACAGGAAACCTCCAGGAGACAGCAGATTAGTCACAGCTAAAAGCAGCCCAGAGCAGAGTGAATGAGATAACATTTCGACCTGGGGCTGATGTGACAACGGAGCAGCCCCAGCAGCAAAGAGGCCTTTGGCAATAAGCAGGTAGCAGCACTGCTGTTCACAGAGGGGTGGTCTGCAGAGTGCTGTGCCCACAGAAGGGGGTCCTGGAAGGGGGTCCTGGAAGGGAGGGATAAAGCAGAGCATTGTGAGGAGAGGGTAAAACAAACAGAATCTGGAAATGCATGGCAAGGAGGGATTCAGCTGCACTGTAATCAAGGAAACTAAATTAATTGTTTACAGCTGGTTATGATCTCCTTTTAATGATAGAAAAGACAATGATCTTGAATGGAATGCTCAGCCCCATCTGCATGGCAAGGCCCAAGCCCTTGTCACACCCTTTCCTATATTTATAATGGAGAAGGAAGCCTTCTGCTGACGTGCCTCAGGAAGAATGAGAAAGTACTTAGGGAAGGCACAGAGCAGTTTCAAGGCCTCCTGCAAAGCGAGATAGAATAGAATAGAATAGAATAGAATAGAATAGAATAGAATAGAATAGAATAGAATAGAATAGACCAGGTTGGAAGAGACCTTCAAGATCATCACGTCCAACCTATCATCACACACCACCTAACCAACTAAACCATGGCACCAAGCACCCTATCAAGTCTCCTCCTAAACACCTCCAGGGATGGGGACTCCACCACCTCCCTGGGCAGCACATCCCAATGGCCAATCTCTCTCTCTCTGTACAACTTCTTCCTAACCTCCAGCCTGAACCTCCCCTGGCACAGCTTGAGACTGTGTCCTCTTGTTCCTGTGCTGCTTGCCTGCCTAGGAGAAGAGACCAACCCCCAGCTGGCTACAACCTCCCTTCAGGGAGTTGAAGAGAGTAATAAGGTTACCCCTGAGCCCCCTCTTCTCCAGGCTAAGCAACCCCAGCTCCCTCAGCCTCTCCTCACAGGGCTTGTGTTCCAAACCCCTCCCCAGCTTCCTTGCCCTTCTCTGGACTCGTTATTACCCTTTTCTCTCTCTCTCTAACCCTTCTGGGGAAAAAAAGGGAGGTAGGGGGAGAAGGGGGGTAAAGCTGGTGGGGGGGAACTCCTCTTCTTGGAGGAGGGAAAGGTGTTCTGTATCCCATTCTTTGCTGTATGTTTCTGTATATGTTGTAAATACTGTGTGCACATCCATCTGCATTTCATCCTGCTCGCAAATACAGCTCCTCTCCATGTCTGCTTCTCCCGCTGAGTTAGCCGTGGCTTCTTTGGCGGGGAGGAGGGGGGGTGCAGAACTGAACTTTCTCTCACCACCACAGCTGCTGAGGCTGCTCAGCCTGCCTGGGTCTGCCTGCCTGCCTGCCTGCCTGGGAGTGTGTCTCCTGAAGCCTCTGACGTGAGCAGCTGTAACCTGCCTCGCTTGGCCCGGGGCTGCCTGCCCGCGGGTCACATCTCGTGCGTAAGGCAGGCTGGCAGCGGGGAGGAAGCAGGACGCAGCACCCAGCCCGAATCAGCAGGCTGCACTCCCAGCCTTTACAGTGCGAGTTTCCTTTAGGAATGCCTCCTTTTCCCCCCTCTCTATTTTCATTTGTTAGTGAAAAAAATAATAATTAAATAAATAACGAAAGCCAAATGATGTGGCTCTAAGAAGTTGTGTGCTGGGGCCAGCAGCGTGCTTGGCACAGGCCTGGCCCAAGGAAGAGGATGAGGTAATTACACACCCAGCCTCCCTGCATGGAAAAGCATACAGTCATAGAATCAGTAAAGTTGGAAAAGACCTCAGAGATCACCAAGTCCAACCTCTCACCCAACACCTCCTCACAACTAAACCATGGCTCCAAGTGCCACATCCAATCCCCTCTTGAACACCTCCAGGGATGGAGACTCCACCACCTCCCTGGGCAGCACATCCCAAGGGCCAATCTCTCTTGCTGGGAAGAACTTCCTCCTCACCTCCAGCCTGAACCTCCCCTGGCACAGCTTGAGACTGTGTCCTCTTGTTCTGGTGCTGCTTGCCTGGGAGAAGAGACCAACCCCCACCTGGCTACAGCCTCCCTGCAGGGAGCTGGAGAGAGCAAGAAGGTCTCTCCTGAGCCTCCTCTCCTCCAGGCTAAGCAACCCCAGCCCCCTTAGTCTCTTTTCCCAGGCAACCAGTACCAGAACAAGAGGACACAGTCTCAGGCTGCACCAGGGGAGGTTTAGGCTGGAGGTGAGGAGGAAGTTTTACACAGAGAGAGTGATTGCCCATTGGAATGGGCTGCCCGAGGAGGTGGTGGGGTCACCATCCCTGGGGGTGTTCAGGAGGAGACTTGACAGGATGCTTGGTGCCATGGGTTAGTTAATTAGGTGGTGTTGGAGGATAAGTTGGACATGATGATGTTGAAGGTCTCTTCCAACCTGGTCTATTCTATTCTATTCTATTCTATTCTATTCTATTCTATTCTATTCCTCACAGGGCTGTGCTCCTGACCCCTCCCCAGCTTTGTTGCCCTTCTCTGGACACCTTCAAGAGTTTGCTTCACTTTCAGCATTCTAAAGAGTTAAAACTTCCAGAAGGTGTCCAATAAAACTAACAAACAAAATCCACAAACCAACCAAATAAAAAGAGCTAAACCACCAAAACTGGGGGGAAAAAAAAACCCAAACATTAAAGAACTGCAGTTTTGGAGGGCTTCGAATCACAGTTGGGATGAATCTGATGCTCTCTGTTCCTTCACCTTAAAAATCTACAAAAGGTGGTTCTGTGAATAGCAAGCAGGTTACCCACCCTCACCACTGGTAGGGAATCACAGGCTCACAGAATGTTGGAGGTCGGAAGGGACCTCCAGAGCTCACCCAGTCCAACCCCCCTGCCAGAGCAGCATCACCCAGGGCAGGGCACACAGGGATGCAGCCAGGTGGGGTTGGAAAGCCTCCAGAGCAGGAGACTCCACAACCTCTCTGGGCAGCCTGCTCCAGGGCTCTGCACCCTCACTGCAAAGCAGTTTCTCTTCATCTTGAGCTGAAACCTTCTCTGTTTCAGTTTGTCTCCATTGTTCCTTGGCTTATTGCTGTGCACCACCCAAAAGAGCTTGGCCCCCTCCACTTGACCCCCAGCCCTCAGCTGTTGATAGACATTGATCAGATCCCTCTCAGCCTTCTCTTCTCCAGACTGAACAGCCCCAGGGCTCTCAGCCTCTCCTCACAGGGGAGATGCCCAAGTCCCCTAAGCATCCTGCTTGCAAATAGGAAGGAAGGGAAAGGAGCCTGGTTGGGAGGGAGGGAGGGAGGAAGAGAGAAAGGGAGAGAGGGAGGAAGGAAGGGAGGAAGGGAGGAAGGGAGGGAGGAAAGAAGGGAAGAAGGGAGGGAGGGAGGGAGGGAGCCTGTTTGCAAATAGGAAGGAAAAGCTGAGCCTTGGCGGTGGGTTGGCCTAGTAAGAGAAAAACGTGATGTGCAGTAACAGCAGACACCACAAGATGTCCTTCCTGGTGCAGAAATGGGGGAAACAGGCAGCATGTTTTGGCTGAAAACGTTTCACTGTGTGGAGAGAAGCATTGCCAGCACAGCCAGAGAGGTGATTCTGCCACTTTGCCCTGCTCTGGTGAGACCTCACCTGCAGTGCTGTGTGCAGGCCCTCAGCACAGGAAGGACCTGGAGCTAATGGAGAGGGTCCAGAGGAGGCCATGAAAGTGATCAGGGGCTTGGAGCAGCTCTGCTACAAGGACAGGCTGAGGGAGCTGGGGGTGTTCAGCCTGGAGAAGAGAAGGCTCCAGGGAGACCTAATAGCAGCCTGCCAGTGCCTGAAGGGGGCTGCAAAAACGCAGCAGAGAGACTGTTTGCAAAGGCCTGCAGGGACAGGACCAGGGGCAATGGCTTCAAACCAGAGCAGAGCAGATTGAGATTGGATGTGAGGAACAAGTTCTGCAGCAGGAGGGTGGTGGAACACTGGCACAGGTTGCCCAGGGAGGTGGTTGAGGCTCCATGCCTGGAGATATTCCAGGTGAGGCTGGACAGGGCTCTGGGCAGCCTGATCTAGCTGAGGATGCTTCTGCTGAGGTAGACCTTCGGAGGTCCCTTCCATCCCAGACCATTCTATGATTCCATGATTCTGTGACTGTGAAAAGTGAAACTATCACTCAGCTTTAGGTGGACTTAGCCACCAGGTAGAATAGAAACCTATCTTCTTGGGCTTTGAAACCTCAAGTCACAGGTACTTGAGAGCAGGTGGCCTCCCATTCCCTACCTGGGACACTGTGCCACCTTCTGTGTCACCCCGTGGTGACTCCACTGTTCCTCCCTGGGCAGCACATCCCAAGGGCCAATCTCTCTTGATGGGAAGAACTTTCTCCTCACCTCCAGCCTAAACCTCCCCTGGCACAGCTTGAGACTGTGTCTTCTTGTTCTGGTGCTGCTTGCCTGGGAGAAGAGATCAACCCCCACCTGGCTACAACCTCCCTGCAGGGACTCATAGATGGCAAGAAGGTCTCCCCTGAGCCTCCTCTTCTCCAGGCTAAGCAACCCCAGCTCCCTCAGCCTCTCCTCACAGGGCTGTGCTCCAGACCCCTCCCCAGCTTTGTTGCCCTTCTCTGGACACCTTCCAGCAGCTCAATATCTTTCCTAACTGAGGAGCCCAGAACTGGACACAGGACTCAAGGTGGTACTCAACTGGCTTTAGCTCTCAAGCAGAAGGGGCATCCATGAAGCAATCAAAGCCTGCGGGCATCACCTGGAAGAGAATCTGTGAGTGGTGAAACAATGAGCACCTAATGAGGACTCCAAGCAAAATCCTTCTTAAGACTGGAGAAAATAGAGAAACATTCATGCTGCAGAAAGGGAGCAAAGAACTTTTCTAGGTCAGTTCACACCAATAATTCACATTACTGGAACTCCACAGGTATAAAAGCTGTGGAGAGAGACCTGGCTTTGTATTTTGGCAGCCTTTTTGCTTTTGGTTACCCTTTTGTGGCTCAGCTTTTTGCTCAGCTTCCTCTGCTGCCCTGAAGAGTCCTGACTGCCTTCATGGTAATTTGCTGAAAGCCAGAAATGCACTAAAGATGTAATTTGCCCCTTGCTAACAGCTGGAGAAGCAAAGCCAATTTCAGCAGCTTGCTGAGTGGTGAATGAGAGGCTCTCAGCTGACAGAAAGCTGCCATGGCCCAGCCCAAGGGCAGCACCATAGAATCACAGAATTGTTCAGGGCTGGAAGGGACCTCAAGGCTCAGCCAGTCCCAACCCCATGGCAGGGACACCTCACACTACAGCAGGTTGCTCACAGCCACATCCAGCCTGGCTGCAAAAACCTCCAGGCAGGAGGCTTCCACCACCTCCCTGGGCAGCCTGTGCCAGTCTCTCACCACCCTCATGGGCAACAACTTCTTCCTAATGTCTACTCTCAATTTCCCCTCCTCTAGCTTCGATCCATCCCCCCCAGTCCTATCCCTCCCTGACACCCTCAAAAGTCCCTCCCCAGCTTTTGTGGAAGGCCACAACTAGGTCTCCTGGGAGCCTTCTCCTCTCCAGACTGCACAACCCCAACTCCCTCAGCCTGTCCTCACAGCAGAGCAGCTCCAGCCCTCTGCTCATCCTCGTGGCCCTTCTCTGGACACCTTCCAGCACCTCCAGATCCTTCCTGGCACAGAGGCTGCAGCACTGGACCCAGAGCTCCAGCTGTGGTCTCAGCAGAGTGGAGCAGAGGGGCAGAATCCCCTCCCTGGCCCTGCTGGCCACACTTCTCTTACTGCAGCCCAGGCTCTGCTTGGCTCTCTGGGCTGCAAGTGCTCACTGCTGGCTCCTCTTGAGCTTCTCCTCCCCCAGCACCCCCAAGGCCTTTTCTTCAGGGCTGTTCTCCAGCCAGTCCCTGCCCAGCCTGTATGGGTGCTTGGGATTCCCTTTTACTGAAGCCCCTGAGGCAGACCCCCTGCCGGCACAGCTCAGGAGGCAGCACTGGGCTTATCTCTTGATCTCAAAGGATGGGTCTGTGAGAAGCAGACACAGAGGTAGGTCACAGAGTTTGAGCTCAGCTAGGAGCTGGTGCCCAAAGGAGATGCTGCATCAGCTCTCCAAGCTGTGCCCCTGCATCAGCCATCTGCACAGCTCAGTCCTGCTCTGGGAGCAGGAGAGGTTCCCTGGGACGGTTGGTTGTGCTCACCAACAGTCAGCTTTCAGCTGGGAAGCTGTCAGGGCTGAGTCAGCCTCATTTAAAGTTGGTGTCTCTGTTCCACTCTGACCCAGATCCCTTCAGGAGAAGCTGGAGAGCCTGCACCACTGTTAGCAGAGCTCAGTCCTGCTGTGCGCCTGCCTGGAGGAAGCTGCCAAGGGAAGCAGCTCTGCAAGGCAACTGACTCGAGTGCAAGCACTCTGAGAGTCACCTTCCAGCTGCTGCTGGGCTTCCCTTGCCTGCTGACCTCCCACCCTCCTAAAGCTCATGAGAAAAAAATGCTGAAGTCACACTGACAAGTCTGAGGTTGAGGATGGCCAAGAAGGCCAATGGCATCCTGGCTTGTGTCAGAAGCAGGGTGGGCAGCAGGGACAGGAGGTGACCATCCCCCTGTGCTCAGCACTGGGGAGGCCACACCTCGAGTGCTGTGCTCAGCTCTGGGCCCTCACTGCAGGAAGGACATTGAGGGGCTGGAGCCTGTCCAGAGCAGGGCAGCCAGGCTGGAGAAGGGCCTGGAGCTCCTGGGCTACAGGAGGGGCTGAGGGAGCTGGAGGTGTTCAGGATGCAGAAGAGGAGGCTGAGGGAGACCTCCTTGCTCTCTCCAGCTCCCTGCAGGGAGGTTGCAGTGAGGAGGGGACAGCCTCTGCTCCTTGGAGGCAAGGGACAGGAGCAGAGGCAATGGCTCCAAGCTGCCCCAGGGGAGGTTCAGGCTGGAACTCAGGAAATATTTCATCACAGAGAGAGTTTTCAGCCATTGGAATGTTCTGCCCAGGGCAGTGCTGCAGTCCCCATCCCTGGAGGTGTTCAGGCAGTGTGGAGCTGGTGTTCTGGGACATGGTTTGGTGCTGAGCCTGCAGTGCTGGGTGGAGGGTTGGGCTGGATGAGCTTGGAGGTCTCTTCCAACTGGATGTGTTGTGTGATTCTGTGTGGTGATTTGTCTGCAGTCAGCCAGGGCTATGAAGAGAGAGAGACAGAGGGTGAAGACAAGGCCCTGAGCAAAGGTAGAGCTGCCTCCATCCCTGATCCAAGAGGTGTGTTTAGGGAGACCCCTGAGTCCTGCAGGAGTGACACTGCTGGTGTTTGCTGCTCCCAGAGACTCTCAGTCCCTCAGAGAAGAGGGAAGGATGGTTACCCTCCCTGATCCAAACCACCTCAGCATTTCTGCTCTAAATATCTCTTTCAAGATTGATGCAGGTGGATTTGTTTTCTAAACATTAAGAAGAAACAATAACCAAGAAGGGAGAAGCTTGGCAGTCTGGCTCTCCTTCCAGGAGCTCTTCATCAGCTGTTTAACACCATGAACCCCTTGGCTCCCTGGGCTCTGAGAATGCACAGCTGGAGGAGTTTGCATACTGAAATGGGCTGAAACAGTCCCAAGAAGCTTTTCTTCAGAAATTTGTCTTCTTTTCCTTCCCAGCTCCCAGCAGCAACTTGAGTGACACTGGCAGACACAGGCCTGTCTCCAAGGAGCTGGACTCCTATGGCCTCTGAAGATCGGCAGCTGTCTGCCAAGGCTCAGAGCCAGCTTT
The DNA here is from genome assembly GCF_014839835.1 of Dryobates pubescens. NCBI lineage: Eukaryota > Metazoa > Chordata > Aves > Piciformes > Picidae > Dryobates > Dryobates pubescens. Next base: position 17,628,999 of record NC_071612.1, on the reverse strand, counting down.
GCCTCCTGCATTGTTCTCCACTTCCCTCCCAAGCTCACCAGTCTGCTCTGGTGGCAGAGAGGGGGAAGGATGCTGAGTGTGACCTGAGGGCTGCTCTTTGGAGTGGTTTCAGAGCTGGCATAGGAAGGTTCTGTGCAGGGGGAGGAGGATCTGAAGAACCTGAAGATGTGTGAGGGACCTTGAGAACCTGAAGATGTGTGAAGGATCTTGAGAACCTGAAGATGTGTGAAGGACCTTGAGAACCTGAAGATGTGTGAGGGACCTTGAGAACCTTAAGATGTGTGAAGGACCTTGGGAACCTGAAGATGTGTGAAGGATCTGAAGAACCTGAAGATGTGTGAGGGACCTTGAGAACCTGAAGATGTGTGAAGGACTTTCAGAACCTTAAGATGTGTGAAGGACCTTGAGAACCTGAAGATGTGTGAAGGGCCTTGAGAACCTGAAGATGTGTGAGGGACCTTGAGAACCTTAAGATGTGTGAGGGACCTTGAGAACCTGAAGATGTGTGAAGGACCTTGAGAACCTTAAGATGTATGAAGGACCTTGGGAACCTGAAGATGTGTGAAGGACCTTGAGAACCTGAAGATGTGTGAAGGACCTTGAGAACCTGAAGAAGATGTGAGGGACCTTGGGAACCTGAAGATGTGTGAGGGACCTTGGGAACCTGAAGATGTGTGAAGGACCTTCAGCAACTTAAGCAAGGGGAGGTAGAGCTGTGCTGCAGCCAAGAGTAAAAGTGACCTTTCCTAGGGCCTGGAGCCTTTCCAAAGCAGCCCCTCCTTGGGGCTGGACCAGTCTGTGTCCTGCCCAACAGTTCAGGTTCCCCTGGGGGATTTCCTTGAGTGAGCAGGCCTGAGGAGAAGCACAGAGCAGCTTCCTGCACAGTAGGAAAAACCATTTCTCTGCAAGAGTGGTCAGGGATTGGAATGGGTTTGGATGTGGTGCCTGGGGCTCTGGTTTGGGGGTGACCCTTGTAGAGTAGGGTCAGTGGTTCGGCTTGGTGATCCTGAGGGTCCTTCCCAACCTGAATGTTTCTGTGATTCTGGCCCAGCAAGCTCTCCTGGGTTTGAATTCCTCCTCCTTGGAGCGAGGCCTGCAGAAGATTTGCACCTCTGCTAGAGTCTGGATGTATGGGGAATGCAGGCTGGACATGGGAGTTGTGTTCTGGTGAGCAGGCATTTCACGCTGGCTGTGACCAGAGCGTGGCTTGATGTGCAGATCTGAGCCCTTCCCAAGAGCAGCTGGGTTCAATGTTACTCCATTTCTGATCCCCTTGGCATCACTCCCTCCAGCTGCCACTTCTGACAAACTTTAAGCTGCTTGGGATTTCCCAAAGTGAGCACTCAATGAATGAGGACCTTGAGAATCAGAGGGGCTGGCCAGCATCCCAAGGCCTGATACACCAGCAAGAGGAGCTGAAGAGCTGAGCTGGCTCCCAGGCCTAAGGGAACCAAACCCCCCTCACTAAAGGCAATGAGATGATTTGGGTGAGCCTTGCTGAGTGAGTTCCTGTCAATTCCTCCTCATCTCAGCATGGCAATAGGTGTGGTTTGGGGCCTCTGGTGTCTCAGAGGAACACCTCAGACCATCCTCTCTCTTTACAAGACACTTTCAGTGCCACTGTTCATTGGACACTAATGCCCAGGAGTGCAGGGCTGCAGGAAAACCACCCCCAGCTCACACAGGTTTTGTAGCTGATATTCAAAGAATCACTGAAAGGACCTCTGGCCATCACTGAGTCCAAACCCCACTGCCAGAGCAGCATCACCTAGAGCAGAGCACACAGGAACACATCCAGGTGGGGTCTGGAATCTCTCCTGAGAAGGAGGCTCCACAAGCTCTCTGGGCAGCCTGCTCCAGGGCTCCAGCACCCTCACACCAAAGAGGTTGCTCCTCATGCTGATATGGAACCTCCTGGGTTCCAGTTCGTATCCACTGCCCCTTGTGCTGTCACAGGGCACCACTGAAAAGAGCCTGGCCCCTTCCTGACCCCCAGCCCTCGGGTTGATCAGATTGATCAGATCCCCTCTCAGTCTTCTCCAGGCTAAACAGTCCCAAGGCTCTCAGCCTTTCCTCATCAGGCATGTTCTAGTCCCTTCATCATCCTCACAGCCTCCACTAGACTCTCTCTAGTCTATTCCTGTTGCCCTTGTTCTGGGGAGCCCAGAACTGGACACAGTACTCCAGGGGTGGGCTCACCAGGGCAGAGTCAAGGGGGAGGAGACCTCCCTTGCCCTGCTAGCCACATTCTTCCTAATGCACCCCAGGAGACCATTGGCCATTTTGGCCACAAGGGCACATTGCTGTCCCATGGATAATTTATTGCCTAGCAGGACTCCAGGGCCCTTCTCCATGGAGCTGCTTTCCAGCAGGCCAAGCCCTGATCTGAGCACAGCTGAACTGAAACCAAGTTAAACTGATAAGAGCTTCAGGTTCACAACCCAGGCTTCCTCTCTTGTGCTGCCTCCAAGCCACTGTGGCCCTGCACAAATCATTTCACCTCTGTGGCAGGTTCCCATCATCTGCATAGATCAGCACAGATCCAGGCTGGGTGGAGAATGGAAAGGGAGAGGGTTCTGTGTGAGGAGAAGGTCAACAAGAGCTGGCATCCTGTGCTGCCAGCCCAGAGGCAACCATGTCCTGGGCTGCAGCAGGGTACCCTCAAGCCTGCACATGGAGTCCACCTCCAAAAGAGCTGAGTAGTTCACAACAAAAGCAGCAACCAAGGGGTCAGGACCTCAGAAGAAGGCAGAGGATGAACGGCTGGCCTGTACAGATGTTGCCCAAGGGCTTATGCTGATGGGCACTGCACCAGTGGGGGTGCTGGGGGATGAGAAGCTCAAGAGGAGGCAGCAGTGAGCACTTGCAGCCCAGAGAGCCAAGCAGAGCCTGGGCTGCAGCAAGAGAAGTGTGGCCAGCAGGGCCAGGGAGGGGATTCTGCCCCTCTGCTCCACTCTGCTGAGACCACAGCTGGAGCTCTGGGTCCAGTGCTGGAGCCTCTGTGCCAGGAAGGATCTGGAGGTGCTGGAAGGTGTCCAGAGAAGGGCCACAAGGATGAGCAGAGGGCTGGAGCTGCTCTGCTGTGAGGACAGACTGAGGGAGTTGGGGTTGCTCAGTCTGGAGAGGAGAAGGCTCCCAGGAGACCTTCTTGTGGCCTTGCAGTATCTGCAGGGTGCTCCAAGAAAGCTGGGGAGGGACTTTGGAGGGTGTCAGGGAGGGATAGGACTGGGGGGGATGGAGCAAAACTAGAAATGGGTAGATGTTGGGAATTGGATGTTGGGAAGAAGTTGTTGCCCATGAGGGTGGTGAGAGACTGGCACAGGCTGCCCAGGGAGGTGGTGGAAGCCTCCTGCCTGGAGGTGTTTGCAGCCAGGCTGGATGTGGCTGTGAGCAACCTGCTGTAGTGTGAGGTGTCCCTGCCCATGGCAGGGGTTTGGAACTGGCTGATCCTTGAGGTCCCTTCCAGCCCTGACAGTTCTATGATTCCATGATTCTAAACACAGGAGGTACTGTGTGAGCTCCCTCCTGGCACTGAGCATCTCTGCTGCAGAAGTGCTCAGGGTTTGCTCCATCTGTATCCACAGCTGCAGGACTGAAGGATACAAACCTAAGCCCTTGGGAGTGTTGTTCAGAGCCTCTTTCTGCAGAGGTCAGGACAGCTCTGCTGGTACCCCCCGCAGAACCCTCCCAGCCCTGCCCTTGAGCCCCGCCGCTGCTGCACCCAGCACTGCCGCTGCACAGCTCGTCGGGGTCTCCCCGGTGGCACAAAGCGATCGTGTGCCGTGGCGGGGAACGCCGAGCAGCCCCCGGGGAGGGGAAGCGCCCTGAGCACCCTGCGCAGAGCCTGCGCGGCCTGAGCGCAGCAGCGCAGCAAAGCTGCGCTAGGCGGTGGCCTTGATCCGCCGCAGAGCAGGGCAGCTCCGCGCTGGGCTGCGGACGAGCTCCAAAGCTCGGCGAGAGGAGAGCTAAAGCCGAGTGTGGAGAGCAGGACCCTGTGGCCGGCTGCTGTGGAGCTCCGTGGCAGCACTCACCCTGCAGACAGGGGACGCTGGACTCCTGCCCACGCTCCTGTGCAGCTGCTGCCCTCGCTGCTGCCCACTTGTCTGCCATGCAGGGGGGAAAGCTGCCTGGGAGCCCTCTGGCTCCTCAGCCAGGAGCCCTCGGGGCTGCTCAGCTGAGGGTCTCCAGGAGGGATCCCAGGCGTGGTCTGCAGTCGCTGTCTGAAAGGAGAGACCTCTGCTGGTTGTACCTTCGCTAAGAAGGCAGCTCGGGGCTCCTCTCTGAGCATCACAGCAACACTGGAGCTGAGGGTGAGGGGAAGAAGGCAGAGTCTTCTCATGTCATGGCTGTATGTCTGCTGAAGGTGATGATGAAGGGAGTGCTGCCAAGGTGTCTGCACCTGAGAAGGGGTTACACAGGGTGGCAGCCCTCTGTCCCCCACCACAACCATGCATCAACTGGTCAGGGTTCCCTGGAGGCCCTGGTTTAGGGGGAACAGACTCAGACCTGTCTGAGAGCAGCCAGGCAGAAAGGGACCGAAAGGGACCTGGAGGTAGTGGTTGATAGTAGGCTGAACATGAGCCAGCAGTGTGCCCAGGTGGCCAAAAGGCCAAGGGTATCCTGGCCTGCATCAGGAAGAGTGTGGCCAGCAGGAGCAGGGAAGTCCTTGTGCCCTGTGCTCAGCACTGCTGAGGCCACACCTTGAGTCCTGTGTCCAGTTCTGGGCTCTTCAGCTTAGGAAAGATGTTGAGCTGCTGGAAGGTGTCCAGAGAAGGGCAACAAAGCTGGGGAGGGGTCTGGAGCACAGCCCTGTGAGGAGAGGCTGAGGGAGCTGGGGTTGCTTAGCCTGGAGAAGAGGAGGCTCAGGGGAGATCTTCTTGCCATCTATGAGTCCCTGCAGGGAGGTTGTAGCCAGGTGGGGGTTGGTCTCTTCTCCTAGGCAGGCAAGCAGCACCAGAACAAGAGGACACAGTCTCAAGCTGTGCCAGGGGAGGTTTAGGCTGGAGGTGAGGAGAAAGTTCTTCCCAGAAGGAGTAATTGGCCCTTGGGATGTGCTGCCCAGGGAGGTGGTGGAGTCACCATCCCTGGAGGTGTTCAAGAGGGGATTGGATGTGGCACTTGGAGCCATGGTTTAGTTAGTCATGAGGTGTTGGGTGAGAGGTTGGACTTGATGATCTCTGAGGTCTTTTCCAGCTTTATTGATTCTAGGATTCTATGATCTTCACTGGATCCCTCAGACTTTCATTCCAAGCAGCAAAGTGTGCTTATGCAGCAGGTAGAAAATGATTTGTTCACCACAGGGGAACTTTGTTTTCTTAAGTGCACACCTTCCATTCCTCAACAGAAAATCCTCCAGACCCCCTCTTGACAGCAGGTCCTTAGAACCCCATCTGCTGTCTTCTGTTTCCAGAAGCAGAGTGCTTGTGAAAGAAATCTTCTCCCCCACTTTGGGCAGTCAGTCCCAGATGAGGAATTCTGGCCTGGTGCTTTAGTGAGGAGAAAACCCAAACAGGACCAAATGTGGCTGCCAGCATAACCCAGTGCCCAGGGAATGCAGAGCCAGCACAGTAGCTGTGTCCTTGCAGCCTTGTGCAGACAGAATCACAGAACCACCCAGGTTGGAAGAGCCCTCCAAGATCATCCAGTCCAACCAATCTCCCAACCCTGACTAACCAACCAGACCTCGGCACTGAGAGCCTCATGCAGGCTGTGCTTAAACACTCCAGGGATGTCGACCCCACCCCCTCCCTGGGCAGCACATCCCAAGGGCAATCTCTCTGTCTGGGAAGAACTTCTTGCTCAGATCAAGCCTAACCTCCCCCAGCACAGCTTGAGACTGTGTCCTCTTGTTCTGCCACTGGTGCCTGGGAGAAGAGACCAACCCATAGTTACAGACTGAGCTTGGACAACATCTAAGCCCCTCACCTAAAGGACCTTCACATCAAACACCAAGTTGTTTTTCCCCTGAATTTCCAGAGCTGGAAGGAGGGCACTGGGAATGGTGCAGTGCAGGGCAGGGCAGTTCATCTCTGTCATAGAATCACAGAATTGTCAGGCTTGGAAGGGACCTCAAGGCTCAGCCAGTTCCAACCCCCTGCCATGGGCAGGGACACCTCACACTACAGCAGGTTGCTCACAGTCACATCCAGCCTGGCTGCAAACACCTCCAGGGAGGCTTCCACCACCTCCCTGGGCAACCTGTGCCAGTCTCTCACCACCCTCATGGGCAACAACTTCTTCCTCACATCCAATCTCAATCTACCCACTTCAGGTTTTGCTCCATCCCCCCCAGTCCTATCCCTCCCTGACACCCTCCAAAGTCCCTCCCCAGCTTTCTTGGAGCCCCCTGCAGATACTGCAAGGCCACAAGAAGGTCTCCTCAGAGCCTTCTCCTCTCCAGACTGCACAACCCCAACTCTCTCAGTCTGTCCTCATAGGAGAAGTGCTCCAGCCCTACTGCAGTCCCTGCTTTCCCCACAGCCCTCACAGGAGCTTTGTGGCTTCTCCCCATGCAAATGCCCCACAGGAAGCCCTCAGCTGCTGCCCAGGCTTCAGCAGTTACAGGAAACCTCTCCCCCCTGCTCCCCTTCCCAGAAGTCAGCCCTGCGTCTGCCTCTGCCTGCACGCTCAGCCCAAGCTGCAGCCCGAGGGGAGCTTTACACCTGCCTTACAACCTGGTGAAATAAGGTCCTTCTGGAAGCAGTGACCTAGCTCCAGAGCAATGCTCAGAGGCTCCCTGGTACTGCCAGAGCTCTCTGTCACTTTATGAGGTGCCGGAGCCGGAGGTGACAGCCCCAGCGCAGGCAGAGCTGGCAGTACCTGGCTGGGACCCTTGGGGAGGGGGTGAGTGGCTGCAGGGTGCCTGCTGGCAGCCATGGTGGTGGAAGGTTTCTCCTGCAGCACTCCTGGCACCTACTAAATCACAGAATCACTGAATGGCTCAGCTTGGGAAGGGTCCTCAGAGATCATCTACTCCAAACCCACTGCCATGGGCAGGGACACTTCTCCACCAGACTCAGCTGCTCAAGCCTCATCCAGCCTGGCCTTGAGCAGGGACAACAACATGAGCTGAAAGAGGTGAAGGTTGTGGCTGGCAGCTCTGTGGATGGATGGGAGCACACTCACCTGAGAGCAGGCTATGGCCCCTGAAGAGCCTGCAGGTTTATCTGCTGCCTAGCCCTGAAGCAAAGGAAACAAAACCAGGTTTGTAGCTGAAGCTATTGGTCAGCTTCAGGGAAGGGCAGTGGTGAGAGCTCCTTCTCACCCAGCCCCTGACAAAGAAAATCAGAGGACAGGAGTATGGTGAGGCTGGAAGGGCCCTCTGGGCATCATCCAGTCCAATCCCCCTTGCTCCAGCAGGGCACTCACAGCAGTTTGCCCAGGAGTACAATGGCTGGCAGGGGGACTCCACCACCTCTCTGGGCAGCCTGCTCCAGGCCTCCAGCAGCCTCACACCAAAGGGGTTTCTCCTGAGCAACCCCAGACTCTTCTCAAGGTTTCTATTTTCATTCTCAATTTGTTATTTTTTTGTTTAATTACTTGCCTCTCTCCCCACTCAAAACCTTACCCAAGTGTCCCACCTCACCCTGCTGTGCTGCAGGACTTCTGCCAGGTGCCTTCACACATGTAGGGATTCAGTTTGTGGTGCTCATGCAGAGCCTTGCTCATGGAGGGAAGTTTAGAATGGAATGGAATGGAATGGAATGGAATGGAATGGAATGGAATGGAATGGAATGGAATGGAATGGAATGGAATGGAATAGAATAGAATAGAATTGAATTGAATTGACCAGGTTGGAAAAGACCTTCCAGATCATCAAGTCCAACCTCTCACCCAGCACCATCTAATCAACTCAACCATGGCACCAAGTGCCTCATCCAGGCTCTTCCTAAACACCTCCACGGATGGGGACTCCACCACCTCCCTGGGCAGCACATCCCAAGGGCCAATCTCTCTTGCTGGGAAGAATTTCTTCCTCACCTCCAGCCTAAACCTCCCCTGGCACAGCTTGAGACTGTGTCCTCTTGTTCTAGTGCTGCCTGCCTGGGAGAAGAGACCAACCCCCACCTGGCTACAACTCCCTGGCTTCAGGGAGTTGGAGAGAGCAATGAGGTCTCCCCTGAGCCTCCTCTTCTCCAGGCTAAGCAACCCCAGCTCCCTCAGCCTCTCCTCACAGGGCTGTGCTCCAGACCCCTCCCCACCTTTGTTGCCCTTCTCTGGACACCTTCCAGCAGCTCAACATCTTTCCTAACCTGCGGAGCCCAGAACTGGACACAGGACTCAAGGTGTGGCCTCAGCAGTGCTGAGCACAGGGCACAAGGACCTCCCTGCTCCTGCTGGCCACACTCTTCCTGATGCAGGCCAGGATGCCATTGGCCTTCTTGGCCACCTGGGCACACTGCTGGCTCATGTTCAGCTGCTGTCAACCAGCACCCCCAGGTCCCTCTCTGCCTGGCTGCTCTCAGCCACTCTGACCCCAGCCTGTAGCACTGCCTGGGGTTGCTGTGGCCAATGTGCAGAACCTGGCACTTGGATGTGTTCAATCTCCTGCCTTTGGCCTCTGCCCATCTGTCCAGCCTGTCCAGGTCCCTCTGCAGAGCTCTCCTAGCCTCTAACAGATCAGCTCCTGCCCCCAGCTTGGTGTCATCTGCACATTCACTGCTGATGGACTCAATGCCCTCCTCCAGATCATCAATAAAGATATTGAACAGGCTGGGGCCCAGCATTGATCCCTGGGGCACACCACTGGTGCCTGGCTGCCAGCTGGCTGTGGCACCATTCCCCACCACTCTCTGGGCTCAGCCTCCAGCCAGTTGCTAACCCAGCTCAGAGTGCTGCTGTCCAAGCCAGGGGCTGACAGCTTGGCCAGCAGTTTGCTGTGGGGGACGGTGTCCAAGGCCTTGCTGGAGTCCAGGCAGACCTCATCCACAGTTCACCAAATGTCCACATCCACGTTGGGACTATTGCAGTGCTTCCAGAGAAGCTGCTCAGCACTCTCTGCAGGTCTGGCCTGGCTGCTGGGCTCCTCTGGGCTGCTGTGCTTAGGTCTCAGCAGCCTGGCTGTGTGCTGTGAGGAATTTCCATAATTGCCCTAAGTTTGCCATTAGTCAAAGTGAGGCAGGAAGAAACCCAATTATGGAACTAGCCTGCTGGGACTGGAATCCAGAGCTGGGCTGCTAAAGCCCAGCTGTCAGTCATGCTCAGTCCTGGACTTGAGCAGCTGGCAGCTCTGCAGGAGCATAGGAACATTAATAATGAGCTCTCTGAGCACTGCTGCTGCTCCCCATCAGGACAGCATCCTGCAACAGACCAGCTCAGCACTGCAGCAAGTTCACATCAGGCACACTCTGCCTATGGAGTGGGTTGAGTTGGAAGGCACCATGATGGACTCAATCCCCTCCTCCAGACCATCAATAAAGCTATTGAACAGGATGGGGCCGGCACTGATCCCTGGGGGACACCACTGGTGACCTTGAAGCTCATCCAGCTCATCCCTGCCCCAGCCAGGGGCAGGGACACCTCCCACCAGCCCAGGCTGCTCAAGGCCTCATCCCAGCTAGAGCCAAATGCCAGACTCTCTCTGCAGTCAGTTGTGTGAGATCAGAGACTCTGCCTTTGCTGTTTCAGCTCCTCTGGTGACACTGAGAGCAAAGATTAGCTCCTGGCTTTCAAGCCTTGGTGAACTGGGCCTAAGCAAGGCTTCAGCTGGAGCTGCTCACTGTGCTCTCCTGGAGGGCAACCTGAATGGTGGGATGAAGGTGATGGAAGGTGAAGTATTCACAGAATCAGAGAATGATTTAGATTGGAAGGGAGCCTAAAGCTCATCCAGTTCCAGCCCCCTGCCATGGGCAGGGACACCTCCCACCAGCACAGGCTGCTCAAGGCCTCATCCAGCCTGGCCCTGAACACCTCCAGGCAGGAGGCAGCCACAGCCTCCCTGGGCAGCCTGTGCCAGAGTCTCCCCACTCTCACTGGAAGGAATTTCTTCCTCATCTCCAGTCTCAGTCTCCCCTCTCCCAGCTCAAAGCCATTGTCCCTCATCCTGGCACTCCCAGCCCTTGTCCAAAGTCCCTCCCCAGCTCTCCTGGAGCCCCTTCAGGTACTGGCAGGCTGCTCTGAGGTCTCCCTGGAGCCTTCTGTGGGCTGCAGAGCCACAACTCTCTCAGCCTGTCCCCATAGGGGAGGTTCTCCAGCCCTCTGATCATCCTTGTGGCCTTCTCTGGACCTGCTCCAGCAGTTCCATGTCCCTGTGCTGGGGCCTTCATATGCTTCACCCCTGCTTCTCTGCCTCCTGCTTCCCCAGCAGCACTTTGGGGGAAGGATCCCCTCTTCCTAGGCCTCCATCTGCTGCCCAGGTCTCCTAAGTGCTGTGGGAGCTGTCACAGGATTGCCAACATTACTCAGATGTCCCTGACTGCCCCTGAACAAGAGGCATGCTCCACCTTCAGATGGACACCTGCCTCCCTGAGAGCACTTTCCATGCCCTCAGGCTTCTGCTGATGCCCTGGGCTGCTTTAGCAGAAGAGTGGTGGCAGCAGAAAGGAACATTGCCATGAAGAGATCCATGTGGTCCAACGTGAGCATCCCCCTGGGGAAGTGTCTCTCCATCAGGTCTGAAGTGACTGCTGGCGGGGCAGCCACAGTGATGAGCTCCTCCAGCTCATGCCAGCCCCTCACAGCCCCCCTGGGTCTTGTGGCTGGAAGAGGAGCAGCTTTGCTGCTCTCCTGGCACTGCAGCTCAGGGTCCAGCTGGCCCCAAACCACAGTGGGGTCTGCAGGCAGTGCCCCACGCTGAGGTGTGGGTGCAGCCTGGGCACCTGCCTGTGCTGCCACAGTCCCTGCCAGGCAGGGCAGAGCAGGCTGCCAGGGGGGCTCAGGTCCTAAGCCAGGCTGCCAGGGGTGCTCAGGTCCCAACTCAGCACAGCTCAGCAGCTGCATAAAGCCATGAGCTCGACTCCAAAAGCTTCATTTTGCTCTTCTTTCACCACTCTGAGCTGCAGGATTCCTACAGGGGAAGGCACCTACCAACCCTGCAAGGTGCTTTGGTGCCAGCTGGAAATGCCACCTTTGGTGGACTGGCTCTGTGGCCATGATTTCCCCAAAATCTTTTACACCCAAACTCTTTATACTCTGTGCCAAGTGTGCCTGCAGGGAGCAGGGATAGGCTTTGGTTTAACAGAGCCCTCAGTTGGAGCTGCCTCAAGGGTGCCCTTTGATTTTAGAGCTAATCTCCTGCCTCTGACTGAGCTCTGCCAGATTCATCTTGCAGTCCTTGCAACAATCACCAGCTTGGCTCTGAACCTGCTCATGTTTGCAAGGGAGCCTGAGGAGCAGCAGAGGCACTGCACAAAGTCAGAGCAGCAGCTGAAGTGGTCCCCAAGATGATGGTTCCCTCCCCATGCCCAGGGAGAGGAAAGCTGAAGGCAGATGGCAGAGGAGGGCTGCTCTCTGAATTCTTCCAAGGTCTTCAGTGTCCACCAGAGACCTGGGGCTAAGCCAGAGCCCTCTGTACATTTACCTTTGTGCTTGGCTTTGGGTTGTGTTTGAGGAGGAGACTGAACTCTCCCAGCTTGGTGACGTCAGTAAGAGCTTATCAGCCCCAGGGTGGTACCCACAGCTCATTGCTGGTCCCAGTGGCTGGACTGATTGATTTCTTCTGCTCCTGCTGGTGCTGATTAGAGGGCTGGGTGTACAGAGCAGCTGTGTTTGAGGGGTGGCTGAACTTCAAACCCAGGGTTGGTTTTTTGCATCCCACCCAAGTGGTGTGCCCTTGGCCAAGAGCAGTCACTGAGTCCTCTGCCATTCCTTCTGTGCCCTGCTCACCTCCAGCCCATGGTGCCCTCACATGGGAAAGAAGAGGCACTGGAAGGGACCTCTGGACATCATCCAGTCCAACCCTCTGCTAAAGCAGGGCATAGCAGATTGCCCAGGAGCACAATTGCCAGGGGGGGGTTGGAGGCCTCCAGGCCTCCAGCACCAAAGTTTCTCCTCCTGTTCAGATGGAACCTCCTGGGTTCCAGTTTGTGCCCACTGCCCCTTGTCCTGACACTGGGCACCAATGACAAGAATCTGGCCCCAGCCTCTTGCCCCCCACCCTTCAGCTCTTGCTGAGCATTGCTCAGCTCCCCTCTGGGGCTGCTCTTCTCCAGGCTCTCAGGCCCAGGGCTCTCAGCCTTTGCTCCTTACAGAGATGCTCCAGGCCTTTCAGCAGCTTTGTAGCCCCTGCTGGACTCTCTCCAGCAGTTCCCTGTCTCTTGAAGGTGAGATCCTATGACTCTGTGAGACCTACATTCCCACTTGGCCTCAATCCCAAGGGCATCCTGGCCTGCATCAGGAAGAGTGTGGCCAGCAGGAGCAGGGAGGTCATTCTGCCCTGTGCTCAGCACTGCTGAGGCCACACCTTGAGTCCTGGGTCCAGTTCTGGGCTCCTCAGTTTAAGATGGTCATTGAGAGACTTGAAGGTGTCCAGAGAAGGGCAACAAGGCTGGGGAGAGGCCTTGACCACAGCCCTGTGAGGAGAGGCTGAGGGAGCTGGGGTTGCTTAGCCTGGAGAAGAGGAGGCTCAGGGGAGACCTTCTTGCTCTCTCCAACTCCCTGAAGGGAGGTTGTAGCCAGGTGGGGGTTGGTCTCTTCTCCCAGGCACCCAGCACCCAGAACAGAGATTGGCCCTTGGGATGTGCTGCCCAGGGAGGTGGTGGAGTCACCATCCCTGGAGGTGTTTAGGAAGAGCCTGGATGTAGTGCTTGGAGCCACCTCCCTGGGCAGCACATCCCAAGGGCCAATCTCTCTTGCTGGGAAGAACTTTCTCCTCACCTCCAGCCTAAACCTCCCCTGGCACAGCTTGAGACTGTGTCCTCTTGTTCTGGTGCTGGCTGCCTGGGAGAAGAGACCAACCCCCACCTGGCTACAACCTCCCTGCAGGGAGTTGGAGAGAGCAAGAAGGTCTCCCCTGAGCCTCCTCTTCTCCAGGCTAAGCAACCCCAGCTCCCTCAGCCTCTCCTCACAGGGCTGTGCTCCAGACCCCTCCCCACCTTTGTTGCCCTTCTCTGGACACCTTCCAGCAGCTCAACATCTTTCCTAACCTGAGGAGCCCAGAACTGGACACAGGACTCAAGGTGTGGCCTCAGCAGTGCTGAGCACAGGGCACAAAGGACTTCCCTGCTCCTGCTGGCCACACTCTTCCTGATGCAGGCCAGGATGCCCTTGGCCTTCTTGGCCACCTGGGCACACTGCTGGCTCATGTTCAGCCTACTATCAACCACTACCCCTAGGTCCCTTTCTGCCTGGCTGTGGTGTGCCAACATCTGCTGGCTGGCATGGGCCTGTGGAAGGGGAGCTAGGGAAGGACTCCCAGCCCCACTGCAGCGTGGGAGGAAATGGGCTCTTGGTCATTGTTCCAAGTGAATGGAAGTGGGAGGCAGAGCAGCTTGCCAAGAGGAGCAGTCAGCAATTAGTGACAAAGCTCTTTGTAGGCTTTGCAGATGTGGGGATGGGCCAAGCACTCTCCTGGTCCTCATTCAGCAGGTTCACGTGGGTCACACATTTCACAGCAGAGAGCCCTGGCCTGAGCCTAGAGAGCACTGGGCTGGAGAGGCAGGGAGCTGCAGGAAGGGCTTTGATCTCACTGTGCTCCTGCCAGTGGCCACTGCCGGGCCAGGAAGGCCTCTGCTGGCAGTGTGAGAAAGGAGACTTCAGAGCCTGCAAGGCAAAGGCTTCTCCTGCCTGCAGAGTCCTGCATGGCTCCAGAGCAGCTGCGTGCTGACCGCTGCTCCGCGGCCACCTGGCTGCACCGAGCTCACCCTCCTCCGTGCACCACAGGAAGAGATGAGCAAAGCCCAGCCCAAAGGCCCCTGCTCAAGCTGTGCCAAAGCCTTTGCAGCCCCAAAACGCTGCCTCTGGGCTGCAGGGACAGAGCAAGCAGACACCCAGAGTTTCTAAGGCTGTGCTGGTGCCACAGGCTACTCCAGCTGCCAGCAGTGACAGTGGTGGCCGCATCCTCCCAGTATTGCCCAGGCTGGAGGCCAGCTGGCAAGGATGGGCACCATGCAGTCCCCAAAGGTGAGTGTTCCCCGGATGTCAGGGAGGCCCAAATGCCCTCTGTGCCCAAAGCACCTTGAAGGGCTTGCTCTGGGAAGTCAGGCATGCAGGATTGCTCTGAGAGCTGAGCAGTGAGGATGAGGAGGTACAAAATGAAGCCCAAGAGGCCCCAGGCCTGATGAAGTCCCTGATGAAGTCCCTAATGGAGCCTGGATGCATGACAAGGAGATAGGAAGGGCTGGCTCCAGCTCTGGGTGCCTGCAGACATCTGACAGGGCAGCAAGCTGGGCTGGAAAAGCTTCCTTGGAGGGCAGCAGAGAGAATAAGGACACAAAAGGAGGAGCAGAGGAACTGTTTGGAGGAAAGGAGAAGCTGAACTCTCCTGGGGGACTGGAAGAGGTCCCAAAGGAGCACTTCTCAGCTGGGTGAGGAGCCCAGCCAGGGTCACAGTGCTGGGCTGGGACTGAAGCAGGCAGCTCTGGGAATGGGATCTTTGAACCACTGCCACCAGCTCACTCTTTGCCTGACAAAGAAATCTCCTCTCTGGTTTTGCACAGGCAGCAGCCTGGCAGCTGAGATCTTGCAGAGAGCTGGCCACATGGAAATGGGAACTAGACCTGGTAGTCATAGTATCATAGTATCAGTCAGGGTTGGAAGGGACCACAAGGATCATCTAGCTCCAACCCCCCTGCCATGGGCAGGGACACCCCACACTAGATCAGCCTGGCCAGAGCCTCAGCCAGCCTGGGCTTAAACACCTCCAGGGATGGGGCCTCAACCACCTCCCTGGACAACCCATTCCAGGGCTTCACCACTCTCACGGTGAAGAACTTCCTCCTCACATCCAGCCTGAATCTCCCCACCTCCAGCTTCATTCCATTCCCCCTGGTCCTATCACTACCTGAGATCCTGAGCAGTCCCTCCCCAGCCTCCTTGTAGCCCCCTTCAGATACTGGAAGGCCACAATTAGGTCACCTGGGAGCCTTCTCTTCTGCAGACTGAACAGCCCCAACTCCTTCAGTCTGCCCTCACAGGAGAGGTGCTCCAGCCCTCTGCTCATCCTCCTGGCCCTTCTCTGGACACCTTCCAGCACCTCCAGATCCCTCTTGCAATAGGGGCTCCAGAACTGGAGGCAGTACTGCAGGTGGGGTCTCAGAGCTGAGCAGAGGGGGAGAATCCCCTCCCTTGCCCTGCTGGCCACACTTCTCTTGCTGCAGCCCAGGATCTGATTGGCTTTCTGGGCTGCAAGTGCACACTGAGAGCTCCTGGTGAGCTTCTCATCCCCCAGCACCCCCAAGTCTCTCTCCTCAGGGCTGCTTTCCAGCCAGTCCCTGCCCAGCCTGGATTTGTGCCTGGGGTTGCCTCGACCCAGCTGCAGGACCCTGCCCTTGGTCTTGTTGAAGCTCCTGAGGCTGGCTTGTGCCCACCTCTCCAGCCTGTCCAGGTCCCTCTGGATGGCCTCCCTTCCCTCCAGCCTGTCTGCTGCACCACACAGCTTGGTGTCATCAGCAAACTTGCTGAGGGTGCACTCAGTGCCTCTGTCCATGGCACCCACAAAGATGCTGAACAAGCCTGGTCCCAGGACTGAGCCCTGAGGGACTCTGCTTGTCCCTGGCCTCCACTGGGACATGGACCCATTGACAGCCACCCTTTGGGTGCAGCCATCAAGCCAGTTCTGTATCCATCTAGTGGTCACCCATCAAACCCCTGTGTCACCAGCTTGGAGACCAGGATGTGGGGCAGGGCAGTGTCGAAGGCTCTAGAGCCCTGGCTCTGACTGGAGCTGTGAGTGCCCTGGTCAAAGCCAGCTGTCAGCAAACAGCTCAGATGGAGCAATGACAAAGGGCTTTTTTGAATGTATTGTTCATCTGTTTGCCAAACAACAACAGCTCTGAACTGGCCTTGGACTCCCTGGGACTGCTCAGACAGCCAAGAAGACCAGGAGTGCCTCTTGGGAAAGCCCAGTGGCATTCACAGCAAGGTGGCAAGTGTCCCACAGCCATGTGGGTGAGAGGAGGATGGTCCTCTGAACCTCCTTCCCAGCAGGAGCTGCACAGCCTGGCAGGAGCAGGAGGCTCTGGCAGCAGGAGCAGATGTTGAGGGCTGCTGTGCTTTACTGGCCTGGTGAAATGGGGCAGCTCTGGCTGCTGGGCACTGATGTGCCTGCAGAGCACTGCTGCAGCATGCCCAGCACTATCTGCAGCATGGAGAGAAGCCCTGTGGAGAAGGACCTGGGAGTCCTGGAGGACAAGAAGTTACCCATGGGATAGCAATGTGCCCTTGAGGCCAAGAAGGCCAATGGGATCCTGGAGTGTGGCCAGCAGATCCAGGGACCTTCTCCTCCCCCTCTACTCTGCCCTGCTGAGACCTCACCTGGAATATTGCATCCAGCTCTGGGCTCCACAGTTCAGGAGGGACAGGGATCTGCTAGAGAGAGTCCAGGGGAGAGCTACAAGGATGCTGAAGGGACTGCAGCACTGCCTGGGGAGGAGAGGCTGAGAGCCCTGGGGCTGTTTAGTCTGGAGAGGAGAAGGCTGAGAGGGATCTGATCAATGTCTATCAATAGCTGAGGGCTGGGGCTCAGGAAGGAAGGGACAGGGACAAGTTCTTCCCAGACAGAGAGATTGGCCATTGGAATGTGCTGCCCAGGGAGGTGGTGGAGTCACCATCCCTGGAGGTGTTTAGGAAGAGCCTGGATGAGGCACTTGGTGCCTTGGTTTAGTTGATTAGATGGTGTTGGGTGAGAGGTTGGACTTGATGATCTCTGAGGTCTTTTCCAACCTGGTTAATTCTGTGATGCTGTGAGGCTAAGCTGGAGTCCTTTGTCCTTTAGCTCTGCAGGAGCAGAATCAGCCAGAGGTGCTCTTCAGAGCAGCTCAGGGTTGGCACAGTGCTGTCTGCTCAACAGCAGCTTCAGCACTCTTTGGACACCTCTGAAACACAGCAGCTCTCTGGTTTGTCAGCTTTATCCCATGCCAAGGGAGGGCTGGTTTGGTTTTGCTCCTGTGGGATCTATTCAGGCAGCCCCAGCTCCTTATTTGTGAGCACAGCAAGGTGGGATTTCCATCCCCGCTCGCTCAGCCCACGGCTGCCAGCATGTCCCTTGTCTTACAGGAGCAAAGCCACCCACTGAGAGAAGATTTTTATGGGCTTTACAGCAGTTTTCTCCCCTAGCAGGTACAGAAAGCTGAGCTTACTGCCCTGAGGACTTTGTGTTGTGCTGCAAAAATGAGCTCTCGGCTCTGGATGTTGAACCCAGGTTTGCAGAACAAGGTTCCGGCTGCAGCGGTGCTGCCAAAGAAAACATTCCCTGTTTGCTGCTCTGACAGACTGGCAGTGGCAATGGGGTAGGGGATAGCAGAGCCAGAGATTAACCTTTGCTAGGTGATGGAATCACAGGATCACTTTGGTTGGAAGAGACCTTTAAGCTCATCCAGCCTCATCATTCTCTGGCTCTACCAAGGCTGGGGCTCAACCATGGCCCTCAGCACCACAGCTCTGCCTCTGCCAGGGATGGGAATTCAATCACCTCCCTGGGCAGCCTGTCCCAGGCTTTGAGAACCCTTTCAGGGAAGAAGTTTCTTCTAATATCCTCCCCTGGGGCAACCTGAGGGCATTGCCTCTCATCCTATCACTTGTTACTAGGCGGGGATTGGATGTGGCACTTGGAGCCATGGTTTAGTTAGCCAGGAGGTGTTGGGTGACAGGTTGGACTTGATGATCTCTGAGGTCTTTTCCAACCTTATTGATTCTATGATAGGGAGAACTGACCAATTCCACCTGGCTCCAACCTCCTCCTAGGGAGCTGTAGAGAGCAATGAGGTCTCCCCTCAGCTTCCTCTCCTCCAGACTGAACACCCCCAGCTCCCTCAGCTGCTCCTCCCCAGCCCTGTTCTCCAGACCCTTCCCCAGCTGTGTTGCCCTCCTCTGGACCCGCTCCAGCTCCTCAGTGTCCTTCTGGGAGTGAGGTTTTCATAGAGGATTTTACACCTTCAGTGCCTTGTGATCAGGTGGAGACAGAGTGGAGGGTTGAGAAGGAGCTGAGGCTCAGGTTAGTGAAAGGCAAAGCTGGGACCTTGGGGAGAACTCAAGCAAACTAAATATCTAAGGCCTGGGGGTCAAGAGGGAGGGGACAGGCTCTGCTCACCTGCACCTGGGGATAGGACAAGGGGCAAGGGATGGAAACTCCAGCACAGGATATTCCAGCTCAACATGAGGAGGAACTTCCTGACTGTGAGGGTCCCAGAGGCCTGGAGCAGCCTGCCCAGAGAGGTTGTGGAGTCTTCTTCTGTGGAGCCTTTGCAGCCCTGTCTGGATGTGTTCCTGTGTGACCTGTGCTGGATTCTGTGGTCCTGCTCTGGCAGGGGGTTGGACTGGAGGATCTTTGGAGGTCCCTTCCAACCCCTAACATCCTCTGATCCTGTAAAGCCACAAACTCAGACCAGCCAGTGACAGATTAAATCCTCAGGGAGTGCTGCAAAGGCTAGAAAGTGAGGCTGGGACTGAGGCAAGGAAATGAGAGAGACCCTCTGGGTTTGCCCTGTTGAAGTTCTACCTTTTATCCAGCCAACCACCATGGAGACTAACAGTGAGCCTGAACAAATCCCACAGCCACCTCAATAAATGTTCACTGGGAGTAATCTTGGGCTTCTCATTGCTGAAACCCACTCTATCAAAGAGGTTCAGGAGCATTTCAAGCACTGCCTGGCTTTGGAAGGTGCAGATCCCAGGGAGGTGCAAATTCCATGAGGCTGCAGCCTCAGTCAGGGCTGCTTGCCCTGCCCCAGCCCCTGCCCTGTCCTCAAAGAGCTTCAGGAGACAGAGCTCTGCATGGATTTCATTAGGCACAAGGGTTAAGGCAGGGTTTTTCCTACAGATCTTCATTGCTAGGGGATGACAAGGAAGGAATACAGGTCCCAGCCTTGGGGTTGTAGCCTTGGCAATACATAAAGGGGGAAAACAGCCTCCCTGTGAGCTGTGCACACACATAAGTGTTTCCCATGGATTTCCAGGCTATTATGAAACCCCCACCAGGCCAGGCTGCCAGTGTCAGTCCCCAGAGTGGAGCCTCACTGGTGGGGGGGGGTTGAAATTACCCCCAAGCTAATCTGAGAGAACTACCCCCCAAAAATACAATTCCCAGACCATAGAATCATAGAATCACAGAACTGTCAGGATTGGAAGGGACCTCGAGGATCAGCCAGTCCCAACCCCTCTGCCACAAGCAGGGAAGAGCAGGTTGCTCACAGACTGAGCAGCCCCAACTCCCTCAGTCTGTCCTCACAGCAGAGCAGCTCCAGCCCTCTGCTCATCCTCATGGCCCTTCTCTGGACACCTTCCAGCACCTCCAGATCCTTCCTGGCACAGAGGCTCCACAACTGGACACAGAGCTCCAGGGGAGGTCTCGGCAGAGTGGAGCAGAGGGGCAGAATCCCCTCCCTGGCCCTGCTGGCCACACTTCTCTTGCTGCAGCCCAGGATGTGATTTGTGGTTTGGGCTGGATGTTAGGAAGAAATTCTTCCCAGGAAGAGAGATTGGCCCTTGGGATGTGCTGCCCAGGGAGGTGGTGGAGTCACCATCCCTGGAGGTGTTCAAGAGGAGACTGGATGAGGCACTTGGTGCCATGGTTTAGCTGATCAGATGGTGTTGGATGAGAGGCTGGACTTGATGATCTCAAAGTTCTTTTCCAACCTGCTTATTTCTGCATTCTGTTCTGCATTCTGCTCAGCTGGGGGTTCTTGGGAGCTTTAAGTGTGGTGAGTCACATGAGGAGAGGCTGAGGGAGCTGGGGGTGTTCACCTGGAGGAGAGGAGATCTCTGAGGTCTTTTCCAGCCTGGTCTGGTCTATTCTATTCTATTCTATTCTATTCTATTCTATTCTATTCTATTCTATTCTATTCTATTCTATTCTATTCTATTCTATTCCATTCCATTCCATTCCATTCCATTCCATTCCATTCTAGCTGGAGCAGTGTTGGAGCCTGGCAGCAGCCTGCTGCTTCCTGAAGTTCCTTTTCTGGGCAGGTGATGCTGTTCCCTGCATTTTAAGGTCTGTTGAGATGGAGTCTGGAACTGGTCAGTGGCAGAAGAGCCCAGGCAGCAGCTGCTTGGAGCTCAGCATCAGTTTCCAGCTCCTTGTGCCTCCTCCAACAGTCCCTGAAGGTCCCTGCTTGCACTGGAGCAGCTGGCACCCTGGCAGCTCCAGCAGCTGGCACCACGCATCCAGTCCAAGGCTTTCCAAGGAAAACTATCCTGGAGATGAAACTGAAGCTGGAGATGTCCATCAGGCTGCACAATAACTGCCCTGGGCTCCAGGGAGGCATCTGTGGGCACCCCAGTGTCACCCAGCATGGACTGTCACAAAGCACAGGGTCAAACTGGGAGCTCAAAGCTCACAGCCCCCAGACTCTCTTTGGGCACCTTCAGCTGGGAAGGCAGAACTGAAAATGATGAAATGTTGAGAAGTGAGCCCAGAACAGAGCACAGGGCTGGAGGTGTGCCAGGGCTGGAGGTGTGCCAGGGCTGTGCTAGTCAACAGCAGCCAAGCTGAGCTTTGGCCTTCAGCTCCTTATCTGATGACACAAGTTTGTTGTTGTGGTGGGTTTGGCTCTGGTTTGGTTCTTCCTCCAGGCCCTGCTCTGGGACCTGACTGCATTGCAACATCTGCAGCCAGCAGCCTGCCCAAGAGCACGCTGCCAAAGGGCTCTTGTGCACCATGCTGCATCTGTGACCTCAACTGCTGCAGCCTAACCCAGCAGTTGTGCTTGGAGAGGGTGCTCTGCTCTACCCACTGCCTGCTCAGTCCCTTCTCCTCCAGCTCAGAGGGTGCCCTGCTCTACCTACTGCCTGTTCTGTCCCTTCTCCTCCAGCTCAGAGGGTGCTCTGCTCTACCTACTGTCTGTTCTGTCCCTTCTCCTCCAGCTCAGAGGGTGCCCTGCTCTACCCACTGCCTGCTCAGTCCCTTCTCCTCCAGCTCAGAGGGTGCCCTGCTCTACCCACTGCCTGCTCAGTCCCTTCTCCTCCAGCTCAGAGGGTGCCCTGCTCTACCTACTGCCTGTTCTGTCCCTTCTCCTCCAGCTCAGAGGGTGCTCTGCTCTACCTACTGCCTGTTCTGTCCCTTCTCCTCCAGCTCAGAGGGTGCCCTGCTCTACCTACTGTCTGTTCTGTCCCTTCTCCTCCAGCTCAGAGGGTGCCCTGCTCTACCTACTGTCTGTTCTGTCCCTTCTCCTCCAGCTCAGAGGGTGCTCTGCTCTACCTACTGCCTGTTCTGTCCCTTCTCCTCCAGCTCAGAGGGTGCCCTGCTCTACCTACTGTCTGTTCTGTCCCTTCTCCTCCAGCTCAGAGGGTGCTCTGCTCTACCTACTGCCTGTTCTGTCCCTTCTGTCCCTCCAGCTCAGAGGGTGCCTTGCTCTACCCACTGCTGCCTCTCTGCCCCTTCTCCTCCAGCTGAGGTGTGAGGCTGCCTTTCTGCTAGCACCAGATGAGGACCATTCCAAGCACTAAGGACCATGCCCTTCCCTCTGTCCTATTGTGAAGTCTAACAGACCTCAGCTGAGCTCAGAGCTGGCTTAGCAGGTGAGGAACTCCTTGCCCTCCAGATTAACTGACTGAAGAAGGCAGTGCTGCTCCTCATACACCAAGCCTGCAGTGAAGGCTTCTTCTGTGATCCAGGACTGAGGAGCAGAGCTGCATTTTCCTGTCTCTTCCCAGGGACCAGAGAGCTGATCTGAGAGCTCTCATTCCCCAGCCTCCCGAGGTGCAGCATCTGTGTCAGTCGTTGCTCATCACTGTAGGCTCCTGCAGCCTCAATGCCATCCCGAGTGCTGTGCTATACAATCACCTCTCTCCTCTGGGGACATCCCAAGAGCTCTTCCAAAGTGTGCCAAGGAGAACTGGGAGCTTACTCTGGGCAGCCACAGGTTCTGTTTGGAAAACAAACTTCCAGCTCTTACAGCACAGAGATGCTTTCTATGCACTGCTGCCCTGATGCCCCACAAGCTCTAGCAGGAGACAGTCACAGAATTGCCAGGGTTGGAAGGGACCTCAAGGCTCAGCCAGTTCCAACCCCCCTGCCATGGGCAGGGACACCTCACACTACAGCAGGTTGCTCACAGCCACATCCAGCCTGGCTGCAAACACCTCCAGGCAGGAGGCTTCCACCACCTCCCTGGGCAGCCTGTGCCAGTCTCTCACCACCCTCATGGGGAACAACTTCTTCCTCACATCCAATCTCAATCTCCCCACTTCTAGTGTTGCTCCATCCCCCCCAGTCCTATCCCTCCCTGACACCCTCCAAAGTCCCTCCCCAGCTTTCTTGGAGCCCCCTGCAGATACTGCAAGGCCACAATTAGGTCTCCTGGGAGCCTTCTCCTCTCCAGACTGCACAACCCCAACTCCCTCAGTCTGTCCTCACAGCAGAGCAGCTCCAGCCCTCTGCTCATCCTTGTGGCCCTTCTCTGGACACCTTCCAGCACCTCCAGATCCTTCCTGGCACAGAGGCTGCAGAACTGGACCCAGAGCTCCAGCTGTGGTCTCAGCAGAGTGGAGCAGAGGGGCAGAATCCCCTCCCTGGCCCTGCTGGCCACACTTCTCCTGCTGCAGCCCAGGCTCTGCTTGGTTCTCTGGGCTGCAAGTGCTCCTTCTAGTTTTGCTCCATTGCTCCCCAGTCCTGTCACTCCCTGACACCCTCCAAGGTCCCTCCCCAGCTTTCTCAGAGGCCCCTTCAGATACTGGAAGCCTCCTGCCTCCCTCTGCAGCAGTGCCTGGCACGAGCCACAGCCCCAGGTTGTCATTTGCAGCTAAAAGTGCACACAAACCCAAAGCAGACACCATCAGCTCAGAGTCAAGGGGGAATTTCCATCTGGAGCTGGCTTTTGGTCTGGAGTCTCCTCACAGCTCACCCACAGCCTCCCCCAAGTGCTCTGCTGGCAGGAATGGCTCATGAGTGCTCAGACAACAGCAAGCTTCAGAGAACCCTCCTGAGGAGACCAAGTTCTGCTGGCAAACCTCTCCCTGGGGGGCAGTGCCTGGCTGCAGGGCTGGACATGAGGCTGTCTCTGCACAGAGGAGCTCTGAGCTCTGCCCAAACCCTGACCGAACCTCACAGCTCCTGGGAAGATCCACAAGGGGCTGCACACAGCTTGCATGCAGCACCCTGGGGTGAGACTCAGCAGCAGGGTGACTACAGGGGAGCCAGAGCTGCCCAACCTGGAGGTGCAGCCTGCTGGGGCAGTGGCCAGCAGGTCAGCTTAGAATCACAGAATCACCCAGGTGGGCAAAGACCTCAGAGATCATCAAGTCCAACCTATGACCTAATCCCTAACACCTCCTGGCAACTAAACCATGGCTCCAAGTGCCACATCCAAGCCTTCCTTCAACCCCTCCAGGGACACAGGATCACAGAACAGAATCATTCACCTGAACTCTTGAGCAGCTGTAGCTGCTCCTGTCCCAGATGTCAGGAGGAGTTCTGCTTATGGCCCCAATCTCCAACTGTCTCACCTCCTGCTACTGCAGTGTGGGCAGCAGCAGGAGCAGGGCAGGGACTGTCCCCCTGTACGCAGCACTGATGAGCACAGGGTTCAGCTTTGGGCCCCTCACTCCAGGAAGAAAACTGAGCTGCTGGAGTAACTCTGGAGAAGGGCAGTGCAGCTGGGGAAGGGTCTGGAGAGCAGGGCTTGCAAGGAGCAGCTGAGGGAGCTGGGGGTGTTCAGGCTGGAGAAGAGCAGCCCCAGAGGGGACCTGAGCAATGCTCAGCAAGGGCTAAAGGGTGGAGGGCAAGAGGCTGGGGCCAGACTCTTGCCACTTGTGCCTAGAGACAGGACAAGAGGCAATGGGCACAGATTGGAACCCAGGAGGCTCCACCTGAACAGGAGGAGAAACTTGTTTGGTGTGAGAGTGCTGGAGGCCTGGAGCAGGCTGCCCAGAGAGGTTGTGGAGTCTCCTCTGGAGAGATTCCAACCCCCTTCTGGGCATTGTGCTCCTGGGCAAGCTGCTGTGGGTGTCCTGCTGGAGCAGGGGGTTGGACTGATGACCTCCAGAGGTCCCTTCCAACTCCACCACACTGTGATTCCTTCTTTGGTGGCAGCAGCTTGCACAGGCTCCAGGAAGAGACTCCAGTTTTTCCCTCTCCCCTTCCCTGTGTCAGGGCAAAGCAGAGGCCAGCTGCAGCTGGTCCAGAGAGGCCTGGAGGGGAGCAGGTACCAGAGGTACCTGGGGGCTTTCTGAGCAGCAGCTACTACCCTGCTTTGCAGTTTACAGACCTCACCTGAACAGCAACGACAAGAAATCTGCAAAACCCACCAAAGAGAGCAACCTTCCCCCTTAACCCTTCCTTTTCCCACCACAGGGGCATGGGGACTACTGGAGAGCCATCTGTGGGCAGCTGGGGACCTGCTCAGTGCTGCCTGCAAGCTTCTTCAGAGCAGGAGGGGAGAGATGAGAGCAGGAGTGGAGAGAGGGGAGCAGGAGTGGAGAGGGGAGAGCAGGAGTGGAGAGAGGGGAGCAGGAGTGGAGAGAGGGGAGAGCAGGAGTGGAGAGAGGGGAGAGCAGGAGTGGAGAGAGGGGAGAGCAGGAGTGGAGAGAGGGGAGAGCAGGAGTGGAGAGAGGGGAGAGCAGGAGTGGAGAGGGGAGAGCAGGAGTGGAGAGGGGAGCAGGAGTGGAGAGAGGGGAGAGCAGGAGTGGAGAGGGGAGAGCAGGAGTGGAGAGGGGAGCAGGGGAGCAGGGGAGCAGGAGGAGAGGGGAGCAGGAGGAGAGGGGCGCAGGGGAGCAGGAGGAGAGGGGAGCAGGAGGAGAGGGGCGCAGGGGAGCAGGAGGAGAGGGGAGCAGGAGGAGAGGGGAGCAGGGGAGCAGGAGGAGAGGGGAGCAGGAGGAGAGGGGCGCAGGGGAGCAGGAGGAGAGGGGAGCAGGAGGAGAGGGGAGCAGGGGAGCGGCGCAGGGGAGCGGAGCAGGCAGCTGCGGGTGAGAGGCTCGCTGCAGAGAAGGTTTTCCTGTTTGTTTTTCCCTCTGACGGTTACCAAACTCGGGGGCCAGGGTTTTCATTCTCTCCGGCCGTGGGGAGGAGAAGCAGGGGTAGCCCTGAGCGGTGTGCCTCTGCGCTCGGAACTGGGAGGGACACGCAGCCGGGCCGGGGAGAGGGGCTGGAGGCAGCCGCGGCAGGGGCGGTGCTGCTCCCCGCTTCACAGGGTCCTCCGCTCCCTGCCGCAGCCGCAGCGCAGCCAGCTCCAAGGCAGCCCTGGGCCGCCTGTTGAGCGTGAGCTAAGCAGGGCCACGTCGTGTTCCAGCCCTGCGCCTTCCCCACGCAGCAGCAGCCAGAATCCCGGCGGAGAGAGGGCTGCTGCCTGGGGGGGGCCGCCTGGGGGGGGCTGCTGCACGGACCCAGCTCCAGTTGGGTGGGTAGGGGGGGAGGGGAGAGCTCAGCTGGGTTTTGCGGAGCAGGTAAGGCTGGGGCTGCCCCTTGGCTTTGCTGCCAGAGGATTCTGTGCGTGCTGGGTGTATCTGCGTGGGGTGACAGCTCCGGGGAGTGCCGGCGGGGCTGCTGGGAAGGCTTTGCCAAGAGCTCGGCTGGCCGCGAGTCTGTGCTGCCCGACAGCAGGGATGTTTCGCCTGGCTGCCTGCTCACTTGCACGTGTTGCTAGAGAGCCGGCGGGGCAGAGGCCAGCACGAACCCTCCCATGGCCTTCAGCTGGCCGAGGGTTCACCGGCAGCTCTGGAGGCTGAGCAAGGGTTTGTTGGCTCCACACCGTCTCAAGTCCCTGATCACACAGTATCACAGTAACTAAGGTTGGAAGAGACCCCAAGGATCATCAAGTCCAACCTGTTCCAACAGACCTCACAACTAGACCATGGCACCAAGTGCCACGTCCAGTCTCCCCTGATGATACCAACCTGGGGGGTGGCTGACACCTCTCAGCCTGTGCTGCCATCCGGTGAGACCAGGACAGGCTGAGAGCTGGGTGCAGCCAAACCTCAGGAAGGTCGATGAGGACAAGTGCAGGGTCCTGCAACTGGGGAGGAGTAACAGCAGGCACCAGGACAGGTTAGAGGCTGCCCTGCTGGAGAGCAGCTCCATGGAGATAGACCTTGGAGTGCTGGTGGGCAGCATGGGACAGCAATGTGCCTTGGTGGCCAAGAGAGCCAATGGGATCCTGGGGTGCAGCAAGTGTGGCCAGCAGGGC
This sequence comes from Dryobates pubescens, assembly GCF_014839835.1. Taxonomy (NCBI): domain Eukaryota; kingdom Metazoa; phylum Chordata; class Aves; order Piciformes; family Picidae; genus Dryobates; species Dryobates pubescens. Next base: position 17,602,786 of record NC_071612.1, on the reverse strand, counting down.
TGGGGAGGTTCTGCTGCCCCTCTGCTCTGCCCTGCTCAGACCACAGCTGCAATCCTGTGTCCAGTTCTGGGCTCCCCAGTTCAAGAGAGACAGAGACCTGCTGGAGAGAGTCCAACAAAGATGCTGAATGAGCTTGGAACATCTCCCCTATGAAGAGAGACTGAGAGCCCTGGGGCTGTTTAGTCTGGAGAGGAGAAGGCTGAGAGGGATTTGATCAATGTCTATCAATAGCTGAGGGCTGGGGGTCAAGTGGAGGGGGCCAAGCTCTTTTGGGTGATGCACAGCAATTAGCCAAGGAACACTGGACACAAACTGGAACAGAGAAGGTTTCAGCTCAGCATGGGGAGAAGCTTTACAGTGAGGGTGCAGAGAACTGGAGCAGGCTGCCCAGAGAGGTTGTGGAGTCTCCTGCTCTGCAGAGATTCCAAACCCCTTTGGACATTGTGATCCTGGGCAAGCTGCTGTAGGTAAGCAGGGGGAGTCCCCAGAGGCCCCTTACTGCCCCTCCACCATATTGGTATTCTGCACCCTGCTGCCACCCTGGCTCTCACACTACTGCTCTCCTGCCTCCTTCCCGCTGTTCCAGCCAGGGAGGCTGGAGCAGTGCTGCCCTCTCTGCACTCACGGAGACCTGCCCATGGCAGCTGAGTTCTGTGTGGCCACAAAGCCCACATGAAAAGAGCCCACACAGAAAGAGCCCCTGGGCTCTGCTCCTGCCTGGCAGCCCTGCATGTCTGCAGTGCTCTGCTGAAATGACCTCTCAGTGCTTTCATCCTCCTAAGTCAGGAGGAGATTTCATAGAATCACAGAATTGTCAGGGCTGGAAGGGACCTCAAGGCTCAGCCAGTTCCAACCCCCCTGCCATGGGCAGGGACACCTCACACTACAGCAGGTTGCTCACAGCCACATCCAGCCTGGCTGCAAACACCTCCAGGCAGGAGGCTTCCACCATCTCCCTGGGCAGCCTGTGCCAGTCTCTCACCACCCTCATGGGCAACAACTTCTTCCTCACATCCAATCTCAATCTCCCCATTTCTAGTTTTGCTCCATCCCCCCCCCAGTCCTATCCCTCCCTGACACCCTCCAAAGTCCCTCCCCAGCTTTCTTGGAGCCCCCTGCAGATACTGCAAGGCCACAAGAAGCTCTCCTCAGAGCCTTCTCCTCTCCAGACTGCACAACCCCAACTCCCTCAGTCTGTCCTTACAGCAGAGCAGCTCCAGCCCTCTGCTCATCCTCGTGGCCCTTCTCTGGACACCTTCCAGCACCTCCAGATCCTTCCTGGCACAGAGGCTCCAGAACTGGACCCAGAGCTCCAGCTGTGGTCTCAGCAGAGTGGAGCAGAGGGGCAGAATCCCCTCCCTGGCCCTGCTGGCCACACTTCTCTTGCTGCAGCCCAGGATGTGATTTGCTTTCCGGGCTGCAAGTGCACCAGAGCACGATGTGAAGCATTCCTGGGAGCTTCACGCCTATGGCATGTTGGTGGTCACTTTGGTTGCTGTGTTTGCAACCTGCCTGCTATTGTGTCTTAGTTTAGAGAGCGAGAGAGGTTTGCTTTTACCTCTTCCAAAAGGGGCAAAAGAACATTGCTCACACACAGGAGTGGATAGGCTTGGAAAGTTCAAATGGAAATGCCATTCACAACTACATAGAACAGTGGAAAGCAGATAAAATACACTAAATCCACTGGGCTTAACTCAGAGCCTCATTAAGCCAAGGCTTTCCACTAACCTGCCTTTAAACCAGACCAACAAACCCAAGCCTTCATGATCCCCCCCATGACTTCAGGGAAGTCCTTGTGCCCTGTGCTCAGCACTGCTTAGGCTACACCTGGAGTCCTGTGTCCAGTTCTGGGCTCCTCAGTTAGGAAAGATGTTGAGCTGCTGGAAGGTGTCCAGAGAAGGGCAACAAAGCTGGGGAGGGGTCTGGAGCACAGCCCTGTGAGGAGAGGCTGAGGGAGCTGGGGTTGCTTAGCCTGGAGAAGAGGAGGCTCAGGGGAGACCTTCTTGCTATCTACAACTACCTGAAGGGAGGTTGGAGCCAGGTGGGGGTTGGTCTCTTCTCCCAGGCACCCAGCAGCAGAACAAGAGGACACAGTCTCAAGCTGTGCCAGGGGAGGTTTAGGCTGGAGGTTAGGAAGAAATTCTTCCCAGCAAGAGAGATTGGCCCTTGGGATGTGCTGCCCAGGGAGGTGGTGGAGTCCCCATCCCTGGAGGTGTTCAAGAGGAGACTGGCTGAGGCACTTGGTGCCATGGTTTAGCTGATCAGATGGTGTTGGATGAGAGGCTGGACTTGATGATCTCGAAGTTCTTTTCCAACCTGCTTATTTCTGCATTCTGTTCTGTATTCTGCTCAGCTGGGGGTACTTGGGAGTTCTAAGTGTGGTGAGTCACATGAGGAGAGGCTGAGGGAGCTGGGGGTGTTCAGCCTGGAGAAGAGGATGCTCAGGGGGGATCTTATCACTCTCTACAACTACCTGAAGTGAAGCTGTAGTCAGGTGGGGGTCAGGCTCTGCTCCCAGGCAACTTGTGACAAGACCAGGGGGCATGGCCTGAAGCTGTGCCAGGGGAGGGTTAGGTTGGATGTTAGAAAGCAATTCCTCATGGAAAGGCTGATTGGGCACTGGGATGTGCTGCCTAGGGAGGTGGTGGAGTTGCCATCACTGGAGTGTTTAAGGGAAGATTGGATGTGGCACTTGGTGGCATGGTCTACCCAGAGCCACATCCAGCCTGGCCTTAAAAACCTCCAGGCATGAGGTTTCCACCACCTCCCTGGGCAACCTGTGCCAGTCTCTCACCACTCTCATGGGGAACAACTTCTTCCTAGCATCCAATCTGAATCTCCCTATTTGTAGTTTTGCTCCATCCCCCCCAGTCCTATCCCTCCCTAACACCCTCAAAAGTCCCTCCCCAGTTTTCTTGTAGCCCCCTTCAGATACTGGGAGGCCACAAGAAAGTCTCCTGGGAGCCTTCTCCAGGCATGAGGCTTCCACCACCTCCCTGGGTAACCTGTGCCAGTGTCTCACCACCCTCATGGGGAAGAAGCTCTCCTAAAAAGCTCTGGTTGTCAGCTCTGGTTCAGCTCTGCCCCATGGCTCCCCCAGCAGAGCAGCACTGCTCTGGAGTGGGAATGCAGCACCCCCCTGGAGGAAAGAGTCAGAGGAGACATGTGGCAGAAGAGCTGCTGCAGCTTGCAGTGGCAATAAAAATGGGGCAGAGGACACTGATGGGGTGGTTCTCACCACTCTGCAGTTAGCAAATTGTTGCTTAGGAAATGCTAAAGATTTTTGGGGGTCAGCTCTGGAATTCTGAACTGTCCCAGTTTCTCTCCTCTGCTTTGGGTCCTCTTCTTTGGGGCTTTTGGCTGGGAGAGCTCCAGTTGCTTCTAAGTGGGTCAGGCCCTCTAGCTACACCATGCAGAGAGGCTGCTCTGTGTGTTCTGCTTTCCTCCTGTCTCTTGGAAGGAGACAGAGCTGCCCCTCTCCCCTTTGGCACCCAAGGCAGAGCTCAGGGTTTCAGGAATGCTGGAGATGCAAGAATTGGCTGAACCAGAGTCCAAAAGAACATTTTTCCTCCTTAAGCCAGACCCCCAAAGAGTTAGTTTGGCTTCTCAAAGCCAATGCCTCGGTGGCTGTGTGCTCATCCCACCGATGGTGATGGCTGCTCTGTGCCTCTGGGTGGATTCTCACGACCTGCCTTGCCCTCCCTGTCCCCTAAGAGTGGGGGTTTGCCAGCTTCCTTTCACCCAGGAATGGCTGCTTCCCTTCAGCCTCATTGGCTGGGTTAGCTCTTCAGTGTCACTTGAGCTCCACTTGAAGGCAAAGCAGGAGATGTTCAGTGATTGACCATAAGATCATAGAACAGCTTACGCGGGGAAGGGCCTCACAGGTCATCTGCTCCAACCTCCCCACCATGGGCAGGGTCCCCTCCCACTAGCCCAGGTTGATCAGGGCCTCACCCAGCCTGGCCTTGAACACCCCCAGGCAGAAGGCAGCCACAGCCTCCCTGGGCAGCCTGTGCCAGAGTCTCACCAGCCTCACACTGAAGAACTTCTTCCTCAGCTCCAGCCTAACCCTGCTCTGCCTCAGCTCCAAACCATTCCCCCTTGGCCTGGCTCCAGACTCCCTCAGGAACAGTTCCTCTGCAGCCTTCCTGCAGGATCCCTGCAGGCAGTGCAGAAATCACTGCTTCTGAGCCATCTTTTCCCTCAGGCAAATGGAGTGGAAGCTCTGCCTGAGGACAGGCCACCAGCCTGGGACTCCCAACCTCCCATCTGGGCTTAGGACTTCCTGGGTTCATCCAGGTGAAGTGGTGGTGTGGTGAGGGGGCAGCAGAGCTGGGCTGGGAGGCTCTTCAGGGGTGCTGTGCTCAAGAGTTTCTGTCTCCTCTGGGGCTAAGCTGCATCTGTGGTTGCTGGTTTACACTGGGATGTGGAGGGATGAAGTGGTTTGTCCCAGTGGTTTGTCAGAAGGTCACTGGCAGTGCAGGCAGAGTCTGCTGCCTGTCACAGTTATCCATCCTGACAGGCCACTTGCTCTCCTTTAGCTCAGTCCTCAGCTGCTGGACACAAGCCTGAGACTCCACACATGACTTCCCTGCAACCTCTCCCCTCCCAAAGGTGCTCCAGCAAGCACCAAGGCTTTGGTCAGGTCTCCTCCTGAACTCCACCCCAGTCCCTGCATTCACTTCTGGGCAAAGCAAGGCCTCTGGCAATGTGATCTTGAACTTCAGGCTTTAATGGCTCTGGTTGTTGGGATCTCCTCTTGCCTCTGCCTGTGCTGGTGGAGCAGAAATGGTGAGAACAGTCAGTGGGTGCTGCAGGAAGCCTCCTGGTGAAGATCAAACATAGTCAAAGGTGCAGCTTGAACACCACCCCTCCCTCCCCCTCTTGGATTTGAGGAAGGGTTTGTGTGCCTGGAAGCTTCATCAGTATTTTCCATGTGCATCTCTTGCTCTGGTGAGGAATTTCTCCCCTACTTGCAGAATTTGCATTGCTGAGGTCATCAGGGCTTGAGCAGAAAAAGCTGCTTCAGGAGTCTCCTGTAGCTCCTTGTCTGTGAAAGTGTGATGAGTACAACCTCCTAGCAGGGCCCGTTGTGATGGGACAAGGGGTGAGGGTCCAAACCAGCTTCAGCCTGGAGAGACAGGAGAAATGTTTGGCACTGAGGGTGGGGAGAGCCTGCCCCAGGCTGCCCAGAGAGAGGCGGGAGATGCTGCATCCCTGGAACCATTCCAGGGCAGGTTGTTTGGGGCTCTGAGCAGCCTGCTCTAGTTGGGGATGTCCCTGCTGACCGCAGGGGGTTGGGCTGGATGAGCTTTAAAGATCTGCCACCTAAACCAGTCTGGGATTCTGTGATCACAGTCCTGGGCTTGCCTCCATTGGTCTCTCCTGCATGACCCAGCCCCCAGCATGTGGAGCTGGCAGCTGTGGGCTCGCTTCCAGCTCGGCCACAAACCCTGCTCAAAGCCCAGCCCAGAGCCCTGCTGGCTCTGCTGCTGCCCATCTGCTGGTGGCACATCTGGTTGGCACTCATGGGCTGGCACCAGATGATTTAAGGAGACTCCAAATGCTGCCTTCAGAGCAGCAGTGCTCGCCTTGCATCTTCAGAAGAGCAGAAAGCAATCGGAGTCCCCTCCTCTGCTCCCTCTTTCTGCTTTCTTCTTTCCTTCCCATGAAATCTGAGACCATGCAGGATCGTTCTGGGAGGGCTGATGGTTTCCTCACAGAGCCGACAGCACTTTTCCCTCTGGCTGAAGCTGCACTGTGATTTGGTATCCTTGCTCTAGCCCAGCAGCAAACCCTCTCCCCACTCACAGGGCAGCACCAGGCGACGGGACAGCCCTGCCGGCCCAGGCTGGGGCTGTGCTGCAGGCAGGACACCTCAGGTGCTGCTCCTTTCCCCCAGCCCTAGGCACCTTTTGTCTGGGCATACTCCAGGCCTGCCTGTGGCCAGGAGCCGGGAGAGCCAGAGGCACCCAGAGGTTCCTGCAGGCACGCTGCATTTTTGCTGCCACAGGCTCGGCTGAGCTGCATTTGCTGCTATGGCAGATGAGGAGAGGCAAGAGGAGGAGGGCACAGTGAGGAACCTCTGCCCCAGGGTGGCAGTGACAGCAGAAGGTGACCAAGCAGTAGAGGGGGCTACCACCTCTGACTGCAGCAGAAGATGCTGCTCCATCCCTTGTTTGCTGGGCAAGGCAAAGCTTTGGAGGCATTCTGGAGAGGGCTGAGCTGGCAGCCTTGGCCATGCTTCTGTGGCCCTTCCCATGTAGACTTCACAGGCTGCCAGGATGTTAGGGGTTGGAAGGGACCTCTGGAGATCTTTGAGTCCAACACCCCCTGCCCATGGAATCCAGTGCAGGTCACACAGGAACACATCCAGACAGGGCTGCAAACGCTCCAGAGAAGGAGACTCCACAACCCCTCTGGGCAGCCTGCTCCAGTCCTCTGGGACCCTCACAGTCAAGAAGTTCTTCCTCCTGTGCTGTAGTTTCCATCCCTTGCCCCTTGTCCTATCCCAGGGCACAACTGAATCTTAGAATCATAGAATCAGTGAGGTTGGAAGAGACCTCAGAGATCACCAAGTCCAACCTCTCACCCAACACCTCCTGACTAACTAAACCATGGCTTCAAGTGCCACATCCAATCTCCTCTTGAACACCTCCAGGGATGGTGACCCCACCACCTCCCTGGGCAGCACATCCCAATGGCCAATTGCTCTTTCTGGGAAGAACTTTCTCCTCACCTCTAGCCTAAATTTCCCCTGACACAGCTTGAGACTGTGTCCTCTTGTTCTGGTGCTGCTTGTCTGGGAGAAGAGACCAACCCCCACCTGGCTACCACCTCCTTCAGGCAGCTGTAGACAGCACTGAGCAGAGTCTGTCCCCTCCCTCTTGACCCCAGATATTTATAGACATTTGCTAGGCTTGGGCAGAACTGTCCTCTGCTGACAGCTTTGGTGGGCATCCAACAGGATGAGCAGTGAGGCCTGGACGTGCTGGGGGGTGTTTGGTTGATCCCATAACTAAATGCCCCCGAAGATGGAGGACTCTGCAGGGTGCAAACATCTCAACTGGGTCTCTCAGAGCTGCCTGCTCTGGGGGGCAGATGGTCAGAGCTGGCCTTGCAGCCAGGCTGCAAAGGGCTTGACTGGAGGGGCAGAAATGCAGGGAGCTGATCTTGGCACCCCAAAAGGAGCTCCAGAGCTGGGTACCAGGAGGCCCCCACCCTGGCCAAGCCCAGGCACTGGAGCAAGCCCCCTGTGCTTGCGGGCAGGTCCCCAGGGCAGCCTGGGCTGATCCGAAGCCCCTCCGAGGGAGGTTTCCTCACTGATACGGTGCTGCAGGGACTTCCTGGGGCTTGCCTCTAATTTACACCAGGATGGATCTCTGTGGGCAGTCTCCATGGCCACGTGGAGGTGACAACCAGAGCCTCTGGATGGAAAGATTGGGACCTAAGGCTCCCAGGGCGGCTCACAGTGAGGTCACTTGGGGGCCACTTGGCTCTCAGGAAGCAGATCCAGGGCTGAAAGGAGAAAACACTTCAGGGCCCAGCGTGGAAGGCACCTTGGACTGACTGTGTGGGCTTGACTTGGGCTGCTCTGCCCCAGCTCTGCCGGGCTCCACCTGCACCCCGCTCCCAGGTTAGCTTTTTTAGTCATCAGTTGGTTGTTGGCTTTAATTTTATTTTTATTTGTTGTTTGCTTGGCCTTTGGCTCAGTGGTTTGGTTTTGTTTTTTTCCTTTGGTCTTTTTGGGGTTGGGTGGGGGTTTTTTGTGCTTTTTGGCTTTTTTTTCTGCCTTGTTTGTGCTTTATTTTTTTGGTTTGGTTTGGGTTGGGTTTTCTGTGCTTTTGTTTGGTTTGCTTTGGAGGGGTTTTTTTGGTGGTTGTTTTTTCTCCGGGGTTTTTGGAGGGGGGTTGATTGGTTGGTTGGTTGGTTGGTTGGTTTGGGGAGGATTCTTTGGTTGGTTGAAGTTTTGGGGGAGGTTAAGGGTTTGTTTGTCGTTTCGGTGTGGGTTTTGTTTGGGGTTTTGGTGTTCGGAGTTTTTCGCCCCCCCCCCCCCCCCCGCCTCCCCCCGCCCGTGTGTTTTTGGGGTTGGTTTGTTTGCTTCTTTCAAACTGCCCCTCCCCAGGCACCGGGCTGCAGCCGCTGCCTCTGCAGTCAGCCTCCCGTCCCCGCCGCTCTGCCTGTCCCGGGCGGCCCAGCCCCGCTGCGCTCCGCGGGCTCCCGGGGCCGGCGAGCGCTCGGGAGGGAGTGGAGCGCGGCGCGGCGCGGGACGGCGGCGGCAGCCCCGGTGCCGGCTCAGACGATCCCGGGCAGCCCCGCCGCAGCTTTCCGGTCCCTCCCTCCGCCTCCCGGGGTCCCCTCGCCCCTGCCCCGCGGAGCGGCGCGGAGCAGCGCGGAGCCGGGCGGTGAGTGCAGCGCTGGCGGCGGGGCGCGGAACGGAGCTGCGCGGAAGGCAGCGGCGCGGAGGGGCCCCGGCCGGTGCCGGGCGGAGCGGAGCGGAGCCCCCCCGGGGCCGGGAAGGCGACCCAGAGCCCCTCCCGGCTGCGGGGCCAAGGCGCTGCGGAGGGCCCGCGGCGGCTGCGAGGTCTGGGCTGTGCCGGCAGCGGCGGGGAGAGGCTGCGGGGGTGCCAGGGCTGCGCCCTAAGGAACAACCGCCGGGGGTGCGTTGGCAACCCAGATGCCACTGGGGGTGGGGGGATCTGGCCAGCTTGTCCTGTGGAAGCCTTCTCCAGGCCCTGCTGGCTTGGCCGCCTCGTGTGAGAGCAGCAAAACCGAGGGGAAGGCTGAACGGAGAGGAGAAGATCCATGGGAGAAGCAGGAAAAGTGTCTTTGTCCTGCCTCGGTGGCGTGCTTGGGTTTCTGCTGCGGACCCCCGCGGGCAGCGGAGCACTGGGGGCTCTGGTGGGGAGACAGGGGAGGACCTGGCTGGTGGGACTCCTGGAGAAACCCAGCCCCTGGCAGCAGGATTGCTCCCGGCAGGGTTAGAGCTTGGGCAGGAGCCAGCCTGCCCTCTGCCCCCTTCACCTCCCCTTATCTCTTCCTCTTGTCACTCAAAGGCTGGGGCTGGAGCCCCTCGGTCCAGTCAGAGCTGAGCCTCCGGCAAGGAGTGAGGCTGGAGGAGGTGGGGATGGGCCCATGGAAGGTCCTTGGAGCTTACTGGAGGGTTTTCTCTCAGCCTTCGGTACTGAAGGAAGAGACATTGTTATTTAATGCTGGCATTTGGTTTTGGGCACCCACATGTGATGAGTAGGGAACAGAGCTGGAAGGTCTGTGCCTCCTGTTTTCTAACATGCCATCAGAGAAACCCTGGACAGGCTGGATAGATAGATGGGCTAGGGCCAGTGGGAGATTCAACAAGATCAAGTGTCAAGTGCTGCCCCTGGGCCACAACAGCCCCATGCAGACTTGAGGCAGAGTGGCTACAGAGCTGCTAGGCAGAGCAAGACCTGGGGGTGTTGATTGATGGCCACTGAACATGAGCCAGCAGAGAGCCCAGGGGGCCAAGAAGACCAACAGCATCCTGGCTTGGATCAGGGATGGTGTGGTCAGCAGGACCAGGGATAATCAGGGGACTTGAGCATCTCTGCTATGAAGAGAGACTGAGAGCCCTGGGGCTGTTTAGTCTGGAGAGGAGAAGGCTGAGAGGGGATCTGATCAATGTCTATCAAATAGCTGAGGGGTGGGGGTCAAGTGGAGGGGGCCAAGCTCTTTTGGATGGTGCACAGCCCTCTGCTTAGCACTGGTGAAGCCACACCTCAAACACTGGGCTCACTTTTGGGCCCCTCACTTATAAGAAGGACACTGAGATGCTGGAGTGAGCCCACAGAAGGGCAGCCAAGCTGGTGAAGGGCCTTGAACACAAGTCTGATGAGGAGCAGCTGAGGGACCTAGGGTGGTTCAGTCTTCAGAAGAGGAAGCTGAGGGAAGACCTCATCACCCTCTACAACTCCCTGAAAGGAGGTTGGAGCCAGGTGGGGGTTGGTCTCACGTGCAGTAAGTGACAGGACAAGGGGAAATGGCCTCAAGTTGTGCCAAGGGAGGTTCAGGTTGGAGAGCAGGAAAAATTTCCCAGCCAGGGTTCCCTGGAACAGGCTGCCCAGGGGGGTGGTGAAGTCACCATTCCCAGAGGTAGGTAGCCTCTCAGGGGTGATGATGGGCAGCAAGACTTGGGTGTTTGGTGGCATTACAGATGACATTCCAGTGCCATCAGCACCTCCTGTCTGACCCAGGCATGCAGAGTGGGCCATGTGGGAGAGCAGTACATGTCTGAGGGCTGGCTGGGAGGGCAGAGCTGAGGATCATGCCCAGAGGCTGGAGCCAGGCTCTGCTGGGGGATGCCCAATGCCAGCACAAGGGGCAGTGGTGGAAGCTGAGGCAGAGGAAGTTCCATGGGAACAGGAGGAAACATTTTTTATCCTGTGAGGGTGACAGAGGCCTGGAGCAGGCTGCCCAGCGGGGTTGTGGAGTCTCCCTCTCTGGAGATACTCACTCCTGGATGTGTTCCTGTGTGACCTGCTCTAAGTGTTGCTGCTCTGGCAGAGGGGTTGGACTGGATGAGCTTTGAAAGTCCCTTCCAGCCCCTAATATTCTGTGATTCTGTGATCAGTTGATCCACTGGAAGAGGCCTGTGAGCAGGAGCCTGCTCTTGAGTGGAGCTTTGCTGCCACATCTGCACAAGATGAGGCTCACCATAATCTTCCAGACCACTCTTGACAGCAGGTCCTTAGAACCCCATCTGCTGTCTTCTGTTTCCAGAAGCAGAGTGCTTGTGAAAGAAATCTTCTCCCCCACTTTGGGCAGTCAGTCCCAGATGAGGAATTCTGGCCTGGTGCTTTAGTGAGGAGAAAACCCAAACAGGACCAAATGTGGCTGCCAGCATAACCCAGTGCCCAGGGAATGCAGAGCCAGCACAGTAGCTGTGTCCTTGCAGCCTTGTGCAGACAGAATCACAGAACCACCCAGGTTGGAAGAGCCCTCCAAGATCATCCAGTGCAACCAATCTCCCAACCCTGACTAACCAACCAGACCTCGGCACTGAGAGCCTCATGCAGGCTGTGCTTAAACACTCCAGGGATGTCGACCCCACCCCCTCCCTGGGCAGCACATCCCAAGGGCAATCTCTCTGTCTGGGAAGAACTTCTTGCTCAGATCAAGCCTAACCTCCCCTGGCACAGCTTGAGACTGTGTCCTCTTGTTCTGCTGCTGGGTGCCTGGGAGAAGAGACCAACCCCCACCTGGCTACAACCTCCCTTCAGGGAGTTGGAGAGAGCAAGAAGGTCTCCCCTGAGCCTCCTCTTCTCCAGGCTAAGCAACCCCAGCTCCCTCAGCCTCTCCTCACAGGGCTGTGCTCCAGACAGGCAGGCTTATGGCTCTGGTGGCAGATGGCTGTGGAGCAGCAGCACAGCGGGGATGGCATCTTCTCCACTGCTGTCTCTCTGGAGAGCACTGAGCTCTGTCACTGACAGGACTGAGAGCCCTGGGGCTGTTTAGTCTGGAGAGGAGAAGGCTGAGAGGGATCTGATCAATGTCTATCGATAGCTGAGGGCTGGGGGTCAACGGGAGGGGGCCAAGCTCTTTTGGGTGGTGCACAGCAATAAGGAACAATGGAGACAAACTGGAATAGAGAAGGTTTCAGCTCAAGATGAGGAGGAACTTCTTTACAGTGAGGGTGCTGGAGGCCTGGAGCAGGCTGCCCAGAGAGGTTGTGGAGTCTCCTGCTCTGGAGGCTTTCCAACCCCACCTGGCTGCATCCCTCTGTGCCCTGCCCTGGGTGATGCTGCTCTAGCAGGGGGGTTGGACTGGGTGAGCTCTGGAGGTCCCTTCCAGCCTGTAACATTCTGTGATTCTGTGATATCTGCTCCCCAGGGTGTGCAGGAGCAGGAAGTGGCTGCATCCCCCCTGCAGGCTGTGCCCTGCTGTCGCTCCCTGTGCCCGAGCTGCTTTCTGTGCCTGTGGTGTGTCGTGGAACCTCTCAGGTAAGGGCTGCTGTGGCTCTCGCTGCTGTAGTGCTCTGCTCTCAGCTCTCAAAGTCTGCCTGCAGGCTGCTGGGTCTGGAGGGTACCTTGGCTGTCCCTCCTTGTCCCCTCTGTGTGCTCAGATTCTGCACCCTGTGTAAAGCAGGCCCAGCCTGCTGCCAGCTGTGCCCTCCCGAGCTGCCTGCTCTCCGTTGTTCCCGGGGGTGGCAAATGTTTGCAGTCTTGGTCTTCCTTCTCAGCTGCTCTTGGGAAATCTTTCCATGCCTGGGAGTTTCTTCCCCTGGTTTGTGGGGAAGAGGTGGCAGTAAATGCTTCTGGCAAAGCCAGAAGTGTCCCTTAAATTATCCAGAGGATTTCTGTGGTGGCTGAAAGACTCACAGTGGGCACAGGCTACCCTGCAGCTGCCTTCTGGCTTTTCAGCATCACACTGCACAAACCAGGCTGCTGCTAGCTGCATCACCAGTGCCCAGGACTGCTTGCTAGTGTCTAGTGCAGCGCCCAGGACTGCTTGTTAGTGTCTAGTGCAGCGCCCAGGACTGCTTGCTAGTGTCTAGTGCAGCGCCCAGGACTGCTTGCTAGTGTCTAGTGCAGCGCCCAGGACTGCTTGCCAGTGTCTAGTGCAGCGCCCAGGACTGCTTGCTAGTGTCTAGTGCAGCGCCCAGGACTGCTTGCCAGTGTCTAGTGCAGCGCCCAGGACTGCTTGCCAGTGTCTAGTGCAGCACCCAGGACTGCTTGCTAGTGTCTAGTGCAGCGCCCAGGACTGCTTGCCAGTGTCTAGTGCAGCGCCCAGGACTGCTTGCCAGTGTCTAGTGCAGCGCCCAGGACTGCTTGCCAGTGTCTAGTGCAGCGCCCAGGACTGCTTGCCAGTGTCTAGTGCAGTGCCCAGGACTCTTCCATGAGCCTTAGACCTTGGGGCAGCCGTGATCTCAGGTGGCCTCTGGCTGCCCTGGGAGGGGGCTGTGTCTGCAGGGATCTCCTCCTCCTTCTCCTTCTCTGTCCCAGGACTGAGCTGTATGAGCTGTGTGCAGCTCCCGTGTGGCAGGAAGAACCTTGACTCCTGTTCTGGCCTTTATCTCCTCCTCGGTGCCCAGCAGCCCCTGTGTTCACAGCAAGGCTCTGATCTCGTGATATGCTCTCATTCATTCACTTTTGTTTTGCTTTTCCCCTCATTCTCCTCCATTACAAATTTGGATTTCCTGCCATTCTGTGGAGAGTGGGCAGAGAGCAGACTGGAGGAGAAGGCCTTGGGGGTGGCAGCTGGTGACAAACTCCCCAGCAGTGGTCCCTGGCAGCCCAGCAGGCAGCTGTGTGCTGAGCTGCAGCCAGAGCAGGGAGAGCAGCAGCACAGGGAGGGGATTCTGCCCCTCTGCTCAGACCCCACCTGCCCCATCCAGCTCTGGGGCCCTCAACACAAGAAGGACCTGGAACTGTTGCAGCAGGTCCAGAGGAGGCCATGAAGATGCTCAGAGGGCTGCAGAACCTTCCCTGTGGGGCCAGGCTGGGAGAGTTGGGGCTGTTCAGCCTGGAGAAGAGAAGGCTCCAGGGAGACCTCAGAGCAGCCTTCCAGTACCTGAAGGGGCTCCAGGAGAGCTGGGGAGGGACTTTGGACAAGGGCTGGGAGTGTCTGGATGAGGGACAATGGCTTTGAGCTGGGAGAGGGGAGACTGAGACTGGAGATGAGGAAGGCATTCTTTGCAGAGAGGATGATGACTCTGGCACAGGTTTCCCAGGGAGGTTGTGGCTGCCTCCTCCCTGGAGGTGTTCAAGGCCAGGCTGGATCAGGCCTTGAGCCACCTGGGCTGGTGGGAGGTGTCCCTGCCATGGGGGTTGGGTTGGAGCTGGATGATCCTTAAGGTCCCTTCCAACCCAACCCATTCTAGGATTCTGTAGACCAGGAGCTAGAAGAAAGAGACCTCTGGAAGGGGCTTTCCAAGCAGTGGTTTGTGTTCTGCTGCTTACCTTCCTGTGGTCTTTCTGTAACAAATGAAGCTGCTGACACAAGCACCAATCCCACTTAGAAGCCATCCCAGCTCACCTGTGGCCTGGATCTGCTCCTTCTCTTGAAGAGGACTGCAGCAAGAGCAGAGCCTTAGTGTCGCAGACCTAATGTCTTGTTCATGAGAGCTAAGCCGTGTTGCTCCCAGCTCCTGGCCCTCTTTAAGGTTGCTCTCTGCCTTGTTTGCTGATGAATCTGTGGACTGGATCCAAAGTCAGGGAGAAGCTGAAGCACAGTGGCTGATCCATGGTTTCATTGTGCAGATGTGACCTCCAGGCTTCCTGTGTAGGGGTGGCTGTGGAAGTAGATGTTTGAGGGGGAGCTGTCCCTGGCAGTTACTGCTGGGGGCACTGGAGCCAGCCTGGGCTCCAGTTCCTGGCTGGGGGCAGGGTGGCAGCCAAGCTGTCCCCACTGCTGCCAGGACCCCAGCACTGTTGTATGGACCTGGGTGGAGAGAGGAACATGGGAAGTGCTTCTGCCCCAGGGGTCCCACTGTGGTACAGCTGCATGCCCAGCCCCAGGAGCCATGCCTGGTCACACTGCCTCTGGGCTCTGGCACTGGGCTGGGCTGAGGGCACCCTGGGAGGAAAATCATAGACTGGTTTGGGGTGGAAGGGACCTCCAAAGGTCATCTAGACAACCCTCTCTACACTCAGCAGGGACATCCTCCCCTGGATCAGGTTGCCCAGAGCCCTGTCCAGCCTCACCTTGAATATCTCCAGGGGTTGGGCCCTAACCACCTCCCTGGGCAACCTGTTCCAGTGTTCTACCACCCTCCTGGGGCAGAACTTGTTCCTAGCATCTAGTCTGCTCTGCTCTAGTTTGAAGCCAGTGCCCCTCATCCTATGTGGCACTTTGGGACATGGTCTAGTGCTCATGGAGGTGCTGGGTAAAAGTTTGGACTTGGAAGCTTGATGATCTTGGAGGGCTTTCCCAACCTTAATGACTCTGTGATTTAATGAGTTTGAAGCTGGTGCTGCAGGAGGCTGCAGCAAGCTCAGGAGCAGCCCCCGTGCCAAAAGACCTGGAAAGTTCCAGATCCAGACCTCCCTGGGCAACCTGTTCCAGTGCTCCACCACCCTCATGGTGCAGAACCTGTTCCTAACATCCAGTCTCAATCTGCTCTGCTTTCATTTCAACCCATTGCCCCTCGTCCTGGCCCTGCAGGCCTTTGGGAACAGTCCCTCTGCAGCCTTCCTGCAGCCCCCTTCAGTCACACAGGCAGGAGGAGGTCCATCACACACTTGTGTTTGTATCCCTTGTCACCTCACAGACCATTTTGGCAGGACTTTGTCTGTTTATTTATGGTCCCTAGCATGAAGCTTCTTCTGGGTCCTTTTTGGACTTCCCTCCTCACTCCCCTTCAGTGGACACACCTTGGAAACAAGGAGCTCACTTTCCTCCTGTATCCACAAAACCTCTGAAGAGGATGTTCTCTGTCCTCCTGCCAGATGTGCAGGGGGGGCTACAGCCAGCTGCTGATTCTTGGCCAGCTTCTGCCATGGGCACACCCAGCAGAGGCCATCCCTGTGCCCCCCAGGCTTTACTCAAATGAGGGCTGAGCCATTTGCCCAGGATCAGCTTAACCACCTTGATCAGGCAAAGCCTACAGCCAGGAGGTCTTCAGCAGGGCTAACTTTGTCACCTTCAGCAGACTGCTGGAGAAATCCCGTGAGTTAGACCTCTGCAAGGAAGGGGAACTCAGCAGAGCTGGCTGATAAGACCCCTGCCCATGGCAGGGGGGTTGGAACTGGATGGTCCTTGGGGTCCCTTCCAACCCTGACCATTCTGTGATTCCTTCCAAGCTCAGGATCAATGCATCACTCAGAGCAAGGGAAGCAGGAGACCTGCATGGCTGATCAGGGAGCTTCTGGAAAAGCTGAAGTAGAATAAGGAAGTTTATAGCAGACAGAAGAAGGGACTGACCACTGCCCTGGTGAGACCTCCTCTGGAGTACTGGGTCCAGTTCTGGGCTCCCCAGTTCAAGAGGCACAGAGAGCTGCTGGAGAGGGTACAGCAAAGAGCTACAGAGATGAGGAGGGGGCTAGAGCTTCTGACTTTTGAGGAAAGGCTAAGAGACTTGGGGCTTTTTAGCCTGGAGAGGAGAAGACTGAGCAGGGACCTGATCAATGCTTATCAATACTCAGAGGGTGGGGGGCAGGATAGGGCCAGACTCATTTCACTGGTGCCCAGCGACAGGACAAGAGGTAAGGGACACAAGCTGGACCACAGGAAGATTTGTGTAAGCATGAGGAGGAACCTCTGTACCCTGAGGGTGGTGGAGCACTATAACAGGCTGCCCAGGAGGGTGGTGCAGTCATTCAAAGCCTGCCTGGACACCACCCTGTGCAACCTGCCCTGGGTGACCCTGCTCTGGCAGGGGGCTTGGACTGGGTGGTCTCCAGAGGTCCCTTCCAAGCCCTACCACTCTGTGATTCTGTGACAGAATCAGCTTAAGATGTGCCACTTGCACTCAGGTTCATGCTGTCCTTAGTCACTGCAGTTTGGCACCACTCCCCCAGCTTGGCACCTCTCCCCCAGCTTGGCTCAGGTCCCATTAACAGATCTCTCTGGGAGGCTTCAAAGGCCACTGCTGCTCTGGGCAGCCACCAGGAGCTACAGGGTGTCTGTGTGGTTCAGATGGAACAGCTGTTTCAGCCCTGAAATCCAGACCTGTTCCTTCACCTGAGGCTTGGTGAAGCATTTAGGATGATGCTGGATGCACAGGGGCTTGGGCAGGGGGTTCCAGGATGCCTCTGAGCTGTGAGTCCCCAGCTGAATTCAGAAGCAGTTTGGTGTCTGCTTCTGTGGCAATCCCATCCCAAGTGATTCATAGAGACAGCTACTAGGGCTTCCCTTCAACAGCTTCTGGGGCTTCCCTTGAACAGCTTCTGGGGCTTGTCTTGAACAGCTTCTAGGGCTTGTCTTGAACAGCTTCTGGGGCTTCCCTTGAACAGCTTCTGGGGCTTCCCTTGAACAGCTTCTCAGGCTTGTCTTGAACAGCTTCTGGGGCTTGTCTTGAACAGCTTCTGGGGCTTGTCTTGAACAGCTTCTGGGACTTCCCTTGAACAGCTTCTGGGGCTTGTCTTGAACAGCTTCTGGGGCTTGTCTTGAACAGCTTCTGGGACTTCCCTTGAACAGCTTCTGGGGCTTCCCTTGAACAGCTTCTGGGGCTTCCCTTGAACAGCTTCTAGGGCTTCTCTTGAACAGCTTCTGGGGCTTGTCTTGAACAGCTTCTGGGGCTTGTCTTGAACAGCTTCTGGGGCTTCCCTTGAACAGCTTCTGGGGCTTCCCTTGAACAGCTTCTGGGGCTTCCCTTGAACAGCTTCTAGGGCTTCTCTTGAACAGCTTCTAGGGCTTCCCTTGAACAGCTTCTGGGGCTTCCCTTGAACAGCTTCTGGGGCTTCCCTTGAACAGCTTCTGGGGCTTGTCTTGAACAGCTTCTGGGGTTTCTCTTGAACAGCTTCTAGGACTTCTCTTTAACAGCTTCTGGGGCTTCTCTTCTGCTTTTCTGGGCTCTTCTTCTGCCCTTCTGTGCTTTGGAGGCCCAGAGACTGAAGAAAAGAGAGAGGATGTGGGAAAGCGCTGTTCTGCTGCTAGTGTCTTTAGACAGGAGAAAGACCAAACACATTGAAAACTCTGAAGTGTGCAGCCTGAGCCCTTTCCCAGGAGAAGCTGTTTTAAATCCATGGCTGGAAGGAGGCTTTAAAAGTGCAACTCAGCTGCTGAGGACCGAGGAGCTGCTGGGACGTGAGAGCGCTGCAGAGTCTCAGCTGCTCACGGGAGCGTTTCAGAGGACTGCAAGTTGTTTGCTCTGGGTTTGCTTTTCCCTGTCATGAAACATCAAGGATGTGTTCCAGCTGCCCTCCAGAAAGGGATCACTCAGATGGAGGCTGCCTGGGAACAGGCTGCCAGGCTTTAGCTCTGACACCAAAGCCCAGTTGGATTTGGTTCTCGCTGGAGCCTTTGCAGATGTATTCCTGGCTTCCCATGCAGCTGGCAGGGAAGGTGCTAGCAGCTCTGCTGGGCAGGCTTCTTTGGCCTGGCTTGCACCTTCTGAAACCCCTTGAGACTGGGGTGAAGGGTGGGCATCTGTGCAGCCTGGCTGACCATTCCCAGACCCTTTCCCTGGTAAGGACTGTGCCAGGTTGCTGCCTCCCACTGCTGTCCCTGCCCCCTGGCAGGAGGGAGCCAATCTCCTCTTGCTGGCTGCACAGTTCCCAGGAGCACTTACTTCCCAGTGTGCTTCAGGCAAAATCAAGTGGATTATCTCAAGCCACTAATTAGACTGTTGAAGAGAGTCCTGCTGGCTTTGGAGCTTGTCCCTTTGCTTCCTGAAGGGATTTAGGGAGGCCTGTGAGAAGCTGCTCCACCAGCCACATCTGAAGGGAGCAGGCAACCAGCAACAGAGCAAGAGGACAGAGCCTCAAGCTGTGCAGGGGGAAGTTTAGGCTTGATCTGAGCAAGAAGTTCTTCCCAGGCAGAGAGATTGCCCAGGGAGGTGCTGGGGTTGATGACCCTGGAGGAGTTTAAGCAAAGCCTGGATGAGGCACTCAGTGCCATGGTCTGGTTGATTAGCTAGGGTTGGACTTGATGATCTTGGAGGTCTCTTCCAGCCTGGTTGATTCTGTGATGGGCAGCTGGAGGTCTCCTCACCAGCCCAGCTGCAGCTGAGATGGGGGAAGAGGCTCCCTGGGTTCAGTGCCAGCCTAAAGTCACTCTTGCAGGAGAACATCTTTCTTCCCAAGCTGCTGAGGCTTGCCCAGTGCTTTACCAGCTCTGCTGAGGCTTATTTGCTATTCACTTGCTCACTTTCCACGGCCACAGCAGTTCCAGTTGGTGGTGTGCCATGTTATCCTGTTCTCAGCTTTTCAGCCCCATGCACGGAGCCCTGGCCTGCAGTCAGTACCAGCTGTAACATGCCAGCTGATGGTCTGGAAAGACCAGGGTGTGATTAATGTGTAAAGCTTGGATGGCCACTTGGCAATGATGCCCTCTGACCCTGCACACAGCAGATGCAGTCAGGGCTTAGCCCTCAGTTTCAGGCTGGCACATGGCATAAATGGATCTGCTTGGGCAGAGGAACCTCAGCCCTGAAGCTTCAGCTTGCCTTCAGAGCAAACCCAAACTGCAGACTGCTCCCTGAGAGGATTCCTGGCATGGCTAGCTTGGCATCCAGAAGGATCTGTGCTGTGGAAAATGTTGGTGATAATTTGTGGGCTCTTCTAAAGTGGAGGCATGAACAATGACAGCAGGGCAGCAGCAACCTCCCTTCATTTGCATCCAGGGAGCTGCACTCTTCTCCAGGTGTGGACAGAGCCCACCCTGGGGCTGCACCCTGGGGCTGCACCCTGGGGCTGTACCCTAAGGCTGTAGCCTGGGGCTGTGCCCTAGGGCTGTACCCTGGTTCTGTACTCTGGGGCTGTAGCCTGGGGCTGTACCCTGGGGCTGTAGCCTAGGGCTGTACTGTAGCCTGGAGCTCTACCCTGGGGCTGTACCCTGGATCTGTACCATGGGGCTCTACCCTAGGGTTGTAGCCTGGTACTGTAGCCTGGGGCTGTACCCTGGGGCTGTACCCTGGGGTGATACCCTGGGGTTATGAGTGTGTGGATAAGGGGCTAAGGGGCATGTGGAAGAGACCAGGGAACACACAACAATGCATCTTCAGTCTGAGCAAGCAGGTTAGCTGAGTGCATCACTTATATGCCTGCTTTTAAACACAATCCCAGGATCCCAGCACTGGGGGCTTGGAAGTGACCTCTGGAGATTGTCAGTCCAACCCCCCTGCTCCAGCAGGGCACCCACAGCAGCTTGCCCAGGAGCACAATGGCCAGGGGGGGTTGGAAGCTCTGCAGAGGAGGAGACTTCACAACCTCTCTGGGCAGCCTGCTCCAGGCCTCCAGCACCCTCACACCAAAGAAGTTTCTCCTGTTCAGGTGGAACCTCCTGGGTTCTATCTTGTACCCTTTGTTCCTTCTCCTATCACTGGGCACTACTGCAAAGTGCCTGGCCCCTTCATCCTGACCCCCAGCCCTCAGCTAGAGATAGACATAGATCAGATCCTTCCCAGCCTTCTCCTCTCCAGACTGAACAGCCCCAGGGCTCTCAGTCTCTCTTCATAGCAGAGATGTTGCAGTTCCTTCCTCATGCTTATAGCTCTCTGTTGGACTCTCTCCAGCAGGTCTCTGTCTCTCTTGAACCAGGGAGCACAGAACTGGACACAGCATTCCACCCGTTTGCTTCTGTGCTGTCAGCCACAGGATTTCTGTCAGCTAAGAGCCAGAGCAGGAGACTCCACAACCTCTCTGGGCAGCCTGCTCCAGGCCTCCAGCACCCTCACACCAAAGAAGTTTCTCCTCCTGTTCAGATGGAACCTCCTGGGTTCCAGTTTGTGCCCATTGCTCCTTGTCCTATCCGTGGGCACCACTGAGCAGTCTGGCCCCAGCCTCTTGCCCCCAACAGTCCCTTTAGCTCTTGCTGAGCATTGCTCAGGTGCCCTCTGGGGCTGCTCTTCTCCAGGCTCTCAGCCTCTCCTCGTAAGGATGCTCCTCAAGAAGATGTCATCAGCAAGGAAGCTCTCTGCTGTTAGCTGACACCTACTAGCATCTCTCCTCCTCAGCCCATCCTGCCTCCTCCTCAGCTCATCCTGCCTCCTCCTCAGCTCATCCTGCCTCCTCCTCAGCTCATCCTGCCTCCTCCTCAGCCCATCCTGCCTCCTCCTCAGCTCATCCTGCCTCCTCCTCAGCCCATCCTGCCTCCTCCTCAGCTCATCCTGCCTCCTCCTCAGCCCATCCTGCCTCCTCCTCAGCCCATCCTGCCTCCTCCTCAGCTCATCCTGCCTCCTCCTCAGCCCATCCTGCCTCCTCCTCAGCTCATCCTGCCTCCTCCTCAGCCCATCCTGCCTCCTCCTCTGCCCATCAGCAGGGATTTGGAGTCAGAGAGTGGCTGTGGTCCATCTGACCTCCCTCCCACCCTTCCTGGTGGACACTGCTCTCAGCACTCTGGGAAAACTCAGCCTGCTGGCAGAATGGGTGGAAAAACTCAAATGTTTCATGCTTTGCTTGAACATTTTGTGGTTTCTCCTGAGATTCTTTGTCTGAAACAAAGGCAGGGCTTTGTTCTGGTGGTGATGGGGTGTGTGCTTTTTCTTTTTCTGGGGAAAAAACCTCTGCAGTGTCATTGCTGGTTGCAGAAGTTCCTCCACAAGTCCTCTAGAAAACCTTTCTTTTGGGGGGGGGGGGGGGTTAAACCTGAGGGGAAAGAAGGACAAACTGCAGAAATGTGTCTGTTCTGGGGTGGAAAAGGGTTTTGGAGGCTCAGAGAAGGGTTTGGGCTGGAAGGGGCTTCAAGATCATCTCGTTCCAACCCAACCCCCTCCCCCCCCCCCATGGATCACAGATCAGAGGATGTTAGGGGTTGGAAGGGACCTCTGGAGAGCTTCCAGTCCAACCCCCCTGCCAGAGCAGGGCCACAGAATCCAGCACAGGTCACACAGGAACACAGCCAGACAGGGCTGCAAAGGCTCCAGAGAAGGAGACTCCACAACCTCTCTGGGCAGCCTGCTCCAGGGCTCTGGGACCCTCACAGTCAAGAAGCTCTTCCTCATGTTGAGCTGGAACCTCCTGTGCTGCAGTTTCCATCCCTTGCCCCGTGTCCCACCCCAGGGCACAAGTTTGTTGTCTTTCAAATCCATTTGGAATCACAATGTTGGTGATTTGGAGAAATCTTGGAGGAGTTTCATCACCCCTCCCCCCCCCCCCTTTGGAAGCTTCTAAGTCTTGGATTCTTTGCTCCAGCACAATCCCCACAGAGGAAATGCTTCAAAGCCCAAGGTTCTGCTGTGCTTTGTGGGCACTGCCCTGAGCTGTGTTTGTTGACAGCTTCATCTTCCCCTGGTTGCTCTGATCAAAACTGAGCCTGCCTGGCTTTGTTTGGAGTCTGGAGAAGAGCTGAACTTGAAGCTCCAGACAGAGAGTCCCTGCCCTGCTGAGCTTGCAGGCTGTGGCTGCCAGGCTCTTCCAGCTGGGTGTTGGGAAGCATTACAAATGCTGTGGCTGTGTGGTGGTGTGGGTGAAGAGACCTTCCAGTGGCAGCTCTCCTGCCCTTCAGCCAGCCTGGCCTCTGCTGTGATGTAGCTTGGGCTGTGAAGTGGCTTCTGTTGTCCCTCCCTTTGTTAGCTGAGAAGGAGTGAGACACTTAATTGGCCGTTCATTAACGGCCCTGGAGAGAAATAAGATCTCATTAATCATCTTCTCAGCAGCTCCCAGCCTCTTCTGCAGGCATTAATGGAATGAGGCTTCCTGCAGCTGGCTGTGACCTGCCCTGGCCCTGCAGCCCTGACCCTGGAGTGCAGGGGGATCAGAGAGCCAGGGATGGGCAGCATAGAGCCCCATGGTGGTGGGGTGAGGAGCACTGAGCTCTGCCCAGGGTGCAGAGGAGGTGATGCAGTGCCTGGCAGAGGTGCAGGCTGTAGTAGAGAAGTCTGCTGGCCACCATTCCTAACCTCTGAAGCATAGAATCACTGAATCCTTTCTGCTGGAAATGACCTTTAAGCTCATCCAGCACAACCATTCTCTAGCTCTGCCAAGGCTGGGGCTAAGCCATGGCCCTCAGCACCACAGCTCTGCCTCTCTGAAACACCTCCAGGGATGGGGATTCAACCACCTCCCTGGGCAGCCTGGGCCAGGCTTTGAGAGCCCTTTCAGGGAAGAAGCTTCCAATGTCCAACCTAAACTCCCCCCTTGGGCAACTTAAGGCCTATCACTTGTTACTAGGGAGCAGAGCCCAACCCCCAGGTTGGGAGCTGCAGAGAGCAATGAGGTCTCCCTTCAGCCTCCTCTTCTCCAGACTAAACACCCCCAGGTCCCTCAGCTGCTCCTCCCCAGCCCTGTTCCGCAGCCCCTTCGCCAGCTTCGCTGCCCCTCTCTGGGAGCCGCTCCAGCCTTGAGCTCATTTCCTTTCTGTGCCTTTCCTGTAAGCAATCATCGCCATAATTGATCAAGATTAAATTTCTGAGCTGAGCTCTTGAACTCATCAGTGAAGAATGTGGACAGCTTGCCTCTCCACTGGTCCTGCATGGTGCACTGGCCTGCACACACGTGAAGCCGAGCTCACACAGCCCTGGGCTGGGGGAGTGATGGATGCAGCAGGGAAGGTGCAGCTGGCACCTCTGCTGTCGAGTTAGAAGTCCGGGGTTTGCAGAAGGGAGTCCTCTGCAGCTGCACCCTGCAGTGCTTAGAGCTCTCACCCCAGCTATGTGCAGGGTGTCAAAAGCAGGTGGGTCCTCCCATGAAGTTGCTTCATAGAATCATAGAATGAATAAGGCTGGAAAAGCCCTCAGAGATCAAGTCCAACCTGTCACCCAATGCCTCCTGACTGTGCTTTCTTCTGGCCAAGAGCTGAAGTTTCTCCAAAGCTTTTCTGGTTTCTGCCACCTTTGTTCCTTACATCTTTCCTTCTCCTAGATGCCTGACTGTTCCTCCCCTGCAAGCTCTTTTAGGGGCCCTTCCCCAGCTGTTTGAGAGCAGCTTTGGCTGCTCCCCGCTTCTGCCTAGAGTTGGCAGAGGGAGTAATAGAAACCTCCTGTTCCTTGCCATGTGGGGCTCCTCCAGCCTGCTGGTGTGATTTGATTTGGTGGTGTTTGAGACACTGACAAAGCTGATGTTGGGATTGGATGGAACTTGCTTTCGAGAATTTGGGAAGAGGCATTTCCTTCTTCTCTGAGGCAGAGTCTTCTCCTCAGACTCGCCCTGCAGTGCTGGGGCCAGCTCTGGAGTGCTCAGCACAGACAGGGACCTGTGGGAGCAGGGCCAGAGGAGGCCACAGCAGTGATGGGAGGGCTGGAAGCCTCTGCTGTGAGGCCAGGCTGGGAGAGTTGGGGCTGTTCAGTCTGGAGAGGAGAAGGCTCCAGGGAGACCTTCTGGTGGCCTTGCAGTGCTTCAAGGGCTGAGCAGAAAGCTGGGGACAGACTTCTGAGCAGGGCCTGATGTGACAGGGACTGGATGTGGTACTTGGAGCCATGGTTTAGTTAGTCAGGAGGCGTTGGGTGAGAGGTTGGACTTGATGATCTCTGAGGTCTTTTCCAGCCTTATTGATTCTATGATTCTATGACAGGACAAGGGGTGATGGTTTGGACTAAAATAAGGAGACTCAGACTGGAGAGAAAGGAGAAGTGTTTGACACTGAGGGTGGTGAGACTCTGGCCCATGCTGCCCAGAGAGGTGGGAGCTGCTCCATCCCTGGCACCACTGCAGGTCAGGTTGTCTGGGGCTCTGAGCAACCAGCTCTAGCTGGGGACATCCCTGCTGACTGGAGGGGGTTGGACTGGATGAGCTTCCAACCCCAAACATTCTGTGACCCATGCTTAAGCACCTTGATGTCTGTGCATACAGAAGGGAAATAGATCAAGAACCATGGAAGAAGGTTATCAGGAGAATTAACTGGAGGCATTGTGGAGGCTTTGAGTAGAAAGGTTTCTTCTGTTGGCAGAAGAGACTGAGATTGTTTCCCACTTGGCTGATGGCAGCAGCACTGCAGAGCAATGGATGGGACTCTTGCAGCCCCACCTGTGTCATCTTTGCTGCCAAAGATCCCAGAGCAGATGCCCAGACCTGTCTTGGTGTGGAGTGGCCTCACTGGGCCTTCCCAGAGCTATCTTAGTGCAGACCCTTGGTATTGGCCATGGGGCCAGCAATGGCCCCAGCACTGTGGTGGTGACCCCAGCAAGGAGGGGTGACCCCCAGCAAGGAGGGCTGCCCCCACCCCAGTGTGAGGGCTGTGTTCCCTCTGCACTGGGTAGCCAGGGAAGAGGAGACCAGGGCCTCAAAAGCCCAGCGAACCCCCACCACAGGGTTTGTAGGTGGGACGGAGGTGCTGAAGAGCCCCACTGGGGTGGAGGAGGCAGCTGCAGCCCTGCCCTGGCCGTACCTGGGTCAGGCAGCCTGAGGCAGGGCTCTGGAAGGAGCAGCAGCTCCTTCAGGCCTTGCAGGGGGGTGAGCCATGAATTCCCCATGTCACAGGCACATGGTGCTTCCCTACTCAGATTACAGGACAAAATCTGGGCAGTTCCTAAGATAGAGTTGGGAACGGGGATTTGGGAGCGAGCAGCGCCGGGAGCGCGGCGCAGCTGCCATGGCTGGGAACAAAAGGTGAGAGGAGAGCTCACGGCAGGCGCCTGGCCGCAGCCACAGGTCAGCAGAAACCCTGCCTAGCTGGGCTGTGTCGGGAATGGCCCGGGAGAAGCGGGAGATGGCTTTGTGTGAGCGCCGGCCGAGCTTTGCGCCGCGTTGCGCCGGCTGCGGGGCTGCCGCCGGCTGCTCGCCCTGCGCCTTTGCCCTTCGCCTCTGCGGGGCTGCCGCCGCCTGCTCGCCCTGCGCCTTTGCCCTTCGCCTCTGCGGGGCTGCCGCCGCCTGCTCGCCCTGCGCCTTTGCCCTTCGCCTCTGCGGGGCTGCCGCCGCCTGCTCGCCCTGCGCCTTTGCCCTTCGCCTCTGCGGGGCTACCGCCGGCTGCTCGCCCTGCGCCTTTGCCCTTCGCCTCTGCGGGGCTGCCGCCGCCTGCTCGCCCTGCGCCTTTGCCCTTCGCCTCTGCGGGGCTGCCGCCGCCTGCTCGCCCTGCGCCTTTGCCCTTCGCCTCTGCGGGGCTGCCGCCGCCTGCTCGCCCTGCGCCTTTGCCCTTCGCCTCTGCGGGGCTGCCGCCGCCTGCTCGCCCTGCGCCTTTGCCCTTCGCCTCTGCGGGGCTGCCGCCGCCTGCTCGCCCTGCGCCTTTGCCCTTCGCCTCTGCGGGGCTGCCGCCGCCTGCTCGCCCTGCGCCTTTGCCCTTCGCCTCTGCGGGGCTGCCGCCGCCTGCTCGCCCTGCGCCTTTGCCCTTCGCCTCTGCGGGGCTGCCGCCGGCTGCTCGCCCTGCGCCTTTGCCCTTCGCCTCTGCGGGGCTGCCGCCGCCTGCTCGCCCTGCGCCTTTGCCCTTCGCCTCTGCGGGGCTGCCGCCGCCTGCTCGCCCTGCGCCTTTGCCCTTCGCCTCTGCGGGGCTGCCGCCGCCTGCTCGCCCTGCGCCTTTGCCCTTCGCCTCTGCGGGGCTGCCGCCGCCTGCTCGCCCTGCGCCTTTGCCCTTCGCCTCTGCGGAGCTGCTGCTCGCACTCGGGAGCCGGTGTCGGAGCTCAGCTGTTGCGTGCAGTTTAAAGGCTCCAGCAGGCAGGGCAGGTTTGCTTTGTCAGTCAGGGCTGCTAAAGCTGTGCTCCTGGACAAAGCTGCTTGCAGCAAGGGGATATTTTTGCAGGGGACTCCAGCGTGTTGGTGCCGTTAGTCAGATCGATCTTCTCGGGCTGCCTTTGGGGTTTCTCCTCCTCCGAAGTCAGCTCTTTACACCACCAGTTGCTCTTGATGCTGCTTCTGGCCTTTTGACCGGGAGCCCAGGGAGCGCTGTGCCTCACGGCCCGGGGCGAGAGCCGGGCTGGGTTTCGTTCGCGGCGGTCAAGCAGCAGCAAGGATTCGGTGTGACAAGGCTGAACGGGAGCGGCGGGAGCCGAGCTGCCGGGGTTCATAAAGGCTGATTGTCTGCAGCAGTTCTCCCGGCGCTTTACGCTGGGACACACACTGACCGCTTCTCCGGTTGCGTTTCCCACCTCCTGCCTCGCCGCGGCTCCTACCCTTCCCTTCCCCCACCAGCCAGGATCTGATGGGATGCAAAAACATCTGCATTGTCTCTGGGAGCGGCCACGGGCCGGCTCCCCTCGCCTTGCTGCTGGGAATTGCCTTGCTGCAACGTGAGAGCTTCCCCGAGAGATGCTGAGGCTGCCTGGGCTTCCAGCTAGCCTCCGGGAACGCCTCTGGGGGCTGATGCAGTTCCCTCTGTGGGTGACAGCTCCTGACGGTTTCTCCTTCCCTGCTCCACCAGCGGCATGGAAACGCCCCAGGCTTGCCTTGGGGACGGCAGCAAAGCTGCACAGGGAGCTCCCTGTGCCTCGGACAGCAGCTGGATGTTGGGCAGGACTGCGTGTGCTCACCGAGCACTGTGCTGGGTGCTGAGGGAGCAGTGCGCTAAAGCAGCAGCGTGCTGAGGGAGCAGTGTGCTGAGGCAGCAGTGTGCTGAGGGAGCAGTGTGCAGTGTGCTGAGGCAGCAGTGTGCTGAGGGAGCAGTGTGCAGTGTGCTGAGGGAGCAGTGTGCTGAGGGAGCAGTGTGCTGAGGCAGCAGTGTGCTGAGGGAGCAGTGTGCTGAGGGAGCAGTGTGCTGAGGAAGCAGTGTGCAGTGTGCTGGGGAAGCAGTGTGCTGAGGGAGCAGTGTGCTGAGGGAGCAGTGTGCTGAGGCAGCAGTGTGCTGAGGGAGCAGTGTGCAGTGTGCTGGGGAAGCAGTGTGCTGAGGGAGCAGTGTGCTGAGGGAGCAGTGTGCTAAGGCAGCAGTGTGCTGAGGAAGCAGTGTGCTGGGGAAGCAGTGTGCTGAGGAAGCAGTGTGCAGTGTGCTGGGGAAGCAGTGTGCTGAGGGAGCAGTGTGCTGAGGCAGCAGTGTGCTGAGGGAGCAGTGTGCAGTGTGCTGAGGCAGCAGTGTGCTGAGGCAGCAGTGTGCTGAGGGAGCAGTATGCAGTGTGCTGAGGCAGCAGTGTGCTGAGGCAGCAGTGTGCTGAGGGAGCAGTGTGCTGAGGGAGCAGTATGCAGTGTGCTGAGGGAGCAGTGTGCTAAGGCAGCAGTGTGCTGAGGGAGCAGTGTGCAGTGTGCTGAGGGAGCAGTGTGCTGAGGCAGCAGTGTGCTGAGGGAGCAGTATGCAGTGTGCTGAGGCAGCAGTGTGCTGAGGGAGCAGTGTGCTGAGGGAGCAGTGTGCTGAGGGAGCAGTGTGCTGAGGGAGCAGTGTGCTAAGGCAGCAGTGTGCTGAGGCAGCAGTGTGCTGAGGGAGCAGTGTGCTGAGGCAGCAGTGTGCTGAGGGAGCAGTGTGCAGTGTGCTGAGGCAGCAGTGTGCTGAGGGAGCAGTGTGCTGAGGCAGCAGTGTGCTGAGGGAGCAGTATGCAGTGTGCTGAGGCAGCAGTGTGCTGAGGCAGCAGTGTGCTGAGGGAGCAGTGTGCTGAGGGAGCAGTATGCAGTGTGCTGAGGGAGCAGTGTGCTAAGGCAGCAGTGTGCTGAGGGAGCAGTGTGCAGTGTGCTGAGGGAGCAGTGTGCTGAGGCAGCAGTGTGCTGAGGGAGCAGTATGCAGTGTGCTGAGGCAGCAGTGTGCTGAGGGAGCAGTGTGCTGAGGGAGCAGTGTGCTGAGGGAGCAGTGCGCTGAGGGAGCAGTGCGCTAAAGCAGCAGTGTGCTGAGGGAGCAGTGTGCTGAGGGAGCAGTGTGCTGAGGCAGCAGTGTGCTGAGGGAGCAGTGTGCTGAGGCAGCAGTGTGCTGAGGCAGCAGTGTGCTGAGGGAGCAGTGCGCTAAAGCAGCAGTGTGCTGAGGGAGCAGTGTGCTGAGGCAGCAGTGTGCTGAGGGAGCAGTGTGCTGAGGGAGCAGTGTGCTGAGGCAGCAGTGTGCTGAGGGAGCAGTGTGCTGAGGCAGCAGTGTGCTGAGGCAGCAGTGTGCAGTGTGCTGGGGAAGCAGTGTGCTGAGGGAGCAGTGTGCTAAGGCAGCAGTGTGCTGAGGGAGCAGTGTGCTGAGGGAGCAGTGTGCTAAGGCAGCAGTGTGCTGAGGGAGCAGTGTGCTGAGGGAGCAGTGTGCTGAGGCAGCAGTGTGCTGAGGGAGCAGTGTGCTGAGGCAGCAGTGTGCTGAGGCAGCAGTGTGCAGTGTGCTGGGGAAGCAGTGTGCTGAGGGAGCAGTGTGCTGAGGGAGCAGTGTGCTGAGGGAGCAGTGTGCTAAGGCAGCAGTGTGCTAAGGCAGCAGTGTGCTGAGGCAGCAGTGTGCTGAGGGAGCAGTGTGCTGAGGCAGCAGTGTGCTGAGGCAGCAGTGTGCAGTGTGCTGGGGAAGCAGTGTGCTGAGGGAGCAGTGTGCTGGGGAAGCAGTGTGCTGAGGGAGCAGTGTGCTGAGGGAGCAGTGTGCTAAGGCAGCAGTGTGCTAAGGCAGCAGTGTGCTGAGGGAGCAGTGTGCTGAGGGAGCAGTGTGCTAAGGCAGCAGTGTGCTGAGGGAGCAGTGTGCTGAGGGAGCAGTGTGCTAAGGCAGCAGTGTGCTAAGGCAGCAGTGTGCTGAGGGAGCAGTGTGCTGAGGGAGCAGTGTGCAGGGTGCTCACGCAGTGTATTCATTCAATAGTGTGCAGTGCCCTCCTGCAGCCCAGCAGGCAGCTGTGTGCTGGGCTGCAGCCAGAGCAGGGTGGGCAGCAGGGCAGGAGAGGGGATTCTGCCCCTGGGCTCTGCTCTGCTCAGACCTCACCTCCAATCCTGCCTCCAGTTCTGGTTTCCCCAGCAGAAGAGGGACACAGAGCTGCTGGAGAGAGTCCAGAGGAGGCCATAAAGATGATCCAAGGGCTGGAGCAGCTCTGCTGTGAGCACAGGCTGAGGGAGCTGGGGGTGTTCAGCCTGCAGAGAAGGCTTCAGGGGGACCTCAGAGCTGCCTGCCAGGACCTGAAGGGATCCTGCAGGAAGGCTGCAGAGGAACTGTTCCTGAGGGTGTCTGGAGCCAGGCCAAGGGAGAATGGTTTGGAGCTGAGGCAGAGCAGGGCTAGACTGGAGCTGAGGAAGAAGTTCTTCAGTGTGAGGCTGGTGAGACTCTGGCACAGGCTACCCAGGGAAGGCTGTGGCTGCCTCCTGCCTGGGGGTGTTCAAGGCCAGGCTGGATGAGGCCTTGAGCAGCTGAGTCTGATTGAGAGGTGTCCCTGGGCATGGCAGGGGGGTTGGAGTAGATGATCTCTGAGGTCCCTTCCCACTTAAGCCATTCTGTGATTCTGTGTCCCCAGCAGCCCCAGCACTCCAGGCAGTGTGGGCTCCAGCAAAACCTCAGAGGTTATCTACTCCAACCTTCTGCCCTGGGCAGAGGGTTTGCAGTGCCAGTTTCTCCCAGTTCAGCACTGCTGATGTCTTTGAGTCTGGTTGATATCTATGGGGCAGGCTCCTTCTGCCCTGCTCTGCAGTCTCTGTGTGAATGGCAAGGGCAGTCTGGTTTGATGTGGACTGCAGTGATCCATACTCACAGTACAGTTTTGTGGCCAGAAACAGGAGGACATGGCACCTGGGGACATGGTTTGATGGGCAGGGTGGTGTTAGGCTGATGGTTAGGCCAGGCCTTAGAGGTCTTTTCCAGCCCAAGCAGCTTGGTGATAGTGTGAAACATCTGCATGTCTGAGCACTGCAAATGGAAGGGAACAGCAAACAGCATTTCACATCTGCCTGGGGTCTCTCACCAGGGAGTGCAAGGCACGGTGGGAGCTATGTGTGAGTGTCACATACTGGGGTGGCAGCTGCAGCATGAACCACATTTTAACTGCCATGGAACCTGAAGATTGAATCCTGTGCTCTCAGGACATCACACACAGATACCCCAGACACAGAATCATAGAACCATAGAATCAACCAGGCTGGGAAAGACCTCAGAGATCATCAAGTCCAACCTATCCCCTAATACCTAACACCTCCTGACAACTAAACCATGGCTCCAAGTGCATCATGCAAGCCTTTTTTGAACACCTCCAGGGATGGTGACTCCACCACCTCCCTGGGCAGCACATCCCAAGGGCCAATCTCTCTTGCTGGGAAGAATTTCTTCCTCACCGCCAGCCTAAACCTCCCCTGGCACAGCTTGAGACTGTGTCCTCTTGTTCTGCTGCTGCTTGCCTGGGAGAAGAGACCAACCCCCACCTGGCTCCAACCTCCCTTCAGGCAGTTGGAGAGAGCAAGAAGGTCTCCCCTGAGCCTCCTCTTCTCCAGGCTAAGCAACCCCAGCTCCCTCAGCCTCTCCTCACAGGGCTGTGCTCCAGACCCCTCCCCAGCTTTGTTGCCCTTCTCTGGACACCTTCCAGCAGCTCAACATCTTTCCTAACCTGAGGAGCCCAGAACTGGACACAGGACTCCAGGTGTGGCCTCAGCAGTGCTGAGCACAGGGCACAAGGACTTCCCTGCTCCTGCTGGCCACACTCTTCCTGATGCAGGCCAGGATGCCCTTGGCCTTCTTGGCCCCCTGGGCACACTGCTGGCTTATCTTCAGCTGCTGTCCACCAGCACCCCCAGGTCCCTTTCTGCCTGGCTGCTCTCAGCCACTCTGACCCCAGCCTGTAGCACTGCCTGGGGGTGCTGTGTCCAATACTCAAGGTGTGGCCTAACCAGTGCTGAGCACAGGGCAGAATGACCTCCCTGCAGGATCTGGCTTTTCAGTGAACCTCTTCTAGCCCCTTGGCCCAGCCCAAGCCTCCCCCTGAAGTTATTAGAAAGGACCCTGCTGACACTGATGGAAGTGTGGGGACAAAGCCAGGCATTAAGCTGGTCTCAAGCTTGTGAGGCCTTTGCTGTTCAATGTTGGAAGTGAAGTTTCTCAAGGAGCAAACCATTGGTTGCTATTTTTAAGGCAGCATCCCAGCAAGATGTCTGTCATCAGCTTCCAAAGGATCCTTTGCTTGGCCTGAGCAATGAGCACTCTATTTTGTGGTCTTCATGGATGGAATGTTAACCAGTTCCTGGCATTGCTGTGCCCCTGCAGGAAGAGCAGATGGGACTTCTGGATGAGTTTGGCAGTGGGATAAAATGTTCCAGGTCTTCACCAGATCATATCCATCTGGGGGGAAGCAACAGCAGCATTTGTGTGAAGCAGACAGGGCAGAGCCAGACTCCTTGAAGTGCTCTGCTGAAGGGAAAGCAGTGCCTGTAGGCTGAGGTGGTGGGAAGCTGTCACTTACAGGTGAACCTTTCTTTAGGTGAAACACTTCCCAAATGGGAGATCTTACAGGTCAGGACTTGGGAGGCAGTGGCTGGGAGGTAACATGGAACACACACACTGCTGGGAGCCTCT
Organism: Dryobates pubescens; assembly: GCF_014839835.1. Classification (NCBI taxonomy): domain Eukaryota; kingdom Metazoa; phylum Chordata; class Aves; order Piciformes; family Picidae; genus Dryobates; species Dryobates pubescens. The sequence continues at coordinate 17,570,941 of NC_071612.1, read as the reverse complement.
GTGTGGCCAGAGCATCCTGCAGCTCTCTGGCACCCAGTGCACCCTCAGCAGGTTTGCTGATGGCACCAAGCTGTGTGCTGCCCTGGACTCACCTGAGGGCAGGGATCCACCCAGAAGGATCTTGGCAGGCTGGAGAAGTGGCCAGTGCCAGCTCCATGAGGTTCAACAAGTCACAGGGCAAGGTCCTGCATCTGGGTAGGGCCAACCCCAGGCACAAACCCAGGCTGGGTGCAGAGTGGGTTGAGAGCAGCCTTGAAGAAAGAGCTTTGGGGGTGTTGGGTGCTGAGAAGCTCCCCAGGAGCCAGCAGTGCCTCCTGCAGCCCAGCAGGCTGCCATCAGAAAGAGCCTGGCACCCTCATCCTGACACCCACCACTGATATTTGTATGCATTTGTTAGATCTCAGCCTTCTCCTCTCCAGACTAAACAGCCTCAGGTCTCCCAGGCTTTCCTTGTAAGAGAGATGTTGCAGCCCCTTCAGCATCCTTGTAGCTCTCTGTTGGACTCTCTCCAGCAGGCCTCTGTCTCTCTTGAACTGGGGAGCCCAGAACTGGACATGGTATTCCAGGTATGGTCTCAGCAGGGCAGAGTAGAGCAGGAGAAGAACCTCCCTAGCCCTGCTGGCTACACTCTTCTTGAGTGGCTGACACCCTGCCAGGCTCTGCTGACCAGTGAGACCTGGGCAGGCTGGAGGAACCTCATGAACAGGTGAGGGGGGACCTGCTGGGAAGCAGCTCCACAGAGAAGGACCTGGGAGTGCTGGTGGACAACAAGTTCCCCATGAGCCAGCAACGTGCCCTGGTGGCCAAGAGGGCAGGTGGTGTCCTGGGGAGCATGAAGATGAGTGTAGCCAGCAGGTCGAGGAAGGTTTCCCTTCCCTTCTGCTCTGCCCTAGTGAGGCCACATGTGGAGTTCTGTATCCAGTTCTGGGCTCTCCAGCTCAAGAGAGTCAGGAAATTGCTGGAGAGAGTCCAGTGGAGGCTGCAAAGATGCTGAGGGGCCTGGAGAAGCAGCAGCAGCTCTCAGCTTCTCTTGCACCAGAGCCTTGGAGGATGGGTGGAGAACAAGCAGGGGTGGGAGAAGGGAGGTGCTGCAAGCGCAGCTTCTGTGAGTTACATCTGGTGCTGTGGTTGCCTCTGAATCACAGAAATCACAGAAACATTCAGGTTGGAAGAAAGCCTCAGGATCACCAAGTCCAACCCAGAACCCTATTCTGCAAGGGTCACCCCTAAACCAGAGCCCCAAGCACCACATCCAAACCACCCTAAAACACATCCAGGTTTGGGGACTCCCTGGGCACCTCCCTGGGCAGCACATTCCAATCCCTGACCACTCTTGCCATGGAAAAGGTTTCCTACTCTCCAGTCTAACCCTGCCCAGTGGCAGCTTGAGGCTGTTCCCTCTTATTCATTGCCTGTGGGAAGAGACCAGCAGCAGCCTCTCCACAACCTCCTTTCAGGGAGCTGTAGAGAGCCATGAGGTCTCCCTCAGCCTGCTCTGTTTCACACTAACCATCCCCAGTTCCTGCAGTCGCTCCTCCTGCCAAGATTTATTCTCCAGGCCCTTCCCAGCTTCCTTGCCCTCCTCTGCCCTGGCTCCAGCACCTCCACATGTCTCTTGGACTGAGGAACCCAAAACCGGGCACAGCACTCTCCCCAGTGAACCTTCCCCTGCTTGGGATCCAGCACACCCAGTTCACTGCAGCCTCTGTTAGGGTCTGTGCAGGAGCAGTTGTTGGTGCCTGCATCCACGGCTGCAGCCTGCTGGGGGATGTGGCTCCATGGGCAGGGCCTTGCTTCCAGCCATCAGGAGAAGGCTGAAGGGTTCTTTCCAGCATGCTTTTTGCATTACAGCTTCTCAAAGGGCTCAGCCAGTGGCAGGCTTTGGTTTCCATTTGTGTGGGGCCATGAAGGTTTCTGGGAGAACATCTGAACCAGCTGTGCCCCTTTCGTCCTCCCTCCAAGCAGCAGTTTCGTGCCCCCAGCTGAAGGCTCTGGCTGCTGCCTGGCCTGGCCCTGCTGTGGGACTGCTTTTGCCTCAGAGGAAGCTCTGCCCAGCAGGGATCACTGATGCTGTTTCTGGCCTTCATTAGTGGCCATGCACCTCGGGGTGCACCCACTCCACGTGCTCCAGGTGTGCTCAGTCTGCAGGCCACTGTCCCAGGGCCTGGATGGGGAGTGCTGGGCAGGTCCCCAGCCAGGTTAAGGAGCTGACCCTTCTGCAAGGCAGAGACAAGGCTGGCTCCTGACCACAGCCTGTCTTGGGGGAGCTGGTTTCTAGACCCCCATCTCCTCCTTTCCCTATGGGAAACCATAGGGTTGGGAAATGAAGGAATGAGGAGCTCCATGGAGGGCTCTGACCCCTCCTCCCTCCTTAGCAAGGGCCACACTATTCTGATGCAGGCCAGCATGCCCTTGGCCTTCTTGGCCTCCCCAGTGTTCTCCAGAGCTCCCACATCTGCAGGTCTGCTGCTGCCTCCCACCAAGGGTATTCCCAGCTGCCACCTCAGAGACAGAGGCATGCAAAACCTGAGCATCTCACTTCCAGTACCTCTGCCACCTCCTCACCTCATTTTTTTTCTCTCCTCACTGGAATGACCACAGAGAGCTTTCTGCAAGCTTTAGGTTTCTTAATTCAGTATTCTTTGGCTCATAGATTCATACACAGGAGAATGGTTTGGCTTGGAAGAGACCTTAAGGATCATCCAGTTCCAACCCTCTGCCCTAGGAGGGACACCTCCCACCAGCCCAGGGGGCTCAAGGCCTCATCCAGCCTGGTCTTGAACACCTCCAGGCAGGAGGCAGCCACAGCCTCCCTGGGCAACCTGTGCCAGAGTCTCAGCAGCCTCACTGCAAAGAATTTCTTCCTCATCTCCAGTCTCAATCTCTCCTCTCCCAGCTCAAAGCCATCATCCCTCATCTTGTCACTCCCAGCCCATGTCACAACTCCCTCCCCAGATCCCCTAGAGCCCCTTCAGGTACTGGAAGGCTGCTCTGAGGTCTCCCTGGAGCCTTCTTTTCTCCAGGCTGAACAGCCCCAACTCTTCCAGCCTGGCCCCACAGGCTCCAGCCCCCACTGCCCAAGGCCATGCCAGTCAGCACCACGGATCTTGCCCTGGGCATTGAAGAGAAGCACATCTGGGTACTGCTGACTTATTTTCAGGCAGCCCTTTTGGAAGAGCTGAAAATGACCCCCCCCCCTCCCCCAACCCCCAGCCCTTAGAACACAAATTGGGCCAAAGAAAGCCTGCTGTCAACTGCCAGCTCAGCAAGTGGCCTCTTCTGCCCTCCCTGCTGCCCTCTGCCAAGCTGGAAATAATTAAGGACTGTTTTCATCCAGGGCAGGCTGAAGGGAGCTGCCACACACTTCTCCTGAGAGGCAAAACTGCTCCCAGGGTTGTCCCTGCACCACCTGAGCTTCAGCCTCACAACTGGAAAGTCCCTCACGACAGAGAAGTCCTTGTGCCCTGTGTTCAGCACTGCTGAGGCCACACCTTGAGTCCTGGGTCCAGTTCTGGGCTCCTCAGGTTAGGAAAGATGTTGAGCTGCTGGAAGGTGTCCAGAGAAGGGCAACAAAGCTGGGGAGGGGTCTGGAGCACAGCCCTGTGAGGAGAGGCTGAGGGAGCTGGGGTTGCTTAGCCTGGAGAAGAGGAGGCTCAGGGGAGACCTTCTTGCTCTCTCCAACTCCCTGCAGGGAGGTTGGAGCCAGGTGGGGGTTGGTCTCTTCTCCCAGGCACCCAGCACCAGAACAGAGAGATTGGCCCTTGGGATGTGCTGCCCAGGGAGGTGGTGGAGTCACCATCCCTGGAGGTGTTTAAGAGGAGCCTGGCTGAGGCACTTGGTGCCATGGTTTAGTTGATTAGATGGTGTTGGGTGATAGGTTGGACTGGATGATCTCTGAGGTCTTTTCCAACCTGCTTAATTCTATTCTGTTCTAAGGGGTAGAGGACCTGAGTGTCCTGGGGAAAGATGAGAGAAGAAAGGAGGAGAGGAATGTAGTGCATGGATGGAAAGGATGCTTTCTGAGGAGCAAGGTCATGAGGCTGTGCAGGGCTGTGTTCTGCTTGAGCCTCTGGTTTCTCACCTGAAGGTATGAGAAGGTATGAGAAGGTATGATGGGAAGCATCATGGAAGCTAGGGATGTGCTTCTTCCCAAGAGGGAAGGGAGCAGTGGACTTGGTGGTCTTAAGAGTTGGACTTGATGATCTTAAAGGTGAAGTTCTTCAAGTGAAGCACTTCTCCTATGGAGACAGGCTGAGAGAGTTGGGGTTGTTCAGTCTAGAGAAGAGAAGGCTCTGAGGAGACCTTCTTGTGGCCTTCCAGGATCTGAAGAGGGCTCCAAGAAAGCTGGGGAAGGACTTTTGAGGGTGTCAGGGAGGGATAGGACTCGGGGAGAATGGAAAAAACCTATAAATGTTTAGATTTAGATTGGCTGTGAGGAAGAAGTTGTTCCCTATGAGGGTGGTGAGAGACTGGCACAGGTTGCCCAGGGAGGTGGTGGAAGCCTCCTGCCTGGAGGTGTTTGCAGCCAGGCTGGATGTGGCTGTGAGCAACCTGCTGCAGTGTGAGGTGTCTCTGCCCATGGCAGGGGGTTGGAATTGGCTGATCCTTGAGGTCCCTTCCAGCCCTGACAGTTCTGTGATGATTCTGTGATTCTATGAAGTTCTTCAAGGTGAAGTTCAGTTCATGAAGTACTTCAGGGTGAAGTCCTGTGCATGAGGTTCTTCAAGTAGAGGGGCACAAATTCTCTCCTTCACTCATCAGAACAGCTCCCAGCACCGACAGTGCTCACCTGCTGCTGGGGACGGCAGCTGGGGCAGGTCCATCCCTGGAGCTGTGCTGCTACATTACCCTGAGGCTGTCTCCACAGGCTCTGCCTGCCTGCTGCCAAGAGAGCTCTCTGTGCAAATGAGTTCAGAACTTATGAGCTCTGACAAGTTTGTGTTGGCTGCACCTTGGGATCTGTCTTTGAGTGGCTGCTGCTGAGTTTGCTTTAATCTCTGCCCAGATTTCTGTGGCTCTCCTGGAAATGGCTGCATTGTTTCCTTGTGTTTGTGAGGTGCTTGTAGGCACCTGGAACCTGCTGGTGTCACAGAGGAGACCTGTCCATAGTCAACACCTTCCCTGGCACTGAAAAGAGAGAGTTAGGCTCCTTCTGCAGCAGAGCTGCCTGACCCTGGCCTGGCTGAGGGTTCCTGCTGAGCCTCCTGCCCATGGGCACTGTGCTGCCATGGTCCTGAGGGACAGCAAACCTGGGCTGGCTCCTTCTGCAGCAGAGCTGCCTGACCCTGGCCCGGCTGAGGGTTCCTGCTGAGCCTCCTGCCCATGGGCACTGTGCTGCCATGGTCCTGAGGGACAGCAAACCTGGGCTGGCTCCTTCTGCAGCAGAGCTGCCTGACCCTGGCCCGGCTGAGGGTTCCTGCTGAGCCTCCTGCCCATGGGCACTGTGCTGCCATGGTCCTGAGGGACAGCAAACCTGGGCTGGCTCCTTCTGCAGCAGAGCTGCCTGACCCTGGCCCGGCTGAGGGTTCCTGCTGAGCCTCCTGCCCATGGGCACTGTGCTGCCATGGTCCTGAGGGACAGCAAACCTGGGCTGGCTCCTTCTGCAGCAGAGCTGCCTGACCCTGGCCTGGCTGAGGGTTCCTGCTGAGCCTCCTGCCCATGGGCACTGTGCTGCCATGGTCCTGAGGGACAGCAAACCTGGGCTGGCTCCTTCTGCAGCAGAGCTGCCTGACCCTGGCCCGGCTGAGGGTTCCTGCTGAGCCTCCTGCCCATGGGCACTGTGCTGCCGTGGTCCTGAGGGACAGCAAACCTGGGCTGGCTCCTCTGAAGCTCCGTGGCAGCGTGCCGGGCGTGTTCCAGCTGCTCGGGTCGCCTGCTCCACGCACAGCCCCTTTGCTGGGCTGCCTGCTGGGGGTGTGTGGGAGCTGGGCCCAGGAGCAGCCGGGTGCCCGGGTGGGATGGGGTCTCTCTGCCTGCTGTCCCCCACGTGAGCCCTCGCTTTCTGGCTCCTCTGCAGCAGCCACCCTCCCTCTGAGTCACTTTGGCTCTGCTGCAGCGGCGACTCCCAATGACACAGAGCTGCACGCTGCAGTCAGCCAAGGTCCTGCCCTGTTGTTGTGGGCTGGGGCGAGGGGGGAGCTGACACCATGAGCCCAGGAGACGATTCTCCCCTCCGGGGCTCTGCCCTCTCGTTCACTTGGACACGGCTGCCTTCGCCCTCCAGGGCTTCCCAGACGGCTTCAAAAGCTTTACACTGCGGAGGAGCGCAGCCCGGAGCTGCCTGCTCGCTGTGCTAATGCTTGGCCGCTGCGGCTGAAAGCCTTCGGGCGATGCTTTTCCACCCCTGCAGCCTCTCCGGTTCCTGTTTGGAGCCGAGCTTGGGGAACGTCCTGGAGGGAGCCTCTCTGCCCGGGGCCGCTCCTGCTGGGGAGGGAGCTGGGGCACTGCCTGAGCTGCTTGCTCCTCGTTTGCCCTGCACTTGAGTTCTCCGTTGGCGTAGAGAGTCCCTCCAGACTGCCAGCTGCCCAGTGTTGAAGCTGATCCATCAAAAGGGGGGTTCCAGCACCGGGTTCCTCACTGCCAGCGAGGCTGGGGGACCCGCCTGCCGAAGCCGCCGGGACTCCTGCGAGCAGCCTGCCTTCTGCCGGCAGCTGGAGCGCTGACAGCACTGAAGTGCTGAGTGCAGAGCATCTCCTGCTCTACTTGCAACAAGAAAGAGCAGCTCCTTGGGCTTGGATTGACACTGGGGTTTCTCCCGCCCCAGCCGAGGTGCCCCTCGGAGAAGGCAGGGCTGGAACTTCTGGCTCTGCGTGCTGCAAAGAGCAGCCAGGGGAACCCGTCCCCACTTCTCATTCATCCTGCTGGTGTGAGCATTCACCCCCTGGAGTGAGCTCTGCCGCCAGCAGCAAGCCCTCCAGCGCCTGCTGGGTCACAAGTTTCCAGCCTGAGAGGCTGTGAAAGGAAGAGCTAAGCCATGGGCTGGACCAGGAGTTACCAGGCACCAGGGGCTCCTTCTGGTTCTCACACCAGAAAGGTCTCTCACAGGTTTCCATTCCTCTCTCTTCCCTCTCAGAAGGGTTGGTTTTCACTTGATGTTTCCTTCCATCCCCTCCCTTCTTCCTTCCTCACTCTAAACCATGGCCACAGCCACTGAGGAGCTGCTGGCAGCTGCTGCAGACCAGCAAGGTCTGGCTGGGGGGAGCTGCTGCTGCTCTTTGTGAGCTGTGGTGTGCAGTGTGCTGGGCTTCAGCCTGCTGCTGAGCTCCAGCCTGCTGCTGGGCATCAGCCTGCTGCTGGGCTCCAGCCTGCTGCTGGGCATCAGCCTGCTGCTGGGCTCCAGCCTGCTGCTGAGCTCCAGCCTGCTGCTGGGCTCCAGCCTGCTGCTGGGCATCAGCCTGCTGCTGAGCTCCAGCCTGCTGCTGGGCTCCAGCCTGCTGCTGGGCTCCAGCCTGCTGCTGGGCATCAGCCTGCTGCTGAGCTCCAGCCTGCTGCTGGGCTCCAGCCTGCTGCTGAGCTCCAGCCTGCTGCTGGGCTCCAGCCTGCTGCTGGGCTCCAGCCTGCTGCTGGGCATCAGCCTGCTGCTGGGCTCCAGCCTGCTGCTGGGCATCAGCCTGCTGCTGGGCTCCAGCCTGCTGCTGGGCTCCAGCCTGCTGCTGGGCATCAGCCTGCTGCTGGGCTCCAGCCTGCTGCTGGGCTCCAGCCTGCTGCTGGGCTCCAGCCTGCTGCTGAGCTTCAACCTGCTGCTGGGCTCCAGCCTGCTGCTGGGCTTCCTGCAGAGCCTTCCCCACTGGGGCAGAGTAGAGATTCAGCATCGAATCAAAACCAGTTGGAGGATGGTCACCAGTGGTGTTCCCAGGGCTCAGTGCTGGGGCCAGTTCTGTGTAACATCTTCATCAATCATCTGGATGAGGGAATTGAGGCACCCTCAGGCTGCTTGCAGATGACACCAAGCTGGGTGGGAATGTTGGTCTGCTGGAGGGTAGGAAGGCTCTGCAGAGGGACCTGGCCAGGCTGGATTGATGGGATGGGGCCAGTGGGGTGAGATTCAATGAGGCCAAGTGCTGGGTGCTGCACTTGGGTGACAACAGCCCCACACATGCTCCAGGCTTGGGGCAGAGTGGCTGGAAACTGCCCAGCAGGGCAAGACCTGGGGGTGCTGGTCAACAGCCATCTGAAGATGAGCCAGAGTGTGCCCAGGTGGCCAGAAGGGCCACCAGCAGCAGTGGTGTGGCCAGCAGGAGAAGGGCAGGGATTGTCCCCCTGCAATCAGCAATGCTGAGGCCACTCCTTGAGTGCTGGGTTCAGTTTTGGGCCACACACTCCAAGGACATTGAGGGGCTGGAGCAGGTCCAGAGAAGGGCAACAAAGCTGGGGAAGGGTCTGGAGAACAGGGCTGGGGAGGAGCAGCTGAGGGAGCTGGAGGTGTTCAGCCTGGAGAAGAGGAGGCTGAGAGGAGACCTCGTTGCTGTCTATAAAGAGTTACAACTCCTTGAAATGAGGTTGGACTGAGGTGGGGATTGGTCTGTTCTCCCTAGTAACAAGCAATAGAATGAGAGGAAATGGCCTCAAGTTGCAGCAGGGGAGGTTTAGGTTGGACATGAGGAACAATTTCTTCCCTGAAAGGGCCCAGGCTGCCCAGGGCAGTGGTGGAGTCCCCATCCCTGGAGGGGTTTAAAAGCTGCGTAGATGTGGTGCTGAGGGACGCGGTTCAGTGAGTGGACTTGGCAGGCCTGGGCTGATGATCAGATGATCTGAAAGGGTTTGTTCCAACCTAAGGGATGATTCTGTGATCATAGACTTGGCCTGGTTTTGCTCCCTGGTTGTGTACAGACTGAGCCTGGAGAGCCAGTTTGGACTGGGGGGCACTGGGAGCCCAGGAGGAGCTTTCCTGTTGCCTCTGTGTGTCGATGACCTTGCTTTGTGCACAGGGGCTGAGAGGCACCACTGCATCTGCTGTCCCACACAGGCTGCACAGCCAGGCATCCTCCCCTGGTGAATGGACAAACTCAGTGGCTGGGCCCCAGCTGCAGCCAGCAGGGAGCCTCCTGCCAGTCCACGGCACAGGAGGCTCCACACAGCTCTCTGCCACCTTCCCTTTCCACATCAGGCTTGCATCTGGCCCTGCACACTCTTCAGAAGGAGAAGACGTGCAGCAGAGCAGCAGTGCTGGTTTTGCCACTCTGGGAAAGGGCAACTCATCAGTGTGGAACTGAGAGGCAGGAGAGAGAACAGTTCTAGCTAAAAACTCTTTGCAGCTGCTCTCATGGCAGCCACATCTCAATGCTTCCTCCACTCCCTCTGAGCCCTTTCTCCTTTCATCATTTCCATGGCCCCCAACTCTTGGTTTCTCAAGCTACCAACCTCAGACTGACACTGGAGGTCAGGAGGTTCTCCTGCAGGTGTTGTTCTCTGCCTCTGTTGCCTCTGCTCTGCTCAGTTGCACCCTGGGATAGGACAAAGGGCAATGGATGGGAACTCCAGCACAGGAGGTTCCACCTCAACATGAGGAGGAACTTCTTGACTGTGAGGGTCCCAGAGCCCTGGAGCAGGCTGCCCAGAGAGGTTGTGGAGTCTCCTTCTGTGGAGCCTTTGCAGCCCTGTCTGGCTGTGTTCCTGTGTGACCTGTGCTGGATTCTGTGGTCCTGCTCTGGCAGGGGGTTGGACTGGAAGCTCTCCAGAGGTCCCTTCCAACCCCTCCCACCCTGTGAGCTGTGATCCTGGGTTGCTTTTTGTTTATAAACTGCTGCCTCTTTTCTTCTGAGAGCATCTGGAGGAAGGCTTTTGGTCCTGCTCCCTCTCCTCCCCAGCTGCTGCACACCTTGTTCTGCCCTCTCTGAGGCAACCTTCCCACAGCAGGATGGTATTTGTGTGAAGCCGTTGAAGGCAAGTGCCTCCCGACACCTCTGCTTTACCTAGAATAAGCTTTCTGCTTCAGCTCTGAAATGAAACCATCTGGAAAGAGGAATCTCCCAGTAAAATCCTCCTCTTTCATTTGAAGGTGCTGGGCATTTGAAGTGCCTGCATCTTCTGTGGGAACACACTGCTTTCATCAACCTTTTCAACTCCTGCAGCTGAACTCTTTTAATCGAGTCGGAACATTCTTCCTTTGGACTTCATGGGCTGGCTTTGATGGGAGTAAATCGCTCTGGGTAGGTGGTTCTGCAAAATGCCAGCCTTTGTCACTGGCTGTGGTCTCACATGGAACTGGAGGAAGCATCCTGAGGTCCTCCCTGAGCTGCAGAATCACAAAATGGTAGAGTGGGAAGAGACCCCAGCCCCTTGCCCCCCCCCCAGCCTTCAGCTCTTGCTCAGATCCATTCTGGGGCTGCTCTGCAGGCTCAACAGCCCCAGGGCTGAAGGCAGTGTCACAGAATGGTAGGGGATGGAAGAGACCTCTAGAGATACCCAGTCTAACCCCCCTGCTAAAGCAGGGCACCCACAGCAGCTTGCTCAGGAGCACAATGGTCAGGGGGGGTTGGAATCTCTGCAGAGAAGGAGACTCCATAGCCTCTCTGGGCAGCCTGCTCCAGGCCTTCAGCACCCTCACACCAAAGAGGTTGAGCTGACCTGCAGAAAAAGGGCTCAGAAGGGTTTCAGCAGTGTCAGTCTGAGGTTGGTAGCTTGAGAAACTAAGAGTTGGGGGCTATGGAAATGATGAAAGGAGAAAGGGCTCAGAGGAAGGGAAGGAGGGAGCACCCTCCGTGGGTGAGAGGCAAGGCAGCAAGGAGAGGAACAGTGGAAAACTGGAGGTGACCTGGACAAGAAAGCAAACCTTAGAGATCATCTACTCCACCCTCCTGCTATAGGCAGGGACACCTCTGACTACACTCAGCTGCTCAAGGGCTCATCCAGTCTGGCCTTGAACACCTCCAGGGAGGAGGCAGCCACAGCCTCCCTGGGCAGCCTGTGCCAGAGTCTCCCCACCCTCACTGGAAAGGATTTCTTCCTCATCTCCAGTCTCAATCTCCCCTCTCCCAGCTCAAACCATTGTCCCTCATCCTGGCACTCCCAGCCCTTGTCCAAAGTCCCTCCCCAGCTCTCTTGTAGCCCCTTCAGGTACTGCAAGGCTGCTCTAAGGTCTCCCTGGAGCCTTCTCTTCTCCAGGCTGCACAGCCCCCATGCTCTCAGCCTGTCCCTACAGCAGAAGTTCTCCAGCCCTCTGATACTGACCAAGGGCCTTGCTTTCCTTGACACAGGCAGGAGCCCCCCAGGGGAGTTGATGGTGACAAAACCCTGCTGTGGGACCCCTTTGAGTGTCCTCCCATTCATTAATTGCCCAACTGGAGCTGCTGAGTACAAGTTGGAGTTGCCTGGAGAAGCTGCTGAAGGAAGGAGAAGTGATGACTGTCCAGACTGGGTTCTGGAGAATCAAGGACCTCGCATGAGGTTCAACAAGACCAAGGGCAAGGTCCTGCAGGTGGGCTGGGGCAATCCCAAGCACCAGTACAGGCTGGGCAGGGACTGGCTTGAGAGCAGCCCTGAAGAAAAGGCCTTGGGGATGCTGGGGAATGAGAAGCTCAAGAGGAGCCAGCAGTGAGCACTTGCAGCCCAGAGAGCCAAGCAGAGCCTGGGCTGCAGCAAGAGAAGTGTGGCCAGCAGGGCCAGGGAGGGGATTCTGCCCCTCTGCTCCACTCTGCTGAGACCACAGCTGGAGCTCTGGGTCCAGTGCTGCAGCCTCTGTGCCAGGAAGGATCTGGAGGTGCTGGAAGGTGTCCAGAGAAGGGCCACGAGGATGAGCAGAGGGCTGGAGCTGCTCTGCTGTGAGGACAGACTGAGGGAGTTGGGGTTGTGCAGACTGGAGAGAAGGCTCTGAGGAGACCTTCTGGTGGCCTTGCAGTATCTGCAGGGGGCTCCAAGAAAACTGGGGAGGGACTTCTGAGGGTGTCAGGGAGGGATAGGACTGGGGGGGATGGAGCTAAACTAGAAATGGGGAGATTGAGATTGGATGTGAGGAAGAAGTTGTTGCCCATGAGGGTGGTGAGAGACTGGCACAGGCTGCCCAGGGAGGTGGTGGAAGCCTTCTGCCTGGAGGTTTTTGCAGCCAGGCTGGATGTGGCTGTGAGCAACCTGCTGTAGTGTGAGGTGTCCCTGGCCATGGCAGGGGGTTGGAACTGGCTGAGCCTTGAGGTCCCTTCCAGCCCTGACAACTCTGTGATTCTTCTCCCTGGGAAATCTGATTTGAGAGCAGCTCTGAACAAGGGGGTTTGTCCCAACCATTTCCATACTTCCTGACAATTTTCTTTCCCTCCCAGCCAGTCTCCTTGGGCTGACACAACTTCTACACTCAGGTTCTGGTAGGAAACCTCACCTCTGAGGAGCTGTAGCTCTGCAGGATGCTGCAGTGACCCCAGCCCCAGGGCAGAGCTGTGGGAACTCCCCGCACAGCCTTGCCATATCTTATGGGAACAGGCTGCTTCTCCCAGAGCCTGGCTGCTTTCCAGCAGGCTGGGGCTGGCTGGGGGGAGCCCATGGAGAAGGAGCAAACCCTGTCTGAATGGGTTTGCTGGCAGGGCTTCTGTTGCCTGTGTGGTTCATTGTTCGTGGGGTGATGTGGCTGCTCTGCACCCCCTGGAGGAGCGCCAGAGGGGCTCTGTAGTTTTGGCTGGTGGGAGGGCTGCTGGCAAAACAATCATTGCTAATTTTACACCATTCTGTAGGCTGTAACTCTGCAGGAGAGCTGGGGAGGGACTTTTGACAAGGGCTTGGAGTGACAGGACGAGGGGCAGTGGCTTTGAGCTGGGAGAGGAGAGACTGAGACTGGAGATGAGGAAGAAATTCTTTGCAGGGTGACTCTGGTGGAACTCATCGTCCTCATTAGTTGTGTGAGAAGAGAAGAGAGAAGAGAAGAGAGGAAGAAGAGAAAAGAGAAGAAGAAGAGAAAAGAGAAGAGAAGAGAGAAGAGAAGAGAAGAGAAGAGAAGAGAAGAGAAGAGAAGAGAAGAGAAGAGAAGAGAAGAGAAGAGAAGAGAAGAGAAGAGAAGAGAAGAGAAGAGAAGAGAAGAGAAGAGAAGAGAAGAGAAAAGAGAAGAGAAGAGAAGAGAAGAGAAGAGAAGAGAAGAGAAGAGAAGAGAAGAGAAGAGAAGAGAAGAGAAGAGAAGAGAAGAGAAGAGAAGAGAAGAGAGAAGAGAAGAGAAGAGAAGAGAAGAGAAGAGAAGAGAAGAGAAGAGAAGAGAAGAGAAGAGAAGAGAAGAGAAGAGAAGAGAAGAGAAGAGAAGAGCTCATCAAATGCTTTAGGGGGACACCTCCCACCAGCCCAGGTTGCTCAAGGCCTCACCCAGCCTGGCCTTGAACACCTCCAGGGAGGGGACATCCACAGCCTCCCTGGGCAACCTGTGCCAGAGTCTCCCCACCCTCACTCTAAAGAATTTCTTCCTCATCTCCAGTCTCAGTCTCCTCTCTCCAGCTCAAAGCCATTGTCCCTCATCCTGGCACTCTCAGTCCTTGTCAAAGTCCCTCCCCAGCTCTCCTGTAGCCCCTTCAGGTACTGGCAGGCTGCTCTGAGGTCTCCCTGGAACATTCTCCTCTCCAGGCTGAACAGCCCCAACTCTCCCAGCCAGTCCCCACAAGGGAGGTTCTGCAGTGCTCTGAGCATCTTCATGGCCTCCTCTGGACCCTCTCCAGCAGTTCCAGGTCCTTCTTGTGCTGGAGGCAGCAGAACTGGAGGCAGCTGATTTACTTTGACCCTTCAATTTTCCTGTGGTCCAAAGGTTTAGTAATTACAGAGCAGCTTTCCTTTCCTCTGTGCCCTTTGCCAGGGTTACTGCACCAGTTCCCCTCCCTCTCTCCATCTGTAGATGTCTCTGTGTCTCTCCATAGCTTCTGCTGATGGTGCAGGGATTTACTATAAAGCATCTCTGGTGGTGCCCACAGCAGAAGTGGTGCTTCCTGTCCCCAGCTGCTGTTAGCATCCCCTGCACACACATTTGGCACTCTGGAGAGGTCAGGCCAGCCCTCTGTGTGCTCCAGCTCTGCTGTGGAGCTCTGCCAGCTCCTGGGAGCTGAGGATCCATCCTCTAATGTGGGTTCCAGGGGAGCTAGCAGGGTTTGTAACCACGCAGGACACAAAGCTGTTCCATTTTAGTGCCGCTGGGGCCAAGCAAGGACTGTCAGTGCTGAAGGCTGAAGTGAAGCTTGCTGGGAGGTGGAAGGAGGCAGGAGAACCCTTCCTGGTTGGAGTTAAAGTCTGGACAGACAAATTCTCACCTCTCAAGGCTGAGTTTTTCTAAGATCGTTAAGATCTGGGTCTTTGTCATGAAAATATAAAGGGTAATTACCTTGCAGTGAGCCCTGCAGAGGAAGCAGGGGATGGCTGCTGCTGCCAGCTGGGGAGGTGGAGAGAAAAACATTGAATCAGAAAGGCTTCTGGTGACTGAGACACAGTTGTGTGTTCTGGGAGGCTTCAGAGGGGAACAGTCATAAATCATCCTTCCTTCCTTCCTTCCCTCCTTCCCTCCTTCCTTCCCTCCTTCCCTCCTTTCCTCCCTCCTTTTCTTTTGCTCTTTTTCTTTATCTCTTTCTTCCTTTCCTTTTAATTCTTTCTTTCTCACTTTCTTTTGCTCTTTTTCTTTCTTCCTCTTTCTTTCTTTTGCTTTTTCTTTCTCTACCTCTTTCTCTCTCTTATGTTCTTTTTAATCTCTTTCTTCCTTTCTTTCTCTTTCTTTTGCTCTTTCTCTCTCTCACTTTCTCTTTTGCTCTTTCTATCTTTCACTCTTTTTTCCTTTATATTTTCCTCCTCTGTTTTTCTTTATTTTTCTTTGTTTCTTTTTCTTTGTTTCTTTCACTTTTTTTATTTCTTCCTCCTCTCTTTCTCTTTTTCTTTATCTCTTCCTTCCTCTCTCTTTTTCTTCTTTCTCTTTGTTTCTCTCTGTTTTCTTCTTTTTTCTTTCTTTTTCTCTCTTCATTCCTTTCTTTTCTTCCTTTTTCTTTCTCTCTTTGTTCCATTCTTCCTTTCTCTCCTCTCTCTGCTCTCTTCTTCCTCTTCTTTCCCTTTCTCTATCTGTCCCTTTCCCTCCTCATTTTCTTCCTCTTTTCCTTCTCTTGCATCTGAGGGTGGGGGTGGGGGGCAGCAGGCAGCTCCAAGCGCAGCGCCTACAATTCTTGGAAGACATTATGATTAATTTCCTACTTAGGTTTCCAGATGTTGGCTTTTGTCCCAACTTTTAAAGCCTTCTGATGCTTAACAGGATATGTGCTGAGTACAGCCTCTAACAGAGTTCTCTTTCATAACTCCAGGACCCATGAGCAAAGGTAACTCGGGAGAGCGCCGCGGACTGGGAGCTGAGCCCGCAGCCGTCTAGGGGAAAGCGCAGGCTCGGAGCGGAGCTCGGGACCCTCGCCGGGGAAGGCCATGGCCAGGTCCCAGCGCTGGCAGCGGGGCTGCCTGGGTGCCACCCTGCTGGTGCTGCTGTGGAGCGGCGCTTCCCGCGCCCAGAGGGACTGCACGGGCGCCGAGTGCCAGCCCCTGGAGAACTGCATCGAGGAGGTGCTGGAGCCGGGCGCCTGCTGCGCCACCTGCCTGCAGCAGGGCTGCCCCTGCGAGGGCTACCAGTACTACGACTGCGTCAACGTCGGCTTCCTCAACGGCAAGGTGCCCGAGGGGCAGTCCTACTTCGTGGACTTCGGCAGCACCGAGTGCTCCTGCCCCAAGGGAGGGGGCAAGATCAGCTGCCAGTTCATGCTGTGCCCCGAGCTGCCCCCCAACTGCATCGACGCGGTGGTGCCGGCCGATGGCTGCCCGCAGTGCGGCAGGATCGGCTGCCTCCACGAGGGCCAGAAGTACGTGGCCGGCCACACCTTCCACATGCCCCCCTGCAAGGTCTGCCACTGCCCCAACGCCGGCGGGGAGCTGATGTGCTACCAGCTCCCGGACTGCGACTCCTTCGCCCTCAACACCGCCGGCCCGCTGGACGCCGAGGACGGCGAACCGGAGAGGCACTACGACGACCCCTACAGCTACGACCAGGAGGCGCCGGAGGGAGACGGCACCCAGGTGGAGTCTCCAAAGAAATACAGGAGTTACTCATCCCACCTGGAGCAAGAGAGCCTCAGCCAAGAGCAGAGCGAGGACTACGACTACCTGCCCGCCAGCGTGGCTCCCTCGGCGCTGGCTGCGGCCGATGCGGGCACGGAGGAGCCGACCCCCCCGGGCACCACCCCGCTGCCCAGGGTGCCCTCTGAGGGCCACGGTGCCACCGACAGAAGCCAGCAGAGGAGGGTGCCCCGCACCACCACGGCATCCCTCCAGCAAACCACGCATCAGGAAGCTCCAGCGACCACCGGTGCTGCGCTGGAGCGCACGGCGGCCACCACCGAGGCACCCAAACATCTGGAGGAGCTGGAGAGGAGGCCAAAGGGGAAGCAAGGGGACAAAGAGAGGCAGGAGCAGGAAAGAGCTCCCCACTCTAAAACCAAGAAGCACGCCAGGAAAGAGGAGCCAGGCAACAGCCTGGATCTGGGCCTGAAAGAGGTGAATCTGACCGAGCCCAGCTGGGACAGAGCTCCCCATGCCAGGCAGGAGGGCGATGCTCTCCCCAAGGTCAAGTTCAGTGCCACCACCTCTCCTCCCCTCGCTCTGAAGGAGGACCACAGCCAGGAGTCCCAGAAGCAGTCACAGACCCTTTACCGTTACCACCCCGAGGAGGATGGGGACCCCAACTCTATCCACGCCAGCCCCAGGGTACCAGGAGGTAAGAGCTGCTCCCAGAGCCCTTGGCTGGGGAGCGTATACTCATAACCACCTGGGGGCATTTCCACTCCTCTGTCTTCTTGCTGCTCCACCTGGGCAGGAGGTCAAGCAAAGCTCCAGCTGCCTGCTCTCATCTCTTTGTGTTGCCTTTGACACAGCAGAGGCCTTGTCCCTGCTGCCTGCCTTGCTTTGGCTTTGCTTTCTGGTGGTGTTTTAGCCTCCCTTCAGGTGATGATCTGTTAACCTCCCAACTTGTCCCTTCCATTACTTGGTTTTGTTTTCTGAGGCCATGGTGGAGAACCATCTTCCTCTGCACAAGAGGAGTTAATTACTGTCTGCTGGGATCCTCCAGTTCCCAACTGGATGTAATCACTGTGGAGCTTTTGGAACAGTTGGGCTTCTGCTGGGAAAATATTTACAGCGCTTGCTGTGATATTTATCCTGTGCTTGAAAGGCTGCCTGAGCTCCTGTGTGCAGGAACTTGGTAGATGGACTCAAATCCCCCTGAGGGGTGGCAGGGAGAAGCAGGACTGCCTCTTGCTTTGTTGTTTTGTGAGGGCTGGAGGCTGCTGATGTTGGTGATCAGCTGTGGCAAAGTGAAGTACTGTGATACTGTGAAGGAGTCTCCTCTCTGCCCCGGGCTGCTCTGACATCTGCAGTGAGTGCTGGCTGCCTGCTTTGTGCAAGGCTCCTTGCTGCAGTGAGTGCAGACTTCATCCCTGTCAATTAGCACCTGTGCAGCTCCACTGCCAGTCCAGTTTTCATCACATCAAGAGCAGTGTCTCCTTTTCCAAGCCCTCACACAAACTGTTCTCATGGGAGTACTGATTGCTCCCACGAGGGCAGTTTCTTCCTGGCTTGCCTGGGTAGCTCTTCCACAGCTCCAGCTGCCTGCTCCATCTCCTCAAGAAGATTGAGGGAGACAGGAGCAGAGCAGCTCTGGAGCTGAGGCTCTAGGTCCCAGCACCACCAGCATCCCATGACTCTTACAGAATGATTGGATTGTTTTGGCTGGGAAAGATCTCTAAGGTCATGGATTCCAACCAGCAACCCAACAGCACCATGGTCACTAAACCCTGGCCCCAAGGGCCATGGCCACAGCTTTCTTGAACACCTCCAGGGATGGGGCCTCCACCACCTCCCAGGGCAGCCTGTGCCAAGCCCTGACCACTCTTGTAGGAAAGAAATCTCTACTGATCTCCAACCTAACCCTCCCCTGGCACAATTTCAGGCCATTTCCTTTGATCTGATACAAGGGAGAAGAGACCAACCCCAACCTCACTGCAACCAACCAAAGGATGTAGGAGGTCCTAGGCTGGAGATGGCAGCCTGTTCCTTTCCCTTTCCCTTACACTTCTGCTTTTGTGGCAAATGTTGAGCTCACAGTTGGTGCCAGCAGCTCTAACCTGAGTCAGACCTTGAGTGGTTGAGCTCAGCAGAGTAATGCTCCAAAGCCAGTCTCACCTGTGTGGTGGCAGTGACCCAGCTGCTTGACCAGGATGCCTTGAGCTGGGCACACAGTATCAAGAGGGATGCCATTAGGAGGGGCAGACCTTTAGAAGTGACTGAGTAGCTGCCTAATGTGCTTCAAGCCTTCTGTGCTCTCTTCTCTTCCATTTCTAGCTCCTTTCCTTATGGCAGAGAGGAACCAAACAGGGGTGAGGGGCTGCTTATCCCAGGGGAGCAGGGAACTGACTCCAGCTTTCCAGTTTGTCTCACCTGAGTGAGCTCTTGCTGAGCATTGCTCAGCTCCCCTCTGGGGCTGCTCTTCTCCAGGTTCTCAGCCCCAGGGCTCTCAGCCTTTCCTCCTCAGAGAGATGCTCCAGGCCCCTCAGCAGCTTTGCAGCCTCCACTGGACTGTCTCCAGCAGTTCCCTGTCTCTTGAGCTGGGGAGCCCAGAACTGGACCCAGGACTGCAGATGTGGCCTCACTAGGGCAGAGTAGAGGGGACCTGCGGGCCACACTCTTCTTCATGCAACCCAGGAGCCCACTCGCCTTCCTGGCCAGAAGCAGGAGCCCTGGTTTTGAGGGGTGGGCTCTCAGCAGGGGCTGCAGAGCAGGTCTCCCAGTTTGGGCAGGGTGTTTTGGCCCCAGGAATGCTCTGTGCTTGCAGAGGGAAGGTGCCTGCAGCCCGGGGGCCTCTCCAGCTGCCTGGGAGGGGAGGCTGGGTTAGGAGGGGGTGTTGAGGGTTTCCTGAGCCCCTCCCCAGCCTGTGTATAGGGCTGGGTTGGCTTTGTTTGAGGTTTTCCTTCCTTGAAGCCATCAGCATAATCCTTAAGAGCTGGTGTGAATGGCTGTGTTCTGGAAACACGCAGCCCCTGGGAGAAGCAGGTCTGAGGCTGCAGGGACCTTCTGGATATTGCTTTGTGGGGATTTTGCTTTTCTTCTCTTCTCTTTTTCAGTCTTTTCCTTTCCTCCAGGGATTAGAAAAGTGCAGGAGGGTTCACAGAAAGCTTTGCTGCTCTGAAAATTCAGCCCAAGTGAGATGGGTGTTGTTTTTGTCCTCCTCTGAGCTGTATCTGGGCACCAGACCTCAGCTGTGGTTGGATCCCTGCTGCTTTTCCTTAGGAACTTGGCTCCATGGCTTCTCCCTCTCATATCTCACTTTGGTTTCCATGTAGCTGAGTTTTCATCTCCCACATCCCTGATGGCTCAGCTTTAATCTCATGGTGGAAATAAGGTGAAGAGTCTTGCACCTGGGAAAGAACAACCCCAGGTGTCAGCACAGGTTGGGGACTGACCTGCTGGAGAGCAGTGCAGGGGAAAAGGACCTGGGGGTCCTGGTGGATGGGAGGTGACCATGAGCCAGCAATGTGCTCTGGTGGCCAAGAAGGCCAAGGGCAGCCTGGGGTGGATCAGAAGGGCTGTGGTCAATAGGTCAGAAAGGTTCTCCTCCCCCTCTGCTCTGCCCTGATGAGGCCACATCTGAAATACTGTATCCAGTTCTGGGCCCCTCAGGTCAAGGAGGACCTCAGGACCCAATGCCAGCACAAGGGGCAGTGGTGGAAGCTGAGGCAGAGGAAGTTCCATGGGAACAGGAGGAACATTTGTTTCTCTGTGAGGGTGACAGAGCCCTGGCACAGGCTGCCCAGGGGGTTTGTGGAGTCTCCCTCTCTGGAGCTATTCAAGAACCACCTGGATGTGTTCCTGTGTGACCTGCTCTGGGTGACCCTGCTCTGGCAGGGGGCTTGGGCTGGATGAGCTTTCAAGGTTCCTCCCAGCCCCTGACATTCTAGCCAAGGGTAAATTATGACCTGCAAAATGACTTTACTATGGGGGTGGTGGAACACTGGAACAGGTTGCCCAGGGAGGTGGTTGAGCTCCATGCCTGGAGATATTCAAGGTGAGGCTGGACAGGGCTCTGGGCAACCTGATCCAGTGGAGGATGTCCCTGCTGAGTGCAGGGGGTTGGACTGGATGAGCTGTGGAGGTCCCTTCCAACCCAGACCATGCTGTGATCCTCTGAAGTGTTTGCACTGTGCCCCCTGAGGAGGCTGAGCAGGATGAGGAGGGCTGGGTCTCAGCTGCCAGCCCAGGCATGCAGGCAGCAGCTGGGCTTTGAGACCCCAGCCTTGTGCCCACTGCCAGGAGCATGCTGTGAGGGTCAGTGTTGGTTGGCTGTTTGTGCCTAGATGATCACCTCTCTGGGCATGTCTCTGCATGACTGCTGCTTGCCTGCTTGTGTGTGGGGAGCTGCCATGGCTCAGGTCACTGCTGCTGGTTTTCCAGCTGGCTGGGCTTCGCAAAGCTCTCAAAGCTGCAGGCTTGGTCTTGGAGCATGATTCTCTCTGTGCAGGAGTCCTGCTGGTGAGCCCAAGGCCTCTCCCACTCACCATGTGTCTCCCCTTGCTAAAATGCAGACTTTGGCCAAAGGCTCCTGGTTAGCAGTACCCTTGTGTCAGGCTTTTATGGTGCTGAACTTGGTCCTGAGCTCTTGCAGAGTGTTATAAGCTTAAACCAGGAGCTGGTGGTCTTTAGGTAGGGAGGGCAGTTCAGCAGATGCAGCCTGGCAAGCAGAGTGCCAGGTCTCAGCCCCATACTTTGCTCAAGCTGCCTGCATGACCTGTCCTAGGCAGGCAGAAGCAGGTTTTTAGGAGGCCAGGCAGCTTGCAGGAAGGCTCAGGTCATGAGGACTTTGCATTTTAAGCCCCAGTACAGCACACCTGGCAGTCAGAGGTGCTTGAGGAGGTGGCTCTGTCTTCCTGAGTGCCCATGAAGTGAAGATGTGAGCTCCTCACTTCAGCGGGGCCTTGCAGATCAGGCTGTGAAGCCCCCAGGACCATGGCAAGCAGAGATGATGTGCAGTGCAAGGTGGGACAAGCATCCTGCTCCTTCAGGTCTTGCTAGTCCTGCCTTCATTAAGTCACTCTGCAGGGCAGGGTCCTCTTGCCCCCAGCTGGTGCCATGATCCTGTGCAGTCTGAGCCCCATCTGCTGCCAGGGCACTTGATGCCCCCAGGTTTTGCTGTTGCTGCACAGGGACTGGGAGTGCTGTGTGACTGCAGCTGAAGATGTGCCCAGGCAGCTCATCAGGTGGAAGCAGTTGCTCAGGAGGGCACTGTGGGCTGGTGCCAGTCCTTGCAGGCAGCCTGAGTGGCACAAGAGAGACTCTGGAATACTGTATCCAGTTTGGGGCTCCCCAGTTCAGGTGAAACAGAGACCTGCTGGAGAGAGTCCAAGGGAGAGCCAGGAGGATGCTTAGGGGACTTGAGCATCTCCCCTGTGAGGAGAGACTGAGAGCCCTGGGGCTGTTTAGTCTGGAGAGGAGAAGGCTGAGAGGGATCTGATCAATGTCTATCAATAGCTGAGGGCTGGGGGTCAAGTGGAGGGGGCCAAGCTCTTTTGGGTGGTGCACAGCAATAAGCCAAGGAACAGTGGAGACAAACTGGAACAGAGAAGGTTTCAGCTCAACATCAGGAGAAACTTCTTTGGTGTGAAGGTGCTGGAGCCCTGGAGCAGGCTGCCCAGAGAGGTTGTGGAGTCTCCTGCTCTGGAGACTTTCCAAACCCACCTGGCTGCATTCCTGTGTGCCCTGCCCTGGGTGATCCCAGGCAGGGGGCTTGGACTGGATGATCTCTCAAGGTCCTTTCCAGACTCTAATGTGGTGTTGGTCTGTGCTGGGCTGGTGAGCAGTGTGATGAGGCCACAGGAGCCTTGCCTGCCCCTCTGCAGCCTGCTCCTGTTGCTTGCAGCTCGTTGGGCCCTTCTGGACACCAAACACCCCCTGGGGCAATCCTTCCTTCCCCTTGTCCCTGTGAGCTCTGGTTGCTTCTGCCTCCCTGGGCTGACTCCCAGGGGTGCTGGTTGCATTCAGAAGGGCTCAGAGGGTTTGAATTGCCAGGGACTGAGATAAATGTTCATGGCTCCAACTGCTCTGGGTCTGGGTCTTCTGTCAGCAGTGCCAGGAGAGGGAGGGTTTGAAAAGGCTGCTGTGGGAGTCGATGTGCAGAGTGTGTGCAGAGCGGAAATGTGCATCTTAAGAGAAGGAAACCCCCCAGCTGGAACCTCCCAGCCTGGCTGTCACCACTTACAGGGCAAGGTCCTGCTGGTCTCTCCTGCTGCACCAGCAGGTTTGCCCACAGTGTGGTAGGCTTTGAGCTGGGCACAGGGAGGGTGTCTCAGGGAGAAGTGAAGTGAGAGCTACAGACAGCTTGATTTTGCATGAGGTCCCTGGGGAGAAATTTCATTTCTAGAGGAATTTACATCTTCTCTGCCCTGTCAGCCATCTGTGCTGCACTGCTCCCATCCCTGCTTTTTCTGGCTGCTGCTGGCCCTCACTGGGGATGTTCCCCTCCTTGTTTGCTGCCTGTCTCCTCCTCCCCCTTCCTGCAGCCCTCTAGGAACCAGCTTCTGTGGCTTTGCAATTAAAATCAGCAGCCTGGGAGACGGTGAAAGCTGCAGGCTGGAGGTAGAGTGGCAGCCCCTGACTGCTGGGTAGCTGCAGCCCAGCCTGGGGACTCTGCAGCCCAGGACAGGGCAGCTGTGGCCCAGCACAGGCACTCAGGCATTGAGGACCAGCACAGGAACTCTTCTGGGAGAGCTGCAGGGAAGAAATGGAAGAAGACCTTACCTCCAGTGGTGGTAGGGAAGCCAACAGGCTACCAACCCCCAGCTGCAAGGGCAGGTGCTCAGTAGAGGAGCTGTTCAGGAGCTGTCACAAAGGGACCAGGTGGGGACAGTGGCCCCCACCATAGCCTGAGGAACTGTAAGCTGATTTTATGCAATAGGTTCTGGTCTCAGTGTGTCACCAAGATGCTTTTGGTGTTGCTTCTTTGAGCAAGAAGCAACCATGAGACGGCTGCAGCCCTGGCATGGAGCTGTAGTAGCACTCACCTCCTCCTCCTGCTCCTCAGCTGTGTTTGGAGAAGGGGAGCTGGAGTTTGACTGGAGCTGGCACAGGACTGAGAGGAAGATGAATGAGCCCTTGTAACAAGAGCATCTGGCAAGGCTTCAGTTTCCTTTCTTCTCACCTCTCACTATTTCTGTGTTATTTTCTGTCTGGGTTTTGAAAGGCATCACACATGTGCTGCTTGCTGGAGTCCTCTTCTGTGCCCAAGTTACATAGATCAGGCCCAGAATCACAGAGTGTTAGGGGCTGGAAAGGACCTCCAGAGATCATACAGTCCAAGCCTCCTGCCAGAGCAGGAGCACCTAGAGCAGGTCACACAGGAACACATCCAGGTGGGGTTTGAATAGCTCCAGAGAGGGAGACTCCACAACCCCCCTGGGCAGCCTGTGCCAGGGCTCTGTCACCCTCACAGGGAAATAATTCTTCCTCCTGTTTCCACGAGGAGAGGCTGAGGGAGCTGGGGTTGCTTAGCCTGGAGAAGAGGAGGCTCAGGGGAGACCTTCTTGCTCACTCTAACTCCCTGAAGGGAGGTTGTAGCCAGGTGGGGGTTGGTCTCTTCTCCCAGGCAAGCAGCACCAGAACAAGAGGACACAGTCTCAAGCTGTGCCAGGGGAGGTTTAGGCTGGAGGTGAGGAGAAAGTTCTTCCCAGCAAGAGAGATTGGCCCTTGGGATGTGCTGCCCAGGGAGGTGGTGGAATCACCATCCCTGGAGGTGTTTAAGAAGAGCCTGGCTGAGGCACTTGGTGCCATGGTTTAGTTGATCAGATGGTGCTGGGTGAGAGGTTGGACTTGATGATCTCTGAGGTGTTTTCCATCCTGGTTAATTCTATTCTATTCTATTCTATTCTATTCTATTCTATTCTATTCTATTCTATTCTATTCTATTCTATTCTATTCTATTCATGGCACTTCCTCTGCCTCAGCTTCCAACACTGCCCCTTGTGCTGGCATTGGGCATCCCCCAGCAGAGCCTGGCTCCAGCCTCTGGGCACTCACCCTGCACATCTTTAGCAACAGCAAGGAGGTCACCTCTCAGGCTCCTGCTCTCCAAGCTCCAGAGCCCTCAGCTCCCTCAGGCTCTCCCCATGAAGAAGATCTTCCACTGCCTGCAGCACCTTTGTGGCTCTGGGCTAGATTCTCTCAAGGAGTTCCCTGAGGTCCTTCCTGACCTGAGGGGCCCAGAACTGGACACAAGATTCCAGATGCAGCCTCAGCAGGGCAGAGCAGAGCGGGAGGAGAACCTCTCTGACCTACTGACCACAGCCCTTCTAATCCACCCCAGGCTGCCCTTGGCCTTCTTGGCCACCAGAGCACATTCCTCTGGAGTTCTGCAGCCTGCATGAAGTGAAGCAACAAAAGTGCCTCTCATGTTCACACTTTGCCTGACTCATCCTGCAGGGCCTTAGGACACAGTTCTGGTTTGCTGCCTGTGGTTGGCACCAGGGAATTTCTTAACACTTGGTGCCAAACCTGATAGACAGCACATGGCAAAGGAATTCCTGGAACTCCAAACTTGCTTCAGTGGGGAGCAGAAGTTCCTGGGAAGCAAACAGTGAGGTGGGAACTGTGTCATCTTCTGCAGCTAGCTGGGAGGTGAGGGCAGCTGGCCTGCTGTGCCTGGCCCAGGTGGTGTGTTTGGGGAGGCACAGGACTTGCCTGGTTTGCCTTTCAAGTAGGGAAGTTTGCTACTGCAAACCTGGTTGTGTGATGGAGATGGAGCTGACTGCAGCTAATGCTCATTTCTGCTCAGCTCTCTTGCACTCCACAAGCAGAATGGGGAACTTGGAACCAGTTCAAGGGGGCCTAAGGAGTCCTTTTTATCACTGGGGATTGCAAGCAGTCACTGGGAGGAGGACTTGTGGATAAGAGTATTAAGGCAATCCCTTATGTGCTTGGTGGCAGGGAAAGCCTTACACCCCCCCAGCAGCTCTGCCAGATGCTGTCACTTGATGGCCCTTTGAAACCCAAGCAGCCCCAGTTGTGATTCTTCAGCTCCCTCCATAAAACATCTTGTTCTTGGCCTCTAAGCAGCTGAAGATTAGTGTGGTTGTCCTCCTCCCCTGCAACGTGCCTGGCTTCTCCCCTCTGCTGGAAGCCATGCCTGGCATGGCACTACTGGTGCTCTTCAGCTCCAGATTCAAACCTACAGCACTCCAGCCACAGAGCCTCTGAAACAGATCAGCTCTGAGGAGCTGTTCCCCTTGCAGATAACCCAGGCTTGAGTCATGTCTGGGGTAGGAATGATGGAAGCTGTACTATTGCTGGCTCTGCATCAAAGCTGATAAGCATTGTCTCAGCTCATGGCACTGAGCCATGGCAAGGCTTTAGGTGAGAAGGTCACAGGAATCAGGGCTTGGAATGGCTCCAGAGGAGCTGATTGACAGCCAGCTGAACATGAGCCAGCAGTGTGCCCAGGTGGCCAAGGCCAATGGCATCCTGCACACCTAACCAGGAGAGCTCAGGCTGCCCAGGAGCCAATCCTGCACCTGACCAGGAGAGCTCAGGCTGCCCAGGAGCCAATCCTGCACCTGACCAGGAGAGCTCAGGCTGCCCAGGAGCCAATCCTGCACCTGACCAGGAGAGCTCAGGCTGCCCAGGAGCCAATCCTGCACCTGACCAGGAGAGCTCAGGCTGCCCAGGAGCCAATCCTGCACCTGACCAGGACAGCTCAGGCTGCCCAGGAGCCAATCCTGCACCTGACCAGGACAGCTCAGGCTGCCCAGGAGCCAATCCTGCACCTGACCAGGAGAGCTCAGGCTGCCCAGGAGCCAATCCTGCACCTGACCAGGAGAACTCAGGCTGCCCAGGAGCCAATCCTGCACCTGACCAGGAGAGCTCAGGCTGCCCAGGAGCCAATCCTGCACCTGACCAGAACTGTTGGGCTTGTGGTCAGATCTGTAGGGGAACAGAATTCTGCCTCTCAGATATTAGAGAGAAACCAGGGCATGATTTTGTTGCTCTGTGAAGCCACTCTGCAGTATCTCCTAAACATGCTGGTGTGGGAATTGTCCTTCTGTCCTGCCTTCATCCTGGGCCAGAAGGCAGCTGTTCTGGGAGCAAACCTTGGCTTGCTCTCTGGTGAGATTGCAGAAGGGGGAGGCTCTGGTGCTAGCAAAGGAACCTTCACAGCACTTCAGTACTTGGTGTTCTTTACTGTCAGGAAACAAAATCCACATCTCTGTGCTGCAGGATGAAGGAACCAATCCATTTCCTGGATGGCCAGGGGACCACACTGCTGGAGCAGCCTGGGTTCTGTCCTCAGAGCTGCAGTGGGGAGACTTTGCAGCCCCCAGGTTGTTTGTTTTGGCTAGGGGTTTGCTGCCACCTTGCTGAGAGCTTTCTCTTGCTGCTCAAATATGCTCCAGAGCCTCCAGAACTTCAGCACTGCCACAGCTGGTGACAAAGAAGTGAGGGTGGAGGAACACTGGAGCAGGTTGCCCAGGGAGGAGGTTGGGGCCCCATGCCTGGAGACGTTCAAAGTCAGGGTTGCTGTGTCCCCGGGCAGCCTGCTCTAGTTGGAGGTGTCCCTGCTGGCTGCAGGGGGTTTCTGGGCCCTAGGGCTTTCTGTGCCTTGGGACTCACCTCAGGCAGAGCACAGAATACACAATTAACCAGATTGGAAAAGACCTCAGAGATCATCAAGTCCAACCTCTCACCCAGCACCATCTGATCAACTAAACCATGGCACCAAGTGCCTCAGCCAGGCTCTTCCTAAACACCTCCAGGGATGGTGACTCCACCACCTCCCTGGGCAGCACATCCCAAGGGCCAATCTCTCTTGCTGGGAAGAACTTCTTCCTAACATCCAGCCTGAACCTCCCCTGGTCCCTTCCAAGCCCCTACCATGCTGGGATTCTCAGGGCATGGGAGCCAAATGAAGCCATTTCTCTTGCTGAGACCCTGAGAAGTCACAGCAGAGGGAAGCTGGAGCTTCGGAGAGGTTTTCAGCAGGGAGGGGAGGGGAGCAGACAGGGCTGTCCCCCCCTGCTGCAGGAGGGGCTGCTGGGGTGGCCTTCTGCTTTGCTTTCAGCCCAGAGGCAGCTGAGTGGGAATGGTTGAAAATAGCCCTGTGGTTGCCATAGCTACTTGTCTGAGTTGGAAACAGAGTCTGGAGCAGGCCTTTAGTCTGGCTGCCAAAGCAGGGCTTGGCCCTGGGTGATGGAACCCGAGTGGGTTGGAGGAGTCAGGCCGGAGCTGGCGCTGGCAGCGCCGGAGCCGCGCGCAGGGGCTGGGGGTGTTGGATGCCACCCAGCAGCCCCACCAAGGCTTCAGTCTAATGGGGACTCTGGGAAGGGAAAAAGCCTTCATGCTTCACAGGCCGGCCTGCTGCTTTTTTGTTGTTGTTGCTGCTGCCCCAGGAGGTCTGTGGAGCTCGGAAAAGTGCCCTGGAATGCTGCGTTCCCGGGGCCGGGCTTGGTTCCTGGGCTTGGATGTTAGCCGTGCTGCAGAGCAGCAGCAGCAGCTTCCCAGGGCTTCAGCTGCAGCCAGCCCCCTGCTCAGGTCAAGTGGGTTTGCTTGTCCCAGGAAGGTCAGGCAGATGGGTGGCTGAGGACAGAGAAGGCAGCCAAGCCTTTCCTCTTCTTTCAGGGGAAAAAGGCTCTGCAAATAACATGGAAGTGTTTTGGTGAAAGGCCTGAAAGGCCTCCAGGGATCATCCAGTCCAACCCCCTGCCAGAGCAGGGTCACCCAGAGCAGGTCACACAGGAACACAGCCAGGTGGGGTTTGAATATCTCCAGAGAGGGAGACTCCACAGCCCCCCTGGGCAGCCTGTGCCAGGGCTCTGTCACCCTCACAGGGAAAAAATTCTTCCTCCTGCTTCCATGGCACTTCCTCTGCCTCAGCTTCCCCCACTGCCCCTTGTGCTGGCATTGGGCATCCCCCAGCAGGGCCTGGCTCCAGCCTCTGGGCACTCACCCTGCACATCTTTAGCACCAGCAAGGAGGTCACCTCTCAGGCTCCTCCTCAGTCCTGCTGGAGTGACCTGGCTGCAGTCACACTTCTAAGACTTAACCTGAGCTGGAAGGTTTGGGAGGGACCTCCAGAGGTCATCCAGTCCAACCCCCCTGCCAGAGCAGGGTCACAGGACACACAGGAACACATCCAGGTGGATTTGGAAAGCCTCCAGAGCAGGAGACTCCACAACCTCTCTGGGCAGCCTGCTGCAGGGCTGCAGCACCCTCCTGGTAAAGGAGTTCCTCCTCCTGTTGAGGTGGAGCCTCCTGGGTTCCAGCTTGTCTCCTGCTGCCTGCAGGGGGTTGGACTAGATGGCCTTAAAAGATCTCTCCCACCCAAGGCAATGAGGGGTTCTGTGAGTCAAAGCTTTGTTCTGGTTTTGTGTGGCCTTGAGTCCCACAGTCTGGAGTGCTGCTGGGAGCTGCCCTCCTGTCACTCATGCCATGCCAGAGGCCATGCTGCTGAGGAGAGCAGCTGAGCTTTGCTTCTCATGGACTTCCCCATTCCTCATCTTATTGGCTCTGCAAATAAAGTGGAATTGTTTTGGTGAAAGGCCTGAAGGTCTGCTCAAGGACCTGGGTGCCATGGATGAGCCCCACTGAAGGGAACTGGAAGCACTTCGCTCTGTCCTCCTGCTTTGTGGGTGGGACACCTTCAGTTGACACTGGAAACCCCTCACTGTGTCCTCAGTGGAGCTGGCAGCTTCCCCTGGGCTGAGCCAGGAGAGCCTCACAGCTGGCAGCTTCCTGTGGGCTGAGCCAGGAGATCCTCACAGCTGGCAGCTTCCTATTCCATTCTGCTGAGACCACAGCTGGAGATCTGGGTCCAGTTCTGGAGCCTCTGTGCCAGGAAGGATCTGGAGGTGCTGGAAGGTGTCCAGAGAAGGGCCACGAGGATGAGCAGAGGGCTGGAGCTGCTCTGCTGTGAGGACAGACTGAGAGAGTTGGGGTTGTGCAGTCTGGAGAGGAGAAGGCTCCCAGGAGACCTTCTTGTGGCCTTGGAGTATCTGCAGGGGACTCCAGGAAAGCTGGGGAGGGACTTTGGAGGGTGTCAGGGAGTGATAGGACTGGGGGGGATGGAGCAGAATTAGAAATGGGGAGATTCAGCTTGGATGTGAGGAAGAAGTTGTTCCCCATGAGGGTGGTGAGAGACTGGCACAGGTTGCCCAGGGAGGTGGTGGAAGCCTCCTGCCTGGAGGTGTTTGCAGCCAGGCTGGATGTGGCTGTGAGCAACCTGCTGTAGTGTGAGGTGTCCCTGGCCATGGCAGGGGGGTTGGGACTGGCTGATCCTTGAGGTCCCTTCCAACCCTAACAATTCTATCATGCTATGCTGAGGATGCAGCCATTGAGTCTGGCCTGAGCAGTGCATGCTGAGCATGTTCCCTCTTCTTCCCTCTCCAGTTTCTTGCTCTGTAGGTGGGAGGGTCAGGGCTCAGTTAACTGCAGGCTGTGCTAGGCAAGCAGCCCCCTGAAACTGTTTACACTGCTGGATGAGGCTGGAGCTGGATGTTCTTGGTGGTTCAGCCTTTCTCCAGCCCTGTGGAAGACTTTACAGAGCTTATTTATCTTTTCTCCTATTTACTGACATAAATGTTTGTTCCCAAAGAGCTTTTATCTGCTGCTCCCCCAGTTTGTGCCCCTCTGAACTGTGTCCTGTGTGATAAACCCAACCCAGACCACCCAGCTCCCCAGCTGGTGAAAAGTTCATCCCTCAGGAGGTTTCTGCAACTGGGGGAGGTCATAACTGAGCAGAAGATCACATCCAAGTCTCCAAGGTGGAGCTGGAGCTCCAGATGTGCTTGGATGCAAGGAATTACATCTAGCAAGCAGCACTTGAACCAAACATTGATTTCCCATCCAAGGCCATTCTGTGGCTCTGAGAACCACTCCTGCTTGGAGAAGCCCTCATTTCCTGCCCCTCTCTGGTGACTCAGCACAGCACAGCTCTCATCCATTCTGCTTTGCAGATGCTCTCAAGCTTTTCCTGATCTGACTCAGCTGCTTCAGCAGCAGCATCTTCTCTCCTTGCTGTTGTGCTGTGAAGATGCTCTCTTGTGCCTTGGGATAGGACAAGGGGCGAGGGATGGAAACCCCAGCACAGGAGGTTCCAGCTCAACATGAGGAAGAACTTCTTGACTGTGACTGTGCCAGAGCCCTGGAGCAGGCTGCCCAGAGAGGTTGTGGAGTCTCCTCTGGAGCCTTTGCAGCCCTGTCTGGCTGTGTTCCTGTGTGACCTGTGCTGGGTTCTATGGTCCAGCTCTGGCAGGGGGCTTGGACAGGAAGATCTTCAGAGGTCCCTTCCACCCCTTAGCACCCTCTGAGCCTTTGATCACTAAGGATGAACTTCTCCTTCCATCTTGATCATGGTTCTGCTGGCTGCACTTCTGAATGGAACTCAAGAGCTGGATTTCAGGTTACAGATTCACATCTCCTCTTTTCAGGTTGTCTCAGGCAGCAGAAGCCCAGGCTGCCAGACTCTGCAGCTCTGAGCCCTCCCCTCTGTCTGTCCTGAGGCCAAAGCTTCCTGCCCTTCAGACCTTCTTGTGGCCTTCCAGTATCTGAAGGGGGCTCCAAAAAAGCTGGGGAGGGACTTTGGAGGGTGTCAGGGAGTGATAGGACTGGGGGGGATGGAGCAGAATTAGAAATGGGTAGATTCAGCTTGGATGTGAGGAAGAAGTAGTTTGCCATGAGGGTGGTGAGAGCCTGGTTATCCAGGGAGATGGTGGAAGCCTCCTGCCTGGAGGTGTTTGCAGCCAGGCTGGATGTGGCTGTGAGCAACCTGCTGTAGTGTGAGGTGTCCCTGCCCATGGCAGGGGGGTTGGGACTGGATGGTCCTTGAGGTCCCTTCCAGCCCTGACAGTTCTATAAAATCTGCTGGCAGGGCTTTGCCAGTGTCACAAGTTGCCAGCGTGAGCTGGCATCCTGCAGCTTCAGCTGAACCTTACCTGAAGGGTTTAGGAGAGGTGGGTGGTGCCTGCATGTGCAGAGTTCTGTGCCTGTCAGCTGTCACCTTTGTGACCAGGACTGAGGTTCTGTCAGTGAGCTTTGCAGGGGGAGCTCAGTGGTGGACGTTGTGCTGAGCACCAAACATGTGGGCTGCAGAGGAGCCCTTGTGGAGCACACAGCTGAGAGGCTGCAGGACTCTGCAGCCTTCTGTGCCTGGCTCATTCCACTTCAGAGCCCTCAGAGCTGTGGGCAAGCCTGGCCTGATGTCTGGATGGTTGGTTGAGACATTTACCTGCTCTGGTTCTACAGCAGAACCTTTTCTGACTGCAGGCTGGGCTAAAGGAGTGGAGGCTGCAGGTGACACAGAGTCAGAGAATGTTAGAGCCTGGAAGGGACCTCCAAAGCTCATCCAGTCCAACCCCCTGCCAGAGCAGGGTCACCCAGAGCAGGTCACACAGGAACACATCCAGGTGGGGTTTGAATATCTCCAGAGAGGGAGACTCCACAGCCCCCCTGGGCAGCCTGTGCCAGGGCTCTGTCACCATCACAGGGAAAAAATTCTTCCTCCTGTTTCCATGGGGCTTCCTCTGCCTCAGCTTCCCCCACTGCCCCTTGTGCTGGCATTGGGCATCCCCCAGCAGAGCCTGGCTCCAGCCTCTGGGCACTCACCCTGCACATCTTTAGCACCAGCAAGGAGGTCACCTCTCAGGCTCCTCCTCTCCAAGGTAAAGGGCCTCAGTCCTGCTGGAGTGACCTGGCTGCAGTCACACTTCTAAGACTTAACCTGAGCTGGAAGGTTTGGGAGGGACCTCCAGAGATCATCCAGTCCAACCCCCCTGCCAGAGCAGGGTCACAGGGCACACAGGAACACATCCAGGTGGGTTTGGAAAGCCTCCAGAGCAGGAGACTCCACAACCTCTCTGGGCAGCCTGCTGCAGGGCTGCAGCACCCTCCTGGTAAAGGAGTTCCTCCTCCTGTTGAGGTGGAGCCTCCTGGGTTCCAGCTTGTCTCCTGCTGCCTGCAGGGGGTTGGACTAGATGGCCTTAAAAGATCTCTCCCACCCAAGGCAGTGAGGGGTTCTGTGAGTCAAAGCTTTGTTCTGGTTTTGTGTGGCCTTGAGTCCCACAGTCTGGAGTGCTGCTGGGAGCTGCCCTCCTGTCACTCATGCCATGCCAGAGGCCATGCTGCTGAGGAGAGCAGCTGAGCTTTGCTTCTCATGGACTTCCCCATTCCTCATCTTATTGGCTTGCATGAAAGCTTCTTAGGTCATGTTTAGTTTTCCTTCCCATGGCTAAAACAGGTTCTGGTGTTCAAAGCTGCTTTCAATGAATGAAGGATGGTGGAGAGAGGAGTTTTGGGCCCTTGCCACACTTCATATGGCTCTTTAGAGATATGTCTCACTTGAGGTGGTTACCTCAGCCTGTAAAGATTATGTTAAGCTTTAAATGATCTCCTCTTCAGCCAAGAAATGATTCAGCCCTCTTGCACATTGGATTACCTCAAGCTCTTGGTATTTACTGTGCACACAGGCGAGGAATGAGGTCTGAGGCTTGCAGAGATTTATGTAGTGGCATTTTCTCACTATCTGCTTATTGTTTGGGTCAACAGGATGAGAAAGGGAGGAGCAGGTCTCCCTGTCACCCTGTAACTTTGGGTTGTCACTTCAGGGCTGTGGTTTCACAAGGGGAAATTGTTGTCTCTTGGGTAGGCAGCAGCTGCTGTGGCACTGCCTGAGGGGTTTTGTGGAGCTTGGGTTTTAAATGCTTTCATTAGCAAAAAGAAGCAGAAACTTTCTCTGTTGCTGTAGAGATGTTTCTTCTTCTGTGTGTTGGATGCTTAATGGAGTTGGTGCAGGCAGAATGAAGCCCTCAGTGCTTCCCACTTCTGCCAGTGTCACAGAGTCACAGAATGTTAGGGGCTGGAAGGGACCTCCAAAGCTCATCCAGTCCAATCCCCCCTGCCACAGCAGGGTCACCCAGAGCAGATCACACAGGAACACATCCAGGTAGGTCTTGAATATCTCTAGAGAAGGAGACTCCACAACCCCACTGGGCAGCCTGTGCCAGGCCTCTGTCACCCTCACAGGGAAGAAATTCTTCCTTCTGTTCCCATGGAACTTCCTCTTCCTCAGCTTCCCCCACTGCCCCTTGTGCTGGCATTGGGCATCCCCCAGCAGAGCCTGGCTCCAGCCTCTGGGCACTCACCCTGCACATCTTTAGCAACAGCAAGGAAGTCACCCTCAGGCTCCTCCTCTCCAAGATGCAGACACCAGCAGCCACCAACCACAGACCTGCAGCCAACAATCAGAACTGGACAGGGGCAGCTGCCTAGCCGAGGACTGTGCTTCACCTTCATGGGAACACCATCAAGGGCTCAGGGCTGGTTTCACCCCATACAGGAGGAGAGATGCTAGTAGGTGTCAGCTAACAGCAGAGAGCTTCCTTGCTGATGACATCTTCTTGAGGAGCATCCTTACTAGGAGAGGCTGAGAGCCTGGAGAAGAGCAGCCCCAGAGGGCACCTGAGCAATGCTCAGCAAGAGCTAAAGGGACTGTTGGGGGCAAGAAGCTGGGGCCTTCTGAACAGGAGGAGAAACTTCTTTGGTGTGAGGGTGCTGGAGGCCTGGAGCAGGCTGCCCAGAGAGGTTGTGGAGTCTCCTGCTCTGCAGAGCTTCCAACCCCCCCTGGGCATTGTGCTCCTGGGCAAGCTGCTGTGGGTGCCCTGCTTTAGCAGGGGGGTTGGACTGGATGATCCCCAGAGGTCCCTTCCAACTCCCACCATGCTGGGATGCTGTGGAGCTTTGACTTTGGGTGTAATCAATAGTCAATAACCATGCTTGAGTTGCTGTTTGTAGGGGTCTCTTTGGAAGCTTTCAGATCATTCCCATTCCTCCAGCAGGGCTGGAAAGGGCTGGTGCTGGGTAGATGGTTCAGAAATTCAGAAGCCTGGAGCATGGTCTCTTGCAGTGCTCTGGCCAGGGTTGTGCAAGGATTACATCAAGAGTTAAAAATGTGGAGTGGTTGTGTTTCACAGCTATCAGTGGAAGTCAAAGCAGGCACAGGAAGTTTAATTCTTAAACATATGAAGTGTTCTGGAAGTCTTCCACAGAGCCTTACCTGTGGGTGCTGTTTCTGCTCAGGCTGCAGCCATAGGCTGCTGGCAGAGAGCTAGCTTCTCCCTGCTCTTGAGCCCATTTTGCTCTTGAGCCCATTTTGCTCTTGAGCCCATTTTGCTCTTGAGCCCATTTTCCTCTTGAGCCCATTTTGCTCTTGAGCCCATTTTGCTCTTCAGCCCATTTTGCTCTTTGGCCCATTTTGCTCTTTGGCCCATTTTGCTCTTTGGCCCATTTTGCTCTTGGGCCCATTTTGCTCTTTGGCCCATTTTGCTCTTTGGCCCATTTTGCTCTTTGGCCCATTTTGCTCTTCAGCCCATTTTGCTCTTCAGCCCATTTTGCTCTTTGGCCCATTTTGCTCTTGGGCCCATTTTGCTCTTGGGCCCATTTTTCTCTTGAGCTCATTTTGCTCTTCAGCCCATATTGCTCTTGGGCCCATTTTGCTCTTCAGCCCATTTTGCTCTTCAGCCCATTTTGCTCTTCAGCCCATATTGCTCTTCAGCCCATTTTGCTCTTCAGCCCATATTGCTCTTCAGCCCATTTTGCTCTTCGGCCCATTTTGCTCTTCAGCTCATTTTGCTCTTCAGCCCATTTTGCTCTTCAGCCCATTTTGCTCTTCGGCCCATTTTGCTCTTCAGCCCATTTTGCTCTTCAGCCCATATTGCTCTTCAGCTCATTTTGCTCTTCAGCCCATTTTGCTCTTCGGCCCATTTTGCTCTTCAGCTCATTTTGCTCTTCAGCCCATTTTGCTCTTCAGCCCATTTTGCTCTTCAGCCCATTTTGCTCTTCGGCCCATTTTGCTCTTCAGCCCATTTTGCTCTTGGGCCCATTTTGCTCTTCAGCCCATTTTGCTCTTCAGCCCATTTTGCTCTTCGGCCCATTTTGCTCTTCAGCCCATTTTGCTCTTCAGCCCATTTTGCTCTTGGGCCCATTTTGCTCTTCAGCCCATATTGCTCTTCAGCCCATTTTGCTCTTCAGCCCATTTTGCTCTTCAGCCCATTTTGCTCTTCAGCCCATTTTGCTCTTCAGCCCATTTTGCTCTTCGGCCCATTTTGCTCTTGGGCTCATTTTGCCCTTGGGCTCATTTTGCCCTTGGGCTCATTTTGCTCTTGGGCCCATTTTGCTCTTCAGCCCATTTTGCTCTTCAGCCCATTTTGCTCTTGGGCCCATTTTGCTCTTCAGCTCATTTTGCTCTTGGGCCCATTTTGCTCTTCAGCCCATTTTGCTCTTCAGCCCATTTTGCTCTTGGGCCCATTTTGCTCTTCAGCCCATTTTGCCCTTGGGCCCATTTTGCTCTTCAGCCCATTTTGCCCTTGGGCCCATTTTGCTCTTCAGCCCATTTTGCCCTTGGGCCCATTTTGCTCTTCAGCCCATTTTGCTCTTCAGCCCATTTTGCTCTTGGGCCCATTTTGCTCTTGGGCCCATTTTGCTCTTGGGCCCATTTTGCTCTTCATCCCACTTTGCTCTTGGGCCCATTTTGTTCTTGGGCCAGATGCTGACTCCTGGGCACTGCTCTAAGCTCCTGTGTTCAGCTGCCAATGCATTGTCCTCCCTTGCAGCTGTGTTTGCTGTGCCAGCCCCACCGTGCAGCTGTCTGTTCAATGCCTCCTTTCTCTGCCTCTGAGTCTCAGTGGGACTTGATGCCATGACACTTTTTGTGCCATGACACTGACAGAAAAGATGCTCAGAGGGCTGGAGCAGCTTGGAGACAGACTGAGGGAGTTGGGGCTGTTCAGCCTGGAGAAGAGAAGGCTCCAGGGAGACCTCAGAGCAGCCTTCCAGTACCTGAAGGGGCTCCAGGAGAGCTGGGGAGGGACTTTGGACAAGGGCTGGGAGTGCCAGGATGAGGGACAATGGCTTTGAGCTGGGAGAGGGGAGATTGAGCATGGAGGTGGTGGAGTCACCATCACTGGAGGTGTTCAGGAGGAGACTTGATAGTGTGCTTGGTTGCATGGTTTAGTTGGTTGGGTGGTGTTGGATGATAGGTTGGACATGATGATCTTGAAGGTCTCTTCCAACCTATTCTATTATTTTCTTTTCTATTCTATTCTATTCTATTCTATTCTATTCTATTCTATTCTATTCTATTTTATTCTAAATTCTTTCCAGTGAAGGTGGGGAACAGGTTGTTCAGGGAGGTTGTTGACCCCTGGAGGTGTTTCAGACCTGGTTGGATGAGGCTTGAGCAACTTGGGCTGGTGGGAGGTGTCCCTGCCCGTTGCAGGGGGCTGGGCTGTAGTCAGGCTATGGGCAGACACTGGAGCCTAAAATCCAATGAACCATGGCAGGAACAAAATCTTCTCCAGTTGTGCAAATCCAGAGCAAGTGTCACTTTGCTTTGATTCCATCCCTGGCTGGAGGGGGGTGCAAGCAGGAGTGGTGTAGGGGGTGCACAGTTCAGGCACCCAGGACTGGTGCTGCCAGGAATAGAATAGAATAGAATAGAATAGAATAGAATAGAATAGAATAGAATAGAATAGAATAGAATAGAATAGAATAGAATAGACCAAGTTGGAAGAGACCCTTGAGATCATCAAGTCCAACCTGTCACCCAACGCCATCTGATCAGCTGAGCCATGGCACCAAGTGCCTCAGCCAGGCTCTTCCTAAACACCTCCAGGGATGGTGACTCCACCACCTCCCTGGGCAGCACATCCCAAGGGCCAATCTCTCTTGCTGGGAAGAATTTCTTCCTAACCTCCAGCCTGAACCTCCCCTGGCACAGCTTGAGACTGTGTCCTCTTGTTCTGGTGCTGGCTGCCTGGGAGAAGAGAGCAACCCCCACCTGGCTACAACCTCCCTTCAGGGAGTTGGAGAGAGCAAGAAGGTCTCCCCTGAGCCTCCTCTTCTCCAGGCTAAGCAACCCCAGCTCCCTCAGCCTCTCCTCACAGGGCTGTGCTCCAGACCCCTCCCCAGCTTTGTTGCCCTTCTCTGGACACCTTCAAGTCTCTCAATGTCCTTCTTAAACTGAGGAGCCCAGAACTGGACACAGGACTCAAGGTGTGGCCTCAGCAGTGCTGAGCACAGGGCAGAATGACCTCCCTGCTCCTGCTGGCCACATTCTTCCTGATGCAGGCCAGGATGCCCTTGGCCACCTGGGCACACTGCTGGCTCATGTTCAGCTGCTGTCAACCACTCCCCCCAGGTCCCTTTCTGCCTGGCTGCTCTCAGCCACTCTGACCCCAGCCTGTAGCACTGCCTGGGGTTGCTGTCACCAATGTGTAGCACCTGGCACTTGGATGTGTCCCATCTCATGCCCTTGGACTCTGCCCATGTCTCCAGCCTGGCATTCTGCTTCTGTGGGGTAGTTTATGAAAGGCCAGGTCTGTCCTGGGTGGCCTCTGAGTGCATGCAGCACAACAGGAGTCAGATGAAATCAGCCACAGGCCTCAACAGTGCAACCCAGGCCCTTCTGCAGGATGATGTCCATGTGTGTGAGTGGTGCAGCCAGTGTGCACAGGCAGCACTGAGATGTTTCTCTTCTTGGTCTGGATCTGTTGAAAAACCAAGAGCAAGGGAGTCTGTCCCACATTTGTCTTCTCTCTGACCTTCCCTAGAGTCTGGCTTGCATGAGGTGCACTGACCAGGGGACAAAAAGCACTGTCAGAAGTCTGCCTGCTGGGCTGGCTGGCTGTGCAGGATATAAAGATGTCCCTTTGGTCTGAAGGGTGGAGATGTAGCTGGGTTATTGAGACAGGGCTGAGGTGGCCACCCCACACTACAATCAAGGTCAGGCTGTGAAGCTGCCTCTAGCCTGTGTTGTGAGCAATCCTCCTAAGAGTCATGGCTAGCTGTGGGCAGGTGTCTGTCGCTCTGCAGCATGCAGGCAGCTCTGTATGGAGCCATGACCTCACATGTGAAGAGAAAATTGACCCTTTGTTAGGCTGCAAATGCATTTGTTTGCTCTCCAGAAGAAGGGGAAGGTCCCTCTTCAGGGACAAGGGGCAGGGGATGGAAACTACAGCACAGGAGCTTCTATCTCCCCACCTGGGATCTGCTGGAGAGAGTCCAAGGGAGGCCACAAGGATGCTGAAGGGACTGCAGCACTGCCTGGGGAGGAGAGGCTGAGAGCCCTGGGGGTGGTTAGTCTGGAGAGGAGAAGGCTGAGAGGGATCTGATCAATGTCTATCAATAGCTGAGGGCTGGGGGTCAGGAAGGAAGGGACAGGGACAGCCTCTGCTCACTGTGCCCTGGGACAGGACAAGGGGCAGTGGGTGGAAGCTGCAGCACAGGAGGTTCCACCTCAACATGGAGAACTTCTTGACTGTAAGAGTCCCAGAGCCCTGGAACAGGCTGCCCAGAGAGGTTGTGGAGTCTCCTCTGGAGCCTTTGCAGCCCTGTCTGGATGTGTTCCTGTGTGACCTGCCCTAGGCAATGCTGCTCTGGCAGGGGCTTGGACTGGATGCTCTCGGGTGGTCCCTTCCAACCCTTAACATCCTCTGATCTGGGAGGCCTCTTCCAACTGGATTTTTTCTGTGATTCTGTGACTGTGATTCTGTGACTGTGATTCTGTGACTCTGTGATTCTGTGACTGTGATTCTGTGACTCTGTGATTCTGTGACTGCGATTCTGTGGCTGTGTCTTCACTCTGCCACCCCCAGTTAGATTCTATGGTCCTGCTCTGGCCGGGGGGGTTGGACTTCAGGAGCTCCAGAGGTCCCTTCCAACCCCTAGCATCCTGTGAGCCTGTGAAAGTGCAAGGATTGTGGTCAGTTTTCCTCAGAAACTGAGGGCACTGAGGGTTTGGGAGGGGTGAGGGAAAAACCTCAGTGTGGAACTGATGTGG
Organism: Dryobates pubescens; assembly: GCF_014839835.1. NCBI lineage: Eukaryota > Metazoa > Chordata > Aves > Piciformes > Picidae > Dryobates > Dryobates pubescens. The sequence continues at coordinate 17,532,114 of NC_071612.1, read as the reverse complement.
ACATGGAAGAGCTTGAGTGCATCAGCGTGCTGGAGCCCAAAGGCTGTCCCTTTGGAAGCTGTTGTGCGGCTCAGCTCATGGAGCTCGTGATGCCAGCATCTACAGCTCTGAGAATAATGCAGAGGACCTTCCTAAGCACCTCCTTGAGCTGGGCTTCTCCACACGGGCCTGTTCAGTCTGGTGGTGCTCCAGAACCTCTCAGCCACCCAGGGCCTGGTCTTTCAACCGCTTGGATCCCTGCTCCGTGGGCAGTGACTCAGTGAGTTTTCTGCTTCATGCAACTGGCTTTAACTGCACAGACACCTAGCTCCTTTCTGAGCTCTGCCAAGAGGCTTCCAGCACCACAGGGTGCTTTGTATGGAGCTCATTATCCACAGCCTTCAGGACAGAGCTGGGGCTGCAGGCTCGTCACCAGCCCTTAGCTGGCTGTCACCAGCTGGAAACCTTGGGTAAGGCATTCCAGAGTGGACTCATCCTGAATGCTTTGGTCATTCAGCTGTCATCTGGTCTTCAAACACAGAGCACTAGCAGCACTTCCCTGCTTTGTGAATAGAATGGGATAGAATAGAATGGGAGAGAGAAGAGAAGAGAAGAGAAGAGAAGAGAAGAGAAGAGAAGAGAAGAGAAGAGAAGAGAAGAGAAGAGAAGAGAAGAGAAGAGAAGAGAAGAGAAGAGAAGAGAAGAGAAGAGAAAATAGAGGAGAATAGAATAGAACAGAATTAACCAGGTTGGAAAAGACCTTCCAGATCATCAAGTCCAACCTCTCACCCAACACCATCTGATCAACTCAACCATGGCACCATTCAGTTACTTCTGTTCTCCATCAATCCCCTATCTGGCTTCTGGAGTGCTGCTGTGTGTGAGTGATCTTTGCCTGGAGCAGTGAATGGCAGTGAGCAGTTCTCACAATCAAAGCTGGGCTTTGGCAGTCAGTGCTGTGTCCAGTCGTGGGTTCCTCAGTTGAAGGAGGACATTGAGCTGCTGGAAGGTGTCCAGAGAAGGACAACAAAAGTGGGAAGGGGTCTGGAGCACAGCCCTGTGAGGAGAAGCTGAGGGAGCTGGGGTTGCTTAGCCTGGAGAAGAAGAGGCACAGGGGAGACCTTCTTGCTCTCTCCAGCTCCCTGAAGGGAGGTTGGAGCCAGGTGGGGGTTGGTCTCTTCTCCCAGGCAGAACAAGAGGACACAGTCTCAAGCTGTGCCAGGGGAGGTTTAGGCTGGAGGTGAGGAGAAAGTTCTTCCCAGAAGGAGTAATTGGCCCTTGGGATGTGTTGCCCAGGGAGGTGGTGGAGTCACCATCCCTGGAGGTGTTCAGAAAAGGATTGGATGAGGCCCTTGGAGCCATGGTTTAGTTAATCAGTAGGTGTTAGGTATTAGGTAACAGGTTGGACTTGATGATTTCAGAGGTCTTTTCCATCCTGGTTGATTCTGTGTGATTCTGTGAAGTGGCATGGAAAGTTCTGCCTCTGTTACTGTTTTCCCCTGTTTCAGTAACTGCAGTGAGCCTCTGCTGGAGAGGATGAGGAGATGCCTCCACCCATCATCAGAATTTGCAGCCTCATACCAAAAGCTCCAAACCACATTTAAATCACAGAGCTGGAGCTTTCCACTACTCAGTCCCTTTCCTTTCTCCTCATCTCTGCTCCCAGAGTAAAATGTGTTCAGGAATGCAAATTCCTCTAGTGTTGGCTGCACTCTGGAGTTTCCAAGTGGGAAGTGTAGCCAGAGTCTGCTGCAGGAGATGGAATTCCAGCTGAGCTCCAGCTTGTGCCTGTTTCAGGTGCAGCATGCAGAGTGGTGAAGCCTGCCCAGTGCTGCTGGGGCACCAACTCTTCCTTCTCCTCAGCTGCTCAGTATCACCATCCCCGGAGGTGTTTAGGAAGAGCCTGGATGAGGCACTTGGTGCCATGGTTTAGTTGATCAGATGGTGTTGGGTGAGAGGTTGGACTTGATGATCTGGAAGGTCTTTTCCAACCTGTTTAATTCTATTCTATTCTGTTCTATTTTATCCTATTCTGTTCTGTTCTGTTCTCCAGAGCTGGGTGAGGACTCACTTCTGATGCACTGAGAGCTTCTGGCTTCCCCTTTGGCTTGCAGACACCGTGGAGTGGGTGCCAATGCTCTGCTCCAGCCATCTAGACCCCACCTTCCCTGAGTGGTGCAGATTTCTGACAGGGAGGCATTAGGGAATCAGAGAGTGCTTGTCAGTGTGTTTCTCTTGGCTTCAGTGGGGCTAGCCTGAGCTGCTCCATGGCAGAGCAGACATTTGGAGCTGGAGTCTGCAGGGGAAATGAGCAGAAAGAGTCACCCAATACCTATAACACCAACAGTATCCAAGAAGGTGCTTCATTTAGATGTTCAAACTTCCCTTTTCCCACTTTCCACCCCAAATGACTGTGTGGCTCAGTTGGTAGCACATAAGACCTTTAATGGGGAAGGTCGTGAGTTCAAGCCTGCAGTGGGCACTAGTGTCCTCCCTACTCTAGTCATGAGGTCTGTGGTGACAGGTTGGACTCGATGATCTTTGAGGTCTCTTCCAACCTTAGTGATACTGATACTGATTTCCTAGGGAACTCAGCCCCTTGTTCCCAAACATCTCCAGTTCTGATGGATGGGGAAGAGACATTTCCTGCTGGGCTCCCTGCTAGCGGCTGCTGAGTTCCCCTGGCACACTCTGGACATCAGCAGCAGCCCATCCAAGTTCATAATTCCTCCCACATTTGTGAGGGACAAAAGGAAGCTTGTTCTGTTGCTGTTGACTCCAGCATCCCACAGAATTTCCTTGGCAGTAGGTGCTCTGGTGGTGGGTGCTTCCTGGAGAGCTGAAACCTCCTTGGGGTTCATGGATCATGACAGAGCCCTGGGCAGAGCCTCTTCCAGCCTCACATTAAGCCAGGAAGTGGCTTGGGCCACCCCCACAGCCTCACAGGGTGATAGGGATTGGAAGGGACCTCCAAAGATCATTGAGTCCAACCCCCTGCCAGAGCAGGACCACAGAATCCAGCACAGGTCACACAGGAACACACCCAGACAGGGCTGGAGGAGGAGACTTCACAGTCTCTCTGGACAGCCTATTCCAAGGCTCTGGGACCTTCAGAGTGAAAGAAGTTCTTCCTCATGTGCTGGAGTTTATATACATTTTTCCTTGTCCTATCCCAGGGTGCAGCTGAGCAGAGCCTGTTCCCTCCCTCTTGACCCCCAGCCCTCAGCTGTTGATAGACATTGATCAGATCCCTCTCAGCCTTCTCCTCTCCAGACTGAACAGCCCCAGGGCTCTCAGCCTCTCCTCCCCAGGCAGTGCTGCAGTCCCTTCAGCATCCTTGGAGCCCTCCCTTGGATTTCCATACTGTAATGTTTTTAGGGACCACAGTTTCCATATTGTGATGCTTTACTTTGAGGACCAAAGTTTCCATATTGTGATGCTTTGAGGACCACAGTTTCCATACTGTGATGCTTTATCTTGAGGACCACAACTCCTATACTGTAATGCTTTGAGGATCACAGCTTCCCCATTGTGGTGCTTCACCTTGTGGACCACAGCATGACTCTTCATATCAAGTTCCTGTGGTAGCTCTGCTGGGAGAGTGTGGTGTCTAAACCTGCAGTCTGTGCCCAAGGGAGCAAGATCCCCTTCAGACAGCAGTGCACAGCTCTGCTTTGTGACTTCAGATCAAAGCACAGCTTCTGCTGTCATTGGTGTGAGAGCAGAGGATGACTTTGTGAGGCTTGCAGCGTTCAGGTGTGCCTGGCCTTCTGAAGCCACAGAGCTCCAAAAGGGCACAGTGCCTTGGGGTTGTCCTTGACCAGTCCAAAACAAAGAGCTTTTTCACTGCTGCACTCTTGAAGTTTAAAGCAGCAGCATAGCTGCATGGATGGTTTGCAGCCCAGAGAGCCAAGCAGAGCCCGGGCTGCAGCAAGAGAAGTGTGGCCAGCAGGGCCAGGGAGGGGATTCTGCCCCTCTGCTCCACTCTGCTGAGACCACAGCTGGAGCTCTGGGTCCAGTGCTGCAGCCTCTGTGCCAGGAAGGATCTGGAGGTGCTGGAAGGTGTCCAGAGAAGGGCCACAAGGATGAGCAGAGGGCTGGAGCTGCTCTGCTGTGAGGACAGACTGAGGGAGTTGGGGTTGCTCAGTCTGGAGAGGAGAAGGCTCTGAGGAGACCTTCTGGTGGCCTTGCAGTATCTGCAGGGGGCTCCAAGAAAGCTGGGGAGGGACTTTTGAGGGTGTCAGGGAGTGATAGGACTGGGGGGGATGGAGCAAAACTAGACATGGGGAGATTGAGATTGGATGTGAGGAAGAAGTTGTTCCCCATGAGGGTGGTGAGAGGCTGGCACAGCTTGCCCAGGGAGGTGGTAGAAGCCTCCTGCCTGGAGGTGTTTGCAGCCAGGCTGGATGTGGCTGTGAGCAACCTGCTGTAGTGTGAGGTGTCCCTGCCCATGGCAGGGGGTTGGAACTGGCTGAGCCTTGAGGTCCCTTCCAACCCTAACAATGATATGATTCAGTGGGTGTCCCTAGCACTGCATGGGGGGTGGATGGCTACATGGGGATAGTAAGGACCTTTTTTCTGTGGCTGAACACACAAGAGGTGGGGGGAGCACAAAGGTTGCATTAAGGGTCATGTAAACACACATCCATTTGCCTCTTTATCACAGACTGGTGAGGTTGGAAGGGACCTCTGGAGCTCATCCAGTCCAATCCCCCTGCTCCAGCAGGGCCAATGACAGCAGCTTGCCCAGGAGCACAGTGGCCAGGGGTGGGTTGGTAGCTCTGCAGAGAAGGAGCTCCACAACCTCTCTGGGCAGCCTGCTCCAGGCCTCCAGCACCTCCACAACAAAGAAGTTCCTCTCATCTTCAAATGGCACCTTCTGGGTTCCAGTTTGTGCCCACTGCCCCTTGCCCATTCAGTGGGTACCAACTGAAAGAGTCTGGCCCCAGCCTCTTGCCCCCCACAGTCCCTTTAGCTCTTGCTGAGCATTGCTCAGATCCCCTCTGGAGCTGCCCCTCTCCAGGCTCAACAGCTTAATCTAAGGCCATTCTTTCTGTAATTTAATCCCCATTCCAACCTCATCTGGGTTTGTAAGCAGCTCAGAGCACCCTGGCAGTTGTGCTGTAAGCAGGGGGTTGAGCTGCAGCAGATTCCTCCTCCTCCTGCCTGAGTTTCCCAGCGCTCTTGACAGGCTGCTGAGCACCACAAGGGCCTCTGAATTGTACCTTGACATTTAAGCAGAGCTGCTGGGAAGGAAGGAGCCTGCCCAGCCCCAAAGCAGGGCATGCAGAGAGACTGAAATTCTCCAGGCAGGAATTACTGGGAAAATGGGAACCAGGCTTCCCAAAGCCTCAGCTCTCTGGAAAGTGAACTGACAGCATCAAAGTCCTCTGTGCAATGGCTGGGGAAAAAAGCTTGAGGAGGAAAACACAGCCAGGACTCTGCTGAAGGACAAGAAGCTGATGCCTGCTCTGGGTTACTGCTGCAGCTCAGCTGGGGGACAGAAGGATGGAGCCAAAGGAGGCAGGTTTTTAATACCCAGGAAGAGAGATCGGTGGAGTTTTTAGCTGCTGAAAACAGCAACAAAAAAGGTTCCAGAAGTTTTTGAGCTGTCCCCATCCCCCCAGCCCCTTCCTTTCAGCCTGGGGCTAATGAAGGAGGCTGTCATGGAAACGTGAACCACCAAACGCACTCCAAATGTGCTGACCTCTGGCACAGGTTTGACTTCCAGGGATTATGCAGCTCTGAAGCCGGGGGGAGTCTCAGGTTGCCGTTCATTCACACTCGGAGCAAGCCCTGCCAAGCAGTGCTGGCTGAGGCTGTGTGGCTGTGTGACCCTGGTGTGCAGTGTGCTCAGGCAAACGAGAAGGCTGGGGGGGGGGTGTGGATGCTGAGTTTCCCTCTGCCTGGGGCAGACACAGCCCTGCTTCGCCAGCGAGCCAGCCTGAGGAGTGGATGAGAACAGAAGAAGGGAGGAAGCAGCCTGTTTGCAGACCCAAATGCGAACCAGATGCCTCCCAGTGCAGCAGGAGCGTGTCCTGGGTGAGAGGTGGGATGGATTGCTAGAGGTGCCTGTGACGTTGGAGGCAATAGGAGAGAGCAGGAAAAGCCTTTGCTGTCTGAAGGTTTAGATGAAGGCAGCTGCTGCAGGCGTGCTGGGGTGATGGCATGGCAAAGCCAGCCCAGCGGGAATGCAGGAGGAGAGGAAAGGGCAGAGAAGGAGTCCGCACTGGGCTGCAGCCATGAGATGTGTGTTGAGCCCTCAGCTCAGCACAGATTTCTCCTGCAGGCTGCTTTTCCATTACCAGAGGAGCCTAAAAGTGTGCGGGGGGGCCATGGGTGAAAGCCTCTTCCCCAGTGTGAGGTCTGGAGCACAGCCCTGTGAGGAGAGGCTGAGGGAGCTGGGGTTGCTTAGCCTGGAGAAGAGGAGGCTCAGGGGAGACCTTCTTGCTCTCTCCAGCTCCCTGAAGGGAGGTTGTAGCCAAGTTGGTCTCTTCTCCCAGGCACCCAGCAGCAGAACAAGAGGACACAGTCTCAAGCTGTGCAGGGGGAAGTTTAGGCTGGAGGTGAGGAGGAAGTTCTTCCCAGCAAGAGAGATTGGCCCTTGGGATGTGCTGCCCAGGGAGGTGGTGGAGTCACCATCCCTGGAGGTGTTCAAGAGGGGACTGGATGTGGCACTTGGAGCCATGGTTTTGTTAGTCCTGAGGTGTTGGGTGACAGCTTGGACTTGATCTCTGAGGTCTTTTCCAACCTTACGGATTCTGTGATTCTAAGTGGGGGCTCAGTCATGGAAACACCCCAGCAGCACAGATCTGCAGCCAGACACACTCCTGCCATGGGGCACTGTGAGGAGCCTGCAGTGACCTGCACAGAGTCAACCAGATGTGGACTGCTCTGGAACAGGTCCTGAGGAACCCTTGAGCTGTGCCAGTGCCGTCAGTGGTGGCTCAGTGCCATCAGTGGTGGCTCAGTGCCATCAGTGGTGGCTCAGTGCCTGTGAAAGCAGCTGGCTCTGGGGCTGGCTTCTCACTATCCCTTCCCTTTGCCAAGATAAATGTTCTCTGCTGTACCTTCACTCATTAAGAAGGGACTTCAATGAAGCCTCCCAGGCTGGAGATAAGATATGACAACCTATTAAGGGTCAATTGACACTGCTGGGTTTTGTCTTCCTGAGGAGAGCTTGGCAGGATGAAGAGGTTGGAGCAGAAACAGGACCCACTGGGGGCAGGGTTTGCTCAGTGTTGGGAGAGCTCTGTCCAGTTGATGGTGTGAAGGTGTTCTTCATGGTGCTCCCATCAGGGATGGGCTTGTGCCCTCAGGCAGCTGTTGGATAAGGAGCCACAGCAGCTTTCTCCTGGGTGCTGGCTGCACTGCAGGCCTGGGTGCCTCTTCCTGTGAAAGGAAAGGTCTGGGAAAGAGGCCCAAGAGATAGGTACACAAATGTCAACATCTTGTGAAGGTGCTTTTGGGTTTGTTATGAGGCAGTGGGACACAGGGCCTGAGCACTGGCTAGGCAGGAAAAGCAGCACTTTGATCCCTTCCCTGAGCATGTGTGCCCATGGGACAGGTGATGGGAGCTGCTCCTGCTCTGCTCTGTCCCCTTCCTGCTCTTTCTCCACTCATTTCTGCTGGGTGAGGATAGTGGCAGCAGGTGAAAGCAATTTGTCCCACTAGATCCTTTGTGCCAAGCAGCAGCTCCCCCTGAAGGAGTGTGGAGGTGCTGATGTACTCCAGTACCACAGGAGCCAGCTTCAGCTCAGGCTTTGCTCCCTGGAAAGCTGTAACCCACCAGGGGTGCTGCCTGGGAGATTCAGGAACTGCTCTCATTAACCTGATGTGGGGCAGGCAGCTTCATGCAGGGGATGCTGGGCTGGGAGACCTCCCAGCCAGCTCTGTGGGGTGGCTGATCTGTGCCAGCTCAGGGCCTGGGTCCTTTGTGCAGCTGCTGTTCTGAAAAGGATGTTAGAGCTTGACAGTCTGGGCTGGCAGCTTCCCCTGGGCTGAACCAGGAGATCCTCACAGCTGGCAGCTTCCCCTGGGCTGAGCCAGGAGATCCTCACAGCTGGTAGCTTCCTATTCCACTCTGCTAAGACCACAGCTGGAGCTCTGGGTCCAGTGCTGCAGCCTCTGTGCCAGGAAGGATCTGGAGGTGCTGGAAGGTGTCCAGAGAAGGGCCACAAGGATGAGCAGAGGTCTGGAGCTGCTCTGCTGTGAGGACAGCCTGAGGGAGTTGGGGTTGTGCAGTCTGGAGAAGGCTCTGAGGAGACCTTCTTGTGGCCTTGCAGTATCTGCAGGGTGCTCCAAGAAAGCTGGGGAGGGACTTTGGAGGGTGTCAGGGAGGGACAGGACTGGGGGGGATGGAGCAAAACTAGAAATGGGTAGATTGAGATTGGATGTTAGGAAGAAGTTGTTCCCCATGAGGGTGGTGAGAGACTGGCACAGGTTGCCCAGGGAGGTGGTGGCAGCCTCCTGCAGGTGTTTGCAGCCAGGCTGGATGTGGCTGTGAGCAACCTGCTGTAGTGTGAGGTGTCCCTGCCCATGGCAGGGGGGTTGGAACTGGCTGAGCCTTGAGGTCCCTTCCAGCCCTGACAATTCTGTGATTCTATGACCCTCACAGCTGGCAGCTTCCTGTGGGCTGAGCAAGGAGAGCCTCCAAACCTTTTTTTCTAGCAGGTTCCACAGCCATATGAATTGTGCTGCACAAACCCATTCCCTTGCCAGCTCCTGTGTGTGTGTTGGGTTTTAGCTGCAGTACTTTGGGTTTGGGGGAGATCCATGGTTTCCTCAGGTGCAGGAGCTGACAGCACAGCTCCATCATGAGAGCAAGAGCTCAGCTCAGGGCTGCAGGCAGGGATGTTGCCTCTTTGCTCATGAGTGCTGAGCCAGCACTTCACAGCTTCAGTGAAAGCCACAGTACAGAGGTGCAGCTGCCCAGGACTGACACCATCACACTGCCCCCCTGACCTGCCACCTTCCTGGGGATTGCTGCTTCACCTGGAGCAGGTGGCACTGACTTTCCCTGGCCAGTGGATCGTGGTTTGGGAATCACAGCAGCTTTCCCCTGTGTCTTGCAGGGAAAGGTGAGGTCCAGGCCCCTGCACTGTGTCTGCCTACTTGGGTCTCTCTGTAGGTGTAAATGATGATCTAAGTCTCTTTGGCTCATGATGGCTTCTGCAACAGTCATGGCAGAAAGGAAAAGAGTTCTGTTTTCAAGCTGAAGGAAGTGTGAAGGCCAACAACAACCCCATGGGGAGCTCCAGGCTTGGGGATGTGTGGCTGGAAAGCTGCAGCTTGGAGAGGGACTTGGAGCTGTTGGTTGGCAGTCACTGAACATGAGCCAGCAGTGCCCAGGGGGCCAAGAAGGCCAATGGCATCCTGGCTTGGGTCAGACCCAGGGTGGGCAGCAGGGTCAGGACAGGAGGTGACCATCCCCCTGTGCTCAGCACTGGGGAGGTCACACCTCGAGTGCTGTGCTCAGCTCTGGGCCCTCCCTGCAGGAAGGACATTGAGGGGCTGGAGCCTGTCCAGAGCAGGGCAGCCAGGCTGGAGAAGGGCCTGGAGCTCCTGGGCTAGAGGAGGGGCTGAGGGAGCTGGGGGTGTTCAGGATGCAGAAGAGGAGGCTGAGGGAGACCTCCTTGCTCTCTCCAGCTCCCTGCAGGGAGGTTGCAGTGAGGAGGGGACAGCCTCTGCTCCTTGGTGGCAAGGGACAGGAGCAGAGGCCATGGCTCCAAGCTGCCCCAGGGGAGGTTCAGGCTGGAACTCAGGAAATATTTCATCACAGAGAGAGTTTTCAGCCATTGGAATGTTCTGCCCAGGGCAGTGCTGGAGTCCCCATCCCTGGAGGTGTTCAGGCAGTGTGGAGCTGGTGCTCAGGGACATGGTTTGGTGCTGAGCCTGCAGTGCTGGGTGGAGGGTTGGGCTGGATGAGCTTGGAGGTCTCTTCCAACTGGATGTATTGTGTGATTCTGTGTGGTGATTTGTCTGCAGTCAGCCAGGGCTATGAAGAGAGAGAGAGAGAGGGTGAAGACAAGGCCCTGAGCAAAGGCAGAGCTGCCTCCATCCCTGATCCAAGAGGTGTGTTTAGGGAGACCCCTGAGTCCTGCAGGAGTGACACTGCTGGTGTTTGCTGCTCTGGGAAATGGCCCCAACGAATGCTTACGCACTTCAGAGCCTGTTGCACACCTGGCTGAGTGTCCCTGCAGCCTAGGAGCTGGGTGAGCTTCAGCCTCATGCATGTGCCTGGTCCTGTCTGTCTGTTCTTGCCAATGCTGAGTCAGAAGTGTCATCATTCCCTGCTGGTGACTCTGAGCCCTCTGCTGAATTGCTCAGTTTCCCTCATCCCTGATTGAGATAAACTGCAACAGTTTGCTCCTCTGATGAGAGCTGCATTCTAGATGTAATTACTCAGGGGATGGTAACAACAGGCAAGTCATTTTGTGAGCACCACAGCTTAATGGCAGGGCTCTGCACTGCAGCAGCCTGCTCCCAGCAGCCTTCCCTGTGAGGGAAGAGAGATTTGTGTTTCTCTGGGCTGTAAATCATGCAGCTGGCTGCAGTGTGGATTGGTGACTCCTGCTGCCTTCTGGTGCTTCAAACCCAGCAATAAGTGTGCTGCAGCACTTGGTGAGGTGGATGGAGCTTCCACCAAGGGCCTGAACTGAAGTGATGCTGAAAACCTGTTTGATGGCAGCAGCCTGCAATGACCTGGAGAAGAGAAGGCTCAGGGGGACAGCCTGTGCCAGTCTCTCACCACCCTCATGGGCAACAACTTCTTCCTCACATCCAATCTCAATCTCCCCAATTCTAGTTTTGCTCCATCCCCCCCAGTCCTATCCCTCCCTGACACCCTCACAAGTCCCTCCCCAGCTTTCTTGGAGCCCCCTGCAGATACTGCAAGGCCACAAGAAGGTCTCCTCTGAGCCTTCTCCTCTCCAGACTGCACAACCCCAACTCCCTCAGCCTGTCCTCACAGCAGAGCAGCTCCAGCCCTCTGCTCATCCTCGTGGCCCTTCTCTGGACACCTTCCAGCACCTCCAGATCCTTCCTGGCACAGAGGCTCCAGCACTGGACCCAGAGCTCCAGCTGTGGTCTCAGCAGAGTGGAGCAGAGGGGCAGAAACCCCTCCCTGGCCCTGCTGGCCACACTTCTCTTGCTGCAGCCCAGGCTCTGCTTGGCTCTCTGGGCTGCAAGTGCTCACTGCTGGCTCCTCTTGAGCTTCTCATCCTCCAGCACCCCCAAGGCCTTTTCTTCAGGGCTGCTCTCAAGCCAGTCCCTGTCCAGCCTGGGATTGCCCAGACCCAGCTGCAGGTCTGTGTACTCCAGGTAGTTCTGAGGAGTGAAACTCCTTCCTTTGCCTTATGGCAACAGCTCCTTAACACTGCACACATCAAACCTGCTAAAACCACCCTTGCTAGGCACTGAGAAGTTGAAGGGACCATGACTGGCTGCAGCTTGTTACTCCTCACTGAAACTCCACCTTTGCAGTCTGGTGTTAGAGACCTGCTGAGGCTTGTGTGTGCCCTGTGCTGAGCTCCTGTGCACTCTGGGTGCTCTGCTGTGGTTGCTGTGGCCTTGCACACATCTTCCTGCTAGCCCAGCTCCTGGCAGTGAAGGTTCTGCCACAACATCATGGTGATGGATTCAGTCAGCTTGTGGTATAGCTTCACAGGCTGCAGCAGGTTGAAAGGGACCATTCAGAGCTCATCTTGTCCAGCCCTGAGTGCTAAGTGTGTTGAGTGGCCAAGTGTCAGTTGTATGGCTTGAGTGTGTGTCTGTGTGTCCATACCAAACCACTCTGGCTGTGTGTTCTCTGCAGGTTCCACAAAGGAATTGGTTGAGAGCTGTGGTTAAGAGAGCTGAGCTTAACCCAACCCATTCCATACCAAACCACTCTGGCTGTGTGTTCTCTGCAGGTTCCACAAAGGAATTGGTTGAGAGCTGTGGTTAGGACAGAGCTTAACCCAACCCATTCCATACCAAACCACTCTGGCTGTGTGTTCTCTGCAGGTTCCACAAAGGAATTGGTTGAGAGCTGTGGTTAGGACAGAGCTTAACCCAACCCATTCCATACCAAACCACTCTGGCTGTGTGTTCTCTGCAGGTTCCACAAAGGAATTGGTTGAGAGCTGTGGTTAGGACAGAGCTTAACCCAACCCATTCCATACCAAACCACTCTGGCTGTGTGTTCTCTGCAGGTTCCACAAAGGAATTGATTGAGAGCTGTGGTTAAAAGAGCTGAGCTTAACCCAACCCATTCCATACCAAACCACTCTGGCTGTGTGTTCTCTGCAGGTTCCACGAAGGAGCTGATTGAGAGCTGCTGTGGAGCTGGCCAGCAGTGGGCTATAGAGCACGGGGAGTGCAGTGAGATCCCTGTAAGTGGAGTGGATGGTGATACCTGCAGGTACGTAAGGCAGAGAGCAGCAGCTTGGACCCACCCAGAGAGCAGCCCCCTGGAAGAGATCAAATGATTGCACAGCTTGGGGAACGTGCAGGAGCCTGGGGCCTGTTCCATGCGTTGTCTGGGCTGCTGGCAGGCTGGCAGTGTGCCATGGCAGCTTGGTAGGAAGGGCAAGGGGCAGTGGACACAAACTGGAACAGAGGAGGGTCCATGGAAACCTAAGGAACAAAACATTCCTCACTGTGAGGGTGGCAGAGCCCCTGGAGCAGGCTGCCCACAGAGGTTGTGGAGTCTCCTCCTTTGGGGGCATTCCAAACCCAGCTGGACACTGTGATCCTGGGTGATTCACTCTTAAGTGATCCTGCTCTGGCAAGGGGGTTGGACTGGATGATCTCCCGAGGTCCTTTCCAACCCAGCCTTCTGTGATTCTGAGATTTCCCCCTCCCTGTCCCCACAATCCAAACAAAGGCCTCTGAAGGTTTCTTTTCCTCTCTCAGGTGGGCAGAGCTCAGATTCTGGTATCCCAGTTTGATGCCCATCTGCAGGGCTGCAGAGAAACAGCAGGGCACAGTTTGACCTTCTTGGCCAGTGCTGAGTGCAGTCCTCATCCAAGTCCCTGATGAGGTGAAGGCTGCTGGTTCTGCTCTCTGTGTTCAGCTGGAGGGGTGACCCATAGCCCTGATGGTGCTGCTAGTGTGGGCAGCATCTGCTCTGAGGGAGGCTGCCAGGCCCCAGCTGCACAGCACAAGAGGAAGGGGCTGCAGGGGGATGTGGACAAGGTGTCACCCCGGCTGCAGCTGGTCCCTTCTCTCTCCTCACCCTGGCCTGGAGCAGGCTTTAGGGAGGAGTGGAGGCACTTGTCTGAGACTCACAGAATCCAGAAGGATTTCTCCAGGAGTCAGCCCAACATTTCCAGCACTAAAAGCCTTTGGCATGATTGTTTTTACCACAGCTGGTACCACTGCAGCTTCCTGAGGTTACTGGGAGGCTGAGCTCCCCCCTGCTGGGATCTGGCATGACCTGGCTGACACGCACCAACTGCCTACCAAGGCAAGACAGCTTCAAAAATCCCAGCCTTGGGCTAAGGAGGTGCAGATCCAGCACATGGATGAGTTGCCCCTGCACATCTGAAGCTGGGCTGAGATGAAAAAGGCAGATCCCAGATGGTTCAGTCCCTCTGAACCTGCTGTGGTTTAAAAGAGCAAGGGGTCAGGGGTTCAGTCCTTTGAGCTTCACAATTTCAGCTGTGGCTCTGTTTGGGAGGCTTTTGACCCCCTGGAAATCTTCTGTGTGAAGAGAATGTGTCCAGTGAAGGTACTGACCTTCCTGGTCTCACACCCATGGAATCCCAGGCAGAATCTCACCACTCCTGCTGGAGCTGTGCCAGGGTGCAGAGCTGGGCACCATGCAGTGTCCAAGCCTCAAGTGCCCCTCTGTGTGCAGAAGGCCTGCAGGTGACAGAGCCCCAAGAGTCTGCCACTGACTCCAGGCAGCACCAAAAGATTCTCTGCAGAAGGCAGACAGCAGTTGTAAGAATGAGCTGCTGCTCTGGGAGCCTCATGGAGTTGAGCCAGGGCAAAGCGTAGGCTCCTGCACCAGGACAGGCTGGGGTTTCCCCACATCCCAGGGAAGAAGGTTTCTGCCTGGTTTCTCCTTCTGAACCCTTCTGATGGCTTCTGAGAAGCAACCCATGGGGAGGAAGGAGGGTTGCACAGGTAGAGATGAGCTGTAAGGGCTCCTGGTGACCAGACTTTGAAGGACACTGACCAGACTTGGAGAGGCAGTGACCTAAACAAGAATTCTCCAGCATTTATCATCTTCCTACAAGAAAAGAGGGGAAACTACCTCCTGCCCTACCAGTGGTGCCACCTCTATTAGATTGTCACCCAGATCAAAGAGAGACCAAGCCTCTGGGATGCATCCTGATTCCAACAGGCCTGGGGGTGGGGGGGTGGATGTTGTATCCTACCCTGATGCCTTAGTGGCAGTGAGGGTCTGACCTGGGTGCTGCTTTGCAGAGTTGCCCAGAAGCAGTGCTGTGTCTCCACGGTGCAGGAGAACAGCTGCCTGGCTGGCATGGTGGCTGCCAAGGAAGGGGACACCTGCGGGCCAGAGGAGAGTGACCCCTGCAGAGGGACAGCCTACAAGGTGAGTGGCTCTGCTGCTTCTTGGGGGGGGGGTTGTTCCCACTGTGGGGTGTCCTCCCTTCCTGCACTTAGCTGTGATGCCCTCCCTCCTTTGTGTGGAGCACACATAGATGGCAGAGTGCAGGAAGGTAGCAGGGACGTGATGGTGTCACCAGGACTCTGCAATACGTTCATCAGCGACCTGGCTGAGGGTACAGGGGACACTGGCAGCAGGTTTGCTGGTGGCACCAAACTGGGAGCAGTGCTGACACCCCTCAGGCTGTGCTTTCAATCAGCCAGAGGTGGACAGGCTGAGAGCTGGGTGGGGGGAGAGTGAATGAAGTCTAACAAAGACAAGTGTAGAGCCTGGCATCTGGGAAAGGATAACCCCATGGAGCAGGACAGGTTGGGGGCTGATCTGTTGGAGGGCAGCATAGGGGAAAGGGACCTGGGGGTCCTGATGGGTAGAAGGATGCCCAGGAGGCAGCATTGAGCCCTTGTGGCCAAGAAGGCCAAGGGCATCCTGGGGTAGATTCAAAGGGCAGTGGTGAGTAGGTGGAGGGAGGTTCTCCTCTCTTGTGCCCTGGTGAGGCCACATCTAGAATACTGTGTCCAGTTCTGAGCCCCTCAGGGAACTCCCTGAAAGAGTTCAGGGCAGAGGCACAAAGATGGCCACAAGAGAGGAGTTTCTGCAGATGGAGCTGTGAGGAGACAAGTTTCCCTGTGCCCTCTGCAGACAGACTCTGGCTTGAGGTGGATGTCCATCTAGGATTGCTCATCATGGAAGGTGATTCCTTCCCATTCCCATGCTATGTCAAGCCCTTCCCAGCTGCTGCTCTGATTTACTCTCCTCAGGTCAGAGATCTCTCTCCTAGAGCTTAGCTCAGCATCCTCTGCTCCATCCTTGGACTTTCTGTTGACAGCTCACTGGTACCAGTCTGGATGATGAAAGGCTGAGGCCCTCCTGTAGACTTTGACCAGCCTGGAAGAGCTTCTTTTGGTGCAAGGGCTGGGTCAGTGCAGCTGCAAAGTGGACATGAGGGCTGCTGGGCTGGGTGGCTTGGCTGGCAAAGGTGCTGTGGAGGGAAGGAGACTGCATTCTGTAGCTGCTGTGTCAGTGGAAGATGCAAAAGGCTGTGCTGGGGAGGTCAGGCCATGGTAGCTCAGACACCTTCGGCTCGCTTCTGGCCCACGCAGCAGCGAAGCTGTGGTGTTTGCACTGTCTAAACCCAAAGCGCTGCTCCAGCTGCTCTGCTGTTAAAGCTCCAGGCTGGGTGGGCTCAGCCCTGCTGGGGACTGTGTGGAACCCTCAGTGCTGATGGTCTCCTCCTCTGGCAGCAATGCTGTGACTGCTGCAGCCTGGGCCTGCGGCTGAGGAGGGAGGAGAAGACCTGCGAGGCCAGCGTGAACCTGGGCTACCCCTGCAGCCACGTGGTGCTGTCCTGCTGTGAAGGGGGAGATCACTTCATCCACCCAGAGATCAAGAGACATCCTGAGCCTCTGCCAACTGTGACCCCTGAGAAGGGTAAGTGTGCAGCTGAGGCTTCCAGATGACCAGCACAGGCTGGGAAGGGCTGGTTCAGGTAAGGATGGCAGTGGTGGCAGTAGTCAGTGGGGAAGGTGAGCTTGGGACCTCTCAGGCTCACCCTGTGTTCAGGAATGGCTTCCACCACCCTCAGAGTAAACAACTTCTGTTTAACATCCAGCCTAAATCTGCCCTCCACAAGCTTCAATCCATTGTCCCTCACCTTGTCCCTCCCCAGCCATCCTGTAGCCCCCTTCAGGTACTGGAAGGCTGCTCTAAGATCTCCCTGGAGCCTTCTCTTCCCCAGGCTGAACAATCCCAGCTCCCTCAGCCTGTCCCCATAGCAGAGGGGCCAGTTCTGGGATCCTGAGTTTGGGAAAGATATTGAGGTGCTGGAAGGTGTCCAGAGAAGGGCAACAAAGCTGGGGAGGGGTCTGGAGCACAGCCCTGTGAGGAGAGGCTGAGGGAGCTGGGGTTGCTTAGCCTGGAGAAGAGGAGGCTCAGGGGAGACCTTCTTGCTCTCTCCAACTCCCTGAAGGGAGGTTGTAGCCAGGAGGGTGTTGGTCTCATCTCCCAGGCAGGCAGCACCAGAACAAGAGGACAGAGTCTCAAGCTGTGCCAGGGGAGGTGAGGAAGAAGTTCTACAGAGAGAGAGTGATTGGCCCTTGGGATGTGCTGCCCAGGGAGGTGGTGGAGTCACCATCCCTGGAGGTGTTTAGGAAGAGCCTGGCTGAGGCACTTGGTACCATGGTTGAATTGATTAGATGGTGCTGGGTGAGAGGTTGGACTTGATGATCTCTGAGGTCTTTTCCAACCTGGTTAATTCTAATTCTAATCATTTTTGTGGCCTTCTCAATGGCTTCTGTAAAATTTCTGTCCCTCCAGCTGCACAGAAGGAGGAAGTGGTAGAGCCTTAGCACAATGATCTTATCTTCAGGATGGGTTCATTTGCTCTTGTCCTCAGAGTGACTGTTCCTTGGAGTCACTGTTCTGGGTGGCTTTAGCTGCACCTGGAGTTTGTTCTGACCAATGCTTGAGCTGTGAACCCAGCCTTGAGGCAACCTGTTAAAGCCCTACTGGACTCCTCTCCAGGGAAAGGCAAACTGAGGCCTGCATTCCTCTGCTATGGGAATAGAGAATCATAGAATCAATAAGGTTGGAGAAGGCCTCAGAGATCATCAAGTCCAAGCTGTCACCCAACACCTCATGACCACTAAACCATGGCTCCAAGTGCCACATCCAATCCTTCCTTGAACACCTCCAGGGATGGTGACTCTGCCACCTCCCTGGGCAGCACATCCCAAGGGCCAATCTCTCTTGCTGGAAGGAACTTTCTCCTCACCTCCAGCCTAAACCTCCCCTGGCACAGCTTGAGACTGCGTCCTCTTGTTCTGGTGCTGGCTGCCTGGGAGAAGAGACCAACCCCCACCTGGCTACAGGAAAGCATTAGCAAAGTCTATGGTAGCATAACCCTTGGCCTCTCTGGATTCCAGCTCATACTGGAGTTCCATCATGTCTGGAACTGCTGCTTGTAAGCACAGCTTCATTGGCTTCTGCCTGAGTTGTTCTGGCGAAGTCAGTGCTGGGGGAGGGGGAAACTTCAACCCACCACAGCCCCTTACTGAGGAGGCTAAAATTAAGGCTGAACCATCTGCTGGGGAGCCAACCAGTGTTGTGCTGGTGTAGTTTCAGAGACTGAAGAGCACAATGAAGCTTTGTCCATCAGCAGTGAAGCTGAGCTGTCCAACAGCCTGCCTGGCGACGACCTGGATGAGTGCCTGCTGTACGGCGGGGAGCTCTGCCAGCACCTCTGTGTGAACACCGTGGGCTCCTACAAGTGCTCCTGTTTCCCAGAGTTCACTCTGCAGGATGATGGGATCAGCTGCTCTCCAGGTGAGCCAGTGGGCAGGAGAGCCTGGGAAGGGTGAGGTCCTCCTGCCACCTGCACTGCTCTGCCACGTTTCCTCCCGGGGCTGTGAGGGATTTTCCTGGGTGTGCATCCGTGGCCAGTGTCTGTAGACACTGCACAGGGTGGTAATGGAGAGAGGAGAGAGGAGAGGGGAGAGAGGAGAGGGGAGAGAGGAGAGGGGAGGGAAGAGGGGAGGGGAGAGGGGAGGGGGGAGGGGAGGGGAGGGGAGAGGAGGGGAGGGGAGGGGAGGGAGGGGAGGGGAGGGGAGGGGAGGGGAGGGGAGGGGAGGGGAGGGGAGGGGAGGGGAATTAACCAGGTTGGAAAAGACCTTCCAGATCATCAAGTCCAACCTCTCACCCAGCACCATCTAATCAACTAAACCATGGCACCAAGTTCACCAACTCCCTTCAGGGAGTCATAGATGGCAAGAAGGTCCACAGGGCACAAGGACTTCCCCTCTCCTGCTGGCCACACTCTTCCTGATGCAGGCCAGGATGCCCTTGGCCTTCTTGGCCACCTGGGCACACTGCAGGCTCATGTTCAGCTGCTGTCCACCAGAACCCTCAGGTCCCTTTCTGCCTGGCTGCTCTCAGCCACTCTGACCCCAGCCTGTAGCTCTGCCTGGGGTTGCTGTGGCCAATGTGCAGAACCTGGCACTTGGATGTGTTCAATCTCCTGCCCTTGGCCTCTGCCCATCTGTCCAGGTCCCTCTGCAGAGCTCTCCTAGCCTCTAGCACATCAACTCCTGCCCCCAGCTTGGTGTCATCTGCACATTCACTGCTGATGGACTCAATGCCCTCCTCCAGATCATCAATAAAGATATTGAACAGGCTGGGGCCCAGCACTGATCCCTGGGGGACACCACTGGTGCCTGGCTGCCAGCTGGCTGTGGCACCATTCCCCACCACTCTCTGGGCTCAGCCTCCAGCCAGTTGCTAACCCAGCTCAGAGTGCTGCTGTCCAAGCCAGGGGCTGACAGCTTGGCCAGGAGTTTGCTGTGGGGGATGGTGTCAAAGGCCTTGCTGAAGTCCAGGTAGACTATGCTGATGCTGTTCCTGACCCACCTCTGCCTCCCTTGCTTTACAGATCCTGACAGAGGACAGGTGACAAGGCTGGAAGCAGAAGCCACCATCCCTCCAGCAGCCTCTCCTCAGCCCATCCTCATTGTGTCCTTGCAAGAGGAGCAGGATAAGTGCAAAGGTACCTTGGAGGTGCAGCCTGCACCGAGTGAGGAACGCTCAGAGCTGGCACCAAATTCCACCCCACTGTGCCCAGCCTGGGGCTGTTAGCTCTGCCACAAGGCAGAGGAGCTGTCAGGGGACACTGGAGGGAGCAGCTTGAGGCTGGACTCTGGTCCAGCTGGCTCCAGGGCCATCAGACACTGCTGACTGGGGCAGGGGAGAGCGGGAGGGGAGCAGCACAGGTAGGGATTGTGCCTGAGGGGAGGGCTCTAAGTGGTGGTGAGGGCAGATTGGCTGCAAACTGCATTCCCCATTGCTGGGCTGGGGTTGTCTTTGGGTGGCCTGGAGGGCTGTACCCTCAGGTGATGTGTGGTGGCAATGCTAAGCTGTTCTCACCTCCCCTGGCTGTAGATAATGGCCCCTGCAAGCACATCTGCAGCGTGGTGGAAGGAGATGTCGTGTGCTCCTGCTTGGCTGGATACACACTGATGGCTGATGGGACTTCTTGTGAGGGTAAGTGGCTCAGGATCACCACCGAGATGTGGGTCAAGCACTTGTATGCAGATCTCATTGATCTTCAACCAGCCCTGGGTGTTTCTCTGAGGCTTCCCCATATTCAGTGCTGTGGATTGCAAGGGGCAGCAGAGGCTGTTTGGTAGAGGTGACCCCAGGTCTGCTCCCCAGAGAACTCCTCCTGTGTGCCTGTCCTGTTACCTGGGCTCTTCAGGTGAAAGCAAGCCTGGAGGTCTGCTCTTTGCCTCTGGCATTCCAAGCTTTTCCCCAGCCCTCCTGATTTCTGTTTTCACTGCTGCCCCTCCCCAGGACCTCATCTTCCTAAGGATGAGAGCCCCTAGCAGGGCACAGCCATGGTTGCTGTCCTCTGCCCTGCAAGCTGTTGGATTTGGGTTTATTTCTGCTTGCCTTGAAAGCCTGAAGTCAATGAGGCCTCACTGCCACACAGAATGTGCCACTGAGCTGGCCCAGCTCCACTTGATGCTGAAGCTCAGGCCTCCAAAGCTGCATCATGGTCATCCCCACCATCTACATTGTAAATGGAGAGGCCTGGGTAGTGCCAAAGGGTGTGTACCCAGGAAAGGTTTGGGGGGTCAGGAGCAATGCCCTGTGACCTGCCTTCATTACCAGCCTGTGAGGACAGGAGCAGTGCCAGCCAGCAGCCAGAGGCAGGTGGCAGCTTCTGGTGCTGAGGAGTGCTCAGAAGTGATCCACATCCCTCTTCACCTCAGCCCTTCCTGAGTAACAAATGATCTGTGTGAAATGCCAGCCAGGCTGTGAAGAAAATGGGGATTTAATATCCCCAGATGAAATATTCACTGTGCATTGCTTACCCAGGAGTGGGGGAAGCTCATCTGATCCATTACTGTCAGGATCAAAAGGGGCAGCTCAAGGCACAGTCTTTTTCCTCCAGGAGCTGCAAAGGCCCAGCAGTGGGAGTGGGAGTAGTGAGCTTGTGTTGAAGCAAGAGACACTGAGTGTCTCTGACCAAGTATTTGGTGGTAAGGGAGGTGGTGGTGCCCTGGGGCAGGCCTCCTGCACAGGCTGTGCACTGCCTGGGCCAAGGAGCAGCTCTGTCTGGAGAGACAGAAGTGCAGGGCTGTGAGCAGGGCTGGCTGATCTCTGAGGCTCTGGCCCAGCCCTGTTTCCAGCACAACACTCCATATATTCTAGCATGGTGCTGATGTGGCAGCTCCAGCACACTTCATTTAGACATCTCCAGGCTGCAAGGAGTGTTGATTCCCTTCAGGAAAGCCTCTGCTAGAGTCCTGCTTTTCCCTTCTGGCTGCAAGGTGTTGATAGAGATTTGGGTGAGTGCCTCACAGGTGCTGGGGCTTCTTCCAGAGGACAATTATGTGTGAACACATTGGGATCCTTCTGCTGTGTCAGCCCCACAGTGAGCTGTGCAGAGGGCTTCCTCCTGCACAATGTGTTGGTAAGGTGATAGGTGTGAGCTGCTCAGCACAGCAGCAGCATTCTGCACTCTCTGCAGTGCATTGAGGCTGGCTGTGCTCAGAGGCTCCCTGGCCAGCTCTGCACAGGACACCTCAGTGTGGCTGTGCACCATGGGAGCTGGGCAGGGAGAAACAAGGGCAGAGGTTGGACAAGGGCACAGGGAGAGTCTGGCACCTGGGAAAGAACAAGTACTGCCTTGTGGCTGCCTTGTGGCTGCCTTGTGGCTTTGTGAGCAGCTGTGGACCAGCCATGGCTGTGCTACTGCTTGCAGCTCTGACCCAGCTCTGGCTGTGCTGCTGCTTCCCACAAACACCTCCACTTCTGCTCTCCTGGGCACTCAAACCCCAACAGAATAAACCCAAGCAGGTCTGCAGTCACAACAGACCCCAAAACAACTCCACAATTTGAACAGCAGGGGTGGGTTGGGCCAGACACCACCAGGGCAATGCCCACCCAGCCTGGCACAAGCTGGTTCTTGTGCTGGCCCACAGTGAGGATGCTGCTGAGGGACATAAACACCTTCCCCAAGGACATGTCCATGGGGAGCGTGTGAGAACAGCAGTCAGCTCTGCAGTTACAGCCCCAGGTGTCAGGACAGGTTGGGGACTGACCTGTTGGAGAGCAGTGAAGGGGAAAAGGACCTGGGGGTCCTGACCATGAGCCAGCAAAGTGCTCTGGTGGCCAAGAAGGCCAAGGGCATCCTGGGGTGGATTAGAAGGGCTGTGGTCAGTAGGTCAGAGAGGTTCTCCTGCCCCTCTGCTCTGCCCTGGTGAGGCCACATCTGGAATCTTGTGTCCAGCTCTGGGCCCCTCAGGTCAGGAAGGACCTCAGGGAACTGCTTGAAAGAGTCCAGCACAGAGCCACAAAGATGCTGCAGGCAGTGGAAGATCTTCCTCATGAGGAGAGCCTGAGGGAGCTGAGGGCTCTGGAACTTGAAGAGGAGCAGCCTAGGAGGTGACCTCCTTGCTGTTGCTAAAGATGTGCAGGGTGAGTGCTCAGAGGCTGGAGCCAGGCTCTGCTGGGTGCTGCCCAATGCCAGCACAAGGGGCAGTGGGGGAAGCTGAGGCAGAGGAAACATTTTTTCCCCTGTGAGGGTGACAGAGCCCTGGCACAGGCTGCCCAGGGGGGTTATGGAGCCTCGCTCTCTGGAGCTATTCAAGACCCACCTGGATGTGTTCCTGTGTGATCTGCTCTGAGTGATGCTGCTCTGGCAGGGGGTTGGACTGGATGAGCTTTGGAGGTCCCTTCCAGCCCCTGGCATTCTGTGACTGTGTTTTTTCTGTTGTTGCTGGTGGTGTGTGTGAGAGTATTGCAGCTAGCACAGGGGCACTGGGAAGCTGCACAAGCAGCAGCAGCATTCTGCACTCTCTGCAGTGCACTGAAGCCAGTTGTGCTCAGAGGCTCCCTGGCCAGCTCTGCACAGGACATTTCAGTGTGGCTTGAGGACAACATGTGTGCACCATGTGCTCAGCCACTCAGCTTCAGCAGTTCTACTCTCCCTGGCTCCCCCCCTGGCAATAGGTTGTGGAGGTACAGAAAGCTTAGCTCAAAGCCAGCAGAGCTCCTGGGTGTGCTGGCCACAGCAGTGCTGGTGACTGTTAACCTGGGCTAGGAAAACAAAGCAGAGGGGCTCAATGCTGCCACAGCCCCAGGCACCAGCACACAGCAAACCCTCAGAAATACAGCTCCAGAGATCTGCAGAAGCCCAGCCCATGGAAAAGATCCATTCCAAAGGGGTGGGATTCCCAAGTTCACACTGCTCCTTGGTGGATCCTGGCACAAATGTCTTTGTCTAGAAGCCAAAGCAGCATCCCAGTTCTGCTGTATCACCCCTGCTGTTGAGGTTCATTTAAGAAACTGATCCATTTTTAGAAGGGAGGCTTTGATTTGCTTCCAAAAGCCAAGGCTTCAGCTCTGAAATACTTTTGGTTTGGGAGACTGTTCCAGGAGCTGCTTTAGGAGGCACCTGAGCTGCAGCAGTGCTGGGTGGTAGCACCTGGAGAAGTGGAGCACCTTGAGACCTGCAGTCAGGAAGCAGTGCCTGTGAATGTCAGGTCATGGGTGGCATTCACCTTCCCTCAGTCCTCTCCTCCTCCTCCCTACAGTTATAACCTGCTGTTTCTGGCCATCCCAGCTTTGGCTTTGTTGCAGGCTTGCAAAGCTCTCTTCTTATCCGTGAGCATGAGGGCATGGGCAGGAAAGCTGCTGCAGTGCCTCAGTTCAGAGGAGAAATGTTAGTGTCTGCTGGTGTCGTGGTTTAGGGAGCAGACAGATGCTCTTTTACACCCCCTCAAAGGGGGTAAAAGAAAATGCTCCACACAGGATGGGAAAGAGTTGGGAATTCAAATGGAGGCTCCACTCACAGAATCAGGATCACAGAACGTTAGGGGTTGGAAGGGACCTCCTGAAATCATCCAGTCCAGGCCCCCTGCCAGCTCACCCAGGGCAGGTCACACAGGAACACATCCAGGTGGGTTTGGAAAGTCTCCAGAGCAGGAGACTCCACAACCTCTCTGGGCAGCCTGCTCCAGGGCTCCAGCAGCCTCACCACAAAGCAGTGTCTCCTTGTGTTGAGGTGGAACCTCTTGCACTCCATCTTGTACCTGTTGTCGCTTGTCCTGTCACAGGACACCACCCAGCAGACCCTGGCACCTTCATCCTGACACCCACCCCTCAGATAGTGATGGGTGTTGGTAAGATCTCCTCTCAGCCTTCTCAAGACTAAACAGCCCCAGGGTTCTCAGTCCTTGGGATGTGCTGCCCAGGGAGGTGGTGGAGTCTCCATCCCTGGAGGTGTTCAAGAGGGGATTGGATGTGGCACTTGGAGCCATGGTTTAGCTAGTCAGGAGGCGTTGGGTGACAGGCTGGACTTGATGGTCTCTGAGGTGTTTTCCAACCGTATTGAGTCTATGATTCTGTGGTGCTGCTGGACTCTGTTGATCCAGGCATCTCCAGTATGGCAGCCTCACAACTATACACCACCCCACAAAAACATTCTCAGATCCATAGTCCACCTTGTTAAGACCAAAGCCTTCCACAGCTTTCCCCCAAACCAGGCCTCAATAGCCCAGGACAGGCTGGGCTGTTCCCACTCCTGCTGCAGGTGAGGAAGTTCTGCTGCCTCATCACAGAATGGTTTGGGTTGGAAGGCACTTTAAAACTCATCCAGTTCCAGCCCCCTGCCATGGGCAGGGACACCTCCCACCAGCCCAGGTTGCTCAAGGCCTCATCCAGCCTGGCCTGGATTACCTCCAGGGAGGGGACATCCACAGCCTCCCTGGGCAACCTGTTCCAGTGGGGTTGCTTAGCCAGGAGAAGAGGAGGCTCAGGGGAGACCTTGCTCTCTGCAACTCCCTGAAGGGAGGTAGTAGCCAGGTGGGGGTTGGGCTCTTCTCCCAGGCAAGCAGTGCCAGAACAAGAGGACACAGTCTCAAGCTGTGCCAGAGGAGGTTTAGGCTGGAGGGGAGGAAGAGATTGTTCCCAGAAAGGGAGATTGGCCATTGGGATGTGCTGCCCAGGGAGGTGGTGGAGTCCCCATCCCTGGAGGTGTTTAGGAAGAGCCTGGCTGAGGCACTTGGTGCCATGGTTTAGTTGATCAGATGGTGTTGGGTGATGGGTTGGACTTGATGATCTCAGAGGTCTTTTCCAACCTGGTTAATTCTGTGTTCTGTATCCAGTGTCTCCCCAGCCTCACAGGAACAAATTTCTTCCTCCAGTGTGACTCTCCCCTGTGAGCTCCCTACCCTAAGGAGCCCTGCTCTGGAGGTGCTGCCCTGGGAACTTTTGCTGTGTTTAACATTTTTTCCACTTCTCCAGTGGAAGGAGAAAGCCACAACCCCCCTGTGGTTTCTCTTCTGTTGAGCTGCCTGGTGTCAGCCACAGCCACCCTAAGGGATGTCCCTAACTGCTGTTGTGCTCCTTCTGGAGCTGCCTGAGGAAAACTTTGGTGATTCCTTTTGCCAGCTGTCACTCTTTGGATGTTTTAGGGGCAGGAGGAGCAATCTCTGCACAGCAGCACAGCAGCTGATGACCTATTTCTGTTGGACTGCCTTTAGTCAGGCTGTGGGAGATGAGAATTCCAGGTGCACTCAGGAGCAGGTAGTCAGAACTCCTGACAGCCACCCATGCACACTGAGGAGTCACCAGCTGGTTAAAGAGTTTGCACAGAGCAGCTTTGAGTAACTGGGGGAAGATATTAAGCTGTCCTCAGGCCTGAAAGCTCCATGTTCTCCAGAGAGAAGAGCCAGGCTGGGTGGTTTTCATGGGGATTACTTTTCTTGGTGACTTCCAGGCAGTCATCACCACCACCCACACACAGCTGACAAGGGACTGCTTTTCCCTCCTGCCAGAGCAAGCAGCAAGTGGTGGGTTTGTTGCTGAGCCAGGATGGGGGCTGCACAGTCACCATGGGGCTGAATGGACCAGATGTGTTCCACAGAACAAATGGGGCTGAAGCCATCTGCTGGGGGGAAGAACCGGGGGAGAGTGAGGGGAAGAATCAGGGGAGAGTGAGGGGAAGATTCAGGGGAAGGTGAGGGGAAGAACCAGGGGAAGGTGAAGGGAAGAACTAGGGGAGAGTGAGGGGAAGAACCAGGGGAGAGTGAGGGGAAGATTCAGGGGAAGGTGAGGGGAAGAAGCAGGGGAAGGTGAGGAGAAGAACCAGGGGAAAGTGAGGGAAAGAACCAGGGGAGAGTGAGGAGAAGAACCAGGAGAAGGTGTGGGGAAGAACCAGGAGAAAGTGAGGGGAAGAAGCAGGGGAAGGTGAGGGGAAGAAGCAGGGGAAGGTGAGGGGAAGAAGCAGGGGAAGGTGAGGGGAAGAAGCAGGGGAAGGTGAGGGGAAGAAGCAGGGGAAGGTGAGGGAAAGAACCAGGGGAAGGTGAGGGGAAGAACCAGGGGAAGGTGAGGGGAAGAAGCAGGGGAAGGTGAGGGAAAGAAGCAGGGGAAGGTGAGGGGAAGAAGCAGGGGAAACTGCACACACAGGACAAAGAGCAGGCTGTGTTTCCATGCTTTTATGAAATGAGGGCCAAAATGAAGCTTTAATGTTGAAGTTCCCTAGTGAAAAAGCCAGCAGCAGGTCAGTGTTGGGATTGGTGTGCCAAAATGTCAGCTCCTTGGCTCCAGCAGCTGTGCCCAGGGATCCTCTGTGTGCTGCTGCTGCTTTCAACAGCAGTTGCAGGGGAAAACAAGAGAGCTCTGGCACGAGAACGTTTCCCTCTGCTTGTCACTGACACACAGAGAGGAATGCTGTGGCCACACACACAGACCTTGTGGCTTTCTCAGCAGTTCACTGCAGCACTTGTTTTTAATGTGTTCCTGGATTATTTTCCCTCTTACTCCTCTCTTGTGAGAAATCAATCTTGCCCTGCCTCGGCCTTGCTTGCGGTGGGTGCAGAGCGCAGCTGAGCCGGGGCTGGGCATTAGCTTCGTGCCAGGCCGAAAGCCTAACTCAGCTTTTTCCTAGTCAAGCGTCTTCCTGCCTTGTTGAGTTGGTGGCCAGGATGAAGTGAGGCAAGTTATGGACCCTCTGGTGTCTGTGGCTAATCAGCAGGGAGACAAAAAGGAGAGGGAATTGTCCTATATATAAAACCATAGTTGAGTCATCGCTGCCCTCTGCCTCGTGCCATAAGGGAGAGCAAAATGATGTTGGGTACAGGCTGGGCTGAACAGAGCCACTGCAGGAGCTCAAACTGGGACCATATTCCCAAAGATGCCTTTTCCCACTCTCACAGTGATGCTAAGGGACTGGTTTGTGACATGGGTAGGTGGGAGTTCAGGAGAGAGATGCTGCATGTCTTCTGAGAGCTCCTTCTGTGGCAGGAGCCTTTAGGAATCTGCCAGCAAGATAAGCAGAATGGGGCAGGTCTGGTTAGTGCAGTGAAAAGGGAGCTTTGGTGGACTGGCAGCTGGCCTGGTATCAGGTGGAGATAGCATCATAGAATCCTAGCATCATAGAGTCAATAAGGCTGGAAAAGACCTCAGAGATCATCAAGTCCAATCTAATACCTAACATCTCCTCAAAACTAAACCATGGCTCCAAGTGCCACATCCAATCCTTCCTTGAACACCTCCAGGGATGGGGACTCCACCACCTCCCTGGGCAGCACATCCCAGTGGCCAATTACTCCTTCTGGGAAGAACTTTCTCCTCACCTCCAGCTTAAACCTCCCCTGGACACAGCTTGAGACTGTGTCCTCTTGTTCTGCTGCTGCTTGCCTGGGAGAAGAGACCAACCCCCACCTGGCTACAACCTCCCTGCAGGGAGTTGGGGAGAGCAAGAAGGTCTCCCCTGAGCCTCCTCTTCTCCAGGCTAAGCAGCCCCAGCTACCTCAGCCTCTCTTCACAGATAACATCATTTTCCCTTATCATCATTTTGCCTTTTACACCCAATGGTAATTTATTTACATTCTACTACTTTCTGTTCAAGATCTGTGGAAAAATGTTGCAGGCAGAGCCTGAAGCTACCACAGGCTCCTTGCAGCAGGGCAGGAAGGTGGCTTGCTGAATAGGAGGCACTGACTTGCTTGTCCCTTGCAGATGTGAACGAGTGTGTGGCAGAGAGCCACAGCTGCCAGCGGAGAGAGCACTGCCTCAACACTCTGGGGTCATTCACGTGTGTCCAGGAGCTGAGCTGCCAGCCAGGCTTTGAGCTGAAGGATGGAGAATGTGTAGGTAAGACAAGAGTTGTTCAGCTGCTGCCGGTGCCGGTACCGAAGCAGGAGGGAAAGGGCCTGCCGAGCCTTCCCTCGGTGCTGCTCTGTGACAGCAGGCTTGTGACTGAAGAGAAGCTGACCCTCAGGGAGGTCTTTGTCTTCCCAGGCCCCATCTCTGCATGCAATCAGAGAAATGGCCTTGAGGATCAAGGCCAACCTTAACCTTAAGTAAGTGCTTTCTGCCTCCCTTGGTTCAGGTTCATTTCTTTGGTAGGAAAGTAAGTTCACTCTCCCTCAGATGAGAGTGCTAGAAAGACTTGCTCCCTTAAGGAGCAGCTTACTCCTCTTGATCTCACCTAACTAAAGTAGATGCATGTGTGCTGTGCTGCAGGTATCCTTTAAGCCTCAAAATGTTTTCATCATCTTGGTCTGTTGCAGAAGCAGACATTTCTGAGCTCTAAGAGTAGCTCCATCTGGAGCAGCTCAACTGATCTGTAATGCATGATCTCCAAAGTGGCAGCAGAGGACCTCAGTCTTCAGCAGTGTCTGCTTTACCTTGGAGGAAAACCTGCAGCAAGATCCTACTGAGAGCTGTCTAAGAAGGGACAGTTTCTGTCTCCCCAGCTGTAGGTGGTAGCCAGTGTGGATTCAGAGCCAAGTGGAGAATTGCCAAGTGCTTAGAAACTGTCTTCTGCCCCTGACATCCTTTCCAGGGAGCTAAGGGAGCCCATGCTGTGCCTGTCTGTTGCTGTCACCAGGTGTGGCCATCCTGGCCCGCATTAAAATAGTGTGGCCAGCAGGAGCAGGGAGGTCATTCTGCCCCTGTACTCAGCACTGCTTAGGCCACACCTTGAGTACTGTGTCCAGTTCTGGGCCCCTCAGTTTAAGAAGGACATTGAGAGATTTGAAGGTGTCCAGAGAAGGGCAACACAGCTGGGGAAGGGTCTGGAGCACAGCCCTGTGAGGAGAGGCTGAGGGAGCTGGGGTTGCTTAGCCTGGACAAGAGGAGGCTCAGGGGAGACCTCATTGCCCTCTCCAACTCCCTGCAGGGAGGTTGTAACCAGGTGGGGGTTGGTCTCTTCTCCCAGGCAGCCAGCACCAGAACAAGAGGACACAGTCTCAAGCTGTGCCTGGGGAGGTTAGGCTGGAGGTGAGGAGAAAGTTCTTCCCAGAAGGAGTAATTTGCCCTTGGGATGTGCTGCCCAGGGAGGTGGTGGAGTCCCCATCCCTGGAGGTGTTCAAGAGGGGATTGGATGTGGCACTTGGAGCCATGGTTTTGTTGTCATGAGGTGTTGGGTGACAGGTTGGACTTGATGATCTTTGAGGTCTTTTCCAACCTTATTGATTCTGTGATGATTCTAACCCAGCACTGCCAGGTCTCCACTAAACCATGGCCCTCAGCACCACACCTCCATAGCTTTCAAACCCCTCCAGGGATGGGGACTCCACCACTGCCCTGGGCAGCCTGGGCCAGGCCTTGACAACCCTTTTGGGGTAGAAATTGTTCCTCATGTCCAACCTAAACCTCCCCTGGTGCAATTTGAGGCCATTTCCTCTCGTCCTTTCACTTGATCCTTGGGAGAAGAGACCAAGCCCTACCTGGCTCTTCCAGTCTCTCCTTTGAAATCGTTTCCAGTGATGGCTGTAGCTTGGAAAGTGGGTGAAACCTTCTGAGTTAGGGTTTGCCTTGTCTTGAAGCTGTGAGGGAGATCTCACTGATGGGGGACTTCCTGTCACACTCCTCTGCCTCATCAGCTCTGAAGGGGCTGATGGACACGGGATCACAGCCTGAACAGACCTAGCTCTGACTGGGTCTGGTCCTTCCTGTGTTTGGGAGCTCTCTCTGCATTTATTTACACTTGAAGGAGCCATGGGGTTGAGAAGTTCTTCTTTATCTTCCCCTTCTTGGTGCATAGAGAGGTCTAATGGAGGAGCTGACCTTGGGAGTCTCAGCACAGCAGAAGCTGCTCTGCAGCACAGGGGTGTCCATGAAACACAGGTCCTGCCTTCCAGAGCAGGAGGGAGAGGTGCCCGAGAGGACTGAGCTCTGAACACAGAAGGTTATGAAGCAGAAGTGGTCAGAAAGCTCACTTTATGGCCAGCTGTCACACATCATAAAGGTTGGAAAAGCCCTTTAAGATCATCCAGTCCAACCTTCTACCCAACACCTCCATGACCGCTGGACCAGGCGGTGGAGTCACCATCCCTGGAGGTGTTTAAGAGGGGACTGGATGTGGCACTTGGAGCCATGGCTTAGTTGGCAGGAGGTGTTGGGTGACAGGTTGACCTTGATGATCTCTGGGGTCTTTTTCAACCTGGTTGATTCTGTGATTCAGTGTACCTCAGTGTACCTCAGCCCTAGGTCTGATTTGGCTCCTCAGGGTTTTAAGCCTGCAGATGTCTCAGTACTTGTGGTTTACCAGAGATGCTCTGGGGGGCCTGAATCACATTTGCTGCAGGACCTGACAAATTCCAAAGCCTTTGCAGAAGTGGGTGTCCCAGAGCAAGCACACCTCAGGCTCAGGTCTCCCGTGGGCAATGCCCATTTTAAATCACACTTCCCAGCCCCCTTTCTGAGAGGTGACTGAAGGTGGCAGCTGAGCAGTCACCTCGGGGTGTTCTGATCTGCTTTGCAGATGTTGATGAATGCCAGAGAGGAACTCACAGCTGCAAAGTGAACTTCCTCTGTCAGAACACAGAAGGATCCTTCTACTGTGAGTCGAAGCAGCGCTGCATGGATGGATTTTTGCAGGACCCCGAGGGAAACTGTGTAGGTAGGTGCCCAGCAGTGCGTCTGTGAGGTGCGGCAGCGCTCGCCAGCTCCCCTGGCTGGCTCCCCTGGCAGCCTCTCCGGGGCTGTGTATTGTCCACAGGGAGCTGTCCTCAGATCCTGCTGTGAATTTAACTTCAGCAGTGCTGTCCCTGCAGACTGAATTTGAAAGGGGAGCCGCAGCAGACCCTTCCTCAGCCTTGCCTTTGCAGCACAGCAAACTGAATTGGAGGAGAGGAATCAACAGCTGGAAGCAAATAGGCAGAAAGAGCTGCTCTCACCACTCCCAATTCCTTTTCTCCCCCAGATATTAATGAATGCACGTCTCTGCCTGAGCCATGCAAGCCAGGATTCAACTGCATCAATACAGTGGGGTCCTACACCTGCCAAAGGAACATGCTGACCTGCAGCAGAGGCTACCACTCCAACGAGGAGGGGACACGATGCGTCGGTAAGGCCAAGCTCCGGCTCTGCTCAGCTGCCCTCTCAGAGAGCAAATCCATTTCTGTTCTAAGCACAGGGCCTGAGCTACAAAATACAGAATTAACCAGGCTGGAATCATAGAATCAATAAGGTTGGAAAAGATCTCTAAGATCATCAAGTCCAACCTCCTGACAACTAAACCATGGCTCCAAGTGCCACATCCAGTCCCCTCTTGAACACCTCCAGGGATGGTGACTCCACCACCTCCCTGGGCAGCACATCCCAAGGGCCAATTACTCCTTCTGGGAAGAACTTTCTCCTCACCTCCAGCCTAAACCTCCCCTGGCACAGCTTGAGACTGTGTCCTCTTGTTCTGGTGCTGCTTGCCTGGGAGAAGAGACCAACCCCCACCTGGCTACAACCTCCCTTCAGGGAGTTGCAGAGAGCAAGAAGGTCTCCCCTGAGCCTCCTCTTCTCCAGGCTAAGCAACCCCAGCTCCCTCAGCCTCTCCTCACAGGGCTGTGCTCCAGACCCCTCCCCAGCTGTGTTGCCCTTCTCTGGACACCTTCAAGTCTCTCAATGTCCTTCTTAAACTGAGGAGCCCAGAACTGGACACAGGACTGCAGGTGTAGCCTAAGCAGTGCTGAGCACAGGGCAGAATGATCTCCCTTCTCCTGCTGGCCACACTATTCCTGATCCAGGCCAGCCTCCTGGCTGTGTCTGGGGAACATGGACTTTTCTGGCTACATCTGCTGGGCCCAGCAGCACAGTGATCTGCCTGCAGGCCAAGGTGCTGCACTCATGTTGGGGTTTAAAGTTTTTCCCAGAGCCCAGAAGCCCAGAATGGAACAGATTGAGGTTGCCTCCCCTCTTCCCTTTTTCCCAGTAGAGAAAGCAAATTAGGCAGGAGGAGAAGAGAGAGGTAAAATTATAAAATAACAGTCTGGAATTGATTGGCCCTTGGGATGTGCTGCCCAGGGAGGTGGTGGAGTCACCATCCCTGGAGGTGTTCAAGAAGGGCCTGGATGAGGCACTTGGTGCCATGGTTTAGTTGGTCAGATGGTGCTGGGTGAGAGGTTGGACTTGATGATCTCAAAGGCCTTTTCCAACTTGGTTAATTCTAAAAATTCCATTCCATTCCCTTCCATCCCATCCCATCCCATCCCATCCCATCCCATCCCATCCCATCCCATCCCATCCCCTGGTGTGTGTGAAGCTGACCCAGAGGAGCGCAGTGGGGGAAGCTGATACTCTTTGTTCTGTCCAGGGGACAACTCTAACAGCTCCTAGTGCTGCTTCATGCTAAATTCCTCTTCTTTTTAATCCTCACAACCATGGATTGTCAGCTCCCTGTCCTGAAGCTAACTGCTCTCCCTGGCCCTGCAGATGTGGACGAGTGTCAGACGGGTGTGCACCGCTGCGGCGAGGGGCAGCTCTGCCACAACCTGCCCGGGGCGTACCGCTGCGACTGCAAGACGGGCTTCCAGTACGACGCCTTCAGCAGGAGCTGCATTGGTATGTGAGGGGCAGAGGGAGACAAAATGAGTGCTTGCTTCAGCCTTGGCCACCCAGGCAGCAGCTGGCCCCCCAGAGTGTGCAGTGATCAGTTCTGCAGTGCAGGGCCTCCCAAAGCTACAGGGTCAGCTCCGACGGACCGGCTGTCAGCGCTCAGCCACAGCGCTGGGATCCGAGCCCAGGTGCCCCTGCTTTGGTTTAGCTGCAGGTTGTCACTCTGCAAAGTGCCTCCAGAGGTGATGCTTCTGCAGCTGCAGGAATTTGTCCTGCTGAGGATTCCAGAAGGTTCTTCCTGAGAGGCCCTGATGGCAGAGTTCTGTGTGGTGTCCCTGCTGCGCCCCAGGTCAGGCAGCATCAGACCTGAGCCGGCAGCGTTTGCTGCTCTGCAGATCAGCCCCTGGCACTTCTTGAAGTGTCCTCCTGCATGGTGTGGTGCTGTTGTCTCTGAGCTGGCTGCACACCTCTAATAAAGTGCATAGTTTTATATAGCTGATCATCTACTATCCTGGGTGGTGCTATCTTCCAGCACCACAAAGTTTGTTTGCACCTTCTGTCCAGCTGTGGGTATTACACTCCACAGGCAGAGACAGCTAACTGACTCAAGCACAGAGCTAACACTGCCAACACAGCAATTCAGATTGGAAATACAGCTGCTGTGGGTTTCCCACAGATGGGAGTCTGTGGCAGGTTAGCTGGGGACTCAACGACTTGCTCCTCTCCCTGGTATTGTCCCAGATGCTGTGGCTGTCATTTGAGCAGAGAGGGCTAGGAGCCTCTCCCCTCTCGTGCCCAGTTCATGGTCTGGAGCTTGCCCTTGGCTCAGACAGGGCTGGGAGCCTCTCCCCTCTCGTGCCCAGTTCATGGTCTGGAGCTTGCCCTTGGCTCAGAGAGGGCTGGGAGCCTCTCTCTTGTGTGCTCCCTTGCCAGGCTGTAGCCTCTTCTGGGATCCAATTCTCTTAGAGCTTTTCCCCTTCCTTCCTTGGTCCAGATACAAGGCCTGGGTGTAGTTGTTGCCTGTTGGGACAGGTTCTTCAGCTGCTAATTGAGCAGCATTTGGGTCTTGTCTCTTTTGTGGTAAGAACAAGGCCCAGATGTAGTCTGCTAGAGCAGGCCCTTCAGCTGCTACCCAGAATACAGGAGAATGCAAAATACAGAGTTAACCAGGTTGGAAAAGACCTCAGAGATCATCCAGTCCAACCTACCACCCAACACCATCTGATCAACTAAACCATGGCACCAAGTGCCTCATCCAAGCTCTTTAAACACTTCCAGTGTGTGCCCACCACCTCCCTGGGCAGCACATCCCAGTGGCCAATCTCTCTGGGAAGAACTTTCTCCTCACCTCCAGCCTAAACCTCCCCTGGCACAGCTTGCGACTGTGTCCTCTTGTTTGGTGTTGGGTGCCTGGGAGAAGAGACCAACCCCCACCTGGCTACAACCTCCCTGCAGGGAGTTGGAGAGAGCAAGAAGGTCTCCCCTGAGCCTCCTCTTCTCCAGGCTAAGCAACCCCAGCTCCCTCAGCCTCTCCTCACAGGGCTGTGCTCCAGACCCCTCCCCAGCTGTGTTGCCCTTCTCTGGACACCTTCCAGCATCTCAACATCTTTCCCAGCCTGAGGAGCCCAGAGCTGGACACAGGACTCAAGGTGTGGCCTCAGCAGTGCTGAGCACAGGGCACAAGGACTTCCCTGCTCCTGCTGGCCACACTCTTCCTGATGCAGGCCAGGATGCCCTTGGCCTTCTTGGCCCCCTGGGCACACTGCAGGCTCATGTTCAGCTGCTGTCCACCAGCACCCCCAGGTCCCTTTCTCCCTGGCTGCTCTCAGCCACTCTGACCCCAGCCTGTAGCACTGCCTGGGGGTGCTGTGGCCAAAGTGTAGAACCTGGCACTTGGACTTGTCGAATGTCATCCTGTTGGGCTCTGCCCATCTGTCCAGCCTGGCAAGGTCCCTCTGGAGGTGCAAGTGTCCATGCTTGCACATTCAGGGGTGCTTATGTTAATCACATGTGCTGTACCTTTGCCTTGGCCATCTGGACCCCAGGAAGTGCCCGTGCTTGCACATTCCGGGGTGCTTAGGATGTTAATCACACGTGGTAGCTCTTCACCTGGAGCCCAGGAAGTGCCCAGCTCAGCACAGTGGCGGGTGCTAGGCCCACTGGCTGGGCTAGGGCGTGTGTGGGGGTGTGACCCTTCAGGCCAAGGCCTGCTTGTTGTGCTGCAGACATCAACGAGTGCTGGAACTACCCCGGGCGCCTGTGCCAGCAGAGCTGCGAGAACACCCCCGGCTCCTACCACTGCAGCTGCTCCTCCGGCTTCCGCCTGGCCTACGACGGGAAGCACTGTGAAGGTACCACACGCTCCAGCTCTCCCTCAGCCTGCTCTCCTCCAGGCCAGACACCCCCAGCTCCCTCACTGCTCCTCCTCAGCCCTGCTCTCCAGACCCTTCCCCGGCTTGGTTGCCCTTCTCCGGACCCGCTCCGGCTCCTCAGCATCCTTGTTGGGGTGAGGGTCACAAAACTGAGCCCAGCACTCAAGCTGTGGCCTCAGCAGTGGCCTGGTGACAGTAGAGGGGGAAGGTCGCTTCCCTGTTGCTGCTGGCCACACCATTGTTTCTTGGACACAGCCTGGCTCATCTTCAGCTGCTGTCACCCTGCACCACCAGGTCTTGCTCTGCTGGGCAGTTTCCTGCCTGCAGCATTCATGGGGTTGTTGTGACACAAGTGCAGCACCCAGCACATGGCCTTGTTGAGCCTCACCCCAGTGAACTCATCCCATCCACCCAGCCTGGCCAGGTGCCTTTGCAGAGCCTTCCTACCCTCCATCAGACCAACACTGCCCCCAGCTTGGTGCAAACTGGCTGAGGATCATTCAGTAATGACCCTGACTTCCCAAACAGATGACTTACAGAAAGCATCTCCACCTCTTTTGCCCAGTTGTGGCCAAAGGAGAGTGGCTGTGTGCGAATATGTGAGAGGAGGAAACTGCCATTCTTCCCCCAGCATTGGTATCTGTAAAGCCTGATGAGATGGCACAAAGCATGGCAGTTCCTGATGGTGCTGTGGCTCAGCTTTGCACCACTGACATGCAGAAGAGTCATAGAATCATAGAATCAATAAAG
Source organism: Dryobates pubescens (assembly GCF_014839835.1). Taxonomy (NCBI): domain Eukaryota; kingdom Metazoa; phylum Chordata; class Aves; order Piciformes; family Picidae; genus Dryobates; species Dryobates pubescens. The sequence continues at coordinate 17,496,552 of NC_071612.1, read as the reverse complement.
CAGGTTGGAAAAGACCTCTGAGATCATCAAGTCCAACCTACCACCCAACACCTCATGACTAACTAAACCGTGGTTCCAAGTGCCACATCCAAGCCCCTCTTGAACACCTCCAGGGATGGGGACTCCACCACCTCCCTGGGCAGCACATCCCAATGGCCAATTAGTCCTTCTGGGAAGAACTTTCTCCTCTCCTCCAACCTAAAGCTCCCCTGGCACAGCTTGAGACTGTGTCCTCTTGTTCTGCTGCTGGGTGCCTGGGAGAAGAGACCAACCCCCACCTGGCTAAAACCTCCCTCCAGGGAGTTGGAGAGAGCAAGAAGGTCTCCCCTGAGCCTCCTCTTCTCCAGGCTAAGCAACCCCAGCTCCCTCAGCCTCTCCTCACAGGGCTGTGCTCCAGACCCCTCCCCAGCTTTGTTGCCCTTCTCTGGACACCTTCCAGCAGCTCAACATCTTTCCTAAGCTGAGGAGCCCAGAACTGGACACAGGACTCAGGGTGTGCTGCCCACAGGGCACAATGACTTCCCTGCTCCTGCTGGCCACACTGTTCCTGATGCAGGCCAGGAAGTTGCAGTGTGAGCTTGGGGGCTTTACAAACTGAGCTGAGGTGAGCTAGCAATGCAGCAAGCCAACGATTTAGGTGGGCTCCAGTTTGCAGATCTCAGCCAAACTCTCCAGGTGTCAGATGAGAGCCAAGCACTTCCTGCTCTTCCTTCCTTTCCTTCACTCACCTTTTCCTTCCCTTCAGGTGAGAGAAAAGGAGAACACAACTAAGCCCAGTGTTGCTAAGGATGAAACTTGTTACTGTCAGAATGTGCAATAACCCTGATTTTGCATTGCAGAGATTTCAGCCCTCCAAGCTTCCTGGCAGGCACTGCTGACATCTAAGGTCTGAACCCTGCCGCTGCACCTGTCTGTGTTTGCACTGACGATCTGCCTGGGGAGCAGACACCTCTTCCTGGGTCCCATTAGCCCATCCTCATTCCCTCTGACCAGAAGGGCCTGGTAGCTGCTCTCAGAGGCAGGGAGTGCTGGGAGGTGCTGCTCTGAAGCTCTGTGGTGATGCCTGGGGCTTTGTTTTTGGCTGCAGATGTGAACGAGTGCGACGCCAGTCCCTGCAGCCAGGAGTGTGCCAATGTTTATGGGTCCTACCAGTGCTACTGCAGGCAAGGCTTCCAGCTAGCAGAGGATGGGCACTCCTGTAAAGGTGAGGCTGCTGCTCAGGGGTCACTTCAGGGGTGTCCTCCAGCAGTCAGGGCTGCCTGGCTCTCAGCAGCACCCAATGCTGCGGGTGATGCCTGGGGATGATTGGGAGCTACATCCTGCTGCAAAAGTTCCAGAAGCTACATCCAGCTGTTGGCCAAAGCCTCCTGCCTGGGGTGGAACACACCTGTGTGACCAGAGAACTGGTGAGGTGGTTGTGTCACTGGCACTAGAGCTGATAACATTAGCAGAGATGTTTCCTTGCATTGCATCAATGGAAGCCTCCCCTCAGCAGGGGCACGCTTCTGCTCACAGTGGGTGAGTGAGAGTGGAACGGAAGGGGTTTACCTCTGTTCTTGATGTTCCCAACACTGACGTGTTGAGGGTCTCTCTTTAAGAAGTGCTGAACAAACCCACATGCTTCCCAGCACAAGGAAGCCCCCAGAGCAACCCTAGGAGAGCTGCAGAGGTAGCAGGGCTCTCCAAACTCAGGTGTGCCACGAAGTTGTACTTTGCCATGAGTCCGTCCTGCCCGCAGCCAGCATCTCTGGGAGCAGCCTTGTGTTCAGCACTTCAGAAGAGCCATCAGCAGCCTGGAGCAGCGCCAAACTGCCGTGGCTGCAGCCTTCTCTGAGAGCCTAAGTGCCTCAGCTGAGAGCTGCAGCCTCCCTTCTCAGCTAGCTGCTGTGTGTTCTTCCCCCAGACATCGACGAGTGCACCCAGAGTGCAGGCATCCTTTGCACCTTCCGCTGCCTCAACGTTCCTGGCAGCTACCAGTGTGCCTGTCCTGAGCAGGGCTACACCATGGCAGCGAATGGAAGAACCTGTCGAGGTAAGGGGGAGCTGAGGAGCTGCAGCCAGCCTCTTGTGGAGCTCCAGTCCTTGGAGTGAGCTAAGCCAGGATGGTTGTTCCATCAAGGCTCCCTTAGTCACTGCTGAAAAGCCAAGACATGACAGAGCTGCCTATTGGTGCTCTCTGCACTGTCAGCTCTATCCCATGGTGGAACAGCTGCTGGGGCAGCTCAGCCATCAGTGTGAGCTGATGATCTCCATGGAGCCCCCCTCACGGCTGGCACTGGGGCACTGGGTCCCCAGCAGGAGCTGTGTGTGCGCCTGGGCACGGCGGTGAGGGATCTGTTCTCTGAGAGGTGCCAGAGGTGGACATCCAGGGAATCAGGAGTTGCAGCTTCCTGCCCCAGAAAACTGGCAGAGTGAATCTGGGAGCTGTGATGGACACCCAGAAGGCTGCCACCTGAGCTGAAATGTGTTGGTGTTAGCAAATGTCAGTGTAAATGCCAGGGGTCCTTCACACACACACCCCCCCTCCTCTCCAGAAGCATACAAAGGTCTCTGGGTGTCTGGTGGCTTTCATCAGGTGCACAGCTGCTTGCTTTTGAGGTGAAATCCTGCCCCCATGTCCAGAGGAGGCACTGACTGGTGATGATTGAAGATCTGCTTGCCTTTCTTACTCCTTGTGCAGCCCTGCACACTGGCAGCACAGAAGGCCAAGGGCAGCCTGGGCTGCATCCAAAGCAATGTGGCCAGAGATAGAGAGGATCCTGCCCTTCTGCTCTGGGGACACCTCACCTGCAGTGCTGTGCCCAGCTATGGGGCCCCCAGCACAGGAAGGACCTGGGCCGGATGGAGAGGGTCCAGAGGAGGCCACTAAGATGCTCAGAGGGCTGCAGAACCTCCCTGTGGGGACAGGCTGGGATAGTTGGGGCTGTTCAGCCTGGAGAAGAGAAGGCTCCAGGGAGACCCTGGAGCTGCATTTCAGGATTTGTTTTTGAGCTCAGCAAGTTGGTAGTGACAGGTTTGGGCAGGATTATATAGAATCATAGAACAGTTTTGGTTGGAGGAGATCTTTAAGCTCATCCACTCCAACCATTCTCCAGCACTACCAAGGCTGGGCCTAAACTATGGTCCTCAGCACCACAGCTCTGCCTCTTGGAAACACCTCCAGGGATGGGGATTCAACCACCTCCCTGGGCAGCCTGTGCCAGTGTGTTGAGATCCCTCTGAAAACAAAGAGAAACGGTGTGAAGTCACAGAGTCACAGAATGGTAGGGCTTGGAAGGGACCTCTGGGGATCATCAACCTCCCCTGCCAGAGCAGGGTCACCCAGGGCAGGTCACACAGGAACACATCCAGGTGAATCTTGAAAGTCTCCAGAGCAGGAGACTCCACAACCTGCCCCAGGCCTCCAGCACCCTCACACCAAAGAAGTTTCTCCTCCTGTTGAGGTGGAACCTCCTGGGTCCCAGCTGGTACCTATTGTTCCTTGTCCTGTCACTGGGCACCACCAAACGGAGCCTGGCCCCTTCGTCCTGACCCCCACCCCTCAGCTATTGATAGACATTGATGAGGCTCCCCCTCAGCCTTCTCCTCTCCAGACTGAACAGCCCCAGGTCTCACAGGAGAGCTGTTCCAGCCCCCCACTCACCACTGCACTCAAGCCTTTGCTCTCCTCCTAAGCTCTGTGTCCAGCTGCTCATCCCCTGGCAGGTTCTTAGGAGACACTGGAGGTACATTCTGTGTAGCTTCCTTCCTGCAGACGAGCTGTAGCTCATGTACCAGGGGCCTAACATCTGGATGTGTTTGGAGAGGCTGCTGGAGGTGTTCTGCAGCCCAGCCAGGCTGGTGCAGGCAGAGCTTTCATCACTGCCACTGCAATATGGAAGAAATTTTCTTTCACCTAGGGGCACTGCTGGGAACCAGCAAGAGATTTCATTTGCTTTGATTCCCTCCTGCTTCCCCTTGGATGCTTTCCTTTGCCAGGCTTTTAAGCCAGCGTCTGAGCTCAGCTCTGCTCCCAGGGGAGCACAGGGAGCTGGGAGGGGTTGGAGGTTTCCTCTCAGTGACAGCTGGCAGAGCCCTGCACAGCCCCCACACTTTGTCTGCTAGCATTTATGTCACTTGAGAGCCTCCCTGCCTTGTCTAGACGCCGGGGAGCACCCAGTGGGACTGGGAGACCTTTGCCAGGGCTTCCTGCTCAGGCTGGAGCCTTGCTGTTGCAGCTGGTTCTCAGCATTCTGAGGCCCATGGCTTGGGTATGTGCATATGGATTGTTTTGGTAACCATGTTTATGCTCTAGGCCATGAAGTGCCTTTGAGCTTTACATGATTTGTTTGGGGGTGGTTAGGGTTTGGGGTTTTTTTTCTGTCTTCTCCTTAGAGGGAGGGATTTAGAGTTCAGATTTCAAAGCTGTGGCCTTGTTCTCAGGAGTTGTTCTTCAGTTCCTGTGTTTCCTAAGTCTGGTGGAGCTTACATCTCTCACATCCTGCAGCTGGCCAGCAGTGGTTGCTCTGTGTTGTAGCTGCCCCCTGCTTGGATCCACACCCTCATGCACAGCTGAACTCTTCTCCTGAGCCAGCCCAGCTTTCTCAAGCCTCAGAAAGGCAGGGAGGAGTCCTCTTGGCTGCCAGTGCAGGCTGGTTACAGATCACAGAATCACACCATGTTAGAGGTTGGAGGGGACCTTGAAAGCTCATCCAGTCCAACCCCCCTGCCAGAGCAGGAGCACCTAGAGCAGGTCACACAAGAACTCATCCAGGTGGGTACTGAATGTCTCCAGAAAAGGAGGCCACAACCTCTCTGGGCAGCCTGCTCCAGGGCTCTGTCACCCTCCCAGGGAAGTAGTTTTTCTGTATGTTCACATGGACCCTCCTCTGCCCCAGCTTGCCCCCAGTGCCCCTTGTCCTGCCCTTGGACATTCCTGAGCAGAGCCTGGCTCCATCCTCCCCACACTGCCCTGCACATCTTTATCACCAGGACTGAGGTCACCCCTCATGCTGACGGGATTTGTGTGTGCCTGAGGGAGAGCTTTGGGCACACCAGGCTGGGAGTGGTTAAGGTGCAGGCAGACTGAGGCTGTCCCTCCACTCCACAGGCTGTGTGTGCTCTGGCTGGGGAAGGGCCCTCTGCAGGCTGGGAGAGGGTTGGTTTGCTTGGCATACAGGGGCACTCCACAGTTTTGTCCATGAAGAAGGAGCCACTGTGACCACAAGAGACTGAGAGCAGTGGCCACCTTCCAGCAGGGGCTGTCCCCTGTGCTCAAGTGCCTGCAGTGCCTGCACCATGCACATCCCTTCCACATGCTCTGCTGTTTGACACCGGCCAGAAACTTCCCCAGCTCAGCATCTGAGCACCAGGCTTGGTTGGAAACACCTCACATGGTGCAGGCCAGCTGTAAGCATGGAGCTGTGATTCAAGGGAGTGCCACTGACCCATGAAGCTGTAAAGCTTGAACCATCACTTGCAGGAGACAATTAAAAACCCCTCTTCAATCAGCACAGCTGTGGAGAGTTGCTGCAGGGATGCCCAGGCAGGGTCTGAGAAGTTCAGGATTCCACTGCCTTCGACTGCAGCTGTCCAGTGACTTTGTTCTGATTCCTGTCAGCCTGGTTGATGAGATTTTAGTTTCCAGTGTCACTGGCAGCTCTTCTCTGACAGCTCAGGAGCAGGGGAGACTGGCAGCACAGGCCACTGTTCAGCTTTGGCTGCAACCAAACATGCTTCAGTTTGAATCTATTGCTGTGGGAAGTGGAGGATCCTTTGGGGTGGTTTTTTTTCCTCCTCATGTTTACTGTAGAATCAGAGATTCATAGAATGGGTTGGGTTGGAAGGAACCTCAAAGATCATCCAGTGCCAACCCCCTGCCATGGGCAGGGACACCTCCCACCAGCCTGGCCTTGAACACCTCCAGGCAGGAGGCAGCCACGGCCTCCCTGGGCAAAACCTGTGCCAGAGTCTCCCCACCCTCACTGGAGAGAATTTCTTCCTCATCTCCAGTCTCAATCTCCCCTCTCCCAGCTCACAGCCATTGTCCCTCTACAAGCCCTTGTCAAAAGTCCCTCCCCAGCTCCCCTGGAGCCCCTTCAGGTACTGGAAGGCTGCTCTGAGGTCTCCCTTGAGCCTTCTCCTCTCTAGGCTGAACAGCCCCAACTCTCTCAATGTATCCCCATATGGGAGGTGCTCATTGCCCTCCTCTGGGCCCTCTCCAACAGTTCTCCAGTCTCAATCTTCCCTCTCCCAGCTCAAAGCCATTGTCCCTCATCCTGTCAGTCCAAGCCCTTGTCCAAAGTCTCTCCCCAGCTTTCTTGTATACCCCTCCAGGCACTGGACTGCTCCTGTAAGGTCTTATTCTTCCCTGGAGGCTCAGCCTTGTGTTTCACTGGCTGTGTCTGGAGTGGGGACACCTGGGTCCACAGCAATGTGCCCACCTCTGCCAAGCACAGGTGAAGAAACAAAGCTCCCCTGCAGCAAAGGCCAGCCCTGGCCTCATGCTGGGCGCTGCAAGTGACCACACTGCCAAGCATGGGCAGGACCATCCAGCAGCATGGAGAGCATCACCAGCTGCTTGCAGGGCAGAGTGGGCTCCTGGCTCATTGCAGGCGCTGCCCAGTGATGCTGTCATTGCTTGTTGCCTGCTGACCTCCAGGGAGGAAATCTTGATCCACAGAAAGCAGGAGCTGGAGTGCCCTGCATCTGCCCCAGCCCTCCAAGTGCCAGCAAGTGTCTGTGTGCAGAGCACAACTTGGCAGTGCCACAGTACATTAGGGGCTGGAAGGGGCCTCAAAAGCTCATTCAGTCCAACCCCCCTGCCAGAGCAGAGTCACCCAGAGCAGATCACACAGAAACACATCCAGGTGGGGTTTGAAACTCTCCAGAGCAGGAGACTCTACAACCTCTCTGAGCAGCCTGTGCCAGGGCTCTGTCACCCTCACTCTAAAGAAGTTTCTCCTTATGCTGAGGTGAATCCTTTTATGTTCAAGCTTGCACCTGTTGTTCCTTGGCTTATTGCTGTGCACCACCCAAAAGAGCTTGGCCCCCTCCACTTGACACCCACCCCTCAGATATTGATAGACATTGATCAGATCCCCTCTCAGCCTTCTCAAGACACCTCACCTGAACATGCCTTCCACAGCCCAGGTGTGTCCCCAGGGTTCTCACAGTCCTGCTCCACAGGCCCCGCAGGGCTGACACCAGCTGAGTGGTGGCAACCAGAGCCCTCGGCTTGCCACCCAGACCCCAGGCTCCTCTTGCTCCTCAGGCACACAGAGGCTCAGCACAGCCTGTAAATGGTGACTGCTGCTTCTTCCTGACCTCAGCATCTCTTCTTCCTTCTGTGTGTCCATGTTAGATGTTGATGAGTGTGCCCTGGGAAGCCACAACTGCTCAGCTGCAGAGACCTGCTACAACATCCAGGGCAGCTTCCGCTGCCTGTCCTTCGAGTGCCCCTCCAACTACAGGAAGGTCTCTGACATGTGAGTATCTCCAGCACACAGCATCCCAGCATGGTGGGGGTGGAAGGGACCTGTGGGGATCAGCCAGTCCAGGTCCCCTGCTAAACCAGGGGCACCCACAGCAGCTTGCCCACGATCACAATGGCCAGGGGGGGTTGGAAGCTCTCTAGAGAAGGAGCTCCACAGCCTCTCTGGGCAGCTCCAGGAGCCTCACATCAAAAAGATTTCTCGTCCTGGCAGTTTGGTGGTGCTTTGGTTTGTGGTCAGGTCTCAGTGCTCAGAGCTCCAGGAGATGCTCTGGGACCTGCAGGTGGCCTTGGCTGCAGCTCTACCAGGGCTCTGTTTAGGATTCAGCTGCAGAAAGCCAAGCTGGCCTGTGCTGCTTCTGTCACTGCCCTGGCTGCAGGCTGCTCAAGGCTCCACTTTCTCAGGGGCTTGGGGGCTGCCTGGTGCACATTCAGGTTGCAGTTTCTCAGACAGAGCTGAAGTGTTGAAGGGGCAGAGGATAATGGTCTTGCCAGGCTACAGGATACACACCTCCCCACCCATGGCTGCTGATGCTTTGGGAGGGCATCTTGAGCTGCTTATGACTTCAAACACACTCGTGCTGCCTGGTAGGGCTGAGCAGCTTTGTAAGCTGAGGAGCTGGCTTCCCATTCCCATGGCTTAGCTGCCTCAAAGTGCTTCTGTGCCTCATTCCTGGGGCACTGTCCTGGGCTTGTGCTGCTGGTGATGAACCACAGAGCCCTTTCCCAGGCCCTGTGCTGCTAGCAGCATGATTCTGGATCTGGCCTTGCTGTGGAGCTTCCCAATGCAGCTCTCCAGGTCCCTGATCATAGAATCACAGAATCATAGAACCATAGACTCATAGAACCATAGTACCATAGAATCATAGAACCATAGAGTCATAGGATTGTAGAACCATAGAACAATAGAATCATAGAACCATAGAGGCATAGAATCACAGACTTATAGAACCACAGAACAACAGACTCATAGAACCATAGAACCACAGAATCATAGAATCATAAAGACATAGAACTATAGAACCATAGAATCATAGAACCACAGAACCACAGAATCATAGAATCATAAAGACATAGAACCATAGAACCACAGAACCATGGAACCACAGAACCATAGAACCACAGAATCATAGAACCATAAAGACATAGAATCATAGAACCACAGAACCATGGAACCACAGAACCATAGAACCACAGAATCATAGAACCATAAAGACATAGAATCATAGAACCACAGAAACATAGAGCCATAGAATCATAGAACCACAGAATCATAGACCATAGAATCATAGAACCATAGAGTCATAGAACCACAGAATCATAGAATCATAGAACCATAGAGTCATAGGACCACAGAATCATAGAACCATAGAATCATAGAACCACAGAATCATAGAACCATAGTCATAGAACCACAGAATCATAGAATCATAGAACCACAGAATCATAGAATCATAGAACCATAGAATCATAGAACCATAGAGTCATAGAACCACAGAATCATAGAACCATAGAATCATAGAACCATAGAGTCATAGAACCATAGAGTCATAGAACCACAGAATCATAGAACCATAGAATCATAGAACCATAGAATCATAGAACCACAGAGTCATAGAACCACAGAATCATAGACCATAGAATCATAGAACCATAGAGTCATAGAACCACAGAATCATAGAATCATAGAACCATAGAGTCATAGGACCACAGAATCATAGAACCATAGAATCATAGAACCACAGAATCATAGAACCATAGTCATAGAACCACAGAATCATAGAATCATAGAACCACAGAATCATAGAATCATAGAACCATAGAATCATAGAACCATAGAGTCATAGAACCACAGAATCATAGAACCATAGAATCATAGAACCATAGAGTCATAGAACCATAGAGTCATAGAACCACAGAATCATAGAACCATAGAATCATAGAACCATAGAATCATAGAACCACAGAGTCATAGAACCACAGAATCATAGAACCATAGAATCATAGAACCATAGAGTCATAGAACCACAGAATCATTGAACCACAGAATCATCAAATCATGGAACCACAGAATCTTAGAACCATAGAGTCATAGAACCATAGAGTCATAGAACCACAGAAACCTAGAACCACAGAATCATAGAACCACAGAATCTTAGAACCACGGAGTCACAGAACCATAGAACCACAGAACCATAGAACAGTAGAATCAGAATCCTAGAGTAACAGAACCAGAGAATCACAGAACCATAGAAGGGACCTCCAAAGCTCACCCAGTCCAAGCCCCCTGCACTCAGCAGGGACATCCCCAGCTAGATCGGGTTGCCCTGCGCCCTGTCCAGCCTCACCCGGAATATCTCCAGGGGAGGGTCCACAACCACCTCCCCGGGCGGCCCGCTGCGCGTCGTGCCGTGCAAAGCCTTTGCAGCGGCAGGCGGGGCGGCGGGCGGCCGGGTCCGGCGCGGCCTGGGCTGAGCTGCCGCTGCCCTGCCCCGCCGTGTCGCGCTGCAGGCGCTGCGAGCGGATCGGCTGCTTCAGCTACCTGGACTGCCAGAACACGCCGGTGCGCATCACCTACTACCAGCTCAACTTCCAGACCAACATCGCGGTGCCGGCGCACATCTTCCGCATCGGGCCCTCGCCCGCCTACGCCGGCGACAGCATCGTCCTCACCATCACCCAGGGCAACGAGGAGAGCTACTTCAGCACCCGCAGGCTCAACTCCTACACCGGCATCGTCTACCTGCAGCGCCAAGTCAAGGAGCCCAAGGACTTCCTGCTGGACGTGGAGATGAAACTGTGGCGCCAGGGCACCTACACCACCTTCCTGGCCAAGATCTACATCTTCATCACAGCTCATGCCTACTGAAGCCTGCCCTCAGCCTGGGCTCTCTCGGTGCTACGCTTCCCTCGCTGTCCTACCAAAGCTTAAGCCTCTCGAACTGGCATCTAAATGTAGCTCTAAGCCTCGATGTTATTTTTCTATCACTGCTTTAAACCTTTTTTGGTTTGGGGTTTATTTTGGTTGGGTTGGGTTGGCTTTGCTTTGTTTTGCTGCGCTTTGCTTTGTTTTGTTTTGCTTTGTTTGGTTTTGTTTTGGTTTTATTGGTTGTGTAAATGTTAAGTTAATTGTGACCTGCTCTGGGTTGGGTTTTTGTTCTCTGGAGGCAGAGCACCGTGAGACTGAGGAAGGGCCCAAAAGGCAGCGCCTGCCTTGTGGAGGATGCTGGCACCTGTGCTTAGAAATGGGTTTGAGGTTCAGCCACAGCTGCAGGGCGTTGCAGGAGAGGGGAAGGGGATCCCCGTGGCAGCAGTGGGCTGCCAAGATCCTGCAGCACTCTCTCCTTCTGACACGAGCCGATGGCCTGGCCTAGCCCCTAACTTCTCTGAGGCCTCTCCACGTTGTGATGCTGTGTGGCAGGGGAGCTCGCCTCATGTTACCACTTTATTTCCCTCCTTCCAGTTTTCATGATATGTTGCCTAAAAATATGTACAAATAAAGGACAAGTCCACCAGTGGAAAAGCCTGTGGCCGAGTCGTGCTTGGGAGGGACTGCTCGCCGGCTGACCTTGGTCTGCCCGACCAAGAGCCAGAGGTCGCAGGGCGTTAGGGGGTGGCAGGTGTGGTAGGTTGGAAGGCTGATGCTCCCCACCACGGGCAAAAATGAGACTCGGACAAAGGGACTGCAAAAGGGGTGGAAAGGTTAAATGGAAAAGCAGTGAACATTTTACAGAGCGCCACCAGCACAGTGACAGAAGAGAGAGCCAAAAGCATACCCAGAAGCATCCCACCCCCACCTGAGGGTACACCCAAAACCCCCAGGGCTCTTTCTCCCCACCCCGGCCTTGGGCCTAGCCAGGCCCAAGAGGCTGCAGGGTGGCTCACCCCATTGCCAGGTAATGGTGAGGGAAGAAAGAGAGAGTGCAGGGCCCCTCGCTGATGTCTTATAAGGGAGCAGGGCATTATGGGATGAAATTAGCCTGGAGAAGAGGAGGCTCAGGGGTGACCTCATTGCCCTCTACAACTACCTGAAAGGTGGTTGTAGCCAGGTGGGGGTTGGTCTCTTCTCCCAGGCAACCAGCACCAGAACAAGGGGACACAGTCTCAAGCTGTGCCAGGGGAGGTTTAGCCTGGAGGTGAGGAGAAAGTTCTTCACCGAGCGAGTCGTTCGTCATTGGGATGTGCTGCCCAGGCAGGTGGTGGAGTCACCATCCCTGGAGGTGTTCAAGAGGGGATTGGATGTGGCACTTGGTGCCATGGTCTAGTCATGAGGTCTGTGGTGACAGGTTGGACTCGATGATCCTCGAGGTCTCTTCCAACCTTAGCTATACTGTGATACTGTGATCTTCCAGTCCAACCCCCTGCCAGAGCAGGACCATAGAATCCTGTGGTAGTGTGAAGGTTGGATCCTCCCACCACATCTAAAGCACAGCTAACAGTCAGAGGAGCCAGTGAAAAGCTGTAATTTACCAGCAGAGTGAAATGCAATGAATAGATGCAAAATCTCCAGTGTTCACAGTATACACAAAAGCATACTGGAAAGAACAGAACAAGGGAACCACCCTCTTGAGGGGGTTTCACCTTGGGTTCCCCCCCAAAACCCCTCTCCCTCCCCCCCCCCCCCTTTCTTGTCCAAGCTAATTGGATGAAAAAAGGAGAAAAGAAAGAGAAGGCTATTAAGGGAAAGCCATTAGTTCAAAGAAGTTGTTAAAGAAGTTAGTTGTCTTATCTCATCAGTTTCAGTCCAAGCTCAGTTGCATGCAGGCTGGCCAGGAAGAGAAAGAAAGACAGAATTGACTGAGAGAAAGGAATGTGAGGGATATATTGCTATGGTAGTCTCACATTTAACCAATGACATTTGTTCAGACTTACCTTCCTTTTGTTTTCCTTTCTACACCAAAACATTCAGCTAGAGAACTCTGCAGCCATCTTTCTTAAAGGCACGGCCTAAAACTCTCACAAATCCAGCACAGGTCACACAGGAACACAGCCAGACAGGGCTGCAAAGGCTCCACAGAAGGAGACTCCACAACCTCTCTGGGCAGCCTGCTCCAGGCCTCTGGGACCCTCACAGTCAGGAAGTTTTTCCTCACGTTGAGGTGGAACCTCCTGTGCTGCAGTTTCCATCCCTTGCCCCTTGTCCTATCCCAGGGCACAGTGAGCAGAGGCTGTCCCTGTCCCTTCCTTCCTGACCCCCAGCCCTCAGCTATTGATAGACATTGATCAGATCCCTCTCCAGACTGAACAGCCTCTGATGATGGCCTGTGAATGGTAGTCTGGATTATACTTTCTTACAACTAAAGCTGTTTTAAAGGAGAGAAGTGGGATGAAGCCATGCATGCTGGTGTGGTTTTCACTCTGAGGCACCAGCCAGAATGGCGAAAACAGTGCAGGATGAACCTGGCTGCCAGTGGTCTGCTCACCCCAGCCCTTGCAAAGGAAAAGAAAGGGAAAGACACTTAAGGCAGTGCTGTTCAGCTGTAGTTTACATCCATAAGGCCTTGAGAGTACCTCATGCTTTGGGGTCACAGCTCACATGGCCACTTCTAGTGGCTGTCTCTGCAGGTGCTGGGACTCCTCTGCAGAGTCACCCCACCTAGGTACCTGCAAGTACAGCTTAGATGTTTCAAACTAGAGCAGAGCAGATTTAGATGGGATGTGAGGAACAAGTTTTTCCCCATGAGGGTGGTGGAACACTGGCACAGGTTGCCCAGGGAGGTGGTTGAGGCTCCATGCCTGGAGATATTCAAGGTGAGGCTGGAGAGGGCTCTGGGCAACCTGATCTAGTTGGGGATGTCCCTGTTGACTGCAGGGGGGGTTGGACTGGATGAGCTCTGGAGGTCCCTTCCAGACCAGACCATGCTATTCTCTGATTCTGTAATTCTTCAAGAGGAAACATGGAAATAATTCATGATTGCTCCTGGGTTGAAGCTTGGCTTTGCCTCTGAGGAATCACAGAGTCACAGAATGTTAGGGGTTGGAAGGGATCATCCAGTCCAAGCCCTCTGCCAGAGCAGAGAAACCCAGAGCAAATCACACAGGAACACAGCCAGGCAGGTTCTGAATATCTCCAGAGAGGGAGGATCCACAACCCCCCTGGGCAGCCTGAATCACCTGCAGCTTTAAGTGAACCACAAGGGGAGTTGCTTCTCTTCCCCAGGACAAAGGCTTCTTCTTGTGTTCCCAAGTGACCCAGAGGAGGACACTGATGAGGTTGGTGACATGCAGAAAAGAGCACACCCAAAGTTCTGAGCTGGAGCTCCTCTGGTTCACAGAATCACAGAATGTCAGAGGCATCCCAGCAGGTTCTGAATATCTCCAGAGAGGGAGACTCCACAACCCCCCTGCCCAATGCCAGCACAAGGGGCAGTGGGGGAAGCTGAGGCAGAGGAAGTTCCATGGGAACAGGAGGAAGAATTATTTCCCTCTGAGGGTGACAGAGCCCTGGCACAGGCTGCCCAGGGGGGCTGTAGAGTCTCCCTCTCTGGAGATACTCAAACCCCACCTGGATGTGTTCCTGTGTGACCTGCTCTGGGTGACCCTGCTGTGGCAGGGGGTTGGACTGGATGATCTCTGGAGGTCCCTTCCAGCCTCTAACATTCTGTGACTCTGTGACCTGTGGTGGAAACCACACCATTCTGTGAGAATGTTGTCACACTATCATAGAATAGTAGGGAGCTGCCAAGATCATTGACTCGAGCCCCCTGCCAGAGCAGGATGACCCAGGGCAGGTCACCCAGGAATGCATCCAGGTGGGCCTTGAAAGCCTGCAGAGCAGGAGACTCCACAACCTCTCTGGGCAGCCAGCTCCAGGCCTCCAGCACCCTCACACCAAAGAAACTTCTCCTCTCATCTAGGGTTCCAGTCTGTATCCATTGTGCCTCACCCTGCCACTGGACACCTCTGAAAGGAGCCTGGCCCCTTCCTGAGAGCTACAAGCAAACATGATGCTGTGATTCTTGGCCTCCCTCCTTCCTCTCTGCAGCTCTGGCTGCTCTTCCCCATTCTTTTGCCTTTCCTTTTTATTTTTGCATTCATCTTTCCATTGCTCCCACACTTGCCAGCAGGAAGGGAAAGTCCCAGCAGGGACAATTAGGATTCTGGGGTAAAAATAGATTTTTGAGATTAAATCTTAAGTATCTTCCCCTTTCCCCCTCCCCTCCTCCCCACAATGTTCTCGGCATCAGAGACACTCGTGCTGGAGTGGCTAAGGAAAGCCAGACTTTAATTACACCCAGTGACAGTGATGTGAAACTGAAGCACAGACCCTTGAGCCTCTTGTCTGCTGAGGCACAGTTCTTCAGCTTGCTTGCTCTCCATAAACAGCAGCCAGGGGCCAGGACTGCTCTGGAGCCTTGCAGCCCTTTAGATAAGCTTCACTCTTCCAGGGCTCCTGCCTGAGAGAAGGCTCCAGGGAGGCCTTCTTGTGGCCTTGCAGGATCTGAAGGGGGCTCCAAAAAAGCTGGGGAGGGACTTTTGAGGGTGTCAGGGAGGGATAGGACTGGGGGGAATGGATCCAAGCTAGAGGAGGAGAGATTGAGATTAGACCTGAGGAAGAAGTTGTTGCCCATGAGGGTGGTGAGAGACTGGCACAGGCTGCCCAGGGAGGTGGTGGAAGCCTCATCCCTGGAGGTGTTTGCAGCCAGGCTGGATGTGGCTGTGAGCAACCTGCTGTAGTGTGAGGTGTCCCTGGCCATGGCAGGGGGGTTGGAGCTGGCTGAGCCTTGAGGCCCCTTCCAGCCCTGACAATCCTGTGACCGATGTCCCCTGACACATGCTGCTGGAGGAGCTGGCTGGCAGCAGCAGGACAGCTGAGTGTCACTCCTTGTCCTAAGGCTCCCCCATGGGCTCTTCTCCTTACTGCTGGCAGTGTGGGAGTCCTGGAACATCTCAGGTTGGAAGGAACCTGGAAGGATCGAGTAGAGCTCCCAAAGAATGGCTTCTCTTAGCTGTACCCCAGTGCTGAGCCTCTCCTGGCCCCTGCTTTGCAGGGAAGATGGTGACATTGACTTCCCAGGAGCTGAGGCTCCCATCAGGGTGGGGTTAAAGACTCTAACATCTGCTCTGGATTTTCCTTTTTTAGCTGGAGTTGGAGGGATGGGGGCTCCATTGTAGTGCCTGCATACTGTGAGGGGAGGAAGAAGCTTTGTAGAGCAGTGAGTCTTCTGTGGAGCAGCCAAGGATTGTGGTAAGTGCATAAATTCACAGCAGGGTGGTTGCATTGCTTGGGGCTGGGGCTGGGGTAGTGATGTGGGCTAGAAAAACTCTACTGGAGATGCTGGGCTTGATCTAACAGGCCAAGAGCAGCCCAGTGGGAAATGACCCTGGGTTTGGCCCAGGTAAGGAACTGGTCTCAGGTGAGATGCTCTGCACATGCCAGTGGCCCAGGGCTGGATTAGTCTACACACAGTGTATGAGAAGCAGATGGGAATTGGCTGTGTCCAGG
The DNA here is from genome assembly GCF_014839835.1 of Dryobates pubescens. NCBI lineage: Eukaryota > Metazoa > Chordata > Aves > Piciformes > Picidae > Dryobates > Dryobates pubescens. The sequence continues at coordinate 17,480,635 of NC_071612.1, read as the reverse complement.
GAACACAGGAGATGTGGCTCAGTGCCACCAGTCTATGACTGAAGCATTCAAGCAAGTCTCAGAGAAACACCAAGTGATGGAGAGGGCCAGCAGGAGCTGGAGTTTAACCACTTCTTCCCAAGTGAGCAAGGGATGAAGCTGCCCCTGGTGGGGTTTAAAGCCCTGCTTTGTTTGGGAATAGCAGCAAAAGGTGCAGAGGATGAAAGTGTCCTCTGTGCCTTAGCTTCTACAAAACACATTGGTAGCAACAGCTGAGCCAAGGGAAATGCCTCCAAAACAGAGCCATGGAGAGCCACATTCCCTCTGCCCTGAGAGAATGGGAGGGTGCAGATGCCTTTCCCTGTGGGGGTGAGGGTGCCTCACAGCACAGGACTCCACTGGGCTGCTCTCCAGAGAGGGCTTTTGCCTCCCTGTGGTTGCAGAGTTACTACTTGCAGATGGAAAGATCCTGTCCAGCATTTCACAGAGCCATAGAATGTGAGGGGCGGGAAGAGACCTCCAAAGCTCATCCAGTCCAACCCCCTGCCACAGCAGCATCACCCAGAGCAGATCACACAGGAACACATCCAGGTGGGTCTTGAATATCTCCAGAGAGGGAGACTCCACAACCCCCCTGGGCAGCCTGTGCCAGGGCTCTGTCACCCTCACAGGGGAAAAAATGTTTCCTCCAGTTTCCTTGGAACTTCCTCTGCCTCAGCTTCCCCCACTGCCCCTTGTGCTGGCATTGGGCAGCACCCAGCAGAGCCTGGCTCCAGCCTCTGGGCACTCACCCTGCACATCTTTAGCAACAGCAAGGAGGTCACCTCTCAGGCTCCTCCTCTCCAAGCTCCAGAGCCCTCAGCTCCCTCAGGCTCTCCTCATGAGGAAGATCTTCCACTGCCTGCAGCATCTTTGTGGCTCTGTGCTGGACTCTTTCAAGCAGTTCCCTGAGGTCCTTCCTGACCTGAGGGGCCCAGAGCTGGACACAAGATTCCAGATGTGGCCTCAGCAGGGCAGAGCAGAGGGGCAGGAGAACCTCTCTGACCTACTCACCGCAGCCCAGGATGCCCTTGGCCCTTGGCCTTCTTGGCCACCAGAGCACATTGCTGGCTCATGGTCACCTCCCATCCACCAGGACCCCCAGGTCCTTTTCCCCTGCACTGCTCTCCAGCAGGTCAGTCCCCAACCTGTCCTGACACCTGGGGCTGTAACTGCAGAGCTGACTGCTGTTCTCACACGCTCCCCATGGACATGTCCTTGGGGAAGGTGTTTATGTCCCTCAGCAGCATCCTCACTGTGGGCCAGCACAAGAACCAGCTTGTGCCAGGCTGGGTGGGCATTGCCCTGGTGGTGTCTGGCCCAACCCACCCCTGCTGTTCAAGTTGTGGAGTTGTTTTGGGGTCTGTTGTGACTGCAGACCTGCTTGGGTTTATTCTGTTGGGGTTTGAGTGCCCAGGAGAGCAGAAGTGGAGGTGTTTGTGGGAAGCAGCAGCACAGCCAGAGCTGGGTCAGAGCTGCAAGCAGTAGCACAGCCATGGCTGGTCCACAGCTGCTCACAAAGCCACAAGGCAGCCAAGGAGATTCCTTCTGTGCTCTCACCTGCTGGCCCCAGAGGACACCAGAGCAGTTGCTGCCTGCAGTTGTGGTTTCCCAAGCCCCCAGCTGGCTCTGGGCTGGGCTGATTTTCATTCTCACCCTCATGACCTTCTCTGGAGCACTTTGCAGCTCTCCACATCCCCTGCCCAGGCAGGGCAGCCAGTGTCAGATGCAGACCAAGGTGCTCCATGACCTCCAGGGTGTCCCACAGCTGCCTCCTCAGTGTCAGGAACGCAGAGCTCTGCTGCAGGCTCCTTTGCTGCTGACACTCAGCTAATTACTTCAGAGTTTCTCCTCTCCCTTTGCCAATGCAATTCTCAGCCCCTGCAGACATCTCTTCCCTCTTCCCAGCGAGTGATGCAGCTGCACTTGCCACAGCAGGTGGCAGGCCCCAGGACCATGGTGATGGCTTTCCTTGGCCATCAGATTGCTCATGGAGGAGGAAACGGCCCGGGGCAGTCAGACTGAATCTCTGATGTGTGCAGCAGAACCAGGCCTGGAGCTCTCTTGTGGGTTGGTTTTGTTTTCAAAGTGCTGAATTACTCCTTCCCTGGGTGTCATGGAATCATAGACTGGGCCAGGCCAGAAGGGACCTCCAAAGCTCATCCAGCCCAACCCCCTGCACTCAGCAGGGACATCCTCCACTGGATCAGGTTGCCCAGAGCCCTGTCCAGCCTCACCTTGAAGATCTCCAGGCATGGAGCCTCAACCACCTCCCTGGGCAACCTGTTCCAGTGTTCCACCACCCTCCTGGTGCAGAACTTGTTCCTCACATCCAATCTCAATCTGCTCTGCTCTAGTTTGAAGCCATTGCCCCTGCTCCTGTCCCTGCAGGCCTTTGCAAACAGTCTCTCTGCAGCCTTCCTGTAGCCTCTTCAGGTAGTAGAAGGTTGCTACTAGGTGTCCCCAGAGCCTTCTCTTCTCCAGGCTGAACACCCCCAGCTCCCTCAGCCTGTCCTCATAGCAGAGCTGCTCCAACCCCCTGAGCATTTTCATGGCCCTCCTCTGGACCCCCTCCATCAGCTCCAGGTCCTTCCTACACTGAGAGCTCCAGACCTGCACACAGCACTGCAGGTGAGGTCTCTCTAGAGCAAAGTGGCAGAATCACCTCTCTGGCTCTGCTGGTAAGTGTGGAGTAACTGTGGAGGCGGCAGGGTGGTTCCTCCACGGTGTAAGCAGCCCATGCAGCTCTGCCAGCTCTGCCAGCTGCTCCCTGCTTGTTTCTCCAAACTCTGCACCCAGGTTTGGCCTCACTGTGAGCTGGAGGAGCCTGGGGCTCTAGGGCAGGTTTGTCTCCCAGGCAAGCTGAAGGTTTCTTGCCAGCCAGGAGAGGCTTTGCTTGGCCTGTCCTGCAGACTGCTCAGCTTGTAACGGGGAGCTGGGCACCAGGGGCTGGGGTTCAGTTTTACTGCAGAAAAGGGGAAGCAAAGCTCATTCTCCCCTGCTGCCTGGCACTGCTCTTGTTTGGAAAGCTTGCATGGAAGGTGAAACTGAACCTCTTTGGCTCAGCATCGACATCCTGAGGTCTCCCCTCGGCTCTGTCACGCTCAGTGTCACTGCATTGCATCACCATTGCTCCAGAATGAGGTCTTGCTGCAGCTGGCTCAGCAGACAGGCAGAACTTCACTCTGCTGCTTCTTCTGGGGCTTTTGTGGTGTGTGTGTGTGTCCCCCACCGTGTCCAGCCCCCTGAGTTTTGGCAGGTTTGCTTGGCTCCACCAGTGCCCAGACAAAGCAGTTCCTAGATCTCTCCTGATGTGGAACAAGTGCCCTCAGCACTGCTGCCAAGAATGTCCTGTGCTGGGTGGCACAGGGCCAGGAGCTCAGCACAGCCACGTGGAGGGAGGACTGCCGCTCCCAGAGCACGTTTGGGCTGGGGAGCTGAGTGCAGCAGGGCAGCCCCTGCCTGCAGGTGCTGCAGAGCCTTCAGCAGGGCAGACTCTTCCTTCTTCCACCACCATCTTTTCCACAGGGATGCTGCCATCTATGAGACGCCCCTATGATGGAGCAGGTCTGGGGAAGGGCAACAAAGCTGGGGAAAGGTCTGGAGAACAGAGGAGCAGCAGCTGAGGGGAACTAGGATTGTTTACTCTGGAGAAGAGGAGGCTGAGGGAAGACCTCATTGCTCTCTACAACTACTTGACAGGAGGGTGCAGTGAGGTGGGGTTGGTCTCTTCTCCCTAGTCTCAGGTGATAGGATGAGAGGAAATGGCCTGAAAGTGTGCCAAGGGAGGGCTAGGTTGGAGATTAGGAACAATTTCATTGCTGCAAGAGTGGTCAGGGCTCGGCAGAGGCTGCCCAGGGGGGTGGTGGAGTCCCCATCCCTGGAGGTGTTCAAGAAACCTGTGGCCATGGCACCTGGGGCCATGGTTTAGTGGCCATGCTGGGGTTGGGTTGCTGGTTGGACTCAGGGATCTTAGAGGGATTTTCCAACCCAAACAATTGATTCTGTGAGTCTATTCTCCTTGGATGCTGAGGTAAGAGAGAACTTCTCATCTCAAACTACCTTGGCTTGCTTTGGCAGAAGCCTTCCTGTTGCCTTGGGTGGCATTTGATCAGCTCATGATCCATGATCCATGGAAAGCCTCCCAGAGCTGTGGGAGATGCTCTGCTTTGCTCTGTATGACTTGGAATAGTGCTCTGGGGTACTGTGGTGGGCTAACACCCCTTCTGAAAACAAAAAGCAAAGCAGTGGGGAGGGCTTGAGGGTACTTTACCTTCCCCCTGGGAAGCTGAGTCTGTTCCACTCCCCCCTCCCTGCCCAGCTAGGGTATAAAAACAGGATGTTGCAGTTATTGGGTCTCTTTTTGGCTCCTGCCTGCCCTGGATGAGAGCTACTGCGGCTGCCCTCCTGCTCCTCTGCCACGTGGTCAGGCCTGATCCTTCTCCCTGCTGCCTCTGTGCCTCCTCAGAGAGAGACTGGTTTTGTATTATTCTTTTTTTGGCCCACTCCCATCCATCCTTGTTCCTTGCCCTTGTGAACCTTACCTGGTATTGATATATATCGATTGTTTAAAGAAAAACTCTTTACCTCTCTACTTCCAGGCCGACTCCGCATTATTGTTTGATGCATTTGCTCCTTCCTCTTTTTTCCCCTCTCTGCTGGGAGGGAGGAGGGGGGAGCAGGGGAGAGATTCTCAGCCTTGCCCCCATCTGAGCTCTTAACTCCCAGTTAAGGCTCAAACCACCACAAGTACACTCAAAGAGGATTTTGATGAGAGGCTTCCTGCTGCCCTTCATTTCTGTACTGAAGGCCATCCTAGAAACAATGGAATGGTATGGAATGGAGTGGAGTGGAATGGTATGGAATGGAATGGAATGGTATGGAATGGAATGGAATGGAGTGGAGTGGAGTGGAGTGGAGTGGAGTGGAGTGGAGTGGAGTGGAGTGGAGTGGAGTGGAGTGGAGTGGAGTGGAGTGGAGTGGAGGCCTTTGCAAACAGTCTCTCTGCAACCTTCCTGTAGCCCCCTTCAGGTCATGGCAGGCTGCTCTAAGGTCCCCCTGGAGCCTTCTCTTCTCCAGGCTGAACACCTCCAGCTCCCTCAGCCTGGCCTCACAGCAGAGCTGCTCCAACCCCCTGATCACTTTTGTGGCCTCCTCTGGACCTGCTCCATCATGAACATGAACCATATAAAGTTATACTCAGCAGATCCAATGTCCAGTGCTCACATTAAACAGGATGGCAGTCCCAAAGAGCTGGAGAACGAAGAGGAGATGAAGGAAGAGGAGGAGATGAAGGAAGAGGAGGAGATGAAGGGAGGAGATAAAGGAAGAGGAGGAGATGAAGGAAGAGGAGGAGATGAAGAGGAGATGAAGGATAGAGGAGGAGCCTCTGTCCTCACCAAAATTCCCCCTTTATACTGATCATGACATCTCTGGTCTGGGATCCACCTGCAGCCAGCTCAGATCAGCTGCCCTGGCTGACTCCACCTTGCTAAAGGCCAGCAGCTCATGGCTGGGCTGAGAATCTGTCCCAGTAAATCCAGCATAGCCCCCTTGAAGTACTGGAAGGCTGCAATAAGGTCTCCCTGGAGGCTTCTCTTCTCCAGGCTCAACAAGCCCAGCTCTCTCAGCCTAGCTTCACAGCAGAAGGGTTCCAGGCAAAGAGCAGAATCCCCTCCCTCAACTTGCTGCCCACACTGCTGGCTGACTCCTTCAGGTGCAGGACTCTCAACAAGTGATGGGGCAGGAGGAAATGGCCTCAGGTTGCACCAGGGGAGGCATAGGTTGGACATGAGAAAAAACTTCTTCCCTGAAATAGTTCTCAAAGCCTGGCCCAGGCTGCCCAGGGAGGTGGTTGAATCCCCATCCCTGGAGGTGTCTCAGAGAGGCAGAGCTGTGGTGCTGAGGGCCATGGTTCAGCCTTGGTAGAGTTAGAGCATGGTTGGGCTGGATGAGCTTGAAGAGCTTTTCCAACCAAAGCCATTCAGTGGTCCTGTGGAAAAGCAAACCCTCAACCTTCTCTTTCAGAAGCAGGACGTGTGGAGTTTGGAGACCTCTCTTCTCTCTCCTTCAGAGCACTCCCCAGGCCATGATCTCTCCCCACTCCTGGCAGACTTTGGCATTCCTCTGTGTGCCACAGGAACCAACCAAAAGCTGCCTGCAACACTTCCCCTGGCTTGAAAGCTCAGTAATGGAGCCATAGGTACTGAAGACAGCAGTGGAGGAATGTGTGCAGTCTCACCCCTGCAGCCACTGCAGCCTCACCCCCAGAGCCTCCTTCCCTTCGGAGCACAGCCCAAGCCCTACACTCAGCTCTACAGCTCCAGAGAGGGACCCAGAGTGAATGCAATGCAGTGTGGAGAGGGGAACCAGAGGTCAGGCTTCCTGCACTGCATCCCTCTGCCTCACTGCTCTGCAGGAGTTGATCTGTGAGAGGCTAGGAGAGCTCTGCAGAGGGACCTGGACAGGCTGGACAGATGGGCAGAGGCCAAGGGCAGGACATTGAACACATCCAAGTGCCAGGTTCAGCACATTGGCCACAGCAACCCCAGGCAGTGCTACAGGCTGGGGTCAGAGTGGCTGAGAGCAGCCAGGCAGAGAGGGACCTGGGGGTACTGGTGGACAGCAGCTGAACATGAGCCTGCAGTGTGCCCAGGTGGCCAGGAAGGCCAAGGGCATCAGGAAGAGTGTGGCCAGCAGGAGCAGGGAAGTCCTTGTGCCCTGTGCTCAGCACTGCTGAGGCCACACCTTGAGTCCTGTGTCCAGTTCTGGGCTCCTCAGGTTAGGAAAGATGTTGAGCTGCTGGGAGGTGTCCAGAGAAGGGCAACAAAGGTGGGGAGGGGTCTGGAGCACAGCCCTGTGAGGAGAGGCTGAGGGAGCTGGGGTTGCTTAGCCTGAGGGAGCTGGGGTTGCTTAGCCTGGAGAAGAGGAGGCTCAGGGGAGACCTCATTGCTGTCTACAACTCCCTGAAGGGAGGCTGTAGCCAGGAGGGGGTTGGTCTCTCCTCCCAGGCACCCAGCACCAGAACAAGAGGACACAGTCTCAAGCTGTGCCAGGGGAGGTTTAGGTTGGATGTTAGGAAGAAATTCTTCCCAGCAAGAGAGATTGGCCCTTGGGATGTGCTGCCCAGAGAGGTGGTGGAGTCCCCATCCCTGGAGGTGTTTAGGAAGAGCCTGGCTGAGGCACTTGGTGCCATGGTTTAGTTGATCAGATGGTGCTGGGTGGGAGGTTGGACTTGATGATCTCTGAGGTCTTTTCCAACCTGGTTAGTTTTATAACCCACCCAGGCTCCCATGTTTGCCCACTTTGGGTGTAAATGCTGCACACTAGCTGAGATACCTGGGATGGGAAAGGGGAGAGCCCCCAGCAGGGCCCTGCTCTCCCTCCAGAGAGCAAACAAAAGGCTTTTGCCAACCCACTCAGTACATGAAGCACCACGGGGCTCAGCCTCCCTGCCAGAGCTTCACACCACCCATCCAGAGAGAGGCAAAGAGTTCAGTTAATGAAAAACAACCCCAGGACCCCTGATAAAAGCCTGCTTTCAGCTGGAACTAAACATAGATGTGGAACAGCAAACAGTGTTGTAGTTGGACTGGGCTGCAGGCACCTGAAAGCAAACCCCTTGCAGTTACAAATGTGTTGGTTAGCCCTGAGTCGCAGGAGGAGGAAGGGCTCCTTGCCCAGAAGGACAGCTATGTTGTTGGGTAATGAAGAGCAGATGGCAGAAGGTGTCTGCAGGACTTGGAAAAGCCTTGGAGAGCTATGAGAAAGGCTCTCCTCAGCAGCTTTGCTGGAGCTGCCCTACCCCCCTCCACCAGGAGGTCGAGAGAGGTTCTCCTCCCCCTCTGCTTTGCCCTGCTGAGGCTGCAGCTGGAATCTTGTGTCCAGTTCTGGGCTCCCCACCTCGAGAAAGACAGTGAGCTGCTCGAAAGAGTCAAGAAAGAGAGAAAGAGTGCTGCCCCAGCACTGCAGGGGGGCTCAGCAGAGGGGCAGAATCCCCTCCCTGCCCCTGCTGCCCATGCTGCTGGGGATCAGCCCAGAACAGGCTGGCTCTGGGCTGGCAGCACTCAGTGCTGGCTCATCTTGGGGCAGGAGGCTTCTTCAGGAATGAATCCAAGCAGAGGCAGCAAGACTCTGGTTAAATTTGAACTGTGTGGCAGCTAAAGAGCTCACTGCCATTGCTGTTGGTCCCGGGGTGCCTCCAGGTACTCATTTGCATTGCATGATGACTTTTTAAGGAGGTTCTGCTTCCAGTCCTTCTGCCTCACCAAGAGAGGCTGGCTAGGAAGCTCTTGAGCTGGCCTTGGTCACCAGGCACAGCAATCCTAGGCCAGCTTGTGCCTCTCAGTTACAAGTGTGGGAGCAGACCAGGAGATTGAGAGGATGCTGCCTTTTGCCTTCTCCACATTTCAAGACCTTGCTCTAGTTTTTTTGCCCTGCTGAGACTGCATCTGGGTTCTTGTGTGCAGTTCTGGGCCCCTCAGGTCAGGAAGGACCTCAGGGAACTGCTTGAGAGAGTCCAACCTAGAGCCACAAAGATGCTGCAGGCAGTGAAAGATCTTCCTCATGAGGAGAGCCTGAGGGAGCTGAGGGCTCTGGAGCTTGGAGAGGAGGAGCCTGAGAGGTGACCTCCTTGCTGTTGCTAAAGATGTGCAGGGTGAGTGCCCAGAGGCTGGAGCCAGGCTCTGCTGGGGGATGCCCAATGCCAGCACAAGGGGCAGTGGGGGAAGCTGAGGCAGAGGAAGCTCCATGGAAACAGGAGGAAGATTTTTTTTCTCTTTGAGGGTGACAGAGCCCTGGCACAGGCTGCCCAGGGGGGTTGTGGAATCTCCCTCTCTGGAGATAATCAAAACCTGCCTGGATGTGTTCCTGGGTGCCCCTGCTCTGGCAGGGGGTTGGACTGGATGAGCTTTGGAGGTCCCTTCCAACCCCTGGCATTCTGTGCCTGTGAAGCACCATGGCTGCAGTGCTGTCCCCGGGCCCCGTGGCTCCCCGGCAGCTCCAGCAAGGGCAGCCTGCTCTCCTCCACCCCTCCTGCTGCAGGGGCTCATCACGAGCAGGGAAGCTTTTCCCAGCAGCAGGAAAATCCCCTCTGTGCAAGTGGCAGCAAACAGCCCATCCTTCTGAGGGGAAGTTGCAAGCCAGATGTTAAGGGAAGCTCATCTCCAAGAAGCAGCTGTGAGGCACAGCCGCGCCCCGGAGATGCGCAGCGGGGTGTGCAGAGTGCTCCAGGGATGGCAGCCACACAGCCACAGACTTGTCCCAGCTGGAAAAGCCCCCAGAGCTCATCCAGCACAACCATTCCCCAACTCTGCCAAGGCTGGGGCTCAGCCATGGCCCTCAGCACCACAGCTATGCCTCTTGGAATCACCTCCGGGGATGGGCGTTCAACCGCCTCCCTGTGCAGCCTGGGCCAGGCTTTGAGAGCCCTTTCAGGGAAGAAGTTTCTTCTGATGGCCAACCCAAACCTCCCCTGCTGCAACTTGAGGCCATTTCCTCTCATCCTGTCACCAGGGGGAGGAGCCCAACCCCCACCTGGCTCCAAACTCCTTTCAGGGAGCTGTAGAGAGCAATGAGGTCTCCCCTCAGCCTCCTCTTCTCCAGGCTAACCACCCCCAGCTCCCTCAGCTGCTCCCCCCCAGCCCTGTCCAGACCCTTCCCCATCTCTGCTGCCCTTCTCTGGCCCTGCTCCAGCCCTCAGTGTCCTTCTGGGAGTGAGGACCCCAAAGCTGAACCCAGCACTCCAGGTGTGGCCTCACCAGTGCTGACTATAGAGGGACAATTCCTCCCATGCTGGTGCTGCTGCTGGCCACACTGCTCCTGCTGCTGGCCACACTGTCCCTGCTGCTGGCCACACTGCTCCTGCTGCTTGGCCACACTGCTCCTGCTGCTGGCCACACAGCTCCTGCTGCTGGCCACACTGCTCCTGCTGCTTGGCCACACTGCTCCTGCTGCTGACCATACTTCTCCTGCTGCTGGCCACACTGCTCCTGCTGCTGGCCACACTGTCCCTGCTGCTGGCCACACTGTCCCTGCTGCTGACCACACTGTCCCTGCTGCTGGCCACACTGTCCCTGCTGCTGGCCACACTGTTCCTGCTGCTGGCCACACTGTCCCTGCTGCTTGGCCACACTGCTCCTGCTGCTGGCCACACTGTCCCTGCTGCTTGGCCACACTGCTCCTGCTGCTGACCACACTGTCCCTGCTGCTGGCCACACTGTCCCTGCTGCTGGCCACACTGTTCCTGCTGCTGGCCACACTGCTTCTGCTGCTGGCCACACTGCTCCTGCTGCTGGCCACACTGTCCCTGCTGCTTGGCCACACTGCTCCTGCTGCTGGCCACACTGCTCCTGCTGCTGGCCACACTGCTCCTGCTGCTGGCCACACTGTCCCTGCTGCTTGGCCACACTGCTCCTGCTGCTGACCATACTTCTCCTGCTGCTGGCCACACTGCTCCTGCTGCTGGCCACACTGCTCCTGCTGCTGGCCACACTGTCCCTGCTGCTTGGCCACACTGCTCCTGCTGCTGACCACACTATCCCTGCTGCTTGGCCACACTGCTCCTGCTGCTGGCCACACTGTCCCTGCTGCTTGGCCACACTGCTCCTGCTGCTGACCACACTGTTCCTGCTGCTGGCCACACAGCTCCTGCTGCTGACCACACTGCTCCTGCTGCTGACCACACTGTTCCTGCTGCTGGCCACACTGCTCCTGCTGCTGGCCACACTGTCCCTGCTGCTTGGCCACACTGCTCCTGCTGCTGACCACACTATCCCTGCTGCTTGGCCACACTGCTCCTGCTGCTGACCATACTTCTCCTGCTGCTGGCCACACTGCTCCTGCTGCTTGCCAGTCCCCCCAGCCACGCTGCTGCCTTTGGGCAGCCTCCTCAGCAGCGCTCATCTTCATCCTCCCTGCCCTGTAAGCAGGACAAGGTGGGAGGTAGGAGTGTCCCAAGGAGAGGGAAGGGCTGGCTGCTCCTCAGGTGGATGGCAGCAGACTTGCTTTGGCAGCAGGTTGCACCCTTGAGCAACCAGCTCTCTGGGGTTTTTTGAGTGTTTCAACCCCAAAGCAGAGTTCAGGCTCCATCTGAGGGCAGAACTGCAGCCAGCTGTCTGTCTGGTGTCTGGCCTGAGCACTGATAAAGGCTGAGATTTACACCCTCTGCCATTAGCAAATGCAATTGATGACAGTGTGCAGGGAAGACATCAGCACTGCTGGCTCTGTTCATGGTGCACTCAGCACAGCCCTGGGATTTAGTCTGCATCAAGACCAGACTCAGTTCATTTCTTGTCCCTAAATGCTGGTGATTTAGGTCAGGCCCAAGACAGAGAAGTCTCTGTTAAGCTAAAGGCTCCACACCAGAGATGCCAGGCTTTGCTAAGAGAGCTCAGCTGCTGTAACACAAGCCACTACTCCACTCCATCCTTCCAGTGACCCATCTCAGGGAAACATTGGCTCCAATAAGCGTGCTGCAGTTACAGTGCTAAGCCCTGGGCATGACCTGGTAGCTCTATGAGCTCAGTTTTACAGACTAGAAGTAGTTCTGCTGAGGCACAGCTCAGAACCCCCTTTTCAGAGCTAGAGGCATCATAGAACTGTTGGGATTGGAAGCGACCTCTGAGATCATCCAGGCCAGCTGCTCACCCAGAGCTCACAGTGACCCCACTTCTGCTGAGCCACTGCCACTAAACCTCCTCCCCCAGCACCACATCCATGCAGCTTTTAAACGCCTCCAGGGGTGATGACTCCACCACCTCCCTGGGCAGCCTGGTCCAGCGCTTGCAAAGAAACTTTTCCTACTATCCAACCTGAACCTCCCCTGGCAAAGCTTGAGGCCATTTCCTCTCATCCTGTCTCTTGTTGCTTGTGAGAAGAGCCCAACCCCCACCTGGCTCCAGCCTCCTTTCAGGGAGCTGTAGAGAGCAATGAGAATAGAATACATACATACATAGAATAAACCAGGTTGGAAGAGACCTTCAAGATCATCGCGTCCAACCCATCAACCAATCCAACACCGCCCAAGCAACTAACCCACAGCACCAAGTACCCCTTCAAGTCTTCTCCTAAAAACCTCCAATGATGGTGACTCCACCACCTCCCCAGGCAGCCCATTCTAATGTGCAATCACTCTTTCTGTATAGAACTTTTTTCTAACATCCAGCCTGTATCTCCCCTGGCGCAGCCTGAGACTGTGTCCTCTTGTTCTGGTACTGCTTGCCTGGGAGAAGAGACCAACATCCGTCTGTCTACAACCTCCCTTCAGGTAGTTGTAGAGAGTAATAAGGTCACCCCTGAGCCTCCTCTTCTCCAGGCTAAGCAACCCCAGCTCCCTCAGCCTCTCCTCGTAGGGCTTATGTTCCAAACCCCTCACCAACTTTGTTGCTCTTCTCTGGACACACTCCAGCAAGTCAACCTCCTTCCTAAACTGAGGGGCCCAGAACTGGACACAGTACTCGAGGTGCGGCCTAACCAGTGCAGTGTACAGGGGCAGAATGACCTCCCTGCTCCTGCTGGCCACACTGTTCCTGATGCAGGCCAGGATGCCATTGGCCCTCTTAGCTGCCTGGGCACACTGCAGGCTCATGTTCAGTCTACCGTCGACCAGCACCCCCAGGTCCCTCTCAGCCTGACTGCTCTCCAGCCACTCTGACCCCAGCCTGTAGCTCTGCATGGGATTGCTGTGGCCAATGTGCAGAACCCGGCACTTGGATGTGTTCAATCTCATGCCCTTGGACTCTGCCCATCTGTCCAGCCTGTCGAGGTCCCTCTGCAGAGCCTCTCTACCCTCCAGCAGATCAACTCCTGCCCCCAGCTTGGTGTCGTCAGCAAATTTACTGATGATGGACTCGATGCCCTCGTCCAGATCATCAATAAAGATGTTAAAGAGCATGGGGCCCAGCACTGATCCCTGGGGCACACCACTGGTGACTGGCTGCCAGCTGGATGTGGCACCATTCACCACCACTCTCTGGGCTCGGCCCTCCAGCCAGTTCCTAACCCATCGCAGTGTGCTCCCATCCAAGCCATGGGCTGACAGCTTGGCCAGGAGTTTGCTGTGGGGAACGGTGTCAAAGGCCTTGCTGAGGTCCAGGTAGACTACATCCACAGGCCTCCCCACATCCACCAGGCGGGTCACCTGATCATAGAAGGAGATCAGGTTGGTCAGGCAGGACCTGCCCTTCCTAAACCCATGCTGGCTGGGCCTGATCCCTTGGCCATCCTCTAAGTGTTGTGTGATTGCACTCAGGATGACCTGTTCCATAATCTTGCCTGGCACTGAGGTCAGGCTGACAGGCCTGTAATTCCCTGGCTCATCCAACCGGCCCTTCTTGTGGATGAGGTCTCCCTTCAGCCTCCTCCTCTCCAGGCTGAACCAGCCCAGACCCCTCAGAGGTTTCTCACAAACCTTGTGTTCAAGGCCCTTCTTCAGACTGGTTGCTCTTCTTTGGCTGCACTCTGGCACCTCAATGTTCTTCTTGTGGTAAGAGGCCCAATACTGAGCACAGTCAAGGTGAGAGCCAGGGAAATCCAGTTCCATTGTACAGTCCAGGGCCTCAGTCCAGGGTTTTATTTTGCTGCTCTTCGAACTTTTGAGCTGCCACAGCCTGTCCTTCATAGTATCATAGCATCAGTCAGGGTTGGAAGGGACCACAAGGATCATCTAGCTCCAACCCCCCTGCCATGGGCAGGGACACCCCACACTAGATCAGCCTGGCCAGAGCCTCATCCAGCCTGGGCTTAAACACCTCCAGGGACGGGGCCTCAACCACCTCCCTGGACAACCCATTCCAGGGCTTCACCACTCTCACGGTGGAGAACTTCCTCCTCACATCCAGCCTGAATCTCCCCACCTCCAGCTTCATTCCATTCCCCCTGGTCCTATCACTACCTGATGTCCTGAGAAGTCCCTCCCCAGCCTCCTTGTAGCCCCCTTCAGATCCTGGAAGGCCACAATTAGGTCACCTGGGAGCCTTCTCTTCTCCAGACTGAACAGCCCCAACTCCTTCAGTCTGCCCTCACAGGAGAGGTGCTCCAGCCCTCTGCTCATCCTCCTGGCCCTTCTCTGGACACCTTCCAGCACCTCCAGATCCCTCTTGCAATAGGGGCTCCAGAACTGGAGGCAGTACTGCAGGTGGGGTCTCAGAGCTGAGCAGAGGGGGAGAATCCCCTCCCTTGCCCTGCTGGCCACACTTCTCTTGCTGCAGCCCAGGATCTGATTGGCTTTCTGGGCTGCAAGTGCACACTGAGAGCTCCTGTTGAGCTTCTCATCCCCCAGCACCCCCAAGTCTCTCTCCTCAGGGCTGCTTTCCAGCCAGTCCCTGCCCAGCCTGGATTTGTGCCTGGGGTTGCCTCGACCCAGCTGCAGGACCCTGCACTTGGTCTTGTTGAACCTCATGAGGTTGGCTCGTGCCCACCTCTCCAGCCTGTCCAGGTCCCTCTGGATGGCCTCCCTTCCCTCCAGCCTGTCTGCTGCACCACACAGCTTGGTGTCATCAGCAAACTTGCTGAGGGTGCACTCAGTGCCACTGTCCATGGCACCCACAAAGATGTTGAACAAGCCTGGTCCCAGGACTGAGCCCTGAGGGACTCTGCTTGTCCCTGGCCTCCACTGGGACATGGACCCATTGACAGCCACCCTTTGGGTGCAGCCATCAAGCCAGTTCTGTATCCATCTAGTGGTCACCCATCAAACCCCTGTGTCACCAGTTTGGAGACCAGGATGTGGGGCAGGGCAGTGTCGAAGGCTTTGCTCAGCTCCAGGCAAACAACATCAGTTGCTCCCCCCTCAGCTATTGACGTTGTCACCTGTTCAGAGAAGGCCACCAGGCTGGTCAGACAGGATTTGCCTTCTGCTTTGCCTTTGCCCAACACAACCCCAGCACCAGGATCCCAGCTCCAGCAGGCTTCTGCTCCTTGCTTGCTGCAGGACAGCTGCTGAACAACCCAGTGTGAAACCCTGGCAGGAGAAACACCACCAGAAAGCTGGCAAAAAAGGTGACTATACAGCAATAACTTCAGTTCCCCCTCCTGATGCCTGATCAGAATAGAATTAATTCAAGTCTATAAGTTTATTTGGCTCATGCTGTCATGCTGTTGCTGAGCAGCTCCCCAGGAGCCAGCAGTGCCTCCTGCAGCCCAGCAGGCAGCTGTGTGCTGGGCTGCAGCCAGAGCAGGGTGGACAGCAGGGCAGGAGAGGGGATCCTGCCCCTGGGCTCTGCTCAGACCTCACCTCCAATCCTGCCTCCAGTTCTGGTGTCCCCAGCAGCAGCAGGACACAGAGCTGCTGGAGAGAGTCCAGAGGAGGCCACAAAGATGATCCAAGGGCTGGAGCAGCTCTGCTGTGAGCACAGGCTGAGGGAGCTGGGGCTGTGCAGCCTGGGGAGGAGAAGGCTCCAGGGGGACCTCAGAGCTGCCTGCCAGGACCTGAAGGGATCCTGCAGGAAGGCTGCAGAGGAACTGTTCCTGAGGGTGTCTGGAGCCAGGCCAAGGGAGAATGGTTTGGAGCTGAGGCAGAGCAGGGTTAGAGTGGAGCTGAGGAAGAAGTTCTTCAGTGTGAGGCTGGTGAGACTCTGGCACAGGCTGCCCAGGGAGGCTGTGGCTGCCTCCTGCCTGGAGGTGTTAAAGGCCAGGCTGGATGAGGCCTTGAGCAGCTGAGTCTGGTTGAGAGGTGTCCCTGGGCATGGCAGGGGGGTTGGAGTGGATGACCTCTGAGGTCCCTTCCCCCCAGAGGCATTCTGTGATTGCATGTCCTGTCAAGCATTAAAAATGTACCCTGGGCCCTGCCAGAGCGCACACCAATCCCCTCCCTTACACAAGCTCTGCCCAGGGGGAGGAAGCTGTGTCTGAGCCTGCCTGCACTCCACAGCTCACAGCCAGCCTCTGCAGAGCCCCGTGGCCCTGGCTGGAAGCCAAGAGACATTGCTTTGCAGGAGGTTCAGACACGGGACTCTTTCCCAAAGCATTGTCCAGGCCAAACCCTTCATCCAAAGGGAAATTCCAAGAACACTTTGGAAGATCTGGCTACCAGAGCCCCAGTGCTGCTGTACTGCAAGCAAAAGGGACGTTAACAAAGCTCTCCAGAAGCACCTGCCAGAAGGCACTGACCTCACTTCTGATAAATGAGTAATCTGGGGATTGTCTTCTCAGGGTCTGGGATTTAGTCCTGAGCAACCAGGACAAGGAGCAATGGGCACAAACTGGAACCCAGGAGGTGCCACCTGAACAAGAAGAGAAACCTCTTCGCTGTGAGGGTGCTGGGACCCTGGAGCAGGCTGCCCAGAGAGGCTGTGGAGTCTTCTCTGGAGAGATTCCAAACCCCTGAACATTGTGCTCCTGGGCAAGCTGCTGTGGGTGGCCCTGCTTTAGCAGGGGGCTTGGACTGGATGGTCCCCAGAGGTCCCTTCCAACCCCACCATGCTGGGATTCTGGGATTCTGTGAGCAGCTCAGGGATTTTTAGGATCTGCTTTGAATCCTGCCAAGCACACTTCTGCAAGCTAACTTCTGCCTTAGCCCAGACTTAAGGGCCTGGATCCTGGCATGTTACACTAGATTAAATTGATGAAAAATATTGCAGTGAATGGAATCAGGCTAGGTAAAGACTCAGGTAACTGCATGAATCTCCTCCAAAGCATGCCACACAAATGCAGCCTGAATCCAGAAGGGGTGGCCATGAGTTTCATCAGCCCTCTCTGTCAAGAGCACATCACCCAGCACCTGTAGTGAAGCCTCTCAGCTCGTTGCAGAGCTGGTGGGTTTCCAAGCAGTCAGGACTGTGATGCACAGAGACAAGTTACCAGGCAGCTTGATGAAATGCTGTCATGGAGAGAAGGCTGTTTGACCTCAGGGGAGCCCTGGGATTGCATTGCATATTTCTAGGAACATTTCAGCCAAACCCAGCAGGCCAAGCTTCAGCCTTTCTCCAGAGCACTTACAGCCTCTGCAATGGAGACAGAAAGACTCATCACATTTTAATTGAGCCAAATTCAACATGCAGTCCAGAAAGGCTTCCTCCAGTTAGAATCCAAACCCCCTGGGCCCTGCTGCAGGAAGCTGCTCACTGAGGACATGGGGACTGGAGGGCTGAAATGTGACCATGCAGACAGAGGACAGCACATCTGCTGATGCAGAGGATAACTGTAACTGAGTGTACCCTCAGCAAGTCTGCCAGCAACACCAAGCTGTGTGGCCTGGCTGACACCAAGCTGGAGAGAAGGGATCCAGCCAGAGGGACCTGGACAGGCTGCAGAGATGAGCCCAATCCAGCCTCATGAAGCTCAACAAGGCCAAGTGCAAAATTGTGAGCCTGGGTCAGGGCAACCCCAAGCACAAATCCAGACTGACCAAGGAGTGGCTCCAGAGCAGACTGGAGGAGAAGGCCTTGGGGGTGTCAGTTGGTGACAAACTCCCCAGGAGGCATCACTGGTCCCTGGCAGCCCAGCAGGCAGCTGTGTGCTGAGCTGCAGCCAGAGCAGGGAGAGCAGCAGCACAGGGAGGGGATTCTGCCCCTCTGCTCTGCTCTTCTCTGCTGAGACCCCCACCTGGAGTGCTGCATCAAGTTCTGCATCCACAAGATGGACCTGGAGCTGCTGGAGTGGGTCCAGAGGAGGGCCATGAGCACCTCCCCTATGGGGACAGGCTGGGAGAGTTGGGGCTGTTCAGCCTGGAGGAGAGAAAGACCCAGGGAGACTTTAGAGCAGCCTTCCAGTACCTTCTAGTACATGAAGGGGCTCCAGAATAGCTGGGGAGGGACTTTTGATGAGGGCTGGGAGTGCCAGGATGAGAGACAATGGCTTTGGGAGATTGAGGCTGGAGATGAGGAAGCAATTCTCTCCAGTGAGGGTGGGGAGACTCTGGCACAGGTTGCCCAGGGAGGCTGTGCCTGCCTCCTCCCTGGAGGAGTTCAAGGCCAGGTTGGATGAGGCCTTGAGCAACCTGGGCTGGTAGGAGGTGTCCCTGCCCATGGCAGGGGGTTGGAACTGGGTGATCTTTAAGGTCCCTTCCAGCCCAAACCACTCTCTGGTTCTCTTCAAGGCACTGGCTTTTCCTCTCCAAGCTTGCCCAGGGAGTTTGGAGGAGACAATCTTTGAGGTCCCTTCCGAGCTGAGGCGTTCTGTGATCCTGTGCTTCGGTTCAGGCGCAGCTTTGCCGTTTCCTGCATGGCAGTGGAACACTCCATCACAGCTGTCCTCACACCCACATTTTGAAAGCTCTGTGTTCTGTCACGTTGCAGGCTCAAACATTCCCACAACTAAAGCTGATTATAAAAGCATTCAACTCTTGAAGCCCTCCCACCTCCCCTCTCCAGCCGACCCCAAAACACACCCCAGTTTTCACAGGCAGCCTCCTTCATCCAAAACAAATAACTCAGTCTGCTCACTGGAGATTTATTATCTTAATGTGCTCCTTTCACTGTTGGCCTTGGCAGGAGTGTCCAGGCTCAGAGTGAAAGAGAGCAAAAGTTGACGAACCTTCAATCCCAGCACTGAAGGATTCAAGTCAGCACAGATGGAAAAGATAATTAGCCCACAGCTCAACCATCACATGCTTAATTAGGAGCCCTACTCCAAGCAGACACATTTCCTCAGGGATTTTACCACAAGAATGGGACAGAATGTGCCCTTGGTGCCAAGAAGGCCAATGGGACCCTGGGGTGCATTAGGAAGAGTGTGGCCAGCAGGGTGAGGGAGGTTGTCCTCCCCCTCCACTCTGCTCTACTGAGGCCTCATCTGGAGCACTGTGTCCAGTTCTGGGCTCCCCAGATCAAGAGCAACAGGGAACTACTGGGGAAGAGTCCAGCAGAAGCTAGGAGGATGATGAAGGGCCTGGGGCATCTAACTCATGTGGAGAGGCTGAGAGCCCTGGGTCTGTTTAGTGTGGAGAGGAGAAGACTGAGAGGGGATCTGATCACTGGTGTTGACAGCACAGCACCCAGGCTGTGCTCTTCCAGCCTTTCCCCACCCCCAGAGTGTGCTGAGGGGTGGGCAAGACCTTGGGAGGGGGCACAGCCGAGCTAGCTGACCCAGCCTGGCCAAAGGGGTGCTCCACGCCATCTGACCTCAGCTCAGATACAAGAACTGAGTGAAAGAAGGCCGTGTGGGGACATCTGTCCGTGGTGTCTGTCCTCCAGCAGCTCGGAGAGCCCTGCTGCCCGACACCAACCACCCTCCTGCTGCTGCCCAGCAGAGGCCAGCATCGCTCTCTGCTTCCGCTGCTGTGCTTTGCTCATCACCGTTGTTAAATTGCTTCTATCTAAGTCCTGGCTTTGGTTATACTTTCTCCTCTCCCCTCTCCAGCTAAGAAGGGCAGTCATGGAGTGGCTTTGGTGGGCATTGGGCCCCTAGCCAGGGCCAAACCACCCCCACAACCTCTCTGGGCAGCCTGTTCCAGTGCTCCGTCACCCTCACAGTAAGGAAGTTTCTCCTCCTCATGTTGAGGTGGAGCCTCCTGTGTTCATAGAATCATAGAATCAATGAGGTTGGAAAAGACCTCAGAGATCAGTTTCTATCCATTAGCCCTTGTCCTGTTACCACGTGCCACTGAAAAGAGGCTAGCCCCCTCCACTTGACCCCCACCCCTCAGATATGGATAGGCATTTGTCAGATCCCCTCTCAGCCTTCTCCTCTCCAGACTAAACAGCCCTCAGTCTCTCTTCATAGCAGAGATGTTCCAAGTTCCTTCAGCATCCTTGTAGCTCTCTGTTGGACTCTCTCCAGCAGGTCTCTGTCCCTCCTGAACTGGGGAGCCCCAAACTGGACACAGGATTGCAGCTGTGGTCTCAGCAGGGCAGAGCTGAGTGGGAGAAGAAGCTCCCTAGCCCTGCTGGCCACACTTCTCTTGCTGCACCCCACAATCCCTTTGGCTCTCTTGGCTACCTCCTACCAGACCAGGGTAGTCAAGGCCCCATAAAACCTGGTCTTGGATGCTTCCAGGCTTGAAGCCTCCACAACTTCTCTGGACAACCTGTTCCAGAGCCTCACGACTGCCACAGGGAAGAATTTCCTCCTAATGCCTAATCTTAAGGCAGCTTCTTGTAGTTTGAAGCCATCCCCCCTCATTCTGTCATTCCAGGCCTTTGTAAAAGTCCCTCCCCAACTCTCCTGGAGCCTCCTTCACATTCTGGAAGGCTGCTCTAAGGTCTCCCTGGAGCCTTCTCTTCTCCAGGCTTCACAACCCCAGCTCTCTCAGCCTGGCCTCACAGCAGAAGCTTCCAGCCCTCCCAGCATTGCTGTGGCCTCCTCTGGCCCTGCTCCAACAGATCCCTGTCTGTGCTGAGCACTCCAGAGCTGCCCCAGCTGCCCAGCAGAGGGGCAGAATCCCCTCCCTGCCCCTGCTGCCCATGCTGCTGGGGATCAGCCCAGAACAGGCTGGCTCTGGGCTGGCAGCACTCAGTGCTGGCTCATCTTGGGGCAGGAGGCTTCTTCAGGAATGAATCCAAGCAGAGGCAGCAAGACTCTGGTTAAATTTGAACTGTGTGGCAGCTAAAGAGCTCACTGCCATTGCTGTTGGTCCCGGGGTGCCTCCAGGTACTCATTTGCATTGCATGATGACTTTTTAAGGAGGTTCTGCTTCCAGTCCTTCTGCCTCACCAAGAGAGGCTGGCTAGGAAGCTCTTGAGCTGGCCTTGGTCACCAGGCACAGCAATCCTAGGCCAGCTTGTGCCTCTCAGTTACAAGTGTGGGAGCAGACCAGGAGATTGAGAGGATGCTGCCTTTTGCCTTCTCCACATTTCAAGACCTTGCTCTAGTTTTTTTGCCCTGCTGAGACTGCATCTGGGTTCTTGTGTGCAGTTCTGGGCCCCTCAGGTCAGGAAGGACCTCAGGGAACTGCTTGAGAGAGTCCAACCTAGAGCCACAAAGATGCTGCAGGCAGTGGAAGATCTTCCTCCTGAGGAGAGCCTGAGGGAGCTGAGGGCTCTGGAGCTTGGAGAGGAGGAGCCTGAGAGGTGACCTCATTGCTGTTGCTAAAGACTTCTCTCCTGCCTCAGATGGGTGCTTTGCCCACCCCCACAAGCTCTGGCATTACCCTTCCCTGGCACTGCACAGATCCTCAGCTCCAAGCCTCAGCACACAGACACAAGCACCACAGCGACCCATGCCACACAACACTTCATTAAACACTGCTGTGGGAACAAGATGACTCTGACTGGGGGTACCAGGATGGATGAGGAGGAACTGGAGGGCTTCCAGGAACTGGGGTGCTTTAGGGCGGGGAGGGCTGTGGGCTGGGTGGAGGCTCCACTGCTACTGTCTCCAATGCCTGCTCTGGGATCTGCTCAGAGGTGGAGCCTTGAGGTGTGTCAGGGCAGCTCCTCTGGTTCTCCAGCCTTGAGGAGGAGCTGCCCTTTTCCAGCTGTGCTCCTGATTCTGCAGGGGTTTTCCTGTGGAGAGAGGAGACTGCTGAAGTCCTCAGCTGCAGGTGGCAGCTTTTGCCCAACCACTGACCACAGCAGCCTGACTGGAAATGCTTCCAGGCTTTGAGAGGCTATGGAAGGGAGCAGTGGGGAGGAAAAAGCCACGACTCACCCTTTGACTTGCTTGAGGCAGTAAAAGGCCACTGCAAAGCACAACCCAAATGCAAGGATAAAGAAACAGCTAGTTGTTAACATTCTGCTGGTTAGAGTGTGCACTGTGACCTTCAGAAAGTTCATGTCCATGAGGCATGGCTTCTGCCAAGGAGTCTCAGCATTTCCACTGATGCCTGTGCCCATATCTAGAGGAGCAATGGGAATGTTAGTCCATCCTGTGCACCACTGGCAAGTTTGCAGCACATTCTCTCTGCCAGGAAGTCCTCTTTCCCTCCAGTGCCGGTGCCTAGAGACACTCTCCCAGTTTCTGGGAGGCTCAGAGCTAAGGCAGAGTGAAGGGCACCCAGCTTCCCTCCCTGGCCACTCTCCATTCTCCCTGCCTCATTTGGGTACTTTGCTCTTGGAGGAACTTAACAGGAAGGATTTAGCTGAGTTTAACACAACTAAATTACAGACAAGCAGTGCCTTGCTGTCAGGACAGCAGAGACTCACCCCCAGGATACCAGGCAGGTACCTGTGGGAGAGGCACCTCAGCTGCTGGAGAAGTCCTCCTTGGGGGCACAGCTGTAAGCAAACACCCAGAGAAGCTGGGGAGGAGTAGAGGTGGAGCAGAGCCTCCCTTGAGTTGCTGGCCACACTCTCCCTGACCACCCCCCCAGGACACCATTGGCCTTCTTGGCCATGAGGGCACATTGCTGGCTCATGGGGAACTTGCTGCCCACCAGCACTCTCAGGTCCTTCTCCATGGAGCTGCTTTGCAGCAGGTCAGCCCTCACCCTATACTGCTGCAGGGGATTATTCCTCCCCAGGTGCAGGACTCCAAACTTGCCCAAAAGACTCTGTATCATGCTAGAGACCCATGAGCTGCTGGCACAACTGCATGGAAGAAGCCAAAAGAGCAACGGAGCTCCAGGAAGAAAGATTTGCAATGCCACAGTCCAAGGGCACCGAGCTTTTCTTTCCCCATATGGTGAGGCTTGGGCAAACAAGTCCTAGAATCTGCAGGCAATGATGCAGAGCATGTTTGAAACAGAGCCTCTGTGCCAGCACAAGTGTGAAAACATGGCTCAGACACCCTGTGGCAAGAGGTGAAGCTTTGCTGGAGTTGGCTCACCTGCTTTGTGAGCCTCCGGCTGAGGCCCCAAGGTGTTCAGTCAGCTCACATGAAGGCTTGACAGCTCCTCTGAGCCCTCTGGCTCTGGGGGTGGGCAAAGCACCCATCTGAGGCAGGAGGGAAGTCCCCAAAGGCCTCTGAAATGTCCCTGACTTGTTTAGCCTGGAGAAACGGAAGCTGAAAGGAGACCTCCTGGCTCTCTACAGCTCTGCAAAAGGGATGCAGCCAGGTGGGGTTGGTCTCTCCTCCCTAGTAAGAAGTGGCAAAACAAGAGGACACGGCCTCAAGGGAAGGTTTTGGTTGGACATTAGAGGAAACCTCTTCCCTGAAAGGGCTCTCAAAGACTGGAGCAGGCTGCCCAGGGAGGTGCTTGAATCCCCATCCCTGGAGAGGCAGAGATGTGGTGCTGAGGGCAGTGGTTTAGCCCCAGACCTCCCAGAGCTGGAGAATGGTTCTTCCTTTCTTCCCTCTGCAGTGCTGACAGAGATCCTTCAGAGTGCTGCAGCCCCAGGAAAGAGCTGCACAGGCAGAGCTGGGAACATGTGCGGTGAGCAGCTCACTCTGAGGATGTGGGTAACACAATCACAGAATCCTTCAAGCTGGACAAGACCTTAGCAAAGGTCATCACATGCAACCCTTCAGGAAAGACTGCCAAGTACCCCCCAAAACCACATCACATCAACACTTTGATTTATTTACAGGAGCAGAACAAGCAGGTAGCTCATCATGTGGTAGGTTGAGAGAGGGCCTAGCTCTCTCTCCCCCACAGAGTGAGAAACCACAGCAAACCCAGTCAGAGGAGCAAAGCTACATATTTACAAGCATATATGGAAAGCAAGTTATATATAGCACAATATATACAGGTATTTACAATATATGCACAGAAATATACAGCAGAGAGAAATAACACAACAAAAATCCCTCCCCGAGGAGGGATCCCCTCCCTGTAACCCCCTCTCTCCCCCCCTACCTCCCTTTTTCCCCAGAAAGGGCTTAGAGAGAAAGAAAGGCAAGTTATTAAGGAAAAGAATCGTTACAAAGCTTTCAAAAGCCCATGCAGGATTAGTTTTTGCTTATCTCAAGGCCAACTCCAGCTAGTCTGCGGAGAAGCAGGCAGGGAGAACAGGCTGAAACCCACACTCCCCAGCTCCCAAACCAAACTCAGAAAAAATTCCAACTGCTCTACAATTTAAGGTTGCATTTTGTCTATCCACCAATGAAATTCGTTTAGAATATCAGAATGTTTTTGTTCTAGTACCGAAAACATTTAGCCAGTGTCCCAGTACTGTCTGCTCCTTAAAGGCACAGCCTCAAACGACCACAGTCCACCCCTTTCTAAACAATTTCATTGGCTGTTCGTACTGTCCATCCAATCCAGAACAATATTTACAGTTTGTAAGTCAAGTTCATCGTCCATTCCGGCTATACTCAGATGTAGATGATTCAGAAGTCCAAGAAAATCCAAAATCAAGAAAATGGAAAACAGTTTGTCTCTCCGCAGACGAAGCAAGGAAAAGGAAACAGGGAAACAGGGACTCTCAGTTGACTCAGGGCTCTCAGGGTTCTCAGGGTTCGTGCACCGTAGATTCCTCAGGGATTCTTCCTTTGGATGTGTTGTAGCTGTACAACAGTCTGAAATTAAACTCTCTCAGCTAAAGTTAAATCTCTTTGTGGAATACACTGAATTTCACCATTCTCCTGCATTACCCAATAAGTGTGACCCGGACCTTCTGCTGAAACCACCCCTCGGACAGGTTTAGCCTCTCCTGAGGGCGAAAATACCCAAACAGTTTTACCTAACAGATTCTCTTCTCTAACAACAGGAACTCTATCACCTTCTACTCTCCGTAGCAGATCTGAATGTGCAGGTCCAGCTCGGTTCACTGAACCTCTACTATTCACCAGCCAGTTTGCTTGTGCTAAATGCTTCTCCCAGTTTCTCAAAGATCCACCTCCCATGGCCTTGAGAGTGGTCTTCAACAAACCGTTGTAGCGTTCAATCTTCCCTGCAGCTGGTGCATAGTAAGGAATGTGGAAAATCCACTCAATACCGTGCTCTTTTGCCCAGCTCCTTACAAGGTTGTTCTTGAAGTGAGTTCCGTTGTCTGACTCAATCCTCTCTGGAGTTCCGTGTCTCCACAGGATCTGTCTCTCCAGACCGAGAATGGTGTTGCGTGCAGTTGCATGTGGAACTGCGTAAGTTTCCAGCCATCCGGTGTTTGCCTCTACCATAGTAAGCACGTATTGCTTACCAGAACGAGAACGTGGTAGAGTGATGTAGTCAATCTGCCAAGCTTCACCATACCTGTACTTGGACCATCTGTCACCATACCACAAGGGCTTAATTCGCTTTGCCTGCTTAATAGCAGCACAAATGTCACAGTCGTGGATGACTTGTGTGATGGCATCCATGGAAATGTCTATGGATCTGCCACGAGCCCACTGGTATGTTGCATCTCTGCCTTGATGTCCTGATGAATCGTGAGCCCACCGAGCTAAGAATATCTCACTTCAGTGTTTCCAGTCGAGATCAAGATCAGAGTCCTTGTCTACTTGAGAAACTCTTGCAGCTCAATCTGCCTGATGGTTGTGCTGCTGTTCCTCAGTAGCTTTGCTCTTAGGAATGTGAGCATCAATGTGTCTCACCTTCACTGGAATTCTCTCGAGAGAAATAACACAACAAAAATCCCTCCCCGAGGAGGGATCCCCTCCCTGTAACCCCCTCTCTCCCCCCCCCCCACCTCCCTTTTTGCCCAAAAGGGGTTAGAGAGAAAGAAAGGCAAGTTATTAAGGAAAAGAATCGTTACAAAGCTTTCAAAAGCCCATGCAGGATTAGTTTTTGCTTATCTCAAGGCCAACTCCAGCTGGTCCGCGGGGAAGCAGGCAGGGAGAACAGGCTGAAACCCACACTCCCCAACTCCCAAACCAAACTCAGAAAAAATCCCAACTGCTCTACAATTTAAGGTTGCATTTTGTCTATCCACCAATGAAATTCGTTTAGAATATCAGAATGTTTTTGTTCTAGTACCGAAAACATTTAGCCAGTGTCCCAGAACTGTCTGTTCCTTAAAGGCACAGCCTCAAACGAGCACACATCACTAGCTGGGGGCAGGGACAGGGGCTCTACCAGGAGGGCTGGTGCTGGAACATGCTGTGAGGGATCTTTGGTGAGAAAGTGGACAGGGGTGAAAAGTAGAAAGGGCTTGAGGGAGAGAGGGATGGGGCAGGTGGACACAAGGGTGTCACTGGTTCAAAGGGCAGGTGCTGGTATGGGATGGAAAATTCAGGTTTTCCAGGTCTGCTCCTCCATCTCTCCATCCACAACCAGTAGCCACCTGACTGCAGCTGCTCTGAAAGGGCAGAAGCTTCGTCTTTCCTGTGGAGAGAAGAGAGTGTGAACTGCTCAGCTGCAGGTGGCAGGTTTTGCCCAAACTAGAAAGGCTTCCTGGCTGGAAGCAGCCATGGAAGGAGCACTGAGGGGGAAGGAGAAACATACTCACCTTTTTTTCCTCAAGCAGTAACAGGGAACTGTGCAGAGCAACACAAATGCAGCTGTCAGGAAAATGATGGCTGCCACTGCAGTGCCTGGGTACTGGAACTTGAGGACCTTGATAAAGAAAACTATCGTGGTGCTGTGGGGATGGTCAACAGCTGAGTCCATACAGGGCCCATCAGCACTTCCAGGTGTCTCTGGATACCAGCTGGGCTGTGGTGCAGGATGCTGGGGAGGTGCTACTGGAGAAGTCCTGCTTAGGGGCACAGCTGCAAGCAAACACCCAGAGAAGCTCCAGTCAGCTCTTGCCATCTGCCTGGGCACAACTGAGCCCCAGCAGCCAGCAGGGGCTCAGCCAAGCAGAGGGCACCACGGGCACGTCTGTCATCAGCAGGCCGAGGTGCCCAGCTGGGAGTCCCTTGGGCTTGGAGCTGGCAGCTGCCAAAGGCAGGAGAAAGCCAGCACCTACCTGTGCCTTCTGCTAGAGCCTCAGTGCTGGAAGGCACCTGGGAAGCTGGGTCCTCTTGGCCTCCAGGCAACCCTGCAAAGAAGCAGAGGGGAGAAGAGCTGCTGTGGCACAGCTGCAGACACTTCTGCAGCAGGCAGTGGCACTGAGGGGCATTCAGAGCTGGGCACCCCACGGCACTCAGCTCTGCCCTCTGCCCAGGAGCAGCCTGCAAAGAGCTACAGCCTGCCTGCAGTGGCACTGTGCTGGGACCAAAGTAAGCTCTGAGCTCAGCCCCAACAAGCCTCCTGCCTTGGCAGCCAGCACCGGCAGCACTGCCTGCACCAAGGGCCACCAAGAGCTTCTCAAGGCCAAGCACCATGGGGAGCATCACTGAGCCCCACTGGCTCCCTCCTTCCTGCTCAGGACTTACCTGTGGGGCTGCTCTCAGGCTGGAGGGCAGGGAGTGACTGAGAAGTCGAGGAACCAGCAGGCACAGGACTGTGTCCATGTCCAGTTGCCCCCTTGGCCACATCTGGAGGAGCAATGGGAATGTCTGTCTGTCCTGGGCACCACTGCCAAGCGTGCAGCAGGTTTGCTCTGGCCAGGAAGCTCTCTTTCCCCCTAGTGCTGGTGCCTGCAGCCACACACCCAGCACCCAGGGCACCAGGCCACAAAGCATGGCTGCAGCAGGGACTGCCACCCCCATCTCCCTCCTGCCCTCTCTCCCTCCCTTGCCAGTGGCAGGGACCCAGGGCTGCTGCTGTGCCAATCACACAGCAGCTGCTTGAGACAGCAAGCAGGCAGCAAGGCCTGAAAGCCAGCAGGGCTGCTGGAGGCTGGGATCCAGCCCTTGCCCCTGTGCAGGCCACAGCGTGGCCACACCTGTGCCTGCAGCCTGCTGCTGCCCAGGCTCAGGGCTAAGGCAGAGTGAAGGGCACCCACCCTGTCCTCTCTCCAGATCCTCCAGCATTATCTGTAGGCCTTCTGAGGTCTCTGGGGGCTTCTTTGCTCCTTTATCTGAATATTTTCCACTTGGAGGACCTAAAGAGAAAGGGTTCAGCTGAGTTTCACATGAATAAAGCACAGAGCAGCAGTGCTTGGTGTGAGGTCAGCACAGACTCACCCCTGCGATGCCCACGGGGTGGCAGTGGAAGAAGCAGGCGAGGAGCTGGAGAAATTCCCCTTGGGGGCACAGCTGTAAGCAAACACCCAGAGAAGCTCCAGTCAGCTCTTGCCATCTGCCTGGGCACAACTCAACCACAGCAGCCAGCAGGGGCTCACCCAAGCAGAGGGCACCACAGGCAGGTCTGCGTCGTCACCAGGCCGAGGTGCCCGGCTGGGAGTCCCTTGGGCTTGGAGCCGGCAGCTGCCAAAGGCAGGAGAAAGCCAGCACCTACCTGTGCCTTCTGCTGGAGCCTCAGTGCTGGAAGGCACCTGGGAAGCTGGGTCCTCTTGGCCTCCAGGCAACCCTGCAAAGAAGCAGAGGGGAGAAGAGCTGCTGTGGCACAGCTGCAGACACTTCTGCAGCAGGCAGTGGCACTGAGGGGCATTCAGAGCCGGGCACCCCACGGTACTCAGCTCTGCCCTCTGCCCAGGAGCAGCCTGCAAAGAGCTACAGCCTGCCTGCAGTGGCACTGTGCTGGGACCAAAGTAAGCTCTGAGCTCAGCCCCAACAAGCCTCCTGCCTTGGCAGCCAGCACCGGCAGCACTGCCTGCACCAAGGGCCACCAAGAGCTTCTCAAGGCCAAGCACCATGGGGAGCATCACTGAGCCCCACTGGCTCCCTCCTTCCTGTCCAGGACTTACCTGTGGGGCTGCTCTCAGGCTGGAGGGCAGGGAGTGGCTGAGAAGTCAAGGAACCAGCAGGCACAGGACTGTGTCCATGTCCAGTTGCCCCCTTGGCCACACCTGGAGGAGCAATGGGAATGTCAGGCTGTCCTGGGCACCACTGCCAAGCATGCAGCAGGTTTGCTCTGGCCAGGAAGTTCTCTTTCCCCCCAGTGCTGCTGCGTGCAGACACTTCCAGCCTCTGGAACAGGCTGTGCCACCCAACAACACTCAGGCAGCCAGAAGGAGAGCACGGGGCAGAGCTCAGCTGCCTGAGCAGTCCCTGCTTCATGGCACCAGGCCACAAAGCATGGCTGCAGCAGGGACTGCCACCCCCATCTCCCTCCTGCCCTCTCTCCCTCCCTTGCCAGTGGCAGGGACCCAGGGCTGCTGCTGTGCCAATCACACAGCAGCTGCTTGAGACAGCAAGCAGGCAGCAAGGCTTGAAAGCCAGCAGGGCTGCTGGAGGCTGGGATCCAGCCCTTGCCCCTGTGCAGGCCACAGCGTGGCCACACCTGTGCCTGCAGCCTGCCGCTGCCCAGGCTCAGGGCTAAGGCAGAGTGAAGGGCACCCACCCTGTCCTCTCTCCAGATCCTCCAGCATTATCTGTAGGCCTTCTGAGGCCTCTAGAGGCTTCTTTGCTCCTTCACCTGAGTATTTTCCACTTGAAGGACCTAAAGAGAAAGGGTTCAGCTGAGTTTCACATGAATAAAGCACAGAACAGCAGTGCTTGGTGTGAGGTCAGCACAGACTCACCCTTGCCATGCCCACGGGGTGGCAGTGGATGATGCAGGCGAGGAGCTGGAGAAGTTCCACTTGGGGGCACAGCTGTAAGCAAACAGAAGGTTGATGCTCCCCAAGGACTTACCCCAGGGGTTGTTCTCAGGCTCAAGGAGAAGCCAAGCTCTTGGGAAACTCTCAAGCCTGACAAGCTCTTAAGGCAATCTCTGGCACCCTGTCGATGTTTGGCCCTTCAAGGAATGGGCCATTGAGAACTCACCTCCAGGCTGTACCCAGGGCTCCACACCTATGTCCAGCTCAGGAGCTGGAAGATGCCTGAGCTCCTGACCCCCAGCTGGAAGCAAGCAGAGAAGAGAAATGTTTCAGTGCATGCTGGGATCCACTCCTGCCTCAGGGAAATGCAGGCATTGCAAGGGGAGGATCAGGTGACAAGGTGGCAGCCATAGGTGGCCAGCTCTGCCAAAGCTGCAGAGGGGCCTGGGCATCTCTTGGCTGGCACCTGGCAGCTCTCCAAACACACTTGCCAGCCTGTCTAGCAGCCCTGCAGGAGCAGTGGCCCCTGGGGGCTCTCTCCCCAGGAGAGTTCTCAGGCACCCAGAGGAGCCCTCGCTGAAGCAGGGGAGGAAAAGCCACCGGCCCCAGCCCAGGCTTCCCGGGGAGCAGAGGCAGCTGGCCAGGAAAGGCTGCACCAGCGCCGCTCACTGACCTGCTCCCCACGCTTGCAGTGGAGCTGCGTGGAGAGGCCTGGCTTGGAGGGCCACCAAGAGGAGGAGGAGGTAGAGCAGGGCCATAGCTCCTGCTCTCACACCACACCAAAACTGCTGCTGCTGCTGCTGCAAATGCCACCTCTGTGGTCTCTGCTGCCGCCGCTGTCGCAGTGGAGCCCAGGGGCTGCGTGGCTGTTTGTTAACAGCTGCTGAAGCACTGTGGGGCTCTGTGACAGCAGAGTCCCTGCTGTGACATCAGAACCCTCCTGTGACCTCCCTGCCCTGCTGAGATCCATGGGAGGTCTTGCAGTGCATTCATGGAGAGCTGCTGGAGTACAGCTGGGCATCTGCCCTCCTGGGCATGGGAGCACATCTCGGTGACCAGCTATGAATGAGCTCAGCCCTGCTCCTGCCTGCACCTCACTCCTGTAAGGGAAGGGTCTGTCTCTAGGGCTTAATGCTCCACAGGAGACAGAGGAGTCCTGAACAACTGACAGAGGACTCCTGAACAGGACTCCTGCTGCTGCTGCTCCTTGCTGCCCTTAAACACACTTTGTGGAGTTGGGGATAGAGCCCTGTGGAGACATCGGTGATGAGGGTGCAGACAATTTGTGTCACCTGGAGTTTCCTCTAGAAGCCTTTTCCTTGGGAAAGACACAACTCTACCTTAATGCCATCCCTCCAGGTGCCTGCTTGCCTCACCACATGCTGCCTGTACAGCTCTTGTGGCACCTGAGCAATGAGCCTGAGGCTTTCCCCCAAGCAGCTTAGGAACTGTTGGGAGAGGGACTGGGTTTTAGAAGAGCCAGGAGCACCCTCATCTTGCAGAGGACACCAAGCTGGCTGGGAGTGGTGATCGGTCTGCTGGAGCCTACCAAGGCTCTGCAGACAAACCTGGACAGGCTGGATGGAGGAGCTGAGCCCTACTGGATGAGACTGAACAAGGCCAAGTGTTGTCTAACTGGCATTTGGAATAGCCTTTGGCACTGTTCCACACAGAGCTCTCATGGCCAAACTGGCTGCTCATGGCTTGGTTCAGCAATGCTCTGCTGGATACTGAGCAAGGCCAAGTGTTGGGCCCAGCACTTAGCTCCCAACATGGCCATGAATGCTTCATGCCTGGAGCAGGGTGGCTGGATATTGCCAGGAGCGAAACACCCTGGGGTGTTGCATCGACACCCAGCTGAAGATGAGCCAGGTTGTGCCCAGGTGGCTGAGAGGCCACCAGCATCCTGGCCTAGATCAGTAGTGGTGTGGCCAGCAGGAGCAGGGCAGCAATGCCCCTGCACTCAGCACTGAGCCACAAGTCCACCCCTTGAGTCCTGGGCTGCTGTGGGGCCCTCACTCCCAGACCCGGCAGAGCCAGGCTGCGGTCGGGCAGGGCAGGACAGAGGCCGGGCGGCAGCTGGAAGGGTCACAGCAGACTTCAGTTGCTACCAGGCAGGGCAGTAGCACATCTCCAGGCAGCTCCATTCATTCTGCCACCCGTGGCCAGGTTCTCCCAGCCTCGGGGAGTAGAATAGCTCTCAAGAAATGCCTGGGCAGAAGGGATGAGCTGCTCACCACACAGTGAGCACCAGGTCCCTCTGGGGTGCTGCACACAACGGAGCCTGAACTTTGGGACAGAGGCTTCTGGAGGCTCTCCTCTGTGACGAGCTGGAAAGCAGCATCCTAGGACGTCACTGCCAGGAATTCCATCCCTCAGAGAAGAAGTGCTGGGCTTTGCTCAGTGGATGCAGCTGAGCTCTGGACTCCTGGCAAGAGGAGCCTCCAGTCTTGCATGAAGTCATCACCACCTGGCATTGGATGGCTGTGGAATGGAGCAGAGCTGAGCTCGCCTGTGCTGGGACCTGGCCGGAGCAGCAGGAGGTCCGTTTGGCCTGGGTGAGCGCAGGGCTCTGGTGGGCAGCAAGCTGCCTTTACTGGTTTGGAGCAGCCTGGCATTGTGGTGCGGAGAGGAGCCAGAGGAGTGGAGGATCTCTGGCTGGCACTTGTAGGGCGGGAAAAGGGGGCCAGGGGACTGCTGAGGGCTGGGCTGCCCCTGGCAGCAGCTGTGCCCAGGAGACTGCAGGTCTTCCGTCTGTGCCCAGCAGAACAGCAGTGATCTTCCATGGGAATGCAGCCCCTGTCGGTGACCTTGTGCCCTGGTCTTTGGGTGGTGGCACTGCCCCTTGTGCTGCCAAGACGGAGGCCAGCCCAGAAGATGGCAACTGCGTGCTGGGGCATAATTTCCATTGATGCTAAGGCCACCAAGCACCACTAGGTGACTTTCAGTGGGCCTAAGTTGTCTCTGTCTGCACTGTAAGGCCACCTTGCCCTGGGGGAGTGATGCAGAGTGTGAAAGATGCCTCCCTGGCCAAAAGGGCAGCATCTCCAGACCCATGGAGGGACTTGACCCAAGAGAGCTACTTTGGCTTGGACGTTTCATGGGGATGTTCTACCCAAAGGACAGAGCCCAGATGTGGTGTGGGCACCTCCTTGGGAAGAGACCAAGGTTTCATTTCCTGTGCTGTGGTGGATTTCATGGGACTGGGCAGATCAGCTAAATCCCTCCTGCTTGGCTTCCTCTCCAAACTGGGACATTGCTGTCCCCTAGCCCACACTGCAGGAACACAAAAGACCCGCTTTGGTGGTTTTGTCCAGTGCTAGGAACAAATACATGCTCCCCAAGCACCTGAAGCATCACTTTGGGTCATCTCCTGGAGCTTTAGTTTCCCTTCCTTCTTTTGGGAGGAACTGAAGCCAGTACTGCTGCACCCAGCTCTTCCCCTAGTCAAAGACTTTTCTCCAGGACTTTGAGCTGCTGTTCCTGGGCACTCTTGCACTGGACCAAAGGCTTCTAGAGGAAACTCCAGGTGACACAAATTGTCTGCACCCTCATCACCGATGTCTCCACAGGGCTCTGTCCCCGAGGCCACAAAGTCTCTTTCAAGGGCAGCAAGGAGCAGCAGCAGCCAGACACAACCTGACCTTTGAACTGCTGGGGTAGTGCACAGGCACAATGGGTACTGGATCTGAACTTCTCTGCCCAGGGAGCAGCAAAGCCTCATTTTAATGGGCGTGGGATGTGTGGTGCAGGGGGGGAGGTGTAAGGGGGGAACATGGAGCAGGTGGAGCAGGCAGTCTGTGCATTCCAAGTACCTCAGGCGGTGGGGAAAGGCAGAGGGGCACTCACAGACAGGAACTGAGGATCACAGGAGCTGTGTTCTCCTGCAGTTTGAGAGACCCCACAGGGATCAGCCTGTAGGCTCTCCCAGGAGTGCAATAAGGTTGTTCAGGACTCCTCTGTCTCCTGTGGAGCATTAAGCCCTAGAGACAGACCCTTCCCTTACAGGAGTGTGATAAATGGAATGATAATTTGTGCCAGTCAGATGATTTTGATTAAAGAAAAAACAGGAGCATGAATGATGAGATGAGGGGTCAGACACTGGGAACTTACATGTGTAACTAGAATGAGATTCTTCTTAGACCTTATTACAATCAGCTGTTTGTGATGAATTTGACATGGTTTAGCACAGAGTAAGATTTTAGGTTTTATTACAACCTGTTCTTTATTAATTTTATTTGCTTTAATGTATGTATACTAATGCCCTAGTGAAATGTTAGGAATTAACAGCTCACAGTTGAAGCATTATGAAATAATAAGTTCTTCAAGCATGAGAAAGGAAGAGAAGTTGCTACAGAAGACGTGAACAGAAAGGACAATTGTGAGAATCAACAGAACCTATGTGAAAACACATCCCTCAGAAAGGACTTTGATTGTAACAACAGAGCTAAAAAGACACAATCACGAGGACTTAGCACACAACCCACCGGCTGTGCTGACTAGAGGATTACATCATTGAAAGACCACCAGAAGGACAAACGGATTTCAATAAACCCACCTTTAGATGCGTATGTATTAAGGGAAGAAAATCATTGGTGGGCATTGCTGCACCCAGCACTGTTTTGCATGTCTCTTACTGCTTAAAAATTGCTCTTGTCAAATTAAAACTGTGTTCAATTGACTTTAATTGGCTCGGTCATTCATAACGGGAGTGAGGTGCAGGCAGGAGCAGGGCTGAGCTCATTCGTAGCTGGTCACCGAGATGTGCTCCCATGCCCAGGAGGGCAGATGCCCAGCTGTACTCCAGCAGCTCTCCATGAATGCACTGCAAGCACCTCCCATGGATCTCAGCAGGGCAGGGAGGTCACAGGAGGGTTCTGATGTCACAGCAGGGACTCTGCTGTCACAGAGCCCCACAGTGCTTCAGCAGCTGTTAACAAACAGCCACGCAGCCCCTGGGCTCCACTGCAACAGCGGCGGCAGCAGAGACCACAGAGGTGGCATTTGCAGCAGCAGCAGCAGCAGTTTTGGTGTGGTGTGAGAGCAGGAGCTATGGCCCTGCTCTACCTCCTCCTCCTCTTGGTGGCCCTCCAAGCCAGGCCTCTCCACGCAGCTCCACTGCAAGCGTGGGGAGCAGGTCAGTGAGCGGCGCTGGTGCAGCCTTTCCTGGCCAGCTGCCTCTGCTCCCCGGGAAGCCTGGGCTGGGGCCGGTGGCTTTTCCTCCCCTGCTTCAGCGAGGGCTCCTCTGGGTGCCTGAGAGCTCTCCTGGGGAGAGAGCCCCCAGGGGCGTCTCTAGGGCCATCCACTGCTCCTGCAGGGCTGCTGGACATGGCTGGCAAGTGTGTTTGGAGAGCTGCCAGGTGCCAGCCAAGAGATGCCCAGGCCCCTCTGCAGCTTTGGCAGAGCTGGCCACCTATGGCTGCCACCTTGTCACCTGATCCTCCCCTTGCAGTGCCTGCATTTCCCTGAGGCAGGAGTGGATCCCAACATGCACTGAAACATTTCTCTTCTCTGCTTGCTTCCAGCTGGGGGTCAGGAGCTCAGGCATCTTCCAGCTCCTGAGCTGGACATAGGTGTGGAGCCCTGGGTACAGCCTGGAGGTGAGTTCTCAATGGCCCATTCCTTGAAGGGCCAAACATCGACAGTGTGCCAGAGATTGCCTTAAGAGCTTGTCAGGCTTGAGAGTTTCCCAAGAGCTTGGCTTCTCCTTGAGCCTGAGAACAACCCCTGGGGTAAGTCCTTGGGGAGCATCAACCTTCTGTTTGCTTACAGCTGTGCCCCCAAGGGCAGGACAGCCTGACGTTCCCATTGCTCCTCCAGGTGTGGCCAAGGGGGCAACTGGAAGTGGTGACAGTCCTGTGCCTGCTGGTTCCTCGACTTCTCAGCCACTCCCTGCCCTCCAGCCTGAGAGCAGCCCCACAGGTAAGTCCTGGACAGGAAGGAGGGAGCCAGTGGGGCTCAGTGATGTTCCCCATGGTGCTTGGCCTTGAGAAGCTCTTGGTGGCCCTTGGAGCAGGAGGTGCTGCTGGTGCTGGCTGCCAAGGCAGGAGGCTTGTTGGGGCTGAGCTCAGAGCTTACTTTGGTCCCAGCACAGTGCCACTGCAGGCAGGCTGTAGCTCTTTGCAGGCTGCTCCTGGGCAGAGGGCAGAGCTGAGTGCCGTGGGGTGCCCGGCTCTGAATGCCCCTCAGTGCCACTGCCTGCTGCAGAAGTGTCTGCAGCTGTGCCACAGCAGCTCTTCTCCCCTCTGCTTCTTTGCAGGGTTGCCTGGAGGCCAAGAGGACCCAGCTTCCCAGGTGCCTTCCAGCACTGAGGCTCCAGCAGAAGGCACAGGTAGGTGCTGGCTTTCTCCTGCCTTTGGCAGCTGCCAGCTCCAAGCCCAAGGGACTCCCAGCCGGGCACCTCGGCCTGGTGACGACGCAGACCTGCCTGTGGTGCCCTCTGCTTGGGTGAGCCCCTGCTGGCTGCTGGGGTTGAGTTGTGCCCAGGCAGATGGCAAGAGCTGACTGGAGCTTCTCTGGGTGTTTGCTTACAGCTGTGCCCCCAAGGAGGACTTCTCCAGGAGCTGAGGTGCCTCTCCCACAGGTACCTGCCTGGTATCCTGGGGGTGAGTCTCTGCTGTCCTGACAGCAAGGCACTGCTTGTCTATATTTCAGTTGTGTTAAACTCAGCTAAATCCTTCCTCTTAAGTTCCTCCAAGAGCAAAGTACTCCAATGAGGCAGGGGGAATGGAGAGGGAGGGAAGCTGGGTGCCCTTCACTCTGCCAACCTGTCCCAGAGGCTGGGAGAGTGTCTTTAGGCACTGGCACTGGGGGGAAAAGAGGACTTCCTGGCAGTGAAAATGTGCTTCATGCTTGCCAGTGGTGCACAGGATGGACTAACATTCCCATTGCTCCTCTAGATATGGGCACAGGCATCAGTGGAAATGCTGACACTCCTTGGCAGCAGCCATGCACCGTTGGCAGTGAATATTTGAAGAACTTCATCATGCACACTTTAGCCCGTGGAGCAGAAGTGTTAGCAGCCACTTTCTTCATGATACTTGCATGTCTCTTGTACTGTGCAGTGGCCTTTTACTGCCTCAAGCAAGTCAAAGGGTGAGTCGTGGCTTTTTCCTCCCCACTGCTCCCTTCCATAGCCGCTCAAAGCCAGGAAGCATTTCCAGTCAGGCTGCTGTGGTCAGTGGTTGGGCAAAAGCTGCCACCTGCAGCTGAGGACTTCAGCAGTCTCCTCTCTCCACAGGAAAACCCCTGCAGAACCAGGAGCACAGCTGGAAAAGGGCAGCTCCTCCTCAAGGCTGGAGAACCAGAGGAGCTGCCCTGACACACCTCAAGGCTCCATCTCTGAGCAGATCCCAGAGCAGGCATTGGAGACAGTAGCAGTGGAGCCTCCACCCAGCCCACAGCCCTCCCCGCCCTAAAGCACCCCAGTTCCTGAAAGCCCTCCAGTTCCTCCTCATCCATCCTGGTACCCCCAGTCAGAGTCATCTTGTTCCCACAGCAGTGTTTAATGAAGTGTTGTGTGGCATGGGTCGCTGTGGTGCTTGTGTCTGTGTGCTGAGGCTTGCAGCTGAGGATCTGTGCAGTGCCAGGGAAGGGTAATGCCAGAGCTTGTGGGGGTGGGCAAAGCACCCATCTGAGGCAGAAGTCCCCAGGGACCTCTGAAACGTTCCTTCCTGGAGCGCATTGCCGTGCTGCCAGGGCATTGGAGGGGAGCCGGGGAGCACGGCCCCGGGGGCGGTTCTGCAGCACAGGTGAAGAGCAGCAGCAGGGTCAGGGCTCGGAGCAGCGAGAGCAGCCCAGCGCCTGCAGCGGGGCCTGGCCTGGAGCGGCGCCGCCTCCCCTGGCGGCCCTGCCCTGGCTGCGGGCACACAGAGCCGCGCAGCGCCACACGGAGCGCGGGGCCGGCCCTGAGGCGCCTCGGGGCGTGTGGGGCTTTGGCGCCTTGGCTCCCGGCGCCGCCCGCGCTGAGGCTGGCAGGGGCTCGGCGCCTCCCGCTCCGTGCCGGGCCGGCTCGGGCGCCCTCCTCAGCCGCAGCGGCGGCCACGCAGCGGCCGCGCAGAGGGGCAGTTCATAGACGGCCACGCCGCGCTCTGCTCCCTGCCCTTCCCTCTGTGCCGATCCTGCGCTCCAGCCTCGCCTGCTGCAGCTACTGAAATGGCCGAAATTATCTAAGTGCTGAGCTGGAGGTGGTTTCCACTGCCCTCCTGTTAAGTCTGACCCTTGGAGCACTGCCCATGCTGGATGAAACCGCAGGGTTCCCAAAGGTTGGGAGCGCACCTCCAGGCACCGGCTCTGGAGACTGAGGGAGAATTCCTGGCGAGAGGAATCCGCTGCCAATGCAAGAGGGGTGCCCAGGAGGGAAGAACGTTCCCGCTGCTCCTCCAGGCCTGGCCAGCGAGGGAAGTGCACATGCTGACCATACAGTCTGCCCCGTGGGGACGGACAGAGAGCGCGGCAGATGTGGCAAACCTGAACTTTCCATCCCACTCCAGCAGCTGCCCTTTGCAGCAGGGAGACACTGGAATGTCAACCTGCCCCCACAGCCCTCTTCTCCCTCAGGCCCCTTCTCCATTTCACCCCTGTCCACCTTGTTGCCAAAGATCCTTCCCAGCCCCGCTGGCAGAGCCCCCTTCCTGGCCCCCAGCTAGTGATCAGTTAGCTGCTTGTTTTGAAGTTGTAAATAAATCCAAGCATTTATGGGACACGTTTTGGTGGGGTACTTGGCAGTGTTTGCTGAAGGGTTGCAAGTGATGACCTAAACAGAACTGAAGCCCATCTTGTCCTCCTCTGTACCTGTACCTGACCTGTAGGATGGCTGACAAGCTTTGGGCTTACAGGGTCAATGAAAACCTTTCTTGGGTGTCACAAGTGAGACACCTCTGCTCTTGTAAGAATGCAGTCTGCCAGAGCTAGACTGAGGGCTGCATCTCAGATAACAAGTCCTCAGCTCAGCCTGGCCTGGAGTACTTTTGCTTCTCCTTTTCTCATTTCTCAGACACCCCAAACATGCACATCCAGAGCAGTCCTGCTCAGGAATGCTACTCTCAGCTGCAAAATAAAAGCAGAGTTCAGATCTCATTAGTGAAATATGGAAGCAGCTTTCTACCTACAGCCAACAGTTTCATTCTCTGCAGTGCTGCTTCTGAAGTGATAGAAGTGTGCTGTGG
Organism: Dryobates pubescens; assembly: GCF_014839835.1. Lineage (NCBI taxonomy): Eukaryota > Metazoa > Chordata > Aves > Piciformes > Picidae > Dryobates > Dryobates pubescens. The sequence goes on along the minus strand of NC_071612.1, from coordinate 17,442,267 downwards.
TTCTAGAGCCCTGCACCAGCAGAACACAAGACTGCATGGCTGGTAACACAAGACCAGAGGAGACCTTCCCATTCTCTACAACTCTCTGAAAGGAGACTGAAGCCAGGTGGGATTTGGAATCACAGAATTGTCAGGGTTGGAAGGGACCTCAAGGGTCATCGAGTTCCAACCCTCCTGAACTGGCTGGAGGCTGAGCCCAGAGCGTGGTAGTGAATGGTGCCACATCCAGCTGGCGGCCAGTCACTAGTGGTGTGCCCCAGGGATCAGTGCTGGGCCCCATGCTCTTTAACATCTTTATTGATGATCTGGATGAGGACATTGAGTCCATCATCAGTAAATTTGCTGACGACACCAAGCTGGGGGCAGGAGTTGATCTGCTGGAGGGTAGAGAGGCTCTGCAGAGGGACCTCGACAGGCTGGGCAGATGGGCAGAGTCCAACGGCATGAGATTGAACACATCCAAGTGCTGGGTTCTGCACATTGGCCACAGCAACCCCATGCAGAGCTACAGGCTGGGGTCAGAGTGGCTGAGAGCAGCCAGGAAAAGAGGGACCTGGGGGTGCTGGTCGATGGTAGGCCGAACATGAGCCTGCAGTGTGCCCAGGCAGCCAAGAAGGCCAATGGCATCCTGGCCTGCATCAGGAACAGTGTGGCCAGCAGGAGCAGGGAGGTCATTCTGCCCCTGTACACTGCACTGGTTAGGCCACACCTCGAGTACTGTGTCCAGTTCTGGGCCCCTCAGTTTAGGAAGGATGTTGACTTGCTGGAACGAGTCCAGAGAAGAGCAACGAAGTTGGTGAGGGGTTTGGAACACAGCCCTGTGAGGAGAGGCTGAGGGAGCTAGGGTTGCTTAGCCTGGAGAAGAGGAGACTCAGGGGAGACCTTACTGCTCTCTACAACTCCCTGAAGGGAGGTTGTAGACAGGCAGATGATGGTCTCTTCTCCCAGGGAGCCAGTACCAGAACAAGAGGACACAGTCTCAGGCTGCACCAGGGAAGGTTTAGGCTGGATGTCAGGAGGAAGTTCTACACAGAGTGATTGCCCATTGGAATGGGCTGCCTGGGGAGGTGGAGCCACCATCATTGGAGGTGTTCAGGAGGAGACTTGATGGGGTGCTTGGTGCCATGGGTTAGTTGTTTAGGTGGTGTTGGATTGGTTGATAGGTTGGACGCGATGATCTTGAGGGTCTCTTCCAACCTGGTCTATTCTATTCTATTCTATTCTATTCTATTCTATATGGTGCACTGAGCTCCTGTGTCAACCAAGGCCCTGTACTTCTGAAATGTTGGGATGTACACATCCCAACAGATTCTGTGGCTTCCATTATCCCTCTCCTCCCCCTGGCAGGTGGCAGGGCACCCCTAATTATGGGGATTGCATCCACATGTACAGTTGGCACAGCGTCTGGTGTCAGAGGTGGAATCACTCTTGGAGCTATTGGAGTTGTTCCGGGAAACTGAGGCAGTAACAGCTACACTTCTGGTATTGCTACCTTGGGCTCTGCCACTCTGCAGTTGCCTCAGTCTCCTGAAAAGCTCAGCAGTTGGTTGCCCATCCCATCTGTTCATGTTCTCACCAAACTGATCACCCAGAGTTATCCAAACACTCCCACGCGATTGCCTCTGTGGTCTGTTCTGGCTTGACCTGTTTTGGAATGGCCTCCTTGGAGGACCTCTGTTCCTAGCAGCTGAAACTTGTGTCCATCTGGAGGAAGAAGAATTGGAATCATCCTCCTTTGCCAATTTGGATATGGAGGTTTTAAATTCCTCCTTCAGCTCTTTCATGGAATTCTCAGTCCTTCCAGACAGAGTTTCAATGGCTGAGACCAAAGCAGCGCGTGTGAGACTATCCTCCAGTTGTCTCATTTGGTCAGTGAAATGGCCAACAGTAGGAGGCATTCCCCTGTAATTTACTGCCACGATTCTGCTTGCCAGAATACCAGCATAGTTAGGAGGAGCAAGTTCAAAATGCTTCTTGGCAAGACCTGTTCCCACAGGAATTTCATCAGGGTTCAGGGTACCACGACTTCCATAAAGTATTTCTCTCACAGCAAACTCTTTCAAAGGCTTGATTCCCTCCTCTTCTCCTTTTCTGCCTACCCAGACCCCCCTGTACAAAAAGAAGGGAGAAAGGAGCAGAGAAAGTTGCTGTTAGACTTAACCAAGACAACGCAGCAGAAGCAAATTAGTATCTCTCCAGAGCGAAGAAGTGAGAAGAGTTGTTTTGGTGCAACCGCTTGAAGTTCCTTACCTCTCCAATGGGATTGTTTAGAATCAGCTTTATTTTCCCTTTCACACCCAGCAGTGATTTATTTACATTCTACTACTTTTCTGCTCAAGATCTGTGAAAACATTTTGAAGGCATAGCCTAAAGCTACCACAGCTGTGGAATAGTGTGGTGCTTCGGTCTGACCTGGGGGCGGTGCACAGCTCACTGGATCTTGTAGGTTTTGGAGCTGGGCCTCCCCAGCAGGTAGCCCCCAGAGTCATAATATCTGCTGAGCCTTATTTGGCAGAGCAGCTTTTTGGAGAATTTCAGAGCCCAGGCTACTAAAAGCAGGGTAATTATTGCTCCAGCAATTAAAATGAGGTCTCGCCAAAAGAACTCCACACACTTGATGGGCAGAAGCCTCTTGCAAGCCCCCAGCTCGTTCCCAGTCAGCTGCACCAAGGGCTTCGTGCTCACGGGAGCTGGGCTTGCACACCTGACGCTGGCAAGAGAAGGGGCAGAGACATCTTCCAGCCAGAGTTTTAGATACAGGATCCCACAGTCGCAGTTCCAAGGGTTGTCAAATACTTCCAGCTCCTCCAGGCTGCTCAGGCTGTCCAGGGAGCCGGGAGGAACTGTGGTCAGGCTGTTGTTCTGCAGATAAAGCCTCCTGGTGTCAACGGGCAAGGCAGGCACTTCCCTCAGCCCCCGCGAGCCGCAGTCAACCTGCAAACCCTTCCTGTCTCCCAGGGTCTTGCAGCTGCAGGAGGGAGGACAGGCCCCACTTAGGGCCACGGCGAGCAGCAACGAGACAGGAAATCCCACCAGGGCCGTGAGTTCTGTCTTCTTCATGCTTCAGCTGTCCAGAGAAGAAGAAGAACCTGCTCAGTGTGATGCATTAGCACGTTTCTAAAGGCACGATGAGAACACAGCTGTTTCTTTCTTAGGACTATACATGAGGCTTTGGGGTTTGGTGGAGAGCAAGTTCTCCATGGGAGAGCAATGTACCCTTATGGCCAAGAAGGTCAATGGGATCCTGGGGTGCATCAGGAAGCGTGTGTCCAGCAGATCCAGGGAGGTTCTCCTCCCCCTCTACTCTGTCCTAGTGAGGCCCCACCTGGAATATTGCATCCAGTTCTGGGCTCCCCAGTTCAGGAGGGACAGGGATCTGCTGGAGAGAGTCCAAGGGAGGGCTATATGGAAGCTGAAGGGCCTGGAGCAGTGCCTGGTGAGGAGAGGCTGAGAGCCCTGGGGCCGTTTAGTCTGGACAGGAGAAGACTGAGAGGGATCTGATCAATGTCTATCAATAGCTGAGGGCTGGGGGTCAGGAAGGAAGGGACAGGGACAGCCTCTGCTCACTGTGCCCTGGGATAGGACAAGGGACAAGGGATGGAAACTAGAGCACAGGAGGTTCCAGCTCAACATGAGGAAGAACTTCTTGACTGTGAGGGTCCCAGAGCCCTGGAGCAGGCTGCCCAGAGAGGTTGTGGAGTCTCCTGCTCTGGAGCCTTTGCAGCCCTGTCTGGATGTGTCTCTGTGTGACCTGTGCTGGATTCTATGCTCCTGCTCTGGCAGGGGGGAGTTGGAGAAAGCAAGAAGGTCTCCCCTGAGCCTCCTCTTCTCCAGGCTAAGCAACCCCAGCTCCCTCAGCCTTTCCTCACAGGGCTGTGCTCCAGACCACTCCCCAGCTTTGTTGCCCTCCTCTGGACACCTTCCAGCATCTCAACATCTTTCCTAAACTGAGAAGCCCAGAACTGGACACAGGACTCAAGGTGTGGCCTAACCAATGCTGAGCACAGGGCACAATGACCTCCCTGCTCCTGCTGGCCACACTGTTCCTGATGCAGGCCAGGATGCCCTTGGCCTTCTTGGCCCCCTGGGCACACTGCTGGATCATGTTCAGCTGCTGTCATCCAATACCCCCAGGTCCCTCTCTGCCTGCCTGCTCTCCAGCCACTCTGTCCCCAGCCTGTAGCTCTGCATGGGGTTGTTGTGGCCAATGTGCAGCACCCGGCACTTGGACTTGTTGAATGCCATCCTGTTGGACTCTGCCCATCTGTCCAGCCTGTCCAAGTCCCTCTGCAGAGCTCTCCTGCTCTCTAACAGATCAACTCCTGCCCCCAGCTTGGTGTCATCTGCAAATTTACTGATGATGGACTCAGTCCCCTCCTCCAGATCATTAATAAAGATATTGAACAGGATGGGGCCAAATATCTTTGATTATCTTTATTCTGAATCTAGCTACTCATCCTTCAAGACATCTACTAGAGCTGGTTCTTTTCAAAGCAAGCCTCTTAAAAGGACAGACAGTACACCTGGCTGAAAAACAGTTAGGCAATAGGTATTGAAAAGCTGATCTCTTCTGATTGGATATAGAAGAGAATCTATAAATGAGGAATGAAACATTAGACAGAAATAAGAACAGTTGCCATAATGCAGAAAGGAAGAGTTGGCGAGGTGCCTGACTGCTGCTTACCTCTGTTTCTTCCCTCTTGGTTTCTCTCCTCTGCTTGATCAAGTGTTGGAGTACACAGAGGACTGGAGCTGGCTTTTTAAAGAGTCACTAAGGAAATGTGTTCAAGAAGATAAGCTCCTTCCTGTGTGCAAAAAAGAAACCATTGCCCTTGGAAGATGCTATATATGGTTAGCAACTGGCTGGAGGGCTGAGCCCAGAGAGTGGTGGTGAATGGTGCCACAGCCAGCTGGCAGCCAGGCACCAGTGCTGTCCCCCAGGGATCAGTGCTGGGCCCCATCCTCTTTAACATCTTCATTGATGATCTGGATGAGGGGGTTGAGTCAGTCATCAGCAAGTTTGCAGATGACACCAAGTTGGGAGCAGATATTGGTCAGTTAGAGGGTAGAAAGGCTCTGCAGAGGGACCTGGACAGGCTGGACAGATGGGCAGAGTCCAACAGGATGGCATTTAACAAATCCAAGTGCCAGGGGCTGCACTTTGGCCACAACAACCCCATGCAGAGCTACAGGCTGGGGTCAGAGTGGCTGGAGAGCTGCCAGGGAGAAAGGGACCTGGGGGTGCTGATTGACAGCCAGCTGAACATGATCCAGCAGTGTGCCCAGGTGGCCAAGAAGGCCAAGGGCATCCTGGCCTGCATTAGGAATAGTGTGGCCAGCAGGAGCAGGGAAGTCATTGTGCCCTGTACTCTGCACTGGTTAGGCCACACCTTGAGTCCTGTGTCCAGTTCTGGGCTCCTCAGCTTAGGAAAGAGGTTGAGCTGCTGGAAGGTGTCCAGAGAAGGGCAACAAGGCTGGGGAGGGGTCTGGAGCACAGCCCTGTGAGGAGAGGCTGAGGGAGCTGGGGTTGCTTAGCCTGGAGAAGAGGAGGCTCAGGGGAGACCTTCTTGCTCTCTCCAACTCCCTGCAGGGAGGCTGTAGCCAGGTGGGGGTTGGTCTCTTCTCCCAGGCACCCAGCACCAGAACAAGAGGACACAGTCTGAAGCTGTGCCAGGGGAGGTTTAGGCTGGAAGTGAGGATAAAGTTTTTCCCAGCAAGAGAGATTGGCCCTTGGGATGTGCTGCCCAGGGAGGTGGTGGAGTCACCATCTCTGGAGGTGTTTAGGAAGAGCCTGGCTGAGGCACTTGGTGCCATGGTTTAGTTGATCAGATGGTGCCGGGTGAGAGGTTGGACTTGATCTCTGAGGTCTTTTCCATCCTGGTTTATTCTGTGTTCCGTACCTCATATAAAGTAAAACATAAGAGGAGGGCACTCTTGAAAGGTGTAACTTGGGCTAGAAGTGAGCCTCAGGTTGTCTCGGTGAGAATCATGCCAAGTGAGGAGGGCATTGCTGCTTGCCTGGGAGAAGAGACCAACCCCCACCTGGCTACAGCCTCCCTTCAGGGAGCTGGAGAGAGCAACCAGCACCAGAACAAGAGGACACAGTCTCAAGCTGTGCCAGGGGAAGATTAGGCTGGAGGTGAGGAAAAAGTTCTTCACCGAGAGAGTCGTTTGCCATTGGGATGTGCTGCCCAGAGAGGTGGTGGAGTCACCATCCCTGGAGGTGTTCAAGAGGGGATTGGACGTGGCACTTGGTGCATGGTTTAGTCATGAGGTCTGTGGTGACAGGTTGGACTTGATGATCTTTGAGGTCTCTTCCAACCTTGGTGATTCTGTGACTCTGTGATACTGTGAAAGACAGCTGCAGGTTTCTAAGGCATCTCTTTAATTGCAAACAGAAAGTTCAGCAGAGCGGTACCAAATCTACCTTTGGAGTTAAACAAGGTGAGTAACTGAATCACAAACACAGACACACACCAAGACAGTTTCTACAGGAGCCCTTACATGTGCCCTCCTGGCACAGACTCCTCTGCATTCTCCTAACACAGTCTGTTTGTCACCTCTTTAGGCACCAGCGCTAACCCAGGCTGCCTTTTGCCTCTCAATCAAGCTGGCAAGAGAGCTGTGAACCATGCCCAGGCAGCATCTGACCAGAGCTGTGACGAGGTCAGGTCAGGGTATTTGGAATGCTCTTTATTTGGTTAACCAGCACAGCCACAGGATGGTCAGGCTCTGTCAGAGCCAGATCTTGCTGGGGAGTCCTCGTGGCCGTGCGAAGGCTTCGATGTTGGCCGAGCGCTCCCAGAAGCACCAAAGCAAATCTCCTGGCCGAGCTGATCCATTGCTGGGCTCTGGCGATTTGGACAGGTCCTGCTCCTTCAGGAAGAGCCCCTGCAGGGAGCAGGAGCGCTGCTCAGCTGGTGGTGCAGGCTGCAGCTGGCAGTGCTGCTCAGCAGGAGATGAGCAGCGGGTTGGACAAGGCCTGGCCGCTTTGGGCCTTCTCCGCAGGCTGGCTCTGCAAGAGCTCGCAGGCTGCCAGCTCCTGGTGGAGAGTATCCAGGACTTCAAAGAGGTGTGCCTTTCCTTGGGGAAGAAAATGGCAGCTGTCAGCTTTGGGACCAAGACAGGAGGCTGCAGTTTACCAAAGCTAACACAAGCTCTCTGCTCCACAGGGGCCGTGCCAAGTCAGTGCCATCAGATGTTCAATGCTGAGAGCACGTAAGGAGCTCCTGTAAAAGTGTGAGTGGAAGCAGGTGCAAGGACTGCTGCCTGGATCTCCTGCTGCAGCCACTGCCCCCTGCAGTGAACACAGGCTAGCCCAGCTCACAGCAAAGAGCTGCCAACCCACACACACTGACTCTTGTCAAAGAGGGAGGAGAGAGGGGATGGGAGGGGAGGGGAGGGGAGGGGAGGGGAGGGGAGGGGAGGGGAGGGGAGGGGAGGGGAGGGGAGGGGAGGGGAGGGGAGGGGAGGGGAGGGGGGGGGTGGGGAGGGGAGGGGAGGGGAGGGGGATCAGGTTGGAAAAGACCTTCAAGATCATTGAGTCCAACCTATCACCCAACACCATCTGATCAACTAAACCATGGCACCAAGTGCCTCAGCCAGTCCCCTCTTGAACACCTCCAGGGATGGGGACTCCACCACCTCCCTGGGCAGCACATCCCAAGGGCCAATCTCTCTTGCTTGGTAGAATTTCTTCCTAACATTCAGCCTAAACCTCCCCTGACACAGCTTGAGACTGTGTCCTCTTGTTCTGGTGCTGGGTGCCTGGGAGAAGAGACCAACCCCCACCTGGCTACAACCTTCCTTCAGGGAGTTGTAGACAGCAAGAAGGTCTCCCCTGAGCCTCCTCTTCTCCAGGCTAAGCAACCCCAGCTCCCTCAGCCTCTCCTCACAGGGCTGTGCTCCAGACCCCTCCCCAGCTTTGTTGCCCTTCTCTGGACACCTTCCAGCAGCTCAACATCTTTCCTAAACTGAGGGCCCCAGAACTGGACACAGGACTCAAGGAGATGTCTGCTTACAAAGGCTTAGGAAAGCTGCTGAAGTCCTATCAAGAGCACAGGCAGGAATTCAGCAGCAGAGCAGATGGTTCATGGCAATGGTGATGCAGCAGGGACAGAGAGCTGCATAAGGTCACCTCACTTGTTAGGGTGGTTTTAGGAAGCTGTGCTGCAGTTACAGAGGGAGGTACTTGGCTTCAGCAGCATCACTGAGGGCTTCCTGTGCAAGTACCTTCTGGACACTTGTGTGCTGTGGTAATTAATAGTCTCTCCTCTTGTTCTCACCAGGACAACATCTGTCCTATGGCTCAGAGATGGTTTTTCTCCACGTTGATCTCCTGGGGTCAAGAGAGGTCTGTTTGCTTCCTCTGCAGCCTCTCTGGAGCAGCACAGCTTAGCTCTGGGCTGCCTGTGCCCTGGATTGCTGGACACAGATAAGAAGAAGGCTTTGCAGCTGCAGAACCCAGAAGGGTTTGTGCATTATCCTCCTTAACTCACTGCTAGTAACATTCTCCCAAAGGAAACCCTCAGGCCACCTCCAGCCTTTTAGAATCTTTTGACCACTGCCTGCCAATTAAAAGCCCCTCCAGGCCATTTGCTTAGGCTGAGCACAGGATGGTCATTTCTTGAAGGTAAGTACAAATGCTCTGCTAATAGGAACAAAGTCATCAAACCTCAACCTCCAGGCTGTGAGCCCCGTGATGGGCCCTGCAAAGGCAGCTCTGGCACATCAGACCACTGTCAGGGGAAAGGAGCTGGCAGGTTTAATTTGCATGAGAGGAACACAAAAAGCTATTACTAGAGGAGTGAGCAGGTCTGAGCCAGTTTCTCTCCAGAAGGACTCTGGTTTGTCTAGCTTGTTTGGGTTGCAGCAGAGGAACCCAACAGCAAACCTGGTACACAGGTGCCTTACACACTTAGCTGTGCTTTCCACTTTCTCCTCTCACTGAAGCCCTACAGACAGGAGTGGGATACTCAGTTGTTCCCCTAAGGCCACATTCTAATGTAAAATTGGCTAAGAAAAACAGCCTTGGATGTGTTCCTGAAAGCCCAGAAAGCCTCACTTTCTGTGGGTAACCTTGCATCATGCTTCTTTCCCCCTAGCCAGTCTCCCAGTATTTGACCTATTTCTTCCCTCCTCATCTGCTCAGTATTATTTGCCCCAAAGGACACACTTGTCCTGCTTCTTGGTCTTTATAGGTGACTCATGGCCTGCAGCAAGAGAAGTGTGGCCAGCAGGGCCAGGGAGGGGATTCTGCCCCTCTGCTCCACTCTGCTGAGACCACAGCTGGAGCTCTGGGTCCAGTGCTGGAGCCTCTGTGCCAGGAAGGATCTGGAGGTGCTGGAAGGTGTCCAGAGGAGGGCCACGAGGATGAGCAGAGGGCTGGAGCTGCTCTGCTGTGAGGACAGACTGAGGGAGTTGGGGTTGTTCAGTCTGGAGAGGAGAAGGCTCTGAGGAGACCTTCTTGTGGCCTTGCAGTATCTGCAGGGGGCTCCAAGAAAGCTGGGGAGGGACTTTTGAGGGTGTCAGGGAGGGATAGGACTGGGAAAGATGGAGCAAAACTAGAAATGGGGAGATTGAGATTGGATGTGAGGAAGAAGTTGTTCCCCATGAGGGTGGTGAGAGACTGGCACAGGTTGCCCAGGGAGGTGGTGGCAGCCTCCTGCAGGTGTTTGCAGCCAGGCTGGATGTGGCTGTGAGCAACCTGCTGTAGTGTGAGGTGTCCCTGGCCATGGCAGCGGGGTTGGGACTGGCTGAGCCTTGAGGTCCCTTCCAGCCCTGACAATTCAGTGATTGTATAGAGACTCTATGATTTCTTTTCTTACCAGGCTGGGGGTCACTGCAGGATTCCAAAGTGCTCAGCAGGATCTTCCCCAGGGCTCGCTTGGACACATGCTTTAAAACACAGAGCAGTGTTAGGGCACGGGGAAGGCCTCCTCCTCTTTACAGCGGGGCAAGAGACTCGAGCAGCGTGTGCGAATTAAACCAAGGTGACACTGCAGCCTGGCAACACAAACCCTGACAGTGCCTTCAGTGTAGCTGAGATACTGCTCAAATAATAGCAGCCTGTGGAAGGCTGCAGTCCTTTAATATGGCTTCAGACAGAGCAATCATGATTATTCAGTGGCACAATACAGACTTCCCCAGAGTCTGTGCCTGAAGTGCCCTAAGTGGCAGGCGGTGTAAGCAGGGCATGCACCACCAAAGCTTGCTCAGTCCTCTGCCTCTGTTGAAATGCGATCCAACAGACTTTGTGGTGTGGTCTCAAGAGTGGCTGCTGGGCCCCAGCTGTTCTGAGAACCATTTGGAGCCCTTTTAGGTACAAAGAACCTGCAAGAGCTTGTGAGTGCTGTGCCCACCGATGGTTACACGCTCAAGTGGAAGGAACGTGACCCGCAGCGAGAGGACTGGAAAAGCTACTCGGGGTCAGAAGGGTCTTTTTCTGGCAGCAACCTCCTGGGACGTTGCATAAGGTGTCTGGAAAAACAAACCTCCTTAATTTGCATCCAGACACCACTGCCTGCTTGCTGGGAGATGGGTTTGCAATCAGTTTAATCAGCACTTGGAGTGCCCAGATCTGCAGGGGCAGCTCGTTCTTGTTAAAGCTTCAAGAAGTGAAAATAGATGGAAGATGCTCTGGCAGAAAGAGGATGTACCTCCCACCAGCCCAGGCAAAGCTGGGCCTGCTTTTACTGGTCATCTGCCTTCTGCTGGTCTCCCCCAGTGGGGACTGGGGCACAGTGGGCAGCAGTGTGCTGGGATTTGACCTGACCTCAGCCACACAGCGTCAGGTTTCAACAGGCCCAATGGGAGGTGCGGTTGCCTCTGGACAGTCCCTGCTTTGTGGTAGCTTCTCTTGCAAATGAGAGGCTTGGGATATGGACAACATGAAGGTGACCATGCTGGGGATATGGACAACATGAAGGTGACCATGCTGGGGATATGGACAACATAAAGGCTGGGGAAGTGCCACCTGACCCCACAGGAATAAGCTCTCTCTTGTCTGAAGTCCATCCCACCAGGGATTTGGGGGACGCTTGCTGAGTTCTACTGGGAACCCTGTCCAGGATCTTGCTGGTTGGCAGCTGTGTCAGTGCTGTGGGAGCTGGCAGCACAGGGTGGCATGGTTCCAGCAATGACTGGCATCAAGTGCTGTTATCCCTGCCACGTGGCACAGTGTGTGCTGGACTGTCTCCTAGGCAGCAGTGAGCTGCAGTGATACGACTGGCCACTGAATGGCATCTTGAAGCCCTGACACAGAAGAGCAAATCATGCTTGTTGCCAGCCATGGTCTTCAGCCTTTGCTGCTTTGCTGATGCCTGTGTCAGACTTGCAACAGGAAAGCAGAATTTCCATGTCAAGTGCTCAAACAGGAGACCACCAAATTATGGGATATTGCACTCGCTCCCTAGAGCCGTCGGTGGAACATGAGCATAGTTCAAACAAAGTCAAGGGATCTTCTGAGGAGGCTTTCTTATCTCACACCTAACAGGCAAGGCTTTGCTGGAAACCAAAGAGAACCCTCACTCATCATCCAAGAAATCAGTTCCTAGCAGTCCAGTGCACCCCATGCCCTACAGATGATGCCATTTGCCCAGCTTTTGGCCAGCCCTTACCATTAGCATTGCCCAGCAGGAGATTTCATCTGATTCTTTTTGGAAGGGCTGAGCTGCCACCCTGGCCACATACCTCTGGGATGTTACTGCTTCAGCTTTGATCAATCCATATTTGGATTATGAATGGGGAAAGAAACTTCTCACCACAAATAGCTTTCTGGGAAACAGGAAGGGGGTTTGCCCCTCCACTTAGTGTGATGTTAGGATGCAGTTAAACAAAAGGTCCTTTTCCAGAAGGGAAAAATTATCTTCTAGAATCCTTCTGGTTAACAGCATTTTGGTTCTCCTGGTGGCCTCTGCTTAGAGGATAAAGAGAACTTGGAGTGCCAGACCCCAGGATATCACTAGGCTGCTTTCAGAAAGGCAGCACCAGGGGGCTAGAGGTTTTTCTGCAATCCCTGGGCAGTTCTCAGGGCAAACACATGTCCAAGTATGTGCTGGTGTAAAGGACTTTGCACTTACTAGAAGGTATAAAGATGCTTTTTTTCAGTTTGGAAGGGCCATTACCCAAAGCAGTTTCAAGTCTCTGGGCTGCCCCTTATTACCATACCAAGTCTCGAAGCTGCTGAAGAAGCTGTAGGACATCCATGAGCTTTTCTTCCACCAGTGACAGCCTGACTCTCTCAGTCTCCAACATCTGCAGCTCCATCTTCAACAGTTCAGTCTCCTCCACCTTTTGCTGCAGTTCACCTGGCAGTGGGCCTCTCATCTGGACAATGGCACAGGAAGTTAAAAGCACTGGAGCTGTGCACTCTCTCCCCCAACAACTGCAGTGCCCTCCAGAACATTCTTTGCATAGACTCACAGAATCAATAAGGCTGGAAAAGACCTCAGAGATCATCAAGTCCAACCTGTCACAACAGACCTCATGACTAAACCATGGCACCAAGTGCCACGTCCAATCCCCTCTTGAACACCTCCAGGGATGGTGACTCCACCACCTCCCTGGGCAGCACATCCCAATGGTGAACGACTCTCTCAGTGAAGAACTTTCTCCTCACCTCCAGCCTAAACTTCCCCTGGCACAGCTTGAGACTGTGTCCCCTTGTTCTGGTGTTGGCTGCCTGGGAGAAGAGACCAACCCCCACCTGGCTACAGCCTCCCTGCAGGGAGTTGTAGACACCAAGAAGGTCTCCCCTGAGCCTCCTCTTCTCCAGGCTAAGCAACCCCAGCTCCCTCAGCCTCTCCTCACAGGGCTGTGCTCCAGACCCCTCCCCACCTTTGTTGCCCTTCTCTGGACACCTTCCAGCAGCTCAACATCTTTCCTAACCTGAGGAGCCCAGAACTGGACCCAGGACTCAAGGTGTGGCCTCAGCAGTGCTGAGCACAGGGCACAAGGACTTCCCTGCTCCTGCTGGCCACACTCTTCCTGATGCAGGCCAGGATGCCCTTGGCCTTCTTGGCCACCTGGGCACACTGCTGGCTCATGTCCACCACTCCCCCCAGGTCCCTTTCTGCCTGGCTGCACATACAAACCTGGTCTTATCCACAATAAACTTCAGCCACTCTGACCCCAGCCTGTAGCACTGCCTGGGGTTGCTGTGGCCAATGTGCAGAACCTGGCACTTGCCCTTGGACTCTGCCCATCTGTCCAGCCTGTCCAGGTCCCTCTGCAGAGCCTCTCTGCCCTCCAGCAGATCAACTCCTGCCCCCAGCTTGGTGTCATCTGCACATTTACTGATGATGGACTCAATGCCCTCATCCAGATCATCAATGAAGATACTGAACAGGCTGGGGCCCAGTACTGATCCCTGGGGCACACCACTGGTGCCTGGCTGCCAGCTGGCTGTGGCACCATTCCCCACCACTCTCTGGGCTCAGCCTCCAGCCAGTTGCTAACCCAGCTCAGAGTGCTGCTGTCCAAGCCAGGGGCTGACAGCTTGGCCAGGAGTTTGCTGTGGGGGACAGTGTCAAAGGCCTTGCTGCAGTCCAGGCAGACCTCATCCACAGCCTGCCCCACATCCACCAGGCACTCACCTGGGCATGGAAGGAGATCAGGTTGGTGAGGCAGGACCTGCCCTTCCTAAATCCATGCTGGCTGGGCCTGATCCCTTGGCTATCTTTCAGGTGCACTGTGATTGCCCCCAAGATGATCTCCATTTTGCAGCAAGCCCATTCTCCAAGGTGCTGGGGATAGGGGAGAATCAATAGTTGCTAGGAAATGCATGCAGAGCACAATGGCAGCTCCTCCAACACTGGCTGCCAGCAGAGCAGTCACAAGTTTTAAACCCTAGTGTGGCTGCTAACCTTTTGCATTCCTGTCATCTTCTGTGAGGCAGAACTGAGGTGCATGTCCTCACCAATGTCAGCACATCTCTGGCTTGCAACTCCTACATATCAATCACAGAATCACAGACAGTTTGGGTTGGAAAGGACCTTTCAAGATCATCAAGTGCAGCCCCACTGCAGTCAGCTGGGAGGTCTGCAATGAGACCAGGTTGCTCAGAGCCCCACCCAGTCATTAAGTGAAACAAGAAGGTAATTAGCTAATTTTCATCCCCATCATCATAGAATGGTTTGGACTGGAAGGGATCTTAAAGATCACCTAGTTCTTACCCCCTGCTGTGGGCAGGGACACCCAGCCTGGCCTTGAACACCTCCAGGGAGGGGTCCTCCACAGCCTCCTGGGGCAACTTGTTCCAGTGTCTCACCACTCTGACTGGCAATCTCCAGTCTCTGTCTCCCCTCTTCAGCTCAAACCATTAACCCTTGTCCTAGCACTACAAGCCCTGGAGCAGCTCTGTGAGGAGGAAAGGCTGAGAGCCCTGGGGCTGCTGAGCCTGAAGAAGAGCAGCCCCAGGGGGGATCTGATCAGTGCTCAGCAACAGCTAAAGGGTTGGAGGCAAGAGGGGCTGGGGCCAGACTCTTGTCAGTGGTGTCCAGCAACAGGACAAGGGGCAAGAGGCATGAACTGGAACCCAGGAGGCTCCATCTGAACATGAGGACACACTTCTTTGCTGTGAGCCCTGGAGCAGGCTGCCCAGAGAGGTTGTGGAGTCTCCTTCTCTGGAGACTTTCAAAAGCTACTTGGACACCTTCCTGTGCAGCCTGATCTAGGCAAACCTGTGTGAGCAGGGGAGTTGGACTGGATGATGCCCAGAGGCCCTTCCAAGCCCCACCACGCTGAGATTCTGTGAACAAAAGCAATCTTCTCTCTCAGTCACTCCTGTGCCCAGCATTCTGAACCCCCTCCCCTCTCTGTAATGCCTTGTTGCAAGCCCCAGTCTAAATGTACTCACTAAGATGCCACTGGGAAACAGAATCATGTTTGGGTTGTGAGCCAGATCTGATGCCTCTGTTAATCCCTTGGTGTTGTCCTCCTTTGCATCTTTAGTGCAGTTTGCAGTTCTAGAAATAACTAAGGAGGGAGCTGAACTCACCAAGGTCTTATGTGCATGCTACTCACACAGCCCTTTTCTGGGTGGAAATTTCTACCCTCATTAATTTGAATAGGTGGTAATGGATGGGAGGGAACTGCCAGGCCACCAAAGCACAAGAGTCGTCAGAGTGAAAGAGGAAAGCAATCCCTCAGCCTTCCAGAAGGTCATTTTGGGGTTTGGCAGTGCTAATGGGATGTGTTAGCTAGTGCTCATTCCCCTGTCTGATGGAAAGCAGCCTGTTCACTAGCTGTCCATGAGCCATCACCACTCTCTTGAGCTCTACAATAGCTCCAGAAGTTTGGATGACTTCGGTACCCCTCTGTGAACACCCCTTTGAGATGAACACATGAAAACTTTCCCCTGTGGAGAGCCAGCTTTGTCATCCCCCATGTGGCAGCAGCTCAGCTGGGACTCTGCAGGCTGTGGGAGGTCTTCCATGGATTAAACAGCTGGTTTCCTTAATGATATTGCTGATTGCCTCCACGCTGTAAATGCCATCTGGCACAGGCCTGGACTGAAGGCACAAAGGAGTTCTGTTCCCCTGGACAGCTGAGGCCATGTCATGCCAATTAACAGAGAGCTGCAAAGGTCATTTGGTTGAAGTCTAAAACAGACTTTTCTGATACACAGTTAGCCTGCTTCAACAGCCACCTCATCACCTGCAAGGCTGCTGCTTTCCTGATGTCTTTCTTTCACTCATAGGTGAGAAGTAGCATTTTTTGGGTCTACTTCTTGTGCTTTTAGACAGTGGCTTAGTGTACCCTCAAAAGATTCACCCATATCATCTTCCCTGACTAGGTCACATCTAGGAGCTGTATTTACCTCATCAACAACTGCACTCAGATGATAACAAAGCAAGTATTAGGAGTGACAGAAGGAAAAACTTCTACACCTTTAAGGTGACAGAGCCCTGGAGCAGGCTGCCCAGAGAGGTTCTGGAGTCTCTTTCTCTGCAGAGCTTCCAACCCACCCCGGCCATTGTGATCCTGGGCAAGCTGCCCTGATTTAGCAGGGGGGTTGGAATGGCTGATCTCCAGAGGTCCCTTCCAACCCCCACCAAGCTGGGATGCTCTGATTCTGTGATAGTTAAGCCTAAGCTACTTCCAAAATATAGACACTGAGGAGGGATGGTCAGTAGTGAATGGTGCCACATCCAGCTGGCAGCCAGGCCAGGATCAGTGCTGGGCCCCAGCCTGTTCAATATCTTTGTTGATGATCTGGAGGAGGGCACTGAGTCCATCAGCAGTAAATGTGCAGATGACACCAAGCTGGGGGCAGGAGTTGATCTGCTGGAGGGTAGAGAGGCTTTGCAGAGGGACCTGGACAGGCTGGACAGATGGGCAGAGGCCAAGGGCAGGAGATTGAACACATCCAAGTGCCAGGTTCTGCACATTGGCCACAGCAACCCCAGGCAGTGCTACAGGCTGGGGTCAGAGTGGCTGAGAGCAGCCAGGCAGAAAGGGACCTGGGAGGAGTGGTGGACAGCAGCTGAACATGAGCCAGCAGTGTGCCCAGGTGGCCAAGAAGGCCAAGGGCATCCTGGCCTGCATCAGGAAGAGTGTGGCCAGCAGGAGCAGGGAAGTCCTTGTGCCCTGTGCTCAGCACTGGTTAGCCCACACCTTGAGTCCTGTGTCCAGTTCTGGGCTCCTCAGCTTAGGAAAGATGTTGAGCTGCTGGAAGGTGTCCAGAGAAGGGCAACAAAGCTGGGGAGGGGTCTGGAGCACAGCCCTGTGAGGAGAGGCTGAGGGAGCTGGGGTTGCTTAGCCTGAAGAAGAGGAGGCTCAGGGGAGACCTTCTTGCTCTCTCCAGCTCCCTGAAGGGAGGTTGTAGCCAGGTGGGGGTTGGTCTCTTCTCCCAGGGAAGCAGCACCAGAACAAGAGGACACAGTCTCAAGCTGTGCCAGGGGAGGTTTAGGCTGGAAGTGAGGATAAAGTTCTTCCCAGCAAGAGAGATTGGCCCTTGGGATGTGCTGCCCAGGGAGGTGGTGGAGTCACCATCCCTGGAGGTGTTCAAGAGGGGACTAGATGTGGCACTTGGAGCCATGGTTTAGTTAGTCATGAGGTGCTGGGTGATAGGTTGGACTTGATGATCTGGAAGGTCTTTGCCAACCTGGTTAATTCTATTCTATTCTATTGTAAACTACCTGGAAGTGCTGGATTAAGGCTTGGGCCTGATGGTCTTACAGGTCTTTTCCAACCAAAATGGTTCTGTGACTCTGTGCAGTGCTTGCACTGGAATATGAAGCACATTTTCAGTTCTCCTCATTCCTAAGGACAGCAGAGCTTGGAGAGTGCACAGAAGCACAACAGAAATGATGGTTTTCATAGCAAGAGGGATGAGGCAGACTAGGAATGGTGACAACTAAGGAGAATTTCTGGCAGTAGAAATCTGTAACATCATGAAGCAAGGATCTTTTGCTGATTCCCAAGCACGACCACAAGGGGACAGTGGATGGTCAGCCAACAGATCTGAAGCTAGCAAACTCAAATCCTCTGAACCTGTTCCTTTCTAACCAGGGTGTGGGAGTCCTTGCTCTGAGATACCAAAAGCATCAATATCTTTAAAGAAAGGAAAGAAAAATCCATGGTGGAATGGAATGGAATGGAGTGGAGTGGAGTGGAGTGGAGTGGAGTGGAGTGGAGTGGAGTGGAGTGGAGTGGAGTGGAATGGAAGGGAATGGAGTGGAGTGGAATGGAATTAACCAGGATGGAAAAGACCTTCCAGATCATCAAGTCCAACCTCTCACCCAATACCATCTGATCAACTCAACCATGGCACCAAGTGCCACATCCAATCCCCTCTTGAACACCTCCAGGGATGGTGACTCCACCACCTCCCTGGGCAGTACATCCCAAGGGCCAATCTCTCTTGCTGGGAAGAACTTTATCCTCACTTCCAGCCTAAACCTCCCCTGGCACAGCTTGAGACTGTGTCCTCTTGTTCTGCTGCTGGGTGCCTGGGAGAAGAGACCAACCCCCACCTGGCTACAACCTCCCTTCAGGGAGTTGGAGCGAGCAAGGTCTCCCCTGAGCCTCCTCTTCTCCAGGCTAAGCAGCCTTCAATCATTTAACTAGAGGACAGTGTGTGGAGAGCCTGTGTCTGGCACACACCTCATCCTTCACACACTTGGGTGGGAACCACAGTAGCAGTGTAGATGTTACAGCAAAGCAGGAGATGTCTGAGCTGACAAACTAACAGCACAGTGAGCAGCATCAGTAACAGGGCATGGAATGGTCAGAACAAAATACAGAAGCACACACATGCAGCCACTCAAAGGCACAGAAATGACTCTGCCATACTCTGCTTGCCACCTGTTACCTCTTCCATATTTGCTTCCAGCTTTTTCACCTCATGCCCTTTAAGCTGAAGTTGCTGGGGTAGCTGTGTGGCTCTCTCTGTCAGCTCTGCAGGGGCTGTTTCTTGCCCATCAGGACTGGTGGTCTCCAAGTAAGACATTAGCTTCTTCCACATTCTTTCATCACACCTACATATGCATTAAAAAGAAAAGAAAAAGAAGTTATTGAAAGCTGCCACTGAAGGTCTGTGCTTGTAACAGGCAGTTTGACAACACAGATCATAAATTAGGGTCCTGATCAGCCTTAGGTGGGAAGATCCACCATGGGGTTTGCCCCAAAAGCTGGGCTGGGTGGCCAAAGGGGTTGCTGATTTTGCCCATATGCTATCTCTGCTTCTTGATGAATCCATGGTGCCTTCAGGTCTGTTCTCCAGGGGTCAGAGCTAGGTACAGTCTTGTTCAACATCCTCATCGAGTTTGCTGATGATACCAAACCAACACCCAGTCAGGCTGTGCTGCCATTCAGTGAGACCTGGCCAGGCTGGAGAGTTGGGTGGAGGGGAACCTCATGAAGTTCAACCAGGGCAAGTGTAGGGTCCTGTGCCTGGGAAGGAATAACCCCCTGCACCAGTACAGGTGAGGGCTGGCCTGCTGGAAAGCAGCTCCCCAGAGGGGACCTGAGGGTGCTGGTGAACAAGAAGCTCACCATGAGCCAGCAATGTGCCCTCATGGCCAAGGGGCAAATGATCTCCTGGGATGCATTGAGTGCATTAAGGGAGATTCTCTTCTCCTGCTGCCCTAGTGAGGACACATCTGGACTACTGGCTCTAGTTCTGGGCTCCCCAGATCAAGAGAGACAGGAAACTACTAAAGAGAGTCCAGCAGAGCCTACAAAGCTGCTGAGGGGCCTGGAGCATCTCTGCCAGGAAAGGCTGAGAGCCCTGGGGCTGTTGAGCCTGGAGAAGAGCAGCCTGAGAGGGGATCTGAGCAATGCTCAGCAAGAGCTAAAGGGTTGGGGGCAAGAGGCTGGGGCCAGACTCTTGTCAGTGGTGTCCAGTGACAGGACAAGGGGCAACAGGCACAGACTGGCACCCAAGAGAAACTTCTTTGGTGTGAGGGTGCTGGAATCCTGGAGCAGGCTGCCCAGAGAGGTTGTGGAGTCTCCTTCTCTGGAGAGATTCCAACCCCCCCCCACAGCCACTGTGATCCTGGGCAGGCTGCTGTGGGTGCCCTGCTTTAGCAGGGTCTGGTCTGGACTGGGTGATCTCCAGAAGCCACTTCCACCCCCACCATGCTGGCATTTTGTATGATTCTGTGTGATCTCTGCAAAGGGCTCAAATCACATTCATCTCTGCTACCTACCCACTGCCACAGCAAGGGAGCTTGGCCAGGATTTTCTTCATGAGGTCCACCTGGGATGGCTGCTCTCCTCCCCACTTCTCTTCCTCTTCATCAGAGGCAGCCTGGCCCTCCACCGAGCGAAACAGCTGATCCTCTGCTGGAGAAACCAACCCCTTAGTGACAACACAACCACTTCCCCCTGCTGCTCCAGCAGCAACTCACCCAAACTCCTGGGGCTGAGAGGGAAGGGAGAGAGCTGTTAAAACCCCAGCAAAACAGCAAGCAGGGGCCTGCAGCAGCCACGGAAGGGGTTTAAAGCTGAGCCAGGGCAGTGTCAGCAATAATTATTAATGAGGTGGACCTTGGGTCTGCTCTCTCAAGTATCAAGTGCTGAGACAAGAGGAAGTGGCCTCAAATTGTGCCAGGAGAGGTTTAGGTTGGAGATTAGGAAACATTTCTTCTCTGCAAGAGTGGTCAGGGATTGGAAGAGGCCGCCCAAGGAGGTGGTGGAGTCCCCATCCCTGGAGGTGTTTGAGAAACCTGTGGCCATGGCACTTGGGGCCGTGGGGGTGTTGGTTGGGTTGGTGGTTGGACTGAGTGCTCTTACAGGGCTTTGCCAACCAAAACAATTCTATGATTCTATCAGGTTTTTTTTCCCCCCAAACTTTCCCTATCTGCTCATGCTGCTGCTTGCTTTTCACCTCCATCTTAACCTGGCATGACTGAGCTCTGGAGTTCCAGCTTGTCTGGCCACGTTTCCATTCGAATTTAAACACCTTGAAATAATCTCCATCAGTGGTTCTAGACAGCAAGGCTGTACCTTGAGCTGCTCTTGGGTTGATGGCTGGACCCAGTGCTCTCAGAGGTCTTTGTCAAGCACAAGAACTCTATGCCAACACTTCAACACTCTCCTGCAGGCAACCTGCTAGCTCTTTCACTTCAATTCTTTTAAGTACCTCTGACATAAGGATCAGGGTGAAGCACCAAGGGGGCAACCGTCTCAAGCTGTGCCAGGGGAAGTTTAGGCTGGAGGTGAGGAGAAAGTTCTTCACAGAGAGAGTTGTTAGCCATTGGGATGTGCTGCCCAGGGAGGTGGTAGAGTCACCATCCCTGGAGGTGCTCAAGAGGGGACTGGATGTGGCACTTGGAGCCATGGTTTAGTCATGAGGTCTGTGGTGACAGGTTGGACTGGATGATCTTTGAGGCCTCTTCCAACCCTGGTGATTCTGTGATTTTCAGCCCCTTGGGGCACAGAATGGTGACTAGTGGGACTTTTCATCCCCTTGGGGCACAGAATGGTGACTAGTGGGACTTTTCATCCCCTTGGGGCACAGAATGGTGACTAGTGGGACTTTTCATCCCCTTGGGGCACAGAATGGTGACTAGTGGGACTTTTCACCTCCTTTACATTACAGTAAGATGTATCCTGGGACGTTGAGGGTTATTATGCTGCTTGTAACTCCCTGTGAGTCCATGACAGGCACTGGTCCCAGCTTTATCCCGAGCATTTGTTTTGAGCTGACATCAGGATAAGCCCATGCTAGCATGATTTGAATGCTGTAATTGTTTACCTCACTAGCTGTCAGTTGATTAAGCAGGTTTAATGAATTCTAGCAGAGTGATCAGGAAAACTGCTGTTAGTTCTTTAGAGATGGCCTCAGGTGGCACTGCAAACGTTATGCAGATTTCATAGTACCATAGAATCAGTCAGGGTTGGAAGGGACCACAAGGATCATCCAGTTCCAACCCCCCTGCCATGGGCAGGGACACCTCACACTAGGCTGGCCAGAGCCTCATCCAGCCTGGGCTTAAACACCTCCAGGGATGGGGCCTCAACCACCTCCCTGGTGTTCCCAATGAGCTCTTCACTATTCTTCTGAGTCAGTAGTGCCTCCAGAAGGATCTGCTCCATGATCATTCCAGGCACAGGGTGAGACTGACTGGCCTGGAGTTCCCTGGTTCCTCCTTCTTAGCCTTTTTGCAAATGGGAGCAATGTTCCCCCAGTCTGTGGGGACCGCCCCAGGCTGCCAGGACTTTTAGCCCCTTCAGCCCAGGAGAAGGGGCTCCAGGGGATGAGTCACCCAGCAGAGGCTCTCAGGAGGCTGCTTTCTGCCTGATTGCTAGGAGGAAGCACCGCAGCTGCAGCTGAAACACCACTTCCCATTGTCTCTCTGAGGGCTTCTGCGTGGTCCCAGCCCCATGCCAGCAGCAAGATCCCCTTCAGAGGGCAGCCGCGTCCCGCCGCCGCCGCAGCCTCTCGCTCTCCAGCTGCAGCCTGCTTCGTCCTTGCTCAGGTCTATTTTCAGCCACAAAGGACAAAAAGCCTGTGGTTCTGGGCTTGGTTTGGTGTTGAGTTAACCCCTCAGCATGTGTTTGTTACTGCAATTTGCATTCCAGCAGCATTCCATGGGCCTAATTTATAGGTTATCGCCTTCAGTAATTGATGGCCTGAGCGGGAACAAAGCTCAGCTGCACGCAGCCTTGCTCTTTAATGATGAGAGAATGAATGGCTGCATTTTTATGGCCACCTGAACACTGTACAAACCAATTTATTGGCAGCACTTTCTCCCTGTGAGGCTCTGCCTGGCCAAATCACAAAGACCTTTCTATTTTCAATGGGTGAGGCATTAGCAGGGAACTCTTTCCCCGCCATCATTTATTGTCCTGCCACAGGAGTTCAAAGGGGTAAAGAGGTTATGGCTGTTAGAAATAGAAATAGAATTAACCAGGTTGGAAAAGACCTTCCAGATCATCAAGCCCAACCTATCACCCAGCACCATCTAATCAACTAAACCATGGCACCAAGTGCCTCAGCCAGGCTCTTCCTAAACACTTCCAGGGATGGTGACTCCACCACCTCCCTGGGCAGCACATCCCAAGGGCCAATCTCTCTTGTGGGAAGAACTTTCTCTTCACCTCCAGCCTAAACCTCCCCTGGCACAGCTTGAGACTGTGTCCTCTTGTTCTGCTGCTGGGTGCCTGGGAGAAGAGACCAACCCCCACCTGGCTACAACCTCCCTGCAGGGAGTTGGAGAGAGCAAGAAGGTCTCCCCTGAGCCTCCTCTTCTCCAGGCTAAGCAACCCCAGCTCCCTCAGCCTCTCCTCACAGGGCTGTGCTCCAGACCCCTCCCCAGCTTTGTTGCCCTTCTCTGGACACCTTCCAGCAGCTCAACATCTTTCCTAACCTGAGGAGCCCAGAACTGGACACAGGACTCAAGGTGTGGCCTCAGCAGTGCTGAGCACAGGACACAAGGACTTCCCTGCTCCTGCTGGCCACACTCTTCCTGATGCAGGCCAGGATGCCCTTGGCCTTCTTGGCCCCCTGGGCACACTGCTGGCTCATGTTCAGCTGCTGTCCACCAGCACCCCCAGGTCTCTCTCTTCCTGCCTGTTCTCAGCCACTCTGACCCCAGCCTGTAGCACTGCCTGGGGTTGCTGTGGCCAAAGTGCAGAACCTGGCACTTGGAAGTGTTCAATCTCCTGCCCTTGGCCTCTGCCCATCTGTCCAGCCTGTCCAGGTCCCTCTGCAGAGCTCTCCTAGCCTCTAACAGATCACTCCTGCCCCCAGCTTGGTGTCATCTGCACATTTACTGATGATGGACTCAATGCCCTCCTCCAGATCATCAATGAAGATATTGAACAGGATGGGGCCCAGCACTGATCCCTGGGGGACACCACTGGTGTCTGGCTGCCAGCTGGCTGTGGCACCATTCCCCACCACTCTCTGGGCTCAGCCTCCAGCCAGTTGCTAACCCAGCTCAGAGTGCTGCTGTCCAAGCCAGGGGCTGACAGCTTGGCCAGGAGTTTGCTGTGGGGGATGGTGTCAAAGGCCTTGCTGAGGTCCAGGCAGACCTCATCCACAGCCTGCCCCACATCCACCAGGCACTCACCTGGGCATAGAAGGAGATCAGGTTGGTGAGGCAGGACCTGCCCTTCCTAAATCCATGCTGGCTGGGCCTGGTCCCTTGGCCATCCTGTAAGTGCTGTGTGATTGCACTCAAGATGACCTGTTCCATCATCTTGCCTGGCACTGAGGTCAGGCTTGAAGGCCTGTAGGGGCAGCTGTGAGAACTGCTCACCCAAAGTGATGGGATTCCCTGATGAGCTTCACAGTGCTGTGTTTAATCCAGGAAATTAATTGCAGCCTCTGACACAGCAGGGACTTGGATTAGGGGTTTAAATGTGGGGGGGAAGGCATTTGAATCACAAGTGGCCTTCAGAAGGTATCCAAGATGCTTGTGATGCTTTCATTAGCTCTTCCCCCTCCCCTCCACAGGAAGTGTCCTTTGCTCTGGTTCAATGTGTGTGCAAAAAGTGTGGCTTGCATCCCCCTTATAGGTTAGCCTCTTTCCAGTGATGTCCTGTGACAACACAAGGGGCAATGGATACAGACTGGAAGCCAGGAAGTACCACCTCAGTAAGAGGAAAAACTTCTTTGCTGTGAGGGTGACAGAGCCCTGGAGCAGGCTGCCCAGAGAGGTTGTGGAGTCTCCTGCTCTGAAGGCTTTCAAACCCCACCTGGATCTGCTCCTGTGTGACCTGCCCTGGGTTATCCTACTCTGGCAGGGAACTTGGACCAGATGATCCCTGGAGGTCCCTCTCAACCTCCACCATTCTGTGATTAGCAGAGCTGGAAGCCAGAAGGAAAAGCAAAACTTCTTATGCATCTCTTTTAAAGTAAAGGCAGTATTTTATGGAAGTGCTTCTGGTAAGCTCACATTCAAACCAAGAGGTTCTGTTGGCAGAACCATAGGGCATTTTTTGGTGACATTTGGGCATTAATTTGGAAACTAATGGAGAAGGAGGCCTACAAGAAAGCTGGAAGGGACTTCTGACAAGGGTTTGTAGTGGTAGGATGAGGACAAGGGCTTTGAGCTGGAAGAGAGGAGATTGAGACTGGAGGTTAGGAAGAAATTCTTCAGAGTGAGGGTTGGGGAGACTCTGGCACAGGTTGCCCAGGGAGGCTGTGGCTGCCTCCTGCCTGGAGGTGTTCAAGGCCAGGCTGGATGTGGCCTTAAGCCACCTGGGCTGGTGGGAGGTGTCCCTGCCCATGGCAGAGGGTTGGAACTGGGTGATCTTTAAGGTCCCTTCCAGCCCAAACCATTTCATGATTGTATGACCTACCCAATGCCATTGATGGCAGTGCTTCTCCACTCTAAGAAATGAACATGTTTACAAAACCCCCAGACTTTTGCACCTGAATTTCTTCACCTAGCATATTTGTCTTAAATATTACCACAATATTTTATGTGGACAGCTCTCTGAGTTATTGCTTTGTTCTCTGCCTGACTAATGCTTTTTTAGTTGATGGAACACTTTTTCAGCTTTTCTCATCTGTGAACTCAGGTCTGTTTGATATCATTCAAGTGGAACATCTCTCATATGAGGAAAGGCTGAGACAGCTGGGGCTGTCTAGCCTGGAGGAGGCTAAGGGGAGATCTTCTCAATGCTTACAAATACCTAAAGGGTGGGTGTCAGGAAGATGGGGAAGACTCCTCTCAGTGGTCCCCATGAGGGAATGAGCACAAACTTGAACATAGCAAGTTCCACCTAAACGTGAGGAGGAAATCCTGTACTGTGAGGGTGGCAGAGCCCTGGAGCAGGCTGCCCAAGGAGATGGTGGAGTCTCTGTCCCTGGAGATGTTGAAGGCCCACCTGGATGTGTTTCTGTGTCCAGTTCTGGGCCCCTCAGGTTAGGAAAGATGTTGAGATGCTGGAAGGTGTCCAGAGAAGGGCAACAAAGCTGGGGAGGGGTCTGGAGCACAGCCCTGTGAGGAGAGGCTGAGGGAGCTGGGGTTGCTTAGCCTGGAGAAGAGGAGGCTCAGGGGAGACCTTCTTGGTGTCTACAACTCCTTGAAGGGAGGTTGTAGCCAGGTGGGGGTTGGTCTCTTCTCCCAGGCAAGCAGCACCAGAACAAGAAGACAAAGCCTGAAGCTGTGCCAGGGGAGGTTTAGGCTGGAGGTTAGGAAGAAGTTCTTCACAGAGGGAGTAATTGGCCCTTGGGATGTGCTGCCCAGGGAGGTGGTGGAGTCACCATCCCTGGAGGTGTTTAGGAAGAGACTTGATGGGTTGCTTGGTGCCATGGTTTAGTTGATTAGTGTTGGGTGATAGGTTGGACTCAATGATCTGGAAGGTCTTTTCCAACCTGGTTCTGTTCTATTCTATTCTATTCTACTCTACTCCTATTCTATTCTATTCTATTCTATTCTATTCTATTCTATTCTATTCTATTCTATTCTATTCTATTCTATTCTATTCTATTCTATTCTACTCTATTCTACTCTATTCTACTCTACTCTACTCTACTCTAGTCCAGTCTAGTCTAGTCTAGTCTAGTCTATCTGCTTTAGGTGATCCTGCTCTGGCTGGGGGTTGAACTCAGTGATCTTGAGAGGCCCCTTCCAACCCCTACCATTCTGTGATTCTGGGAGGTGCAGTCTGCTGTAAACTGTTTGCACTTGAAACGCAGGTAGGGTGGGTTGGACATAGAAACTCTCTCTGAGCTGGCAAAGAGTCTGATCAAAGTATTTGGAACAGCAGGTTTGTTTCCTAAGCCCAACCCCATGGAGAACATGTCACAATGGTAATTGTAGTTACAGGTCATTATTTTTCACATTCCCAAGCAGCTTCTTGCCAGCTCCATTCAATACACACCCAAAATCTCGGCTCTCTGACCATTTTACCTACAGTTAATGTGTGCTTCTATCTTCTTGGAAGTAGGCATGTCCAAAAAGAACAGCAAAACCCCTGGAGAGAAGGCAACCTTTGCATTTTGCTGTCTGCCTAGTACTACTCAAAGAGATGTTTGGCTTCTCCCAAGGGCTGTCATTAGCATGTCTCATCCTTACAGCAGACAAACGACCTCCGAATTGCTGTCTCCTTGAGAGCCCTCGTAACAGTGTCTGCCCTGCAATGCCTAGCTGAGGTCATGGATGGTGAGATCCAGCCTTGGCCACAGGGTTTTAGAAGACCTTCACAGAATTCTTTGTGCAGCCCCTTGGGAAATCACAAGGGTGTGATGTGATGTGATGTGATGTGATGTGATGGCAGCAGTTAGGGCTACATCTGCTAAAGGGGTTGGCCCTTTTTTGGAGCTACTGCAGCGACCAGGATGTTTCCAACGAGTGTGGCTGTGCAGAGCATTAGCTGCAAATGGTTTCCTTAGAGATGATTTCAGCTGAAGTTCTGAGGGTTTATTTACAGAGAAAGGAAAACTTTTAAGCCAGGAAAAAGGGTTTGGTGAGGTGAACCTTGGGGAAAGAAGCTGGAACTGGAGGGGTGTGGTAATGGGTGTAGAGACATTCTTCTCCCTCTCTACTCTGCCCTGGTGAGGCTCTGATTTCAGTGGGACCCTTTCAGGTCTCCAAAAGCCTTTTGCACTCACTCTGATGGCAACTTTAGAGTGGAATGTGCTGTGCCTGAAATGTTTCCATGAAATTCTGGTCCATGGCTAGCATAGGCTTCAAAATCCAAGCAGCAGCATTGCCAGCCAGGTGGTGTGGTTAAAGGGGGAGGTGTTTGAGATGAGGGGTTTGGAGTTTCTATTTCATATCTCTCTCAAACCATAATGTTGCTAATGGCCCTGGTGAGACTGCATCTGGAATCTTGTGTCCAGTTCTGGGCCCCTCAGTACAAGAAGGACCTCAGGGAACTGCTTGAGAGAGTCCAGCACAGAGCCACAAAAATGATGAAGGGAGTGGAAGATCTTCCTCATGAGGGGAGCCTGAGGGAGCTGAGGGCTCTGTAGCTTGGAGAGGAGGAGCCTGAGGGTGACCTCATTGCTGGTGATAGATGTGCAGGGTGAGTGCCCAGAGGCTCTGCTGGGTGATGCCCAATGCCAGCACAAGGGGCAGTGGTGGAAGCTGAGGCAGAGGAAGCTCCATGGAAGCAGGAGGAAGAATTATTTCCCTGTGAGGGTGACAGAGGCCTGGCACAGGCTGCCCAGGGGGGCTGTGGAGTCTCCCTCTCTGGAGATACTCAAGACCTGCCTGGATGAGTTCCGGTGTGACCTGCTCCAGGTGCTCCTGCTCTGGCAGGGGGGTTGGACTGGATGATCTCTTGAGGTCCCTTCCAGTCCCTAACATTCTGTGATTCTATCATATGTTCAGGCTTTCATTAAGCACAGAGTTATGTGAGGAGGGAGAAGTAGAAAGCTGGGCTGTTGCCTTTTGCTTAGGTCTAGGATTTCAAAGTTCATTAGGGTAGGTTTGTGGCTTTGGTGGTTTGATACCTATAGTGTATTTTCTGCTGAGTGTCTTACAGATCAGAGAGGGAATAAAGCAGCTGGGTGCTGGGTTTCACAGTATCACAGTATAGCTAAGGTTGGAAGAGACCTCGAGGATCATTGAGTCCAACCTGTCACCACAGACCTCACGACTAGACCATGGCACCAAGAGCCACGTCCAATCTCCTCTTGAACACCTCCAGGGATGGTGACTCCACCACCTCCCTGGGCAGCACATCCCAATGACAAACAACTCTCTCAGTGAAGAACTTTCTCCTCACCTCCAGCCTAAACCTCCCCTAGCGCAGCTTGAGACTGTGTCCCCTTGTTCTGGTGCTGCCTGCCTGGGAGAAGAGACCAACCCCCTCCTGGCTACAACCACCTTTCAGGTAGTTGTAGAGAGCAATGAGGTCACCCCTGAGACTTCTCTTCTCCAGGCTAAACAACCCCAGCTCCCTCAGCCTCTCCTCACAGGGCTGTGCTCAAGGCCTCTCCCCAGCCTTGTTGCCCTTCTCTGGACACCTTCAAGTGTCTCAATGTCCTTCTTAAACTGAGGGGCCCAGAACTGGACACAGGACTCAAGGTGTGGCCTAACCAATGCAGAATACAGGGGCACAATGACCTCCCTGCTCCTGCTGGCCACACTATTCCTAATGCAGGCCATTGGCCCTCTTGGCCACCTGGGCACACTGCTGGCTCATGTTTAGGCAGCTGTCAATCATCACCCCCAGGGCCCTCTCTGTTTGGCAGCTCTCCAGCCACTCTGACCCCAGCCTGTAGCTCTGCATGGGGTTGCCGTGGCCAAAGTGCAGCCCCTGGCACTTGGACTTGTTAAATGCCATGCCATTGGACTCTGCCCATCTGTCCAGTCGGTCGAGGTCCCTCTGCAGAGCCTTTCTACCCTCTACCCTTGATACCGTTCTCGGAGGCGCCCGCTCCGCCGGTGGGGGATCGTCGGTCTGGCTGGATGCTGGGCAGGCAGTACCTCCCCTCAAGCCGTGCTGCTCCCTCCCTCTGCCCCGGGCTGCTCCTGCAGGGAAGCTCAAATCTTGCCACTTCTGACCTGGAAAAGAAGGGCAAAGTGACGTGGACTTGCAGGACACGTGAAAACAGCACAGGGCAGGAATGGCTGATTGAACGCAGCTCCTCAGACCTGCTGGAGAGAAGAGAGGCATCTACCAACAGTGCCTGGAAACCAAACCCTTGAGGGCTGCTTCACCAACAATCAAAGGAAGGTGGATGTCAGTTCTTTAGGTAATATGAACTAAAAATTACTTGTGGCTTTTAGTTCAGGTTAGAGATACCTAGAAACTATACACGAGAACAGCCTACTCTGGCCACAAGCTTCCCCTCTGACGGCCACAGCAGGGTCTGCTGCACCTCTACCACGGGCACCACACCACCAGAGCTGGTCTTGGACTGGCACTCAGACTTGGAAATGTCAAGCAGTTTTGATCTGTCTTCCAAGTACTGGAAAAGAAGCAGGATTAGAGACTGAAGTCAAAAAGAATGGTGCATGGAGTGACACATCTAAGTCACAGCTTAGAAGCCTCTCAGCAGTGGGCTTCTGACATCCCCCTTTGAAATGGTGCTCTCTTCTGAGTAGATGTCCATCTATGGACATTTCCTCTAAAGGAAACACCTTCCAAGGGTCAGTACACAGATCAAATAATGTCACAGGTGAACATGACTCCTTATACTTGCCAGCCAAATACATCCTGAAGAAAGTAATTTAACCCAATGAAGTACAGTGATTGTTTTGACTGAGGAATTTGTGGTTGCCTCTGCCCCAGGGGGGCCACACCTGGAGTACTATGCCCAGTTCTGGGCTCCCCAGTTCAACAGAGACAGGGAACTACTGGAGAGGATCCAGTGGAGGTGACAAAGACTCTGAGGGACCTGGAGGAGGAAAGGCTGAGAGCCCTGGGCCTGTTGAGCCTGGAGAAGAGCAGCCCCAGAGGGGATCTGAGCAATGCTCAGCAAGAGCTAAAGGGTGGGGAGAGATTCCAAACCCAGATGGACATTTTGATCCTGGGCAACCTGCTGCGGGTGATGTTGCTTTAGCAGGGGGGGCTGGACTGGATGATCCCAGAGGTCTTTTCCAACCCCCAACATGTGCAAATGGACAGCACAGCAGGAGTACCTTCAAGGAAATGAAGAGTAGTATATATTTGCATGTAATTGAGAAACTCCTATTGGAAGTGAAGCACATCACTGCACACATGTAAGGTTGGGATCAAACATTCTCTTACAGAATCAGCTGCCTTTTGGGTATGGAGCTAACAGAGCACTGAGTCCAGTCCATTATATGTATGTTGTGCAAGATAATGTTATGTCTGGCCCCTCAATTTAAGAAGGACATCGAGACACTTGAACGTGTCCAGAGAAGGGCAACGAAGTTGGTGAGGGGCTTGGAACACAGCCCTGTGAGGAGAGGCTGAGGGAGCTGGGGTTGCTTAGCCTGGAGAAGAGGAGGCTCAGGGGAGACCTTCTTGCTGTCTACAGCTACCTGAAGGGAGGTTGTAGACAGGCAGAGGTTGTCTCTTCTCCCAGACACCCAGCACCAGAACAAGAGGACACAGTCTCAAGCTGTGCCAGGGGAGGTTTAGGCTGGAGGGACTGGACGTGGCACTTGGTGCCATGGTCTAGTCATGGGGTCTGTGGTGACAGGTTGGACTCGATGATCTTTGAGGTCTCTTCCAACCTTGGTGATTGTGTGAACTCCCACCTCACTCCAACCTCCTTTTAGGTAGTTGCAGAGAGAATAATGTGGTTATGCTTTTCTCAGTAGGAGCTGTCATACAGATCACAAAGAGAATGTATGCAGAAGAAAGCAAAGCACCTTCAGGGGGTTTACAGCAAATTAAGCTCCCTCTAAATGCTTCCTAAAGGTTAGCTTTGGTCTGGTGAATACTGAACCTTCCTGACACTTCACATCTTAAATATTCATCAACAAAAGAAACTGAGACACAAGCACTCAGCAAACTGCTGTTACTGAAACAAGTTGCATAACATGACCTTGTGGTAGCAACCTAAACCCTTCCTGCCTGTAAATCCAACTACTGCTAGAAACAGGACTTTGGGTGTAGTAACAGAGAAACTGGTGCCAAGTGAGAGAGGAGTGCTGCAGAGAGCTTTTGTTTCATGCAGCTGCTGTCAGGTCCTGAAGAACCACACCAGTGTTAGCTCCCTTGTTGCTGCTAAAAGCATACTGAGTAAATAAGATCATGAATTTAGCAACAGCCAAGGCCAGTGTTTCAATATATCTGCAGGGACAGAGGCTGAGGGAATTCAGCACTTATTTATCCCACCCCCACCCCCCCGGGCAGAGCTGAGTGCACAAAGCTGATGACATCTTTTGTTTACAGCTCATGGTGCTGTTTAGCTTAGCAACAATTGTGTTTCCTGTGCACTGCAGGGGAAAGAGCAGGCTCCAGAACGGAGCCTGGCTAGGCACTGGGCCTCCACAGTCCTGGAAGCAATCACTACCAAGGAGTGCACAAATCCAAAGCCCTCTTGAGCTTGGGAGTTCCAAGTGGGGGCTTTTGGAAGCCACACAGAGCTG
Source organism: Dryobates pubescens (assembly GCF_014839835.1). Classification (NCBI taxonomy): domain Eukaryota; kingdom Metazoa; phylum Chordata; class Aves; order Piciformes; family Picidae; genus Dryobates; species Dryobates pubescens. The sequence goes on along the minus strand of NC_071612.1, from coordinate 17,410,843 downwards.
CCCCTTCTGGACAGCTCCTGTGGGATGCAGCAGCATCGCCTTTCACATCAGGGTCACATTTTATTGTCCTGAAATGTGCAGATTCGCTTCCAAGACAAAAATATTTTGGCACCTGGTGCCCAATAAGAATCCTTTTACAGATCACAGGATCTCACAATGGTGAGGTGTTGGAATGGATGTCTGGAGGTCACCCAGTCCAACCCCCCTGCTAAAGCAGCTTGCCCAGGACCACAATGGACAGGGGATATAGAATCTCTCCAGAGGAGACTCCACAACCTCTCTGGGCAGCCTGCTCCAGGCCTCCAGCGCCCTCACACCACACAAGTTTCTCCTCCTGTTCAGATGGAACATCCTAACTTCCCGTTGCTCCTTGTCCTGTCCCTGGGCACCACTGAGAAGAGTCTGGCCCCAGACTCTTGCCCCCCACCCTTCAGCTCTTGCTGAGCATTGCTCAGCTCCCCTCTGGGGCTGCTCTTCTCCAGGCTCTCAGCCCCTGCTCCTCATAAAGAAGCGCCAGGCCCCTCAGCAGCTTTGCAGCTTCCACTGGACTGTCTCCAGCAGTTCCCTGTCTCTCTTACAGTGAGGGTGGGGAGACACTGGACCAGGCTGCCTGGAGAGGTTGTGGATGTCCCCTCCCTGGAAGTCATTGTGCCCCTGTACTCTGCATTGGTTAGGCCACACCTGAAGTCCTATGTCCAGTTCTGGGCCTCTCAGTTTAGGAAGGACATTGAGACACTTGAAGGTGTCCAGAGAAGGGCAATGAGGCTGGGGAGGGGTCTGGAGCACAGCCCTGTGAGGAGAGGCTGAGGGAGCTGGGGTTGCTTAGCCTGGAGAAGAGGAGGCTCAGGGGTGACCTCATTGCCCTCTACAACTACCTGAAAGGTGGTTGTAGACAGGAAGGGGTTGGTCTCTTCTCCCAGGCAACCAGCACCAGAACAAGGGGACACAGTCTCAAGCTGCTCCAGGGGAGGTTTAGACTTGAGGTGAGCAGAAGGTTCTTCACTGAGAGAGTTGTTCATCATTGGGATGTGCTGCCCAGGGAGGTGGTGGAGTCACCATCCCTGGAGGTGTTCAAGAGGGGATTGGACGTGGCACTTGGAGCCATGGTCTAGTCATGAGGTCTGTGGTGACAGGTTGGACTTGATGATCCTTGGGGTCTCTTCCAACCTTAGTGATACTGTGATGTTCAAGGCCAGGCTGTATGAGGCCTTGAGCAACCTGGTCTAGTGCAAGGTGTCCTTCCCCATGGCATGGGGTTGGAAATAGGTATCTTTAAGGTCCCTTCCAACCCAAACCATTCTAGGAATCAATGAAACACCCAGCACACACCCTGATTATTCTATGGTAATTTCCTTCAGAGCACTTCATCAGCTCTCTCTTAATGTGGAGGAATTAAGGGAGCCCTACAGACAGCAGGTGTTTTCTGCCCAATATATTGATTCAAGGCAGCCATGTCTGTGCCTCTGGAACTGTTCACCTGAGAAACTAGGAAGGAATGTAAATTTTCAGCCAGGTTTTGCATATCCATGTGCACCAGAATCTAAATCTTGGTTGTGGCACAGGCTCTTATCACTTGCATCAAACTGCATTGTGCCTTAGTTTCTACAACAGAAGAAATGTTGCTGAGAGTGTGTACAGTGCACCCAAAATGAATCAGAGAATCACAGAATTGTCAGGGTTGGAAGGGACCTCAAGGATCAGCCAGTTCCAACCCCCTGCCATGGGCAGGGACACCTCACACTACAGCAGGTTGCTCACAGCCACCTCCAGCCTGGCTGCAAAAACCTCCAGGCAGGAGGCTTCCACCACCTCCCTGGGCAACCTGTGCCAGTCTCTCACCACCCTCCTGGGGAACAACTTCTTCCTAACATCCAATCTGAATCTACCCACTTCTAGGGTTTTTTATATCCCCACCCCAAGTCCTATCACTCCCTGACACCCTAAGAAAGGAAGTGCAGATCAAGGTCTGCACCTTACTGTCTAGAACCACTGATGTAGCTTATTTCAAGGTGTTTAAATTTAAATGGAAACGTGGCCAGACAAGCTGGAACTCCAGAGCTCAGTCATGCCAGGTTAAGATGGAGATGAAAAGCAAGCAGATAGGGAAAGTTCAAAATAAACTGACAGAATCATAGGACTGCTTCAGCTGGAAAAGCCCTCTAAGATCATCAGGTCCAACCATCAACCCAACACCACCATGGCCATTACGCCACGTCCCAAAGTGCCATGGCCACACATTTCTGGAACACTTCCAGGGATGGGGACTCCACCACCTCCCTGGGCAGCCTGTGCCAATCCCTGACCACTCTTGCAGTGAAGAAATTGTTCCTAACATCCAACCTAAATCTCCCCTGGCACAATTTCAGGCCATTTCCTCTCAACCTGTCACATGCTACTGGGGAGAACAGACTGACCCTCACCTCTGCTCATACAGAATGCATTGAAAATAAAAAACCCTGAGAATGTATTGGTTTAGTAAATCTTGCCAAGACCTGAGTACAATGTGGTGCTGAGCACTGCTTTAGCCACAAGAGTGACCAGGGAAAGTTGACAGGAAAAGACAGGACCATTAGATAGTGACAGAGGACAGAGAGTGGGAGGGTCCTGCACAATGGAGCTCCAATGGAGGGATGTATAAAGACAGTAAGGACTTGGAAGAAGCCCAACATGAGCCAGCAGTGTGCACCTACAGCCCAGAAAGAAAGTCAATCACATCCTGGGCTGCATCAAGAGAAGCATAGTCAGCAGGGCAAGGGAGGTGATTCTCCCCCTCTACCGTGCTCTGCTGAGACCACAGCTGGAGCTCTGTGTCCAGTTCTGGAGCCTCTATTACAGAAAGGATCTGGAGGTGCTGGAAGGTGTCCAGAGAAGAGCCACGAGGATGAGCAGAGGGCTGGAGCTGCTCTGCTGTGAGGACAGACTGAGGGAGTTGGGGTTGTGCAGTATGGAGAGGAGAAGGCTCCCAGGAGACCTTTTTGTGGCCTTGCAGTATCTGCAGGGGGCTCCAAGAAAGCTGGGGAGGGACTTTTGAGGGTGTCAGGGAGTGATAGGACTGGGGGGGATGGAGCAAAACTAGAAATGGGGAGATTCAGATTGGATGTTAGGAAGAAGTTGTTCCCCATGAGGGTGGTGAGAGACTGGCACAGGCTGCCCAGGGAGGTGGTGGAAGCCTCCTGCCTGGAGGTTTTTGCAGCCAGGCTGGATGTGGCTGTGAGCAACCTGCTGTAGTGTGAGGTGACCCTGCCCATGGCAGGGGGGTTGGAACTGGCTGAGCCTTGAGGTCCCTTCCAACCCTAACAATTCTATGATTCTATCCAAAACCAGTTCAAGGCAATAATCTGCCAAGCCTGGTGCTGAGGAAGCAAAGCCAGAGATCTTTTTGGTTCCATCTTTTTGGCTAGAGGTCTTGGCTGTTATGAGGGTGGAACAAGCTGCTAATACCTGCAAGGATCAATGTCCCATTCCTCTAAACTACAGCAAGAAGCTAAACAGGAGATGGTGTGACGAAGGTTCTCACCAGAAATGCTGCACAGGGAAACAGCATTAAGGATAATAGAATCATAGAATCAATAAGGTTGGAAAAGACCTCAAAGATCATCAAGTCCAACCTGTCACCCAACACCTCATGACTACTAAACCATGGCTTTACTGTCTACTGCTTCCTTCCTTTTAATTTCTCCATCAATACAGGATGCTACATTGACTGCAGGGAATATTTCTAACTGGATTTTCTCTGTGGTTTTTTGGGTCTTCAGATGCAGCCAAACAGCACAGAAAGTTTAATTCCTCAGGGTCACTCCATGCTCCTTAGTTGCCATTGTGGGAGTGCACAGCATTTCTCACCCCTGTTATCAAGTGAGGTGAAGGAGGCATGAATGGAGCAGTGGTGCTGCTCTTGGGGAGCCCAACAATGGAACACCACCATAACGAGTTCTGCACGGGACCGCAATGTGCCCTGGTGGCCAAGAAGGCCCATGGGTCCCTGGGGTGTATTAAGAAGACTGTGTCCAGCAGATCCAGGGAGGTTCTCCTCCCCCTCCACTCTGCCCTGGTGAGACCTCATCTTGAGTACTGCATTCAGTTCTGGGCTCCCCAGTTCAAGGGGGACAGGGATCTGCTGGGGGGAGTCCAGCAGAGGGCAAGGAGGATGATTAGGGGACTGGAGCACTGCCTGGGGAGGAGAGGCTGAGGGACCTGGGGCTGTTCAGTCTGGAGAAGAGAAGACTGAGAGGGGATTTAATAAATGCTTATCATTATCTGAGGGCTGGGGGTCAGGAGGGAGGGGACAGGCTCTGCTCATTTGATAGGACAAGGAGCAATGGATGTAAGCTGCAGCACAGGAGGTTCCACCTCAACACAAGGGGGAACTTCTTCACTGTGAGGGTCCCAGAGCCCTGGAGCAGGCTGCCCAGAGAGGCTGTGGAGTCTCCTTCTCTGGAGTCTTTCAAGGCCTGTCTGGATGTGTTCCTGTGTGACCTGAGCTAGGTTGTACGGTCCTGCTCTGGCAGGGGGGTTGGACTCGATGGTCTCTTTGGGTCCCTTCCAACCCCTGGCATCCTGTGAGCCTGGGAACCGATTTCTCATCTTGTGACTGAACCACCAGGTCATTATTTATTTTTTTGCTTTCCTTCTCAGGATGCTTTTCGTTATCTTTGACGCTTTTTATGTTCCCTAACACCAAATCTGTGCTCTTCCTTTTCAAGCGGCAGAGGTTTGGGGATTCAAAGAGGAGCAGGAGGAGAGGGGGCAGCCAGAATGTGCCTGCTGTCATGGTGAATGCTCCAAGGAGGAATCTTCACTCCTTCTTAAACACAGGTTTAGGTCTACTTTTTTTTTTCCACTGGCATTCATCCAGCCTCGAATGGACCTTCATAAATGAGGAGAAGAGTGAATAAACAGCACATTTGTTTAGGGCAAAGATCAGAGGGGGAAAGGAGCTCTGAAATGCCTGGGAAGCATTTGTGTATGGCGTGGTGTGGCAAGGCTTCCATGGAGACAGGCAAACAGTCCACATTCATTTTCAAGGCTTTGTAGGGAGGATAATGGGCAGCTCCAGAGAAGGAAAATTGAAGAGGGGAGAGTTTGCAAAGTACTGGACCTTAAAGTAATGTCCATGACTAATTGGCTTTTAATTGGTGCCTGTTATTGTTATGGAAACCTCCAACTGCAGCAAAACCCACCTGCTTCTGCCACTGCATGGAATTTTAACTTGAACAAATCCTGACTAATCATAAAAGAACTCTGAGGCATTATTTAGCTTTGCTGCATAGGCAGTTAAGCAGTCTGCTTTAGGGACTGATTCGGAGCAGATCTAAGAGCTCTGTGAACTGCATGTCCAGAGGAGGGCAACAAAGCTGGGGAGGGGTCTGGAGCACAGCCCTGTGAGGAGAGGCTGAGGGAGCTGGGGTTGCTTAGCCTGGAGAAGAGGAGGCTCAGGGGAGACCTCATTGCCCTCTACAACTCCCTGAAGGGAGGTTGTAACCAGGTGGGGGTTGGTCTCTTCTCCCAGGCACCCAGCAGCAGAACAAGAGGACACAGTCTCAAGCTGTGCCAGGGGAGGTTTAGGCTGGAGGTGAGGAGAAAGTTCTTCCCAGAAGGAGTAATTGGCCCTTGGGCTGTGCTGCCCAGGGAGGTGGTGGAGTCACCATCTCTGGAGGTGTTTAAGAAGAGCCTGGCTGAGGCACTTGGTGCCATGGTTTAGTTGATTAGATGGTGTTGGGCGAGAGGTTGGACTTGATGATCAGAAAGGTCTCTTCCAACCAGGTTAATTCCACTCCACTCCACTCTAACTACAGGGAAACAAACCAAGCTACACTTTGTTTCCAAAGACTTGGTTTAATTAACCAAAAGAGAATCACAGAATTGTTTTTTTTTGCTTGGAAAAGACCTCTAAGACCATCCAGTCCAGCCACTGATCTGACACCACCATGGCCACTAAACCATGTTCCAAAGTGCCACATCCACATGGCTCTTCCAGTGCATGTTGCTTTCCCAGGCCATTTGGGCTGAATTTTTCACAACCCAGGTGTTTCTTAGGCTGGTCTTTCAGATTTCAGGTAAGCCAGAAGTAAAAGTGCTTCTGAAAGGCCTTGCATCCCCTGTGTCTGGAGAAGTGGATGTTTCTAAGAGCTTTGAAGTATTGATAGTGCTCCAGTCCATGGCCATGAAGAAGTATCTAAACCTTTGCCAGCAATTGTGAATGTCAGTTCATGCACAGCAAGCTGGCACACAACCATGAATGTGGTCAAGAGAACCTTCCCTTGTGTACTCTGTGCTCTCCCTGGCAAGGACATGAGCACAGGGAAGGGTGGCTTTGATGGCTGGGAAGAAAGAGAGAAACTTTTTCAGCCTGAAGGATTCATCCTAAATACACTTGGCGGAAAATTCCCTCTTTCTCACCATCTCTCTCCTTTAAACCTTGCTCCCATTCTGCATCTTCTCAAACCTGATTCTATGTAAAATCATAGAATCATTTTAGTTGGAAGCCCCCTTTAAGATCACAAAATCACAGACTGATTTGGGTTAGAAGGGACCTTAAAGGTGATCTAGTTCCAACTCCCCTGCCAAGGGCAGGCACCTCTCCCACCAGCCCAGGTTGCTCAAGGCTGCATCCCACCTAGCCTTGAACACTTCCAGGGAGGCGACATCCACAACTTCCCTGGGCAACCTGTTCCAGTGTCTCCCCACCCTCACTGGAAAGAATTTCTTCCTAAGCCCACTGAGTCCAACCATCAATGCAGCATTGCCAGGTCACCACTAAGCCATGTCCCTCAGCACCACATCTGTGTGGCTTTGAAATGTCTCCAGAATGTGTTCTGAGTTGTGCAAGTGCTCATGCTGCTCTGAGCTGGATTGATGAAATGAAGTCTGCTTCAAATCTCTCAGTCCTCTCTTATTTTTTGGAGAGAAGTTTAAAATTTGGATCTGTGCACTGCTCTGGGGGTTGCATCATTCATGGAATCATAGAATTGTCAGGGTTGGAAGGGACCTCAAGGATCAGCCAGTTCCAACCCCCCTGCCATGGGCAGGGACACCTCACACTACAGCAGGTTGCTCACAGCCACATCCAGCCTGGCTGCAAACACCTCCAGGAAGGAGGCTTCCACCACCTCCCTGGGCAGCCTGTGCCAGTCTCTCACCACCCTCATGGGGAACAACTTCTTCCTAACATCCAATCTCAATCTCCCCATTTCTAGTTTTGTTCCATTCCCTGGAGGTGTTCAAGAGGGGACTGGAGGTGGCACTTGGTGCCATGGTTTAGTCATGAGCTCTGTGGTGACAGGTTGGACTTGATGATCTTTGAGGTCTCTTCCAACCCTGGTGATACTGTGATTCTGTGATACTGTGAATGCATTCCTTGCATCTCTGAAATGCATCTCAAGGTCTCCTCAGAGCCTCACTGTTCGGTGTTGTCCATAACCTTTTTCTGGCCTTGAAACTTCAGTTTACTCTTATTAATAAACTCTGAGTCATGTGGGCTGCTCCAGGAAAGATAATGTGTGATAATTAGGCTAAACAAATGAGGACATCCAAGTGGTTTGATAAATCCTGCAGCCAGCAAGGGATTCCACTGCGTGACAGCAGCCCTTGAGTATATCCTTGATAAACCTTTCTCATCTCTGTGATGTATGTTATGGTGAGCAGTCCCTGCACCATCCAGGAGAACCAGACATCACTTTGCAATTATGTCATTGAGAGGTTCCTGCCCCTGAACAAATTCTTTTGTGACAAAATAAAGGAAATTACTTCCAGATGTTGTTCCACTGGAATACAGAACTCTATTGCCACACTGTGCTTGCTAGAGACCCTGATCCTTGCACTAAAGCCTGGACTCTGGATGCGCCCAGTGCAGACCAGCCTGGCTGCGCCCAGTGCAGACCAAAATGAAGCTGGGAAAATAGAAACAATCACTTTTTCTTGATTGAGCTATTAGCACAAAAGCCCTCTGCTAGAGCTTGACTAAGTGATGGTTAAATAAGAGCATTGGTTGGTTAAATAAGACCTCTAAGATCACCAGATCCAACCATTAACCCAGCACTGCCAAGTCCACCACTAAACCACATCCCTCAGCACCCCACCTACACCACTCTTAAATCCCTCCAGAGATGAGGACTCCACCACTTCCCTGGGCAGCCCATTCTGGGGCTTAGCCACTCTTCTGGGGAAGAAAGAGTTTCCTAATGTCCAACCAAAACCTTCACTGGTACAAACTGAAGGCCATTTCGTCTAGTCCTACCACCTGTTGCTGGGGAGAAGAAACCAACCCCCATGTGGCTCCAACCTCCTTTCAGGGAGTTGTAGAGAGCCACAAGGTCTCCCCCCAGCCCCTTTTTCTCCAACCATGCAGATGCAGCAGCGTGTGCAAGTGAGTTAAGACGACTTCTGCTGTTGGTTTCACACCATGCCCCAACAGCCATTCCAGCTGTCTGCCATAACAGCTCTTTCCCAGCTACAGCAGAAGAGAGGGTTGATGGCATTGCCAGTGGCCTGGATCTACCTTGCTGGCTGCCTTGGGTCTGCACAAGGCTGCTTTCCACCAGAGACTAAAAGTCTTGTGGGTGCCCCTCCTCAGGTCAGAGTCCTCCAACCCCATCTAGGATGGAGTATAGATCCTGCTGAAGATTCCAGCCTGGAAATATGTTACAAGTCCATTCCAGACAAGCAGTGAAAACAAATTTCTTCTCCAGTTTATCAGGAAGCATGGGTCTGAAGGGAGGCTGAAGCTCAAGTCCTCATTCAATACTTTTGCCAAGAAAGGTTGTACCAGGTGATCTTCGAGGTACCTTCCTACTTGGGATTCTACAAGCCTGTGATTTCCAACCCTCTTTCTTTCTAGTCAGGAGGACAAACCCATTGGCAAAACCTCTCTCTGGGTGGCTTCTTTGAGATCACCTTTTAGCCCAGGGCAGGAGGAACAGCAAGAGAGGCATGTGAGAAGAAACACCCCTACCCCAAACATAGCTCCATACTCATGAGTTGTGTCTGTGGATTCTCCTAAGCCTATTTGTCCTTCTGGATCTCCCAACTTTTATCTTTAGAATTCTCTCTCTCCTGGCATCTTGATTTGTGTTTTAGAGAAGCTGCTCGAAAGCCTACAACCAAAAAAAACCTCACAACTAAGACACCATGAAATCCTAAACTGCTGATAGCTCTAATGAAGGTGAACAAACCAGATAAAGGAAAGCAGCAGAGCTGTGGCCCTGCAGGTAATTTCCTTCTGGCTATTGCTTGGCCAACAAAGCCAGCCCCTCACGTATCCCTTCACGTAGATGTGTGCTCTTGAATCCCAAGGAATCCTTCTGTTATCTCCTGCCTGCTAGAGCATATGTCAGCAAAGATCAAATGCCCAGTCAGCCTTGCAGTGTCTCCTAGATAAAGAAAAATGTTCCTCCTGAAGAGGGGCAGGGAGTCCTTATCAGTAGGGGGGAGATGCCACTGAACTCAACCCTCAGAGCTTACAAACCTGTTTGTCAGCTCTCTGCGGTATGCCAACGGCAGACACCCCAAAACGTGGGGTGGACTCTGGAAGTACCTATTGGCTGACAGGATGACCTTGAGTCCTGTGTCCAATTCTGGGCCCCTCAGTTCAAGAAGGATGTTGAGCTGCATGAGCATGGCCAGAGAAGGGCAACAAAGCTGGGGAGGGGTCTGGAGCACAGCCCTGTGAGGAGAGGCTGAGGGAGCTGGGGTTGCTTGGCCTGGAGAAGAGGAGGCTCAGGGGAGACCTCCTTGCTCTCTACAACTACCTTAAGGGAGGTTGTAGACAGGCGGAGGTTGGTCTCTTCTTCCAGGCAACCAGCAGCAGAACAAGAGGACAGAGTCTCAAGCTGTGCCAGGGGAAGTTTAGATTTGATCTTAGAAAGAAGCTCTTCACAGAAAGCGAGATTGGCCATTGGAATGGGCTGCCCAGGGAGGTGGTGGGCTCAAAGTCCCTGGAGGTGTTTAAGAAAAGACTGAATGAGGCAGTGCCATGGTTTAGCTTATTAATTAGGGTTGGGTGATTGGTGGGACTTGATGATCTTGGAGGTCTCTTTCAACCTGGTTGATTTGATTCTATTCTTTCTATTCCATTCCATTCTATTCTATTCCTTTAGAACTTCTGGCAGAACAGCCTTGGCTTAGAGCCTCATGGATTTGGAGTGGCAGAAAAGGAAACAGAATCATAAAATTGCTTCAGTAGGAAAGGACCTCCATGATCATAGAGTCTGACAGCTGAACCTACACCACCATGGCCATTACACCATGTCCCAAAGATGGTTCACTCAACATCATGCCTTCAGATGGCTGCATATTGCTTCTGACCAAGTCTACTGAAGCAACTGGGAAAATATGACATTAACAGGGGGGGCTGCAACCATTGATGTTTCCTAAGCTCTCCCAGGACAACTGCACAACATGTCCACTTGTTTAGTCCCTGCAGGTTCCCCAGTAGTCCACAAATGAGAGCTGTCCTGCAGTTGCTGCTGAGCCCAGAAGCTCAGAGGACAAAGGTGACATGTAGCTATTGAGAGACCTGGAGTGTCATTGCCAGCAACTGGCTGCTGTGAACGTGAGGAAGTCACAGCTTCCATGTTCCTCAGATCCTGTATCAGGAAATGAGCATAACAATGAGCTCATACTGTTGTGTTTGCTGTTTCACTGATGGTTGCAAAAACATCCTCAGATCTCCAGGGAGTGCTGCTCCTCCATTAGAGGCTGGGTGATTCTGTGTGCTCCTTCACATCTATGCACTCTGCCTGCTATTCTGACACCTCTTTGAAAGAGCTTTCAGTTTCCTGGAAGCAGCCTGTCCTCTGCCTTTGCTATTCTGGTAGGCGACTGGTGAAGCACAACACTGCCTTTAGAAGAATCCCACATTAGCACCTGTCCTTCCCAAAGGTTTCTAAGTTAGTTGGCAGCTCATGGAGATCAGAAAGACTGCCCAGCATTCCTTCATTTCACAGAATCATAGAATCACAATGGGTTGAGTTGGAAGAGACCTTAAAGATCCCCTAGTTCCAACCTCCCTGCCATGGGCAGGAACACCTCCACCTAGCCCAGCTTGCTCAAGGCTTCATGCAGAGCGGGCTTGAACACCCTCCTGGTCAACCTGTGTAAATGTCTCACCACCCTCACTGTAAAGAATTTCTTCCTGATCTCCAGTCTAATCTCCCCTCTTCCAGCTCAAACCCATTGCCCCTAATCCTGTCACTACAACCCCTTGCAAAAAGTCCTTCCCCAGCTCTCCTGTAGCCCCTTTAAGATACTGGAAGGCTTCTCTAAAGTCTCCCCAGAGCCTTCTCTTCTCCAGGCTGAATAACCACAACTCTCTCAGCCTGTCCCCAAAGGGGAGGCCCTCCAGGCCTCTGATCATCTTTGGGGCCTCCTCGTTCCTAGGATTAGTTAGTCAGTTAGAGGGTAGAAAGGCTCTGCAGAGGGACCTTGACCGACTGGACAGATGGGCAGAGTCCAATGGGATGGCATTTAATAAGTCTAAGTGCCGGGTGCTGCACTTTGGCCACGGCAACCCCATGCAGAGCTACAGGCTGGGGTCAGAGTGGCTGGAGAGCTGCCAAACGGAGAGGGACCTGGGGGTGCTGATTGACACCCGCCTAAACATGAGCCAGCAGTGTGCCCAGGTGGCCAAGAAGGCCAATGGCATCCTGGCCTGTATTAGGAATAGTGTGGCCAGCAGGAGCAGGGAGGTCATTGTGCCCCTGTACTCTGCATTGGTTAGGCCACACCTTGAGTACTGTGTCCAGTTCTGGGCCCCTCAGTTTAGGAAGGACATCGAGACACTTGAACGTGTCCAGAGAAGGGCAACAAGGCTGGTGAGAGGCCTTGAGCACAAGCCCTATGAGGAGAGGCTGAGGGAGCTGGGATTGTTTAGCCTGGAGAAGAGAAGGATCAGAGGCGACCTCATTGCCCTCTACAACTACCTGAAGGGTGGTTGTAGCCGGGTGGGGGTTGGTCTCTTCTCCCAGGCAACCAGCACCAGAACAAGGGGACACAGTCTCAAGTTGTGTCAGGGGAGGTTTAGACTCGAGGTGAGGAAAAAGTTCTTCACTGAGCGAGTCATTCGTCATTGGAATGGGCTGCCCAGGGAGGTGGTGGAGTCGCCGTCCCTGGAGGTGTTCAAGGGGAGATTGGACGTGGCGCTTGGTGTTATGATCTAGTTGTGAGGTCTGTTGGAACAGGTTGGACTTGATGATCCTTGGGGTCTCTTCCAACCTTAGTTACTGTGATACTGTGATACTGTGATCTTAGGTCCATTTTGATGGAAGCTTCTGGTTTGCCTTCCATTCTTTCTATGACTGAAGAAGAAATACTATTTGGAGGTCAAAAAGCCAACGAGAAAGCTGTGACATGACCACACAGAGCTGCTCCCTACATGTGAGGGCTACTTCTGACACTGGGTGTTCAGCTCTCCAGCTCATCCCTTATCTCTGTGCGTCTACCTCTGCTGGTCTTCACAGTACCTCCAGGTTCTTTAGCTGTTGAAACCCAGCCAGAGCAAGTTTGCATTGTACCTATCACCAAATTTACTTAAACTCCACCTGCACTTCAACTTTCCATATTACTTTTCCTACCACAGCAGAATACTTCAGCCAGGGCATGACTTAAACCTCAGCGACATAAGCCCAGTTTAATTATACTCGAGTTGGGTTGGACCAGTTGCAATCCTTAGGTAAATAAAGTTAAACACCTCCTTAAACATTTCAGTAAGGACAGGTTTCAGTATTACTGTTTTTGAAGCATAGAATCACAGACTGCTTTGGGTTGGAATGGGACCTTTTAAGAGCATCTAGGGAGGGAGGGGATTCTCCCCCTCTGCTCCGCTCTGCTGAGACCACAGCTGGAGCTCTGTGACCAGTTCTGGAGCCTCTGTTACAGGAAGGATCTGGAGGTGCTGGAAGGTGTCCAGAGAAGGGCCACAAGGATGAGCAGAGGGCTGGAGCTGCTCTGTTGTGAGGACAGACTGAGGGAGTTGGGGTTGTGCAGTCTGGAGAAGAGAAGGCTCTGAGGAGACCTTCTTGTGGCCTTGCAGTAGCTGCAGGGGGCTCCAAGAAAGCTGGGGAGGGACTTTGGAGGGTGTCAGGGAGTGATAGGACTTGGGGGGATAGAGCAAAACTAGAAATGGGTAGATTCAGATTGGATGTTAGGAAGAAGTTCTTCCCTATGAGGGTGGTGAGAGCCTGGCACAGGTTGCCCAGGGAGGTGGTGGAAGCCTCCTGCCTGGAGGTGTTTGCAGCCAGGCTGGATGTGGCTGTGAGCAACCTGCTGTAGTGTGAGGTGTCCCTGCCCCTGGCAGGGGGGTTGGAACTGGCTGATCCTTGAGGTCCCTTCCAACCCTGACAATTCTATGATTCTATGATCTAGTTCAAGCCCCTGCAGTGTGGCAGCCCTGCAGCAGGCCACCCAGAGGGGCTGTGGAATCTCCCTCTCTGGAGAGATTCCAAATCCACATGGAGAGAGTGATCCTGGGCAAGCTGCTGTAGGTGACTGCTTTAGCAGGGGGCTTGGACTGGATGATGTCCAGAGGTCCCTTCCAACCCCACCATGCTGGGAGTCTGTGATTCTGGGATAATGCTCGATAATGCATGCACCCAGACCCTTCAGAGCTGCCCAGGCTGAGGCGTGTTCCCTATCCATTAGGCCCATGGTACAATGAAATCCTGATGGGAGCCCTTGAACAGACTATAATGTAAGTGATAATTTCACTGAATGACAGAATCAACCAGGTTGGAAGAAACCACCAAGATCATCAAGTGCAACCAATCACCCAACCCTATCCAATCAACTAAACCATGGCACTAAGTGCCTCATCCAGGCATCCAGGAACCTTGATCCCACCACCTCCCTGGGCAGCCTATTCCAATGGCCAATCTCTCTTGCTGGGAAGAACTTTTTTCCTATGATAAAGCCTAAAGATCCCCCTGCACAGCTTGAGACTGTGTCCTCTTGTTCTGGTGCTGGGTGCCTGGGAGAAGAGACCAACCCCCACCTGGCTACAACCTTCCTTCAGGGAGTTGTAGAGAGCAAGAAGGTCTCCCCTGAGCCTCCTCTTCTCCAGGCTAAGCAACCCCAGCTCCCTCAGCCTCTCCTCACAGGGCTGTGCTCCAAACCCCTCCCCAGCTTTGTTGCCCTTCTCTGGCCATGCTCATGCAGCTCAACATCCTCCTTAAACTGAGGGGCCCAGAACTGGACACAGGACTCAAGGTGTGGCCTGACCAGTGCTAAGTCCAGGGCAGAATGACTTCCCTGCTCCTGCTGGCCACACTCTTCCTGATGCAGGCCAGGACGCCATTGGCCTTCTTGGCCACCTGGGCACACTGCTGGCTCATGTTCAGCTGCTGTCAGGCAGTACCCCCAGGTCCCTTTCTGCCTGGCTGCTCTCAGCCACTCTGTCCCCATCCAGCTTAAAATAACTCATTCCTCCCACACACACTCATTTTTTCATCCACACTTTAACTGAACAAGCACAAAAACCTGTTTCAGCAAGTAAGTTACTGCCCTGGAAATTGCATCCAGATTATTTAGCAAGGGTACGAGGAACTGAACCCAAAGCACCTTCTGTCCTTTAACGATGCCTGCGGCTGGGTTTCCCTTTGAAATGCTCAGCCATGCAGAACTGCACTGCTTAGGCAGTAAATTCCATCAGGCATGGAGCCTAAGCAGGCTGTCAGGAACCAGAAACAGGCCCTAAATTATGATGCAAGACATGAAATAAATTTTCTGCTTTAGTTTTGGAGTTGGTAGCTCCATGGTCTAGAAACTGAGAGGTCTTAAGCAAATGGGAGCTACCCTGGAAGTAATTGAGGTGGCAAAGCTCAGTTCTGAGGGTAATTCTGGTTTGGCTGATGAATAGTTAAGGCATTGAAGAATCACAGAATTGCCAGGGTTGGAAGGGACCCCAAGGTCCTCACCCTGGGCAGCTGTGAAGGGTCTGGGTGCATACATTATAGAGCATTATCCCAGAATCACAGACTCCCAGCATGGTGGGGTTGGAAGGGACCTCTGGAGATCATTCAGTCCAACCCCCCTGCTAAAGCAGTCACCCACAGCAGCTTGCCCAGGATCACTATCTCCATGTGGATTTGGAATCTCTCCAGAGAGGGAGACTCCACAGCCTCTCTGGGTGTCCTGCTGCAGGGCTGCTGCACTGCAGGGGCTTGAACTAGATCACAGAATCATAGAATTGTCAGGGTTGGAAGGGACCTCAAGGATCCTCCAGTTCCAACCCCCCTGCCATGGGGTTCCCCTCCCTGACTAGGGGGAATGGAATGAAGCTGGAGGTGAGGAGGAATTTCTTCCCCATGAGAGTGGTGAAGCCCTGGAATGGGTTGTCCAGGGAGGTGGTTGGGGCGCCGTCCCTGGAAGTGTTTAAGCCCAGGCTGGATGAGGCTCTGGCCAGGCTGATCTAGTGTGGGGTGTCCCTGCCCATGGCAGGGGGGTTGGAACTAGATGATCCTTGTGGTCCCTTCCAACCCTGACTGATACTATGATACTATGGGCAGGGACCCCTCATACTACATCAGGTTGCTCACAGCCACATCCAGCCTGGCCTTCAAAACCTCCAGGGATGAGGCTTCCACCTCCTCCCTGTGCCAGTCTCTCACCACCCTCACAGGGAAGTGTCTAAGGGGAGGTTATCACAGAGCTCCATTTTGTAGGGAAGCTATTCAGTCACACAGGGCTCAGTGCTGCTGTGTCTGAGCAATGGCTGGCCCTGTGTGGACACCCCAGACTGCAGCACAGCCCTATGGTTCCTCTCCAGCAGGAAAGCCGAAAAATGAGGTGAAGGAGAGGGGCAGGTGGAAGTTGTTCCTAGGAACATTCCTCACAGGAAGGTTGGGTTACAGGGAGTTGTGTTTTCCCAATCAACATTACTCTAAATCATTCTAACAAAAGGCTTTGGCTACTTTCCTCCTCTTTTTTTTTTCTTCCTGTATTTTTCACTTCTATCTTGGTCCTTCTTTCTCTAGTTTTATTTTGTTTATTCTTCTCCTTTACCTTCCCCCATTACTACTTCTTTTTCCTTCTACTTTTGCCTACTCCAGCTTCTTTTGTTTCTATTTTATGCATGCTGATATTTTTCTTAACATTTTCCTTTCTTCCATCTTTCTTTTTGCTTTTGCTTTCTTCCATCTTTCTCCTCTTCTATTTTCTTCTCTTTTTTCTTCTATTTTTTTCCCCTCTTCCATTTTTTTCCTTCTCATTCTTACTCTTCTGTTTTCTTTTTCTTCTATCTTCCTCTGTTTTTTAATTCTCCATTTTTTAAACATTTAAAAATCTTTTTCTTCTATGTTTTCTTCTTCTATTTTTCTAATTTATTTCTTCTTATTTTTTGTTCTTCCAACCTTAAGTCTATTTTTTCTTGTCTTCTCTTTTTAATTTTCTTCTTTTTTCCCCCTCTTTTTTTCTTTTCTCTCTTTTTTCTTTTATTTTCTTTTTTTCCCCTTCCTTTCCCCTTCCTCCATTTTATTTTTTTAATCTTATTTCTATTTTATTTCTCTGTTTTATTCTTTCATTTTTTGTTCTATTCTTTCCTCCTTCCCCACCCCCCTTTTTCTGGTTTTAAGACAATACTTAACTGCAGGCTTTTTCTTCCTTATTGGGCTCCCTTCCCTGCATCAGCCCTGCCAACACCCAAGCTGGATGCAGCCTGGTTGAGGTTGCCTTGGTGGGACACAGACCTGCCCACACCATCTGCAGCTCCCACCCTGGGCAGGAGCCCCACAGAGGGTAGGGGCGAGTCTTTTGGACAGCCTTACAGGTATTTAGAAACAGATACTTCCTTTTGCTTTCATAGAGCTTCCTCAATAGATTTCCACAGGAAAAGAGGGAAATGGGGCTGAAAAAACAGGAAGCAGCTCTCAGGAGTTCTCTGCAGGGCAGCACAAGGAGGAAGACTTAATAGCAGCCTTTGTTTGAAGCAGTGATGCCACTTGTGTCATCTTACTGTTAAAACACCAACTCCATTTAACACCACAGGGCTAGCAAATCAAACACAGACTTACCCTTCAGAGGTCCCTTCCAACCCCTATCACTCTGTGATTCTGCAACTAACATTAAAGCTTCTGCAGCCAGGTTTTTATGCTGTATTTTATCTTTCCACTTTATTGCCCTGGGCAGCTCTTCTGGAAAAGTTCTCATCTGCCCCAGCCTTGGATGAGATCCCAAACTTTCGAATGCTGATCTGTTCCTCTTGTGTCCTGTGTGAGACTTCACCTTCATCCTCTGCTTTCTGAGCTTCTACAGGACAGTTCCATAACCTAAGATTTCCATAGTAGAAGGCAGACAGGACAAAACCTGACAAAATTTGCCATGCAGAAACACTTCTGAGTGGAAAAACTTCTAGAATGTTCGCAGTGAAGTTCCCTTCTGCTCCATCTTGAAGCTCCCATGAGGTTCTGAATGTCATGGAGAAGTTACTCAAACTTTTACTGTGAGCACAGAGAAGGGAAGGAGAAGTTTCTAACACTCCACCTTCAAAGCCAGTGTTGGCACATTAGGAAAGTGTTCCAGCTGACAGCTGGCTTCATAAGGAAGCTTTATTGGCCTAGGCAGCGTTAGGTAGGGGGAGGCAGCCCATTGGAAAATGGATATTTAGCCTTTGGGATGGGAATTTTTTAGGAATCATTAGAGTCATGAAGATGGGAAAGATCTCCAAGACCATAATGTCCAACCTTCTCCCCATTACACTAAACCCTTACATTTGTAAAGGTTTAGGAGGAAATTTGAGCTGAACTTTACTATCACTTTCCACATTTCCCAAAGCCAAATATCAGGCAGAAGATGGATTGGGCCCTCCCAGCATGTTCTTTATATTGAGAACCATAAGATATATATTGGAGAACCTTAGGGATAATAAATTCTCTGTTCATTTCTAATACAGAAATAGGTACAAACCAAAAGCAGAGTCTGTCTCTGAGCTGTAGAGCTTAATTGGTAGTCATTACAGACTCACAGAGTGTTAGGGACTGGAAGGGACCTTGAAAGCTCATCCAGTCCAAGCCCCCTGCCAGAGCAGGGTCACCCAGAGCAGATCACACAGGAATGCATCCAGGTGGAGGTTGAATATCTCCAGAGAGGGAGACTCCACAGCCCCCCTGGGCAGCCTGTGCCAGGGCTCTGTCACCCTCACAGGGAAGAAATCTTTCCCCCTGTTTCCATGGCACTTCCTCTGCCTCAGCTTCCCCCACTGCCCCTTGTGCTGGCATTGGGCATCACCCAGCAGAGCCTGGCTCCAGCCTCTGGGCACTCACCCTGCACATCTTTAGCAACAGCAATGAGGTCACCCTCAGGCTCCTCCTCTCCAAGCTACAGAGCCCTCAGCTCTCTCAGGCTCTCCTCCTAAGGAAGATGTTCCACTCCATCATCTTTGTGGCTCTGTGCTGGACTCTCTCAAGCAGTTCGCTGAGGTCCTTCTTGTACTGAGGGGCCCAGAACTGGACACAAGATTCCAGATGCAGTCTCACCAGGGCCATTAGCAACATTATGGTTTGAGAGAGAGATGAAAGTCCAAACCCTTCACAATCCAAAAGCATCTCAAACACCTCCCCCTTTAACCCCACCACCTGGCTGGCAATGCTGCTGCTTGGATTTTGAAGCCTATGCTAGCCATGGACCAGAATTTCATGGAAACATTTCAGGCACAGCACATTCCACTCTAATTTAAAGTTGCCATCAGAGTGAGTGCAAAAGGCTTTTGGAGACCTGAAAGGATCCCACTGAAATCAGAGTAGAAACAGGACTGATGTGCCTCAGTCTTTCTGGTCCCACTATAAACCTGAGTTAAAGGGACTGGGTTTTGTCCACCCATCTCACACAGACTCTGAAGATGCTCTTTTATCTGAGATGAAGGACTGAGAAAAACCCCTCCAAACCAGCAGTGAATGGAGAGTGGTCTTGGCTTTGTTTTCTGTAGGTGCTTCAAACAACTACAGGGGGGATGGTGGGGGGAATCCATACAGTCTGTGAAAGGCCAACCCTGTTGTGCCATTAACCCTGAAATGTACTGACTGAGCCTCCTTCTCCCTCCAAACCATCAGTCACGCTCCTGCAAATAATCTGGATTGTACTTACAGCTTGAAGGGGCTCCCAGGACTCTTTCATTGCTCTGAGAACCCTCTCTGGGAGGGTTTTTTTTGCAACTGTAATGATCAGGCTGACAGCAACAGCTAAAGGTAGGAGTTCACAGGCAGGGTTTGGTTGCAGATTCCTTGAAACAGGGCATGGGCACATCAAACACCATA
This sequence comes from Dryobates pubescens, assembly GCF_014839835.1. Classification (NCBI taxonomy): domain Eukaryota; kingdom Metazoa; phylum Chordata; class Aves; order Piciformes; family Picidae; genus Dryobates; species Dryobates pubescens. The sequence continues at coordinate 17,391,605 of NC_071612.1, read as the reverse complement.
CATCTGGAGGGCGAGTTAAAAAAGATGCTGGCAGTAAACTGAGCCAGCTGTGCATTTCAGTCCTCCAAGGATTAATGACAGCATCCCAGGAGCATGCAGAAGCCTGGTTTGCATCAGCAAAGGCTCATTGGACTGCATTCACTGTGGCCAGAACTAGGATATTTAGGATAAATACTGCTTATTTTCAGCACCCACCCCCCACACACTTCCTATTAGGAATAGAAGTGACCTTAGTTTCAGATGTAAGGGTTACTACTAATGCTTGATTGAGGAGTGACAGGCTCCAGATTTGATTAAAGCTCTAAGCTGGTACAAAAACCCAAACAGCCAGTAGATAAATTTCATTTTCTAGCAGAAGCATTTGCTTAAAATGCCAGGTCATTCCCAGGTCTCTGGTTAAAACCCACACACATCATTAGGCACAGAAAATAAAGGTCTGCAGATCGGTTTCAGATTACTTGAAAACCACATCCTGGGAATCTGCTTAAAGGAGCCTTCAGGTGTCTGTACCAGTGATGGCAAAGTGTATAGAATCCTAGAATCAATAAAGCTGGAAAGGTCCTCAGAGATCATCAAGTCCAACCTCTCACCCAACACCATCTAATCAACTAACTCAACCATGGCTCCAAGTGCCACATCCAATCCCCTCTTGAACACCTCCAGGGATGGTGACTCCACCACCTCCCTGGGCAGCACATCCCAAGGGCCAATCTCTCTTGCTGGGAAGTATTTTCTCCTCACCTCCAGCCTAAACCTCCCCTGGCACAGCTTGAGACTGTGTCCTCTTGTTCTGCTGCTGGGTGCCTGGGAGAAGAGACCAACCCCCACCTGGCTACAACCTCCCTTCAGGCAGTTGGAGAGAGCAAGAAGGTCTCCCCTGATCCTCCTCTTCTCCAGGCTAAGCAACCCCAGCTCCCTCAGCCTCTCCTCACAGGGCTGTGCTCCAGACCCCTCCCCAGCTTTGTTGCCCTTCTCTGGACATGCTCATGCAGCTCAACATCTTTCCTAAGCTGAGGAGCCCAGAACTGGACACAGGACTCAAGGTGTGGCCTCAGCAGTGCTGAGCACAGGGCACAAGGACTTCCCTGCTCCTGCTGGCCACACTCTTCCTGATGCAGACCAGGATGCCCTTGGCCACAATAGGCATCTTGTGCTGAGATTTCTGGCAGCTCATTTAAAAACTGTTAGGCACCAGAATCAAGAGCATTTGGTTCCATAGCAGCAGAGGAGACACACCATAGCTTGTGTACCAGTTCCCACTACCCCTTAAGATCATTGTTTACTTCAGTCCTTAGAAAGGCCATGCAGGATCAAAGGTTACTTCAGAGGATCATTACTGTTTAGTCAAGGGCTTAGCAAAATCCTGACCCACGGCAGAGCTTCAATGCCTGCCTTTATTGCCAGAGAGCTTCCTGCTGGCAGCCTTTTAATCAGGAGCAGGCAACTTGATTCTGTGGAACTGTTTCAGTTTGCTGTATTTGCCACCCTAGACCATGCAAGATTCTAGGAAACAGATGCAATTCAGCATGGAGAGTCTGCAGCTCTTCAGCTGAATGTGAATTGTAACTGTCCTGTGGCAAATGATCCCTGGGTCATAGGTGGCTGACAGCTGGGCTGTTAGAACAAGAGCTGCTTGTTTAATGTGTCTGCTCTGTGCACAGATGTGTTGCTGGTTGTGACTAACCCATGTTTATAGATGGAGACAACTGGAAGGTGGGGTTCACTGCATCTTACCTTCCCAGGATGTACCTGGTAACCCAGCAGGGCCATCCCCATCACATGAGAAATGCTGGGGCCTGCTGCTTCTGCAGTGTGCGCTTTCAAACCAGGGAAAGAAGCTCAACAAGGACAAGAGGCAGAGTCCTGCAGCTGGGCAGGCACAACCCCCTGCACCAGTACAGGTGAGGGCTGACCTGCTGGAAAGGAGCTCCACAGAGGAGGGCCTGGGAGTGTTGGTTTCTCCAGGCTGCTGCTGTGGGACGCAGTGTCAAACGCTTTAGTCAAGTCTATGCACCTTTACCACACATACATGTATCCAGGACTAAAGTACTCAGGATACAGCCTGCATTTGCTATCTTTGGTTCCAGCAAGTGCACAGTGAGGTTACTGGAATAAAAATCATTCATGTCAGAGTTCAAAACCTACATTAGTCCTTGGCCACCCTTGGCAGACAAAGAAGAGCTCTCAAGGCAGAGATACTTCCTCTTCTTACCATTTAAAACAGGAGGACATGGAATTGCTGGAGCAGGTCCAGGAGAGGTTGCAAACATGATCAGAGGGCTGGAGAACCTCTCCTGTGGGGTCAGGCTGAGAGAGTTGGGAGAAAAGAAGGCTCTGAGGAGACCTTAGAGCCACCTTCCAATACCTGAAGTGGGCTCCAGGAGCTCTGGGGAGGGACTTTTTACAAGGGCTGGGAGTGGCAGGAGAAGGGACAATGGCTTTGAGCTGGAAAAGGGCAGATTGAGACTGGAGATTAGGAAGAAATTTTTTACAGTGAGGGTGGTGAGACACTGGAACAAGTTGCCCAGGGAGGTTGTGGATGCCCCCTCCCAGGAGGTGTTCTAGGCTTGAGAGCCTTAAGCAAGCTGGTTTAAGTGGAAGGTGCCCCTGCCCACGGCAGGAGCATTGAAAGTAAATGGTCTTTAAAGGTCCCTTCCAACCCAAACCATCCTATGATTTCATGAGCCCATGATTATTCTGCTGACAGCCATTGTTACAATGATTAAACTAAGCCTTAACAGTGCAGTTTGAGTGGCTCTAGTACACTTATTAATAAAAACCTACAGCAGTTCTATTTAAGCCCAAACTCTCTGTGTTCCTAAGCCATGTGGTGGTCTCAGTCCAGGCTAACTGCCTCACTCAGGAACACGAAGGGAAGAATGCAAATGGCCTGAATGTGTGCCACAGAGTAAACAATTTGCTTCACATAATCTACTTAAGCTTTGTGTTTGACAGGACAGCCCTCCCACTCTGCCTCTCTTCCAACTGGACAGTCAGGCTATTCTCATGCCCATGCAGGGCTTTTAAAGGAAAAGAGATTCCCCATGAATTGAATAGAATAGACCAGGTTGGAAGAGACCTCCGAGATCATCGAGTCCAACCTATCATCCAACACCACCTAATCAACTAACCCATGGCACCAAGCACCCCATCAAGTCTCCTCCTAAACACTTCCAATGATGGTGACACCACCACCTCCCTGGGCAGCACATCCCAAGGGCCAATCACTCTCTCTGTGTAGAACTTCTTCCTCACCTCCAGCCTAAACCTCCCCTGGTGCAGCCTGAGACTGTGTCCTCTTGTTCTGCTGCTGGCTGCCTGGGACAAGACACCAAGCTCCACCTGGCTACAACCTCCCTGCAGGGAGTTGGAGAGAGCAAGGAGGTCTCCCCTGAGCCTCCTCTTCTCCAGGCTAAGCAACCCCAGCTCCCTCAGCCTCTCCTCACAGGGCTGTGCTCCAGACCCCTCACCAACTTTGTTGCCCCTCTCTGGACACGCTCCAGCAAGTCAACATCTTTCCTAACCTGAGGAGCCCAGAACTGGACACAGGACTCGAGGTGTGGCCTAACCAATGCAGTGTACAGGGGCAGAATGACCTCCCTGCTCCTGCTGGCCACACTCTTCCTGATGTAGGCCAGGATGCCATTGGCCCTCTTGGCTGCCTGGGCACACTGCTGGCTCATGTTCAGCCTACCATCGACCAGCACCCCCAGGTCCCTCTCTGCCTGGCTGCTCTCAGCCACTCTGACCCCAGCCTGTAGCTCTGCCTGGGGTTGCTGTGGCCAATGTGCAGAACCTGGCACTTGGATGTGGTCAATCTCCTGCCCTTGGACTCTGCCCATCTGCCCAGCCTGTCCAGGTCCCTCTGCAGAGCTTCTCTACCCTCCAGCAGATCAACTCCTGCCCCCAGCTTGGTGTCATCTGCCAATTTACTGGTGATGGACTCAATGCCCTCCTCCAGATCATCAATAAAGATGTTAAAGAGCATTGGGCCCATCACTGATCCTTGGGGCACACCACTGGTGCCTGGCTGCCAGCTGGATGAGGCACCATTCACCACCACTCTCTTCAGCCCTTTTTGCAATGAGATGTAATGTTCTGTGTCTATCTCAAGACTACCTGGACCAGCAATCAGGAAAAACCTTTTTTCCCATGGTTATAGAAGACCATTTGCTCTGCCTGGCAGCCTAACAGAGTGTGAGAAAGCAAGTCAGACATGCATTTATGGGCAATATGGGTAAGGCCCTTCCATGTGCATGGTGGGTGTAAGGTACTGCTCAGCCCCCAGAACTACTCAACAGAATCTTGAACGTCACACCTGGCCAAGTGTTGGGTCCTGCACTTCAATCCCAACAACCCCATGAACACTCCAGGCTTGGGGCAGAGTGGCTGAAAAGGCTGCCCAGCAGCAAAGCACCGAGGGGTGTTGGTGGACAGCTGCCTGAACATGAGCCAGATGTGTGCCCAGGTGGCCAAGATGGAGAGCAGCATCCTGGCCTGGATCAGCAATGGTGTGGCCAGCAGGACCAGGGCAGTGATCATGCTCCTGTACTCAGCACTGGTGAGACCACACCTTGAGTACTGGAATAATTATGGGCACACTTACTACAAGAAGGTGCTGGAGTGTGTCCAGAGAAGGGCAACAAAGCTGGGGAAGGGTCTGGAGAACAGGGCTGGGGAGGAGCAGCTGAGGGACCTGGGGTTGTTTAGTCTGCAGAAGAAGAGGCTGAGGGGAGACCTCATTGCTCTCTGCAACTCCCTGAAATGAGTTTGGAGCCAGGTGGGAGCTGGTCTCTTCTCCCTAGAATCAGGTGAGACAATGGGAGGAAATGGCCTGACATTTGCCAGGGGAAGTTCAGGTTGGAGATGAGGACAAACTTCTTTGCTGCAAGAGTGGTCAGGCCTTGGCACAGGCTGCCCAGGGAGCTGGAGTCCCCATCCCTGGAGGTGTGGAAGAAACCTGTGGCCATGGCAGTTTGGGACATGGTTTAATGGATATGGTGGTGTTGGGTTGATGGGTGGACTCAGTGATCTTGGTGGTCTCTGCCAACCACACCAATTCTCTGATTCTGTTTTCATGCACACACCAAGCTACCTGGAGTCAGAACACGTGCCCAGAGAAACGCCAACATATGAACATGCCAGAGAGATGTGAACAGCAGGAAGGCCAAATAGATGTCAACACTGAAGTACATATCTAATTTCTGAGCAAGACACAGCAGTCTGTGTTGACAACAAATGATCCTTTTCCATTAAGCAGGAGGGCGTTTGCTGTGCCAGCATATCAGAAACTCCCAGCCCAGCTTTTCAGGTTAAATTTTGCTTGGAGGCACAAACAGCTCAAAAGGATCTTTGCAGTGTTGGTGTGGCTGTCCCTACACAAAACCTGACATCCACCTTGAACAGTGTGTGCTGGCTTCCAGCTCAGCAGGGAGCTTCTGTGCTTTGAATGGAAATCAATGAAGTGATTTGAGAGTGGATGAAGGCAGCCCTCCAGCAGAGTCCAGAAGGTGAAAGCATGACATAAAGGCAGGGATTTGTGCAGGGGTTTGTCATATTAGATGCTGGTTGGAACTCTTCAGCTATCTCATCCTCCATCCCTTGTCCCCCAGGGATCAGTGCTGGGTCCAGTCTTGTTCAACATCTTCATCAATGACAATGATGAGGGCACAGAGAGACAGACAGTGTCTGCTCAGCAAGTCTGCTGAAGATACCAAACCAGAAGGCTTGGCTGAGACACCTGAAGGCTGTGAGGCCATTCAGAGACTTGGACAGGTTGAGAGCTGGGCAGAGAGGAACCTAAAGAGGTTCAACAAGGAGAGGTGCAGAATCCTGCACCTGAAAAGGAAGAATAAACTGCAGCAAGACAGGTTGGGAGGTGATCTGCTGGAGAGCAGCCCTGTGGAGAAGGACCTGGGAGTGCTGGTGGGCAGCAAGTTCTGCATGGGACAGCAATGTGCCCTGGGGGCCAAGAAGGCCAAGGGGGTCCTGGGCTGCATTCAGAGGAGTGTGGCCAGCAGCTCAAGGGACCTTCTCCTCCCCCTCTACTCTGCCCTGGTGAAACCTCACCTGGAATATTGCATCCAGGTCTGGGCTCCCCAGTTCAGGAGGGACAGGGATCTGCTGGAGAGAGTCCAGCAGAGGGCTACAAGGATGCTGAAGGGATGGCAGCACTGCCTGGGGAGGAGAGGCTGAGAGCCTTGGGGCTGTTTAGTCTGAAGAGGAGAAGGCTGAGAGGGGATTTTGTAAATGTTTATAAATATCTGAGGGCTGGGGGTAAAAAGAGAGGGGACAGGCTCTGCTCAGCTGCATCCTGGGATAGGACAAGGGGCAATGGATGTAAACTACAGCATAGGAGGTTCCACCTCGACATGAGGAGGAACTTCTTGACTGTGAGGGTCCCAGAGTCCTGGAGCAGGCTGCCCAGAGAGGTTGTGGAGTCTCCTTCTCTGGAGACTTTCAGTACCCATCTGGATGCATTCCTGTGCAACTTGTGCAGGGTTCTATAATCCTGCTCTGGCAGGGGGGTTGGACTCAATGATCTCCAGAGGTCCCTTCCAGCCTCTAAGATCCTCTGATCCTGTGATCCGGCTTGTAAGGTCCCTCAAGCAGATCCTTATGAGGATCCTGGAGGAAGTCCTCTGACAGGTTAACAGGAGAAAGTTTTGTTTGGCTGTCCCACTGAAACAGAGAGCTCAGGGGGGTTCCACAATTCTAGCTGATCTTTCTCACTGTAACTCACAAGTCCTTCTTGCCAGAGAAACAGTGAATCCATTTAAAATCCTGCTAATCTCCAAGTATTGGTGCCATTGTGTAGCAACCACCTCTCATTAGGATGCACAAAGAATTAAACAACATCTGAAGCTTGCAGCTCATCTTCAGCATATTAAAGGTGCTCACAGTATCACAGAGCATTAGAGGTTGGAAGGGAACTCGAGAGATCATCCCGTCCAGCCCAGTCCAGTCCAACGCCGCTGCCAGAGCAGGATCACCCAGGGTAGTCTGCACAGGAATGCATGCAGGTGGGTTTGGAAACTCTCCAGAGAAGGAGACTCCACTGCCTCTCTGGGCAGCCTGCTCCAGAGCTGCAGAACCACTGACTACTGTGGGTAACAGCTGTCTGCCTCTGTGGCCATTATAATCTGAACTGTTAAGATGGGGACACAGATGTGAGGAAAAAGCACCATCGATTCTTCCAAGGCTGCAGTCTTTGTGTCTGAGCCTGGGCTAAGCTCAGAACGTGGGTGCCCTTCAATTTTAAGTGTGTGAGGTAAGCTTGAAGCTGAGGGACATGGTCAGCAGTGGGTCAAGGATTGGGCTGGATGACATCTGAGGTCTCTTCCAACTGGATGTACTTTGCGATTCTGTGGGAACAGGTATTATGAGAAGCAGCTGAGGGGGCTGGGGCTGTTTAGCCTGGTTTCTTCTCCCAGGCAGCCAGTACCAGAACAAGAGGACACAGTCTCAGGCTGCACCAGGGGAGGTTCAGGCTAGATGTTAGGAAAAAGTTCTATACAGAGAGAGTGATTGGCCATTGGAATGGGCTGCCTGGGGAGGTGGTGGAGTCACCATCACTGGAGGTGTTCAGGAGAAGACTTGATGGGGTGCTTGGTGCCATGGGTTAGTTGTTTGGGTGGTGTTGGATTGGTTGATGGGTTGGACATGATGATCTTGAAGGTCTCTTCCAACCTGGTTTATTCTATGTATATGTATTCTAAAAGGAGGCTGAGGGGAGACCTTCTTGCTCTCTACAACTCCATGAAAGGAGGTTGGAGCCAGGTGCCCTCAGGCTCTTCTCCCAAGTGACAAGTGATAGAAGAGGAAATAGCATCAAGCTTCCCCAGGGCAGGTTAAGGTTAGACATGAGGAACAATTTCTTCCCCAAAAGGGTCATCAAGCCCTGGAATGGACTGCAGAGGTGAAGTCCTCATCACTGGAGGGGTTTCAAACCTGTGTGGATGTGGTGCTGAGGGCCATGGTTTAGTAGTGACCTGGCAGTGCTGGGTTAGCTCTTGGACTCAATGATCTTAAAGGCCTTTTCCAGCCTAAATGACTCCATGATTCTCTGGATGCTCAGAGCAATAACCCAAGATTCCTGCAGAAGAAGTCAAGGTGATTTTACAGACAGTGTATTTCTCATAGGATATGAAGAGCCCAAGGAGAATGCTGACAGATACATGTCCCCCTGGCATTCACACACCCTGGTGCATCCTTCACCCTTCCCCGGCCTTTCCCTGCAGCAGGTAGTAGATTGACATGGGGACTCAGGTAGAGACATCATCCATTCAACACCTGCTAAGGGTTGGGGAGGGCAGTTAAATCAGTGTTTGAGTTTCTTAATTGGTTTAAGGTTTCATCAAGCTCAGCAGCCTGCAGGAAGGTGCTCTACAGCTCACTTTCCCTGCAGAGGAAGAACCACTTTTTCTGTCTGCTTCCAACCTGCCTCCTGCTTTCATGTGGTGACTCACAGTTCCTGCACTGGAAGAGACTGAACAATTCTCCCCTAATTTTACAGAACTTTTTCACTCATCTTTCCTCAACTGTCTCCTTCTCCACATCTGCAAGTGGCTAAAATACTTTCCATGCTTCTTTCTACCCCCCCCACCCCCCCAAGCTTTTCTATGCCTTTTCCAGCTTTATCCTGATTTAGATGGGAGGATCATCATTTCCTCTCTCTGAAACCAGTGTTCTGTGAATGTGGTGCTTGTTTTCTTTGTTGTCTATTGCTTTCCTAATAGATTTTAGCATCATGTTTACTTCCCCCACTACTACTCAGCATCTGAATGGACACATTAGACCAGAATAGAATTAACCAGGTTGGAAAAGACCTTTGAGATCACCGAGTCCAACCTATCACCCAACACCATCTGATCAACTAAACCATGGCACCAAGTGCCTCAGCCAGACCCCTCTTAAACACCTCCAGGGATGGTGACTCCACCACCTCCCTGGGCAGCACATCTCTTGCTGGGAAGAACTTCTTCCTCACCTCCAGCCTAAACCTCTCCTGGCACAGCTTGAGACTGTGTCCTCTTGTTCTGGTGCTGGGTGCCTGGGAGAAGAGACCAACCCCCACCTGGCTACAACCTCCCTTCAGGGAACATTACAGGCCTGTAGTTTGCAGGCTCCTTCACCCAGCCCTTCTTGTGGATGGGAATCACATTGGGCAGCTTCCAGTCATCTGGGACCTCTCTGGTGAGCCAGGACTGGTGGTGAATGATGCTACATCATCCTTTCTAACCCACCACCCAGAGGAGCTCAGCCCCAATAAGGAGTCCCAGCCAGCACCCGTGGGTGATATTGGAGTGGTCATCAATCATTGCCCTAACAACCGGGGGGCCACCAGGCCCCCCGGCCTTTGAAGTCACCACCACCATCACCCAGTGTGCACCAGGGGCACTCACCAGCAATGAGAGCAGGACCCTCCAGCCCAGATGGGCTCAGCTTAGGGCTGCTGCCCTTCCTGGGGGGGAATAAATAGGGGAGTGGGTGTGGAGGGCAAAGTGGCCACACCTGGGGTGGGAGGAAACTCCAGCAGAGCCCAGGTGCTCTGGGTTTGAGGGGAAAAAGGGAGAAAATGGGGCAGGTGAAGGACTTTCAGGGTGTCAGGGAGTGATGGGACTGGAAAAAAAGATAGAGGTGGGTGGATTGAGACTGGATGTTGGGAGGAGGTTCTTCCCCATGAGGGTGGTGAGACTCTGGCACAGGTTGCCCGGGGAGGTGGTGGAGGCCTCGTCCCTGGAGGTTTTTGCAGCCAGGCTGGATGTGGCTGTGAGCAACCTGCTGCAGTGTGAGGTGTCCCTGCCCATGGCAGGGGGGTTGGAGCTGGCTGAGCCTTGAGGTCCCTTCCAACCCTGACAATTCTGTGATTCTAAAACAATTTTGCAGTTTGGGCTGGATGTGAGGAAGAAAATCTTCCCAGCAAGAGAGACTGGCCTTTAGGATGTGCTGTCCAGGGAGGTGGTGGAGTCACCATCCCTGGAGGTGTTCAAGAGGAGCCTGGCTGAGGCACTTGGTGCCATGGTTTAGTTGATTAGATGGTACTGGGTGAGAGGTTGGACCTGATGATCTTGAAGGTCTTTTCCAACGTGGTTAATTCTGTGATACTCTGTGATATACTTCTGGTTTTAATGAGTGTTTTTAAAATAGAAAATGAATATTTTTAAAATGGAAAAGCTGTGGAATCACAGAATGGTTTGGGTTGGAAGGGACCTTAGAGATCATCCAGTTCCAACCCTCTGCCAACGGGAAGGGACAACCCGGCCCTCTAGGGAGGGGAGCATCCACAGCCTCCCTGGGCAACCTGCTCCAGCATCTTCCCACTCTCACTGTCAAGAATTTCTCCCTAATCTCCAGTCTCAATCTCCCCTCTTCCAGCTCAAACCCATTGCCCCTCATCCCAGCACTACAAGCCCTTCTCAAAAGTCCCTCCACAGCTTTCTTTTAGCCTCTTCAGGTACTGGAAGGCTGCTCAAAGGTCTTCCCTGAGCTTTCTCCTCTCCAGGCTAAACAGCCCCAGCTCTCCCAGCCTGTCCCCACAGGAGAAGTTCTCCCACCCTCTGATCACCTTTGTGGCTTCTTCTGGACTTGCTCCAGCAGCTCCATGTCCCTCTTATGCTGGGGACACCAGAACTGGAGGCAGTGCTGCAGGTAGGGTCTGAGCAGAGCAGAGGGGCAGAATCCCCTCCCTGTGCTGCTGCTCTCCCTGCTCTGGCTGCAGCTCAGCACACAGCTGCCTGCTGGGCTGCCAGGGACCATTGCTGGCTCCTGGGGAGTTTTTCATCACCTGACAACCCCTCAAGACTTCTCTCAAGCCACTCCTTGCCCAGCCTGGATTTGAGCTTGGGACTGCCCTGATCCAGGTGTATAATGCATATCACTAAGTAGAATAGCAGTGCATGCAGGATGCACTTGTTTAATCGAGGCGGGGGTTAAAAATGCCCATTAAACTTCAGGGGACACAACCTAATCCACACAAACTCACCTCTGACCTGGCACTTTGGATATTATTTTTTGGCTCAGACCATGCTTTAATGGTTTCACCTGCAAAGTGATGGAAAACACCCCAGCATTTTGGTAAGAAAGCAGAATTCATTTGCAGGGGCCCAGGAGGATTCTTGCTGTCCAAAAAAAAAATCACTTTATTTTAAGCTTGGTGACAACACAAACCAAGCATTCACAGGCTTTAGTTTGCTTAACTTCACCCAAAATAATAAGCACCTGAAAGTGACCCTGGGGCTCTGCATGCTGGAGTGATGGATAATTCATAAGGCTGCTTTTAACAACAATGCAGTAGGTGGTTTTTCCTTCCCTTCCCAGCTCTCATTCGTCTGGCTTATTGCGAGCTGCTAGAGCCTTCTCTCTCCAACACAGAATTCAAATTAGTCACTCCTGTGGCCAGCATTAAAACTTTCTTTTGAAGCAACACTCTTGACCTTTCCTGAAGCCTGCCTGCTGATAGCTTAGATCTTGATTACACTGCTCATCCTGCTCATCCCATTCCTTTCGACTGGAGAGAAACGTCCACACTAACAGTTTGCTTCACACACACATAGAATCATAATCAGCCAGGTTGGAAAACACCTCAGAGATCATCAAGGCCAACCTATTACCTAATACCTAACACCTCCTGACAGCTAAACCATGGCTCCAAGTGCCACATCTAATCCTTTTTTGGAACACCTCCAGGGACAGTGACTCCACCACCTCCCTGGGCAGCACATCCCAGTGGCAAATTACTCTTTCTGGGAAGAACTTTCTCCTCACCTCCAGCCTAAACTTCTCCAGCTCCAGGTCCTGCTTGTGCTGGAGTCACCAGAACAGAAGGCAGTGCTGCAGGTGGGGTCTCAGCAGATCAGAGGGGCAGAACACCCTCCCTGTCCTGCTGCTCTCCCTGCTCTGGATGCAGTACTGCAGGTGGGGTCTCAGCACAGTAGAGTAGAGAGGGAGAATCACCTCATTCATCCTGCCTAGAGCAACCTTATGGTTAATGTGTGGCACTTGGCTCTGCAGTGGAATCATCCAAAACCTAGCAGCAGGGAATACAGAATACAGAATTAACCAGGCTGGAAAAGACCTTTGAGATCATAGAGTCCAACCTATCACCCAACACCATCTAATCAACCAAACCATGGCAATAAGCCGCTCATCCAGGCTCTTCCTAAACACCTCCAGGGATGGTGACTCCATCACCTCCCTGGGCAGCACATCCCAAGGGCCAATCTCTCTTGCTGGGAAGAACTTCTTCCTAACATTCAGTCTGAACCTCCCCTGGCACAGCTTGAGACTGTGTCCTCTTGTTCTGGTGCTGGTTGCCTGGGAGAAGAGACCAACCCCCACCTGGCAGGACCCTTCCAGCCTGTTGTTTCAGCTGCAAAAGGAAGGGCTCTGTCTTCCCACCGTGGCTCTTTGAGCACCAGCCTGTGCCACAATGAAATCAAGGCAACCCACAGCTGAGTGCTGTCCGCTGCCTTCGCAGGGGCCCCTTTTTTACTGCTCCCCACAGCCTCCCTGCTTTGTTGTGTCCAGACTGTGCAGCTCCATCATTCATTCTGACTGTTTGATTTAAGCTTCCATTCCCTGGGTCAGACAAAAAAAGGCAGAATAAAAAAGGGCTGGCAAGGGTGGAAGGATGAAAGGAGGTGACACTTTGACAGCTCCTTTTTCACAGTAATGAGCAGAACTGCTCCTGTTCCCCCTGCCCTTTTCTTTCTGTAGAGAGCCACATGAAGGGAAGCGATCCTGGGTCCAGCTCTGCCTGCCAGGGCCTGGCTAGATAAACTGGGGGGGTGGTGGTGCTGAGGATGGCTTGTGTGGGCTTTGCCATGGCTCTGTTTATAGAGGTTACTTTCTGTTTGTCTCCTCTGTATAATGGCAGGTGAATGCAGAGTAGCAGGATGAAAGCATCACTCTGAGAACATGAGGCAGCAAAGCTTCAATTACTTCCTGGTGCCTTCTGTGCTGTGCGTTAGGCTCGCTCACAAAACTCAGCTCCATTAATTCAGCTCCTCCAGGGGAGCCTGCCACAGAAAAGCTCACTTGGCTTGGAAGAGGAAGAAATAATTGCTACCTTTCCAGCATTAACAATCTTCTGTTCCAAACCCCCCCATCATTTACTAGAGAGGCAATTTAGGTCATAAGGAGCCTGTATCCGAACTAGAAGAACAGATGCCAGACAGTGCTGGTCGAAGAAGCAGAGCCTTAGCTGGTAAGGCTGGAAAAGTGCAACTGAAGTATAAATGACTTTTAGTACTCCATAACAACTGCCAAGCCTTGGGGATTGTTAGTTTCTCTGATTGATCTCAAGTACAGATCTAAACCCTTCGAAACTCTCAGGATTTTAGATCTTTCATCAGCATCATTTGGTGCAAATTCAGAGCTTAGATCATTCACATACTGCACATTAGAATGGAATGGAATGGAATGGAATGGAATGGAATGGAATGGAATGGAATGGAATGGAATGGAATGGAATGGAATGGAATGGAATAGAATAGAATAGAATAGAATAGAATAGAATAGAATAGAATAGAATAGAATAGAATAGAATAGAATAGAATAGAATAGAATAGAATAGACCAGGTTGGAAAAGACCTTCCAGATCATTGAGTCCAACCTATCACCCAACACCATCTGATCAACTAAACCATGGCACCAAGTGCCTCAGCCAGGCTCTTCCTAAACACCTCCAGGGATGGTGACTCTACCACCTCCCTGGGCAGCACATCCCAAGAGCCAATCTCTCTTGCTGGGAAGAATTTCTTCCTAACATCCAGCCTAAACCTCCCCTGGTGCAGCTTCAGACTGTGTCCTCTTGTTCTGGTGCTGGCTGCCTGGGAGAAGAGACCAACCCTCACCTGGCTACAACCTCCCTTCAGGGAGTTGGAGACACCAAGAAGGTCTCCCCTGAGCCTCCTCTTCTCCAGGCTAAGCAACCCCAGCTCCCTCAGCCTCTCCTCACAGGGCTGTGCTCCAGACCCCTCCCCAGCTTTGTTGCCCTTCTCTGGACACCTTCCAGCAGCTCAACATCTTTCCTAAACTGAGGGGCCCAGAAGTGGACACAGGACTCAAGGTGTGGCCTAACCACTACTTACCTCCACTGCTATAAATTTACTTCCTTTTAGAAGTTTCCTATTTTAAAATGCATTGGAAGCATCACTGGGAGACTGCAAATAAGGATGGATGAACAAACAAAACCCCAAACCATTTGGAAACTGCCAGTAAGGATGAACAAAAAAAATCCCAAACCAAAGAGGGCAAAGGAGGAGCAAAGGCAAGACTGACAGCACAACACCAGACCCAGTGTACAGTTCTGCTGTACAGAGATTAATCATCACTTCTCTGAAAGGTACCAACCCCCTGGCTACACTGAAATGTCTTTCACTCAAAGGCAATGCATTTACCCAGCAATATCCTGCCAGCATTGCTAATACTTGACAACCAGAAGCCTTTTCCTTCTGCAGAACCAGCCACACCACAGTCAGAGCTCCAGCAGGACACACATAAAGTCCTTCTGACCACATAAGCACTCTTTTACTTTTGGTTTTCCTTTTCCTCTGCTAAAGGAGTAGTCCCTGGGGACTGAGGATGATGGTGCAAATCAAGAAGAGCCTACGTACTTTCATTAATGGAAACAGATCTTTCAGACTAACTTTTGATTAGAGCACTTCAGGTAGCTTCTTTCTTTTTCTTTCTTTCTTTCTTCTTTGGATGAATTAGGAATCTGAGGGGGAAAAGTGGTTTGAACCTGAAGAAACTGCCTCTTCAACATGCAACACTTTGGGTTCATTTCTGTTTTATGTCAAAAGATCACAGAATCCCAGAATGGTTTGAGTTGCAAAGGATCTTAAAGATCATCTGCAGCATGGCTTCACCAAGGGCAAATCCTGCCCTTCCAACCTGGTGGCCTTCTCTGAACAGGTGACAACGTCAATAGCTGAGGGGGGAGCAACTGATGTCATTTACCTGGAGCTGAGCAAAGCCTTCCACACTGCCCTGCCCCACATCCTGGTCTCCAAGCTGGTGACACAGGGGTTTGATGGGTGACCACTAGATGGATACAGAACTGGCTTGATGGCTGCACCCAAAGAGTGGCTGTCAATGGGTCCATGTCCCAGTGGAGGCCAGGGACAAGCAGAGTCCCTCAGGGCTCAGTCCTGGGACCAGGCTTGTTCAGCATCTTTGTGGGTGCCATGGACAGTGGCACTGAGTGCACCCTCAGCAAGTTTGCTGATGACACCAAGCTGTGTGGTGCAGCAGACAGGCTGGAGGGAAGGGAGGCCATCCAGAGGGACCTGGAGAGGCTGGAGAGGTGGGCACAAGCCAACCTCAGGAGGTTCAACAAGACCAAGGGCAGGGTCCTGCAGCTGGGTCGAGGCAACCCCAGGCACAAATCCAGGCTGGGCAGGGACTGGCTGGAAAGCAGCCCTGAGGAGAGGCACTTGGGGGTGCTGGGGGATGAGAAGCTCAACAGGAGCTCTCAGTGTGCACTTGCAGCCCAGAAAGCCAATCAGATCCTGGGCTGCAGCAAGAGAAGTGTGGCCAGCAGGGCAAGGGAGGGGATTCTCCCCCTCTGCTCAGCTCTGCTGAGACCCCACCTGCAGTACTGCCTTCAGTTCTGGAGCCCCTATTACAAGAGGGATCTGGAGGTGCTGGAAGGTGTCCAGAGAAGGGCCACGAGGAGGAGCAGAGGGCTGGAGCACCTCTCCTGTGAGGACAGACTGAAGGAGTTGGGGCTGTTCAGTCTGGAGAAGAGAAGGCTCCCAGGTGACCTAAGTGTGGCCTTCCAGGATCTGAAGGGGGCTACAAGGAGGCTGGGGATCACCCTTTGTCCTGTCACTCCATGCCTCTGTAAAAAGCTCCTCCCCAGCTCTCCTGTATCCCCCTCCAAATCCTGGAAGGCTGCACTAGAGTCTCCCTGGAGCCTCCTCTTCTCCAGTCTTTTGGAATTCGATGTAGCTACACTGATTTAAGACATTCAGATAGGAAAAACCAAAACACTCCAGCAGGAAAACATCCACAGAAGAGACCAAACTTTGTCTGCTTTTGCTTTTACTTTTGGCTCAGTGAAATCTTGCCTGATGTAACCTGGATGAACAGCCAGTTTAAGGTGTTTCCAAAGTGTACTTCTGGAGGATGAACTCTTCAGGCTGTGTACTTAGCCTGTGTCTAAATTAAATCAGAGCAGTTACTGCAAGTGATCCATCTGTTTACCTCAGCCATGCAGGTCTGTCAGGCCACCAAATTAACCCACTATGAAGAGCCTCCTTGATCTCTCTTCACAGACTCATAGAATTGTTTAGGTTAGAAAAGATCTTTGAGATCATTTAGTCTAACTGTTAACCCAGCACTGTCAGGTCACCACTAAACCATGTCCCTCAGCACCACATCTACACATCTTTGAAACCTCTTCAGGGATGGGGACTCCACCACTGCCCTGGGCAGCCTGGGCCAAGGCTTGAAAACCCCTTGAGGGTAGAAACTGCGTCTCATGTCCAACCTAATCCTCCCCTGGTGCAACTTGAGTCCATTTCCTATGACTTGTTCACAGGGTCACAGGACCACAGGATGTTAGGGCTTGGAAGGGACCTCTGGAGATTCAAGTCCACTCCCCCTGCCAGAGCAGGACCATAGCATCTAGCACAGCTAACACAGGAAAGCATCCAGATAGGTCTTGAAAGTCTCCAGAGAAGGAAACTCCACAACCTCTCTGGGCAGCCTGTTCCAGGGCTCTGGGACCCTCACAGTCAAGAACTTCTTCCTCCTTATGCTGAGGTGGAACCTCCTGTGTTGTAATTTATATCCCTTACCCCTTTTCCTATCTCAGGGTGCAACTGAGCAGAGCCTGTCTCCTCCCTCCTGATCCCTGGACCTCAGCTATTGATAGACATTGATCAAATCCCTCTCAGTCTTCTCCTCTCCAGACTAAACAGCCCCAGGGCTCTCAGCCTCTCCTCCCCAGGCAGTGCTGCAGTCCCTTCAGCATCCTTGTAGCCTCCTTTGGACTCTCTCCAGCAGATCCCTGTCCCTCTTGAACTGGGGAGCCCAGAACTGGATGCAATACTCCTGGTGGGGCCTCACCAGGGCAGAGTAGAGGGGCAGGAGAACCTCCCTTGATCTGCTGCTTCTTTTAATGCACCCCAGGATCCCATTAGCCTGGGCCACAAGAGCACATTGTTACTTGGCAGAAGACACCAACCCTCACAGTAGAAAGCACCTCTGAGGTCTGTGCTTTGAAAGTCTGTACCTGTGATGAGCAGAGTAAAGTCTCTGAGATTAATTCCACAGAGCTGGAGGCTGTGCTGTGCAGCTCAGCAGTAGCCTCAGAAGGCTGGACATGGATGCTACCCTTGGCTCTACTGGGGGCTCACTGGCAGTCAATGCATTGATGCCCTACAAAATCCAGGTGCACCCCCAGCTGTGTATATACTGTTGGGAAATGCCACCCTTGGATGTTTGCTGACACAGAACAGAGTAGCATGACCTATTTTTCTGCACCTTTCATAAGCTCTGGCTTGGCTTGGCTTTCCTTGGGTAATTTTCTGCTAAGCAGAGTGCTACACAGACCTACCAGCTCCAGGAGTGTGGAAACAGTCCCAGCTCAGCTTCAACCCAACAACCTTCTGCTTTGAAATGGGCTGAGCTCACCATGTGCAGTTCCAGATTCTTTATGTGATGTGAACTAATGCCAAGGGCATGGGACAGGGTCAAGTAGAGAGAATAAAAGCAGAGCAGATGTGCTGTGAATGGCAGAGTTTTCAGCATTATGATTAATGTGACACCCTGAACCTTCCCTGAAACCTTCTGCTGTGAAAAGAGGCTCTTCACAGAACAAAGCACAAGGCTCCATTTTGTTCTGTGGATTCACTGAAAGGTTTGGAGGTCTTTCCACTGTAATCTGATTCCTAACACTTGGCTCCCCTTCTCTTGCACTGCATGGTGGGTGATGTGGTGCCAATTAGCACTCCAGGCTCAGGCACCCTTCAGAGAGCATTTTCTTTCCACAAACAAGGAGGGACTGCAACACACAGTCAATCACAGCCTCTACAGCTTATTTTTCAAGTGGTTTTAAGAAGGTTGCTGTGAAGGCTGAAGGCACTTGTTATACAGAAGTACATTTCTCAAGATGCCTCATCCTCAAAGCTCACAGCTGACACAGTCCAATTTTACTTTTTTTCTCCATAAATTCCATTCCTTTCTGAGCTGGCATGAGCAAAAAGAACACAGGCAGCAGCCTGAGCCACAGCTCTGAGCTTCAATCCACCCTTTACAGTCTCTAATCCACTCTGTTGCGACCCCACCTGGAGCCCTCCATCCAGTTCTGGACCCCCTATTACAAGAAGGATCTGGAGGTGCTGGAAGGTGTCCAGAGAAGGGCCACGAGGATGAGCAGAGGGCTGGAGCTGCTCTGCTGTGAAGACAGACTGAGGGAGTTGGGGTTGTGCAGTCTGGAGAGGAGAAGGCTCCCAGGAGACCTTTTTGTGGCCTTGCAGTATCTGAAAGGGGCTCCAAGAAAGCTGGGGAGGGACTTTTGAGGGTGTCAGGGAGGGATAGGACTGGGGGGGATGGAGCAAAACTAGAAATGGGGAGATTGAGATTGGATGTGAGGAAGAAGTTGCTCCCCATGAGGGTGGTGAGAGACTGGCACAGGCTGCCCAGGGAGGTGGTGGAAGCCTCATCCCTGGAGGTGTTTGCAGCCAGGCTGGATGTGGCTGTGAGCAACCTGCTGTAGTGTGAGGTGTCCCTGCCCATGGCAGGGGGGGTTGGAACTGGCTGATCCCTGAGGTCTCTTCCAGCCCTGACAGTTCTGTGACCCTGTGATTCTGTAATTCTTACTCAGGCCCTGAAGCTGAGCTGCAACTTTGTGATCCTCTAAAGACACAGAGATCTATTCATTTGATCTGAATTTGTCAAATTAAAAGCTATAGAAATGGATTCATCCTCCTTTCATTCCTTTTTCCCCCATGATCTCTGTAAATAACTACTACAGCCAACCTCTTGATACATCTCAGCTTTCAGGTTGCTTGCCTTGAGCACACAGATAGGTTCTACATCTGCAACAGTGGAAATACTTCTTCTCTATAACAGACTGCAGCAAATCTGATCTTCCTGCCCTTCTTTTCCCCCTCTTTCAGCCCTGAAAACCTCAGTTTGTGTTTGAGTTTCCCTTTTGGGATTTTCTCAGAACATGCAGCTTTAAGACCAGATGCATTTCACACAATTTTACTTCCAGTGCAGGGCATTCCTTCCAAGATTTTAAACTAGTTTGAGGGCAGCATTTCTGCAGCTGAGATTCAGATTGCCAGGCAAATATAGGAAAATATATCAAGTATCACAAAGAGGACAAACACTGGAGAGGCAAGTATCAGTCTGGAGTGCAACCACTCTGCTAAGCAGGCAGATGAGGTGCTGACAAAGTGGAGAAAAGAAGTGAAGGAGAACTAGGAGGACAGCACAGCAAACATGGCCAGGGACTCCACAAGAGCTCTGCCTGTGGGGAGAGGACAGGCAAACACAACAACCTGCAGCACATATTTACAGTGCTGCTAAAGAACTGTCTCCTGCCTCTGAAAACACTGAACTGGGCTCTGCTGGAGGGCTGAAGATGAGCCAGCAGTGCTGGATCAGCACTGGTGTGATGAGTAGGACTGGGGCACTGATTGTCCCCTTGCCCTCAGCACTGGTGAGACCACACCTTGGGTTCAGTTTGGGATGCCTCACTACAAGGACATTGAGGGGCTGGAGCAGATCCAGAGAAGGATGACAAAGCTGGGGAAGGGTCTGGAGAACAGGGCTGGGGAGGAGCAGCTGAGGGAGCTGGGGGTGATTAGCCTAGAGAAGAGGAGGATGAGGGGAGACCTTCTGGCTCTTTGCAACTGCCTGAAAGGAGGTTGGAGTGAGGTGGGGGTAACAAGTGATAAGAGGAAATGGCCTCAAAGGAGGTTTGGGTTGGATATGAGAGGAAAATTCTTTATTGGAAGGATTCTCAAATATTGGAACAGACTCTCCAGGAAGGTGTTTCAAAGACACAGAGATGTGGTGCTGAGGGCCATGGTTTAACACCAGCCTTGTCACAGTGGGATTGGATGATCTTAAAGGTCATTTCCAACCAAAACAATTGTATCATCCTATGATTCCATGTCTTAATCATTTATTAGCTCACTCCTCAGAGTTCAGGCAGTTTTAAAAAGAGATTGAGTACCCACCTCTATGTGAGTATCCCTGGCAGTGTCCAAATAACCTGATGGTATTTCAACTCTTCTGATCTTCATAGAATCACAGAACGGTCTGGGTTGGAAGGGACCTCTGAAGGTCATCCAGTCCAACCCCCCCTGCATTCAGCAGGGACATCCTCCACTGGATCAGGTTGCCCAGAGCCCTGTGCAGCCTCACCTTGAGCATCTCCAGGCATGGGGCCCCAACCACTTCCCTGGGCAGCCTGTTCCAGTGTTCCACCACCCTCCTGGTGCAGAACTTGTTCCTCACATCCAATCTCAGTCTGCTCTGCTCTAGTTTGAAGCCATTGTTCCTTGTCTTGTCACTGTATGTCTTTGCAAACAGTCTCTCTGCAGCCTTCCCCCTCAGGTTCTGGAAGGTCACTGCTCAGTCTCCCCAGAGCCTTCTCTCTCTTCCCCTTCCCTTGCCTGCTCTCTGCTGAGGATGGGGCTCAAGAATGCAGTTTGGTGGTGGGTTACACTCCAGCCAGGTCCCAGTGGAGTCATGGATTGAAGTAATTCTACTTCAGAGATGTTTTTCTCTTTCTCTCCACAGAGCAGCTTTTGGAGCCTTGAAGATACTGATGCAACAGCAAGGCTGCATCTATTATCAGGCTGGATTAATTTCTCTCCCTGGATGGCTAAGAAAGCTGCTGAAACACAACACATCTCTTGCAAATCAAAGGGCATGTTTGAGTGGGCTGGTCCCTCCAGCACTGCCAGATTTCATTATTCCTTTTTTTTCTTCTTTTTTTTTTTTTTTCCTCTCTTTTTTTCTGGTTTCTTAAATGAAAAAAAAAAAGCTCTCTGGGGAGCTGTGCTTTGCTTTTGAAGCATAACAAACCCCAAATTCCCTTGAACTTTACCAGGGTGACTTCACTCATCTCTGTCGTATCACTGTCAGCTTTGGGTTGCATTCAAGGCCTCCTCCCTTGCAGATCATTAATTCTTCCATAGTCTGAGAGCAGATTGTTTTAGCAGAACAAACTGGCTCAGTTTGTTTGAGAACTTGGATTGTCAGCATCTGTCTTTCGTGTCCTGAAGGCAAGTGTAATGAGGAGCTAAGAGTAAACAACTGCTTTGGAAAGGATCTCTGGAGATCATCCAGTCCAACCCCCCCTGCTAAAGCAGGGCACCCACAGCAGCTTGCCCAGGAGCACAAAGGCCAGGGGGGGTTGGAATCTCTCCAGAGAAGGAGACTCCACAACCTCTCAGGGCAGCCTGGTACCTTCAAGCTTCTCTTTATATTTAGGTGGAACCTCCTGTGTTCCAGTTTGTGCTTGATGCCCCTTGTCTTCTGACTGGGTGAAAACAATCCAGCCCTATTCTCTTGGTCCCTACTCTCCAGAAACCAGAATCACAGAATGCACTGGTTTGGAAGGGACCTCTAGAGGTCACCTTGCAGTGAGCAGGGACATCCCCAACTAGATCAAGTTGCTTCAAGCCCCAACCTCGAATGTCTCCAGGGATGAGGCCTCCACCACCTCCCTGGGCAACCTGTTCCAGTGTTCCACCCCCCTCATAGTAAAGAACTCCCTCCTCATGTCCAATCTAAATCTCCCCTGCTCTGGTTTAAAACCACTGCCCTTCTCCTAGTGCTACAAGCCCTTCTAAACAGTCCCTCCCTAGCTTTCTTGTAGGCCCCCTTTAGGTACTGGAAGGCTCCTCTAAGGTCTCCCTAGGGTCTTCTCCAGGCTGAACAGCCTCAACCTTCCCAGCCTGACCCCATAGTGCAGGTTCTCCAGCCCTCTGATCATCTTTGAGGCCCTCCTCTGGACCCACTCCAGCAGGTCCATGTCCTTCCTGTGTTGAGGGCCCCATAGCTGGGCACAGTGCTCTAGGTGAGGTCTCACCAGAGCAGAGTGGCAGAATCAGCCCTCTGGATCTGCTGGCCACGCTGCTTTTGATACAGCCCAGGCTGCCATTGGCCTTCAGGGCTGCAAATGCACATTGTTGGTTCAGCTTCTCACCCACCAGCACCCCCAAGTCCTTTTCTTCAGGGCTGCTCTCTGCCATATCATCCCCCAGCCTGCTGGTAATGAGGATTGTCCCAACCCAGATGCAGGACCTTGCACTTGGCCTTGCTGAACCTCATGAAATTCACTTGGCACACTTCTATTGATAAGCACTGATAAGATGCCCTTTAGAACTCCCCTCTCCTCATTTAGGTGAACTGAGAGCAGAACTGACCTGTGCTAAACTCACCTGAGATATGGCTGGTTGACTTGGCTTGATTTTTATCTCTGGAGAGGCTCAGTGGGGTTGTTGAGCACTTCAGACCTCATGTGTGCTGAAGTGCCTGGCTTGAGGCACTTGGCAGCACTCTGGTCTTCTCAGGACCTCACCTCCGGTGTCTTTCCTACAGCTTTTTGTCCATACATTTGACCTCCAAGGAGGAAAGCTTAGAAGCTCCATTTTTAAGTCACAGGTTACACTCTGAGGTTATGTATTATTGCTGCTCTGTTTTACAAACCTGGCCTGATGAAAAGAACATTGCAAAAATACTCCTGGCTCCCCAAAGCACCTGGGAGGGAGATTCAGCCAACTTCCATTCAGTGAAAGATTTATCACCTAATTATGTGCTTCTTACTCCTGTAAGCAAAGGAATGCTGCTCATGCATTCAAGGGATTCTGACCACAGCAGTGTACAAATGGAGCTCAGCACAGTGAGACCTCTTAGGTGTGAAAAATCACAGAATCACCAAGATTGGAAGAGACCTCAAAGATCATCAAGTCCAACCTGTCACCACAGACCTCATGACTAAACCATGGCACCAAGTGCCACATCCAATCCCCTCTTGAACACCTCCAGGGATGGGGACTCCACCACCTCCCTGGGCAGCCCATTCCAAAGGGGAGTGTCCTGGCAAGGATCCTCCTTTGCATAGGAGTGGTTACAAAACTGGTCAGGTTTGCCTAAGAAACCAAGTATGTTATTGTGGAGGCAGCACATGACAGTCCTGCCTCCCCAGTAAGCTTCATAATGAGCTGTAGCTCTTTGTGACAGGAGGCTACTGGCTCTGGGCTTACAGATGTGGTTTTCTTGGTAATAAATAATCATTTTCTTTAAGTAGCTCTCCTAGACTGGTGTTAGTTGGCTTTTAGGTGAAGACAGATGCACAGATCCCAGTCTTGTCAAGCTGGCAACTCCATTTCCAGAATAACCCCAAGCTTGCTGTGTTTGTATCTGCCTGCAGTGGGATCTGAAGGGTCAGGGTCTGTCAGATGGGCAATATGAAGGTCAAAGCAATTCTACTGAGCATGACAGCAATACATGGCAGCAATGTCCTACCACCAGCAACCTAGACCCGTGAGGCAGGAGGCACCTGGGAAGCCTTTAGAACAGCAAGTGACATACTGCTGATACCTGTGAGAGAAAAGTGCTGCACAGGAGCTCACCCAAGTAATCCAGAGGGCTCAAACTGAAGGCAATTTTGAGCTAGGACTGGTTCTTGCAATGACAGCAAGAAAGAGGTTTAGTTGTGGGAGGCATGCTTGGGTCACAACCACCCCAGGAACGCTCCAGGCTTGGGGCAAAGTGGCTGGAAAGGATCTGGGGGTGCTGGCTGACAGCCAGGTGAAGGTGAGCCAGCAGCGTGCCCAGGTGGCCAAGAAGGCCACCAGCATCCTGGCCTGGATCAGCAACAGTGTGGCCAGCAGGACCAGCACAGGGATCATGGTCCTGTAATCAGAAATGGTGAGGCCTCCCCTCGCATACTGGGTTCAGTTTGGAGCCCTCAGTCCAAGAAGGACAGTGAGGTGATGGAGAGGGTCCAGAAAAGGGCAGCAAAGGTGATGAAGGGTCTGGAGAACAGAGCTGGTGAGGAGTGACTGAGGGAAGAGGGGTTGTTTAATCTGGAGAAGAGGAGGCTGAGGGGAGACCTCTTTGCTATCTGCAGCTCCCTGGAAGGAGGCTGTAGCCAAATTGCAGTCAGTCTCTCCTCTCTGGGATCAGGTGATAGAATGAGAGGAAATGGCCTGAAATTGTGCCAGAGGAGGTTTAGGCTGGACATTAGGAAAAATTTCTTTGCTGCAAGAGTGGTCAGGCTGCTCAGGGAGGTGGTGGAGTCACCATGCTCAGAGATACTCAAAACCAGTGTGGCTGTGGCACTTTGGTTCACAGTTTGATGGCCATAGTGGTGCTGGGTTGAAGGTTGGACTCGGTGATCTTGGAGCTCTTTTCTAAATGAAACAATTCTGTGCTTGCCCTGACAGGGAGTCCAATCTCCTGAAATGGTCAGAAAGGGGTGGGGGATTATTTTCCTCCTTTCTTCATATCTATGGCATTAAAGTTTGACCTTCGCTGGCGTTCAGCAAAGATCGGTTGCACCACCTCCAAAGCCTGGCCCCTAACAGGTGTCGTTGCTCTTGAGGAAAGGCTGCCAAGCCAGGGAGGTGTGATGAAGCCTGTCAGAGCAGCCAGCTGAAGGAGGGAGCTGCATGGCTGCCACTGGAGGGGTCCATCACGCTGCTGACTCCATTTTCAGGCACTAATCCAAGGGAGAGTGGCTGCAGAAACAGTGACTGCTGCCCTTCTGGGGGCTAGCACGATTCGGATGGCACACAGAAGGGCAGGAGGAGGCTGCCTTTGAAAGGCAGCTGCATGTGTCAGACGCTGTGTGAGACAACAAAGCTCAGACTATCTGCTTCGATGGCGGGGTTTGCAGCACAGTGTGACCTCTCTGCCCCCAGGAAGGTGGCTGTGATGGGGGCTGTAAGGGCTGACTACAGCAAGCTGAACAAACGGTGCCTCCCCGGAGCTGTGGGAGGAAGCCCGGGCCATGAATAAAGCACGTTCCCCCCCAGCCTGTCCCCACCCCCGCGGTGAAGGGGCAGGATCCCTGTGTGTGGCATGGCTATTGTGCTCACAGATTTACCCCTCACAGAGCAAATAAAGCAAGCCTGATGAAAAGGAGGATTTACTGAGAAACCAGGGAAAGTCCCCAGGAGCAAAGGCTGCGTAAGGAAGAGCCCAGCACCGAATTCTCTGGCTGCAGATCCAACGTCAGAATCAGCACACAAGTACAAGCTTCCCTGTGGATCAGTGCACTTGCATTAATTCACATGGATCTGAAGTAAAGGGTTTACCATTATTGTGGGAAACAAGTATTATTAATGTTCAAAGGAACTGAAGGACTCCTGTTGCATTTGAAATCAAACCTGTCCTTCCAGAGAAAGAGATGCTTGACACTTCCTTCAGCGGCAACTTCAAGGATTTACATTGCTCAGGACACTTCTCTTTACCACATACAGCTGTACCTCCCATTGTCCTTTCCTGGCCCCTGAGGAGCAGCTGAGGGAACTGGGGTTGTTCAGCCTGGAGAAAAAGAAGCTGAGGGGAGACCTTCTGGCTCTCTCCAACTCTCTGCATTCCATGTCTAAAGGATTCCCCCTCAGTAACACATATAAAAGCTGATGGATCATGAAGTAATTTGGGAGACAGACCACGGGTATGGGAAGCAGTTTTGGTATTTTATGAGCCCTTCCTCTGACCTCTGTAATTACTGTGCTGCTGGCTAACACAGCAGCAGAAACACTCTGTGAACATCTCCACTACGAAGCCCATTTCCATTCTAAGTGACCTTCCTTCTAATTTCTTACACTGGGATCAAAAAAAGGTTGTTGAATTTGGTGATTCCTTCCAATTCTATTTAAAGAGGAAAAGAATCTGCGGACTTTATGAAGCATTCTCTTTCTAAGGCACCTACAATGTAGCACAGAACAGCCAGCTTATATTTGGCAAGAACAATGCATGTCAAACCAATCTAATGTCCTTTTCCGACAGGGAAAATGGCTGAATGGACACAAAGAAGCAGGAGATGTGACATTTTTAGAGGACATATAAATCATAGGACTGGTGGACAACAAGTTCTCCACGGGACAGCAATATGCCCTGGTGGCCAAGAAGGCCAATGGGGTCCTGGGGTGCACCTCGAGTCCTGTGTCCAGTTCTGGGTCCCTCAGTTTAGGAAGGAGGTTGACTTGCTGGAAGGTGTCCAGAGAAGGGCAACAAAGTTGGTGAGGGGTTTGGAACACAGCCCTGTAAGGAGAGACTGAGGGAGCTGGGGTTGCTTAGCCTGAAGAGGAGACTCAGGGGTGACCTTCTTGCTCTCTACAACTACCTGAAGGGAGGTTGTAGACAGGCAGAGGTTGGTCTCTTCTCCCAGGCAGCCAGCACCAGAACAAGAGGACACAGTCTCAAGCTGTGCCAGGGGAGGTTTAGGCTGGAGGTTAGGAAGAAGTTCTACACAGAGAGAGTGATTGCCCATTGGAATGTGCTGCCCAGGGAGGTGGCGGAGTCACCATCCCTGGAGGTGTTCAGGAGACTTGGTAGGGTGCTTGGTTTCATGGTTTAGTTGATTAGGTGGTGTTGGATGATAGGTTGGACACGATGATCTTGAAGGTCTCTTCCAACCTGGTTTACTCCTATTCTATTCTATTCTATTCTATTCTATTCTATTCTATTCTATTCTATGCAGAGGAGTATGTCCAGCAGATCCAGGGAGGTTCTCCTCCCCCTCTACTCTGCCCTGCTGAGACCTCACCTGGAATATTGCATCCAGCTCTGGGCTCCTCAGCTCAGGAGGGACAGGGATCTGCTAGAGAGAGTCCAAGGGAGGCTATAAGGATGCTGAAGGGACTGCAGCACTGCCTGGGGAGGAGAGGCTGAGAGCCCTGGGGCTGTTCAGTCTGGAGAGGAGAAGGCTGAGAGGGATCTGATCAATGTCTGTCAATATCTGAGGGCTGAGGGTCAGGAAGGAAGGGACAGGGACAGCCTCTGCTCACTTGTGCCCTGGGACAGGACAAGGGGCAGTGGATGGAAACTCCAGCACAGGAGGTTCCACCTCAACATGAGGAAGAACTTCTTGACTGTGAGGGTCCCAGAGCCCTGGAGCAGGCTGCCCAGAGAGGTTGTGGAATCTCCTCTGGAGCCTTTGCAGCCCTGTCTGGCTGTGTTCCTGTGTGACCTGTGCTGGATTCTGTGGTCCTGCTCTGGCAGGGGGGTTGGACTCAAAGATCTGCAGAGGTCCCCTCTAACCCCTAACATCCTGTGGTCCTGTGATCCTGTGACTGTATTAGAATACACAGATGGTGTCATCTCAAGCTGGAGCAAACCCTACCAAAAGGGAAGGAGTTCAGGGAATAGCTAACAGCTAACAGGTGATTCTCTGAGCAGGAAGTTTCTGCTACCTGTAGCAGAAGTATAAGCAAGTGGAGTGAGTGGGACAAAGGTGCTGCCAAAGGTTCTGTGCTACTTAACTCTTTCATAGATCATAGACTTGCTTTGGTTGGAAAATACTTTTAGGATCATCAAATTCAACCATTCTCCAACTCTACCAAGGCTGGAGCTAAACCATGGCACTCAGCACCACATCTCTGTGTCTTCTAAAAGCTGCCAGGGATGGGAACCACCTCACTGGGCAGCCTGCTCCAGGGTTTGAAAACCTTTTCTGGGGAGACATTTCTTCTAATATCCAACGCAGGGCAACTGGAGGCCACTTCCTCTTGCCCTGTCACTTGGAAGAAGAGACCAACAACTACCTCATTCCAACCTCCTTTCAGGGAGCTGTAGAGAACGAGATCTCCCCTCTGCCTCCTTCTCTCCAGACTAAACATCCCCTATTCCCTCAACTGCTGCTCACAAGACCTATTACAGAATCACACAGATTCACAAAATCACCAAGGTTGGAAGAGACCTCAAAGATCATCAAGTCCAACCTGTCACCACAGACCTCATGACTCAACCATGGCACCAAGTGCCACGTCCAATCTCCTCTTGAACACCTCCTGGGATGGTGACTCCACCACCTCCCTGGGCAGCACATTCCAATGGCGAACGACTCGCTCAGTGAAGAACTTTCTCCTCACCTCCAGCCTAAACTTCCCCTGGCACAGCTTGAGACTGTTCTCCAGACCCTTCACCATGTCCTGCCAGTTTGGGGATCTGTGTGCCACACTGTGGGATATCTGGAATGACAGCATTCCAGGTACTGCAGTACTGTGGAATACGACCACAGGCACACAAGTCACAATCTCCATTATGGAGCTCTGCTCCTAAACTGTGTAAGCCCAGAGCTGTATGACAAGGGCAGGGAGATAGAAATGCTTTATGGCTTCCCTAAACTCAAAAGGTCTGACACATGGAAGCTGGCCTGGTCATGTGCTAAAATGTGCCACAGGCCTTACAAAGGGGTGTAGCTTCCAAATGGTCAGCCTAGCACCATTCCTGTGCTTTACACTCACTTTAAAGGAGCCTGCAATTGTGTTACAGATGAAGATTACCTAACAATGAACACTTAATTTACATCTCTAAACTCACATCATCTGTTTTGACAGTGACCCATAAATATGCCTGCTCTGTAAGGCCCTGCTGACCATTCTAATTGTCTTTAACTACTTCATTTGGCCTGCATCAGGAAGAGTGTGGCTAGCAGGAGCAGGGAGGTCATTCTGCCCTGTGCTCTGCACTGGTTAGGCCACACCTGGAGTCCTGGGTCCAGTTCTGGGCTCCTCAGTTTAAGAAGGACATTGAGATGCTGGAAGGTGTCCAGAGAAGGGCAACAAAGCTGGGGAGGAGTCTGGAGCACAGCCCTGTGAGGAGAGGCTGAGGGAGCTGGGGTTGCTTAGCCTGGAGAAGAGGAGGCTCAGGGGAGACCTTCTTGCTCTCTCCAACTCCCTGGAGGGAGGTTGTAGACAGGTGGGGGTTGGTCTCTTCTCCCAGGCAGCCAGCACCAGAACAAGAGGACACAGTCTCAAGCTGTGCCAGGGGAGGTTTAGGCTGGAGTTTAGGAAGAAGTTCTTCCCAGCAAGAGAGATTGGCCATTGGGATGTGCTGCCCAGGGGGGTGGTGGAGTCAGCATCCCTGGAGGTGTTTAGGAAGAGCCTGGGTGAGGCACTTGGTGCCATGGTTTAGTTGATTAGATGGTGTTGGGTGAGAGGCTGGACTTGATGATCTTGAAGGTCTTTTCCAACCTTATTGATTCTATGATTCTATGAGAGTGACCCATAAATGTGCCTGCTCTGTAAGGCCCTGCTGACATTTCTAATTGTCTTTAACTACCTGTTAAAATGAGACTTTTTATCCTCCACCCTGCTTTGGCAAAGCAGCTCTGCAGGACAAGAATTGGTG
Source organism: Dryobates pubescens (assembly GCF_014839835.1). Lineage (NCBI taxonomy): Eukaryota > Metazoa > Chordata > Aves > Piciformes > Picidae > Dryobates > Dryobates pubescens. The sequence goes on along the minus strand of NC_071612.1, from coordinate 17,362,262 downwards.
CTCATGCCAGGGAGAGCTTTATAGACTCCATCACACTAATAGTGTGAAGTCTCTTAGCACCAAGAGCTGTAGTATTCATCCAGATAGCCCTGTAAATGACAGTCATCTTGGACATGATGTGCCCTCACAGTGTTCACAACACCCTACAGATGTTTAAATAGATGCTTTTATCTTCTGCCACCACAGAGGGATTAACATACACAATGCCTGCAGAAAGACACTGGAGAAAAGGATTATTTTTAGTGTTTCCTCACTTCATGAGCAGCACAATAGCTACGATGCTACAAATAACTCACTCTGCCTTCTTCTCATAAGCAAACAGAGGAAGTATAAGTTTGGGCAGAGCCAAGGAGCTCAGAACAGACAATGTATTAAAAGAGTGAGTTTAGTAGGGTGAGGGAAAACACATAAATATTAGCTTTGCTTTGGGGCAGTAAAAAAGTACAACCAAGACTTTATTCCTGAGGTTGATTAGAAGCTTGGGCAGAAACGTTGGATGATGTAATTTGTTTTGTTTGAGGCTCCTACTATATATTGGTTTTGTTTTGAGACTCCCACTCTGGTTTTGTTTTGGCTTTAGGAAACTGTTTTAAGTTCACTCAGTTGGAGTCTTACTGACCCTGCCTCAGAGCAAGAAACAAAGCACAGCAGAGTTTAAATCTGCTGGCCACGAGTTGGCCTTGGATGGTTTTCCTATGCCAAGAAGGCCAACAGCATCCTGGTTTGTATCAGCAATAGTGTGGCCAGCAGGACCAGGGCAGTGGTTGTCCTTGTACTCAGCCCTGGTGGGGCCACACCTTGAGTACTGGGTTCAATTTTAGGCCCCACAAGTCAAAGAAAGACATTGAACAGGTCCAGAGAAGAGCCAAGTATCATAAAGAGAACACACACTGGAGAGGCAAGTATCAGTCTGGAGTGCAACCACTCTGCTAAGCAGGCAGATGAGGTGCTGACAAAGTGGAGAAAAGAAGTGAAGGAGAACTAGGAGGACAGCACAGCAAACATGGCCAGGGACTCCACAAGAGCTCTGCCTGTGGGGAGAGGACAGGCAAACATAACAACCTGCAGCACATATTTACAGTGCTGCTAAAGAACTGTCTCCTGCCTCTGAAAACACTGAACTGGGCTCTGCTGGAGGGCTGAAGATGAGCCAGCAGTGTGCTCAGGTGGCCAAGAAGACCAACAGCCTCCTGGCTTGGATCAGCACTGGTGTGATGAGTAGGACTGGGGCACTGATTGTCCCCTTGCCCTCAGCACTGGTGAGACCACACCTTGGGTTCAGTTTGGGATGCCTCACTACAAGGACATTGAGGGGCTGGAGCAGATCCAGAGAAGGATGACAAAGCTGGGGAAGGGTCTGGAGAACAGGGCTGGGGAGGAGCAGCTGAGGGAGCTGGGGTTGCTTAGCCTAGAGAAGAGCAAGCTGAGGGAAGACCTCATTGCTCTCTACAGCTCCCTGAAGGGAAGTTGGAGTGAGTGGAGGCTGGCTTCTTCATACAAGTCACAAGTGATAGGACAAGAGAAAATGGCCTCAAGATGCACCAGGGGAGGTTCAGGTTGGATTATCAGGAATGATTTCTTCCCCAAACAGGTTATCAAGCCCTGGAACAGGCTGCCCAGGGCAATGGTGGAGAGGTTTCAAAACCATGCAGATGCAGTGCTGAGGGACATGGCTTAGTGGTGATCTGGCAGTGCTGGGTTAATGGCTGGACTTGATGATCTTAAAGCTCTCCTCCAACCCAAGCAATTGTATGATTCTATGACGAGTTGAAGAGCATTCACAAGAAGTGGAGCCTCAGCCACCTGACTAGAATTGGCTTGTATGTGTGACAGAACAAGCAGGAAAAGCCTGAACTGGTATCAGCTAGCTAAGATGAAACAGTAAGTGTGCTGGCAATGGATTCTGAAGGACTGTCATCAATTCCTTCTGAGGCTTCCTTCAAGCAGTACCACGCTGAGTCCTGGTGCTGTGTATCTGAGGAGTAACCTCAGCTCTTTCTAGATCAGCATCTTTATCCTGGCCTCCCTTCCATTGCAAAGCCCCATTATGTTATGGGTCCCTACCAAGCAAATCAAGACCTTATTGTGGCCTTGCAGTATCTGAAGGGGGCTCCAAGAAAGCTGGGGAGGGACTTTGGAGGGTGTCAGGGAGTGATAGGACTGGGGGGAATGGAACAAAACTAGAAATGGGGAGATTCAGATTGGATGTTAGGAAGAATTTCTTCCCCATGAGGGTGGTGAGAGACTGGCACAGGTTGCCCAGGGAGGTGGTGGAAGCCTCCTGCCTGGAGGTTTTTGCAGCCAGGCTGGATGTGGCTGTGAGCAACCTGCTGTAGTGTGAGGTGTCCCTGGCCATGGCAAGGGGGTTGGAACTAGCTGATTCTTGAGGCCTCTTCCAACCCTAACAATTCTATGATTCTATGTATTTGGAGACATTTAATAAACCACAGCCAGGGGTTTTCAAGCTGTGTTCCAACACTGTGACTTTAGAGGCAGTTTTGGAGAGGCTCAGACTTACCTATAGTGCTGCAGCTCTGACTCCAGCTGCTGAATGTGTGTCTGCAGATGTGGCACCTCGTTGGCTTTCACTTCCAGGTCCTTCACCTTGCCAAGGCTGTTAAGGACAGCATGTCTTGCCTCTTCAACCTTCTTCCTCATCTCTGCTTGCTCCCTCTTCAGGTTACGGTTGCAGTCTTCCAGACTGGCCAGGGCTTCCTGAGAGCTCTTCAGCTCTCTTTCCAGCTCCTGGTTGAACCTAATTGCTTCTTCAATTTGCCCATCCCTGGAGCTCCGGATGAGTTCCACTTCCTTCAGGACACTCTGAAGGCACTTGGGCTGGGAGTGGTTCTGGGTGAGCAGTCTCTTACTCCCTAGGAAACAGGTCCCCTCTTCCTTATGGCTAGCGTGGCTTTTCCGCAGTCCTACCTGCAGCAAGAGAGGGCAGGGAGGAGGTTTAATGCAGTTGGCATTTTGATCCAGACTGAAAATGGCTGCACTGTGGCTTGGTTGGTCTGGATTTAATGACATACAGTTGATTAGCACCTAATACAACCTGGATGAGGGGATAGAGTGCACCCTCAGCAAGTTCACTGAGGACACCAAACTGGGAGGGGTGGCTGACAGCCAGTGAGACCTGGGCGAAGGAGAACATCATGAAGTTCAATAAGGACAAGTGAAGAGTCTGGGGAGGAATAACAACAGGCACCAGTACAGACTAGAGCTCATCCTACTGGAAAGCAGCCCTGTGGAGAAAGACCTTGGGGTCCTGTTGGACAGCAAGCTCTCTGGGGGACAGCAGTGTGCCCTTTTGGCCAAGAAGGCCAAGGGGATCCTGGGGTGCATCAAGAAAAGTGTGGCCAGCAGGCCTAGGGAGGTTCTCCTGACCCTCTACCCTGTCCTGGTGAGACCACACCTGGAGTACTGTGTCCAGTTCTGGGCTCCCCACTTCAAGAGAGACAGGGATCTGCTGGGGAGTCCAACAGAGAGCTACAAGGATGATGAAGGGAATCGAACATCTGCCCCATGAAGAGAGACCAAGAGACCTGGGGCTGTTTAGTCTGGAGAAGACTGAGAGGGAATCATACTAATGCCTCTAAGTATCTGAGGGGTGGGTGTCAGGATGAAGGTGCCCAGGGACAGAACAAGGAACAACAGGGACAAGCTGGAACACAGGAAGTCCCATCCCAGCATGAAGAGAAACTTCTTTGCTGTGAGGCCGCTGGAGCACTGGGGCAGGCTGCCCAGAGAGATTGTGGAGTTCTATGGTGACCTTCAAGACCCATCAGGATGTGCTCCTGTGTGGCCTGCCCAAGGTGAGCCTGCTTTGCCAGGGGGGTTGGACTTGAGGTCTCTTCCAATCCCTATTTATTCTATTTATTTATTTAGGTGAAACAGTGGTTAAATCTGCATCTGTAAGTTTACTTCAAGAATTACTAATTAAAGTGGGTAATCAGTTTATTACACAAGTTTCTGTGCAGTTTTATGGTCACTAATATGATCTGTCCCCAAAAGGCAAGTGCTATGCTGAAAAAAAAACACCCCAACTGTTTCCAGCTGGAAATAGTTTCCAAGTCATGTTCAGTAAAGAGAGCAGCTGGTGGTGTTCTGATGTCTTATCTTTGTCCTTCTGATTCTTTCTGGGTCTTGGACTGCTGAATTTGTGTTTGCTTCTGACTTCTTTCACTTCTGAATTGACAATGGCCCAAGGGGCTTTCAGCTGCCATGGCTGGCCACTGCAAAGATGGACAGCAAGCCAGTGCTCAATGGAAGTGTCATGTGTGGAGTGGAGCTCTGTGTGTTGTGTTAGCACTAAACCCAAGCTGACCAGACCCACCAGAACAGCTGGTGAACTCAGCCCCTCAGCACTTCACCTGTTTCAGGCTATTTCATGCCAGAGTAGTTTAACTGCTGTAAGGCCAGCAGGCCCTTCACCTCAGCCAATGCAGCAGAACCAGAAACCAGCCAGAAATCAGCCCCAGAATTAATGGGGCTCTGTGGAGGAGTCAGAGATTATTCATCAGCTGGTTTGCAGAACTAGCTCCAGCTCTGAACTCTCCTGACCACACTATGAAGAAAACATACCTCTAATGTTGCTGAGGCAAAGCTCTTGGGCCTTTATGACTCATTGTACGTGCACATGCAGGTGAGAACCCAAAAGCTGCTCTGGAAAAAAACCACCAGGGTGCATATACACTACAGGCTTGGGGTAGAGAGCCTGGAAAGCAGCCTGTGGAAAAGGATCTGGGGTGCTGGTGGATGGCTGGCTAAACATGAGCCAGCTTGTGTCCAGGTAGCCAAGAAGGCCAAAGGCATCCTGGCCTGGAGCAAAAGCAGTGTGTCCAGCAGGAGTAGGGAAGAGATGGTGCCCCTGTATGTGGCCCTGGTGAAGCCACAGCTTGAATACTGCGTTCAGCTCTGGGCACCACAGTGTATGGAAGACGTAGAGGTGCTGGAGGGAGTCCAGAGAAGAGCAGCGAGGCTGGTGAGGGGTCTGGAGGGTGTCATATGAGGGCAGCTGAGGGAGCTGGGGTTGTTTAGTCTGGAGAAGAGAAGGCTAAGAGGACACCTTATTGCTCCTACAACTATGTGAAAGGAGGCTGGAGTGAGGCCGGTGTTGGTTTCTTCTCCCAAGTAACAAATGACAAGAATAGAGTAAATGGCCTGAAATTCTGCTGGGGAGGTTTAGGTTGAATACCAGCAAAAACTTCTTTGCTGCAAGAGTGGTCAGGCGCTGGAACAGGCTGCCCAGGGACGTGGTGGAGTCACCATCCTTGGAGGTGCTCAAGAAGCCTGTAGATGTGGCTCTTCAGGATATGTTTTAGTGGTCACGGTAGCTGCATTTCAGTGGCAGTTGATGATCTGGAAGGTCTTTTCCAACATTAATGATTCTACAAGTCTATGGTTTATGTTAGAGTATGGCTGGATGTGGGGGACTGTGATGTATCTGTGAACCCTCGGAAGAGCTCTGGTGAGAAAACATCTCTGTGCTCCCATGAGAATCTGGAAACTCCCTGGACAGAATGAGAGGGAAGGAGAAGCCGCAAGATAAGGTGTGAGGCCACCTGGACTAGCTTAACAAGTAACTATATCAATGCTACCCTGACCCATGAGAATCTCGAGAAACGTTCATTAACCAATTGCAGGCAGCCACACTAACGATACACACAATCTATGAGTTGTGTGCTGGAATAAATCAGTTGCTTTTTTGGCCTTCTATATGCGCTGCTTGTGTTTGATTCCTGTCACACAGACTGTCACCTTACCCATACCCTGACCCCTATACAGTGACAGCTGGATACTGCAGATGACACCAAGATGGGGGCAGGAGTTGATCTGCTGGAGGGGTGAGGGGCTTTGCAAAGAGACCTGGACAGGCTGGACAGATGGGCAGAGTCCAAGGGGAGGAGACTGAACACATCCAAGTGCCAGGTTCTGCACATTGGCCACAGCAACCCCAGGCAGTGCTACAGGCTGGGGTCAGAGTGGCTGGAGAGTGGCCAGGCAGAGAGGGACCTGGGGGTACTGGTTGACAGTAGGCTGAACATGAGCCTGCAGTGTGCCCAGGTGGCCAAGAGGGCCAATGACATCCTGGCCTGCATCAGGACCAGTGTGGCCAGCAGGAGCAGGGAGGTCATTCTGCCCCTGGACACTGCACTGGTTAGGCCACACCTCAAGTCCTGTGTCCAGTTCTGGGCCCCTCAGTTTAGGAAGGAGGTTGACTTGCTGGAACAAGTCGAGAGAAGGGCCACAAAGTCGGTGAGGGGCTTGGAACACAGGCCTGTGAGGAGAGACAAGGAGCTGGGGTTACTTAGCCTGGAGAAGAGGAAGCTCAGGGGTGACCTTCTTGCTCTCTCCAATTCCCTTGAAGGGAGGTTGTAGCCAGGTGGGGGCTGGTCTCTTCTCCCAGGCAAGCAGCACCAGAACAAGAGAATACATAGAATACATAGAATAAACCAGGTTGGAAGAGACCTTCAAGATCATCGCGTCCAACCCATCAACCAATCCAACACCACCCAAACAACTAACCCACGGCACCAAGCACCCCATCAAGTCTCCTCCTGAAAACCTCCAGTGATGGCGACTCCACCACCTCCCCAGGCAGCCCATTCCAATGGGCAATCACTCTTTCTGTATAGAACTTTTTCCTAACATCTAGCCTGAACCTCCCTTGGCGCAGCCTGAGACTGTGTCCTCTTGTTCTGGTACTGGCTGCCTGGGAGAAGAGACCAACATCTGTCTGTCTACAATCTCCCTTCAGGTAGTTGTAGAGAGTAATAAGGTCACCCCTGAGTCTCCTCTTCTCCAGGCTAAGCAACTCCAGCTCCCTCAGCCTCTCCTCATAGGGCTTGTGTTCCAAACCCCTCACCAACTTCATTGCCCTTCTCTGGACTCGTTCCAGCAAGTCAACATCTTTCCTAAACTGAGGGGCCCAGAACTGGACACAGGACTCGAGGTGCGGCCTAACCAGTGCAGTGTACAGGGGGAGAATGACCTCCCTGCTCCTGCTGGCCACACTGTTCCTGATGCAGGCCAGGATGCCATTGGCCCTCTTAGCTGCCTGGGCACACTGCAGGCTCATGTTCAGTCTACCATCAACCAGCACCCCCAGGTCCCTCTCAGCCTGACTGCTCTCTAACCACTCTGAACCCAGCTTGTAACTCTGCATGGGGTTGTTGTGGCCAATGTGCAGAACCCAGCACTTGGATGTGTTAAAGAGGACACAGTCATTGGAATGGGCTGCCCGGGGAGGTGGTGGAGTCACCATCATTGGAAGTGTTTAGGAGGAAACTTGATAGGGTGCTTGGTGCCATGGTTTAGTTGATTAGGTGGTGTTGGATGATAGGTTGGACTCAATGATCTTGAAGGTCTCTTCCAACCTGGTCTATTCTATTCTATTCTATTCTATTCCAGATGTTCTATAGGATGTATCTGCCTGCCTGCACGTGCAAGAGAAAAAGCAGCACTACATGCCTGAGTTTGTGAAACTGACCTCCTGCAGACAGAGCAGGGTGGCTTTCAGTGCATCCTGTAAATATGTGTAACATCACACTGGTGACAACACAACTTGTCTCCTTAGAAATGCTCCATAACCAAACTTTGCTAAGAAGTTAACACCAGAGATGAAAGAGCAAGCCAGGTCTATGCCATCCTTTCCCATAGAGAGGGCTGGGGGTAAGAGGTTATTGATGCTGGATGCTCCTGGAGCTTTCACACTGGCTATTTGAAGGGCAGCATCTTTCCTACCCCACACAGATTACAGAATTGTTTCATCTGGAAAATACTTCTCTTCATCCAGGCCAACCATTGCCTAATTTGACCAAGGCTGGGGCTAAACCATGGCCCTCAGCACCACAGCTGAAGTGCATCTTTTCAAACACCTCCAGGGACTGGGATTCAACCACATCCCCGGGGAAGCCCTTCCCAGGGTTTGAGAGCCCTTTCAGTGAAGAAACCCAAAATCGTAGCATCACGAATTGTCGTGCTTGGAAAAGATCTTTACTATCATTGAGTCCAACCATCAACCATGTCCTGAAGTGCCGTGGCCATACCTTATCTGAACACCTCCAGAGAGGTGGTGACGCCACTGCCTCCCTGGGCAGCCGGTTCCAATGCCTGACCACACTTCCAGGAAACTCTTCCCGAAATCCTACCTAAGACTCCCCTGGCGCAACTCGAGGCTTACCCCAAGCCGCAGCAGCCGAGGGGAGGCTCTGCGCACCCGCTACGGGCGCTGGGGCCCCGCACTCACCTGCAGGGCCAAGCAGCGGGCATCGCTGCTCTGCAGGGCAGCCCGCATGTCCTCCACCAGCTCCCGCAAGCTGCCGTTCTCCTCCTCCAGCTTGGCGATGCGGTCCTCCGCCTGCTCCAGCGCCACGATCTCCTCGTAGCACTCCCGCGAGCAGGGCCCCGCCGGAGGCCGTGCGGCCGCCGCCTCCCCCGCGGCTCTGCCGGGCGCGGCGGGCGCGGCCGGCTCCCGCAGCCGCCGGCGGCGGGGGCTGCGCAGGCGGATCTGCGTCTCGATGTGCTCGCTCTCCCGGCCCAGCGGCAGCCGCGCCACGGCGCAGCGGGGGCCGCTGCCCGCCTTGGTGCTGAAGTAGCCGCAGAGGCGGGCGTGGAACTGGCGGAAGGTGAGCTCGGGGGCCAGGCCCTCCCACAGCCCCGCGCACTCCTCGGGGTCCGCCGCCGCCTCCGCCGCCTCCTCCAGCCCCAGCACCTGGCACAGCGTCCGGAAATCCTCGCCGGGGATCCTGCCCGCTCCGGCGCAGTCCAGGTGGTGGAAGATCTCCTGCAGGTACTGGTCCAGGCCGGTGGCCAGCACCACGATCTCGTTCTCCACGCCGCGGTCCAGCCCGTAGTGGTAGGCCAGGGCGCTCACCAGCCACTGCGTGCGCCGCGCCGGCCGCCCGTACGGGTCCCAGCCCTCCGCCGGCTCCATCGCGCCCGCTCGCCCCGCCGCTCGCCCCGGACCATCCTGACCGCGCCTGCCGCCCCGCCGCCCGCGCCCCCGCCCCGCCCCGCCTCGCTGCCCGCCCCGCCCGGCCGCCGCGGCCCGGGGCGGGACGGTAGCCCGGGGGCTGCCGCCGCCTCGCCGCGCGTTCCGGTGCCCCCGGCGCCGGCGGTCTCTTTTCCGCCGCACGCCCAGTTTTAGACTTCGCCCCTCAGAGCGGACAGGTGCTGCTCCGCTCCGCCTGAATGTCGCCAACAAGAGGCCAGGCAAGCCCGAGCTGGAAGTTCGTTTCTTACTTCGCAAACGGTTCCCTCATGCTGCCTTTTCACCACCAACTAAGGGACAGTGTTGTAGAGTCCAGTTTAGCAAGTAACAGAAGCCTCGAATCCCAGCGTGGCGGGGTTGGAAGGGATCTCTCGAGGCTGGACTAGACCACCTTTGGAGGTCCCTTCCAACTGGGAGGAACGAACTCACTGCTGACATTTATAACCACTTTATGATAAAGGCAACACAGGGCTGGGCGCAGAGCGAGTTTGCTAGAGGTGCACCCTAACAACACGAGTTGAACTATAGACGGCAAACATACATACTCATAGAGTAAAACATGCATGTTGATATATTCCCCAACACGCTCCCACCCCTCTCCATCAGGACTGAGACAGAACCTGCGCTTTTGACCTGGCCAGTCTTTAGGCATGTTGGCGCCTCACCTTTCTCTCCCAATACCCCACACAATACAGACCGACCAAGCAGCCCAATGATCGAACCCCACGCTCCCCAGTAATTCCCCTTGCGAAAGCCAAATATTAAAAACTATTTCTCACAATCTAGTGTGTTTACGTGTAAAATTTGGAATCAGGGTGGGGGGGAAGTTATGGGATGCTGCTACAAACAGGGCACACTGAAGCTCAGCGCTTGCTTCCCTTTTGGTGGATCACATTTGAGAGGCTTAAAGCGCAAGAAGAGAAAGCAATATTGGGAGTCAGTACAGAGCTCGGGATGGCAACGAAAGTAAGCGAAATTGCTACGTCTTCCTTTACAGCGTGCAAATTAGTTAAAGATTCTTTATAACAACTAGCAGAAGATCCTAAGGCAACTTCACCATTAATTAACAGCACTTTGCTAAGCCCTCCTGCAACCTTGGAGCTGCAGACACTAGGCCTAACAGCAACAGCAGCCCGCTACCCCCCCGCCACTGGACCCCCCCACCGCTGAGTCTTGAAAGGTCTCCAACGTGTTTTGATTGTGGACAGAAGGGACATTCTAAGTTAAAAGATCACAACTTAGGTTTGAGACTATGTTGAGAAAGGAAATTAAGATCCAACAAGGTGACAAGGCAGTGACTTTTGCTCTGCCTAAGCAGCCACAGAAAGAGAACAAAAAGGACAGCAGGAGACAAAACAACAATTAAGCTCAAATCACTGCTGTTGCTACCTATTGATATAGCCCTGCCTTCGAGGAAAAGCTACCTTCGGCTGTGAATTCAGCGGCGACCCCCCCTTCTACCCCTGTCTCTGTGCCTACGGTGGCTTTGCTAAGACAGCCACCCTTTCCTCCCCGCCCCTTCTCTTTCTGATAAGACTCTAGTTTATGAAAGTTGTGTTCTGAGTTAAAGCAACAGTACTAATTTCATTATTACTGATTGTAGTGTGTTAAATAGATTTGTTATTTTGATGTGAAGTTTTACCAGTAAGCATAATGAAGAGTAAGTATTTAGTAATTGGAAGCATTTTGTAATTACAGTAAGGTACAGGTATTTAGTAATGAGTTCCAATTTTAAGTCTCTCTTTGGGCTCAAACCTTCTTGTCTTTGTTTTTTGTGTGTGCCTAGGCATTTCAAAGGAGCTGCACGTAATATAGTTAAGGATTGTAGTAAACAGGTTTTAATTTTAGAAAGTGTTCTTTACTTAATGTAACAACTTTTTTATTTATTTTTAGACATTGGAATGGAATGGAATGGAATGGAATGGAATGGAATGGAATGGAATAGAATAGAATAGAATAGAATAGAATAGAATAGAATAGAATAGAATAGAATAGACCAGGTTGGAAGAGACCTTCAAGATCATTGTGTCCAGCCTATCATCCAACACCACCTAATCAACTAAACCATGGCACCAAGCACCCTATCAAGTCTCCTGAACACCTCCAGGGATGGTGTCTCCACCACCTCCCAGGGCAGCACGTCCAAATAGCCAATCACTCTGTGTAGAACTTCCTCCTAACCTCCAGCCTAAACCTCCCCTGGCACAGCTTCAGACTGTGTCCACTTGTCGTGGTGCTGCTTGCCTGGGAGAAGAGACCAGCCTCTGCCTGTCTACAACCTCCCTGCAGGGAGTTGTAGAGAGCAAGAAGGTCACCCCTGAGTCTCCTCTTCTCCAGGCTAAGCAACCCCAGCTCCTTCAGTCTCTCCTCATGGGGCTGTGTTCCAAACCCCTCCCCAGCTTTGTTGCCCTTCTCTGGACACGCTCCAGCAAGCCAACCTCCTTCCTAAACTGAGTGGCCCAAACCTGGACACAGGACTTGAGGTGCGGCCGAACCAGCGCAGTGTGCAGGGGCAGAATGACCTGCCTGCTCCTGCTGGCCACACTCTTCCTGTTGCAGGCCAGGATGCCATTGGCCCTCCTGGCCACCTGGGCACACTGCAGGCTCATGTTCAGCCTACCATGGACCAGCACCCCCAGGTCCCTCTTGGCCTGGCTGCTCTCCAGCCGCTCTGGCCCCAGCCTGTAGCACTGCCTGGGGTTGCTGTGGCCAATGTGTAGAACCTGGCACTTGATTTGATGGATTAATTTTAACATAGTTCTTTATGTTTTTAAGGATTTTTGGTATTAGCATAAGTTAAGAGTCTGATGTAGGTATATTATAGAATGAAATTTGTTAGTGCTTTCTCTGTATTCATAATAGCTTTAAGGTAAGGATAACAAATAGTAAAAACAAACAACCCCGCAGTACTGCAATCATCTCAACAACAGCACAAGTATCAAGAAGATGAAAAAACAGCATTTCCCATGAAGCTGGAAATCACCAGAACTACCTAGCACTGATCACAATGACTGTAATAATAATCTGAGACCAAAAGCAACAATGAGAAGCATGTACCATAAAATATCTGAATGAAGACTGAATATGCAGAGGGACCTCGACCGACTGGACAGATGGGCAGAGTCCAATGGGATGGCATTCAACAAGTCCAAGTGCCGGGTGCTGCACTTTGGCCACAACAACCCCATGCAGAGCTACAGGATGGGGTCAGAGTGGCTGGAGAGCTGACAAACAGAGAGGGACCTGGGGGTGCTGATTGACAGCTGCCTAAACATGAGCCAGCAGTGTGCCCGGGTGGCCAAGAAGGCCAAGGGCATCCTGGCCTGCATCAGGAAGAGTGTGGCCAGCAGGAGCAGGGAGGTCGTTGTGCCCTGTACTCTGCATTGGTTAGGCCACACCTTGAGTCCTGTGTCCAGTTCTGGGCTCCTCAGGTTAGGAAAGATGTTGAGTTGCTGGAAGGTGTCCAGAGAAGGGCAACAAAGCTGGGGAGGGGTCTGGAGCACAGCCCTGTGAGGAGAGGCTGAGGGAGCTGGGGTTGCTTAGCCTGGAGAAGAGGAGGCTCAGGGGTCACCTCATTGCCTTCTACAACTACCTGAAAGGTGGTTGTAGCCAGGAAGGGGTTGGTCTCTTCTCCCAGGCAACCAGTGCCAGAACAAGGGGACACAGTCTCAAGCTGCACCAGGGGAAGTTTAGGCTGGAGGTGAGGAGAAAGTTCTTCACCGAGCTAGTTGTTAGCCATTGGAATGTGCTGCCCAGGGAGGTGGTGGAGTCACCGTCCCTGGAGGTGTTCAAGAGGGGATTGGACGTGGCACTTGGAGCCATGGTCTAGCCATGAGGTCTGTGGTGACAGGTTGGACTCGATGATCCTCGAGGTCTCTCCCAACCTCAGTTATACTGTGATACTGTGATACTGTGATACTGTGATTAGGATTGCTTATTTACTGTGTGATTTGAGGAAATGTTCACATGGATTTATATGTTAACTCACCAGTTTGTTGTAATTTTAAATAGTTATAGGAAAAGTCAGCATTAATTATAGCACAAAATACAGTTTCATTTTAGGTTATGAAAACAAAAGAGGGGAATTCAGGTGTTGTGTTGCAAGAAAGAACAGCTGAAGCATGTTGTATTCTCAAACTTTCATTTCATACGTGATTTTAAATGTGATTTAACAACATTTATAGAGGATGTAAGAATGATGGAAGTTTTAGCTAGGAGAAATTTGAAAGAAAAAGAAAACAGCATTAGGCCAAGGTGAGCATCAATAGGACCCAGTACCTTTCCTTAGCAAAAACAAAACCTCAACAGAGCAGTATTATTAGGATGAGTAAAAATGCATTATCGTGTTATGTTCAATTTTATATTGGGCAGAACCATGAATATTCAGGATGCCATCTCTGAACCAGCACAGGAGCCTTTTCACTCTTGCTCTTTGCCTGCAAGTATTTTCTTTACTTATGGAGATGGAGTCTGGCCAGAGCTATCTTTGTGGATCAAGGAGAATCCTGCTAACATTAAACAAGTTATGATTTTTGACCATCTTAGAAAAGTAAAGACGTAACATACCTTTAGAGCAGATTGTAAAAGACAGTGCTGAAGATTAGGTTTGTTGTGTTGTGCTTTATGTCTGGCTACTGCCTCTCCTGATAATCCTTTTTCTACTTGCCTTCTGGGATTGCCTTTGGATACGTGGCCAGTCCCCTCATCTCTTTCTCATATAATTATGCAACCTAGAAATTTAACAGACACGTGGGATTTATGGACCCCCCCACCTCCCACATGCTAATTGAGAACCGCAGGAGCTTGAACTTTCAGGATCTGTAAAAACGGACTTGAATTACATGGCTAAAAATCAATCTAGGGCATGGGATGTTTCTCCCAATAATTTTGTTCTTGGAAATGCTAGTTTGGGGTGTAATTATACAACACCTAACATATCCAAATCAAGCAATATTCCTTTACAACTGCCAGGAGGCATGTTTTTAATCTGTGGAGATTAATCTGTGGAGCCTGGGCTGCGATCCCCACCCTTATAAAAGGGGGCCCATGTAGCCTTGGGCGGCTTTCAGTATTAACCCCTAATACATCTTCTATTCCCCAACACCGATTGTCACATCAACAACGCTTACTTCATAGGGTGAAGTGGAGCACCCATGCATTTACCCCTGAATGAATGTTTGCCTCCTGGAGGTGCTGCTCCGATCCGGCGCCGTCCTGAGACCCGGCTGACAGCTCAACACTGCACAACACCTGAGCTGCCTGTGTGTGGGCCAAGAGACAGCTTGGATCCACAGAAGCGCCAAGGACCCCTCTGAAAGATGAGCCTCTGATATGCCCCCTCAGGAGGGAAGCACCAGTTCTGAAGGTAAAGACTAAGGTCTTTTGAAGGCTGACCATTGTGCAGCAAGAGCCCCCCGGGCCCGGCCCCTTGCTTTGTGGAATCACAGAACTGTCAGGGTTGGGAGGGACCTCAAGGATCAGCCAGTTCCGACCCCCCCTGCCATGAGCAGGGACACCTCACACTACAGCAGGTTGCTCACAGCCACCTCCAGCCTGGCTGCAAAAACCTCCAGGCAGGAGGCTTCCACCACCTCCCTGGGCAACCTGTGCCAGCCTCTCACCACCCTCATGGGCAACAACTTCTTCCCAACATCCAATCTCAATCTCCCCATTTCTAGTTTTGCTCCATCCCCCCCAGTCGTATCCCTCTCTGACACCCTCAAAAGTCCCTCCCCAGCTTTCGGCAAAGCAGAGAAGCTAAATCTGTGAAATTAATCTCCCCACCCTTTCCCACCCACCTTGTGTGAATTATTGTCAAACTGAATGGACTAAAATGGGCTTAAATACTGTAGTGAATGATGATTATGGTCAGGATTGTGCCCCAAGTACTTCTAGGACATACTTCTCTGTGCGTTAACCCTCCTTTGTCCCCGCTCCTTTCTGGAGGCGGCAGGGGGGGGGTCCTGGCGCCGCTGAGTCCAGGTAAACAGCCTCCCTGGGCGCGGTCTCAGCCCTGTGGTGCACAAGGGCCAGGCTATATGTTTGTTTGCCTGGTTATAGCATATGCTTGTGCCGTATTTGGTAGGTGTCAGTTCATTGGTTAGTCTCTGCGTTAGCAACAGATGCTCCTTGGACCAGCAGTCACTGGGGCAAAGGATAAATAGGGGCTGTTTGCCGCCCTCACCCAGCCGCGTGCCCTGGACGGTGCCCCGTGGGATTCGGTGCCCCGTGGGATTCAGTGCCCCGTGGGATCCAGTGCCCCGTCATCCATCGCCGCAGGAGACCACCCGGTAGCCCGTGTGAAGCAGCGCTGCTGACCTGCCACAGCCTCCCTCCCGAGCGGGGACCCTTTGTGCCCTGGCAGAGGCAGCAGCCACGCGGTGCAGCCACGCGGTCGGCGCCATTTCCGACTGCCTTATTACGGCATATCCGTGCCACCTGCCATTGTTAAGGGAAGACTTCACGACGTTCTCAGCTGGTGAGTACGCCAAGCCTTTCTTTATAGAGTTTCAGTTAAGGTAGCGTTTAAATTGCTGCGGGTGGAGGGTTGCCGGTGCCTGACCAACCCCTCCCCCGCCGCTTTCCGAGTCAGTTTTGCTTCTAAGGTCTGTGAATCATTTGATTTAAGTGCCCATACAGAAACATTCTGTAAAGACAGTTCCACTAACCGCATATCGATACCTGGGAAGGGTGACTGTAAAGATCCCCTTGCATGGTTTGTATATATATATATATATAAATAAACATGTATTTTCATTGCTGTATCTGCCGCTCATTTCTGAGGGCATATTCACAACAAATACGGAGCTGTTCATATGAAAAAGGGGATGTGTGCTTTGTGCCAGAAAACAAAATATTTAATGATTTGGAGTATAATGATAGAAATAATCCTGTAATGGTTTTGCTGCTATCTGAGGAAGGGGGAAGTTGATGGGTAGAATGTTAGTTACAGTTTAGGCAATCTGAGCCTCTGAAAGAGGGAGTGAGTGAGTAACTGATGTGCCTGATTTCACACCACAGGTTGCTGCTTAGTGGTTCTGTGAGTAGGTAATCCCATCTCTGGAAAACATACCTCTGTCTGCTTCCATCTGTTTCATTCATATTTCTGCTGAGTAACTTGGATGGTTGCTCTCTTCAAAGTACAAATGCTTAGGTGCTTTCTTGATCTGTTGCCTGCATGCGTAATTAGTTACATACTACTGATTGTAAACAGTTCTCTCATTCCTTTGCCTCCCTCCACCTTAAATATCATCTGTGTTCAAGGCACCAAAGACAAATTTGTCCAGTGCTCAGGTTGTCCAGAGAGCTGGTAGATGCCCTATCCCAGGAACCACTACAGGTCAGGTTGTTTGGGGCTCTGATTGCAGGGGGATTGGACTAGGTGCCCTTAAAAGGTCTCTTCCAACCCAACCCATTCTATGGTTCTGTAATTTGGGCTGCAAACAGACTATCACACAACTCTTAAGTGCTGGTGCACAGGTGGCCATCCCAGCTGCTCGGTGATGAAGTTGCTGCTGTGGGATGGCTCCTGCTGCCTGTTGTGGCGGAGCAGCTGTGTGCCCTGCTCCTGGCCATCTCGGGTGTGAGTGGCACAGAGCTGGGCAAGGTGTCCAGAGGTTTAGTTCGAGTGGGTGACTGCCTCTACTCATTATGATACGGAAGCTATTCAGAAATCATAGGAGTGGAAAAATGAGTATAGAGAGTGGAGTGGGTTGGAAAAGCCCTTTGAGATCCTCAAGTCCAACCTATCACCAAACACCATCTAATCAACTAAACCATGGCACCAAGTGCCTGATCCAGGCTCTTCCTAAACATCTCCAGGGATGGTGATTCTGCCACCTCCCTGGGCAGCACATCCCAAGGGCCAGTCTCTCTTTCTGGGAAGAACTTAGAATAGAATAGAATAGAATAGAATAGAATTAACCAGGTTTGAAGAGACCTTCGAGATCATCGTGTCCAACCTATCATCCAACACTACCCAATCAACTAAACCATACAACCAAGCATCCTGTCAAGCCTCGCCCCAGCGACGGCGACCCCACCACCTCCTCAGGCAGCCCATTCCAGTGGGCAATCACTCTCTCTGTGTAAAACTTCCTGCTAACCTCCAGCCTAAACCTGCCCTGGCACAGCTTGAGACTGTGTCCTCTTGTTCTGGTGCTGGTTGCCTGGGAGAAAACCATTTTAAAATGAAAGTAGGCTGATAGCATGTTGGCAGGGAAAGCTATGTGGTCTGACTATGTGAGGAGTCAGTGCTGAGAGGTGCAGCCACCCTGGTGTGATGTTTTCATTTGAGCTTGGCCATTGGAATGTGCTGCCCAGGGAGGTGGTGGAGTCACCATCCCTGGAGGTGTTGAAGAGGGGATTGCATGTGGCACTTGGAGCCATGGTTTAGTCAGTCATGAGGTGTGGGGTGATAGTTTGGACCTGATGATCTCTGAGGTCTTTTCCAAGCTTATTGATTCTATGATAAGCTTGTAAGACATTGAGGTGCTGGATCATATCTAGAGATGGGCAACAAATCCGAGGAAAGGGCTGATGAGGAGCAGTTGAAGGAGCTGGGGGTGTTGTTCCGTGTGGAAAAGAGGAGGCTCAGGCAGACCTCACTGCGCTGGGCAGCTGCCTGGAGGCAGGTGGGGGTTGGGCTCTGCTCCCATGTAACAAACAACAGGACAAGAGGAAACTGCCTCAACCTGCACCAGGGGAGGTTTAGGTGGGCCCTGAGGAACAATTTCTTCCCCGAAAGGATCGTCAAGCCCTGGAACAGGCTGCCTAGGGCAGAGCCGGAGTCCCCATTCCTGGAGGAGTTTTCGGAGCCATGCAGGTGTGGTGCTGAGGGTTAATGTTTGGACTTGAGCTCATCAGCTTGTAAGGTCTCTTCCAGCCCCCACCTGGAGCCCGCTGTAGGAGCTCTGGGTAGCCGCGGCTGCGGGTCCCCCTGCGGAGCGAGCGAGCAGCGACCTTTGCCGGTATGCGGGAGCGGCGGCCGGCAGGCGAGCGGGGGCCGGGCTGCAGCCGGGCCGCGGGCCCTAGGCAACCGCCGGGCTGCCGTTGGGGCGGTTGCCGCCGTTGCGCCCTCTGCCGGAGGCCTGCAGCCGCGCCGGAGCCCTGCCGGAGCTCAGCCCCGCCGAGCCGCGGCCTCTGCCTCCCCACGGTAAGCTCCTTCCAAATGCACCTTACCTCTGCGGTCTGCTCCTGCTTTGGTGCTAGTAAGGGCTTGCTTTTGCTTCGGCACTGAATAAATAAAGCTGTTGGCCTTGTTGTGCAGCCTTTCTCCTGTACATCGAGACGGCAGAGCCAAAGCAGAAGAACTTAAGGGCAGCAGATGAAGAGGAGGTGGAAAAGCAGGATGAAAATGAGATGACAGGGGGGAACGCAATCCCCTCCCAAAGTGCTTTTGAAACTGAAAAGCTCAAGGTGCTGGGGGAGAGCAGACAACCGATCCCCCATTTCCTCCTACCTGGAAAACATTCCATGGAGCTGGATGATGCCCACCTGGTGGCCTGCACCTTAACAGTCTCACTGGCTGTCCTGGCCGAGCCATCGGGTAGGTTTGTGACACAAGCCGTCCTAAGAACCCTTCTGTCGTGTGGCAGAGTCTACCTGAAGGGAGGTTGTAGCCAGGTGGGGGTTGGTCTCTTCTCCCAGGCACCCAGCATCAGAACAAGAGGACACAGTCTCAAGCTGTGCCAGGGGAAGTTTAGCCTTGACATGAGGAGAAAGTTCTTCCCAGCAAGAGAGATTGGCCTTTGGAATGTGCTGCCCAGGGAGGTGGTGGATTCCAAGTCCCTGGAGGTGTTCAAGAGGGGATTTGAGCCACGGTTTAGTTGTCAGGAGGTGTTAGGTATTAGGTAATAGGTTGGACTTGATGATCTTGAAGGTTTTTTCCAACCTGGTTGATCTTATGATAAGGGTGGGGTTTGGTTATACATTCAGTTGGGCTAATCAACATGTGGGGTAGTTTGAAGGTGTGGGAGAGGGTAGCAGTAATTCAACAGGTAAGGTATGACTGTCCTGTGATGTAAAGGTGTGTGGGCATGGCAGCAGCAGGTACCTTCAGCCTTGCCCTGGGCTGTGCAGAGAGCTCTGCTTCGTGGAAGTTCTCTGGGTAACAGGACATCTATGCCTTGAGAACTGCAATCACTGGATATCAGGCTACAGGAAGATGGGATGAAGGAGGGAGTTCTGGGAACTTTTATGGACCATTCCAGCAGTTAAACCCAGGTGAGAGCGCAGGTTCGGGCACTCGGTTAAGAGTTTCACCTTCGGTCTGTTGTTTTTCTGCTGTCACCATTTGGCCATTGTAGAGCACATTCATTCCTGCTGGAGTGGTCATCTTTGCTAACATTTAATGCTTCCAAATAATTGTGATGTTCTCACTAGGAGAGAGGCAGGAGAGATCCATTCACCCTGCCACGCCAGGAAAGAGGACTCAAGCCGGTAATCTGAGAACACGTCCAAGAAGTCAGCGTTGCTATCACGTGGAGTACTTCCTCCTACCAGATGACCTTGTGCCTAGAAAGCTGGATTTGGTGTTGGTTGGGCTGGTTGCAAAGCTGTCAACACACTCTAATTCCAAGGTAAAGGAGACAGTAGACCAAAGCAATCCAAAATGTCCTATGAAAAAGGTGGGAGAATGCTTTGGGACGCAAAGTAATGTAGTTGCATAGCATTTTAACAGCTGCTTAGACCTGGTCTGCTCACACAGGCTCAGAGCAAGTGTCAAGGGTAGAATTTGGCTCTGCTAGTCCAGCCCAGCAGTAACTTCTTACCTTGGTAGGAAGAGGCTGATGGATTTCAGAGTTCTTTTGTTTTCCTCTAGATTATCACTGCACTTGGGATTAGAGCTTTTCTCTTTCAGGCATCACAATAATAATAATATAACAAGTTGAAGGCAATGTTGTGGCTTAACCTCAGTTGGCACTTGAATGCTACACAGCCACTTTCTCTCTCCCCACCCAGAGAATCACACAAAAACTCAGCATGGTGGGGGTTGGAAGGGACCTCTGGGGATCGTGCAGTCCACAGCCTCCCCCACCTCCCACTGAAGCAAGGTCACCTGCAGCAGCTTGCCCAAGATCACAATGTCCAGGTGGGTTTGGAAAGTCTCCAGAGAAGGAGGCTCCACAGCCTCTCTGGGCAGCCTGCTCCAGTGCTATGGCATCTTCAAAGGGAAGAGGATGGGTTCCAGCTTGTGCCCATGGCCTCTTGTCGTAGTCCCATCCCACACAGCGTTGAGAATTGGGGAAGAAAAGGTAAAACTTGTGGTTAAGGATAAAGAAAATGTAATAGGACAGGAATGGAAGGGGAAATGGTAACAATGACAACAATGGTGGTGATGATGATGATTCAAATGATGCACATTACAGCAAAAAGCAATTGCTCACCACCTGCTGACTACTGGCTAGTCAAGACTCCAGCCATGGTGCCCTCCAGCCACCTCCCCCCACTTTGTCTTCTGGGCATGCCATCGTATGGTATGGAACACCCCTTCTGACTCGCTCTACTCAGCTGTTCTGGCTGTGTCCCCTTGCAGCCCCTTGTGCTCTTCACCCTCTGCTGGCAGGCCAGCACAAGAAACTGAAAAATCCTTAGCATAAACACTGTTCAGCAATAACTAACACATCATAGAGTCATGGAATCATTCAGGTTGGAAAAGACCTCTAAGCTCATCAAGTCCCACCATAACTCATCACCACCATGACCGCTAAATCATGTCCCAGAGTGCCACATCTCTCAATTTTTTATAACATCCATCAACATTGTTCTCATCCTAAATCCAAACCACAACACTGCACCAGCTACTAGGAAGCAAAATTAACATTATTCAAACCAAAACCAGGACGGGCAAATATTTACTATTACAATGAAGGGGGGAAGGGAGAAGAGAAACTTCTGCCTCTGATATTTGTGGAAGAGAAAAAGATTTTTTTTTTCCATGGGACTTGAAAGATTTTGCAGGTTTCATTTTGTTTAGCCTCATGTTTAACTGAAACCTGCACATTCAGGAGTTTTGATGTGTTCGAGGGTAGGAGAGCTCTGCAGAGGGACCAGGACAGGCTGGACAGATGGGCAAAGGCCAAGGGCAGGAGATTGAACACATCCAAGTGCCAGGTTCTGCACATTGGCCACAACAACCCCAGGCAGTGCTACAGGCTGGGGTCAGAGTGGCTGAGAGCAGCCAGGCAGAAAGGGACCTGGGGGTACTGGTTGAGAGTAGGCTGAACATGAGCCAGCAGTGTGCCCAGGGGGCCAAGAAGGCCAAGGGCATCCTGGCCTGCATCAGGAAGAGTGTGGCCAGCAGGAGCAGGGAGGTCATTGTGCCCTGTACTCTGCACTGGTTAGGCCATACCTTGAGTCCTGTGTCCAGTTCTGGGCTCCTCAGTTTAGGAAAGATGTTGAGCTGCTGGAAGGTGTCCAGAGAAGGGCAACAAAGCTGGGGAGGGGTCTGGAGCACAGCCCTGCGAGGAGAGGCTGAGGGAGCTGGGGTTGCTTAGCCTGGAGAAGAGGAGGCTCAGGGGAGACCTTCTTGCTCTCTCCAACTCCCTGCAGGGAGGTTGTAGCCAGGTGGGGGTTGGTCTCTTCTCCCAGGCAGCCAACACCAGAACAAGAGAACACAGTCTTAAGCTGTGCCAGGGGAAGTTTAGGTTGGAGGTGAGGAGAAAGTTCTTCATAGAGAGACTTGTTAGCCCTTGGGATGTGCTGCCCAGGGAGGTGGTGGAGTCACCATCCCTGGAGGTGTTTAGGAAGAGCCTGGCTGAGGTACTTGATGCCATGGTTGAGTTGATCAGATGGTGTTGGGTGAGAGGTTGGACTCGATCTGGAAGGTCTTTTCCAACCTGGTTCATTCTATTCTATTCTATTCCATTCTAGTCCAAGAACCTAAAAAAAAAAAAAAAAGGGATGTATTGTTTTGAGCACACCTTGGTTTGTGAAGAAGTTGTTTCTAAAATGTCAAATCTGAAATAGTCTGGGGTTGCCAGAGGCAGAGAGGTCCTGCTGGTTTTCAGACAACCTCTATAGTCTCAAGTTTTGCCTGTGCACAATAATGTTTCTATGCTCAACATTCCTATAAGAGCTCAACTTGATAAGGCTGTTTTGTCTTAATCCACCAAAATATGTGGCTATGACTTACTCCTGTCCTCATTGATGACCAAGTGTTTCTCCTTTTCTTCTTGGGTACAAATCTTTCCACTTCTATGACCCTTGATTGCCTCTAAATAGTTGAAGATGCTACTTGAAAAGAACACTGAATTTAGTTAGGGCAGACAGCAGTAGATCTCTCCTTGCTGACTCCTAAGTTCCACCTCAACATGAGGAGAAACTTCTTTACTGTGAGGGTGAGAGAGCACTGAAACAGGCTGCCCAGAGAGGTTGTGGAGACCTTCAAAACCCATCTGGGTGCATTCCTGTGTGGCCTGGCCTAGGTGATGCTGCTTTGGCAGAGGGGCTGGGACTAGATCACAAGATCACAGGATGTTAGGGGGTGGAAGGAACCCTCTGGAGATCTTCAAATCCAACCCCCCTGCCTGAGCAGGACCAGTTCCTGCTCTAGACAGCGCTGTTTCTTCCAATGCACTGACTGTGGAAGCGAAACGATCCCTAGAGGTCCTTGCCAACCCCTAACATTCTCTGACTCTGATGCATGGATTAAGTCAAAGAGTGTCATGTAAGAGCCAGGAGAAGCTGGTGAAAGAAGAAATGTACATCTGAAGAGCAGAGGTGAGTGGTCAAGAGTGTGCATAGAAATTCTTCAGGACTGTTCAGCTCCTGTAAAAATGTTCATCTTTTGTTTTAATAGACCATCATCCCCTGGTTTGAAAATGAGAAGATGTGGCTGTCGTGGGAGCACAGAGTTGTTATCCAGGTCACTAATGAATATCTAATCAAGCTGAGAGACCACAAAATCATTCTAAGAATCTGGGGTACCAAGGGCAAAGCTTCTTCAAAATCCCTGAAGAAAGTCCATCTACAAGGAGATGCAGAGGCTGTTGGTAAGTCTGATGCAAGCAGACACTTCCTGAAGCACATCTCAATGTTATGACTGCACCTACTGAGAAATGGTTGAGATCATTTGGCCTTCCTATCTTCCTCCCACTGAAATAATTCCTGCCTGCTGCTGGTTGAGTGACTGCTGCAGTCAGTTTCTGAAAATTTGGGTGGCAGGAAAATAGAAGCAAGCCTATAATCTGAACCTTGGAAAGCCAGCAAGTTATCTGGGACTGTTGGGTAAGAATAGCATGGGATGGGATGGGATAGGGAGGGACCAGGTTGGAAGAGACCTTCAAGATCACCGCGTCCAACCTGTCATCCAGCGCCACCTAATCAACTAACCCATGGCACCAAGCACCCTATCAAGTCTCCTTCTGAACAGCTCCAGTGATGGTGACTCCACCACCTCCCCAGGCAGCACATTCCAAAGGGCAATCACTCTCTCTGTGAAGAATTTCTTCCTAACGTCCAGTCTGAACCTCACTGGCAAAGCTTGAGACTGTCCTCTTGGTCTGGTGCTGGGTGCCTGGGAGAAGATCCCAACCCCCACCTGGCTACAACCTCCCTTCAGGGAGTTGAAGAGAGCAAGAAGTTCTTCCCTGAGCCTCCTCTTCTCCAGGCTAAGCAACCCCAGCTCCCTCATCCTCTCTTCATAGGGCTTGTGTTCCAAAGCCCTCCCCACCTTCTCTGGACATGTTCCAGCAAGTCAACATCCTTCCTAAACTGAGGAGCCCAGAAGTGGACAACAGGACTCAAGGTGTGGCCTAACAAGTGCAGTGTGCAGGGGCAGAATGACCTCCCTGCTCCTGCTGGCCACACTGTTCCTGATAATGTTAGGAATGCATTGGTTTTTCAGAGAGGTGTTTCTTTTTGGTGTCCTGAGAAGCAGAGACACCTGTGCAGCCAGGTTGTAACATTGTGAGTCTTTCTGCTTTATCTTCTCCCCTTTCTCTGCAGTATCAGTGTGTCCTCTAGATCCAGGGAGGTTCTCCTCCCCCTCCACTCTGCCCTGGTGAGACCTCAGCTGGAATACTGAGCCCAGTTCTGGGCTCCCCAATTGAACAGGGACAAGGATCTGTGGGAGAGAGTCCAATGGAGAGCTGCCAGGATGATTAAGAGGCTGGAGCACTGCCCTGTGAGGAGAGGCTGAGAGCCCTGGGGCTGTTTTGACTGGAGAAGAAATGACTGGGGGGAGGATTTGATAAATGTTTATAAATATCTGAGGGCTGGGGGTCAGGAAGGAAGGGACAGGCTCTGCTCAGTTGACCCTGGTGATAGGGCAAGGGGCAATGGATATAAGCTACAGCACAGGAGGTTCCACCTCAACATGAGGAGGAACTTCACTGTGAGGGTCCCAGAGCCCTGGAACAGGCTGCCCAGAGAGGTGGAGTCTCTTTCTGTGGAGACTTTCAAGAGCCATCTGGATGTGTTCCTGTGTGACCTGTGCTGGATTCTATAGTCCTGCTCTGGCAGGGCCTTGGACTTGATGGCCTTCAGACATCCCTTCCGACCCCTAACATCCTGTGAGCCTGTGATCACAGAATTGTCAGGGTTGGAGAGGACCTCAAGTATCATCCAGTTCCACCCACCCTGCTGTGGGCAAGAACCCTTTCCACTAACTAGGTCAGGCTGCCCACAGCCACATCCAGCCTGGCCTTGAAAACTTCCAGGGATGAGGCTTCCAGCACCTCCCTGGGTAACCTGTGCCAGTCTCTCACCACCCTCATGGGGAACAACTTCTTCCTAATGTCTAATCTAAATCCATCCCCCCCAGTCCTGTCACTCCCTGACACCCTCCAAAGTCCCTCCCCAGCTTTCTTGGAGCCCCCCTCAGATACTGCAAAGCCACAAGAAGGTCTCCTGGGAGCCTTCTCTTCTCCAGACTGCACAACTCCAACTCCCCCTGGCTGTCCTCATAGCAGAGCAGCTCCAGCCCTCTGCTCATCCTCGTGGCCCTTCTCTGGATTCCTTCCAGCACCTCCAGATCTTTGTTGTAATAGAGGCTCCAGAACTGGACACAGTTGTTGTCTCTCACAATCCTGTAATTTGAATTGATCCCTATGTTTTTTTTCTACACTGGCTTGAAGGCTGAGTTTTAATAGAGGAGAGAGACCTCATTAGGGCTCTTGCAGACATCTTCTGGAGATCTTGGTCCTTAATGAATACTGAAGAACTAAGCATGAGGTGAAACCCAAAGGCAGTAGGGTATGCTTTGTTCTGCTGCTGTAGAAGCACAAAACCATTTTGGTTGGAAGGGGCCTTTAAGATCATCATGTACAACCATTAACCCAACACTGTTCAAGCCACCATTAAACCATGTCCCTCATGTCCTGCAACTGCTGTTCCAATTCATTTTACTGTTACAATATGCACAACTTGCTAGTAGCAAACAAATGATTGTCTCTCTCACGTAGCAGTGGCTAGAGCTTTGGTAAGGTTGTAAGACTCCAAATGCTCATTAATCCAGGGTTTGGTTTCTTTTGATTGAACTGATACTAGTAAGTCTTTGCTCATGTATGGTGGGGTTTGTTAGCTTTGTAATTGGTGGAAACCATAGAATGGCTTGGGTTGAAAGGGACCTTAAAGATGATCCAGGTCTAAACCCCTGCCATGGGCAGGGATGCCTCCTGTGTGACCAGCTTGCTCAGAGTCCCATCCACTTCCAGGCTTGAAGCCTCCACAGCTTCTCTGGGCAACCTGTTTCAGTGCCTCGCCCACCCTCCTGGGGAACAGGAGAAAGGCAGGACAAGAGCTTTGAAAGCTGTCCCTCCCAAAGCTGCACATTTTCACACCTTGAACTCCCCTCAGCTCGCTGCTTCTGAGTCTGTGGTGCTGTGCAGTACACCCAGAGAACATTTCCTGCCAGATGTTTCTGGGAGCTTTGAGGTAAATCTCTGTTGATTTTCGTCTCCAGACAAACACAGCTGAAGTCTGAGAGCGGTTTCTAATGGATCCTAGGCAAAGGGGAAGGACTGCCAGGGGAAAACCATCACTCAAAAATTGGAGCAGCCCAACCAGACTAAGCAAGGAGCTCTAAAGCAGGGAATTGATGTTAGTTTTTTTTTTTGGGTCCTGCTAGATGAAGTAGCACAGACAGTGCTGCTGCAGAGAAAACTGTTTGAAGAAGGGCAGCTGCGACCCAGCCGCATGGAAATCAAAGCATCGGAGGAGGCCGAGGCGCAGGGCAAGCCTTCAGCCCTTCCTGTGGAAGGTACAGCAGTGTGGACACTGGAGGTGGCTAGTGGGTGGAAAGGGAAGGGGGAGTGCAGTGGCAGCTGGGGGAATGGGCCAGCTGAAACAGGACTGAAGAGTCTGCCAAGGGAGCAAGGTGTTGAAGGAAAACTGAGAGGGTGGTAGTAGGGACAGGTTTTTCACAGCTTTGGAGTAGCCAGCAGTGTGCCCAGGTGGCCAAGAGGGCCAATGGCATCCTGGCCTATATTAGGAATAGTGTGGTCAGCAGGAGCAGGGAGGTCATTGTGCCCTGTACTCTGCATTGGTTAGGCCACACCTTGAGTCCTGTGTCCAGTTCTGGGCCCCTCAGTTTAAGAAGGACATCGAGACACTTGAAGGTGTCCAGAGAAGGGCAACAAGGCTGGGGAGAGGCCTTGAGCACAGCCCTGTGAGGAGAGGCTGAGGGAGCTGGGGTTGTTTAGCCTGGAGAAGAGGAGGCTCAGAGGTGACCTCGTTGCCCTCTACAACTACCTGAAAAGTGGTTGTAGCCAGGAAGGGGTTGGTCTCTTCTCTGAGGCAACCAGCACCAGAACAAGGGGACACAGTCTCAAGCTGTGCCAGGGGAGGTTTAGACTTGAAGTGAGGAGAAAGTTCTTCACCGAGCGAGTCGTTCGTCATTGGGATGTGCTGCCCAGGGAGGTGGTGGAGTCACCATCCCTGGAGGTGTTCAAGAGGAGATTGGACGTGGCACTTGGTGCCATGGTCTAGTCATGAGGTCTACCGAGACAGGTTGGACTCGATGATCCTTGGGGTCTCTTCCAACCTCAGTTATACTGTGATACTGTGAGGATTGGGATGGAAAAGAGATCTAGCCTGTCCCCTCACAGGGACAGTAGGGAAAAAGCATTGGGGTTTTCTGCTGTTTGTCACAGCCTCAATGTCTAAAGCCAGGAGCAGAACATAAATGCCACTTTTCCTTTGAACTGCTAGCTCTTGGAGAAGCAGGGAAGTACATTCATGACCCCTGTGTGCAGCTCTGCAATCTGGCCTTGCCTTGTCCTGGCTGAGAACCTGCTGCAATATTGCCACAAGTAACAGCAAAACCTGGCCTTGTGTCATGTTCTTCATAAGGGGACCTTCTTGCTGTCCACAACTCCCTGAAGGGAGGCTGTAGCCAGGTGGGGGTTGGTCTCTTCTCCCAGGCAAGCAGCACCAGAACAAGAGGACACAGTCTCAAGCTGTGCCAGGGGAGGTTTAGGCTGGATGTTAGGAAGAAGTTCTTCCCAGCAAGAGATTGGCCATTGGGATGTGCTGCCCAGGGAGGTGGTGGAGTCATTATCCCTGGAGGTGTTCAAGAGGGGATTGGATGTGGCACTTGGAGCCATGGCTTAGTTAGTCAGGAGGTGTTGGGTGAGAGGTTGGATTTGATGATCTCTGAGGTCTTTTCCAACCTTGTTGATTCCATGATTCTATGAAAACACAGAAATGCTTAATAACAACTACAAACCCTGCTTGAATTCTGCAGAAGAAGCTGAGCTGATGGCACGTGCAAGGTCTGGTCGTGGCTTCTCACATTCACCAAGGCCAGGATTCTTACAGGAAGTAAGGTAAAACTCTTGCCCTTGCAGTGGGCAAGGCTCATGTGCTAGAAGCAGAGGTGAAGATAGGAATTTGCCTTGAAATGCAAACTCATCTTTGATTTTTAATCAAGCTCTTGTTCCATCACCTGGCTTTGCTGCCTGCTCTGATTTTAGCAGCCCTCAGGCCCTGGTTTGGAGACTAATTGGAGTCCTTCTGCTCATGCCCACCATGTTACAGCCTGTGATAACTGAGCTATTGCCTTCTGCATTGGATTTCTGAGAAAAGAAATCATAGCATTGCTTTGGTTGGAAAATAGCTTTCAGATCCAGCCCAACCATTCTCTAACTCTCCCAAGGCTGGGGCTAAACTGTGGCCCTCAGCACCACAGCTCTGCCTCTTGGAAACCACTCCAGGGATGAGGATTCAACCACCTATATTCTGGTCGAACTCTTTTAGATTTGATTTGAAAAAGAAAACTCAGAATCCTTCCTTGGTGGAATCATTAGCATGGCAGGGACTGAACTTTTCATTTTCCATATATCTAAAATGTGTCCAGTGCTGGAGCCTCTGTGCCAGGAAGGATCTGGAGGTGCTGGAAAGTGTCCAGAGAAGGGCCACGAGGATGAGCAGAGGGCTGGAGCTGCTCTGCTGTGAGGATAGACTGAGGGAGTTGGGGTTGTGCAGTCTGGAGAGGAGAAGGCTCTGAGGAGGCCTAATTGTAGCCTTCCAATATCTGCAGGGGGCTCCAAGAAAGCTGGGGAGGGACTTCTGAGGGTGTCAGGGAGTGATAGGGCTGGGGGGGATGGAGCAAAACTAGAAATGGGGAGATTGAGATTGGCTGTCAGGTAGAAGTTGTTGCCCATGAGGGTGGTGAGAGACTGGCACAGGTTGCCCAGGGAGGCTGTGGCTGTCTCTTCCCTGGAGGTGTTCAAGGCCAGGCTGGATGTGGCTGTGAGCAACCTGCTGTAGTGTGAGGTGTCCCTGCCCCTGGCAGGGGGTTGGAGCTGGATGAGCTTTGAGGTCTCGCCCAGCCCAACCCAAACCATGAGTTCCAGACTGTTTCCTTCCACACAGCCTCAAATGAAGCAGGAGGCTGTTGGGGATGGCAGGGAACAGCCTCCTGCTCTCAGGGGAGGTGGGATGGAGCTCACACCTCTGGCTGTCTGTGCCTGTGCTGCCCCAGTGGAGAAATGTGCCCAAGGCCAAGCCCATCGCCTCCAGCCAGGCACCACCATCCCCAGCCCCATCCCACTGTGCACCCAGGCTCTGGTCCAGCTGTGGCTGGAGGGTCCCAGGCTGGCCAGGATCTGCCATGCAGAGAGTTTGACTTCTTCTGCAAGTGAGAGCAATGCCCTGCCAGCAGCTGGGCTGGGCAGGGCACCAAGTGCCAGGCAGTCCCAACCCATTCTGTGTCTCCATGAATCTAGGTGGCGGCAGCCTCCTGCCTGGAGGTTTTTGCAGCCAGGCTGGCTGTGGCTGTGGGCAACCTGCTGTAGTGTGAGGGGTCCCTGCCCAGGGCAGGGGGGTTGGAGATGGATGGTGCTTGAGGTCCCTTCCAACCCTGACAATTCTATGTGCTTGATGTCTCTTTAATGTTTTTGGAAGTGAACTACAGGAAAAAATGCAGGGTTTGGGTGAGGCAGAGGCGGAAGCAGGTGGTGTGGAACCGCGAAGATCTGGAACAGACAAACCAGCCAGCATGGATGGTAAGTGCTGGATGAAGCTCTGGACTAGATAGGAAAATGGAGATGTGGAATTCTCTTTATCTTCTCTTCCCCACCTCCACCCCCCCCTTTCCCCCCCCCCGTTTTCCATTATTTTTTCCCCCCAAAAGAATTCAAGGTTAGAACAAAAGCAAAAAAGCAAAAAGACTTTAGGGACCTTTACTTTAGCTGTGGTCCTGCCATGAGCTTTCTGTGTTCCTTCAGCAGCTAATGACACTGGCTTTTCCAGTTTCCTTAGCTAGTAGTGTGAGAGAAGGATGATTATGGTCCTCTCTGCCACCTCACTGAGTGTCCCAGGGGTGAAGTGATGGATGTTGGCAAGAGACTTGGGGGTGCAAATGATGACTTCTGTGAAAGGGTTCCAGGGTCATGTTGGCGCTAACACAGCAATTCCAATTGGGAAAAGATCAAGCCATTGCTTTTTCATGCCCCCCCTTCACTGCTTTCTCCACTAGAAGCCAGGTTTGGATTTGTAGTTTATGGTCCAGTTCCAGTGCTAGTGTGTTATGCTAAAGCATATGGAATATCACAGAAGCATAGAGTCAACCAGGTTGGAAAAGACCTCAGAGATCATCCAGTCCAACCTATTACCCACCACCTCCTGACAACTAAACCATGGCTCCAAGTGCCACATCCAGTCCCCTCTTCAACACCTCCAGGGACACCTCCCTGGGCAGCACATCCCAAGGGCCAATCTCTCTAGCTGGGCAGAACTTTCTCCTCACCTCCAGCCTGAACCTCCCCTGGCACAGCTTGAGACTGCGTCCTCTTGTTCTGCTGCTGCCTGCCTGGGAGAAGAGACCAACCCTCTTCTGGCTACA
Organism: Dryobates pubescens; assembly: GCF_014839835.1. Classification (NCBI taxonomy): domain Eukaryota; kingdom Metazoa; phylum Chordata; class Aves; order Piciformes; family Picidae; genus Dryobates; species Dryobates pubescens. The sequence continues at coordinate 17,331,981 of NC_071612.1, read as the reverse complement.
ACCTCCCTTCAGGGAGTTGGAGAGAGCAAGAAGGTCTCCCCTGAGCCTCCTCTTCTCCAGGCTAAGCAACCCCAGCTCCCTCAGCCTCTCCTCACAGGGCTGTGCTCCAGACCCCTCCCCAGCTGTGTTGCCCTTCTCTGGACACCTTCAAGTCTCTCAATGTCCTTCTTAAACTGAGGAGCCCAGAACACAACTGTTTGGGCTGCACACAGGGCTGGTTTCAAGGCAGCTTTGATTTGTTGGCTGTAGGCAGGCAAAGAGTGAAAAGGTGGAACAGTGAATCCCAAATCTTCTCAGGGTGGAAATTACATGTAGCAGCTTCCCTGCCTGTGCCAGGTAAGGAGGAACCCAAATGTGAAGCATGAAGACAATGTTTGGTTAAAGGATAGAAGGATGAGAATGAATTATGCCACCTACTGCAGTAAATTTGATTATTCATGGATTAATTGCCATGAAATGTTTTCTCCTTCCTACTCAGTCCATTCCTGCCTTCCACCAACAGGTAGCAGAATCTCTGTGGCAGAGAGCTCTGTCACTGCTTCCCTTCAGCTGGATGTCATGCCTCTCCTTGCAGGTAATACTCTGTTTCATGGAAGGGTTTGGTTTGGAAGGGACCTTAAAGATCATCTAGCTCCAACACCCCTGTCATGGGCATATCTTCCATTAGACCAGCTTGCCCAAGGCCTCATCCAGCCTGGTTTTGAACACCTGCAGAGAGAGAGCATCCACAATCTCCCTGGGCAACCTGTGCCAGTGTCTCCCCTCCCTCACTGGAAAGAGTTTCTTCCTAATCTCCAGTCTAAATCTGCCCTCTTCCCACTCAAAGCCATTGTCCTTCATGCTGTCGCCACAAGCTCTTGTCAAAAGCCCCTCCACAGCTCTCCTGCAGCCCCCTTCAGGTACTGGAAGGCCACTTTAAGTTTTCTGTGGAGTCTTCTCCAGGCTGAGCAGCCCCAGCTCTCTCAGCCTGTCCATAGAGAGGAGGTTCTCCAGCCCTCTGATCATCTTCATGGCCTGCTCTGGACCTTCTCCAGCAGTTCAGTGCCCTTCCTGTGCTGGGGGCCCCAGAGCTGGAGGCAGTGCTGCAGATGGGGGCTGAGCAGAGCAGAGGGGCAGAATCCCCTCCCCGTGCTGCTGCTCTCCCTGCTCTGGATGCAGCTCAGCACACAGCTGCCTGCTGGGCTGCCAGGGACCAGTGCTGGCTCCTGGGGAGATTGTCACCAACTGACACCCCCAAGGCCTTCTCCTCCAGTCTGCTCTGGAGCCACTCCTCTGAACTGCCTGTGCTGCTGGGGCTGCCTGGTGGAAACTGGTTTGAAATATCCCCAGGGAATGTCACATTCTGGAGCAAAGCTGTCTGGTCAAGCCAGAGTCAGGATTTGGGGTAGGCTGACACATGGTCAAAGTTCTGAGTGCTCTGAAGGGCAGGATGTCAAAAATTCATCTGCATGGTGGTACTTCATCATCATCATGATGTGCTCCTAAGTTCTCAGGTGCTGTGTGGTTTAGAATGGGTTGAAAGTGGGCTATGGCCGGAGCAGAGTGGGGGTTTTGGGTGGTTTCCTGAGTATAACATGATTGACACTTCTCATGAATCTCTGTTGTCCCATTTTGGTGTGCAGTGAGTTCCATTCCCACAGACAGAAACAGCATTATGCCATGCAGCATGGAGCTCAGCTGCTGACCCTAGGGATGCAGCAGAGCTGCTTGCAGAAAAGCCAGTTTGTTTCAAGGGGCCTGGTTACCTTTAATGGAGAGTTCAACTGTGCTGAAAACCTCTGAGCTGCTCAAGTTTTGCATTTCTGCCAACTTGATGTGCAGCTGTAAAAGGGAATCAGTTTAGAATCATAGAATGGTTTGGAGTGGAAGGGACCTTTTAAAGCTCATCTAGTCCAACCCCCCTTGCAGGGACATCTTCAGCTAGGGCAGGTTGCTCAGAGCCCAAACACCCTGACCTGGAATGATTCCAGGATGAAGTATCTATCTCCCACCTCTCTGGGCAGCCTTGGCCACCATCTCACCACCCTCAGCTCAAAAAGTTTCTTCCTTCTTTCTTCTCACCTAAATCTCCCTCTTTTTAGTGGAAACCATCACTTCTTGTCCTGTCACAACAGGCCCTCCTCAAAAGTCTGTCCCAAACTTTCTGATACCCCACTTCAAATCCTGAGAGGCCACCAGGAGGTCTCCTCAACGTCTGTGCTTTCAGGACTTCTCCCAAGTGGGGGTTCTGACTCTGCTTTGGGAACTCTTCCTGTTGTCAAAGACAAATGGCATTTGAAGCAGTTAAGCCTGTCATTTTGTCTTGTCTTAGCACAAATGAGGAAAAACTTTTTCACTGTAGGAGTGCCAGAAGCCTGGAGCAGGCTGCCCATAGGGGTTGTGGAGTCTTCTTCTCCAGAGGCTTTCAAGCTCTGTCTGGATGTGGTCCTGTGCGACCTGCCCTAGTAGGTAATCCTGCTTTACCAGGGGGTTTGATCTCCAGAGGTCCCTTCCAACCCCTACCACTCAGTGAGTCTGTGGCATTGAATTGGAGGTCTTGCAATTCACTGCACCAAGTCTGGGTGTCTCAGTGGGGTTGTTCCTGTAACAGTGTGTCACCTTGTGTGTTTGAAAAGGTGAGAGCGCAGTGGTCACTCGTCTGGCAGAAGACAGTCCTGAGATTCTAGATGCTTACATGACCTTCACTGTGGGAGCACCTCTGATGTCTGAAAGACAAAGGCATGAACTGAACCCACTGGTGATAAGGATTAAGTCAGCTACCCACCTCCCAAACACCCCTGTACCCATAGCAGTGCTGCAGGTAACACACACTACTGCTTCCTGAAGGAATTTCCTTCTTGCCCTCAAGGGGCTTGGCTTAAAATATGGGCATGGCTTTCAAACTAACTTTCCCTGTTTGCCCAGAGAGGTTGTGGAGTCTCCTTCTCTGGACACTCTCAAGACTTGTCTGGGTGCATTCCTGGGTGACCTACCCTAGGTGGCTCTGCTTTGGCAGGGGAGTTGGGAGGTGGTGGAGTCGCCATCCCTGGAGGTGTTTAAGGAGAGTTTGGATCCCAGGATCACAGGATGTTAGGGGTTGGAAGGGTCCTCCAAAGGTCATCAAGTCCAATCTCCCTGCCAGAGCAGGACCATAGAATCCAGCACAGGTTGCACAGGAACTCATCCAGATGGGTCTTGAAACGCTCCAGAGAAGGAGACTCTGCAACCTTTCTGGGCAGCCAGTTCCAGTGCTCTGTGACCCTCACAGTGCAGAAGTTCCTCCTCATGTTGAGGTGGAACCTCCTGTGCCATAATTTATATCCATTACCCCATGTCCTATCACAGGGTGCAACTGAGCAGAGCCTCTGGACTCCCAGCCCTCAGATATTGATAAACATTTATTAATCCCCTCTCAGTCTTCTCCTCTCCAGACTAAACAGCCCCAGGCCTCTCAGCCTCTCCTCACAGGGCAGTGCTCCAGTCCTTTCATCGCCCTGGTCACTTTCTGTGGCACTCAGTGCCATGGTCTGCTTGATGTGGTGGTGGTAGGTCACAGGCTGGACTTGATGATCTCAGAGGTCTCTACCAGCCTCAATAATTGTGTGATTCTGTGTCTGCTGGAAAGGATGATTGCTCTATGAGGTCAAAATTAAAAGGGGGGGGGAAAAGTGAATGCTGCAAACATCTGTTTCTCCTCTGCTTGCTTGTTCTTTTTTCTTTAGAGAGAGTGTGTTCCCATCTACTGCAAATACAAATTTCACCACTTCCCACCTCATCAGACTCAGGGACAAGTCCATGCAACTCACGTCTACTTTAAGGATGTTAACGTGCTCCTGACAGGCACAATGGAACCTGGGGAACTAGAGAGGTATCTCAGAGGCCCCCCCATGGAGATTGAAGTTCATGACCGGGATAGGAAGTTGGACCACAAGAGAGCAAAGCCCTCTTTGCCTGAGGAGGCTGAAGCTGATGAAGATGTGGGTGAGGGGAGCTCCCTTGCTTGCAAACCCACGATGACTGACTCTTGCAGGGGGAAAGAAGAGTGGCATCCCCATGGGGTAGCTAAAGTCAGCCTAACTGAACTGTTGTCAGGTCAGAAGCACCTGGCAATCAGGGCCCCCATCCTTAACTGCTCACATCTGAGCACAGCTGGCTGGAGTAAGCACAGAAGCCCCAAAAGAAGAGGAGCAGGGAGGGACTCTCCCTCATTGCTGATGGCACATTACCTGGAATCAGGTTCGCTTTTGAAAGTGGATGTGGAAATAGCTGTGCCCTTGAGGATGTGTGCAGAGATGGCTGAGGCTTCATATGGCTTAATTATCTATATTTTTGACCACAAGAAATCATCTTTGTCCAGTGAGCTGCTGGAAGAGATTTCCTCAATCAATGCTGAAGGCCTGCAGCTGCACCACTCTCTTCTGAGCTTCGAAACAATAGAGTCTGCTGCATTAAGACTGAAAACCACTCCTGAGAAGGTATCAGAGCTGGATGTTGTTAGTGGTTTTCACTTGATGGACGGAGAAACTCATCTCTTTGTCTTGGAGGGATTGAAAGACAAAGCAATCAAAAGGATATGGGACAGACACTTCGAAAGGTGAGAGACTTTGAGGGGTTTCCTCAGTTACTTCTTAGACTCAGAGATCTTAATTTCATTTATGCCCACCCCTCCATCCCTGTCTGTACAAAGATCTATGCTCACCTGCCTTGCTGATGCTTTCTGGGTGGGTTCAGTGGATGTGAGTCCCAGTGGCTGCTTCCCTGGGGGGATAATCTTCTCATCTTTGTCACACCACAGTCTGGATCAGCCATGTAAAGTTGAAAGGAGAAGGATGGAAATACTGGACTTCTGTTGTTGTTGAGCTACTGGAATCTTTATAGAATTCTAGAATCAATAAAGCTGGAAAAGACCTCAGAGATCATCAAGTCCAAGCTGTCACCCAACACCTCATGACAACTGAACCATGGCTCCAAGTGCCACATCCAGTCCCCTCTTGAACACCTCCAGGGATGGTGACTCCACCACCTCCCTGGGCAGCACATCCCAATGGCCAATCTCTCTTGCTTGGAAGAACTTTCTCCTCACCTCCAGCCTAAATCTCCCCTGGCACAGCTTGAGACTGTGTCCTCTTGTTCTGGTGCTGGGTGTCTGGGAGAAGAGACCAACCCCCACCTGTCTACAACCTCCCTTCAGGGAGTTGGAGAGAGCAAGGTCTCCCCTGAGCCTCTTCTTCTCCAGGCTAAGCAACCCCAGCTCCCTCAGCCTCTCCTCACAGGGCTGTGCTCCAGACCCCTCCCCAGCTTTGTTGCCCTTCTCTGAACACCTTCCAGCAGCTCAACATCTTTCCTAAGCTGAGGAGCCCAGAACTGGACCCAGGACTCAAGGTGTGGCCTCAGCAGTGCTGAGCACAGGGCACAAGGACTTCCCTGCTCCTGCTGGAGGTGTTCAAGAGAGGATTGGATGTGGCACTTGGTGCTATGGTTTAGTCATGACGTCTCTGGTGATAGGTTGGACTTTTGGTGATCTTCGAGGTCTCTTCCAACCTTGGTGATATTGTGATGCTGTGATACCATCCCTGGAGGTGTTTAGGAGGAGCTTGGGTGAGGCACTTGGTGCCATGGTTTAGTTGATCAGATGGTGTTGGGTGAGAGGTTGGACTTGATGATCTCGAAGGTCTCTTCCAACCTGGTTGTGTTCTGTTCTGTTCTATTCTATTCTATTCTCCTCTCCTTTGTTGCAGGGCTCACAGACACGGGGAGGGCCACCTGACAGTGCTGTACAACTCAGACCTGTCTTTCCCCCAGCGCCTCTATTCAGACCTGGAAGATATCTTCTACCGTTTCCGCCTCTGCCAGCCCCTTCCGGATTTAGGCAAACAGGTCCTTCCCTTCCGCACCCGTGGCAGATGGCTGGCTCCTCAGGAGTCTTTCCAAACCTTGTCCAGGTAGGACTTGTCCAGCCCCAAGATGTTAAGAAAGGAAGTTTTAGCAGAGTGCAGCAGCTCATCCTGCAGGATAGCTTCTCCCTGGGGAATGCAGTCCGTGGGCCTCTCCATCCGGGTTTCAGCGGGGGTATGGTAAGGCAGAGGGCATGGTTTGCTAACCAGCGCCGAGCACACCTGGACTTTGGGCAGGGGCTTAGAAAGGAGAGAGGTGTATCAGTGCTGTAGCTTCTTCAGGGCTCAGGACTGAATCCAGTCTGTCCAACATCTTCATCAGTGACCTGGATGAACGCAGGGAGCGAACCCTCGGCAAGTGTGCTGATGCTACAAAACTGGGAGGGGTGGCTGCAAGCCCTCCAGGATGTGCTGCCATTGAGTGAGATCTGGGCAGAGGGGAACCTCAGGAAGTTCAAGAAGGGCAAGTGTAGAATCCTTCACCTAGGGAGAAACAGGCCCCTGCAGCAGTACAGGTGAGGGCTGACCTGCTGGAAAGCAGCTCCACAGAGGAGGACCTGGGACTGGCGGTGGGCAACAAGTTCCCCATGAGCCAGCAATGTGCTCTTGCAGCCAAGAATGGTTTCCTGGGGTGCACTAAGGAAAGTGTGACCAGCAGGTTGAGAGAGGTTCTCCCCCACACACTTTACTCCTCCCTAGTGAGGCCACATCTGGACTCAGTGGTCCAGTTCAAGAGAGACAGGGAACTACTGGAGAGAGTCCAGTGAAGGCTATGAAGATGCTGAGGGGCCTGGAGCATCTCTCTGAGCAGCATGTTCCTGGTAGGTTTATTGACCTGCTAAACTTTCTCTGTGCTACATGCCAGCAGACATGCACTGAGCTGAACTTCAGAGACATTTCAAGAAGGTTGTGTGGGTTTTCCACACTAGTTTCAGCTGTAGTGACTGGATTTTGCACTAAAGGATCTGCCAACTAATCAGATGGTGGTGTCTGCTTGTAGGCTCATTATCTTGTGCCAAAGTAAAAGCCTGGGAGCTGTAATTCGTGGTGATTTGCTGCCCTCAGCCAAGATGCTCACAGACTTCAGTCACCAGTATGGAGTTCCTTTAGCATGTGGTGATGTCAAGGAAGTGTGCATGCAGGAGAAGGAAACAGGAGACAAAGGGGCTCCAGGGGGAAACTCAGCTGAAGTGAGTATGTAGTGATACGTGAGAGCCAAGGCTCCTAGTGGTGAAACTTCATCTCCCTAAATAATGCCTCCTTCTTCTGCAGCAATGACCCAGGGGCCTTGAAAATATTGGTTGGGCTGGATGAGCAACTGAAATGATTCCAGGATTCTGTAATTCTCTGAGCCTCTGCTCAGCATTTTGCTCACAACATGGATTGGTGTACCAAACATGACAAATCAAAAGGCTCCTCAGACAGAGAAGTAAGTCTTGCAGCCCTGGCTTTGGTAAGCCCATGAGCAGGCAGCTGTTGGGTCACTCTCTGAGGCTTTTCTGTGACTGCTCCCCAGTGGTTGTGGCCTGGATTCTTGTGACCGTTTGAGGCTGTGCCTTTAAGGAAGGGGCACACTGGCTAAATGTTATAAAATATTTTGGTATTCTAAACGAATTTCATTGGTAGAATTGTGGGAGGTGAGATTGTTAGACCCAGGGGAGCTGGGACTTTTTCTCAGTTTCTCTTCCTTCACTGTTCCTTTCGGCTGGATCTGCTTCTGGCCAGCTAAGATAAGATACTAACTCCTGTAACAGGCCTCTCTTTCTTTCCTGCCCTGTTAACTGTCCACATCTCTTTTTCCTCTTCTACCTTTTTGGGGGAGAAGGGAGATAGGGGGGTGAAGGGGGCACAGGGGGAAGCCCCCTCTGGGGGGTGGATCTGGTTTCTGGTTGAGTTTATTTGCTGTATATTCCTGTATATATTGTAAAATCCCTGTATTTGTTGTGTTACATAGAATCTGTTTCCTTGTAAAATATAATCTCATTTCTCTGACTGAGTTTTAGCCGTGGTCTCTTTCTCAGAGCCTTTCCTCTCAACCCACCACAATTCTGAAGTGGATTCACCTTTAGAATCACAGAGCTGTCAGGGTTGGAAGGGACCCCAAGGCTCAGCCAGTTCCAACCCCCCTGCCATGGGCAGGGACACCTCACACTACAGCAGGTTGCTCACAGCCACATCCAGCCTGGCTGCAAAAACCTCCAGGCAGGAGGCTTCCACCACCTCCCTGGGCAGCCTGTGCCCATCCCTGACCACTCTTGCAGCTAAGGAACTGTTCCTCATGTCCAATCTGAATGTCCCCTGGCACAATTTCAGGCCACTGCCTCTTGTTCTATCACCTGAGACTAGGCAGAAAAGACCAACCCCCACCTCACTCCAACTACCTTTCAGGCAGTCTCCCCTCAGAGAGAGGAGGAGACCCTCTTCTCCAGACTAAACACCCTCAGGTGCCTCAGCTGCTCCTCCCCAGCCCTGTTTTCCAGACCCTTCCCCAGCTTGGTTGCCCTTCTCTGGACCTGCTCCAGTCCCTCAATGTCCTTCTTCTAGTGAGGGCACCAAAACCGAACCCAGAACTCAAGGTGTGGCCTCTCCAGTGCCCAGTACTGGGGCATGATCCCTTCCACACCCCTCCTCCGTCTTGGGCTCTGGAGGTCTCTTCCAACCACCTCTGTGATTCTCTGATTTGTGGGAGCAGACACCACCCTCCTCATTCAGGAGTCAGCCTTCCAGAAAGAGAGACTAGAGCCACCTTCCTCTGCACACAGGTAATGTAGCCCACACAGAGCACTTGAACTACAGCTGGTTGCTAAGCTAGATAGTTGACCGTGAGTTACAACAAGGTCACATAGAGCCTTCCACCAGCCCATGGAATACCCCAGGTTTTGTAATACCCAAACGATCTGGTGAGGGTTTTCGCTTCCTTCATGACCTGCGTGAGGTAAGTAAGAGAATCCAACCAATGGGACCTGTCCAAACACTGCTGCCCATGAACTCTATGATCCCAGAAGGACAACCTTGTGCTGTTGTTGATATTAAAGACTGTTTCTTTTCAATACCCCTGCATGAGGAGGACAGGGAGCGGTTTGCTTTTTCTGTCATGTTCCCAAACAGCCAGCGTCCTAACCTACGCTTCCAGTGGAAAGTGTTGCCTCAAGGAATGGTCAACTCGCCCACCATCTGCCAGATCACAGTTGTCATCGTTTGGGCTGGGTGCCCTCTGCTACAGGGGTGTTTCCTGTGTCCAGAAGTCCATCCCAGTGGGTGGACGCAGGAAATTAGGTATTTCTACCATAATCCCTTGCACCACTATAAATTTTGCGGTGGGGTCTGGCACTTCCTCTTTTCCTTCCCTCTCCGAGACTTGGTAACTGGGGGAGAGATCTCCCGGCCATGGGCCTGATTGGGCCCAAGGCCACTGGGGGATGGGTAGTCTCAGATCTGGCCAGCTGAGACCAGCCTAATAGTGGGGGGGGGGGGGGGGAAGGAGGAGCCCTGGGGGTTTTGGATGCACCCTCAGGTGGGGTTTGGGGCCTTTCTGGGTTTACTTTGGTTCCTTTCTTGTCACTATGTTTCCTTTTGTGCACACTCACTGTTCTCTATTTAAACTCTCCACTACCTTTGCAATCAGTTTGTCTGAGTCGTCATTTCTGCGTGTGGTGGGGAGGGGGTCTGCCCCAACCCATTACAACAGTGGACGAAGCGTTGGCACCGGTTCGGAGCAGTGACCCGACTGCGACCGTCATTCAATACATGGATGACATTCTGATCGCCGCACCGTCAGGAAGCCAGGTAGACCTGCTGGTGTCAACAGTCTGAGAGACTCTCAAAGCAAGTGGGTTTGAAATGGCGAGTGCAGAAATCAAAAGGGCCGTGTGTGAGCTTTTTGGGGGTGGGAATCACAAGCTCTTATGTAACACACCCCCCCCCAAGTGAAAATCTGTCGGGACATCAAAGCACTCCATGACGCACAACAGCTAGTGGGATCCTTGCGGTGGCTCCGTAACATCGTCCTGATCCCTCCTGAAACCATGGGCCCCCTATATGATCTTCTAAAAGGAAAGAACCCATGGGAACCAAAAACCCTGACAACGGAAGCAACGACCTCCCTCGACTTGATCGAGCAACAGGTATCATCATGCACGCTAGCCAGGTGGAACCCGGACGCACCACTCGATCTGTATTTCACAGAGGGCGGGGGAGTAGGGGCACTAGCCCAAGGCCCCCCCGACAAAGCTCAACCCATACAGTGGGTAGTCCTGGGAAAACTGTCACGTGCATTCTCTCCAGGAGTTGAATGCCTTGGTAACCTCATCATGAAAGGCAGAAAACTTGCCCTGAGACATCTAGGCATTGAACCCACCAGGATATATCTACCCTTCCGCAAACAGCTCCCGCCACAATCAGTGGCGATGTCAGAGTACCCAGCCATAGCCCTTGTCGGATTTGGTGGAGAAGTCCAGTACGCTGCAAAGCCCCTGTGGACTCAAATGCTAGCAGTGGTCAACATCGACCTCCCACAGAAGGTTATGGACCGACCCCAACCGGGACCAACAGTCTTCACAGATGCATCTTCAACAACCTCAACTGCAGCAGCAGTATGGCAGTCAGGTGAGGAGTGGCATTGCACCAAGATGACTGACCGTGCTCTTTCAGTCCAACAGCTGGAAGCGACGGCCGTAGTACTAGCCTGCGGACTGCTCCCAACAGAATACCTCAACATAGTCACTGATTCAATGTTTGTGGCCAGACTCTGCTTAGCCATGTCAGGCCCTGGCGTGCCAACATCTACAGCAGCCCTGAGGCTGGAAGAAGCACTCTTTTCTAGAGAAGGTACCGTATCAGTCATCCATGTCAACAGCCATAACCCAATTAAAGGATTCTACCAGACAGGCAATGACAAAGCAGACGCTGCTGCAAGAGGAGTGTGGACACTCAGAGACGCCCGTCAGCTACACAAATCTCTCCACATTGGAGCTAAAGCACTAGCAAAGAAATGTGGGATCTCAGCCACCGATGCCAAACACGTGGTGGCTACGTGTCCCCATTGTCAGAAAGCACCACTGTGGTCCAGCGGAGTCAACCCCAGAGGTCTTAAAGCCTCGGAGCTGTGGCAGACGGACTTCACGCTTTGTCAGCTGCTGAAACCTCGAGCATGGCTAGCAGTCACAGTAGACACTTACAGCGGAGTGATCGTAGCTACCCAGCATCTTAAGACAGATTCCAAAGCAACTATCCAACGCTGGCTGACAGTTATGGCATGGCTTGGTGTTCTTAAACAGATCAAAACAGACAATGGCCCCAATTTTGTGTCCAAATCAGTCCAGGCATTTGCCCTGAAATGGGGCATCACCCTCATGCATGGTATCCCATATAACAGCACGGGACAAGCCATGGTAGAACGAGCAAATCAGACCTTAAAATCCAAATTGGAGGTATTAGCCAAATCAGAAGGCTTTGTCAATGTCATTCCCTCAGGAGACCAGGCACGCCTCTTGGCAACTGCTTTGCTGGCATTGAACCAATTTCCCAGAGGGGAGGAGGTGAATAGCCCTGCCCAAAACCATTGGGCTACTCGAGCAATGGAAGAGGGTCCGTCAGTTACAGTTAGGAATGAGCTGGGAGAATGGAAACAGGGGTGGAAACTAGTCCTGACAGGGCGAGGGTATGCCGCAGTCAAAAAAAGAAGGCAGAGTTAAATTGTGTCCACTTAAGTCTATCAAACCAGATCTTCAGAATAAAACTAATGAAAACTCTGAGTTTCTCTTCACAGGATTGGACCACTGGACACCCTGGTGACCCCTGTATCCCGCTGTCAGGAGAGCCTGACAAGCCACCAGATACACCATTCAGGCCTGGGAGACAACACTTGCAGAACCCAGATAACAGCAGAATAACCTTTGCAATAGAGGGTTGCGATACCTTTGTGTGATCTTGATCCTAGCACCTATTGCTGTAGGGCGGGCAGAATCGGATTACCACAGTCACCAGGCCCATCAACCATTTAAATGGACATTGTCTCGAGGGGATCAATCGGTCATGAGGTTTGATAAATTACAGTGCTATGGAGTGTCTTTGGTTTTGGTACTGACAGCACTGAATGAATTTGTATTTAACATCATGCAAATACAACTAAAAACTTCTTTGAAGTTTCATCTGAAATGAAGTATAAAATACTAATGCAATAGTGACAGCTCTTGTGCCCCCTGCTGGACTTTTTTGTATTCTTCAAATATCAAAAACAGAAAGCGCCAGACATTTTTGAGAAGTCATCACTGTGTTTTAGAGATAATACTGTACAGCAAAAACTCCACACATCCAACGCTAACGGCTCCTGCAAGCTGAGGCTGGAAAGCGCACTGCCTACAGATGTGCTCCAGGGCATCAGCAGGATTGACAGAGGGGTGAAAAAAAAGAGGGGAGGGGTGGAAATGAAAGAGTTCCTGCCTCCTTAACAGCAAACAAATGAACCACAAAATGTTAACCTGGTAAGCAAAGTTTTGAGAGAAAATAAAATGCGCAGCTTAAAATTAAATTACCTTTACAAAGGGCGCCAGGAATACAAACCGATTCAAGTATGTATTAAGAGACTGAAGAAAATAAATATTCAAGTTACATTTCAGTTAAAAAATCCTGAACTTCATTTTAGCATTGGCATTTTCTGCACCAAATTTGTCACAAGGGAAGATTTTCAAAGAGAAATCCAAAAAAGGGAAAAAAGCTATGTTTGATCAGACAAGATTTCCAAGTTACTACTGCAACAATTTTTTGCATAAAAACCCCAAAACCTTTCAACTGGTGCTTCAGCAAGACAGTATCCATGCAGTACGGAAGTGTTGTACATAAATCTCCTTTTTAATCGTTCTGCATTTTGGATGCTTCCTACTTTTACTTCACTGTTCACTATTACTGATTCTTGTCATTTCAGACTAGCCAAACCCTAGCAATTTAAATAGGTGGTGTAGCCCTACTGAAATAAAGCACAAACCACCACTTTTCCACTGCCCGTGGGGTTTTACACTAAAAAAAAATATGTGGTGGTGGTACAATGTATAGAATTCCTCCAGTAGTTGTGATCTCTACTTCAGTTGTGTTTTCTCAGTAATTATTCTCCCTTCCCGCACTTATCAGTGCTCAGGCCTTTCCATAGTAACAGAAAGTAGAATAGAATAGACCAGACCAGACCAGACCAGGTTGGAAGAGGCTTTAGAGATCATCACATCCAACCTATCATCCAACACCACCTGATCAACTAAACCATGGAACCAAGCACCCTAAGTCTCCTCCTAAATACCTCCAATGATGGTGACTCCACCACCTCCCCAGGCAGCCCATTCCAATGGACAATCACTCTGTGTAGAATTTCTCCCTAGCTTCCAGCCTAAGCCTCCCCTGGTGCAGCTTCAGACTGTGTCCTCTTGTTCTGGCACTGGTTGCCTGGGAGAAGAGACCAACCACTGCCTGTCTACAATCTCCCTTCAGGTAGTCGTAGAGAGCAGTAAGGTCTCCCCTGAGCCTCCTCCACGCTAAGCAACCCCAGCTCCCTCAGCATCTCCTCGTAGGGCTTGTGTTCCAAACCCCTCACCAACTTCATTGCCCTTCTCTGGACTCGTTCCAGCAAGTCAACATCTTTCCTAAACTGAGGGGCCCAGAACTGGACACAGTACTCAAGGTGTGGCCTAACCACTGCAGTTTACAGGGGCAGAATGACCTCCCTGCTCCTGCTGGCCACACTCTTCCTGATCCAGGCCAGGATGCCACTGGCCCTCCTGGCCTCCTGGGCACACTGCAGGCTCATGTTCAGCCTACCATCAACCAGTACCCCCAGGTCCCTCTCTGCCTGGCCACTCTCCATCCATTCTGACCCCAGCCAACAAGTACCTAGATTCGTGAAATGATCCTCTCCCAACCATCACATCATACAAGAAGATGCTTTAACAACACAGAACACTTTAAAAAATTTACACATAAAGTGAAGAACTGATACAAAAATTCTCAATGAAAAATATTTCCCTTGAAAGTAGGCTTCCAAACAAACACGTTTATTAACAGAATCAGAGGAGACTGCCAGAATATCTTCACAAGAGCATGTGATCTAGACAGACTTGCAGTTGGAAACTCAAGCATTTCATAGCAAGCTTGCCATTACACACAGTAACATCATAAAAGCAAGAGATGTGGTTCTTATTTGTCCTTCCCCCACCCCCCCTAACTTCTGTATTCAGATAGATTTGTATGGCAGCTTGGGAAATGCAAAAAAGACAAGCCCATTATTCTTGGAGAACTTGTGAATAGAAAAAGTCTTGCCCTTTCTGATGCTGGCAGGCACTAAAGCTAAATAATCCTCAGTGTTACAGGATCACCTTGTACTACCAGAGCAACTTCTTCCTGCAGCATTACTCCCTGCCAGACACTCCTGCTCTTTGCACCACTGGTCAGGGCATCCAGCCTGCAGCTAGAACAGCCCACTCACCAAATGCATGTGCAGTGAGGTGCACTCTTCAAACAGACACTGGATTGCTGCGTGCACTGAACATAGTGGGTATTCTCAGTGGGATGGTTGACCCTCACATTAGTAACCAACACAGCCACCCTGAAGAACACATAAATACATACCAAAAGAATATGCAATTCTTCCACCAATTTCTAAGAATCCTTTATCTGCAACAGAAAATCCTTGAAACTTGGCCTGTAAATGCAGTAGGCAATAAACAACTGGAAAAAAGTAAACACATACCACAGCAGATAAATAGGCATTTATTAAAATTCACCTCAGAACAAACAAAAATATAGGACATTAAGGCATCTTGCATTGAATAAAGGTAACTTCTCTTTCTGATACAAGAAATCAGATTAGGACAAAAAAAAAAAAGGTTCTCCCAACACATCTGGCAGTGCTGACATCCACTGTCCCACCATTCCCTTAACAAACCCCTCCAAGGAATGCCCATTTCTCCCATGGAAGAGCTACAGAATCCCAGCACTCATTGAAACATGTGCAAGAAACACTTCTCCCTCCCCGCAGACACCCAACCTTCTGTAAAGATGCACACTGGAGAAAGACTAACGGGTGGTCATTGCAGACAATAAAGACATACCCCTGCTGAAACTGCTCATTTTTGAGCAGACTAGAATGTCTGACCCTGCTGTTGCTAATGTTTACTATTTCAGTCAGTCACCAGTGAAAACAGGACCACAAGCTCTAGTCAGTATTGCAATGTAACAATTGCTACATTTTCCTTCTACATTAATATTACATAAATAATTGACAAAGGTCTTGTTTCCATGGAACAATTTATTTTGATGAATTATGCTGTCCAGTGACCAATCACTGTTATAGTGGGTCTTTTTTAATTCAATTGGAGTAAAAACATCAGGAAAAGTTTACAGTATAACTGGGTTCACTATAACAGGATTTTACTACAGAGTAAAATATAAATTAATGAACACTGTATATAGCATTATTCACTTCACCACACTGGCTCTCTATATCCTTTGTTGCATTCTAACCTTCATTTAAGGCAAGTTTGTTTTTGTTTTGTTTTGTTTTTCCCCCCAAAGAGCACATAGTCTCTAGATAAACTTGTGTAACTAGATTTGCCAGTTATGAAATTGAGCCTTATAAAATGTTTACTTCAACAGATATGAAAAGTTATTAAGAGAAAGATGGTGACCCAAAATTGCACTGTATTAAAAGGTGGAGTTTCCTTGTACCAAAGTCCTCTATTCATCATCTTTAGAACCAGTTTTGCTTAACTATAAAAGAGACACAAAAAGAAAGTATTCAAAGTTTAGACTGCCATTCCATTTATTAGGAAACAAGAGCAACATTATGTCCATCTTACACAGAACACACATATTTAATTAGTAGTACAGACTGATTATGCTACTGTCTGAAAAACATCCAAAGAACCTGTTTAAGCTTAAACACTAAGTGAGCTTATCTCATTCATGTTAAAAGTTGATTTTTAAGAAACACCACTACAAAACCCCTGAAAAACCTTGGGGTACTGTTTCTACTTAATCAGAAGACTCAGCTACTAACTCCCTGAAAGATGAAGCAATGCAAAAAGTACCTCTGCACATCTGAGAGAATTCCCTCATAGAAATTAACACAAAAAAGAGGCATAAACTTACCATTTCTCACTTTTCAAAATGAAATTACAATAACGAAATGTAACGCATCTATCGTGAAATCTCTCTGGAAGTAAAGACATCCACTACCAAGAGCCACCACTGCTATTTACTCTCTCTTACTTAATGGAACCAGTGTTAGGCCTTACACTGGGGCATTGATTACAGATGTGTAAAATAATTCTATTTTCTAAAATTACTGTTTGCTTTCAAAATTGTCAAGTAGAATAGAATAGAATAGAATAGAATAGAATAGAATAGAATAGAATAGAATAGAATAGAATAGAATAGAATAGAATAGAATAGAATTAACCAGGTTGGAAGAGACCTTCGAGATCATCGTGTCCAACCTATCATCCAACACTACCCAATCAACTAAACCATACAACCAAGCATCCTGTCAAGCCTTGCCCTGAACACCCCCAGCGACGGCAACCCCACCACCTCCTCAGGCAGCCCATTCCAGTGGGCAATCACTCTCTCTGTGTAAAAACTATATACTGACTTCCACTGAATCACCTAAGACAAGACTGTGAAAGGAATCAATGCTTAGGGAGCAAACAGAAAACAGCTGCTCACTGGAGAGCTGCAGCAGAGAATGCTCAGGCTTGTAGGAGGCAAACAAAGTGCACTTACTCGGGAGAGCTCCCTTTTTTGCCTATTTATCCATTGCCTTCTAGAACCTGGCAGCACCACTAACTTTATTTCACATCTTGTTGCCACATGAAGACTGGATATTTCGAAGTGTGTCTGTCTAGCAAAGCTCTTTCATCATAAGAGTAAAATTTAAATGCTCAATAAATAGAAAAGAAATACTAAACCAATGTCAAAAAGAGAAGTCAAAGTCTATCTGACTCCAATATTGGAAAGGACTAAACATTTTAAAAGTATTTGAGAAATATGCAACTTATAATCAAAGCTGAGCAACAGTTCTTACTACTTCTTGCAAATCTTATAACATTCAAAAAGATAACTTGAAGATACTTACATGCTGGACACATACAGAAATGAATCAGACACCACAGTCAAATCCAACCAAAGTTAGGAAGTAAGAAAAAAAAATAAATCAGATTAGTTTTCTTCAGGTGAAAGTATAATTATTTTTTTTAATGTGCACACACAGCATTTTCATAATGCTGCATAGAACACAGTCCTGTTACCTTAATTACGTCCACCCAGTTCCATCCTCGTGGAAGCTCTCCTTTGTTATCTGCAGAACAAGGGTTTATTAAGGCTTTATTTTCACCACACAACCGAAGGACAATCTCAATCTTTTTTTTTTTTTTTTAAATAAGCACACAGAATTCTGAAAAAAATAAACCCTCCCTTCATTTTTCCACTACAAAGCCAGAAGGCCAAAAATAGATATTAATGTTTTAAACACATCTTGTTCTTCAAAGTATTTCTGCTTAAATGAATACACCTCAGTACATCTTACATTTAATTTAGAGGGCAGCTCCAACATGAGCTGGGCTAACCAGCAATGACACATTCTGCCAAGGAACAAAATTTGACAGAGTTTTTCCTTCAACATTTAATCTACTAATTACAAATTAGGTTAAGTGAATCATACGCAGAAATTACTGCTGAAATAGGAGAGTAACTACCCAGATCATCATGAAAAATTAATGCTGAACACATAAAAGTCATCAGCAGGATTGGCTGAAACATTAAAAAATTTTTAATCAATCAACAACTTGCCATTTCATTGAAAGCATAAAGTATCTGCAGAAGCACCTCTACTTTGAGAATACAAATTACATTAAACATTTTGTTTTGGGCCCCAAACTACTTTCATTTAGAAATTACATTCTTAACAACATGAGTTATTTATGAAGGCACATCAACAAACCATGTCTTTTGTAGAAAGTGCATTTTCAGAAGTCCCAAATGCTCTTTTCCCACAATTTTTTTTTTACATTTCATTTTTGTCACAGATGAAATGAAAAATAAAGGCAAATCAAAACCAATCACATCTTGAAATCTCTACTCTGTAGAAAGCTGCTTTGACCAGAACTAATATCTCAGGCAAGAATAATTAATCTAAAACAGGCAAAACAGAGACCACAGACTTAAAGTAGTAAATCTGACATAAATGACCACTGAGTCTGACTCCATCAAGATGTTACTGCTATAAAATTTGGATTCTCCTACTGCTGAAACAAAACACTATTATAATGAACAAACCTGTTTTATCAGCTAGTTTTCGTTTCTGGGTTTTGGATAACTGCTCCTTTTTATCCTTTTTCTTACTTGCTGGCACATCAGGTGTTCCAATTGCAATACTATTGCTTACTGAAGTCTGAGAAGGATAAAAATGGTGATTAATGTTTTGCCTATCAGTTCCACAGATAACTTTTGTCTGTGATTACTGAACTTGACATACTGGAATATCTTGACTTTCAAAAAGAAGCGATACTGCCAGTTGTCTGCAGCTGTTAATACATAATCATGACTGTAGGTTTTCAAAACCACACATTGGAAACTAGAATCATTCCCTTTCAGAGGTACAAAGGGCACCTCTTACACTTTCTAAATTTAATCCTAAAGCCTGATTTAATCTTAAAGTATTCAAACATTCCACACATGGAAACCCACCCCCACAGCAGATGCATTTAATCTTTGTTTCAGCTGACTTTACTTTTGCTTCTGCTCCAAGTCTCCACTTTTAAGTTACTCTGCAGGACAGAACTGCAGCCCAACAGGATTTTGGTCTAGCTGCAAAATAACAGTTATGACCAGACAAAGCATTGGGGCCCATACTCTGTGTCACTGTTTACCCACTAATGTGTATACCCCATACACTGATGAACAACTTACAGACAGAGCTATGAAGTACTTAGGAGTTATAATAAAATTAAAAGAAAAAGATTAAAAGCAAGAGATAAAAGGTCTGACTTTACTTACCACGGTGTTAACAGGCTGATTTTCCATGAACACCTCTTTATTATCTTTGGCGTATTCAAAAAGTGTGTATGTCATAGCAGTTCCAAGATTTGCCTCAACTTCTACCATTAACTTATCCAATATACTTTGTTTAATAGCTGAAGATCTAGAAGAAATCATAGAATTCCACTGTAATGCAGACAGATGAAGAAAAGCTTGCCAGCCACAAAGCCCACTTCAACAGTCCCTGCCCATGGCAGGGGGGTTGGAACTAGATGATCCTTGTGGTCCCTTCCAACCCTGACTGATACTATGAAACAAGCCTAGGGAGTAGGAAGCTTTTATAAATACTCACATTGTGTTGTTGAAGAAAGCATCCATCGATATGAGTGGTGCTGTCTGAGGATATGTTTCTGGCCAAGAAACTTCTATTAGAAAGGCTTTGGGATCTCCACTTTCACCTATCTGGAGTGAAAAGAAAAATTATATAAACCAATATGCAGACATTTATAAAGGACAATGCCAATATGCAAGTCTTTCACTTCTTTCAGAGTACCCAAATCCCTTGAGGTAACTTTTTTTTTAAAGTTATCAGTTACAAAATAAACTTATTGAGAAAATTGGCTTCAATATTAATGTCTACCCCGCAGTTTTCACCCTAGGAAAAGCAAAAGGAACACTCAAAGCTCTCTTTATGGTATTTTTTAATTGTTTGGTGCATCTGCAAGCCAAATCTTATGCAAGCATATAAGAGAAAATCCACTGAGGAAATCCTTTTAACTGCAGCCTCAAAATTGGGAGGCCTTACTTCGAATACTGCTGCTGCTGCTGCTACATTTTCTCAGTATTTGAAAATCCATTCTTTAATCTCACACTGATTACAAAACACCTGTGCTCTGTGTGTCAGAGAGAAGGCTTAGAAAAATGGCATACAAATTCCTTCTATGTTCTCATGCGCTTACCTGCATTATGCCTTCTTGTAATACAAATTCTTCTTCATGGGAAAGATATATAATCGCCTTTGACACCAAGTTTTACAGTATTTGATGGCTCCTTACTTTTTAAAATCATTTTTTATCTTATTAAAATTAGCAATTATTAGAGCCAGTAAAACGTAGAATGCTATACTGTAGACTTGTAGGCATGTCACATTTACTCTTTTGAGGAAATTAAATTTACTAAGAATGTATCACTGTAGTTCCATGGATGGGATGCAAGTGCCATTAATTAAATTGACCTGTATCTCATTACAATTACTGATATGATTCTGAAATTATTTTTGAGGCCATGGAAATGTGATTTTAGATGGTTCCTCCCCACTACAGGCAAATACCATTTTCAGATATTTGTCTCATGGGTGCCTAAGTTTTCATTAGTGAAGGTTCTCTGGCTATTCAAAGATCTGTCTTAGTCCATACCCAGAAGAACTTCCAGGTCTTTACATTTGAGAAAGCTGGCAAGCACTTCATACCAGAATCTCCTAGCATATCTCAAGCTCATCACTCCCTGTATGTTTCTCTGGTGCTGATTCTATAAGTGCATGTGCCCAAAGCATTTTGTGGATTCTCTCTTTAGCAGATAGATAAGGCATGCCAACTACCTCTGGACAAGAGACTAGAACCTTGTAACTGAGCAGTAAGGAAGGCTCAAAGCTTTACACATAAACACCTCTGTAAGCAACATTTCTGATCAGCCAGTTTAAGTACTGCTCAACAGGCTAGGTTCTTCAGCCCGTTTGACAGTTCTAGCTATGCAGTACAAAGTCATGTAAGTAGGATACCTTGCTAAAGGGTAATAAACTCCCACTAGGAGATAGTTCCTAAACCTGCAGCATTGAGCTGTCAAGCATCACTACGGAAAAGATCCTAAAACAACAGCCTACGGATCTAACCTTCACTGCACTACCTATTTGTTCTGAAAAAACCTGGTACGTCAGCTACGAGACAGCAGCGTAACTTCAAGGCGAAACCTGGGCTACAGCGAGTCGCAAACCTTGCCTTACCCTGTACTGGAAGGAAACAGGGCTAAGCTCCCTGAAGCACGTATCTCCCTCGTAGATAGAGCGCAGCGCTTCAAGCTCCATCTGTAGCAAGGAGTAAAGAGGGTTACCGATTGCAGCCTGAAAACGAAGCTCGCACCCAACCGCGGTCGATTTGCGAAGCTGTGCACGGCCCCGCCGCTTTCCCGCCCTCCCCCAGCCCCGCCGCTGCCCGGCTCCTTCCTCCTCTCGTCCGCTTTAGCGGCTGGCTCTTCCCTCCTGCTCCCAGCCACTCTGGCCGCTTCCCCTCTGATACCCCTCTTCCCACGCACAGGCTCCCTCCTGACCCTAGGTACACTGTGGGGAAGTCTCCGGAGCCGGCTCTTCCCCAGGCGAGGCGTCTCACGGCCCGCCTGCACAGCGTGGGCAGGGCCTGGAACTCACCTCCTGGTCCTCGTTGGCCGCCATGGCGCTACGGGGGAAGCAATGCGCGGAGATCCCCCAGCCTCTACCACAGCCAGGGTTACGCGGGCCTCGGTGGCGCGGCACAGCCCCGCCGCTGTCGCACGGGGAGGCCCGAGCGGCCCCGCCTACTAGACACACCTTCCCTGAGGGCAGCACGGGGTCAGCCGGTCGCTCGCTGCTATTGGTTTCCTCTTTCTGTCGTCACCTCAATCCTGTCTTTCTATTGGTTGGCTTCTCTAGCCCCGTCTCTTCTCCATCTGGTTTCTAACTGGTTTCTTCGCCAGTGACGTATGCATACGGGCGCTTCCTGACTGACTCGGTGGTGGAGTGGGGGCACTGATTGGTCGCTGCTGATGCCTTTCCGATGCCCGGTGCTCGCTTCCTGAGGCGGCGGCTCTCTCTCGCCCTGTCCGCGACACAGCCAGTGACTCGCGTCTGCTCTCGCTTGTCGTTGCCCGGCGCTGAGCTCCAGCCCGCGGTACTTACCGGCGCCCCGGGGTGGACGGGCCTGGCCCGGTCCTGTGTCAGTGTTCGACGGGGAAGCCGGGAGGTTCTGCCGAGGCGGGCAGAGAAGGAGCGGCCGCCTTGGGCCGCAAAGGCGCCTTGCTGAGTGTCTGTCTTCTGCCTCCTCGCAGGCCGCCTGCCCAGGAGCAAGATGACCCCGACGCAATGGGACTTCCCGGTGGAGTTGTGCTGCCGGCCTATGGCCTTTGTCACCCTCACCGGCTTGGACGTGGTGTACAACGCCGTGCACCGGGCCGTGTGGGATGCCTTCTGCGCCAACCGGCGGGCCGACCGCGTCCCCATCTCCTTCAAAGTGCTCCCCGGCGACCACGAGTACCCCAAGTGCAGGACGAAGGTAGCGAGCGGCGTGTGCCCCGGCTGCTCCCCGTCCTGGCGGGTCCGGCCACTCGCAGTGTTCAAGCGCCTGCCCGTGCAGCAGAAGCCAAGCGGCCGACCTGGGGTGGGGGGTACCGAAGTTGGTGGCTCCCGGGGGTAAAGGGCCATAGCAAAGTTTGGGCTGATCTGCCAGGTTTGCAGCACTGGCACCCCTTACCACTCAGACTTCTGCTGTCTCTTCCTCCACTGTTGAGAGAGGAAGCCAGTGAGCTTGAACCCTGAGAAACGTAGGAAACGGCTGTGCCATAGCTCATAAGCCAGAAACAGAGAAAGCCAGTATGATTTACATTTAAGCTGTTTGCTGTTCATTTGCTAAACATTAAGGTATACTTGTAAAATTGGAGCTTTAATGAAACCCAATGTTTAAACTCAAGATATTTGAAATGAGTCTTCTGGAAAAAAGTATAAAGCCTAAACTAAGTGATACGCTGCATAAAGGCTATTTCTACTTTCTGCTTTGCAATGCCAATTAAAAAGCAATATCAATGGGTTTAACCCCTACAAAATAACATAATTCTGTGATACTGGAAAAGAATAAGAATCCAAGCAGATTTCTTGTGGCTCCATTAGAGAGCTCAGTTTTAAATTGAGCTTGATCTTTCATGAATGTGTGTGAAACATGATTCCAAACTTGACTGTTCTCTCCAGTCTACCTGCAGTCTGTTCTTTGCTTATATCTCAGACATCAGGCCCTGATGCCAGGTAGTGAAGGGTATGTCTCACTCAATGGGAGACCCAGACTTGAGAGGAGGAGAGTTAAAGATGAATGTATTCTCAAGTGACAAGAACACAGAGGCAATTCCCTTTCTCCTGCTGTAAATATCCATAAGTGGATTTGGTAGCTTACTTAAATAATCCCCAATGTTTTCAGAGGACATCCTATGAATGGTATATTCCAAAAGGAATCCTGAAGACTGGTTGGATGAACAAACACCTGAATTTGGTTCCAGCACTCGTGGTGGTGTTCTATGAACTAGACTGGGATGAGCCACAGTGGAAAGAAAAACAGTCAGAATGTGCTACTCGAGTTGAAATTGTCAGGTAGAGTTTGTTTTCAATTTGTTCATAACATACTGCAAAGGTAATGGTAAGCTTCTAGACTAAAATCTCATTTTGTTCTGGTTGTTCAGAAATAAGAAGGGAAACCTTAATGCTGTGCCCTGTTCATTTTTATTTTAGGCAAAGCTTACAGGGAAGAAATACAAAAGTTGCTGTGGTTTTGATTCAGAAAAAAACACCGTTACCTCCAGGTACTAGAAAACTCTGCACAGAAGGCCTGATGGATTAAGCTGTCATTTGTCACATTATTTGCAGTTCTCAATCTGCTATCACCTACAAACATAAAATACATTGTGGCTGCAGGAAGGTGTGCAAGTGGAAAGAATGCTTAGGGTAGTTGACCCTAAACATTTGACACTTCTACCCTTAATTTTTTCTTCTTAAGTCCAAGTTGGTGTTTTGATACACTATCAAAAATTATTTGCCAGCATAATACACATAATGTGTCTCCTTGTAAGCATGTTGCATTTTAAACAGTGCTTGTGATGAAGAAAAGCTGTGAAAGCAATGAGAACTTAAAAGGTGTTTACTACCTACAGAAGCCTTTTAGCTTCTATGTTTGTCTCTGGATGCCATTCTGATTCTCTAGACACAGGATATTTAATTCTCTAGCAAGTTGAAAAAAAGGTAATGCTTGTAGCTTGTTGCTAGCTAAGCCACTTCTAGAAAGTTTCTGCAGCGTCTTCTGCATAGTGCCATGAAATAAGTAATGAAGAATGCAATCGTAGTTTTATATGTATTTATATCTGTTTTCCCCAAATTTTATACTGGTCAAGCTTTATGAGCCAGTGTGGCATTTCAGCACTGCATACTGCTGACTTGTGCTTTCCTTGTCTTCATTAGGGGAAGATGTTATTGCATCAGAGAGGGCAGCAGCTTTATGTAACGCTTGTGATCTTTCCGGAAAGTCCCTTTTTGTACTTCCACACACTGATCATCTTGTTGGTTACATTATAAGGTAAGTGACTGTAAAACACTGTTTAGCTCTGTGTGCTGATGATCGGTTGATCTATGTGGCAGCAGGTGTGGGGTACGCTCCTCTCAAAGGCAGAAAAAGGTCTTTGCACAGGAGTTAGCAGGAGATTTGCTTGCTTTAGCTGAGGAGTCTCTCCGCTTTCTGTTGCCTTGCAAAATCTGAACGGCTTACCCGCTGGGATTATCACAGTATCACAGTAACTAAGGTTGGAAGAGACCCCAAGGATCATCAAGTCCAACCTGTTCCAACAGACTTCACAACTAGACCATGGCACCAAGTGCCACATCCAGTCTCCCCTTGAACACCTCCAGGGACGGCGACTCCACCACCTCCCTGGGCAGCCCATTCCAATGACGAATGACTCGCTCAGTGAAGAACTTTTTCCTCACCTCGAGTCTAAACCTCCCCTGGCACAGCTTGAGACTGTGTCCCCTTGTGTTAAATGCTAGAGATTGTTGTATGAAAATTCAACATACAAAGGTCTTGAACCTACTTGTTCTATGTTGTGAAAGGCTTTTGTCTGCAGACTCTTACTCTGTGCAGTAACTTACAGAACAGTTTAGTAATACCTCAAGCTACTTTGCCAACCCTAATGAAAACATGATTAAAAGTGGCTTATTCTGAAGAGTATGTGGGAGAAACTTAGTGGAACTTACTAGTGACTTTGTTTCAGGTTGGAAAATGCTTTCTATGAGCATGCACAGACTTACTATTATACAGAAATACGAAGAGTTAAATCTCATAAGGAGTTCTTGAACAAAACCACTCATCAGGTAATGTTGCCCTAATTTTTTTTAAACACTGTGCAAGTTACATTGCATGTTAAAACACGAAAGTAAGGCTTCTTGGGTGCTTAAATGTTTTTATCCCTCCTCTTCCAACTTAAGATGCCTTCTCTGAGTATAGAAAGCAAATCTGATTTTATTTTCTGCTTTTGATGGGTTTTGATCTTAGGTTTATTTGTCTTTCTTGCATCTTTTGTTAGAGGAAGAGCTGCAGCCCCAAAATGAAGTTATCCAATTAAAACAAAATTACTAATTACCTGTATGGTTTAACCTATTTGAATGTAGTGTCTTAACAAGTTGTGGGAAGTGCTTTCTTAGACATTTAGAACTTAAAAAGCCAAATCAAGTGCAGCTTGTAACTTTTGCTTATCAAATTGTTAAATATGTGCTCAAGCAAACAACGTTCTGTTGCCATTACTATCTTCCCTCTCTTGGAAACTGGGATCCAAGTGTTAAGCTCCAAACCAGTAGTTAGTACTGTTGGTACAGAGATTTTTGGGGTGTCAAAAAGCCTCTCTTCTGTTCCAGGGAGTAGATGCAATCTGTGAAAGCGTCACTGCTGCGTCACAGTGGCAGAGAGAATTGTTAGGAAACAGTTGCATAGTCAGTTTTTCAAGTCAGCTGCTGTATTAGATGATCAGCTGTCTGTTTTGTAGGTAACAGGCATGTTCAGATGTTTGTGAGTGATGTACACTGGTTGTGTTTTGCAGCTTTTGTTTGTTAGACACCAGTTCAAAATAGCATTCTTCAGTGAGCTGAAACAGGATACACAGAATGCTCTCAAGTAAGGCTTGTGTAATCTCCCCCCACCTTCTCTACCCCAAATTACTGCTAAGCCATAGACTATGATAAATATTTTCCTGTATACAAAACAGTTTAAATGTGTAAGAGGTGAGTTCTTTATTGGGAAGAACACACTGATTGGAGGACTTTTTTCCTGTTGTTGACAATCCTGTCCTTAAATTTTACAATCTTGCATGATTTAACACTAACTTAAGTATTCCTGCTTAGAAACTACAGAACTGCCTATAATCTTGTGCATGAATTGAGGGCTCATGAGACAAACATACTGGAAATCAAGACCATGGCAGGATTTATAAACTATAAGGTAACAAGTGCACTTCTAATCTTTGACAACCTTTACTTTAACAGAATAATGTTGCTTAAGGAAAGGGATTAGCAACAGGTGTCAGTGGAATACAATTATGCTCAGACTTGCAAAGACCTGAATTCCATACAGAAGAAAGATCCTTAGCTGAAGTTTGGGAATATCTTGAAGGACTGGAGTTCATTCTTTAGCTCTTAGTCTGTGCAGTGGGAATGAACTAAGAGTTGCTTGTTCCTTCAATATTTTTGTCGTCTTGCAAAGCTCAAGCCGATTGTAGTACAGTTCCTGCTTGTTAGGAGGAGGAAAGTAGCTCTTTAGCAATCAGACCACACACTTGTGGTATTTTGGGGGCTTTTAGGTAAACCAAAACTATCCATTGTCAGACTGCAGACTTCGAAGATAATGGTCTTCCAGTTGGCTCTGCAGTGCCATCTTGAATTTGGCTGTGAGTTATGTACTCTTCCATTGGTGTCTTGGGGTAGAAGGGGAAGAAAAATAATGCTAGATGAAATAGAGGACTACATGGTTTCAAGTGCAGTACCTCCATCATTGTTTACATCTGGTTTTCTCCCTCTGGTTTCTGTGCTATTTGAGCTCATCAAGAAATAAGTAAAATTGGTCGGTCGGTTGGTTGGTTAAAGCTCCTCCATAGCAGCCAGCACAGTTATTCCTCTTATTTTGTTTTCTTCTAGATCTGTCGCCTCTGCTTCCAGCATAATACTCCACTGGATGCAATTGCTCAGTTCAGGAAACATATTGACTTGTGCAAGAAAAAAATAGGAAGTGCAGAACTGGCTTTTGAGCATGCTGCCTGGATGTCTAAACAGTATGGTTTTTGCTTAGTAGTGTATCTGGTTTAGTTCTTGTATAACCTTGTGAAATTCACTGTTCTACTTGTCTAGGCTAGATACAGATTCTGAGCTCTTTTTCTAAGAAAGAGATGTGCTACACTGTGAAAACTGTACCCAGTTTTCTGGTTTGCTCTGATTATTGACCACTTTTCTGTAGGAGTGAACAGGGTATGACAAAAAAATGCAGCTGTAGAACTCAGATGCAGAACTTCAGGGAAATAATCATTTACCTTGTATTCAGTATCACTAAGGTTGGAAGAGACCTCAACTAGAATTTTCAGTTGAAGTGTACCTTTCACTTCACATTGCTGTTCTGTACATAATCTTGGTTGTGATTTTTTTTTTATTTTAATTTTATTTTTTTTAATAGATTTCAGGCTTTTGGTGACTTGTTTGATGAAGCAATTAAGCTGGGATTGACAGCGATTCAAACTCAGAATCCAGGTTTCTATTACCAGCAGGCAGCCTATTATGCACAGGAACGGAAACAGCTAGCAAGTATGCTTTGTAACCATGATGTAAGTTGAGAGAGACAAAATGCTTTGTGAGTGAGCAGGTAGTAAATGAAGCAGAGGAAATTAGAGCATTAGTATATATAAAGTGTGTGTTTGGGGTGGGGGGTGGTGGTGGTGGCTGTTGTTTTAGGTGGGTGGGGGTGTTGGATTTTGACACTTGGCTGGTAGAAGGAGTTGCGTGGAAAACCAACCTCTGCAGTCAATTGAACATACATGCTGACGTATGTAGCTACTCTCCAGATGACATCCCAATTATTTTTAGTGTCTTTCTTCCTATTGGTGCTGTATATGTGTTGTTCTTGGATTATCTTGTTAGCAGCTAGTTTAAAAAAAAAAAATTACCCAATTATTCTTTAGTAGTATTTGAGACACAACAGTGAATGAAACAGGATGTCAGACCCAAGTACAGTTTTTGTACAGGTACCTGGAAAGGTGATATATGTTTCAAAGTAAATTTCTTTCTGTGTGCATTTGTTTTGGAGCATCAAATCATTTTTAATGCTTTAAAGTGAATTGTGAACCCTTTTTTTATTGACTGTATCTGCTGAATTTGCAGTCCTCTGTGGTATATCCCAATCCTGATCCTCTGGAAACGCAAACTGGAGTGCTTGACTTCTATGGGCAAAGACCATGGCGGCAGGGAATACTAAGTATGTTTCTGGGGGCTTGTATCTATTGAGTTTGGACAAACCTCTTCAGCTGCTGATCCTGCCAGCTGACTTAGTGGGCATCAGCATGTAATCCCTTTTCCAATGGTACAGACCTTGCTCTCTTGTTAGTTGGTGGTACAATTTGAACAGGCATCACCTGGAAGTGCAGGAAGTGTTTGATCTCTATAAAAAATGAAAAAAAGGAGACAGAAAAAAAGATTTATGCAGAATCAGGTCTTCAGCAAAGTTACAGAGGATGTGCTGGAGCTCTGCTGCTCTTCTGTTTCTATTGCTTCTGAAGCTACCTGTAATCATTGACTGCAGTGAAATGCACTGCTGGGAAGAGAGGTTGCAGAACTGGACACTGCAAAAGTAATCTGCTCCTGAAAGCAACTGTTACAAATTCATCCTGCCATCCATATTGTATCTTGTCAGCTATAGACAAGAACTCATGAAAGCTTTTTTTCTAAAAAGAGAGGCTGTAATGACTGTATTTACATAATCCAGGGCTGGAATTTGTGGTTTTCATGTTAAGGAGGATGCTTTCTGAGAAATTCAAACTTTGAATGTACAGCTGTGAGCTATTTATGAATACACATGTGGTTCTGAGATCTTTATTGTTGACTGTGATTATACTTCAATTTCTCCATCTCCCTTTAGTCTGCTGTTCTTTATTCTCAGCATATCCTTTGGGCTTTATCACTTTATTATTGCCCTCTTAAAAGAGCTTTAATTTACTGTAAATACAGTACTGTTTTTTTGTTTTGTTTTTTCTTTTCAATCTTCATATGTTACTGTTATAAAATTAGTTTAAAATCTACTGTCAAGGTTAAACCATTTAAGATTAAGAGAAATTTACCTGTTAGTAAATTCAGGAGGGGTTTTTGTTCCTATAATACAGGTCTTCATATTTTGACATTCTCTGCTGCTAGAGAATCATGAGCTTGAATCCTTACTTGAGATCAGATAGAAGAAAGGCTACAAATTTGCCTCAAGAGACACATTTTAAATGTTAATAGATACAGTCTAAAGACTGGGTTCTTTTCCTGTAGTTTGCTATTTTTGGGTAGCTTCAGATAACTTCTTTGTTTAAACAAAGGCAAGATATTTCTTCCCAAATATCCCTTCTGGAACAGGTGGATGACTTCTTAAAGCAGTATATCCATCTCCTGGGCGAAAGAATGTTTAAAAGTTTAAGTATGCTTGAGTTGGAGCTTGCATTGCGTATAGGTTACCACAGAAATAGTTCCCTTCTGAGACAAAGTTCCTGTTTCATGGATTTCTCATTGTCTCATGCAGGCTTTGATCTTTCTGATCCTGAAAAGGAGAAGATGGGGATTTTATCCCTACAATTGAAAGAGAAAAATGTCCTGCACTCGGTAAGTTTTGTTCTGTAAAACCCTCCAGTTTTTTAATCCTCCCTTTTGCATATGTAATGATCTCAGCAATGGTTTTGTCTGTCAGGAGCTGATTATCACTTTGCTGAGTAATGCTGTTGCACAGTTCAAGAAATACAAATGTCCAAGAATGAAAAGTCATTTGAGTGAGTACAGATAAACAGTTACCTTTTTTTTTTTTTTTAAAATTAATTTTGCAAAGACTTTTTATAGTCATCTGAAACATCATTTCTTTTTTTCCCAGTGGTTCAAATGGGAGAAGAATATTACTATGCTCAAGATTATGCCAAAGCCTTGAAGTGAGTACCATCCATGTTTGCTTCTTTTACGTGCTGTTTGTATCACTAAGACCCCATACCTTATTGCTATGGAATAACATTGGAAGCTCATCTAAGGGACTGTTTGTACCTGGATTTGATGGAAGCACAAACTTTAGAATCCATGAACTCCACTTCTATTAAAGAAAGCAAAGCAGATACAATGAATCAGCTATTGAAGTAGACAAACTTTCTGTGGTAAGCTGTTGTGGGGCTTTGCCTTATTGGGCAAACATTTCTAAATCACTGAGTGCTGTCTCTCTTTGACAGACTATATTTTTATTACAGATGTAACTATATTTACATTTAATTACAGGCTTTGTAGTTACAAAACTAAAAATATATGGAAATGTTGCTGAGTTTAATTTGTTTATATACCAGGGAATTAGCAAAATTAATTATTGGTATAGTTTTCTACTATGAATGAGTGCAGAGTTAGGAAAGCTTAGTGCTGAGGTGCAGCTAACACCTGTTTTGAAAGATGTCTTATGCTTGGTTGCTTAACTTGGTATTTTTAAGGGGAAACAGTCAAGGTCATATTAAGTAGAAGTCTCATAATGTTTTACTTAGGTTTCAAAGATCCCATGTTGTAAAGGGACTATGTTTGAAGTAGGACAGATGTGTTTACTTTTACTAGCTAATAGGAAGCTATGTGGAGGTGAAAACAGATTAAGATAAGCAGATCAATTTGCATCAGGCCTAATTTTGTACAAACAAGCATTTCCTGTTTGTTTAGGTAGTCTGAAGTAGGCCAGAACTCTTGAGTGGTTGAACAAAGTTGGTGGTTTTAGGTTTGATTGGTTGTTTCTGTTTAAAAAGAAAACAAACCTGCCAACCAAACAATGAAACAAAGTACTTTTCTGCCTTACCACTAGGAGCAAATGTTACTCTATTAAAACTGTGTTATGGTGCAGAGTTCTGCCTGATACAGATTACATAGAATACATAGACTACATAGAATAAACCAGGTTGGAAGAGACCTTCAAGATCATCGCGTCCAACCCATCAACCAATCCAACACCGCCCAAACAACTAACCCATGGCACCAAGCACCCCATCAAGTCTTCTCCTGAAAACCTCCAGTGATGGCGACTCCACCACCTCCCCAGGCAGCCCATTCCAATGTGCAATCACTCTTTCTGTATAGAACTTTTTTCTAACATCCAGCCTAAACCTTCCCTGGTGCAGCCTGAGACTGTGTCCTCTTGTTCTGGTACTGGTTGCCTGGGAGAAGAGACCAACATCCGTCTGTCCACAACCTCCCTTCAGGTAGTTGTAGAGAGTAATAGGTCACCCCTGAGTCTCCTCTTCTCCAGGCTAAGCAACCCCAGCTCCCTCAGCCTCTCCTCGTAGGGCTTATGTTCCAAACCCAAATCAATCCAAAGATTGATGCATGTGGTGTTTATATTCTTGGACACCCTTGAAGGGAGCAGGGGATAGGAGGTAGGAAGGAAGAGAAACATCTCAGCTTAAGGAACATGAAAAATCTTCAGCTTGGAAGGAGACTTTATTCTGGAGTTTTGGTTTGTTTTTCTTAAAACTCTCTACTTGTTCAGTAGTACAGCATATTTTTAGTGCAATGCTGGACTAAGACTCTTCTGTCTAGTTGCTGTTTTGCTAGTCCTTTATCTACATACAGGTGAGTTTTCCTGTTGTTCTCATGTGAAAATTGTTGTAGCCTGAAACAGAAGATCCATGAGGTAAATATTTTTTTTACAATGATTTAATGCTCTTTTCAGTAAACCATTGTATGTGTAAACAGCAAGTTTGTCTTCAATCTAGCATTTGTATTAATGGAGGTGAATTTTGTATTAATGATACCAAAGTTCTGAAAATATTGGTGTCTGTAACTTGTTTTTCCTCATGATTTTACTGTGTTGCAGGCTCTTGGATTATGTTATGTGTGAATACCGCAGTGAGGGATGGTGGACCCTTCTCACTTCCATATTGACAACAGCTCTCAAGTGTTCGTACCTAATGGCCCAGCTAAGAGATTATATAACATACTCCTTAGAGCTACTGGGCAGAGGTATTCTTTTAAGAAATAAGTGCATCCAATACAGAAAAATTAAGGTGCATGTGTCTGGAAATCTTGCAGCACTTCAAATGATTTTACTGCAAAACAACTGTATACCTGTGCTGAATTTTTACTACCTTCTGTTGTATGCTGGAAGCTGAACTTTTCTTGCTCTTGTTTTATAAACCATATTGTAGTCAAGCAGAATGATTATTTTCATTCACCCTTTTTTTTTCTTTTGCCTTCTCTAGTAGTTGTTCCTAATTTTTTCTGAGCTCACATCTTTGCATGCTTCAGACTTTTCTACTGTGTCTTCTGGTTTTAAGCATAAATAACATGCACCTGCTTTATTCTCTTGGGAGTTTTCCTCCAATAAATTATGAATGCTTGACTAGCCAAAAAGATGGTTTTGCCATGTTCTAATGGAAGTAAGAGGAGATGCTTAAAATGGTAAAAGTTCTGAAAACTTCTAATGTATCCTTCATTGCTAGAAGATGGATGTAAGATTATTATTTTTTCCTTCTAGAATGTGGGGTTTTTGAAATACACAATCTCAAAGGAAAATGTTTTCACATTGTGCAAGGGGAAAAAAAAAAAGAAAAGGCAAGAGGCCTTGTTTCTGTCTTGTCATCTTTGGTTTTTTTTTTCTGTTTGCCAGCATCTACTCTTAAAGAAGATCAGAAGTCTCAAATAGAAAAAAATTTAATAAAAGTTCTAATGGTAAGTGGCAAAAGTCCTGTTGCTCTTTTTAAATCTCAATAATGGTCAGTGTCTGGTAACCCTTTATTGTTGTTTGCAATCCTCTGTCTGCATACAGAATGAAAGCCCTGATCCTGAACCCGATTGCGATGCTGCTGCTGTGAAAGCATCACAAAAACTATGGGCTGACCGTGTTTCCTTGGCAGGCAGTAATGTTTTCACAATAGAAGTCCAAGATTTTATACCATTTGGTAAGAAAGCAAGCAAATTTACATAGATTATAAGTTTCCATGAAGTTGTATCTTGAAAATAATGAATTAGGGAAAAATACAAATTGTGTATTAAAGCCAGCAGCAGCAAAACTCTTATTTCAGCACTGAATCTGAGAGGTAAGAAATCATGAGAGAAGCCAGTGATATCTTATCCCTGATCTGGATTACTAAATAAGAATCCTTTGTTTTTTGAAAGACTCCACTCCAGTGTGCTTTAAAGTAGGGTTCTGAGAAAAGGGGGCACCATGTGTGCAAATACTCCCCATAGAGAGGGGGCATGAGTGAGCTTACCTATAAAGAAGTGTATCTAAATGTACAGGATTTTTTTTCTGCTGCACGTTTCTCACTCCTCTATGCAAAGGTTTTGGCCAAATACTGAGAAGTGGCTTTATGTAAAGTGTCAGTAGCCTATTTTTTTTTCCACTTAAGATACAAACAGAAGTTTTAAGAGTATACACAGAACAGTCTTCATCACAATTATTTTAAGTATGTGCTCCTGGAATTTAGTACTGTAGTTTGTGCTTAGCACCTGCTGCTTCTTATTTCTTTTGTTTGCTTTGTTTTAATTCCAGTGCAGTGCAAAGCAAGATTCCTTGCTCCGAGCTTTCATGTTGATGTCCCTGTGCAGTTTGATGTGCACTTGAGAGCTGATTGTCCACATCCTATCAGATTTTCTAAGCTTTGCATCAGTTTCAATAATCAGGTAACTAGGTTCTACCTATCTCTGACTTAGTGATAGAAGCTCATTGTAAGACTGGTTTTAAACATAAAGTTCTTCTCAAAAAAGTATGCTAATACTAAGTTGAAGAGGTGCTTCTTGTTTTTTGCATTATCCATCACTCTTAACAATGACATTGGTACTGTGGAAAAAATTCCATGTGTAGTTTGATTATTTCATCTATCATGGCTTTGTTTTTCTATGAAGCTCTCTAAAGTTTCAGAAGGATTTTATTTCTCTCCGTGTTCTTGCATTGTTATATTAGTATAATGGATATCTTGTGCAATTATTTGCTAAGTCTAATCTCAAGAGTATGAAAAGTAGCAAGAACCCATATAGTTGGATCCAGTAATACGGAGCACTAATATTTGCAGTGCTGCTGTTATTCTCTAAAGATGTCTTAAATCCAGATTTATCAACTTTTTCCCCCCCCACTTTTCCACTGTAGGATTACAACCAGTATTGTGTGGTGGAAGAAGCCTATCAAAAGAGTGATATTCTAGAGCAGTCGTCACAAGGGACAATGTGCTTAGTCCCTGGCAAAACAAGAAAGTTCACTTTCAAATTTGTTGCAAAAACTGAAGATGTAGGGAAGAAGATCGAGGTTTGTCATTTCATTTTACAGCTTCTTTTGCTGGTGCTTGAAAAACTTCAGCTGTTTCTAATCTGGCAGCCATTAACTAATGGCACTGCAATTCCTAATGTTTTAATTCTCGAAACTAAGTACCAAAAAACAAGAGGAAAAATTGTCATAAAAGCTTAAGTATTATTTCAAGGCATTTTGGGAGGGTTTGGGTTTTTTTTTGTTTTCATATATACAATAAGTTATATTAAAAAAATATATGCTGATGGGAAGGGTGGTACAGCACTTACAGGACAATAGGAAACTACACACACATGAGCACAGGTAATTTTCCCACCACCTTTTCATGAATTGAAGTCCTGGAGTGGTGAGCTGTCTGCAAAGCTGGCAGAAGCTTTTTGGACATACACATCTTTATTGTGCTTGTGTATGTTGGAAAACTTTACTCTTAACAGCAGGTGATCTATAGACAGATTTATATTTACATTTGTGTCTCTCAGATCACCTCTGTGGATCTGATCCTGGGAAGTGAGTCTGGCCGATGCGTGATTCTGAACTGGCGTGGAGGAGGTGGAGATGCTGCTTCATCTCAAGAAGCATTGCAGGCAGCACGCTCCTTCAGGCGAAGACCTAAACTTCCAGATAATGAAGTGCACTGGGACAGTTTGGCTATTCAGGCAAGCACTATGTGAGTAAAATCCTGAGTGTGTGTGTGTGTATATATATACACATATATGTGTATATAAAATATCCATGGTTTCCCATCATGGGGATATAAAAAACATACTGTCTGAATTTCTAACAACACAGCACCATGTTAGTGCAGAATTTGTCTCTGAGATTGTTCCTTCTGAAGCTCAATGTTCCAGTGAATATCTATAGTCCTTCCCCTATCTCTTGGGACAACAGTGGATTCAGGTTAGCCATCCACTGCGATGCGTGCTCTTCTGATCTAGCTGGAGGCTTTCAGCTCCATGCTGGATTAATGCAGTTGTCATGTGTGTCATGTTGTCATGTCATGAGGTATTTAAGACCAGGCTGGATGAGGCTTTGGCCAGCCTGATCTAGTGTGGGGTGTCCCTGCCCATGGCAGGGGGGTTGGAACTAGATGATCCTTGTGGTCCCTTCCAACCCTGACTGATACTATGTATCATTGTGAATCTCCTGTGAAGTCCTCATCATCTTGACTAAAAGAAAGACCTGTGGAGACTTCTTTAATACGGTCTTTTTAACATGTCTTTGCATGACTCTTTAGGACTTTTGAGGGCCCACGTAGCTAGAAGTACAGAAAAAGCTTGCACAGATCTCTGAACATGTGAATTATATATTAGTTCTCCCCTTCTCCTAACTTTTCTGGTCAGATTTTTCCCAGATATTTGTGCAAATGAGGAAGCATTATTGTTCTTGTAAAAAAGCCATTATGCAAACAAAGAATCCCTAAAAAACTGTGCTGGAAAATAATTATTAATAAATAGGGTACCACTGATTTATTTGTACTCAGAAGAAATCTGAGTGTGCTGGTGGGGATGCTTTTTTTTCTTTCTGGCAGAACATCTGAACCATTAATGCTTGTAACTGGGATTCCAAGAGTTGTTCCCATGATGTTGCTTTTCAGGAATCTCTCATCTCCTAGTTGGAGGCCGCTTATTTTCCGAACTCTCTTGAACAATAGGCTGGTTTAATCGCCTTTAGACTTGAAACCTTGTTATTTAAAAAGCATACAATAACTGAGTCTTTTCTTTTCAAGGATTATTTCTAGAGTGCCAAATATTTCTGTTCAACTCCATCATGAACCTCCTGCCCTGACTAATGAAATGTATTGTTTGGTTGTGACAGTCCAGTCACATGAGGAGACAGTGGCCAAAGATGTTAAGCTTACAGCTGGTTTAAAGCCAGGTATTTGGAGTTTCTTTCTTTTAATCCCAAAGTGTACTAATTGACGCATTGTTCTAGCTGCAGTGCAGAGAAATATACAGTAAATGGCTCTCCTGCGAGAATTAAGAGCTAAACCACAGTGGAAGTTGTGAATGATGAGATACTACTAGTGGTAAGAACAAGAACTAACAGACTCATTCAGTTATGGTTATCCTAACCACAGCTTTTAATGCTGTTTCCATGGGTATTTTCAAAGGACAAGTCTTTACAAGTTGGAAAGAAAACATGGGAATTTTGTATTCCATCCTAGCTTTTTACTTAGTTGCTCATAACTAAACTTTTCTTTTCCCAAGAGCTAAGTCTTTTTCTTCCTGAGATGAAAGCATTGGACAGTGCTAGATAAATGTTTTAAAGTATAGTCTTTGAGTGTTCTCCCACACTCTCCCCCAACTTTTTATCCCTATCATGGACAATGTAGTTTGGTTTTCAAACAGCTTGAATTTTGGGGAGCAGTGAAGGAGTGAGAAAGTATTCACAGGATCACAGAACCACCAAGGTTGGAAGAGACCTCAAAGATCATCAAGTCCAACCTGTCACCACAGACCCTATATTCCTTTGAATAAAAAGAGAAAAATGCAAATATTGTACGTCTAAGTCCTACTTAGCCGCATGTAGTTCCTGCTGACAGTTTGCAATGTGTGAAGTCCAAATGCTACACTTTGTGCATCTATTTGTGGCAGTTACACTAAAAGACAGAAATATTTTTAAGCTACTAGCATATAGGGTGCAATATGTGCTGTGCACTCTGAAATAGAACCACATTGCCTATGCAGTTGTATGATTCATTAAAGTCAGTGGAGTGTTCTTTAAAGTCTTTCATTTGGTCTCGGCCCCTAAAGCAGTGTTTAATAGTTGGCCTTGATTTCTAATTTTATTTTCCCTGCTTGATCTTGACTTAACATAGGTAAGGTCAGTGTGAGATTATTGATCACCTTGAAAGAACAATTGAAGGTTGACGTTTCATTTATAAGGCTGGTGATATATTTTCCACAGTTGCAACTCTTTGGCAAGATGTGGCCTCCTTTTTGCTTTGAAAATTACCCTACATGATTGTAGGGTAATTGCCATTATTCTAATCAACCTCTGGCTGAAGTATGGTGTCATTTAACATCCATACATTTGTTTTTATGTATTCCCAACATAAATACAGAAGAACTATTTTACTTTTTTTTTTTTTAAATCATTAAGCCATGCTTTTGAAAACAGAGGAATCGCAGAACAGTTAAACTTTCTTTTTTCCTTCACATAGAGTACCAAGGAAAACTTGGAGCACATAATCATGTCATGTTTTGTGTATGGTAGTGATTTTTGAGAGTTGATTTATTTGTTTGTTTCTGGCCTAACTAGTTGGAGAAAAACAAACCTTGCAGCACGTGAGCCCTACAACTTAAATTAAGATGTTGTCAAATCCGCCCTCTGCTGGTACTTTCAAAAGGTTCCATCAAATGAACAATGTTAATTCCTCATGCACTGCTTTTTGTGATTAATGTCTTACATTAATATCTCACTGCTTTCATGCTTCAGTGATGAAAGTCTGAGTGGAACTGAAGACTGTTTTTAATCTTAGGGCAAGATGCCAACCTGACTCAGAAAACTCAGGTGACTCTTCATGCGACAGATGTGTGTGATGACTCCTTTCCTGCACTGCTTCCTGACATCCCTGTAGGAGACTTGCAGCCAGGGGAAAAGGTGAAGGCTTAAAACATTCTTTCTGTATCACGCTTAAGAAAATGGCAATCAACAGATGAAAGAATCTCTTAGAAGGACCTATGTTTACTTTCAGATACATCAACTGATAAATGAAATATTTAAGACCTATTTTATCTACTGTTTACTTCTAGTTCAGTATTTCTTTAGCTGGATCCCCTTTTGAACTAAATATGCGAATAAGGTGCATTCTTGGATTCATGATACAACAGGGAGATAAGAAATAAAACAACGAGGCTAATCTCAACTATTAACTAAAATCTACTGCCTAATAGGCAGTGCAAATAATAGTCATCAAGTGTGAGACAACATGGTAGATGATCAGATACGTAGATGGTGCACCAAACTGAAATTGTCACTAGAAAATGGGAAGTTGAGTATTTCATATTACACAGTAAGGGTTCTTTTGTATTGGTAAGTAACAGATGAGAATAATTAGTGAAACAACTGAAGAAGTAATAACTCTCATTAAAATAATTCACTGCATGAGTAAGATAATGCATTGTAGGAGGTTCTTTATGATCAAAATCATACCTATTCTACTCGTGACCTTTTGGGCCAAGTAAGATGATCAAAAAGTTTTGGGCAGCTCTAGGCTGTAATTTAGGTATAGCTTGGCTCACTGTCTGTTTTATTTTGCAGCTGGAAAAAACAATCTATATTCGTTGTGGAACAGTTGGTGCAAGAATGTTTCTGGTTTATGTTTCTTACCTAATCAACACTATCGTTGAAGGGAAAGAAATCCTCTGCAAGTGTCACAGGGTAGGATATAAAAATGCCCTGGTTTCTGGAGATGATTTAATGAAATGCAGGAAATGTTCTTGATCTAAATGCTGTTAATTTCAAGTCTTTTAAAAGGCTTTGTAGTAGATAAGAAAAAATGGTAAATGAGCAGTATGGTAGCCCAGTTGAGGGTGAGTAATTTCATAAGTATAGTCAGAAGAAAAATGTTCTCTATTTATTTTCAAATATCTTAAAGGTACATTCTGTACCTTTAATTCTGTAACTACACTAATAACCTTTAACATCAATAGCCAGGTCTGAACCTGAACATAACTTCCCCCCTCCCATTTCTTCCCATCTCTTTTCTTACCTATACAGGATGAAACTGTAACCATCGAAACAGTATTTCCTTTTGATGTTGCTGTCAAATTTGTCTCCACAAAGGTATGTGTTTGAAAAGTTGTTGGTATTTTGAAATCACTTTCAATGGTCACACTCTGTTTAGTTAGAAATAACCAGAACTTGTCTCTGTCTTGACAGCTGGAGCACTTGGACAGAGTGTTTGCAGATATACCTTTTTTGCTGATGACAGACATCCTGAGTGCCTCTCCTTGGCCTCTTACTATTGTAACAAGCCAGCTAGAGTTGTCAGCTTCCATGACTGCAGTAGATCAATTGGAATCTTATGTGGAGAATGGTAAGTTTTCTTAGATCATGCTTTCTATCAGCAGGATACCTTTTGCATAAGTTGGGAGTAAGAAAGGGGTGTATTTTAAACAGCATTTGCTTATGAAACCCTAAATAGGAGAAAGTTGTGATATGCTGTAGTTGTTTGACAAAATAAACTTAGACAGCAGTACACTTGAAAATGTAGAGCTACTTCACTGGATCAAGTAAACACACTTGAATGACAGATGGTAGTAAAAATTCTATGTAGAACAGATAGAAGGGAAAGAATCTGAAAGTACTTCTGATATGCAGCCTAAATACCCTTATGAAAAGATACTCAATATTTCCAGTGTTTATGGGCTACATGTACTTTCTGGAATGCAAACATTATCACGTGATAGAGGTGGCATCCAAAGACTGAAGTTATCCACAATTACAGTCATGAAACTGTGAAGCTAGACAGGGCAGGCTATAGAGAACAGTTCAAGTAAGCCTCATTTTAATTTTATTATACTAAATGATGTTAGTGACTTTGCTTAAATATGTGTCAAAAGAAAAAAATGTTACAGTTCACAACCTTTAAAACTGCACTGTGTTAGCTTTAAAGTCAAATAAATTGAGTACTTGTCAGTAGACCAAAATCTTCCAGACACCTGCTTTCATTTGAGTCAGCTGTGAAAGCTTGTGTGTTCTAGCCAAACTTGGAATGAAGTGAGGTGGTCTGGATTGCTGCATGATTGTGGGTTAACTACCCACCCATGTGATCAAGGACTTGCAAGACTCTGGTTCCTCTGTAGACTGAAGGGTTACCTGGCATAGAGCCATTATTTCCTGGGTTCTTTAGTCTTCAGACTAGGAGATTTAATTTTTATCTCTGGCACCTTGTGCTTCACAGCTTCTGGTTGCTGCTCCCAAAGAGCTAACTGTCAGGAGGTACAAAGCTCCTCAGGTACCAGCTATTCAGCTGTCCACCTTTTGGTTGATTTTCTTATGTTTTATTTTGAACTTGTAAGACTTAATAAAGATTGATTATGATTTTTGAATGCCTGAAACACCTGTTTTCTTATTACTCTTTTAATTTAAAGGTAGTTTTTAGTTTCCTTCAAGTGTGAGGGAAGGGGGAAAGTGGAAACTCGAAGCCATTAGATTTTTCTTGAGCTCCTTCCCTCCCCTCTCATGCATTTGGGTGGGAGAAGAGAAATGCTTTAGAATTTGAGAGCTATCTTATGTTGATGTTATGGAATTTGCTGTAGAGAAGTGTAGAATTTGAAGCTGTGTTATTTTGCCTTTTTTTTTTGCATGGATACTAAATTTTTGATGACCTCATAATGATGTTCAAAAAGTAAACTGTCGTACTTGTGTATGTCACCCTTTTACATACTTCGTAATCTTTGCTGAATTTATATGTAGTGTAGGTATAGGTTGCAAAGCACTTCAAAGGCCTTTCTGGCTGAACACTTGTTTATGTCATTGTGTTTTTAGACTTGATGGCTTCTGCAATAGTGATGCTGTGTTTATTTTAAACAAAATCTTGCTGATAGTTGTTTTACAGACAGGTGAGAGTGCCAGTGAGTGCTTTTGTCTTCGATGTCCTTCAGTTACTAATGTTAGTGGAGTGGCAACTGGATCTTATGTCATTTCCTGGAAGAGGTAAATATTCTTGGCTTGGATGAGGGGAGGAAGTAAGTTGGTTTGGTTATAGGGGTAATGGTGAGTTGAGTTTCAGGGGGTTTTAGTGTTTGGGATGGTATTTTGGGGTTTTGGATCTTCCTGCAGTAAGCACTGGCTGGACTTCAGATCTTACTACTGCTTAGCTTGAGAGACTTTTCAATAAATGCATATATCACTTAAGGGTTAAATACTAGATGGTTAGGATTTTAACATTCCATGAAGTCGTCTTTGTAAGATCTTAAGTCAATTACAAAGCTATTTTGTCACCTTCCACTCAGTTTTCACCAGTCATCAAATGCTTCACTTGAGAAGCTGTCAAAGGCAAATATTGAACTATATCTTTCTTCTTCTACTTTGGTTTTTATTTAGAGCTGTTTGGTGTTCTTACTTCCTTTTTTTGCTATTTTATCTCCATGCTGTGGTGCTTTTTTTCCTCACCTCAAATACTGTAGAGTAAGGATTTGGGGTTTTCCTTTCCACCACTAAAATTACCATAATTTTAGTTTAATCACCTATAAATGATGTTCTTTTTGTGTACTCACCTGATACTTTGTGTTGTATAACTTTCAACATGGTCTGCATTTGACTTTTTCCTGCAGAAGTTCAGCTGTGGAAAGTGTACCTGTTGTTAGTACAGTCATCACTCTACCACATGTGATTGTAGAGAGCATTCCCCTCCATGTTAATGCAGGTAATACTCATTTGGCAACACATATGTCTGAATTAGATTTTTTGTTTGTTTGTTGGTGGGTTTTTTTGTTTGGTTGGGTTTTTTTAGGATTGCTGAAGTTTCATAGCATCCAGAGTTTGTATTTACTGTAGTAAAAATCAGCAAATTGGTGCTGGCTAGTGAAAGAAACTCTGTCATCACTTAGACTGCCTGAAGCCTTGCCCCTATCTCCCCTCTGCAATTCAAAGGAAAAGCTGGACCATAGTTACACAAATGAATTCTCTTAAAAGCTACTAATGTATTGACCTGTGTTACGTGGTAGCACAGAAGCCAGAGTTACCTCTGCTGATGCTGCTTTTCCAGTAGGTTTTTCTAGATGCCTATGGCAAGCATTGTTCCATCCACCCACTCCCTGGCTCTGTCCCAGGAAAAAAACAGCCTGGAGATTTGGAGCTGCTTGTGGCCAGGTGAACTGCTTCTCGTCTAGCACTTCACCTGCACCAGAATGGAGTTGCAGCTGCTCACTGAGCACACAAAATTCCTATGCTTTTTCTTAGTTTGGTTTCATTTGTGCTGCAGTTCTTCCACCATCCTTTTCTAGTATATATTTTTAAGAGTTTCCTGACAGTATCTGATAAGGTTTTAATAAGCTGAAAATAACCATTAGCAACCAAGGTGACTTCCTGTTTAGCATTCCTGGACAGCATTAGTATTGGGAGCTTTGTAAGTAGGTGTGAAGAAATGTTACTGGAAAGTTGTAATGGAGTTATTCTTTTGATGAAGAATCTTTTCAGAAATTCCTTACATGCCTACTTGTTTTGTTGTTTGAGTTTGGTTTGGTTTGGTTTGGTTTTCCCCAAACTTTTCACTGCTCTTTGTGATAGACTTTTTTTTTTAATATATAGGACATTAAAATTAATGTTTGTCTTTGAGATAACTTATGTTCTTTCCAAAGATCTGCCATCATTTGGTCGAGTCCGAGAATCCCTACCTGTCAGATATCATCTGCAAAATAAGACCAACTTAGTCCAGGATGTGGAAGTGTCAGTGGAACCCAGTGATGCTTTCATGTTCTCTGGCCTTAAGCAGGTACAAAACTGTCACATCTGCACATCCTACTAAATTATCTGGTAGTGAAAAATACATTAATTAGACTTAGACTGATGTGCAGAGAGGTTAAACTCGCTGGGTTTAGATGTTTAGAGTATGGTGAATTGTCTGGAAGAACTCATGGGTGCTGACTCCATTTAAAGAAGGATGGGTTTAGGAAGGGCAGGTCCTGCCTGACCAATCTGATCTCCTTCTATGATCAGGTGACTGCCTGGTGGATGTGGGGAGGCCTGTGGATGTAGTCTACCTGGACCTCAGCAAGGCCTTTGACACCGTTCCCCATAGCAGACTCCTGGCCAAGCTGTCAGCCCATGGCTTGGATGGGAGCACACTGCGATGGGTTAGGAACTGGCTGGAGGCTGAGCCCAGAGAGTGGTGGTGAATGGTGCCACATCCAGCTGGCGGCCAGTCACTAGTGGTGTGCCCCAGGGATCAGTACTGGGCCCCATGCTCTTTAACATCTTTATTGATGATCTGGATGAGGGCATCGAGTCCATCATCAGTAAATTTGCAGATGACACCAAGCTGGGGGCAGGAGTTGATCTGCTGGAGGGTAGAGAGGCTCTGCAGAGGGACCTCGACAGGCTGGGCAGATGGGCAGAGTCCAACGGCATGAGATTTAACACATCCAAGTGCCGGGTTCTGCACATTGGCCACAGCAACCCCATGCAGAGCTACAGGCTGGGGTCAGAGTGGCTGGAGAACAGCCAGGCAGAGAGGGACCTGGGGGTGCTGGTCGACAGTAGACTGAACATGAGCCAGCAGTGTGCCCAGGCAGCTAAGAGGGCCAATGGCATCCTGGCCTGCATCAGGAACAGTGTGGCCAGCAGGAGCAGGGAGGTCATTCTGCCCCTGTACACTGCACTGGTTAGGCCACACTTCGAGTACTGTGTCCAGTTCTGGGCCCCTCAGTTTAGGAAGGAGGTTGACTTGCTGGAACGAGTCCAGAGAAGAGCAACGAAGTTGGTGAGGGGTTTGGAACATAAGCCCTACGAGGAGAGGCTGGGGAGCTGGGGTTGCTTAGCCTGGAGAAGAGGAGACTCAGGGGTGACCTTATTACTCTCTACAACTACCTGAAGGGAGGTTGTAGACAGACGGATGTTGGTCTCTTCTCCCAGGCGGCCAGTACCAGAACAAGAGGACACAGTCTCAGGCTGCGCCAGGGGAGGTTCAGGCTGGATGTTAGGAAAAAGTTCTATACAGAAAGAGTGATTGCCCATTGGAATGGGCTGCCTGGGGAGGTGGTGGAGTCGCCATCATTGGAGGTGTTCAGGAGGAGACTTGATGGGGTGCTTGGTGCCGTGGGTTAGTTGTTTAGGTGGTGTTGGATTGGTTGATGGGTTGGACGCGATGATCTTGAAGGTCTCTTCCAACCTGGTTTATTCTATGTATTCTAAATGGAAGCCTGACTAAGAGACATTTGTCATGTTTCTGATTAATGTGGTATTTCAGTGTAGAAGTAAGGTTAACTAGAACAGGCAAACTTTTTCCAACTTCAGAAGGTAGACAGTGTATAAATAAGAAGTAAACAGGTGTTTGTTCCTGTGTAGCCTGCCCTCGGTGATGTTGCTTTGGCAGGGCGGTTAGATGCAATAATCTCTAGATGTCCCTTCCAACCCGTACCACTCGTGATTCTGTGACTGCTGTTGGTCACAGAACTTATCTATGTTTGTTGTTTTTTTTCCTTTTCTCTCTTAAGATCCGATTAAGAATCCTTCCTGGCACACAGCAGGAAATGTTGTATAACTTCTATCCTCTGATGGCTGGGTATCAGCAGTTAC
This sequence comes from Dryobates pubescens, assembly GCF_014839835.1. NCBI lineage: Eukaryota > Metazoa > Chordata > Aves > Piciformes > Picidae > Dryobates > Dryobates pubescens. The sequence continues at coordinate 17,287,538 of NC_071612.1, read as the reverse complement.
CATCTCTTCATGTGAACTTGCTGCGATTCCCAAACTTCACTAATCAATTGCTCAGACGGTTCATACCAACACACATTTTTGTGAAGGTAAGACACTGAGAAGTGCCCTGTGTAGAAAGGATGCCTATGGGGCTGCTCACTTTTTGGGAACTACCACCCAGCTTTGTTCAAAGCCGAGAGTTTCTAAGCAGAATAAAAGGGCCAGCTGGTAACACAGGTATTTGCTTTGAAAACTCTTGGGTTGTGCATTGGTGTTACCAGCCGAAATCTGTGCAACATGCATTTGGTGACATTTAGACAGACTGGCTGAATGTGCATAGTCTGTTCCTGTTATTCCATGTCTTATAAAATCAGTTTTAAAGTTGTCTGTGTTTTAGGTACAATGGAGTGAGTTAAAACTCATACCGTAATTTGCAGCACTTCTGGAGAAAGAAGTGTGTGATTAACCCATATGACTAGGTTCAGAAACGGGCACCTCCCTAGGTAACTTCCAAAACCAAATCCTCTCAAGTGAATCACTCAAGATGCATTATTATTTTTTTTTTTTTAAGTAGTACAACTCTGAAAACAATTTAGTCATGTCATAAAATATAGGTCACACCCTTCTTTTGACTTTTCAAAAATCATTTAAATCCAGCTGCACAAAACAGTGCTTTCTTGTTCCACTGCTGCTGTCTTCAAAATATTGTCTTTACTTTTCAGTCAGACTCTCAGCAAGCGAGGAGCCTGAAGAGTTTGTTTATATGACTTGAGGTAGATCATTTAGACCTCTGTAATGCTGTTTCCAGGAAACAGGCCTGGCATTATTTCAGTTTTGTTTTGGCCAAAAGAGAGAGGTAGAACTGAATTTTTTGCATATGCTGCTAGTCAATGGGTCTTCCAGATTGGTTGTCAAGACGTCCTCCTAAATCAGTATAGAAGATATTTTTTTTTTCCTTCAAAATCGTGGTGTTTCTCAACACTCCTGTAGAATCTCTGAGGCTTTAGAGTTCAGTGTTTGCTTTGGAGTTGTCAGGACCTCAAACCCTTCCTATAAGGAGACCTTTTCTTAAAAACTCCCTCCTTGTTCTGCCCTGTCTCTAGTGACTGTGCGTAACATTTCTCTAAGAAACTCAGTTTAAGTCCTGTTTTATGCAGTGATAACAATCAGCATTTTATGCTGTGGTAATACTTAAAACTCTGGTCAACTCTCCAAATGAATATGGTGCTCTTGGCATTTAAGACTGCAGTTAAGGAGCTGAGGCCTCTGCCAAGTACTCTGTGAGCCAAGCTGAAATTTGTTGGGTGTCTTCTGTGTTTGTGCTACTACTGGAAACCATTACAAGTAAGGATATGGTTAATGTCGCACTTGTCTAGTAGAGCCACGTTGATCAACACAATGTTTCCTAAAACCCTTACTCTTACATGTGTGGGCTGTGGGTTTGAGTTTCTTGTGTTGGTTTTAATTCTCTCGTCTTGGTTTTCCTTAAAGCCTCAAGGTCGTCAAGCAGATAACTCGATTGCAGCTGCGTAACTTTGAGACCTGTACCTTTGCACTCAAGGAAAATAGAATGTTGCACAGAACATGTAAAACTCACTTTGGAAACATGGCTTCAATCAAACCATAAGAATTAAATGTTATTTTTAAATCGCAACTCTTAGCAGAACTAATGTGTTGGGTTTTTTTTTTAAAACAACTCTTGCCTCTCACAGCCTTTCTTTTAAGGACTAAACATGGAGAAAACTTGGTACTTTATTTAACAGAAACATTCTTTTGAAGTCAGCTTTGAATGTCAAACCCTTGAAAGTGTTATTAAGGCATATTAAATGTCTTGAGTATTTAAGTGAAGAAATGCTAATTCATTGGACCAAAACTGAAAGACATTTTCATAATTAACAGTAAATTGAAGTGCAAGTTTGTATTTACTGGAGAATTACAGCATTGAAAATTACCATCCTTTACAGAAGTTTCGGTGTTGTGCCACTTGTGTTGAAGGGTGTGCAGTAGCCCAGTAAACTACAAGTGGTTACATTGTGCTGGTGGGCTTGAGAAGCTTACTGGTTTGTCAAAACCACGAGGCGCTGTTTCTCCTGGGCAAGCCATACCTCCGAATTTGAGTAATGAATAGAGAGATCGGTTTGTAACAGTTGGACTATCCACCTGAAGCTGACAGGGTTTTGGGATTGCTCTGCCTGCACAGCTTCCAGATTAAAGATGTGTGTTGGTAGTCTCCTGCTGTGTGATTTATTATTATTTTTTTTTTCCAAAGGACATCCTACTGTTGTACAGCTCCAGATAAACTGGTGTTTAAAATCTAAATCATATATATCATCTAAATCGTGTATATAAAAACCCATGCATTGTGAAAACTTCAGTTGTTTAACTTTCTAAATAACTACATTCTGATTGCTTGGAAAATACCTTATTTATTGTCAAAGTGAAGTTCTAATAAACAGCCTGTAACAGAGTATTTCTGCAACTATGTCTTTAATTGCATTGTTTTCACAGCTGTTGTTTCATAACTCTGGCCTGTTTTGTGGGCTGATACATTCATTTATGGCACTCAAGTCCAAAATAATAGCTGTGTTACTTAGAGAACAGCATCAGAGGAGCATGTAAACATTCCTTTCCACTGAAAAGGGCTGTAGGCTAATTGGTAGTCCTGAAATAATATGCATGAGCATGTGCAACTTTCCCATGGTGTGCAGTTCAAGTTACGAGAGCTTTTTCAGTGTCTGGAGAAGGAAAAGATGACTGACAAACCAGGCAGGGAAGAACAAATGAAACCCTCCATATTCTTTGCTTAAATATGAGCTAAGTGGCAGTCATGGAATAGATATTTTACCTCTCTTTTTTTTCAAGAGTGGAAAAACTTATTTAATTTTCAGGTTTTAGTCTTAAATAGCCACTTAGGGTACAGCAACTCTGGCACCTCTCCTATGGCTTCTTAAAAGACATGATCAAGTGGTTCAATGGAGAACTGGGATGCCTTACCCCTGCCCCCCCGAAACAGTCTGACAGCAAAACAGTGATTTGCAGTCTGTTGAGAAAGGGGAGAACATGAAACACCTTCATGGTTGCAATGATGCTAAAATCTTAAGTGAACTGTGTAAATAGGTTTCTACTTAAAATGGTGAGTAGTGAAAGTAAGAAGTGTATTAAAGTAATATAGAAATAACAGCATTGCAAACACTTTGCCCTAATTTGGTTTGTTGTTTGGGGTTTTTTGGGCAGGTTTGTTAATTTGGTTGGTTGTGTGTGTGTGTTTCAGAGAGAATCTTTTCTTGGTCTATGTGATCTTGCTGCAAACACCACAAAGTGAAGGTTTTTTGGATTTTTGGGGTTTTTTTTTAGTCTCAGGTTCTGTAAAGTGCTAGGCACACCTTTTATGCTATGTAAATGACTGTTGTGAATGAAAACATGCAGCAAGCAGGAACCACCTTGTTCAAAATGCTTGAGAAGTGATTAATGGTGACTATTTTCCTGACTCATGCTGAAGGGAATGTTTGTGATGCACAACCCAAATCCCTTTCGAAGTCCTGAGGAGATAAGGGCACATTTATCAGTGCAGATTTTTGTTTGCTGTATTTTGATGAGCACTATTCAAGCTTCAATGCATGCTACTTAAATGTAGTCTATTTTAATTTGAGCTAATTAAGCATCAAAGAAAAGAGATGCTTCTTTTAGAGAAGTTCAGAAATAGCTTTCAGGGGGAAAAAGGTGAAGATCAACATGTTCAGACTGCTGCTGAGCTGCAGACAGCCCTAGCAATATTTTTTTTTATTCCCTTTTTGTACTACCAAGTGTGTGAGAGGGGAAGAATGTGCCCCCTTGTCTCAGATCTTCTGCCCTACAGTGACAGATGGAGCAAAGGAAGTTACTCTATCCCCTCTTTATTACTTCTCATCACTAAACACATTGCAACTCATTACTTCAGGAAAAGTGAAAAAGATTTTAATCCATGATCAATCTTTAAGATCTTGCCCAGCCCTAAAAAACAAGCAAAATCATGGAGCTGCTTCACAGCCACCACTACCCCTTCCTTCCTAGAGTCACCTGCTGTAAGCCTGCCATAAAAATATATGTAAGACACAAACACATGAGTGTTTGTGTGTATACATGGACAAGTACATCCTCTGGTTTGTGACTGACATCAGGGAATCCTACCTTAACATCTTCTGGAAGCTTTGTACCCAGACACACGTGCTCAGTAACCCATTCATCTTGACTGCAAGAGCTGTGCTTCATCAAGATAGCCCACAAGTGGCAAAGCGAGCAGCTGTAATAAATATCAATGTATATAATGTCAATGTATAAATATCAATGTATACAGAGGGAAGGAGATTGGAAATGCACTCAAAAACATTGGCATGCTTACTATTTGTTTTTCCTTATGATGCTTTTTTCTGTGGGCCAGCATTAGGAAGCCAAAAAGCAAAATAAAAATATTTTAGTCCAGTTTTCAAGTACCAGCCTCTTTATAACAAGGAAACCACAGATTTTCTCCTATCTGCTACATAACAGAATGTTTATAAGACGTTTACCTGGTCAGGAGGTTGCAGAGAGAGGTCAGACAAATGTTACCTTTTAATAAAGTCTCTCTCAGTGTCATTGCTCTTCCTCTGAAGACTTTTATATGGGTAACATAGTGATTGCCTGTGTTAATTTATGACCTTGAAGATAGTCATTACTTCGAGTGTATTTGGACTTGGGAAGTTTTTAGTTCAAATACACTTATCACCCAGGAATGAAGAGGATGTTGATAAGATTGATTAATGGATTCAATGAAGGAGCTTTTAGGTAGTGAGAGAGGAATGCTCTTATTCCCCTCAGCCAGGTGCTAATGAGGATGTGGAGCAAATTTGGCAGAAACATTTTTCTGTTTCCTGGGTTAGTTGTGTATCCCCAAAAGACTGTGCTTTTTGCAGGAGCAACCTGATGTTGCTCCACTGGAAAGAGCTGTGCCCATTTGCACCTGGGAGCGTCTGGCAGGATGCTCTTTGTGCTGGGGTTATCCCATGGGATAACTGCCACTGCCAAGCAGAGCACCTGGGATTTACCTGGGATTTCATTGCTAAAGGAAAACTGTAGTGGCTACAAGCACTGCTAGTTATAAGCTATGCATGATGAGGAGAGGGTGTAGTGTTTTCTATAGGGAAACAAAGATGTACAGCTATGATTAAGCTTCATGTTTGTTACTGTAATGCAAATTGTTGTGGTAAACTTTGGCTTGTGATTGATGTCATATTTCTAGGTAAATTAATTTGATGTTTTATTAATTTATCCCTATGAGGAGATCAACAAAGGCTGGCTGTTTGAACTCTGCTGCATGGCTTTACTGCAACTAACCTGCCTTCTTAGGACATGAAACCAACGACTGTCTCCCACAAACCAGGATTTGGATCTCCTGATGTTTTCCCCTCCCACACCCGCAGACTGGAAGTAAGACTATGCTTTTGCCTGCCCAGGAGTGAGCTGTTGGTGGTCATCAAGCACACATTCCTGGGACAACTACAGCCCATGCTGCAGTTTCTTAAGTATGGTGAGGTTTTTGAATTGTTGGGGGTTTTGGGGGATTTTTTTGGTGGGAAAAAAAGAACTGAAGTAATGGATGGGCTTTTCCACTTGGACTCCACTAAGCCTTGGAGAACTGACTTTCTAGGAAGCTCTCAGTTATCCTTGGGTTAATGACACTTAGTGAGGTCTTCATGCAAACTTAATTTCCTTGCTTGTAGGCTGTCTTTCTCCCAGTAGTACATTTGGTCTGTGCTCTGAATTTGCATTTGAAGTAAGGCCAACCTGCAGCCTGCAGAGCTAAGGCATGGTCCTGACTCCTTTCCTACCTTGTGCTGTTGCTCAGGCATTGTGCTGTCACCTGTTCTGCCAATAATTCACAAAATAATGAATTTACATTTTAGTGACCACATGGTATTTCAAAATCAACTGTGTACTTCCCTTGCCCTTGCCTTGGAAGGCTAGCACCAAGAACAGGAACAACTGGTCTTGTGGTGAACAACGTAGGTCCTATGTGGTGGGCTACGCTCTGCATTTGCTGTGGCCTGGAGCCACTGCTGTTGGAAAGAGAGAGTGTACTGCAGTAATGCCTCTCTTCTACTGTCTCCTGATGGTCTATACACACCAGTGACTGATTTTCTATACCTACTTCCTCAAAGAACAACTAACACACACACACACACATACACACCCCAACTTACATAAATCTTGAACTGGGATTTTTCTGCTTCTCTATCATCTTTAGTTTCCAGTGTGCTCTTGAGTTGTTTGCATTGCATGAGGGAAGCACAGGGGCTCCTACAGTCAACTCACACCAGCAGCTGCAACCTGGCCACTCCAAATCCTTGCACAGCCTCATGTCCCCTGCAGCAGATGCCAGGCCCCTTGGGAGCAGGGATGAACCTGAGCTCCTCAACCTGAGGCACAATAGGGTGTGAGTGTGAGTGCTACAGCCTGGAGCACTGAGAAAGGCTAACTGGCACAAGGGGTGAACCAGGTGCTGCTAAGAACTACCCCAGCAGGACTTGCCTATATGAATATCTCCCTTGGGATCAAGCAGTTGCCAGAGTGTCCCTGTGAGCAAGATGCTCTGCCCCACCAGCCCATGGTGAGGTTTTGCACATATCAGGAACACACCTGAACTTATGAGGCACCCAGCCATGGCTACAGCCTAGTCCAGGGCTGGACACAAGGTAGAAAATGCGCATGGGAAAGAACTACTGCTGATCCCCATCTGATGGGCATGCCACCCTGGAAGCTGGCAAGGGGAGGCTTGCTATGCCCCCAGGCAGAAATAGAGACCTCTCAGGTTTGCACAGGGATCAAGTGAAAATAACCGTAGCTTGGGTCAGCTGGGGCAAAGAGGAGCATTGTTGTAAAACAAGAGTAGTAAAATGTTAGTAACTTCCCTTAAATGGCAAATGAAGAACTAGACATCTTGAAATATTAGTGCACCACTGTGGGAAAATGTGAATCTTGGGGCTGCATTAAATAGTGTGAGAGAGAAACCTGATGGGTGATGGGAAGTGGGCTGGGCAAGGGTATCCTGAGGCACTGCAGAGTGGGAGAAAGTCTATGAAGTATTGTCTATGAAGCACTGCTGCCCACTTTGGGGCCTGAAGAATTCCTGCTCAGGGCTTTGATTTCCAGAAAGAGGGATGACCCAGCCATACTTTCCCTATCTTAGCCTAGGTGCCATCTCTTTCTTTTTCTCCTTGTCCTCTGAGGAAGGGGGAAATGTTGGAATGGAGGCCAGGCTTCAAGGGCTATCTAAACCAACACTGGTGGAGCAGCAGGTCTGTTAGTTCCCTCATTACCCAAACACTGTCAGCCAAACTTCTTCTACCCTTGGTTTTTAGTAAGTGCCAGGTGCACCCCTTTGTGCTCTTCTGTCAGCTGTACTCCTCTGTACTTTCAGGTTTCCCCTGAAGGTGCCCATGCCTCAGGGTGTGGGGCAAGACACAAGACCTGCTGCCGGAGCCCTGCAGGTACCCATGGACTCCATGCACATTCCTCATTGTTCACAAGTTTGAAAACAGAAGCCATTGAGGCTCAGGTCAGCAGCAGTCAACACAACTGCTCCTGCTCCCCTCTATACGTCACTGCCTGGTGGGACCAGCTGAAGCAGAATTGCCACAGCCACTGGGCAGTCAGAGTGGGATTGCTTCCAGCTCTGATCTCCATAGTGGTCTTCCCAGGTGCACTGCCTTGGGCACTCTGTATGATTAGGCAGCGTGATATGAAAAGGACGTAAGGAAAGCTAGCCGTTTCCTCCTTCTCCATTCTTCCAATAGACTCATGCCTCCTTCATGTCTGTGTCAGTAGGAAACACCCAAAGCCACCCACATTTTGAAAGCAGATTTGTCTGGGGCCACAAGGTCAAGGATGGGCTGACCACTGTCAATAGCTGCTGCCTCTCTGAATGTGTCCTTTCAGCACGGGGTACACAAGCTGGCTGTTAGGTTTTGTAACTTGCAGCATTTCCCACTGCAGAGAGAAGCAGCAGCTTGGGTAGTTCTTTTTCTACACCTACCACAAAGCAAAGCTCCTCCCATAAAACCTCTTCTTTGCAAAGAAATTGTCTGATTCTTGGCTGTTATCGTGCCACTATCCTGCACAAATATGAAGCAGCAATATGTCAATTTTTTGGTAAACAAATAGACAACCTCATTTCCATGGAAATCAAGACAAAATTTGGTTATAAGTGTAGTCTTTACTACCTTAGCTGGAAATTATGTTTTCTCCTAGGTCTGACATTTGCCAAAGAAGCAGGATGAGATTAGCTGCTGGAATTTGCACCAGCCCAAGAAATAACCTAGGAGAGCTCAGACTCTTAATTCTCTACTATGTTTTTACAGCCCTGTCACCAAGCTCTTGAGCTCCTGGTGAACTTTCCATCTGTGCTCTGGTAGGGCAGGGATTTTCCTCAAGGAATTTCCCTCATGATGCCACCATGACTGGGACTAGTCCCAGCTGAGCTCTGCATGGAAATCCATAGGGAAACAGAGGAGAGGTTCAGAGAGGAGAGGTTGGGAGAGGAGAAGTTTGGAGACGAGAGGTTTGGAGAGGTTAGGAGAGGAGGGGTTCAGAGAGAAGAGAGGGAGAGGAAAGGAGGGGAGGGGATTAATAGCCAGTGCTCACTGTAAACCACGATGTTTAAACCAATAAGCTGATAATGGATAACAGAGGAACAAAATCAAAACTTTCTGGTTTAGCCTAGTGCTGGGTCCATGGATAATCTTCAAAGAGGATCTACAAAATTTGAAAGGACATAAGCTCTGGGAAATGTTAAACCTGGTACATCTGGTTTACAAAGGGGTTTGTTGATGGTTTTTTTCTGGATGCTGCTGTGTTTTCATTTTTCTGTCAGAGTGCCAAAGGCATGCTAACATAGACTCTTGACCTTCTGGTCAGGATGACAAGGGTTATCCCAGGGTGTGTCCACACTTGTCAGACAATATTAAGCACAAAACAGAGCTGTCTGTCTTCTTTAGCTGAAATGGTTTCAGACATACTTCATAAATGCCTGTCCTTCACAGAGCAGAGAATTGCCTGTATTATTTCGGTGCATCCAATATTGAGATTGATGACAGCTGGGGTCATTGGTTAAACTGTCTATCCTGACAAGCTGAGGCAAAGGGAAGACGCAGGAGATCAGCAGGATGGCTGCTGCAAGTACCTGCCGGAGAGATCAGTACCAAGAGTAGGCAGGGCTAGTGAGGAGGCCAGCAGGTCTTTGCTGTGACTCACATCAAATCCTGCTTTTTGGACACGCTGCCTCACGCACTTGGCTCTACTTGAGGATTGCCAGCTGTGACATTGGGCAGGTTTACCTCGGCTCCCATAAAATAAAACAGAGCTTCCACCTGTAATTACAGCTACTGTAAAAATATAATGCAAGGGAGCAGCGTTCAAGAGATGGGAGACAAATTACCATTTATGCAAAAAGCTTACCTGTAATGAAGGGCTATTAAACCAGGAACAAATTCCCCTACACCCACCCCACCACCCTTTCACTGACTCCACTTTGCCAGAGGGGACCTGAAAGTGATCATCTATCCTATCAACTGTCATAGCTCTCTCTTTCCTCTGAGTGCAAGGAAAATGATGGAGGAGCAGAGAAGCTAGCTGATAGCTGGCAGACACTATAATCTTAATGTGTGCCAGTTCTTGGCAGTTGCCTGACAGGTACAAAACCAGTGGTGGAAGAGCTGCAGCCAGCCCTGCTGGAGAAGGTATCTGCAACCTTCCTCCCCACACACATTAGCATTGACTAGGCTATTCCACTGTCCCTCAACAGATAAAAGGGGAAAGGGGGTGACTTGCATCACACCGTAACAGGTATCAGACTGTGTTTAAAAGTAACAACCACTTACTGTAGGCAGCTGCAAGGTGTAAGTTACTTTCATATTTGTAAACCAAGCATGGCTTCTGACAGAACTACCTCCTTGAGGGCAAAAAGCTTAAGGACTGAGTGATGTGAAAAAAAGAGAAGATTATTGAACAGAGCAAACTGAAGAAGGCATTTCTGCAAAAGAGAGGGAAAAAACACCATTATGTGAATTTCTTTCTCAGAGTCACATCATTCTTTTCCAGAAGCACCTATGCCAGCCAAAGAAATCAGAAACTGGTATCCTGATCAAGAACAGATGCACATATGTTAAATGCATGCTAGTAGGATGTTAGGAGCTAGAGAAGCAGCAACCCAGAGCAGTGAATTAAAACCTGAAGCAAGCACATTATTCGAGGTCCTTTGCTACATCCAGCTTTCCCCTAGCTACGAAGACAGTATTAGTAGTCAGTCCCATTTCCCACAGGCATTTTTTTCTTGCTTAAGTGCAAAATCCTCTTCCTGCAAAGCTCTGGGGGTTGGAGAGAGAACCCTGGTTTAGGGAAGCCTGGAAGGCCTGACTTGTGTTTTCTCAGCTGAGTTGTGGTCAGTGGATTGATACACAGTGGAAAGATGTCACAAGCTGGAACTGAACCTGCTGGCCAGCCTATGCTTTCTAGCAAGAAAAACAAGAATATCTTGGCACGGGTGGAGCCTCCTTGTACCTTGCTATACTGTATCAGTGTGGGTGCCTGCCTGCCTGAAAGGCAAGGGAAATTCTCAGAGGGTTTTTACCCCAAACCAGCAACACTAGTTGCTTTCCCTTTCCCCAGTGAAAAAGGAGGTGTCACCACTCAAAAAACGTCATGCCAACTGCCTGTGGAGCTTCCCTGTCTTACGCTCTGGGAAAGCCTCCCCAGATCTTTGCCACCAAGGGGGTTTCCAAGAAGTCAACATGCATCAGCTAGTCCTCCAGCAATCTGCACCGGCTCCTCCCATGCCTGGGGACACCACTGAAGGTCCCTCACCCCTGCCTGCAGAGATGGACTGTGGGATTCCCATCAATTAAGCATTTCGTAACTCCAGTTTCGGTGGTATTCGTACCCTTTTCAAGCTCACATCGGAGCTGTTCAGCTTATACTGATGCCCACTCATCACCCACAGCCCCGCTGCTAGCACAGAGCCAAGGCTGCTTACAAAGCCTGTGTTCACTGCTGGTTCCCACATCCTGTACACTGATCATCCTATTTGTAGTCTGGCTTGTTCCAGTTAATAGTATTTTTTAAAAATTACTTAAAATAATTTTTCTTTCTGTTTTTTTTTTTTCCTCTTCTTTTTTTTTTCCCCCCTAGATAGTTATTTGCAATAGCAGCCCTGCTTAAATCCCTCTAGAAAGTGGAAGAGTTTATTTAGTTGTTCATTTAGATGTGGTCAGCTCTGTCTAATTCTCCTTGCTTTAGCTCAGGACATCCTTGCAGAATGAAAGTGACTGCACTTTTCTTTTGGTCCCCAGTCTGATGGGGTGCCCCCCAGGAAAATCAAGCCAGTACAGGTTGAAGCTCTCAGCTATTCATGTTTCATGAACAAGCATTTTTCATGAGAGTAGGCTTTGCTTATGCATGCCATTTACATTTGCATAGTCTTAGAGATACACGTATTTCACTGTAATTTTGATCTCCTAAGTGCAACTTTGCACGGCCCACAGCGCTTACTCACAGGCTTTGCTTTGCACTACATAAGAAGGGGCAGTAGGAGGAAAACACATCTATTCAAGGCAGAGAAATTTCACAGTAAAATGCCAAGGCTGGTGGAGATCTGATCAGCTCAGTCTGGCATTGGGGTCATTAGCTTGTCAAAATTAGAAGCGTTTGGGATCAGCCACACACCTGTGCTTGGCTGGGTCAAGAGTGAGCAGAACTCTCACGCTTCAGGCCATGGGCTGGGAGAGGAAATACAAAAAGAGGCAGAGAATTAGATTCTATTGCTCTTTCTCCCAGAGTGCTCATGAAAATTACTGACCATTTCATTCACTATTTCTTTCTGTTACTGGTAGGGGAAACCATAAAAAAACCCCACAGTTCTTTTGGCATATCAGTGCCTGAGCTGCCTGAATGTGTTCTCTGTGGTTCTTGCAAGGCAATGTCACAATCAGATAATTTAGTCAAAGTGCTGTGCCATTTCCATAGTTAAAATTGCATCTTGCCTGCAAATACCGAGTCCTTTATGGCTCCACTAAAGTAGATCCATCTAAGCTCACGCCTCAGTGTCTGTCTGTAATCTGGCCAAAAGCAACCACCAATGTCATAGCAGATAGGAGACAATTATAGGTTGGAAGGCACATAAAAATTTCTCTCCTCTAGAGAATATGTTTAGAGGATTAAGATATAAATATACCCTTCTCTTCCCTCCTTATTAATTAGCAGTCAAGAATTTCCCATGCAGGGAAGCTTTCCTGGCCCCATTTACCTGCACCACTGCAATGTTTACCATCTTTTTGGCTTCGTAACAGCTGTGAATCTTATTTCCCTCTTTACACCTTCATAAACCAATAAAATTAAAGGGCTTTCCAATCTGAGGCTTTTAGTGCAGTGTTATTTACCTGCCTAAATGTAGGGACCTGAGTTTGAATCTGAGAGACCTGTACCCTGTGTTATATGTATGTTATATGTATTCTGTGAGTAATGTGGGAATTTTTTTTTCCATGTCTGCTAGGAGGTGACTTTTCTCCTGATCAGCATAACTTCCCCAGTCTGTGTAGGCTATTGTTAAGCAGACAATAGATAATTGTCTACCTGCTGGCTCACCTATCCAAATAGTAGTCACCTTATTGCAAAGATTTAATACCATTGTCATAGATTTTCCTCAAGAGGACAATGGTCACACCTGCCATAGCCTCCTATGTCACCTCCTCCCTCAGGTCACATCCTGTCCCTGGGATCCTTCTTGATGCCAGCAAGTCTGAGTCAGGTAAAAGCACAGAGCTTAAAAATGAAGCAGTCAGCTGTTTCCTATGCTGCTTATTAGCTGGGTGTTTAGTTTGGACCTAGCTCGTCACTCCTCACACAGGCAACTCCCATTGACTTCACTGGGAACTTCGCCTGAGCAAGGATTTCTGAGCAGGGCTTCTTGATGGAGAATGGCAGGACAGGACCAAGCACAGAAATACTTGGGTCCTGCCAGAGTAGAGATTTTAAAACAGTCATTCCCAGGATGATCTTTAATAGCAGGTCTCAAGGGACTTTACAAACCTGAGAAGTATTGTGTCTCTATTACAAAAACTGGTTACCAAAACAAAATGGTAAAGGTAAACAAGGTGCTGTCCTAGGAACTCCTGATAGCAAATCAATGTCTTTATGTGATGAAATGTAGGCAAATGTAGACCTGCATTTACCTACAAGGGCTGCTATACTTCTGGAAAGAGTTTTCAGGAACAACTACTAACACTCCTCCTTCTGCCATCTTCCTTTTCTTAGATGCAAGTCACATTACTACTCATAATCTCCGTTGTTTTAGAGCATTCACTCTTCTAAGATCAATCCTAGTTTTTCTCAGGGTAAAGACAAGAAGAGCATCTGGCCTGTGTGTTATAGACATACCTGGTCCTGGCCCTTCTCTTACCTGCACATCCACAGCAGCAAAGACAGAAGCTAGAGCCAGAGCCGTTGACTCCATATCCAAGCCAGTTTAGCTGGATTTATGTAGCTTTTAACTGGTACAGGAGGAGGAGGAAAGTCTTCTCAAAATGTATTACCAAGGTCTATAAGCTCCAGTCTCATTAGGGCTGCAGTAAGTTACATATTTGACGATGGTAGTCACACTGAGCTCTGTGTCACTGTGAGTCTTCAGTTTCAGTCAGCCTTCCACATGGGAATAGATGCAGATGTGTTAAAAAAACCCACAACAGACTTGAAAGAAACAGCTTAAAAATCCATCCCATGCCTGGTAGTTTCTTGCCAAACACACTTTAACCACCTGAAAACCCACAGAAAGGTAAGAGCAGCTCTTTCCCAGGAATGAAGTGACTTGATTGGGAAGCATGCAGGACCCTCACCAGGTGACAACACTGGGTGTGCAGTAAGGAGGGGAAGTGCAATTTCTTGTATGAAACCACTACAGAGATTAGAAAAAGAGTTTTCCAGTAGGAAACACTCTTTGAAAACCTCCCACAGAAGAATCCTTGAGTAAGGCACTTGCTGACTTATTGCCTGAATGCTGTATCTGGGGCAGATCACTTGCTGACATACTACATAGGCTGCAAAATTGTGTAACTTGCCTTACTATGTACAAATCAGGGAAGCACAGCCACCACTAAATATATATACTTTGCCTCAGACTTTCTTTTCCATTCTGTGGCCTTGGATGAATTCTGGGGGAACGTTCTTTTCCTGGAGAGTTTTTAACAAAGCAAAGTTCATAGCAGACAGAGGTACCACACCTGAGGTCTGGATCAGTACAGACACCCAGAGAACACAGTTCTGTCAGGTTTGTTTGGCTTTCTGCTCCTCCCTAGGATAACTGACGCCATGCACTCAGACCGCCTGCCACCACTGATGCATTTCAAAGAGAGGTGCCTAAATCTTCAGGGGTTTTACCCTGCTAGCAAAATAAACATCTGCATTCCCAAATACTTCAGAAGCACTTAGGAGTTCCACTTCACTTGCTTTCATTACCTGGCCACAAGAAGGTTGTAGGCTGTGTTCTCATATATTTCTGTCAGGAAAACCAGATAAGCTTTAGTCTGGCTATAGATCTTGATTGCTTGGAAGAAGTCACTTGGAGTGAATGAAAAGGAAAGAGATGATGTTCAACCTCAAACCAACAAACAACAAAAAGTAAACAAACCAAAATAAACAAAAACTCCCAAAATTCTGAGGCCAAAAAAAAATAATAATTAAAATGGATTGAATCAGTAATGAGATGGGGGAGAAAAAGAGGAATAATGAATGATGAACAGTTTACTTAGTACTTACTTGTCCACAGCCTTTCCTCAGGCCCTTGACACAAGAGGAGTCTGTTAACTGAGGTCTCAAGGTTTGGCTCAGGCAATCCTGGTGCTGGCTTTTATAGGGAAGGCATCTAAACCCTGGCACATATTGCATTTTGATTTGTGCCACAAACACTGTGCTCCATCCAAAGTTTTGGATGAATTATAGTGTACCCTCTTTCATTACCTTGTTGTTACACTTGTGTGTGACATGAGCGTGCAATCTGTGGAGAGGGGCAGCATGCTGATAGAGGGAGGGAGGGAAGGAAGGTGGTAGAGAAGGAGGGCCAGCCTGCCAGCACAGGGTTGAGGAATGAAGTGGCATGAAAGAAGAGGTGATGAAAGCAGGGTGGGAGAGGATTAGCAGGCTGAGGACCAGCCTTCACAGGAGAACAAGCCAGGAGTAGAGAAGATATGGACAGCCTGCAAGCATTATTGCAAATGCCTCACAAGGGGAGGGAAATGACTGCATGGCATGTTTTACCACATCAGCTGCTTCAGAAACTAGAAGTGAAGGGAAAAGGAGCTCAGCTAATGAAGAGGCAACACTGATGCCATGACTGAAGGCTGCCAAGCATGCTGAGCTGAACACATGCTGTTTCCAGAGGCAGCAGAAGGATCACTGATTTGGCTAGCACTTGGGATTTGGGAGCCATAAGTGAAATGCAGGGCCCAACAGTAAGAAGGCTTAATTTGATGCATTTGTTTTTGCAGTTAGGAATAAAAACTGAAAGCCCATCCAAGCCCTTAAGTTACCTTGTGACTCTGATCAGTGATTGACATGTCAATGTGATGTGCTCTACACAAAGGCAACACAAAGGTGAGCCCTGCCCAGGAGAACTGAAATGCAAGTATGATGGGCAAGATAAAAAGCATGATATAATGCAGAGAGGAGGAAGGCACAAGGTAAGAATAACATGAGTATGAAAAGATCATGACAGCAGTTTCAACACATTAAGACTAGCTCTTTTAACAGGCAATCAGAGGCTCAGGTGAACTTTGGGAAGCAGTTTGGAGGAAAATGAGGATGCCAGGGGGTCATCTTGCAAAGCCTGGAACTAAATGAAATTGTGAAAATGCTCCTCTGAAATACTGAGAGCAGCACCACCAAAGCTTGCTGGGGCAAGCGGCTTCATGAGATCTTGCTGTGTTGGACATTTGGGAAGGGGTTGGACACGTGCAAGTTGGTGTAAGCAGGCTCTGCTCCTGGCTCAAAATGACTCACAGTGATTTTGAACGATTTATCTCTGATTTCCCCTTTGGTATAGTTGGCTTTGTGCAGTTTGCCTACCTGCAAAACTGTCTGGGATGCTGGTAAACTTCACCTACCTCTGCACAGAGCCTAGACAGCACCTGCTGAAACACAAAAAGTAGGGAGTGGGAATATCAGAAGAGTCAGAATGTTATACTGTGCTTTGGAGAAGGAAATGGATGAAACAAGATGGAGAATGGCACAGGATTTGAATGAAGTTAAAACCAAACAGGTGATAGTTTAAGGGAGCCAAAAGTGCCAAGGGATGTTGATGCCAGTGAATTCAGAAACAATAGATAAAATATTGTAGCTTGTGCATAGTGCAAGGGTGCAGTGGCTGCAGCCTCCTCAGTTGCAGCTCTTAAACGACTGCTTGGCAGAGTGGTCTCTGCTGCTTCCCTCCACTTGCTCTCATCTTTGCCTCCACTCTTGCCTCTCTTCTCTATGGTAAAGTTTTCTTCTTTGTGTCCTTCACCTTCCAGGTGCCTCCCCACACATTGCTGCCCATATCCCCAGTGTGGCAGTGCCCCACTTCCTAGGGTGAGGGGAGGGTGCTGCCGGACCCACCCATACAGTCTGCACCACCTGCTCAGTGCTGAGGTGTCCAACAGCTACAGCCAGCTCAGGAACTCAAGGCCCATTTTAATCAATGAGGGCTTGTTTTAGCTGTGAATTTGAGGTTTCTTTTTGGGAAGACATTAGTGAGGTCCCTAAATCTGACAAGCGTAGCTGGCAAATAGCTGCCAGTGCCTACAACTCAGCAGCTCAGCCATTTACACATGCCCCAGACACGGCTCTGTCAGGAAGGCCTGTCAGGAAGGCCTGAGTCCCTCAGATTTCTGCTTGCTTTGTGCCCCTTTTTGCTGATTTCTCACAGGCAGCCACTGACCTGGAGCACAAGGGAAGCAAAATATTCAATTGCTGGAAGAAAGCCACAGAAGTTAGGAGTAAACCTTGCTCTGTGTCTATCAGTATGTCAATGCTCCTTCAACACAAAGCGATGCAGTATTATTACAGGTGAAGGCAGCAGTTAGGGATGCTTGGACACAGTCGGGTCAGTACTGTTCACTTAGGTATTTTACCTACAGCTGTGTTACCACTGGAAGAAGCACAAATATGACGACCATGAGACTTACTGGAGGTGACTGGGAGATGCCTCTGTGTTTCACACAGGAGAGGGAAAGGTGAGGTTTCCCGAAACCGGAGGTTGCCGGGAAGGCTGCACCACCAGTCGGGACACACAGCGGACTCGTTTAATTTCTGGAGGTGGTGCTCCCGTTCCCGTGCTAGGAACGGAGGCAGGGAGGCGGGAGGTGGGGCGCGGCGAGGTGCGGTCTTCCCGGCCCGGCGCTACCCGCTGCAGGTCCGTCAGCAGCGGGATAAGACCCCGCCGCGCCGTCCCGCGCCGCGCCGGCGGTGTGCCGTGCCGTGGCGGGGGCGGAGCCGGGCCAGAGCAGGCCGGGGCGGAGCGGCGCAGAGCGGAGCGCGGACAGCCGGCCGCGGGAGGCAGCGCGGCTGTGGGGAGGCATGTTCCTGCCCGTGCCTGTGCCCATGCCCGGCGGCGGGTGGTGAGCGGCCATGCCGCGCAGGGCGGAGCGGTGCCTGCAGATCGCCCCGCATTCCCTGGCCATCGTCCTGGGTGCCGGAGCCGAGGGGCGGCACGGGGGCGGTGGGGGCGGCGGTGCGGGACCGGTGGCGGAGCTGGGTCGCCACCGCATCGGCTACGAGATCTTCGCGGATTTCAAGCGGGAAAACATGCAGCACTTCTGGGACCGGCGGGCCACGGCGGCGGTGGCGGAGACCTTCTTCCTGGGCTGGATCGACGAGCAGGTGCTGCTGGTGCAGGGCAAGGAGGAGCACCTGGAGGTGCTGCGGCAGGGCTGGGCGCGCCGCTCCCTTAAGCCCCCCACCGGCTTCCACATCAAGTGCCTGGGTAGGTGCTGGCGGGGTGCCGGGGCTCTCCACCCGGTGCCAGGGGCAGCGGGGAGCTTCTCTCTCCCTCTTCTCGCCGCCCCCAAAAGCGGGGAGGGGGAAGGGGTAAGCAGGGCAGGACCGGTGGCGTTACAAAGATGCGCTGCGAGTACCTGGGGTTCACCAGAAGAGTTACAAGCGGCAGCCGGAGCCGGGTTGGAGGCGTGCGTTCCACCGCTGCCTTCAGCAGGAGAGGTTAGAACCACAGGCTGCCAGTTTTGGGATGTTCCCCTTGCAGGGTGAAATGTCGGCTCGTCCCGCCGGCCGGCGGCTCCTGCGGCGTGCGGGTCTGCTGCAGGACGATCCCACACCGTCCAGAGCTGTGAGACCCCTATCATTTAGGAATAGCTGCTAAACCTGACAAAGAGTGCAGGCTTGTAACTACAGTTATAATCGATTCATTAAAGACAAGAATTTCTAGCATTATTTTTTTTAAAGTTAATTTTCGCCTGTCTAGGCTTCCTAAACTAGTATTTCATGTCATATTTGGATCTACTTGGTAGCTTGAACTTGTGTTACAGTATTGTTGTGAAGGTGTGTTCCACAGCAAAAAGCATGACGAGGAGACGAGGAATGTGTGGGGTTTTGTGGTGCAAAGCAGGTGGCTTTTGGAGCTGTAAATGGCAAGTCTGTCATGCTGCAGCAGGCTGAGGATTGAAGCTACAGTATGATCTCCCACAGGAGTCCAGCCTGTGTGCAGTGGGGACCGAGGAAGGGGCATGCCTCTTCGTGGATTTTCTTCAGGGAGGGAAAAATAAAATCGGAGCATGTGCATCCAAAATGTTTACTACAGTTACTTTTACACACATACACAGCTCTCTAAGAAATAAAGCTGTGACTGTTTGGTATATGTACTGGGGAGTCATGAAGGGCAATAGATGTGAAGTTTTCCTTAGTGTTTGAGGTAACTTGCAGCCTTCACAGCTTGAAACATACTCCTTCTTTCATGGAGAGAAGACAAACTGTAGGGGTTCTTTTTTTTTTTTGCTATTGCTTCCTATGGCTGCTGCAGTGGTGATGGTGAGGCAAACTGTGTTTTCTTTATGTACAACTTCTGTTATCTGTGTTTTGTGCTGCAAGCACCTGGAACAGGTCACAGAGCTAGAGATGCTCTCTTGCAACTGGGAGTTTCAGATCCATAAAATGGGATGTTGCCTTGCATGTCTTTTAAGAAATTATCTGAGTAAAGTTTATGCAAAGAATGGAGCATGAGGTGTGTCTTGGTTCCATTTTTAATCTCAGTTTTGAATGTTTTGGGTTTTTTTAGCTGTCCCTCTCCTGCTGGAGTACATGATACAGAATTTGATCACTTCTGTTCATCTACTGCCTTGTCTCGTGCTCAGTTTTCAGATAATTTCCATGTCGCTATGTCCCCATCTGACTCACTCAAATATCACTTCTTGCTGAGGGGGAATGCAGGATAAGTTGCCAACTTAAAAAGGAGTTGAGGAACCTTTTTTACCTTGTCTCGGAGAAATTCCCTTTGAACCTCTGACAAGAAGCCAGTTCTGGGGAGCAGGTGGTAAATCCTGTTCTTGTGATGGAAAAGTTTTCAACATTCCACCGATACTTTGAGAAGTGTTAGAAGTTGATAGGTAGTGGCTCTTTGCTGTAGCTGAGGTTTAGAACTGCTGTTCATGGCCAGCAAACAAGAGGGGAAAAATCTGCATGTGCTTTCCACCCATGGCTGTTAAATACTTGTGCCTTTACTTTTGGAACAAAGCGTGATGCTGACCATAGAGATGTGGGTAGTGCTTTGTGCCAGCTGCTCAGTGCAGCTCCTGTGGGCTTTTTGGCTCTAGCTGGGCCAAGGAGTATGAGCTCCTGAATGGGTGCTGTTGCCTGATGGAGTGTAAGGGTCAGTGTTTGATTTCTGGGGTGTCCCTGGACCCTACCCATCGGACAACATTCCTCAGCCTGCTGCGTGGGAGAGCTATTGAAGGCTGTGCTCTGACCTTGACGTTACTAAAGCCAGACATGGAATGTAAACAGGTCTTTGCGGCCTGTTTTAAAATATGGAAATGCAGCTTTTGCTAGAAGTTCACGTTAATAAGTAAGCTCACTGGTGTGTAAATAATATTCATTCCTTGAGGGGTTATCTTTGCTGCAAATTTACAAAAGACTGGAGACAAAAGTTTTGACTTCAAAAATAGAAAACGCCTCTCGGTGTTTGATTAAAGGCTATGAAAGAAGAGCAGGTACCTTCTGGAGTTTTACCTCTTGTGTACTGTCCTTAGCTGTGGCAAATGAGATGGGAACACTGATTTTTTAAAACAAAATATTTTATTTTTACCTTTTTTTTCCACTGTTTGTTTTTTTTTTTTTTCTCCACACCCAGACTGATAATTCAGGTCTTGCATCTAATCAAATTCAGCTTGCACTTACTGTAAAGTTAGGTAGTTAAAGAAGAGTCAAAGTAATGGGCCTGGCTTGTGGGCATGTGCATCTGCTTAAATGTGTGTAATTTGTGTTTTCAGCATAATGAGGCACCTAATGTGTAAAAAGCCATGACTTATTTAAAAGCTCTCTCACACCTTCTTCTCCACTTTGCAGCATTAAACCAGTGAACAGTCCACCTACAGACAAAAAGTCCCCTTTCAGCTTTGAAAGAACCCCCAGAAAACCCCCAACTGGTAGAGTATCTTGAGCTGAGAGGAAAACCTGCCTGGCTGGGAAGTGAAGAAAAGTAGTATTTTTACTACTGTTAATAAATACCTGATGGGGTCAAGAGGGGAAAAAAAAAAAAAGGCGTGTTATTTTTGATGCTGGTAAAGCTGCTGTTTGCTGCTGCTCTGGCCCAGCCCAGAGCCCCCACACTGTGGTGGGAATAGGGGGTTTCCATGGCTGGGTGTAGCAGTGAGGGAGTGCATGGGTCTCACTTGAGGAGGTGGGGGGACACAGGTAGGGGTGGCTTTCTGTCCCACCTGCCCCTGGAGCCCAGTTGCAACAGGGTAGCTGGAGGACAAACTGCCTGTCCCAAAACAGTGTGGGGAGAGTGTTGAGGCCTCCCACTGCTGCCTGGCAGGGAGCAAGGGACAGAAATGCTTCCTCTTCTTGGCTGCATGACCTCCATTTACAACAGAGTCTTGGACAATACTTCCCTTTACCTTCATCACTACTGCAGTTTGACTTTCAAACCTCTGCTGGTGTTGCTGATGTTTCTTTTTCATTGTTGTCCAGAGCTTTGGCTGGTCTGATGAGTAATGGGTTGTGATGGCTACTGAGATAATAACTGGAAGAAAAAGTAGCTGGTGAGGAGGGGGGAATACTAAACCTCTAATATGTGTAGCATGTTTTCTGCTGCTGGGATTGTAAAATGTAAACCAGGAGACTGTTGCTGAATGGTATGTCCGTGTTTAAGTCACCCTGACTTGATAATGAAAAGTTCATTAAAGCGTAATCTGTAGTCAACAGAAACTGGACAGTCCTTGGCACAGGTGTATCTGAGCCAGAAAGTACATGGATTAAAAGCCACATGAGATTTCATTGAGCCTTGAATTGTAAAATAAGGCCCTACCACAAAATAGAGTAGGAATACAAATGAAGCACGTCAGAAAATTGCATTAGCACTGGCAGCTTAGGGCTTGAGGATACAGGGGATGAAGTGTTTCATGTATGACTCTCTGCAACTTCCTGAAGGGAGGTTGGAGCGAGGAGGGGTCAGCTTCTTCTTCATGACAGGTGACAGAAATAGAGGAAATGGTTTCAGGCTGCACCAGGGATGGCTTAGACTGGGTATTAGGAAACATTTCTTCGCTGAAAGAGTTATCAAACATTGGAATGATCTGCCAGGACAGTGGTGGTGTCACCATCCCTGGGGGTGTTCAAGTGTCATGTAGACTTGGTGCTTAGCGACATGATTTAGTGTTGACCCTTCAGAGGTGGGTCGAGAGTTGGACTGGATGATCTTTGAGGTCTCTTCCAACCAGATATATTCTGTGATTCTTTGAAAACTTAATTCTCTGGCCATTGCTTAAACTAAAGGGTTATGCTCAGCAGTGATCATAATTACCTGGGTATTAGGAATTTGATGGGTGTATCTAGGTTTTTAGGCTGAAGGGGAACCTTTGGGAAGCCTAAGCAGTCTTTGAATAAACATCCCTCCACACACCCCCAAACCAGTACGTGCTAAATACACTGATTTGGAGGATTAAGGAAACCTTATGTAAACCTATAGGTCCCGTGATGAAATTAGTTGTCTTTGGTAAGAGTGATTTGAAGCTTTCTTGTAACTTTGCAAGATTTTGCAACCTAAGTCTTTAATGAGTGTTATTATTTTAATAAGATTTTTGTCTTTGACACACCTTCCATTTGCACCCACTAATAATTTGTCATCCTGGAAGATTATTTCCTTCTTCCCTTTCTTCCTCCTTCCCCCCGCCCCTACCCCAGACCCCCCACAACTCTTCTATGCAAGGTGCTCCTTGGTGTAGCAGGATGCTCCATCTTGTTTTGGTGTCTTCATTGCCCTTTGTGTTCCCAGATGAGACTTCCTTCTGTGTCTCTTGCACTTGATTTCCGTGTCTCAGACAATGGACATCTTTGAGAAGTTTTAATGTGCTTTGTGGAAGGGCCATGCCCTTTTGTAATGATTGCTTGAAAAGAAGTGGCCAAACTTTACAATAACCCTTCGGCCATGCTCAGAGCAATTTCTCCAATTAGAAGCTGATGTTTCAAAAGCAGTTTTCAAGAAACTTATGTGCAATAATTAAACTAACTAGCAGAAGCTATAATTCAGCAAAGTCGTCGGGGCTGGGCTGTTGTGCATTGTTCCTGCTCAGCCAGGCATAGGGGGGGGAAACTTTTTTTGCCACGCTGGGAGCTGGAGCTAAGTGTTCCCTTTCTTTTCCCTCCCTGCCGTGTTCTTTCTTGCCTCCAAAAATTAAATTAACACCCCACCAGTTTAGGTTCAGTAATTTTCACAGTGAGTTTTCCAGTCATTAGTGGATGATTATGGTGCAGTGTAGACTGTTGTTCATCTGTAGCCAGTCAAAAACCATGAATTGTCTCTTTTCCTCCCAATTATCTCCTTTATTGCATGAAAGTTTCTTTTCAGAGAGCGAGTGTTAGGTTTTGTAGCAATGAAAACTCCAAGGAGGAGTTTACCACACACCTTTTGTATGCGTCGTGATACTACCATGGGAACTTCAGGGGATTTGAACTACGGGTTTTTATCTTTTTCTATCCCACCTCAACTTGGAGATTCACTAAGCATTTTTTCTGTCTGTGAGGTGGTGGTTACAGCCTTGAAAGAAAAAAAAAAGAAGGTAAACTTAAGCTGATGGCCTGGCTGAGGTGCTTATGAATTTGCTCCCAACTTTGAGTAAATAACTTCGCTGATCAGAAGTGTTGGGTTGGGCTTTTAATATACTTTGTAAAACCAGCTTTTAGAGACTGGGTAGAGAGAAGCAAGAGCTGAATGAGTATGGACTGCATGTACGGTGCCTGATTGTTCAGTGTGTGGCTTGTACTTGTGTCCTGTGTGCAAAATCTGGGAGCCAGAAACGCTTCTTGCTCTTTAAAGAAAGTTGTGGATGATCTGCAAGACTAATGCAGATTGTCTAAAATGTATTGTGAAAACAAAAAGCACACAGGAAGAAAAGATATGACCTATTAAATTTAATTGATTTTCTGGGTTTGGTTTGGTTCTTCCCCCCCCCCCCCCCCACTCAAAGCAGCTTCTCTTGAAGAAGCAGAGTCAAATACACTGATGCATGATACTCATTGTGCAACTCATGTGAAGGATTTATAAGGTTAATGGCCAGCTAGTACTATCTCCCTGCCTCCTCTCCCCCGACAAAGGACCCCATTGTATAGAAGAGAGTCCTTCCCAGTGGCAAATAAGTCATCTAGCCTTGCAAGTTAAGTGTACACTCTGTATGAAGGAGCCATGATGTAAGGGAACTGTGGTGGCTGGAGCGGAAATGGCACCGGGGCCCTTGCACTCTCCATCTCTTTGTCTACACATGAGGATCTGGTCTTTAATTAAGTGCTCCTCATTTTCCTCCTCAAAGGGTCCTTGTCTTTTGTGGGGAGCAGCACAGTGGGTGTGCACTGAATGAAGCCCTTGTCAGGTGTTATTCCCAGTGCTTAAATCGGCTGTTAGTCTGCCAGCATCACATGCCAGCAGGCTGCTCGCTAAATCACCTTTCTGTTTGTCCTGCTCCTCTTGTGTACACGATCAGTTTTGGATTTAAAAAGACAGAGGTAGGTGCGGTGCCTGGGGGCCATGCAAAGGGATGGCCATGGGGCCACCAGCCACAGGCATACCCATCTCACCCTCTCCATGGTTTTACAGTATGAAAACTCAGTAATGCTTTCTGAACTTTGTACTGACTTTGTAATTTGTTAGCTGGAGGCATGTTGATTAATATTTTATCAAGTTGTAATGATTTTAGTGGGCTAAGTTCAGACCTCTGAGGTGTGTTGCCACAGTTCATCTTCAGATGGGTTCTTTTTGGTGCCTAGAGAAATATGTGTTTAGTGCAGAGATGCTACAGGAAGAGGCAGATGTGTATGAAAACATATCTGAGCCTTGGGTGGCAGGTTTTTTTGATTCATCTCCTTTGTAAAGCAGGTGGCAATGACGTTGGTGCTCTCTCCCAGCTCTTCAGATGCTGTTGCCTTGGGACATTCATCCAGATGTTGAACTTCTCCTTTCTGCTGGCCAAGAGAATTACAGATTGTCCCCCACATGAGGCATGACAAAGCTTTACCACATTCTTGTCTGCATTTGAGACATCTGTTTAGAAAGAGTAGTAAAAAACTTGCAACTCAGGTGGATCAGGTGTCCTCCAGGACTCTTGGCACACAAAGCTGTGTTCTGAGCGACAGCATATCTTCCCTAGGCTTCGGAAAACACGCGATGTCCAGGCTCCTCTTTTCTTGCTATTCAAAGGAACAATGAAGTGTTTGGAGAAAATAGAAACTGCAGAAACGGTGGTTTCCCCTGCAGAAAGTGTGGCTGTGAAATATGAGGATGGGAGGAACGTCTCAATAAGAAAAATAAATACAAAAAGCAGGAATGTTTTGTGATTGTTTTCCAATGATCTTGACTGCTTGGGAATGTTACTGCAGTCTCTAGGTTCCAATATTGAAAGGGCTCCCTGGGTGGGCCAGATCTGGCAAGATTTTAAAGGATTTTATGTAGTTCTTAGAATAAGATCCCTTTACCTAAAATATAAACATGCTTTTCTTTTTCTCTCCAGTATACTTGATCCATCAGTCTGTGACTTCAGATTGCACCTGAGACCTGTGATGAGAAATGTCAGAATGTTAAGGATGCACAGATGCGTATACTTTGAGGAAGCAAAGTGCTTTCTTGTTGGCACTTAAGCAGGTGTTCACTGTTTGGGTTGGTTGGTTGGTTGGTTGGTTTTTAAATCAGGCTCCTGTTCTGAGCCATAACAGCAGTAGAGTACCCATTCAAAGGGCAGTAACTACCCAGGGATGTAGGTCTTCTTTTTCTGTAGCAAAAAAGCAATGGTGTAATATCTGCACTTACTAAGCCTGTTTCTGATTTTCCTATGGAAGAAAGTTACTACACTGTACACTTAAATATGCACAGTGTAATGACTTCTCTAGTGTGTTTTCATGAGCTGGATGCAGTTCTAACCCATGCATGTACTTCTGTGAGGGGACAGGATAGGACAGCAGAAGTCTGAGTAAAATACAGTATCCTTTTAGCTTATCCTTGAATTCCACTAGCAGATGATTAATGGAGGGATATGCAGATGTATCAAAGATTGCTTCTTTAGAAAGGCAAAGCAATTCACTTAAACTCTAGGAAATTACTCCAAGCATGGTTCTTTACATAATCTATGCGTGCTGGCAGTGAAATGTGTTTGTTTGGCCTGGTTTGGGTATCTTCATGAAGCTGTAGTTTTGAAGCTGGTTTTGCTAGCTATTAGTGCCTCAGAAAGTACAAGCTTACCTTCAGAAGAAGGAGGATGTTGAACCTTTTTGGTCTTTTAGCCTGGAGAAGAGGAGACTGAGGGGTGACCTTATTCTCTCTACAACTACCTGAAGGGAGGTTGTAGACAGACAGATGTTGGTCTCTTCTCCCAGGCGGCCAGTACCAGAACAAGAGGACACAGTCTCAGGCTGCGCCAGGGGAGGTTCAGGCTGGATGTGAGGAAGAAGTTCTATACAGAGAGAGTGACTGCCCATTGGAATGGGCTGCCTGGGGAGGTGGTGGAGTTGCCATCATTGGAGGTTCTCAGGAGAAGACTTGATGGGGTGCTTGGTGCCATGGGTTAGTTGTTTGGGTGGTGTTGGATTGGTTGATAGGTTGGATGTGATGATCTTGAAGGTCTCTTCCAACCTGGTTTATTCTATGTATGTATTCTAGGTATGAAGGGCCTGGTATGAGGAATTGCACCAAAAGACTGGAGAGGTGGCAAGTCCCAGTGCCTTCCCCAATAGTGTGGCCTAAAATGCAGTGGCCAGCAGGGTTAGGCTGTCCACAGGGGAAGCTGATTCCTCCTTCTGGTGCCAGCAGAAAGGGAAGAAATTGGTGTTTGAAGAATTGGGAGGCAAAGACCTGGGTCTAGACTGTGGCTGTCCAATGGCTCAGTCCCCTCATTGGTAAGAGGACAGTCCATCACTGTTCATCCTCACCAATAGCTGCAGCTCCAGTGCCTCCTGTTTATCTGCAGTCTTGAAATGGCTTGTGCAGTGGTGTATGTGTTCACTGGGCATTCAGAGGCTTACAAGGGGTGAAACTGCAGGGACTGTGTTTAACACTGGAGCTGCAGAACTCATAAAGTAGCATCATCAGCCTTAGAAGAAGCTGGGTGCTGCCAATGTGTTTGAGATTTGGCAGCAGTGTCTTAGATATTATTGTGGGGCTATAAAATGAGTATTCCTTTTTTTTTTTAATGGGAAGGATTTTATGTCCTTAAAAAAAAAAAAAAGCCTGTACCAACTATATTGAAACTTCTGGCTTAAGAAGAAAGACAAATTAATATTACACTCTTTCAGACTGTAGTTGCATTTTCCACTTTGGTCGTAATAGCCATGGATATGTTTCTATATGCAGAGAATATGGAAGAAGTACAGGCTTCTGCATGTGTCAGCCTTTCTCCAGGTCATTGTGAAGAAGACTTAATAGCCTAACAAATAGATTGTGCCTACTTACCTTGTTTTACTGTTGTCCTTGAGTATATGACCTTATAGAGCCTGGCAACTGTGCTGACAGCAATGCACAGAGCTCATTACTGATGTCCCTTCCCAAAGAGATAAACCCAGCATAAATGGGATTTATCACTGCTTGTTAATTTATTGTTCAAAAGCTGGAGAAGTAACTGAAGTCCTGTAAGCTCTATGTGATGCTGCACTGGACTTCTATACTTGTGGTAGTTGGGTGTTTTTTTTGTTTGGGGTTGCTGTGTTTGGTTGTTACTTTTGTTGTTTGTCCTTTTTTTTTTTTTCCCTTTCATTTTTTATTTCCCCTCCTCCTCTGTTTTCCTACCTTTTCTTTTAGAGGGGTTGTGTGCTCAAAGGCTCCTTGGTGCATTATTTGGCTGCCCTCAAGCCTTCCAACTGCTCCTCAGCCAATGTAGGAGTGGGCTCTGCCCTTGCCTCCTGCCGCAGCAGACTGGCATTAAATATTTGCTCTCCTGCTCGTACATATTGCAGGGTTAGTGCCCAGACAAGTTCCCTTTTCTTTGGCGGATGAAATAACAATAGCTGGCATTAAGAGCAAGCTGAGTGTTTTCTTTGGGTTTCCCTGAAGGGCCTCCTTTGTCTCCACTCAGGGTAGCCTGTATACCTTGCTTAATCTGAGGGTGCTGTCGAGATGCTCTAGCTTCTGAAGCCAGAACTAGGTCAGCAGCTACCTGAAGATTTCTGTCTGCTCAGCCTGCCTGCTGATGGGAGCCTCCTGGTGAGGCTTTGGAAGTAGCCCCTGTCCGGGCTGATGTGGGCAGTCTCAAAGGCCTGAAGAAGAGCATAAAGTGTCCACAGCACTGGGAAGGAGAGTAGGGAAAGGAGGTAGACTGTCACATACTTGGTGTTTATCTGGCTGTTTAGGCCAAAGGAGGAGCAAATTGTGGACATTTGGATGAGCCTGAAAGGAGATTTTTCAGGTGCCTAGTGTTGCATTGTGTGTGGCCTGGGTCTGACTGTGAGAAGTCAGCAACTCACCTGGACTGCAGGGATGTCCATATGTTCCCAAGGCAGTTTAACCAGTTGAAAACCAGGATTTTAAGGGGTATTTTAAAGCAAAACCAGCAACATTGTAGACATTATTAGCAGGAGAGGTTATTAAAAAAAGAACAAATAAAAGGGTGGGAATTTTCTCCTTAGCTTAATTTGAGAAAGGAGAATTTAAAGACATACATTCAACCAGTGTTTCTGAAGCGGGGCTGAAATAGGCTTTGAAGACGCTGAGCTTTCCTGCCATCGTTGCTAATTTGTTACAATTGTCCTTTTGGTTACAAAGAAATACCTTCTTGGTGTTTCTAATTAACATTTTACTCTTTTACTGCATGGATTTTTCAGTTTTGTGAGAAGCCGCAGTGAAGAAGGGACATGAAGACCTGTGGGTGTGCAGGGAGCAGGACAGTCTCTGCAGACTTAGATGATCTAGAACCAAGTGTATTTTTCAAATAGACATCTTCAGACCAGATGTCAGCCTTGTCAAGAAGCTGCCTTTATGAACATGAACATCTGGAAGGAGTGGGAGACTAAAAGAGAGGCTGGTGAGATTTTTAGTGATGAGAACAGATGATTGTGACAGTTTAGGCTGTGCCTTTAAGAAAGGATAGCTGCAAAATTCTCTAGCTGGATGTTTGGGTGTTGTAGTAGGTTGAGAGAGGGCTTAGCTCTCCCTCCTCCACAGAGTAAGAAACCACAGCTAACTCAGTCGAAGAGCAAAAGCTATATATTTACAAGCATATATGGAAAGCAGGTTATATATAACACAATATATACAGGTATTTACAATATATACACAGAAATACACAGCAAAGAGAAATAACACGACAAAAATCCCTCCCCGAGGGAGGGATCCCCTCCTTGGAACCCCCTCTCTCCCCCCCTACCTCCCTTTTTCCCCAAAAAGGGGTTAGAGAGAGAGAAAGGCAAGTTACTAAGGAAAAGAGTTGTTAGTAAGCTTCAAAAGCCCATGCAGGATTAGTTTTTGCTTATCTGAAGGCCAACTCCAGCAGTTCGCAGAAGAAGCAGGCAGGGAGAACAGGCTGAAACCAACTCCCCCAACTCCCAAACCGAACTGAACTGAGGAAAAACAATTTCCAACTGCTTCACAATCTAAAGCTGCATTTTTGTTTATCAACCAATGAAATTCGTTTAGAATATCAGAATGTTTTGGTTCTAGTACCGAAAACATTAGCCAGTGTGTTCCAGCAGTGTTTGTTCTTAAAGGCACAGCCTCAAACGACCACAGGTGTAAAAAAGGAAAACAAAGATTAATTCTAAACAAATTTCATTGGTCAGATGTGAGTTGTACCATAGCAAATATCTCTCGCATTCTTTTCTCTCTCTCACTCCAGCACTCTTGTTTCTTGCTGCTTGCATGGTGCTGTTCTGGACAGAGAGGGAGACCTCTTATCTGCAAACTTTGAGATAAGCATACTAGTTTAACAAAGCTTTTGAGTCTAACTGAAAAAATTCTCTTAACAATTTTCTTCCTCTTCTCTTTTCTTCCAATTAACTGGAGGGAAAAAAAAAAAAGGGAGGGGGAGAGAGGTTGGGGGGAACCCGTAATGAAATCTTCCCGAGGAGGATTTCTGTGTTTGTTTTATTCCTGTAAATTCTTGTATAATATTGTAAATACTGTATGTTTTGTATATATTCATTGCATTTCATTGTTGCTTGTAAAATACAGCTTTCATTCGCTTCTCCGACTGTGCCTAGCCGAGGTTTTGTTGGTGGGGGTGGATCAAACCATCACACTACTACAAAAATAATCTTCCATGTTGTGCTTCATGTGTCAGATTTGGTCTGTTGCTATTGAAGCAGAGACTTCAATAGGACTTAATGCATTTTCTTAGGAGGTCTAGCTGCGTGGTATTATCCCCATCTTTCAGCAGATTGGGAGGTGCCTGCAAGGTGGGGGTGGAAGAACATAGGACTTAGAGCGCTGAGAACTTTCACAGTGTTTCTCAAAGAAATGTTGTGTAGTTTAACTTTCCACAGTGGAAGCTTAGTGATTTTTCAGCCAAAGTTCCTTCCTATAGATGTGTGTGTGTGAGGGTGTATATAATGTTTTAAGTGCTGCATGAACAAAGGTTTTCCATTACTTTGAGTGGTCTTGATTCAACAAGATTCAGATGCCCGCATGTGCACACAGGAAACTGAAGCTGACTTTGGTGGGAGGACTCACATTTTTAAATATAGGCATGTTTTATGTTCTTGTATTTGCTTGACTATTGTTAAGAGACTTGCCAGAGGAATCTCTTCCTGCTTAATCCCGGAATGACTCATCTGTATCTAAGATGGGATGCCTTTAAGGATTAATCCTGCAAAATCAGGACTATTATTTTTTTGCATTTTTATTTTTGATGTGTAGCAGTACTCTGAAAAATAAACATCAAACAAAGTTCATTCAGGGTCTTTGGGTGCCCTCAGGAAAGTATGAAAAGGAAGCCTTAATTAATACTTCAATAAAGTATGACGGGGAAGCCTTAATTAGCACTTTGTCAATAAAGATGAAATCACAGAAAGTAGGCAGCTTGACCTACAATCATTCTAGTTTCTTTCCTTGGGCAGGAATTAGCAGCTATCATCTTGCCATTTTTTATTTATTGCAGTAGCTGGTAGCCTTTAGTTTATAGATTATTAATTTTTAATTATTATTATTAATTCAAGTTCTTAGGCTTTGTGGCCAAGGTATTTTCTGATTCTTAGTTTGTCTTTGTTAGAGGCATACGGCTAGAGCTCATCAGCGAAACTGATGCCGAATAGTTGTTGGGAAGGTCTGTAGGGACTTGCTTCTTGGCTACCTTTCAAATGCAGTATGGTTGTAGAATATTTTAGTGTCAGAATCACTACATCTATTATTGTTCTGCTTTCCTCTGTCAACGACTAGTCTCATATTCGCTCATATTACCTGTGTGCCAGCGCATGAATCTTTATTTTTTCTGCTCAGATAATTGTTGGGCTTCAGGTTTCAGCGGTTACTTAAGTTGATCCCAGTGCCATCTCTGCAATTGCTTCAATATTGCTGTTGAGAGAGAGAGAGGCCAAAACATATCGGTCTGTTGGGAGCTACTAGATATCAGTCATCTTGTGAAATGGAAGAAAAGTGAGCTACAGACTTCAGAGTTGGGTTTTGTGATGAGTGAGAGGGGTAAAAAGGAAATAAGTTTGACAGAACTTTTTTTTCCCCCCCCACTACCTAGGAAAATATTGAACAACTGGGACACGCTATTTTGAATTGTTGTTGTTGTTTCCATGCTGTTAAACACTTCTGCTCGGTGGCTCATGCTGAAGATTTTTGCTTTGTTTTGAATCATTTACATTGTCTTCTGTCCCACTAAACAATAACCTGCTAGTGTAATGGTCCTCAGCTTTCTTTAGTTTGCATACTTTCCTGTGGAAATACAGCAAATACAAGTGGTGATTTTTCACTTGTATCTTACCTTTTGAACTGGATTTCACAGGTCACTTGGTGTTCTGCGGACTCCAAGTTGAAAACCATTGACCTTGCCGTGCTTAGCATTTAACGCCTGAGCATGCAGATGCCTGTGCACCTGAAGCTTGTGCTCCCATGCCAGTTTGCTGTAGATGTTATCAAACCTTCCTGTCTCATAGATCACATTTTGTCATCCATGTCAACTACCCTGAACCTCATCTGTGCAGCTTTTCCTCTCTCCACTTGGAGGACACTTGTGATGGTAACTTTTGGAGCAGCCTGCCTAACTGTATACAAGGATGGCTGATGCTTCTAGGGCTGCCTGCTGGAAAGCTTGGTCCAAACATTGCTCCTGGTCTTCTATTTGACAGCACAAGTGCTTTGGAGCAGAGATCTTGGTGGTTCTGTCAGCCCGAGTGTGTGCTGTTCACTGCAATGCTGACCCAAAGCTGAAGTTCATAGATTCTCTCGCAGTGGATAATTATACTCACACACGGAGTTACTAGTGAATAAGAGGTAATCTGTAAATAGGCAACTGGGGAAAGAATTCTTGCTCAAAACCTGCCTGGATTTGCTTTACCTGTTTTCTCACTGCTTGGCTGTAGTAATTACTTGTTGTGGCTCCCCTCAGCCTGCTTCATGAATGAGTTGCATGTGTAAGTCTTTTGCAAGCTTTGGTAGAGCTATGGTGAGTTTGCAGTCAGAGCAAATTAGATATGTTTAACTTGAATCTGCAGCCACAAACTCATAATATTTCACCAGTAGTGATCCTTATTTTATTTATTCTGGTTGTCACTAAGAAAATCAGTGCAGGGCCAATGGGGTCAGTAGGGGTAAGAGCAGGCATGTCATACTGTCTCGGTCTGTGGCTTTGCACGCTTGGTATATGCCATGAAAATGACAGTAATTGCACAGAGTTGGACAACCTGTATTGGTTTATATGGTGTTTCTTTCACTAAAGTGTTTCTTTTAATAAACTGCAAAATAATGATTCCTGTGTGATGTTACCTTTAGGTTTTAGTAATGTATATGACTTCTCATAGGCTTGCTCTTACCTAATTATGGTATAAAAGATTATGAGATTTGCACCTCAAAGCAAATCTGTGTCTTCTGCTGAAGCACATTCTGTCTGGTTTCTTCTCTGTGACAACGCCCAGCAGTACATCTGAGGAAGTGACCTACTCTCACCCTGGAAAGCAAGGATGGAAAGGGAAGTGGTATCTAGTGGAGTTTTCTTTGCCCGTCCTGAGACCACAGGTCTCAGCACTTTCGCAAGATGACCAAGCTCTGTTTCATTGTTGGGCTCCTTGATTTTTCTTGCATGTGTTGCAGCTGAATATAAATATAGCTGAGCTAGTTTTGAGCTAGCCAGCTCAGGTATGGTTTGTATTCTTCAACTCCAGCAGCAATTAGGGTTTACAGCAGTGGCTGACTCCCCAGCTGCTGCAGTAATTGACTTAAGCTCTAAATTAAAGCTAGCTCAGGTTTATCTAGACTATGCTGTGGCACTGTGATATGTAACCCTCCTTTACAAACTGACCTGTTGCAGTGAATTCCTTTTCGTGCTTTTTGCTTCCTGCCTTTTGAATTTCTTGTTCTGTGAACTTAGTGTGTGACCAAATGTGGCTTTTGCCTTTAACAGTGACTGACCTTTTCTCAATGCTATCTCTCTGCTTAAAAGCTTGCACCAGTATGCAAGTTCTTGTCTTCCTCTCCACCAGTGGCTTCGTGCCAGGACCATGCCAGCCTGAGGAAGTTTTGATAACAGCCTGTCTCTTCCCAGCCTGTGTGTCACCCTGCTGCTTCTGGCATCATTCTTCATTTGTAGGCTTTGCTCTGCCTGCTTCTACGGTCTACAAGTTCCTCAGAGACATCTTGTCTCTCCTGGTGGATCCAGAAAGGTCACCTGAGCTTTCAAAAGTTAACTCTTGCAATGCATACAGTGCTATTTTGCTTGAAGTTGGATCATGTGTTTTGTAGGCAGCATGCTTTTGACCCTTACAGACATGAGATGGTTAAGGCAAAACAAGAAACCATTTGCTGTGAGCTAGGATAGTGCTTGAGTCAACCTTTACCACTGTTGTCCCTAATTTGCTATTTCTAGTTCTGCTGCTGTTGGGGAAGGCACAGGTCTATTTTCAGACGTTTGGCTACAAGAGTCTAGCCCCTTATTGTTTTCAGCAGGAACCAAACTTCCCTCTATATCTGTACTGCCACAATGGTTTGAGATGGTGTGAGTCAGTATAGCCTTTGCTCTACTTTTTCTCCAACACAGGAGCCCTCAATGTGCCAGCTCAAAGGCAAAAACCTAACTTGGAGTGAGGGAGGAGGAAAAGAGAGCCTAGAATAAATTCCTGTGGACCTGTAGCCTTATCCTCTCTGCATTACAGTTTGCAAACAGAGATTTGTGGAATCATGAGGTCATTTGGCTGGGAAGGGACTTCCAGAGGTCTTTGTTTCAATCTCCTGCTCACAGCCATGACACTGGGCCATATTTCTCCCATCATTTAACCCATAACATCCCATTGAAAATAGCAGCAGCTTACAGCATGTCTGGTGGGTCTTGTGAATAGTTCCCACACTTCCTGTGTGTTTTTCTGTGGACAGGTCTTTTTGTGACCTTGGCTCCTGCATAACAGGTTTCCCTGGTCCTCCTGTCTCCTGTTGTTCTCCGTAATGGGAGACCTGGGAGTGCACAGTGGTGTCTGGATGGAGCTTCCACCCACTGTGTTTGGACACTGACTTTTTTGAGGCAAATTAAATACCTCCTTGCATGCACAACAATGAACAAGATTAAACAGCTGGTGTCTTTGGTTGCAGTGTGCTTGTTCTTTAAAAAGCCCCACAAAAGTCCCTACAAAATGTTGGTTGGCCTCAGCTCTGTGTGACCAACAGACCCATAGCTGCCAGCAGCTTTGATAGGAGGATCTCTTAACATGCTGCTTGCTCTTGGGAAAGATTTGGGGTTTGCCAGCATGGTTTAATTTTTATTCTGTCAGAAATTGCTGTTTTAAGCAATTGTGGTAGATGTTTGGAAAAGGTGGATAAGCCTGCCTTTAATTTAATTTTAAATGCTGAGGAATCAGGTTGTAATGACTTGGTCAATGGAAGTTAGGGAAAACAAATTAACCAAGTGCTCTTTCTTTCTCTCATAACCTCGTTTTCCCACTTCTTTTGTGACTTTTCTGTCTGCAGTTGACTTGCAATCTTTTTCCTCAGCTCATTAAATCAAGATTTCAGTCTGGCTTTAGGCTCACAAACTACTCTTGTTAGTGAGCATTTCCTTCTTATCTCCTTCCTTTCATTCTTATCTCAACCTTTTGACAGAAAGCACTTAATGGAGGCTGTGGGCCTTGAAGTTGGTCGTAGTGAATAGAGGGGAGGAGACATTGACACTGTAATTTCAGTTTTTCTGCAGCCTGATGGATAGCCTCTGGGCTATGAAAATACCTGCTTCATTGACCTGAAGAGAATTGATCTTTGGAATAAATGATTAAAAAAACACCCCTCAAGCCTCTAGTTATGTATTTTTGCATAGTTGATGTCAATAGAAACACAGAAAACATACAAAGTTTGTAAGCTTTTTGGCCCACCTACTACGATTTGCAATACGGCGGCTCCCGCTGTGGGGTAAAACTGGTTCCATTCAGTGTGGCTGGTCAGCAGATTTGGATGTCTATACTGTAGCAGATCTAGAAAAGGGTAAGTTAAAGGAAGGAGCTAAGTAGATGGGTCACTCTTGTGCTTTTAGAACCTGTTATCTAAACATTGGTGGGTTGCTGAAGGAGGCAAACTTGGTAACTAGAGCTTCCCATCCCATCTTACATTAAAGATCCAACTTTTATTCCCACTTTTCAGAAACAGTAGAGTTAGATTGTGTTTCTAGGGAAATAACTGGAGACGCCTCAAGCTAAGGTGAACACGGGAGAGAAAGGATATATGAAAACGTAGACTTTGTGATTCACCTTATTCTTTCTTCTAATATCCATTTCCTCTCTTCTTGCCCAAGAAAACCAGTTTTACTGCTGAATTACTAAGAGATCAGCTTCTGAGAGTCCGGCCAGGAAACACTTTCTCAGTCTCCATGAATGAAAGTGCCCTTTCAGAAACAATTTACAGCTTTCATCATGGTTGTGAAGATAGCATGAATAATGACAGTTGGGTACAACTGTCCTGTAAGTTCAGGAGCCAAACTCGCCCTGGACTCAGTAAAAAGGGGGTGGGGGTGTGTGTGTGTCACAGTTTTCACTGTTATTCCTGGCTAGCAAAGAAGGCTGCTGGTAGACTTGGTTATTTGTGTTACTTAGTTGCTAGCAGGAGTGAATATTTTTTTAATTATCTTCTGGACAAACTGTAGCTTTCTTTGTTGTAAGTGATTGATTTTTGAATAGATTATAGAAGATGCAGTGGGATAAAATCAAACAATTCTCTGCTCATGTGTTTCAGTTTTTCTGCTTTACGTTTGAACTGTTCAGAAGTGTGGGTGTAAGCAAAGTTCATTGGCAGCTGAGCAAGATTATATATCTTTCCTGATAGTATAACTCATACAAAATATGCTGCCCAAAGCATCACTAGAAATATGTTATAGTGGCATTTGCAAGCCCAGGCAATCATATACAAGATTTTCCTAAATGTAGAATCTAGAGCTGCCTGTCTGACTTTGCCTGTCTGACCACTGGTAATGGCATGCCTGACTTTATTAGATTGGAGTTGATTCTTTTGACAGTTGATTCCTTGACAACATTAGATAGCTTTACTGACTTGATCAGAGTAGAATCCTATATATCTTATCTTTTCTTTTTTCTTTCTGACTATCTAGCAGTGTCTGAACAAGATCTCTTGCAATGTTAGCCCCTGAATTCTTGAAACGAAAAGCATCATCATGTTTCTTTGAAAGCTTCTGACATTTATTATTGTACATCATAAACAAGGAGAGGAAAAATACATATGTGGTGTGAAAAGGATTAATGTTGGTGCAGTTTGTATTTCCTTCCCTCAGTCCATTTGAATGAAATCTCCCTTCCTTCCCTGTCCCATCTTTGTGATGGATGTCAGTGTGTGTGTTATTGTTAGGAACTGGCTGGAGGCCTGAGCCCAGAGGGTGGTGGTGAATGAT
Source organism: Dryobates pubescens (assembly GCF_014839835.1). Classification (NCBI taxonomy): domain Eukaryota; kingdom Metazoa; phylum Chordata; class Aves; order Piciformes; family Picidae; genus Dryobates; species Dryobates pubescens. Next base: position 17,250,795 of record NC_071612.1, on the reverse strand, counting down.
GCCACATCCAGCTGGTGGCTAGTTACCAGTGGCATCCCCCAGGGATCAGTACTGGGCCCCATCCTCTCTAATATCTTCATTGATGATCTAGATGAGGGGATTGAGACAGTCATCACCAAATTTGCAGATGACACCAAGTTGGGAGCAGATGTTGGTCAGTCAGAGGGCAGAAGGGCTCTGCAGAGGGACCTCGACTGACTGGACAGATGGGCGGAGTCCAGTGGGATGGCATTTAACAAGTCCAAGTGCCAGGTGCTGCACTTTGGCCACAACAACCCCATGCAGAGCTACAGGCTGGGGTCAGAGTGGCTGGAGAGCTGCCAAACAGAGAGGGACCTGGGGGTGCTGATTGACACCCACCTAAACATGAGCCAGCAGTGTGCCCAGGTGGCCAAGAAGGCCAATGGCATCCTGGCCTGCATCAGGAATGGTGTGGCCAGCAGGAGCAGGGAAGTCATTGTGCCCTGTACTCTGCATTGGTTAGGCCACAACTTGAGTACTGTGTCTAGTTCTGAGCCCCTCAGTTTAAGAAGGACATTGAGACACTTGAACGTGTCCAGAGAAGGGCAACAAGGCTGGGGAGAGGCCTTGAGCACAGCCCTGTGAGGAGAGGCTGAGGGAGCTGGGGTTGTTTAGCCTGGAGAAGAGGAGGCTCAGGGGTGACCTCATTGCTCTCTACAACTACCTGAAAGGTGGTTGTAGCCAGAAAGGGGTTGGTCTCTTCTCTGAGGCAACCAGCACCAAAACAAGGGGACACAGTCTCAAGCTGCACCAGGGGAGGTTTAGGCTCGAGGTGAGGAGAAAGCTCTACACGGAGAGAGTGATTGCCCGTTGGAATGTGCTGCCCAGGGAGGTGGTGGAGTCACCATCCCTGGAGGTCTTCCAAGAGGGGATTGGACGTGGCACTTGGTGCCATGGTCTAGTCGTGAGGTCTGTGGTGACAGGTTGGACTCGATGATCTTTGAGGTCTCTTCCAACCTTGGTGATACTGTGATACTCTTTGCAGTGGTAGTGCTGGGCACCCTACACTCTTAGCACTTGTGACCAGGAGTCCATGTTGATGACTGGACAATGCTGAGACTGCAGATGCTCCACAAACAGAATTAAAATGTCTTTGTTCCTTTTAATAATATGTTTGCTAGGTATGTTTAAATGCAAGGGTGGGAACTACTTTCCTAGCTACAGCTGAGTGGGAATTTTTTGAAGATTGCAGTTTATCCAGTTCTTTTGTATTTATTCTGGCTGAGAAGACAACTGCAAGGAAATGTAACAAGGATACTTCAAATCATGGAGCAGTTATATTGTGGAAGCTGACTAAATTATGAGTCTTGCAGGGAAAATGAGTAGATGTAAGGATTTGGGAGCATGAAATTGAATTATTAGGAGAGAGGTTTGAAACAAGCAAGCTACAGGAAACAGATTTTTAAACTTTTATCATCCTCTGGATTTTATATGAAAGATTTCTCTTACACACACACACACAAAAAGACACAAAAGACAACCCCACCCCCCAAAAAACCCCTTTCTCCCCAAATCCTAGTAGTTTTTCTGTTCTAAAGTAAATGCATACATTCACAGGAGAAAAATCCAGCATACACAAAAACTTTTGTGTTCCACCAGACCTTGCTTGGCTAACATGGAGCTGGTTTCTGTAGCCACAGGTGGCTCACAGATGATGCTTCCCTTGCCGCTTCATGCAGTGATGGTGGTTGCCAAGTCCCAAGGTCCAAGGGAAAGTACCTGCTTGTGGTCTCAGAGCAATGAGAGTTTGCCATCCATGGTCTGACCTGGGTGAGAAGGTGGACAGTAGGCACACTGGGGACAGGGAGTCCTGCTCACTGAAAGCCAAAGCCCAAATTGCATTGTGCAGAAGATCCCAGTCTGGCAATACTGCTTTTGAATTCCCCATTGTGGGTTGAAGTGGGTCAGTGCACTGGTATGCTGCCTATTACATGATCTTCCTTCTACTTTTACAGACATGTTGTTTTCTGATAATTTGCTTCAAGGAGCAGAAAAGTGAGTCTGTGGAATTTGCCCTGTCGCTGAAAGAAAAACCTAGGGATCTCCCAAGAGCTTATTATAGAGTTGTAAGGACCTACATGAAACCAGGGGGTTTGCTGTCAAGGGCTTGTTACAAAAGATATTTGTAGCAATATGCTTCTCTCTTGCTCCATACTGTCCACGCTGTTTGAAACATCAAAGGCTGGGGGAGAAGCTGTGACAGCCAAAGTTTCTGGATGTTGATGCATGCAAGCTGTTTGCACATCGCTTCCAGCAGGATTTCTTAAGGCACACAAAAGTCTCTGGTAATCAGTGTTTTTCACTTACTTCTCCAAGGTAGGTTCAGCATCAGGCAGTGCTCTAATTTCTCTGATCTTACTCTCCTTCTTAGCATAGTCCCAAAGCTCAGTTCTGATCTTATGCCAGATCCCTGGATCATACACTATTCTTTTAGTGAAAGAGGAGCGGTGCTCAGCAGCTGAAAAGAGCATCTGTTGTAAAGCAGAGGTACTGATAGACTTCTCATGTTGCTTAAAGAGTTTCTGCAAGTCTTCTAGGACAGTTATCCAAGTCATATTTTTTTGCTTAAAGTGTCCCTTTTGTCCACAATTAAAACATGTCAAAGAGAGTTAGGGCTTTTTTTTTTTTCAGGATCTGAGTAAAGACTCTGAATCTCGCTCTCTCTTCTTTTGACATCTGATTCCCCATTATGTGCTCGTCAAAAGGAGAGACACCAACCCCCTTATTATTGCTCCAACTGCTCACCTCTGCCCTGAAGCCTGTGGCTCTTCTTTTGTTTCACCACCTTCTTTTTTCCCCAGAGGTGCCTTTAATTTTTCTTTCTTTGTTTTATTTTATGTCTGGACGTTCACGCTTTCTGCGCCTGTATTTAAGCTAAGTTGGGGACCGCCACTGGCCACTCCTCCCAGTGGAAAACAGCATCTAGCGAGCCCCATAGGGACCAACAACTTCCAGGTGACTATTTAATGATGTCGGTGAGCACTGTCTCTGCAAGCCAGGTGAAGCCAAGCCGTTGTTGTTGGTTATGCTCTGTAGTTGCTCAGGGTGCATGTCGGGGTCACCATTTGTAGTAATATGGTTTTGGTGTTCGATCACCCTAGAGTCACTACAAGCACAGCTTCCAGGCCAAGATGCTACCAGGCAAAGTTGTTTATTACCTTGCACAGCAAAGTTATATACTCTTTCAGAAAGCATGTGACACATCTTAATTGGTTATTTTCTACTGGCGTGCATGTAATTAAGACATACAATAGGTTACAATAACAAAACAATATTTCAAGACATCCAACCAAATTCTGCCAAGTCCTTCTCCTCAGTTACAAGATGATTACATTCTTTACTAAGTCAAAGATTAAACATGGACTTCTCTAACTCAAGCAAGGGCAAATCTTCCCCTACTTTTCCCTCTTTCGTTCTCTCAATTACTGATAAGGTGTGCATTCCTATCTCAAGGGCAAAACATAGCTGTTCCAAGGCTGCGCCAGGGGAGGTTTAGGCTGGAGGTTAGGAAGAAGTTCTACACAGAGAGAGTGATTGCCCATTGGAATGGGCTGCCCGGGGAGGTGGTGGAGTCGCCATCACTGGAGGTGTTCAGGAGGAGACTTGATGGGGTGCTTGGTGCCATGGGTTAGTTGTTTAGGTGGGTTGGATTGGTTGATGGGTTGGACACGATGATCTTGAAGGTCTCTTCCAACCTGATCTGGTCTGGTCTGGTCTATTCTATTAGCCTGGAGAAGAGAAGGATCAGGGTTGACCTCATTGCCCTCTACAACTACCTGAAAGGTGGTTGTAGACAGGAAGGGGTTGGTCTCTTCTCCCAGGCAACCAGCACCAGAACAAGAGGACACAGTCTCAAGCTGTGCCAGGGAAGGTTTAGACTCGAGGTGAGGAAAAAGTTCTTCACTGAGCGAGTCATTCGTCATTGGAATGGGCTGCCCAGGGAGGTGGTGGAGTCACCGTCCCTGGAGGTGTTCAAGGGGAGATTGGACGTGGCACTTGGTGCCATGGTCTAGTCATGAGGTCTGTTGGGACAGGTTGGACTTGATGATCCTTGGGGTCTCTTCCAACCTTGGTTATACTGTGACACTGTGATACTGTGATTCGATTCTATTCTATTCTAATTTCTATAACAATCCTTCTCCTACATATATTTACTACAGTACTAATTTAAAAAATGAGTTGTATTTTTACTTAAAAAGGCTGAGCTTGGTGCAAACCGAGTGCAGCACATTAGTGGGTCTGAGGTCCTGATGTGTACAAATGTCTAAAGAGGAGATGAATGGTTTCTTCGAAGGAATCGTTACAATGACTTGGATGTGACTACTTGTGAATATCTTCTATAGCATGGCCATAAATTGCAAACATTTGGAATAACATGTGGGGAAAATTCTTTTGTCATCTCTTCTGAATATCATGAGTAGAAAAGATTACCTAGCTCATCAATACCTCCAATTAAAAAAAAAATAGATGTATGCTGCCTGCGCAATGTGGAACTAGTTAACAAGTGAATCTATACCTGATGAACTCTCATGGAACATGGTCTCATTTAGGATTTTTGCTCATTTCTGATTGTTGCTTAGGGATTTATTATTTTTTTTAATGTTCCTGTGAAATAATTGAGCATGGTAAATAACCTGGCATGAGACAGTCATAGCAGGTTTTCTCTCTGCTGCTTGTCATTCCTTGAGTTTGGGTCTGCCAATGAAAATTTCCCAATTTTGGCTTATCATACAGGGCTGTATCTAACAAGTGGTAGAAAGGACAGCAGTAGCTGTGCCCTCCATAAGTAACCAAGAAGCAAGATACTCACTTGAGAGAGGCCTTTGTTACACCATCATATGTGATGGTTTGAGTAGTTGGAAACCATTCTCTGCACAGGTCTGTTTAGGAGATGGTTTCACAGGACGTAGTGAGCTGAATGAAGAGGTGGTCAGTTTGCTCCTGCTACTTAACCTTGTGTTGACACAAATTATAATGGGGTGTTTCCAAGAGTTGCTTTGCTTTGCCAGCCCTAAACAAAACAAACATCTGAGACACCCACATGCTTAACATGGCAAAAATGCCACGAGTGGTGGCGTTGGAGGATGGACTCACTCCCACAGCTTGAGGTGTAAGGTTCAGCTCATAGAGAATGTTGGCAGTTTGTTGGGGTAGTGAGAGGGAAAGCTGAGCATGTTAGGGACTGTGCCCTTAGCCCTTCTGCTTGCACGTAAGATACACTGATGACAGTGTTAGCAGCAAGGCTTGGTGATGTTGCTGTAGCAGGCTGAGGACAAAGAAGAAATTTCTATATAATTAGCCACCTGGCTGAGGTGGCTTCAAGGTGATTAAACACTGTTTTCAAAATCACACCCTTGTTTCTTTTCTTGTATCTGCTAGTGTGGTTCAGCCAGACCACATCCTGCAGCAGCAACGTGCCTGGTGAAATGCCACATTCTAGGAGAAGGCTTTAAATCCCAGAGGGTGCTTTGGGATAACCATTCCCTTATACTTGTCTGCTGGGCAGTGCACAGACCCAGATTTTGACAAAGCATTTACAGCACTGATACCTGCAAAAGCAAATGGGGTCGTGTAGTAAGGAATACTTATGCCATAACCACATGCAAGGGATCAAGCCTTCAACTTTAAAACTTTCAGAAGCAAATCCTAATGTCTCAGGTGGCCCAGCCAGACAGAGAGACAGCATCTCTGTATCACAGTGTCACAGTATAACTAAGGTTGGAAGAGACCCCAAGGATCATCAAGTCCAACCTGTCCCAACAGACCTCACAACTGGACCATGGCACCAAGTGCCATGTCCAATCTCCCCTTGAACACCTCCATGGACATGTCTGGTGTTAACTCAGTGTTATGGAGAAGAGAGGGAATAGAGAATGAAAAGAAGGGAATTGGACAGATGTAGAAAAAATAGAAGAACAATTGTAATATACCTTGTTTCAGAGAGGAAAGTCAATCTGAGTCACCCTCTAGGTCTTGTATGTATATGTGTGTATATTGTGCTATGGTGGTAGCTGTGTGCCTCATTGTGGCTGGGGTTTCAGTCCTTTGGCCTCCATGTAAGCAGAATCTCAAAAAGGCTGTCTTGAAGGTGTAGAAATAATTTGTAAGTTTACTGTGATGTTGAATATAGAACATTTAATGATCAAAATTTGAAGAGTGGGCAAGGAGTGCTTTCTTGAGTAGCTGCATTTTGTTACTGGATTTCAGATTCCCAGTTTCCTTTCTCTCCAAACTTTTCTTCCCCATTAAAAACCTCAGATGAAGTAAGTTGTGTTACTGTGGAATGCAGTGGCTCTCCTTGCCATTGCAGAGGGTTGCTCTGCTGAGTATTTTGTTCTGCTGGTATCATAGGTACTCTCCATTCACTTATAAAATAGGGCCTTTGTTTGCTTTGTGTGAGGATTCTTTTTATTACAGGGCAGCAGTCTAGCAAAGTGTGTCTTCACTTGCATCAGTCTATAGCAGCATCCTGATTTTGCCCTTTCTTGCTTCTTTGTCCAGCTGATTAGTTGCCTTGTGGAAGTAAAGACATAAGTGCCTTGCTGGCAGACTGGCAAAGCCCAACTCATTTTGCTGTAAGCCATTTCTTGAAATTTACCTTACCTTTTGACACAGTGCAGAGCAGAGGTTCAGCTATTATGGGCGTAATTATCTTGGTGAAGAATGCAGGATGCTTAAGTGCTGTTGTCAAGCTTTTTAAATCTGACAGGTAAAGAAAGTTAAGAAATGGCCATATTTTGCTCCCATGACTTCATTTACAACTCATACAGGACCTTCCTCCTCCTCCTCCTCTTTCTCTCCTGCAAAATGCACAGCTTTTGGTTAAGAGCTAAGCTTGCCACTGTCTTCCCTCCTCCTTCCCCCCCACAGTCATGAAGCAGTTTCAGCTTGATGAAGAATGCTTGATGTAATCTTCTGAAATGAGGCATGCAGGTGTGTTGTCATTATTAGCCTGCTACTGTCCATTTAGCTATTTTATCTGAGTTATAATTAAAAGAGTGTAACCTTGAAGAGAGTTGGAGGAGGTGGGTCAGGAAGGTGAAGCTGGAGCCAGGTCCAAGATAGGATGTGTTTGGGCATGTGGATGGGAAGTGTCTGGCAAAGACAGTCCCTGTGAATGTCTGCTAGCTATCAGACTACCCTTATACTGAAAAAAGAGATTTATGGTTGCAAAATGCCTCTTTTACACTGTTATTTGAAATGGGTTTTTTGCCACTTAGTGCAAATATCTGCATAGCTCTGCTCAAATCACTGCCATCAGTGTATGTGGTGTTTCTGTCTAACTGAGATAAAGCATTGTCCTCCTATAAAACTGTTTATTTTCCCCTACAGAGAGGTGAGAAGGTGTGTGGAATTTAAATGTGACCTGCTTGGTTAGAAGTATTTTGTTTTAGGTTCTTACACAATCCACAGCTTTCCTTGTGAGCCATAATTGACTGTTGAGGCCTTAGGAAAACAAACCATGTCTTTGTTTCAACCTCTTTCATCTACAGAATTAAAGTAGAAGTCTCTCTTTTGTACCCTTCTATTGTTACAGGTTTCCCTTGGAGTGAATTTGACAGGACATTGATGGAAAATTCTTGAAAATGGCTGGTGGCTCTCTGGCTCTTTCATGGAAGGTCTATGGATAGAGGATGCTAATCAAGTGCAAAATAGCTTTAAGAGTTTGGGAAATCCCATCTGAGAAAAATTAGCACACTTGAAATGATGGAAGTTTACTTGCAGGGGTAAAATGACCACCCTTTCATAAAACTGGCAGTGTCATCAAGGAAGTGGTAAAAGTTGTAGTGTCCTGAAGTGACAAGGAAGCCAAACCGAAGCCTTGGTTGCTGAAGGAATGCAGAACAGTGCCCTTTGATTTTTCAGACAAACAACTAACCTTATGATTACTCGTGATGGGCAAGATGTGGCGTTCTGCCAGAAATTAGTAAGCATTTAGAGAAGAATCAAAAGTTTTCCTGTGAGTGAGGTAATAATGATGTAAATGAGATTTAAAATTATTATTATTTTTTTTTAAATATAAATTATTTTAACATGAGATAAAGCTTCAAATGAAATTGTGGACTGAGTTGTTTCTGGTAGAAAATGAAACCTCTTTTGTTAGTGAGAAGGGGGCTGGGGCAGTAGCGACAAGCCTAGAAAGATGCTGGCCTCTGATGAGGAAGGAAACTGGCTGTAGCTGTTGCTGAGGAAAGGGGGTGGTAGGGGGGTGGTGCTGCTTCTCATAACCCAGAGGAAAGGGTGTGAAATCTGATAATAATTGTAGGAAACAATTGTCCTTGTTCTGGCGTGACTGCGCCCTACAGGGTGCATGGAAATAAACATGGCTCTCTCTGAATCTCACTGCTGTGATGGTTCAGCCCTGTGGTGTAATGAGGAAGTGAAAAATGAATTAAAAGGGATCTTGGCAGGCTGTGGTTTTCCTCAGTGGAGAGAGGTGGGAAGGTGAGCAGAGTTTAAATGTACCCTGCAAAATGTGTATGGTTTGAAGTATTTCAAGGTCAGACAGAAGACAAAGCACCTATATATACACCTGACTTCCTGAGCCTGTTAGCTACCTGTGTCAGGGTTCTGGTATTGATGCTATACAAAAGTTGTGGGGGTTTTTTGTTTTGTTTGTTTGTTTTGGGTCCCCCCCTACCCGCCCTGTTTTCCTTAAAAGTTTTCTCAAGCCTAGGAGAAAGAATATTTTTCCTGAACCGTGATTGACTTTCACCTCTTTTCTATCTCAAAACCCTTCCTTAGTCAGGTCATGTAAGAGTCTACTCCTGGTGTGACTCAACAAAGATAAAATCACTTGCTGCTTGCCCAGACAGTACCAATCCTGGATGCAAATCACCTTGCGATTGCTTCGTGATAACACTGGACTGCAGCTGGCCTATAACAATGACCCAAGGACCCAGCCATCACGCCTTCAAGACAGCTATCAGATACCCCCAGGAAGGGAGGGTGATGAGTCAATGGACTCTCCACCTGTCTCCTGATGTGTGATAAGTGGGTAGGCAGGGAGATGGAGAGGAAGGAGGCGGAGGCCCCCCCCCCACTCCATCCAGACCACTGTCCAAACTCACATGAATACACAGAAAGACTTTCTGGGGAACGATATCTGGGTACTTATGATTTCCTGGCTCCTGAATTCCTGAGGGACAATGCTTGGACACATACCTAAGGACTAAAAACTGTATAAAAGACTTGACCACTACTGGCTCAGTTGGGAAGAAAACCGCAGAGGAAGAAAACCTCAATGGAGGGAAGAAAAACGCAGAGAGAAAAACGCTGAAGGAGGACCATGCCGCTGAGAAGGAAGGAAGCAGACTGAACCCTCTCTCCATGTCCTCTACTCATGGAGCTGACCCATGCTGCCCAGAGGGACCTCATCTGTTCTCCAGCCAAAGCCTCAGCACCCTTTCTCTACAGACCCAGGCTGCCCAGAGGGATCACATCGCATCTCCAGCCAAAGCCTCAGCACAAACCCAGCACCTCATGCAGCACCTCTCCTCCACAGACTCAAACTGTCTTGGGGTGGGTGAGGGGTGTGGTAATATAACTCCTTTCCTCTTCTCTCTCTCTCTTCTCTCTTTCCCTCTCTATCTTCTCCCTCTCCCCTTCTTATTTCCATTTTCTCTATGTAATAAATAGTCTAGCTGTTGATATTTTGGCCTCGTTTGTGCCGATTAATTTCACAGCACGGGAATATTCAAAAGAACTAGTCTCCTTCCCTCTCCGGACCGAGACATTTAATTGGCGTAGTCGGCAGGATTCCCGTGCAGTGAAAGTATCACAGCAAAACTCCTGTATTTCTGAGAACCCCGAGATGTGTGTGTGTGTCTGAGACGTACTCTGAGTACGAAGTGAGTGCGGAGTCCAGATTCGCGTTTTCACTCTCCCGCGAGGGAAGTGGCCGGAGAAGGACGAAGCGAAATTTTCAGAGAGACTGTGTGGGAGTTCTCAAAAGCTTTCTATGTGTGTGCTTTCTCAAGGAAGATTATCTGGGGTACAAATTTTGAATTTATAGTGTGACCTCCTTGAGAATCCTCTGTACCCTGCTTTAAATGTGTGTGCTTTCCCGGGAAAGATTAACTGGGGTACAAACGTTGATTTTATAGTGTGGCCTCCTCGAGGATTCTCAGTACCCTGTTTTGGGAAACCCAGTTTTGGTGATATTTGTAAAGTGTGTGTTCTTTCGGGGATAGTGTGGCTTTCCCGAGAAGGCCGGTATTGAAGCAAAAGTTGAGTAACTTCTGCTGGTGTGTCTTCTCTCCGAGAAACAGAGATTCTTCCTTAAGAATCACAGGTTTCTTGTCCCGGTGTAACAGAAAATTTGAGGTACAAAAGCCGAGAAGCTTTTGCAAGTGTGGGTTCTCTCAGGGAAATTGTGTTACCTCCTTGAGAAGCCCAGGTTGGTTGGTTGTTTTTCTTGTGTGTGACCTCTCCTGAAAAATCTATTGTGCATTTTTCCTGGAGAAGATTAGTTTGGAGTAAGCTTTTAAAGGTGTACGTTTTCCAGGGAAGATTTTGTTGGTACAAACAGTGTTTTTGATCTGACTCCCTGTGAAACTTAGTGCCCTGTTAAGAAATGCTTTGTGAAACAAAAGAGATGGCCCGGAGTGAGAGGCTTTTTAACCTTTTAGAAGCTCACGGTGCCCGCCCATCTGTACAGGTACTTGACTGGGCCCGTGAAAATTGGCATAATTTCCAGAGTGTGGCTGATAGAATTGTGGCTCTGCAGAAAGATGCAAGAGCAAAAGCCGGAAAAGGCAAAGGTTTTATCTGTGCGGTTTTAGGCGCCTGTTTAGCTGCTTCAGTGAAGGAGAAAGAGGAATGGCATGAGCGAGACAATACAACTATTTCCTCTTTGCAGGACTTAGTTTCGTCACTACAAAGCCATGTTGCCACTTTGAAAGACGTAGTGGCAGATCTTAAAATTCAATTGGAAAAGGAGAGGAGGCAAAATTCGTATTTGGACTCAAAACAGGGTGTGAATTACCTGGAGTCTGCCCCTGTGTACCCTCGGGCAGAATTGGCAACTGCTAAGGAAGCTGCTGTGCATGTGAGACCTCTCATTAAAACTGAAGTTTTATATGAGGATGGGGAAACTACCCCCACTGTCACAACTAAAGATGCACCTTTCTCCTACACTGTGCTGGCCAAAATTCGTAAAGAATTTGCACGCTCTGCTGTGGAATCTGAGGTGGAATATGTGTGGCGAGTTTCACAAACTGGAGGTGATCAGATTATGTTAACAGAAGCTGAAGCCATGGGCTATTGGGGTGATAATGTTTTTCTAACCACGAAAAACAGGAGTGGACCCTGGAGCCTTACCCAGCGAGCTGCCTATTGGGCAGGGGGGTTTGATCCAAAGGAGAGAGGAGAACCTGTAGTTCTGCAGGGAGGGATGAATCAGATAATGGAGAATGTGCAAAAGGCTGCATGCCTGCAAATGATCTATGAAAGAGAACTAAAACATCATTTTGAATCCCCCCTTTCTCTTCTGGTGGATGCAAACAGAATGACTCCTTTGATCAGGGGTCTCCCTGACTCGCTTAAAATAAGAGGTATCGAGCTCCAAAAAGAAATAGCTAATACCCCACTTTCTTCCAGGACATGGGAAGATTTGGGAAGAGAGTTATTAGATTATGCCAGGCAGTATGATATTCCTGAGGAAAGTAAAAAACCTCAAACTAGAGGCTTGAGACATGTGAAAATGATTCACCCACCAAGCCCCCAGGGCCAGTCGCGCCGTATTCCTAGTAGGCACCTGGCTAGGGGCAGGGAACACTTGAATACCCGGCAATATTGGTGGGGGGTGGGTCAGACGAAAGGTATTCCAAAAGAAGTGGTTGATGGGGTACCCACGAAGCAATTAGAAATCATTGTGAAATGCTGGCCTGAGCCTAAAAAGAGGGCTGAGGCCACTGCTCCTCTCTTTGTGAAACCATTTGGTGAGGGGAGGGGTATGCCCCTCAGGGCAACTAAGGGCTTCACTTCTCAGTGGTGAGTCGGGGGTGAAGCATGAGTCAGAAGATCACCAAATGAAAATTGTACGTGGCTCGGGACAAAGCTTTTGTTTGTGTTTTTGTTTGTGTTTAACTTGGCTTTGAGAGAACCTGAAACAATCAACGATACTTCCAGGCCCATTCAAAGTAATTAAGCAAACTCTTTCAAGGGACATCACCTGAGAGGGTGACTGTATGGGAACCTGGAAATACCAGTTTTGTATGTTTTAAGGTTGAGTTTCTTATTTAAGTCTAATGCTAAAATTACCTGTTGTTTAAGTTATAATGCTGAATTCTACTTGATGTATTGTCAGAAGGACTTGTCTTGTTACAATATAGAAGACCTCTCAAGTTTTGCATCGCAGAAGACATCTCTTCAAGGACTGTACTTTCCATAGCCCCGTAGACATTCAGATCTGGATGGAAGCTCTCACTTCAATTCCAAACTGAAGGACTGACGGGGTGGGGGGGAACGGGTTTGTTCTCCTGGCTTCCAGGAGGAACAAGGATGCTTTCACCTTGTGTAATTACCTGTTTAAATTTTGTTCTATTTTGCTAGTATTGTTAATCTTTCACCTTGTGTAGTGTCCAATATGCAATTTGTGTCTAATGATGCAGTACAACAGATTTGTGCCATTAGCCAACCAAAACTTATGTCTATTGAAAAAAATTGTTTAAAACTTCTTTCCTTTCCTTTCTTTTCTTTCTTTCTTTCTTGCTTTTATCTTTGATTGACGGGGTGGTGTAAGAGTCTACTCCTGGTGTGACTCAACAAAGATAAAATCACTTGCTGCTTGCCCAGACAGTACCAATCCTGGATGCAAATCACCTTGCGATTGCTTCGTGATAACACTGGACTGCAGCTGGCCTATAACAATGACCCAAGGACCCAGCCATCACGCCTTCAAGACAGCTATCAGATACCCCCAGGAAGGGAGGGTGATGAGTCAATGGACTCTCCACCTGTCTCCTGATGTGTGATAAGTGGGTAGGCAGGGAGATGGAGAGGAAGGAGGCGGAGGCCCCCCCCCACTCCATCCAGACCACTGTCCAAACTCACATGAATACACAGAAAGACTTTCTGGGGAACGATATCTGGGTACTTATGATTTCCTGGCTCCTGAATTCCTGAGGGACAATGCTTGGACACATACCTAAGGACTAAAAACTGTATAAAAGACTTGACCACTACTGGCTCAGTTGGGAAGAAAACCGCAGAGGAAGAAAACCTCAATGGAGGGAAGAAAAACGCAGAGAGAAAAACGCTGAAGGAGGACCATGCCGCTGAGAAGGAAGGAAGCAGACTGAACCCTCTCTCCATGTCCTCTACTCATGGAGCTGACCCATGCTGCCCAGAGGGACCTCATCTGTTCTCCAGCCAAAGCCTCAGCACCCTTTCTCTACAGACCCAGGCTGCCCAGAGGGATCACATCGCATCTCCAGCCAAAGCCTCAGCACAAACCCAGCACCTCATGCAGCACCTCTCCTCCACAGACTCAAACTGTCTTGGGGTGGGTGAGGGGTGTGGTAATATAACTCCTTTCCTCTTCTCTCTCTCTCTTCTCTCTTTCCCTCTCTATCTTCTCCCTCTCCCCTTCTTATTTCCATTTTCTCTATGTAATAAATAGTCTAGCTGTTGATATTTTGGCCTCGTTTGTGCCGATTAATTTCACAGCACGGGAATATTCAAAAGAACTAGTCTCCTTCCCTCTCCGGACCGAGACAGGTCAGTACCTTTCACCATCTATGTTTGACTGCTTTACTTTCAAATCTCGTCTTATCCCCTGATTTTCTTTGACCTTCCTGGCCATCTTGCCAGCATCTCGATTCAGTTCTTGGTGCCCCTGTCCTGGGCTGTCCTGCATGTGCCTGTTGTGTCTCTGATTAGGTAGAGATTGACTGCTGTACACCAGCTTCCTGCAGGGTTTCAGCCACCATTTCCATATTGCTTGCCTGCTCTCCCTTATTCATCTCTTTCCATTTAGCCTTTTCCTGCCTTTCTTGTGACATACCTTTCTGTGTGGCTTACTGGTGATGTAAGTCACCTCCTTACTCTTCCTCCCAAACACCTTTCCTAATTCCTCCACAATTTTTGCCTGTCCCATTTGAGCACGTAGCAAGCAGTCCTTCAGTCTCTGCCTCATGCTCATCTCACACATTCAGACTACCTGCACAATCTTCAGCTACAAACTTTCGAGGAAATCTGATTCAGTCTTTACGAGCTCAGACTTTTGTAGGCTGTAATTACCTCTCATTGTCATTGCTGAGACCTCCTTCCTGCTGGCTTACCTGAGGCAGGCACGCAGGCACACACACATACATATACAGCATCCCTGTTTCACCCAAGTCTTTAGCCTGTGCACCCATCGGATCACCTGCGCTGGATCTTTGCTGTCGCTACCTCTTGGCACGCCTCCTTCAGCTGCTCTGGGCTCTAATGTTCTTCCTATCTGCTGAACCAGGTATTGTCTATTGTCCCCCATGTTTCCCTTCCCAATGAAGCTGGCAAGGAAGGACTCATTCATGCATATCTGCAGCATCTTTATGGGTTGGCCAGGCCTTTTACCATATTGAAATACCCTCAGTGGCTGTCTCCTTCAAATACCTTCATAACCTTTGCACGGAGATGCCTTTTCTTCAGTATCTTTCAGCTGCTGTTAACAACCAGCCTCAAAGTAACTGCTCTGTTTTTGTTGTTCCTTTAGCTCTCTGGGAAAGGCAAGCCGGCACTCTTCTAGATATGAGTGCTTCCAGATTTCAGTCTGTCTTAGGAAGTGCACAGTATCCTACTCAGAACTGAAATATTTATTAACTATTCTGATGAACTCATCCCTAGTGTGACAGTGAGGCTGAATTCTTATACTGACCTTCATTAGGATAAAAAAAAAGGCAGTTTGGAAATTAACTGCAGAAGTGTCTGTAAATTTATGGAGGGCATAAAGAGATGGTAGGCTTTTTTGGAGAAGCAGCCTTTTGTCAGTATGCCCCTAGATGCAGAGTGAACATTGTCACCACCGTTCTTGGCCTAAATGTCTGAACTGTTAAAATACAGAGAAGGAAAGGTTCCTGGATGTGAGGCACGAAGCAGCATTGCTGTATTCGCTCTGTCTCGGACACACTTGTCTGATTTCAGCATCTTTGGGGTAATCATAGTATCACCTTATTTTTTTTTCCCCCTGCTTCTCCTTGAAGGCACTCTAGTCACTGAAGGCAGAGGGCAGAATTTGCAATCCTGTTTGGCACCCAGGTGAAGGCTTCCCTCTCCTATTCTTTGTCCCTTAGCTCTTTTTCACTGTTTCTTGGTGCACATGAGATCATGCACTTCAAGCAGTGGGGCAGCAGAACAAAGCAGTTTTCAAAGGAAATAAAGACAGTTTATATCTGGTTTTAATTTTCTTCTATTTGGTAAGTGGTACAATATTTAATAATAAAAGACTTGCTAGTTCTTGTATTGCAGACACTGAATTATTACGTCTCAGATCTCTGATTTTGCTGAAGCGTAATTAGTGTGTGCAATATCTTCCTGACACGTGCTGGAGATGTAATCAGGAACCAAGGTGCTCTTAGCAAAAGTTTTGTTAGAGCATACCATCGTACTATGCATGGAAAGAGCCTGTCATCATATTAAAAAACACTCCTCTCAGAAGCTGAGAGGTTTGGAAAGACGGGATCAGATCTGTGTAGTTTGAGAGACTCTGCTCATCTGCTGGGTTTATCCCTCCTTAAATTTTCAGCATAGATCCTCATAACAGTGTCAGCATAAATGTGGGCAAAGCTTAAAGGATTAGTCTGATTAATACAGGGATGTGAGTTTTGGGGTTTGTTTGTTCCATTAGGGCTGAAGGAGTCGTTTGGGTGCTTAGCTTGGACTCATGCCCACAACTAACCACATGGTACAGCAGTTGATGGAATGCAGATAATAACTTCATTTTCTTTGCTATTTAGGTTCAAACTTGTGCTAACAGGTCCACTCCCAAGCTTTGTTTCAACCTACTACGTGAATCTAGTAGGGTAATTCATCTCTCTGTGCCTCAGTTTCTCCATACTGCAAATGGCAATAATAATACACTCCTCTTTTAATGTGTTTGGAGCACATGGATGAAAAGCTAGCTATTTAATTATTTGGCCTATTGCTTGTACTCAATTTGTCTGGCCATGGGAATGCTCATGGTTAGGAAACCTAGTCTATCCAGGCAGCACCAGGGCAGTAGTGCTAGCCTGCCTAGCTGGGCCATGACCTACAATGCTGGCAAATAGAGCTGGCATTAGCCAGCCATCCACTTCAAAGGGTGAGCGTGAGAAGGGAGTGAAAACTTAACAGGGGAGAAAGCATGCTTTGAACATGAATAAAGCAAATTTTTCCCCTTCTGGGAAGGGACCCTGAATACACAGGCAGTGCTGCTTCACAGGTAATTTGAAGCTGAATTAATATTTCAAAAGAAAAGTGAGTCAAACCAGCTAATCCATGTAAACTGTTGTCATAGGTACGTGGTGAAATACGTGTCTGTCAGCCTTGAGAAGTTGCTGTGTAGGGTTGGGTCAAGGCTTATTGGCTCCTCCATCTTCCAGAGTGGTGTGGGAGCAGGGCCACAGGGAATGGGAATACTTCTTTATCTTTCCCTAGTGAGTCACTGAGCACTCCTAAAACACGCTCTGTGAGCACAGATATCATGGTGGGGAATTTTTTTGTATGTGTGTTTGGGTTTGGTTTTGTTTGTGTTGGTGTTTTTTTTGTTTTTGGTTTGTTTGTTTGTTTGTTTTGTTTTGTTTACAGGATTAAATTTAGCACAGGAAGAATCTGCTGTGGAAGGAACTTGGAAATTTTGGGGGCAGACTAAGCTAGCCTCTGAAGGGCTGACAGTAATATTTGTGATCTTATGAGGATAGGTGTGTATATTAGATATCATATTGTATATTTTAAGTCTTACCATTTAAAAGTAAATGCTTAACTCATGCAAATAAACCAGAAAAACATGCAGTATGAAGCAATAATACAAAGAATTGTATTGTGCTCTGGTGTTACACTAACTGTAGCAAGCCTATAGGCAAAGGCTTATGCCCTGGATTTAAGGAGTATATGGCATGTCCTGGTCTCACTGTAGAAACTGCATGCAGACAGTTTTCAGATGCAACACCTGTTGTTATAAGTGATTCCTCCGTCTCCTGACTCTTAAGTCTGCTTGGCCTGAAAACAAAAGACAATGAGTGAGGTCATTTTAAGGGATTTGGAGCTGATCTTTCAAGTCATACAATTTTTTTTATACTGTCTTCAAGGAGAAATCCAATTGCTGAGTCTCATATTACTCCACAAAAAGTTTGAGGAGCTGGTAGTGATCCAAAAGGTTTCAATAGGCATAAATACGAGAGCGCAGTTA
Source organism: Dryobates pubescens (assembly GCF_014839835.1). NCBI lineage: Eukaryota > Metazoa > Chordata > Aves > Piciformes > Picidae > Dryobates > Dryobates pubescens. The sequence goes on along the minus strand of NC_071612.1, from coordinate 17,233,403 downwards.
GGTAAAGTGAATATTAAGTAGAAATTGTTCAGAATGCCTTTAACTTTTGAAAGCCCTAAGGTGCTTTGCCATCCAGCAGTTAATGAAATCTCTCTTTAATACTTTTGTCCTGTTGTCTTGCATCTTTCATTTAATTTCATTGTGCTTATCCAGTTGATGGCAATAACAGTATCTTCTGGCAGCAAAGTTATGTCCTTCAGATAACATGGAGAGCCCTGATTTCTCTTTGATGTAGGTGAAATGTAAAATCATGGATGTGGTCTGAAAAATGCCTTAGTATCAGAGTGTTGTGATGTCTGTTTGCTAGTTTCAGTCTAGCCATTTTCCTGCCTAGCATGACCAACCTGAGGCGTTACTTGCTTTCCCCCCACGCTTTTCTTCTTTTCCATTTTCATTGCTGTTTTGCTTTCCTGTTGTGTGGAGATGGTGCTGATATTTTCATTTCTGCATGTGTAAGCTGACATCTTCCTTCCTTCTGCTCCATATCACTGTTACTGCTTCTTCCAGGTGACTGGCCTCCACAGCTTCTATGTGAAATGTTATTAAAGGCAAATGATATCTCATCAAGTACGTCTAACAACATTGGTTTAGCTATGAAAGAATAAGGGGAAAGCGACCCTGTACTTGGGTTTGCTGCCATAAGCAATTGCTTGTTTACTTGAATGTCCTGAATAACTTCAATCTAGAGTCTGCTAATAGGTATGGTCTGCAGATACCTAGCTTTGGAGAATTGTTTATGCACCAAATAATTCCTGATGATAACAAAGTTTTTACAGGAATGGTGTTGGAATATTTTGCAGTAACTTTTCCACGCACCTAGCTCAGACACTGTGATTCTGATTGTTTTCTGTTAAGTTTAAAACCAAAACCCAGAACTTGGTTTTAAATATTAAACATTTTATTGGTGTGCAAGTTATCTTACTAAGTCAGGCTGAGGTCACTGTAGCATTAAATTACAGTGCAGAAAGCCAGAAATATGCCGGATCCAGGTCATTAGTTGTGCATGGTAAGGGAGGAAAACCCTGAAGCATCCCACACTTAAAAACTCCCATTCTGCAAGCCCTCAGTTTAATACCTTATGTCTTCATTTGCATTGTGTGGGACACAGTCTACTGGCCAAGAAGTGGAGAAACTTGTTCCTGTCTCTTATTTAGACAGTGAAAAGAAAGCATCATGTCTGGTTCCTCTGGATACATTTCTCCCGGTGAAGCAAGGTGTTGCAATCTGGTGGAGTAAGTGGGAAATGGAACTGGAAGCACTTGTTGCTGCATTCCCGGGTGGTAGGCAGCTCCATGCCTTGCTGTGGTCTACCCTAGATTTTTCTTGGCAGATGCTTTGTCTTGGCAGTGGTCACGAGGAGGAGGATTACTGATTCCTGGTCTTGTTAGTCATGTCACTTGGGTCATTACTGCTGGCCTCAAGAGCCTTTATTTCTTGGCCCTGCTAGCCACCTCTACCTTATGGGAGAAGTATGTTGGGAAGCGCTCAGCTGTAAAATGGTGGGGTAGAGGCTGTCTAGGCATGTACTAGTTTTAAAAATGTTTATATTAAAAAAAAAAAATCTAATTTTTCTATTTAGAAAATAGATTTTTTTTAAAAAATGGTTTTTTACTTTTTTTTTCCCCCCCCCTGTGCTTGGCACCTTTTCCAATAATTTCTGAAGGTCAGAAGCTGCAGAGTGCTGCTTAGCTCAGGTTTCTAAAGCAGCACAGTAATTTTGCCTTTCTTATAAACTTCCTTAATGACTGCAGGTCTTGGAGGTTTGGTGCTTCATATCACCGAGTAACTTACTGTTATTTGTGATGTATTATCCTGACTTTGGGGCATGATTCCACAGGCTCATTTCAATGTCTACTCCATTTCTGAGAGACACTTTCTCAGGAGGCAGCTTTAGTCTTTCTCTGGTAGGAAAGTCTCACAGGGCTCTTGGAGATGCTGTTACAGCCAGCTGGGTATTCCTCCATAGAAAGAGTGATTGTGGAGGTGAAAATTTGCCTTATAGCATCTCTGATAGTTTGGAGCTGTTTGAACAAGTCCCAGGCTCACTGCCTTTTCAGGCCCTGAGATCCCAGGAATGCTGCCATAGTTGCATGCTGGGAGTCCTATAACATCAGGGCAAACACCATAACCTCTGTGAAATGCATGCAATGTTTGCAGCTCCTGTGAGATTGGATGGACACAATGTCTTTACAAATTTGGCCAAGCCCTGTGAGAGCTCCTGCCTGCAAGGTCTCTCAAATGCCACAGCATAAAGTTCTTGCACACCTCCCTGGGTCTCCTTAGCCTGGTTGTGCCTGGCCCTCTGAAAGTCCAGCACTGGGCCACTGAGTATGTTAGAAAGAGGGTTTCAAGTCAGCCCAGGAGCTTCCACAACTGGGGCTGCCTGGGCAGCATGAGGTAGACCATTAGATGGATGGGCCACCTCTGAGCAGGCTTAGCAAGCCAGTGTTGCCACAGTTTTGTTGATCTTCATGTGAGCCCTCCTTCATGCCAGCCACAGGAAGGCCACCCCTTGCAGACTGCTAGTGCCAAGGACAGGTTTCATTGGTGCACAGAAAACCCAAGTGGGAGTGTGATGGGGTAAAGACATTCCCCATGTGAAAGGATCTGGAGTACAGATTTTACACCGATTTGTATGGGTAGTGCTATCATCATAACCCTTAAACACTGCTGTTTGCCTGCTGCTGCTGGATGTCACTACCTACCAGGAAACAGGTGGAAAAAGGGTCCATTTTTCCTGGACAAGGATTTTGCAATTGGCAGTTTGGGTTTTGGCAGCTGGGGTGAGCAGGCGTGTTTCCATTCAGCGTGTTTCTCTGTGTGAAATGGCAGAAAATCTGGTCTTTAACTCAAATGCCCTAAATATTTCACAGCCAAGATACTATCAGTTGGAAAAAAGGAGAAAAGTTTAATTTCAGTGTTGCAAAATTCTGAAGCAACACCTTTTGAATATTGCTCCCATCCAAAGCAACCACTGCCAAACCAGCACTAGGTGTATCCCTGTATCATGTGAACTAGTAGCTAGAGAAAGTGTTAGCCCCTCTCCTCTACCTTTTTGTCTTTGCCTCCTGCTTCCCTGTTTGTGTCTGGACACCCTTCACATTTCCCCATAACAGATCTCCCCAGTTCCCTTCATCATGGGAGTGATGGAAGGGAGCTGAAGGGTGGTTCATGGCAATCCTCTCCAGCTCCCTTCCCCTTGCCTCAAATTTGTGCCTGCGTGAACGTGTTTTGTGCAGCTGGCAGGTGGGTAAGTCTGTGTTTCTGTGGAGCCAGGAATAAGAGGAGCATCAGGAAGCTCTTGCATTATGAAGACTGGTGGAACCTCTCCAGCTCTGCTCTCTACTTCTAGATCAGGATGATTGCAGAGCACTAACACTTTTGCTTAAGGCTCCTTGACCAAGGACTGTGCAGCTATGAGCTCCATGTCATTTTAAGTATGGAAGAATGAAGCAGGCCATTGGAAAGCAGAAAGAAGGCTGTTCACAGGCTGCTTTGCTTTCATCACTAGAAGGAGTGTTGTGTGTTTTTCCTTTTACCACTCTGGAAGGGTCCCTAGCTGCAAGTCTGTGGAGGTGTGAGCTGAGCAGAGTGGTGAGCATCTAGCTCTGTTGGCTTCCCTCTACTTGTGTCTCCAGTATGAAGGTCCTAGGTCCAGATGACCCCTCTGCAGCCTAATGGGTTTGGCTTTCCTTTACAAATCCCTGCAAAATCCTGCTGCAATACAGTACAAATGCAGCTTTTTCTTCCTCAGGACTGACCTGGACAGAATTTCGCTTCTTAAGTGCTAAAAACCTGCAAATGTAACTTTTCTTTCTCTTTAAAAAACCCAAAACCCACCCAACCAAAAAACATTAAAAAAACAACAACTACAAACCCAAGAAGGCATTCTAATGACAGAATGTTTATGAAACATACAAGTTTTCAAAATGCACAGTGTACAAGGGAGGTATACTTCCAATTTCAAACCTTTTACTGTACAGTGAGGAGGTCAGAGCTTTCCTGCAGTTACCAACAGTGCTGTACCTTTCACTTGCTTTGAAAGTGAGCAAACAATTCTGTCTCTATAGTGCCTTGCTAAAGCAGTTTTCACAGTAGCAATTGAATGTATGCACTGAAGAGATTTCTCCCCCCCAGACCTTTTTTTTTTAACTCATTTGAGCTGCCCTGGAGCAGAGATGAAAAACACTGAAAAGGACACCGTGACAGAAACACTGCACAAGTGAGCAATCTAGGATCTCTTCCTTTCCTCTCTCTTTCTTTTTTTTTTTTTTTTTCCCCCTCCTTGACTGACTAATCTGTAAAAACAGTTGGAATGAAAAGCATCCAGCTTCATGCTTGGAGGGGAAAAAAAAAGTCTTTGGATATTTCACGGAGTAATTGCAGCAGCTGAGATTCGGAGTTGGCTCTAGGGCCTCTTTGCTCTTCCTGTGTACCTACTAGTTAGTCTGGATTGACCTCAACGTTTATGGCATGGGCTGAAAGAAGAGTCAGAGCCCTCCCTCATACAGAGCCAGCAGGTGCTTACTAATCCTTCCTCCTCCTCTTCGTCCTCTTTCTCCTCCAGTACTGGGTGCTGCAGCTGAGCCTGGCTGCCAGGGCACCCAGTGACACGGTAATCTGCGTGGCTCTCAAACAAGCAGCCACTCCTCTCCAAGGAATGTGCTCAGGAACACTGGCCCTATTAATTTATTTTATTTGGCATTATTAGAAGAAAAAACCCAGCCCCAAACTCTCTGTTGTCAGGATTTTCTTTAAATAGCCAGTTCTGGAAACAGGAAATTCCTTTACCTCTGGAAACAGGAATCAGATCTGCTATTACGTATTTGTTTTAAATCTTTCAATTATCCACTGTTGCCCCTCACCTCTGACTTTCTTTCCGCTGTTCAGTGAAATTCTTTCTTTATTTTTTTGATAAGACAGCACCTGGATATTGTGCAAGACTCAAGGACATGCTGCCATAGAGTAACTCAATGTGTTTTGTTGCAAAGCTGGCAGGGCTGATCTATTCGGGATCCACCGTGTTCATTACATGTATTAACGCAACAAGTTCTGTTCGTGGAGGTTTGATGCAGAGGTATGGCCTGATGACTCACTGAAACAACAAAAAAAAGAAGGGATAAAATAAGAATTGGCATCACAGAACTAAATTAAGGAGAAGGTTGTTTTGTTGTGGGTTTCTTTCACAGTTTTCTTGGTTTTAAGGCTAATAATCAAAGCCTAATGACAAAGAGCTATACCAGTGGAACTGGAGTACTTGTAGAAATTCAGGACCAGAAGGGACTCTGAGATATCTTGTAATCCATCTCCTTGCCCCCAAGAAAGATAGATCTTTATCTTCAAAACCGCTGATGAGGGTGATTTCACAACCTGCCAACAAATCCTGTGCCAGGACTTTACTCTTTCTGTAGTCAAGAGTTTTCAAAACACCCTGAAAACTTGCTAGGTGTAGAGTAGGGTTTTGGGGTTTGGTTGTTTTTTTGTGCAGTAGAACAACTGAGGATGGTCCTTTTTGTACCATAATCTGCACTTAGGACTGCATGTTCTCAGGATGTCTTTGTTACCTCTGTAGCCTTATTTTAATTTTCTGAGCTTTTACCTGTAAATCTTATTTCCAACACCTTTTGGCTCTCATTGCACGCTTCTTGGACTCTGTCTCAAAGATGCCTGCCTTTTTCTGAAAGGGGTGTCTGCCAGGCGGGGCAAAGTGTCCATGTGAGGCCTCACAGCTGCTAAGCCAAGAGAAATAGCTGCCTCTCAAGCTGTGCCTATGATATCCTCTGTGTCTGGGCTCTGGTGGCTTTGCAAAAGCTGTGTGCCATTGACCACTGTAACTTTGGTGTTTTGGTGCCCTCCTATTTATTTCAGTTTTGTTTCTGTGGAGTCCTACTTTCTAAACTAATCACAGAGCTATTAACTGTCCTGAGAATGTGCTGACTCTTAAACAATCACAAGTGGAGCCAATGTGCCAAGTTTTGGTTTGGAGAAATTGTTTTTTCTGCTTCCAGACCTTGATGTAGCTCCAGAAAAAGAAAGGTGTTTACAGATGCATCATAAATTAGCACCCTGTTTGCCAGCCCTTTGTAGCTATGTCCCTGCTCCAGCAGGGTGCTGTGACACCTCTCATGCTGTGTGTGTACTTGAGCCAGTAGGAGTCCTTCCACTGAACCATGGCACTCATGTCCAGACTGCTATGGTGCAGTGGGCTGTTCTCAAAGCCTTTTGGTAGTCTCTTGCACACAGGGTAGGACTCATCTTCACTCACTCCAGCTCTGCTCATGCCCTTGACATTGAATTCCTTACTTCTTGCTTACAGAGGCCTCAGACCCTCTTTCCCAAAGCACGCCAAGATGTGTAGGGCTGCAAGGGTGGCAGAGGATTAGTGAAGTGTATTTGCTGTCCAGCCTGTGCAGTGCTTGGCTGCAGAAACCTCCTTAGTGAGAGCCAGCAGGAGGATGGCTCTTTGCTGGGCCTCAGCACTGGAGCTCGCCCCTGCCGCAGTCCCAGGACACAGCTTCAGTATCCTTCTCATGCGCTTGCTTTAGGCTTAGCTGGCTTCTGCCAGAAGGCACAGATAGATAGGCAGTGGTTAACACTTGTTTAGCAGTGACCTGCCACCAATGTGCGTAGCTGTCAGTCTCTATACAACTCACCAAGCAGAAAGTAGCTAACAAGCAGGCTTTGAAACCTGGGGAAGCCTGTCTTGTTCAATAAGCAACACAACATCCCCTCACCCCCCGAAATGTATCAACAGTTTTAATTCACTGCTGGTTAGTACCAAGTCTGTAGCATCTTCTCCAAAAGCATGTCAGTGCTGGACACAGTGCTCTGAACTGCCCAGTTGCAGCTTCCACCTGAGCCCTGCCATTGGTCTGGGCCAGAACACAACTGCTTTTGATGTTAACTTTATTAGCTCTCAGAAATGGTAGCTGCTCTTAGCCAAAGATCCTAAACCAGTCACCACATTATCAAGGAAAGAAAACAAACCAGAAGTGATTCTTTGTTTTAATTCCAGCATAACGTGTTGGAGCAGTTTGAGTATGCTTCGGCATGCTGAGTGGCAATGGAGACGTTTTCTGTGTCGGTTAGTTTGAAAAACAGCAATTTGATTGCAGCTGAAAGAAGACTTTTGGATCAGCAGCTCATGCATGGACAGCCTGCAGGGCTTGATGACTGTTCTTATGTCTCCTTGTCCTGAGTTAATGTGATGCTTTTCTCTTTGAAATGTAATCGGGGGGGGGGAAGTGTTAGGCTGCTAGCTGAAGATAAGCTTCCAAACGTTGTCTGCAGAAATGTACAGAAAACAAACAAGAAATCACTTTTTTTTTTCCTCATCCAAAATAGTAAGGGTGTTAATTTTTGTCTCCATCAAGTTTCTTTGGAGCCTGTTGTGGTGTGCAATTGAGTTTACCTGAGGTCAGTGGGAGCCTTGCTGGTGATTTCATCATGTCTTGGTGCAGCTTTGAAATGGTGACAACTCATCTTTCCAGCTTGCTTGGGGAGCAAGTTGGAAATCCTGATTTCAGTGCAGGGGAGCAGAGAAGCCAGATTGGTTAATCTGGTTGTGGGGGAGTAGAAGGGCTGCTGACAGACTAACCTCCCAATATGACCAAATATGCCTACTGTGTTTCCTTCATCTGGGATTTTTATTCAGGCCTCATAATACTTAATTATTGACATTCTCATCAACCCATACAAAGGTAATCATCATTCTTCTGGTTTTCCCCAAGTGCTGGGCACTGAGCATGGTCTTTTGAACCACAGCATGTATTCTTCTAATATGGCATCTGTCTTGCTACAAGCAATTTACCTGCATCAAATGATCTTTATGCTCCTGTTATGTGAATTGGAGGACTCTTTTGGTATAAAGCACGTGAGCATTTTGGAGCATAATTTATAATGAAGGCATTAAGTTTTCAAGGTGTTAAATATATTCATATTTCACAGTGAGGCATGTGAAAACATGGTAAGTAGGTTCCCTCTGCTGCCTTGAAGGAGGTTTACCCTTTTTCTAAACCATAGATGGTCTCTACTGTCTGTTTTCCCTTTAAACAAACGCAGAGGTGCTAAGTTTATTGCTGTTTTGTAACGGAACTGCTGAATCTCTCACCTATGACTTCTCACACATTGTATGATTTGTGTTAATTTCTATAAAATATGAACAGCACACCCTGTAAAACAATCAAATTACTGGATTATCTGGTGGCCAGAGGCCTTGAGCATGTGCTCTGGAAGAGGCTGAAGGGACAGCGCCTCGTTCAGCCTGGAAAGGAGATAGCTTTGGGGGAGATCTAATAGTAACCTACCCCTGCCTGTGGGGAAGTTAGTTGAAAGATGGAGCCAGGCAGGCTTCAAGGGGCAATGGTTGCAAACGGGAATGGGATTTTCTGACAGATTTTTTACAAAATCTCCATGAGGGTAATTGAACATTGACAAATTGCCCAAAGAGGCTCCAGGAGCTCTGTTCTGAGAGGTTTTCAGGGCCCAGCGGAACCAAGCCCTGCTCAACCTCGTGTGAAGTCAGGGTTGGCCCTACTTTGAACAGGAGGCTGGAGACTTCTCAAGGTCCCTTCCCACTTGGAACAACGTTATTTAGTGACATTACGATAAACACAGGCTTTGGAGGTGTGCAAAATGCCGCACTCCTTGAGATTGTACTCCCTTCGGTATTCCACTTCTAAATGCGACTCCACTGTGATTGTGGTAAACTTGTGGTTAGTGGGAAATTCTATTGCAGCAGACGATTCCGTAAGGGATTGGCTGCTGCCTGATTGTATCCTCAAGGGGGAGCACTGGGAGGGTGTGTGCCATGGTTACCTGTGATGCAGCACATACAGCCCTCTCCTTTTCTAAAGTGATGGGTGAACATTGATAGATTGTATGCCTTGACTGCAGTGGTGATGCAAATCCAGATTTCGGTACAAGAAACTGACAAAAAATTAAAATGAGGTAAAAGATAAGTCCTATGTGCTGGCTGGGCCATGGATGGAGCAGGGTGAGAGCAATCCCTTGTCAAGAAGACTGTGGAAGCAAAGCTGGTGCTCCCGGGGCCAGTGCTGGCAGCCGTGGCTTGACCTGCATCATCGCCAGCACCGACTGTCTTTGCGGCTGTGCTTTCACCAAGCCCTGGATTACTTGGGAAGGCAAAGTCTGTGGAGTGCGTGGAGACCTTCCGAACGAGTTCCCGGCCGGGCGAACACGGCTGGCTGGCGTAGCTCAGACAGCAGCGCCATCAGTGGCTCGTACATCCTCGGCCTTCGGGTAAAGCCTGCGGGGCCGCTGACAGCTGGAAGCGGCACTGTGGAAAGCTGGAGCAGAGTGGATCCGCGGCTGCTGGGGCGGGCGGGGAGCGGTGCCGGCGGCGAGTGGCCGCCGATGCCGCTAGAGGCCCCTCCAGGCGCGGCGGTGGCCTGGGCTCCTCCGGCTCCTCCCGGGCAGGCGGAGCACTAAGTGTCCCGCCGTTAGATCCGCGTTTTGTAAGGCTGATAATCGTCTCCGCCGAGCGGAAAAGGGAGGCGATGCTGGATCATCTCTCTGTTTTCGTGGGAACGGTCCCCGCGGCCCTCGTCCAGACCCAGGGGCGATTGCTGCGTGTCCCGCCCCGGCGGGGGCCGAGGCACATCCCTTTACCAATCTGATCTGCGGCTCCGCCTCGGTATCTGTCCTGTTTTGCACCACGTTTTGTGAGCGTTGGGCTTGCGGCAGACACCCAATGCGAGGTCGCAGGAACGCCGAGCTAAGAGTACCCCCCCGGCTTTTTCAGCTCTAGATCATAGAATCATTAAAGTTAGAAACCTCTAAAATCAAGTCCAACCTTCTATCTAGCACCTTCAAGACCACTAGTCCATGCCCTGAAGTGCCACATCTATTAATTTTTTTTAATGTTTTATCTGTCACTACTTGTCATGTTCTGTGGGAAGTTTGTGCCACTTTAGGACACTGGTACTTACATTATTCCTTTTTTCCTCCCTTTTTTTTCTTTTTTCTTTAAATTTTAAAAAAAGTTCTTTTTCTTTTTTTTCCTTCCTTTCCCCCCCCCCCCCCCCCTTTTTTTATTTATTTATTTGTTTAATACCCCCTCTTTCTTCTCAGCCCTAATAATTTGAGGCAGAAATTACTGGGGGGTCTGAAAACTTCAGCTGCGTACATTTATCATATGGATTGTGTTTGGCCATTGTGAAGTATATTTGACAGTGCTAAGCTAAGTGGCCAAATGCCTTGGTGATTTATAGCCCACTTAGTGTGCAAACATAGTTATTCATTTACCTCATCAAAACAAAGAAGTTCACTGTTAATGAGAATAGTTCATCACAGCTCCACTGCCCTGACATAGAGATGCAGGGGTGGCCACTGAGCTCTGGGAAGGGCATGCAGTGGAGCCCGGATGCTCAGCATGTTTGGGGAAGGTGTTGCTGGGTGCTTGCCTTCTCCTTGCAGTCTGGTCCATTTGGCCCATTGAGGCTTGCAGTAGTTTCAAGAGAAAGGGAAGGGATATACCTTTTTTTTCTGTCTGAATATCTGGATATATTTTTACAGTTGCTGGGCACTATCTTGTTTAGTGTATATAATATATACAATAGCAAGCACTATGGATTTAAAAACTCCCCAAAGCTGCTTTTCAAATGTAGGGTAACCCAAGAGTATCCAAGTGCTTCACATTCAGAAGCTATATTGGATTCTCAGTAAGCACTTTTTTTGAAAATACCTTGTATGTAATTGCTTACACACGAATATACATGATCAAATGATGAAAAACATGTTTTATGCTATTTCCCCCTTTTTTCCCTTTCCAAAACAGTTTAGAAGCACACCAAATCATTTTGCAATATAGATGCATTATTTTTATAATTTTAACAGCACTAGGAGCATAGTTTTGAACTGAAACTTGAGCTCCCAACTTTCTGCCTCACAGTGAGACTTTGTATTTGCATTTTTAAGCTTGTAAAAACTTAGGAGTTGGAAGTTCTGGCAAACCATGCTTCAGCATGTTGCAATAACACTTAGGCTTCAATGCCTGTCTGCACAGCTCACCACCATCTGCCTGTCTCCTCTGCTTTTTTCCTCTTACACTGTTTAGGTCTGAACGACTGTGTCTAAACAAAAGACTGGCTTCCAATACACAATGTCTTCTGCTATTTTAAAGTGAAAGTTTACAGAGTAGAAAGACAGCAGGAAAATGTTTCAGATACAAGAATAGTGAAAGTGAGACAAAGCCTTCTTGACCCACAACTTTTAAGGGATTAAAGAAAGATACATTTCTACTGAGTGTTTTGATGCACCCTTTTCCATCTCCTCGTGATGGAGGATCTAGGAGTGAAATTGAACTCTCATCCATCAACAGAACTCTGGCTTCTTCCCCCATCCTGTCTGCTTGGTCTTCACCAGCTAGGTTGCTCTTCCACAGCCTTTTATGTCCTTTTCCTATTTCTAATGGTCAGCCTGTTTCTACCATATCTCTTCTTCAAAGTTGCACCTCTGGCTTTTCACAGAACTATCTGTCCTCATACTCTATCCTGTCCCATTCTTTAGCTCTCTCAGACATGCAGTACCTTGTGGTTGGTTTCTATTCAATAGTGGTGCACCTTGTTTCTGGAATGGTCCCCAGGATCCATCAAGCAACCTGAAGGAGTTAAGCCAACCTGCAGGTGAGCATACAGTGTCAAGCCAAGACAGCAGGAATGAAGGACATAGGTATTAAGGAGCACAGCCAGACTGGGGTTAAGGACTGATGCTGGCCAGGTTCCTGCAGCAGTACTGCCTCCTTGCCCTCTCCTGCGGTCCTACCCTAAGCTGTGGCAGAAATGCCTGTCTGACACTTCAGAAGCTTCAGTGTAGTGGGCTGAGACATAAATGTCCATTTCACAAAGGGGAAGAAAAAAGTAATTTTGAAAAGTTTCTTACTGATTATCTGGCAGCAGGTCAAAGCAGATTTGGGCTGGAGCTCAGCTATGAACTCCCAGTGATGTTTACTTTCCAGAGCACTAGTGTAATAAACACAGCAAAATGTGGGAGAGAATGAGGCAAAGAAAACTTCCCTTCCTTTTCCATCTCTCTGTCTAGCTGTGCTTTCCTTTGGTCCTGGGAATGTTCTTCAACTGAAGAGGGTATAAATGATGAGATTCACTTCTGAGCAGCCCATGGAGTAGCTCAGGGTGTCAATCCCAGAAGTAGTTTTCCCCTTCTTAAATGGGTCATTAACATTTGGAGCTATATAGTGCAGCAGGGAGATGAGAGAAACAAATGGGGAAACAGTTTCCTGAAAGGAGGAAGAAAAAGCTGTTATTCATATTCACTCATCTGTTCAGGATATTCTTAGATCTGTGTGGGAACAGCCTAACAAAAGGAGGGAGCTTGAGAGGGGCAAGCCAGGTGACAGTGATGTGCACAGGAACAGTCCTGAGGGAGTTTGAGCCATGTCAGCCTTAGGCTGAGACATGGTAATTCTTCCCAGTGGAGGTTTTTTCCCTATTTCCCATATCTGTCCTCTGCTCCTAGTACAGGGGACTGGAGAGAGAAGAGGTTTTTGAAAAGAAACTTGGCAGCATTGACTGCTGCCGTGCAGGTGTCAGTTGTGATGGTGCTGTTACTTGGGTGTGAGGAGCTCAAGGGAGGCATTGTGATGCAGAGTTGATCTCCAATTGCTTTCCTGGAGATACCAAAGTGTCCATCTGCTCCTGTGTGCTCTTCCAGTAAGGTGTGATGGAGCCAGTGAAGCAGAGACAGCCCATGTCAAAGTGATGGGGGAGAACATGGCTCATACGTGGCTGGAAAAATGCTCCAAACAAGGAGTCCATGTTGACGCTGGGGAGGAGAACTAGCTTCTGCAAGGTCTGGTTTAAGGCTTGAGGCAGGATTGGAGAATAGCAAAGGATCAGATCTTTGCACCTCTTTCTGTTCCCTTCTAGCAGATCACTGTTGACACCAGTCACATTTAATTACATTGGACAGGTAACTAACAGACTCTTATTCAGTAATTAGGGGTGTGTGTGATTATATTCCCAAGAGAGGGGAAAAGTTGTGGTTGAAAAGTCCAACTGGCAGTGTTGCTTTCATCTGCATGTAGCATCTAGCAGTACAAGGTCCTAATACCCCTGCAGGTCTTCACTCCCTGTGGCAGCAGCTGCAGGAGGTGTCGCTGTAGGCTGCTTGGATGTGGGCTTGGGATTTTTTTTTCCCCACCTGATTACCTGAAATGAAAGAGTGATAACATACAATTTAAAGGATGATATGCAAGAAGGACGATTTCTTTGTGGAAGTGCTGGCCTGGCTGTTAAGGGTAGGGGAGGTGGGGAGGATTGAGCTAAACTTTCAGTGACAAGAGCACATGGGCAGCTTGATGACCCAAGTTTTCATAAAATACTAGATCTTGGATTATAATGGCTGCAACAGGATTTAAATTCCATGTCTGTAGTGCTGTAGCTAAAAGGAGACAAAGTATATTAATGGGTAGCAAGGTTTTGCACCCACTTGATCAAATTACCCTTCCTTGCCAGATTTCACTCCTGTAGATGCTTCTAATAGGTGCTGATGGATATACTGTGGCAGAAGAAAATAACATTTGTGTTGCCTGTTACATTAATTTCTATGATAAAATGAGACTACCAGGATGACCCATCTGACTCCTGTGATGTTTTTATAAAGAACAAAATTGAGTACTGCTGTTATGATTAGTGTATTAAAAGTATTAGGTTTGTTGTCTTAGCTGTGCTGTGTTTTCTCATGCTCTCTCTCATGCTGATTGCTAATGACAAGGTTTGGCAAGAGCTAGCCTAGGCAGTCTTTCGTGTGATGGGAACCAGATGGATGGTTTTGCTCTAGCTGCCCTTCCCATTGAACAGCAGGAAGGGGAGGAGGGGGAGCCTTATTTTGGGGGGCATTGATAGAAAAGTAAATGAATGGTAAAGGACTTGTTCTCCTCTATGTCCCGCTTCTCTTCCCTTGGGGCCTCCCTGTTTTGCAACTTCCAGCCTCACCCTTGGCTTCAACTTCTTGGCTTTCAAGGGATTGTGCTGTATGCCACATTTTCATTACTGATACAATTGATGGAAAATCACATTTTATTATGTGAAAAATGCAGTATTCCTGACTGTCAAAGCTCCATTCAGCTGGAAAAAATCTATGTGAGGCACTCTTTTGTATTTTGTGTATTTTTGTGCATTGGTTGGAATGAAAAAATAATGAAAGGCTGTATTTTGTCAACTTTTGCATCTGACTGGCAGCACTGACTGATTTGTTTTTTAAATGTATTTGTTTCTTGCACTAAGCACTATTATTCTTCACCCTTTCACGATAAATGCAAATAATATGTGGAATGTTGAGAAAAGATAGATGCAAATTATTCGGTCCCTCTAGGTAGGTCTGTGAAGGAACTGGAAATGTGACTGCAGCATGGAAAAGTACTGTCTTTAAATGAGCTGCAGCAATGATAACAGGGCTACTGTCTGTGTGTCAGTTTTCTGTGGACACATCTATCTTGTTTTCTTTATTTGTCCTCTCTTTTTCCCTTTCCTCTCCTGCTGTGAAACTTAAATGGGATCTGGGGACTTTGAACATCTAAGGTATGTTGCTCTGTCCATAAATTCCTCTGCCTCTTGTGGAACCACCAGTTCTCAGGTGTGTTGTGCCCAAACCACTGAGGTTATTGGGTTGGGCACTGGAAGGCAGCTAAACAGCTTTGATGTCAGTGAGAATGGGCAGATACCTCTCCTGAGATCCAGGCTGGTATACCTTTTGACATGAATCAAGCTTTCCCTTAGAGGAGAAATGTGGCTTTCCTCCCTGCACAGCCATGCACCAGCTGCATTGGTACGTGGGCATGTGTCAGATGGAAGGAAGCCAGACTGACTTGGCATTGTGAGATGATGCAGCTTTTGGGATGCCTTTGCAGCAGGACTAGCTTTTGTTCCTACCTCACCAGCGTGTCTCACTATGCTCTTTCCCAGGAGAAGATATCAAACCATTCTACACTGAGTGGTGGGATGTGGCCCTGGGCATCTTGGTTGTGCTCGAGTACTGCATGAGGCAGTAGCCTGGAGAAAGCTGTGCTGTGCAGCTGACAGACCTGTCCTGCCAGCTGCTGGGTGTACTCTGTGGTTCAGGCATACCTGTGATTCAGGATCTCCCTGCAAACTAAAAGCAATGTTTTCTTTTATTACAACAACTTTTTCTTTTCGTTTTTTAAGTCAGAATTCTTTGTACCTAGATCACTATAATTGGAATTCTAACTGAAAAGCCTGTGAAAAGAGGTGTCAGTGTGCTCCTTCTCAGCATTGTTTCATTATTGCCACTCTACAAAATTCAGTCCTTATTCCAGTTAAGATGTTTTACATGCTACACATTTTCAGTTCTTCAACATATTAAAAATGTGGTGTCTTTATTCTTGCTTGATCCATACAGATTCTTTTTCAATGTGAAAGAAATAAACTGAGCAGTAAAAGCTTACAGAGAAAGTAGTAAAAGTATAAACTTAAAGAGAAATCTAGAAAATCCTTCTTTATAGCTGAGACATTGTTTACGATTGCATTTCTGGACTCTTAGCCCTGTATGTGTTAGGAGCTCATCAGTAGTGACCATTAGGAGAACCTTGGTCTGGAGACTTTCGTGGCTGGAGGAGGGTGCCTTGCTGTACCTTTGTAGTGAATTGGTCTCAAAATCCTTGCAAGGGTCTTGGGCTTATGAGGACTTGCTGGCCTGGAGAGTAAATGGTCAGCAGGGCATTAATTTTGGGTGAGAAGATCAAACAGAAGACAATCCTGGGAGAAGCTGGGTAGGAAGGGACATCAGGAGGTCTCTGGTCCAACCTCCTGCTCATGGCAGAACTAGCTATGAGATAAGATGAGGTTGATCAGGGCTTGATCCAGGTGGGTCTTAGAAAGCCTCCAGGGACCTGGGTAGCACAGGCCTGCTGGGAAAACTGTTCCAAGAATGCACTTGGTAATTTGCTGTTTATTATTACATGGCACTCCGAGTAGTCCCAGGTAAATGTATGCTGTCATTCTCTCACTCTACAGATACTCCTGAGACTCTTTTTTTTCTATTTAGGAGGCAGTATAAGATCCCATAAGCCTGAAACACTTGTTGTTCACTGTCATGAAGAGGCAGATGTGAGGGATAAGAACCTGCTTTGTCCTCTTTTGGGGGTAGTTGGTGGGGTATGCAAAGCCATCCTGCCAATCAGGAGAGTGAGAACCAGTCCAGCCTCATCTACTACAGGGTTTTCCCTGACCTTTTTGCCATCTAAGTGATGGAGTTGGGACTGCCGTGCTCCCAGGCTGTCATTCTCTTCCCCTGGTAAACTGTACTTCTCTGTCCTGGCTGAAGTAGTCTGCCCTGGGTTGGTGATGTGGTAGCTGTTACTACAGTTAATAGCTGGACTGAGAACTCAGCAGAAGTCATTCTTACTATTTGCCCTTGGGACACAGGGCTGCAGTATGGGGACAGTGTAGCACCTCACACAGTGCCCAAGATCTCAGTATAATCCTTCAGAGATGGGCACCTCCTGAAGCCTCAGCTAGGGGTGGAAATCCAAGCCTCACTGGGCAGGACGCAGCCCAGGACTCCCCGCACATTTGCAAGTTCTATTCTGCTGCCTAAAGTATTATCTTGCTTGCTCAGACAAGTCATTCACCACATCAGGAGCGTGTGAGAAAATAACCCAGTCAGTATAACCAGGGGAAAAGAAAGGATTGTGTGGTTGGCCATGTGAAGCTGAATAAGCTTGGGATTTTTTCTTTTCTTTTAGCAACACCCTGAACAAAATGCAGTGTGAATGGATGTGAAATATAAAGAGAATTTGCTTCCTGCTCGCATGAACATACATCCCCAAAAAAGGCAGAAGTAAATATACAGACAGCTATTCCCAAATGCTTTGGTAGGGCTTTAGAAAATCCAAAGGTTCAGCATGTTTGACTGGTAGGACACTGGATCTTCTCCACTTGAATTAGCTTTGAATACAATGGAACTCTCTGACAGAGAAGAGAGGAGAGGATGCGGTGATCACCTTGGGTGTTTCAGTTGTGCTGCACGGTCACCCAGAGTCTACTTCTCCTCCTGATTCTTCATTTGGGTTTGAAGAGAGGACCCCAGATGTAATGTAAGTATGGAGGGTAAAACCATGTCCTGTGGTAGAGGCAGCAGTATGAGGCTGCAGTGGGTCAGGTCTGAAAAAGGGCTGATGTTTGTTAACGGGGTGGGGAAATAAAGAGAAAATGTGTCTGGGCTAAGGCAACTCTAAATTCCTGCCTGTTAAAAACCTGGAGCTATTTTGCTCCTGCGAGATGTAAACTGGATTTCACAGCTGCTGTTTGCTGTTGTTATTTAAGAGATGGCAGCAAAACAGAAGAGGAAAATGTCTTCTGCTGCAATAGAAAAGCCAGTGTAAAGAATTTATTTGCTGATCGGTAGGCATTGCGCTAATGACATAGATCTTTAACAAGTTATTTGTATCATATAAGCCCTGTGTTCTAGAGGTGGCTTTCCCCCTCTGTTAGGTGTTAATGCAGTTGTGTGGAGTATTCACACAGTAATGAGCCGCACAGCTCTTGTCTCTGCTTGACTCAGGGAGCAGAGGCTTTTTGGCTTGATACTTGCCTGAGAAAACTCACATCCGAGTTTTAGAAAGCGTATTTTGGAAATAAAGGCAGAAGTTTGATGAAGAAAACAAACAAAACACTTTCCTCCCCCTTCCCCTCCAGCCCCCCCAGTAAATGAGGTCATGTAGCTTGATTGCCTGTCCCATCTGTTGCAGTTCATAAGTATGTTGTTTTTTTAAAGGGCAGTATTATGTAGTTATCTACTTTCATATGCATGTTGGCTTGTCAAGCACTGTCATTATATCAACCGCTGTGCTTAAAACAGGATTTCGGTTAAAATAGTATATACCTGCCATCTGGTTGAAAAATGTAAGCTTCCTACACAACTAAGTAGAGTTGTATCATGGTATTAGGAATAGCTTGTGTTCTCTTGGAAATAGCAGCTGATGTCAGATTGCAGAAATCAGCCAGTTATCAGTTGTCATTAAGCTATCTGATATCTGACACACATGGAAAACACGCTATTTTTAAGTATGCAATTATGTTATGGAACTAGTCCTCCTTTTTTTTTTCCTTTTTATTATTGTCTTCCCTTTACTCATTTAAATGTTTTGGTTTGACTGAACTGGAAAGCAAAGTATCCCTTAATATCTGGAGAATAGTTATGCTGCAGACTGAAGGCGTCCCAGATTGTGTGCAATGTTTCTGCCATCAAAAAGTGGTCTGAATGGGGTGTAGAAATAAATTTGAGTTTTTCTGGTGCTCTAGGTGTCTAAAGAGAAATGGCAATGTCAGCTATGAATACCCCAAGAAACAGAAATACTTAGAACCAACCATGTGGGAGACTGCACAATTAGAAACTGCAATGTGCCTTTCTCTAATATGTATTTATGTTCCTGTTAGAAGAAAACTCAAGCATTAGAATCAACTGAAACAGGAACACTGAAGGCATACTTGTTTGCTAAACCTTGCCAAGGCATCAGGAACTCTTAGAGCAATAAGCTAGGCACTAACTAAGGGAGGTTGTAGACAGGCAGAGGTTGGTCTCTTCTCCCAGGCAACCAGCACCAGAACAAGAGGACACAGTCTCAGGCTGCGCCAGGGGAGGTTTAGGCTGGAGGTTAGGAGGAAGTTTTACACAGAGAGAGTGATTGCCCACTGGAATGTGCTGCTCGAGGAGGTGGTGGAGTCACCATCACTGGAGGTGTTAAGGAGGAGACTTGATAGGGTGCATGGTTGCATGGTTTAGTTGATTAGGTGGTGTTGGATGATAGGTTGGACGCAATGATCTTGAAGGTCGCTTCCAACCTGGTCTGGTCTGGTCTATTCTATTCTATTCTATTCTACTCTATTCTATTCTAACATGAAAGCTTAATGCTAACCACTAAGCAAGGATTCATGTGCAATGCAGGGTAGAGGCCACTACTGGAAAAGGCAGTGAGGCATGTCAATGCTGCGACCTGGTCCCTTGTAATACATTTTGAGGTGAATGATGATTGTAGGAAACAAGACAGAAACAGCCTGCTGAAAACATAGATTACGTATTACTTCTGTGAGTGCAAACATGAACAAAAAGAGCAGTTAAAATAGGATGGGGTGCTGTAAGGCTATTGATTTTACTAGAGATGGTATGAAGGGGCTTTTTTATGTGGGCTGGGGGCTAGGCCATGACTGATCTGCTTCAGTGACACTGAAACCTTGTAAGCACATCCTGCAAGATTTTGGTCAAAAATGCTATAAATAATAGCTGGTTATTTTCACAAGATCTCAATTATATTAAAGCAGAAATGTTTTGAGAACTATGAGGAGTGTGTTGTCCTCACTAGCAAGGCCCATGATCTCTTCTCCTACATGAGGGATATACTGGAAATTTAAGGTCTTTGCTGTTTTGGATTCAGCATAACCTTGATCAAGTTTGAATTCATTGTGTTTGAATATGAATCCTTTTGGCTTTTCAAATGACATCTCAAATTCTGGTTGTGAAAGGTCTCTTGTTTTGCTTTTGGAAGTTACTTTTCCCACAGCCATTCATCCATGATGAAAGCACGTACAGCTTCATAATGATAAGTTTTAGAGTGTTGCAGTCATCAGAGATGTGTTCTAACAGAAAACTGAGTAGCAATGGTGTAGGTCAGAGGTTGTGTTTGTTTTCTATTTGTTGACTTTTCCTCAGCAAAGGAGTATTTGGAAGTTGTATTATGGAGGGCTAATCCTGTCTCACTTGCTCCAGGCTTTTGGAGGCCTTCTTAGGCTATCAAAGCAGCTTTGGCAATCTCAGGATTTTGACAACATTGCAACTACCTTGACCATAAAAAGACTTGAAGCTGGCACAGAGAGCAATCCCCACAGAGGAAGGTTTGCAGGAGTGAGTGGTGCCCAGGAGCAATTGCAGCTCTCTCACACTCCTTTGCAGGTGTGCATGCACACACCAGCTCCCTGTGCTTTCCTGCTGACTGAGATGGTGTTCTCAGTGAAAAACTGCAGGTGCTGCTGAGAAGCCTTCTGCTGGCACACAGGAGAGGTTGGTGGAGGAGGAGGGGCTGAGACAGTCACAGAGTGAGAAGTGCAGATATTTGACCGTTCAGGGCAGTTTGGCAGAAAATACCTCTTCCCCTTCACATCCCAGACAACATGTAGTTATTTGCAATTCCTAGCTGCTTATTCTCTAATTTAGCAGCTAGCTACTCATCTGCCCTGGTATGCTCCTCCTCCCCTCCCAGCCACCAGCTTTCCCAGCTTGCTTACCAGCTGACAGGAGGGAATTTGCTGCCTAGTTTAGTCCCCTTTGGCTGGACCTTTGCAGGCCATTTCGCTTCCCCACTCTGGCAAAAGGTTAGTGGAAGACCATTTATATGCCTCTCTTTCTTCTGTTTGAAACTTTTTAACATGTTTATTTACACTAATACAGGTCCAGCAGATGGCTAACAAACTTAGGGGGAAAAAAAAATCACTTAACCTGAGTTAGTCTTGCAGGGGGAGGAAGGGTTGCAAAGAAAATTGGGAGGGAGAACAAGCACTCTTAGGTCAAAAGTAAGTGTTTATGTAGGCAATTTTAGTGAAGGACCAAACACAGTGTGGTGTTTTACATCTCATATTTGAGGAAAAATAAAAGTGTTGAAAACACTGATTGTAGTTTTAAGTCTGTGAGAAACTTATGTAGTAATTGGGTATCAGCGTGAGAAGCAGGTAGCATCCTGGAAGACAAGGATGTTTCTCAAAAGAGCTCAGTGGTTTTGCAGGCACATACACAAAGCTTTCATTTCTCTGTTCTCAAGGCAGATGTCAATAGTACTGGATATGGTACCATGCTACTCTTAGCATCTCTATAAGGAGGTTAGGAAATGATGTAAGAATGCCATAGCAAAGAGCAGCTGGGTTTTTTCCAGATGGGTTCTGAGAGTATTGCGTGTCCAAATGAATTCAATGTGTCTGGTGTAAATCTGAGAACTTACTCTTGGTCATCCTGAACTGCTAAACTTGTCCTGTTAGAAACTTGTCTTGGAAATGAGCTTTTTGGGACATCATCCTGGTAGCATTCTCAGCTTAATTGTTCCAGGCTGATTTTTCTTACAGAAGCTTAAGTCATCTTCTCACCTTCTCAAATTCTGACCTCTTTGCGTCAGTAGGGAATCTGTAACACCCAAATTTAGGCCACCAAATGCACTGCATCATGAACTTTTAAAAAAAAATCCTTTTCTTTTTTTAGGGAAAGCAGGGTGCTGGGGAGAGGAACTCTAAAAGGGGCTTTGTTTGCAGCAGCATTTAACTTGCCTTTGGCTTAAAGGCAGCATCATTACTTTGATTTGGGAAGTTCTGCTCTTACCAAGAGAAAGCTAGGAAGTGAAAATCTTCTTGCCATGGCCTACATACCTTGAGAAAACTTCAGGTGTGCCAGAAAATATGTACTCTGTCTGACCACACAGCCTTCAAAGCAGCAGCAGCTGCAGCCTACAGAATTGTGAGATGAAGGAGAGATTCTCAGAACCCAGCTGAGTACCTTGCTGAAGGGCACCAGGTGATAAAAGAGTTACTCATCTTCCAGCTGGGAGTTGCCCAGGAGCACCCTCCAGGCCCTGCATTTAGTGCTGGGGATGCAGCTCTCTCTTGTTCCTGTTTCCTCTAAGGGTAACCACTGCCTTTGCCTATCATCTCAGGTTGCTCAAGAAGAGAGTATGTGTGCTGAAGCTCAGGATCAAGTTCAACAGGCAACATCCAATGTAACCTGTCTAATCTGAAGATTTTTGTGGAGTGGGGGGGGGGGAGGAAGATATATTTTAAGCTTTTGATGAGTATTGTGGAATAGTTGCATATATATTACCAAGTATATTGTATGGAATAGTAGTGTTTTGGCTTAAATAACAAAAAAAACCACAAAAACTTCTAAAATTTGTAAACCTGGCAGACAGTAGTCTTGGTGGCAGCAGTGGTAGAGGCAGCACAAGATTAGTCTTCAGGAATGAGGTCCATCAAGGCAGTGTGTTCTGGAATAATGTCTTTCCACAATATAAGAAAGCAAATATTTAGGGTTGTATGCATATAGCACAGGAGGGTATGCATATGCATGCAATTAGCAGCCTTTCTAGTTTTCTCTATTTAACTTAGGCATTTATGTGTTGAAACTTGAAGTTGAAAGCTCTGAAGGCAAGTTTCTCAGCTTAAGAAATTAAAGATTTATAATTTCTGGTACTACCTTAAATTTTTGACACTCTCTTGCCTCTGAGATAGGATGGATAGAGATTCTTTTGGGTATGTGTAAAGACCTTAGTGGCTCTGTAGTAAAACATACATGATGAGTTTCTCTGTGATCAAATAAGCCCTTTAAGGAAGGATGTGTTAAGTTGTCATTTAATAGCTGAGAGCACCCCCCATGTTTTTCCTCAGGACTTTTGCTTCATTCTAGCTACACATGAGGTTTATAGGGGAAAATACAGTGAGAGCCATTTGAATCTGGGCTGTTGTACTAGGAAGCATGTTCTATGGCAACGCACTTGTGGCATTATTGTGTCACCTCAGGTGTTCATACATCTTCTCAACAACTGGATATCTTACTAAGAATTTACAGGGAGAACTGGAAACTAACATAATTCACCTGAAATTGTGCAAAATTTCTTGTTAAAACTTTTTTTTTCTCCTGTAGGGAAGATTTGTTTTGATAGCATGATTACTATGTGCAAAAATAATGGTTGCAAACTACTTGTGCCCTGATGAAGAAGGTAGTTCTGGTGCGTGGGGTTCTCATGCCTTCATGACCATTCTTTGTGAGAGAGAGGTTATTTCTGCTCTAGATAATATAAAGAATTAACATAGAGCTTTAAAATAGCAGTGTCCCTTGGATTTAATAATGAAAATGGACTTAATAATGAAACTTAATGGACTTAAAAATGAAAATCTATTAAAAAAATGGAATTGACTACAGGAAAGATGCAGGCATTCACACCTAAAAGCAGTGCATTACATTACCTTCTCAGGTAGCAAGCAGGAGCTCATGCAACACTACTTGAGGACTGATTTGGGTTGCTCTTGCATCAAGGTCTTGTCTGGATTAAAGGTTCAAGTTATTAGGTGAGGTGCTGCAACTGTGTGCATACTCTTTGCTCATGACAAATGCAAGATTATTTGGTTTATTTTACATCTCAGGTAAATGCCCTGGGGCTAACAGCACAGAGATAATGTTCAGCTGATGCCTGGTAGCTTCATTACAAAGTGAACTACTGAGGGAAAAAAAGCAGGAGTGTCAGTATATATCCTGCTGGGTTGGTTTTATCCTACTGACCACTCCCAGATGAAGGCTCACTTGATTTTGAAATGCAAGTTAGCTCATTTTAAACAGGAACAGGCTGAATTCAACCAGCCAATACAGATCTAAGCAAATCTGCCAAATGCTTGAGGGTTGCCTAATGTGTGATGCTTCTCAGCTCTGCTTTAAATGGATATTTGGCATCACTGTTGTGTTATTCCCATAGCCCAGGAGAGATGGTGTGTGTTCAGCAGGGCTGCAGGATGAGCTTGCTGGGATGGCTCTTGACCATGAAGCAGAGGCCCCAGCAGTTCATCTCACTCTGGATCATCAAGGGGCACTTGTAGCAAGAGGTAGAGGTGGGAGAGGCCTTCCCCTTCCTCCATTGTAGTGCTTGCCATGCTCTTCTTACTTCAGACCGACCATACTGGATGCTACAGCATTCTAAGAGAAATAATTGGGAAAACTTTGATCTGGGATGTCTGGCACATTGCCAGCTTAGCTTACGGGCAGAAATGAAAGAAATGGGAAGGTTGGCTCCTTTGCTGTCTTCTGGGGGAGGGCAGCTGGCTGCAGCAAGCTGGCTGCCTGTACTTCCCTTGCCTTGCTTCTTTATGTAAGGACACCAATGCCATTAGCTATATGCACTGTACACAATCTGTGTAAGAGAGAACAAAGGATACGTGTATGAATTCTTCCCTCTTCTCCAGAACATCCCCTTTTATGCCAGGCACAGCGTGGAGATACCGAGTGTTTCATGTCTCATGTAAAATAAGATACCTTTATGTTTTCGTGTCTGTGACATGCCTGTTTCCTGCAATATGTAAGCATGCAAATATATATATATATATTTTAAAATTATTTAACTTCCTTGAACAGATTTTAATCTTGATCAACTTGGTTGAATTTGATTTTTGAGTAGAATGCTAATAAACTATTTAAAATGCACAAGCTTTGCTTTTTGAAAATATTCCCAGCTCATGAAGTGGTTCAGAATTCGTAGTCTGCTGCAAGGGAATTTCTATTAATCCATTTAAAGGCACCAGATGAGATTTCAGGATCAGATTAAATGTTTGCATTCCATGTTAGAAGACCTTTTTGGGTCTGTCTGACAACCAATAAATCCTCTTCAGGCTTGCCGTTCCTCCATTCGCCTCTTTCATGTTGTGTGTGAAGGACCTTTTATAGCCTGTTAATGCACATCTATTTGGAAGTTGAAGTTTACCTCAGAGGTGTGACCTTCCCTTATGTTTGTTTGTCTTCATTTTGTTTCTTTCACCTGGGAGTGAGGAGAGGTAGGCGCTTCCAGTTCACTTGGACTCAGGATGAGCAGCGTGAGCACCGTGTAGCCCATGTCCCATCGGGCTGTTTAGCAGTCACGAGTGTCTTGTGATGGAGTCCCGTGCTGAGGGTGCTGTATGCTCCCCCCAGCCAGCTCCCCGGTGTCTCAGCTCACTCTTAGCATGAATTTCCCACTATGTAGATGTGGGAGGCGAGTTGACAGCTTGCTCAGACAGAACACAGGATACTAGATGGGAAGAGAGAGTGTAATAAAAACATCTGCTCTAAGCCGGTACCGAAGATGTTTGCATAATTTATCCGTATTTTTAGAAAACAAGCATCATTAAGGGAATAAATATTTGTCGTCCATGCAACATGCCGTATTGTTTCATTTCGGATGATGTCATCGTTCAGAGGCGCTTCGCCTATTACCGATGTGTGCAGCAGAGGGCGCTAGGTGGTGCTCAGCTTTTGGAGTACGGCAAAATTCCGCATCGGGTTTTTTGTATCATTACCCAGGCAGCTGTCTTAGGAGTACTTCTTGTGTGTCTCAGTTACTAATACTTTTCGTGTGCCTTTACCGGATTATTTTCACTGTGTATTCACAAAATCGAGGGAGGTGGCCCATCCAAAAGCAGTCTGCCTGCAGGTTTGCATGGTTTGACAAAAATAATAATTGAATATAATACTCATTTTCTTAGTTCATCTACGGTCTTCCTTGTCACTTTGACTCCTGTAAGTTTCCAGCCACAATCATGGTGGAACTGGGGAAGACCTAGTCAGAGCACAAGCCCTATGAGGAGAGGCTGAGGGAGCTGGGATTGTTTAGCCTCGAGAAGAGGAGGCTCGGGGGATACCTCACTGATCTCTACAACTACCTGAAAGGTGGTGGTAGCCAGGAAGGGGTTGGTCTCTTCTCCCAGGCAACCAGCACCAGAACAAGGGGACACAGTCTCAAGCTGCGCCAGGGGAAATTTAGGCTCGAGGTGAGGAGAAAGTTCTTCACTGAGAGAGTGATTGCCCATTGGAATGGGCTGCGCAGGGAGGTGGTGGAGTCACCATCCCTGGAGGTGGTTCAAGAGGAGATTGGACGTGGCACTTGGTGCCATGGTCTAGTCATGAGGTCTGTGGTGACAGGTTGGGCTCGATGATCTTTGAGGTCTCTTCCAACCTTGGTGATACTGTGATCTCTTCTCCCATAAGTATGATATAGGTGAACTTCTAGGAAAACAGGGTTAGGCTTTGAAGAACTTGCCAACCCAGAGCAACTTCTGCAAGTCCGGAGATTGAAGTACTTTAATTTCTACAGGCAGGATATTTTTCAGAATGCCAGAACCACTTTTCA
This sequence comes from Dryobates pubescens, assembly GCF_014839835.1. Lineage (NCBI taxonomy): Eukaryota > Metazoa > Chordata > Aves > Piciformes > Picidae > Dryobates > Dryobates pubescens. Next base: position 17,207,509 of record NC_071612.1, on the reverse strand, counting down.
ACAATTTTCTGGAAGCTGTCTGATACAAAAAGTCTGTGAGATGGTTCATTACAAGTTTCATAACCATACACCAAAAAGTAGTTTTTATCACTTGAGTATCTTGAGTACATTCAGCCTGCCTGGTTCAAAAATAAATTCAAATGAGAGCTCATTGTATTTAAATACAACACATCAGAGATGGAAATATTCTTCAGGGTAAGGGATGAGGAAGTGAAATCTTCCTTCTCTGAAAAAAAAGAGCATACTGTGGTCAGCCTTTATCACATATGTTAGCACATGCAACCTTGGTTGTATTCAGTAATGCCACTGCTGAATTATTTCTATATTGAGAATGATGCTATCCTCAAAAAGAAATAAAACCACCTGAGTGCCCTAGCAGCCACTATCACATCAAATCAGGTAAGGTCCATAACGTTGTATAAATCCATGCTAGTATGTAAAGATGACGAAACCATGAGATGCAGTGACACGCTGCTTCAGCTTCTGGCCATAATACATCATGCAACACACTTTAAACTTGTTGCTCATCTGGGTACTGTTTGTCATGGCCCAAATTAAAGGGAAAGGATTCTGGATTCAAAATAAAGAGAAGGTGATATTTTGTGTTTTTTATGCCAGAGGGAGTAACCTGCAGGACTTCTGGATGGACAATTCTGTGGGAGCAAGAATTTTATGCAGGCTAATGTTGGACACTGGGCAAGCTTTGGCAGAGAGGTCCCATGGAGACTGCTTGATGGAATAATCACAACAGGAACAGCAAATCCCTTGGGCTGAAAATGGGGAGAGACAGAGGCTTGGACAGGCTGAACTGATGGGCTGAGGTCAGTTGTGTGAGGTCAAGTGCTGGGTCCTGCACTTGGGTCCCAACATTTGCACGCAATGCTACAGCCTTGGGAGCTAGTGGATGGAAAGTTTCCTATCAGAGAAAGATCTAGAAGTGCTGTCTGATAGTGGGCTTAACATGAGCCAGCAGCATGCTCAGGTGGCCAAGAAAGCCAACAGCATCCTGGCCTGTATTAGGAATAGTGTGGCCGGCAAGAGTAGTAAAGTGATTGTGTGTACCTGGCACTGGTGAGGCTGCACCTCAAATGCTGTGTTCAGGTTTGGGCTCCTCACTACAAGAAGGACATAAAGCTCTTGGAGCATGTCCAGAGAAGGAGGGCAACAAAGTTGGTGAAGGGTCTAGAAAATAAGCCTTATGAGGAGCAGCTGAAGGAATTTGCATGATTTAATCTGGAGAAGAGGAGGCTGAGGAGAACCCTTATTGCCCTCTACAGCTACCTGAAAGGAAGTTGTTTTGAGGCGTGGGTCACTCCCTAAGGAACTAGCAATACAATGAAAGGAAACGGCCTTAAGTTACACCAAGGGAGGTTTAGATTGGATATTTGGGAAAATTTCTTTACTAAAAGACTGATCAGACATTGGAACAGGAGGTGGTGGAGTCACTTATTCTTCCATGGCTGTGCAGTTATGGCCTCTTTAGGAGGCTGAATATTGGGTTAGATGTATATTGGGGATTGCTAGTGCCTTTTTTCTTTTTTCTCCCCCCCAATGGTCTTTTAATTAAAATTTTAGAAATGAAGTTGTTGAAAGCAGTTCCTGTGCAAATGAATCATAAATGTATAGCAATTTCAGGTGCCTGACAAACTGCATTATAAATCATAGTTATAAACCCACGCCCATGGAAGATTTCTGGTGGTTTTATTCAGATGGCTTTCAAGCTTCACTTAGACTGTGCTTCCTTCAACGTTTTCAAGTGCTACCTTCTCATATATATTTTTGTTGTTGTTGAGTAGCTAACCAAAATGGCATGAACTGAACAATTATGATGTATTTCCTCCCCCCAAGCTCCTATATTCTGTTGGGTCTACTAATAGTTCTCCAGTTTGCAGAATATTAGAATAGTAATTTGAACAGTTGCCTTTTCTAATGTGTTCTCCTGAGAGTCAAAGTTTTTGAGCATGTTACAAATGCTGTCTGCTATTCAGATGACCAAAACATAGAATTCTGGACTAAATTAATGTGCATTCGTTGCAGGAGTCCTGTGGCACAGCAGTAAGTCCAGTCCTGGCTTCTAGCATAAATGCAGCCACTCCTGGCAGGGAATTGTGGCTGCAGCTCTATCACTCCCTGCATCTCTATGCAGCAGAGTACCACCAGCATCAAAGGCATGGCTTGATGTCTTTTGAAGAGAGTCTGTCATTTAGTTGCAGTGCAATCCTAGCCCTGCACCAATGGGTTTTACTGAGTGGAGGGAGCCTGTCTCATCACAGCTGCAGCTCATGCAGGGATTCTGCAGGAAAATGAGACACACCAGCCTACTTGGTGGGATGTTCCCCTCTCTGAGCAGGGCTTGTCTGCCAAAGAGAGCCGGGTGCACAGCAGGGTGTAGGAATGCTAGGGGGTACCAAGATGCTGTGGATCCTGGAGCAAGCAGACACTAGCGTTTGGTGAGTGGTGCACGCTGTATTTTTGACAGGCACTGGAGGAATAGCTTTTCCCTTGGCTGAGTTTTGCTGTGGCCAGCCAGTCTGCCCATGATTGGGTGAGTGCTCCAAAGTGGTACATTTAGATATTAGGAAGAAATTCTTTACAGTGAGGGTGGTGAGGTTGCCCAGGGATGCTGTGGTTGCCCCCTTCATGGAGGTTTCAAGGCCAGGTTGGATGAGGCCTTGAGCAACCTGGGAAGGTGGCCCTGCCCATGGTGCGGGGCATTGGAACTAGATGATCTTTAAGGTCCCTTCCAACCTAAATCATTTCATGAATCTATGTAAAGTGCACACTCCCAGAGTTGATCTGCATTTCTTTAATCATCCCAACCAAGCCAGTCCTCTCCACATGCAGATAGTCAATAAGTGTCAAACTGTGTCATCCTTCTGCATTTCATTTAACAGTTTCATGGTTTTCTGACAATCAGAAACAACCCCCTGCTTCAAACTGGCCCTTTTGCCTGTTTGCATAAATAGTTCCAGGTAATCATCAATATTTCAAGTCCTTCTGCTTTTTCCTATTTTCTAGGTCTGAGCAGAAAGTACTGGTAGTGGGATGGTCTAGAGGCATGCAGGCATGCCTGCTGGGAATTGAGCTGAGGTGGGGCAGAACAAGTTTTCTGATGTAAGCTGATCCCAGCATGAGCCTGGGGCTGGTGAGGCTTCCTCTTACAGGTGAAAGGTTTTTGTGTGGTAATGAGCCCTGTGAGCATTCTCCATTCTTCTTCCTACCTTAAATCACTGCTACATTAAAAGTACATTCTTTTTTTCTTATGCCTTTTTTCTCCATATCAAACAAAACTTTTATCATAAAGTCAAGAAAAAAGAAAATCCTTTAAATTATTTTGTCAGAGGGCATGATACAGATAGTTCATCAATGAAAGACTGGGGTAATTTATTTCTGTGTTTCTCAAAAGCTACTGTGTCCTTCTCTGCCCACAGATAGTATATGCATGAGGAACATCTTTTTGATCTCTTGTTAGGTTGCATGGTTGGCAATAGAAAATGCAAACACACTGCTCCCTTTCTGGTGCTGGGCAAAGCTCCCTGGGGTGCTCTGGAGCACAAATGGTGCACTGGCACATTCTCCTCTAGGACTCTAGGAGTTGAACTCTGCTGGGAACTGATTTTCTCCCTGCTTCTTTCTGGGATGCTGAAGCCCAGTGAGAGCCTAGTGGACACATTTGCAGTTCTGGGACTTTGGTGAAAAATAAATTTTAAAACAACATCCCCTTCAATCTGAAAGGTGAGGCAAGTGAAATCACTGGACAGCTTTTAACAAAAGGAAAGTACTAGATTCAGAGCTCCCAAACAGAGAGGGACCTGGGGGTGCTGATTGACAGCTGCTTAAACATGAGCCAGCAGTGTGCCCAGGTGGCCAAGAGGGACAATGGCATCCTGGCCTGCATTAGGAATAGTGTGGCCAGCAGGAGCAGGGAAGCCATTGTGCCCCTGTACTCAGCACTGGTTAGGCTGCACCTTGAGTCCTGTGTCCAGTTCTGGGCCCCTCAGTTTAAGAAGGACATCAAGACACTTGAACGTGTCCAGAGAAGGGCAACAAGGCTGGGGAGGGGCCTTGAGCACAGCCCTATGAGGAGAGGCTGAGGGAGCTGGGGTTGCTTAGCCTGGAGAAGAGGAGGCTCAGGGGTAACCTCATTGCCCTCTACAACTACCTGAAAGGTGGTTGTAGACAGGAAGGGGTTGGTCTCTTCTCCCAGGCAACCAGCACCAGAACAAGGGGACACAGTCTCAAGCTGCACCAGGGGAGGTTTAGATTTGAGGTGAGGAGAAAGTTCTTCACCGACTGAGTCGTTCGTCATTGGAATGGGCTGCCCAGGGAGGTGGTGGAGTCACCGTCCCTGGAGGTGTTCAAGAGGGGATTGGACGTGGCACTTGGTGCCATGGTCTAGTCATGAGGTCTGTGGAGACAGGTTGGACTCGATGATCCTTGAGGTCTCTTCCAACCTTGGTTATACTGTGATACTGTGTGTCTAACTAACTGCCGTATCTCCCAGAATGCTGGGAGGTTGTTGCAGTTACTTGTATTCCAAGCTAAAGAAATACTGTAAATAATATATGATATAATTAATAGGCCACACTATTGTGTGGGATTAATAAGCCCTCCTGATTTAACAACCTAAGTACTTGGATTTTTTTCTTTTCTTTTAAAAATGTGTTTGTGAATAGGAAAAAGATGGCCAGTAACTTCTCAGGTTTAGAAAGAAGGGATTCTTTCATGATCTGAATTGAAATCTTCATTGCATTTGCATTGATTTACACAATTTAGAGTTCTTTCAGTTTAATGACCATGGTGGGTTTGGGTTAACAGGTGAACTTGAGTTGACTTTTAAAGGCCTTTTCCAAGCAAAATGATTCTTTAATTCTATAGAGAGTCCACCAAAAAAAAAATGTCTTTTCCTCTGTAGAGTTTATGTTGATTTTTATTGAAATAAGTGTTCCTTGTAGTTAAACATCATGCTCCTACACATGTGGTATTTAATTACTAATTTCTTTAAAGAAACACTGCAAGCAAATTCAGTTAGAAAACGAAGAACAATGTCGTAGGTGATGAAAAGTGTGTTGTTTTTTCTTCATGACTTATAGAGAGGGAAAATGTAGGATTGTGTTAGTGCTCTGAGACCATCTTAGACTATTAAATGATGGAAGGAGGGAGTCAAATGATACAGTTAAGCAGATGGTGTTCATGAGTCTGTCTGTGTAACACTTCCTACACCACTGAGTGGGTGGAGGGATGGGAGTAGACTTTTCTACACTGGCTCAAAGGCTGAACCAGGTACAGCAGCGGGCTGTCTGGCACCAGTTGTGAGCATTCCTGCTCAGGGCCCTGCTTTCCTGCACCTACCTGCTTCCATCTTTCAGACTCGTCTCTGGACTGCTCCTGTGGGATCTGCTGTGCCCATGGTCCCACTTAAGTCCTTGGGACTGCAAGAACATTTGTTGCAAGAGAAGTTACTTGGGAGCTCAGTAGTTTATTCAGAGAGGCTGCTTTGTTCATCCCCACAGTAAGATACCTATGGATGTGAAAATGTGGAAAAGGTTTAATTTGTAGCAGGCTGATTCATGCAGCCATCCTGCAGGGATCTTTTCAGCATATACCAGTCTGTGAGGGCACCGATAAGCACCTCCTGCATCACATTTACATCGTGGCAATTCAGAGAATCTACCAAAAATGTCGTGTCTTGCTCTACTTTGAGGACTCTTGCCACTACGTAAAATTACACTGACTACTTTTAATCTTTGATTCACTTTACTTGCCATACAAGATCACAGTGAAACTTTTGCTGGTGGGAAAACAGTGCAAAGCTCTTTGTCCAGAAAACATGGGCTAAGAGGTGGCTACCAATAGCCTTTGCAATTGTAAAGCTGATTAACTTCAGCTGAAGGCAGTAGCATTACTGTAATTACAGACAGCAAATAATTTCTGGTGATTTTCAGGGGGCTATATGGTCACACACTGACCTTTCTTTCCCGATTTCAGCAGCTAGCTTGTCAGCTGAAGTATTTTAATTATTTTCCCAACACTGTATTGATATATAATTGGATTTTATGTGCTTGGAAAGGCTGTGGTTTCTTTCTGTGCCCAGAAGATAATGAGAACAATTCTAAGAGAGGGTGGGATGATCTAAGAAGAATTTGTACTTTCAAGGATAGTTCATATGACAGGGCTCAGTGACACAGAAATAGTGCCTGTTGCTTCAGGACCATATGACAGTGGCTTCATCGAGCATGATACAGAGTTAGCGCAGAGATTGTATCAAGTGTGGGTAGTGAACAAGCAGATGCAGCAGTTCCTAGGTAGTGCAAGTACTTACAGGCTCACTTCCCTGCCCTGGAGGATCCAGTTCTCCAAACCAGTGAGCAGGGTAGCTAACTTTGTCATCCCCTTTCAGCCCTTTCGTGAGCTGCAGTGTTAGACACCAGTCACTTAACTCCCTGGCTCCAGGAAGTGTCGGCTGTGACTTTGTCATTACAGAACACATGACAATTTGAGGGTATAACATGATCCCTTGATGTTGTGTGTAGGTAGCGGTGCGTACTGTGTATATAATATATACATAATATATAATGTAGCTGCCACTAACACAAGGAAAGTTTATTTTTTGCAAATACGTGAGTAAATAAACAACTTTAGCCCACATAAGTCAGCAGACCAAGAGTGATAACTCACTGGCCATCTGCTTCTAACTGCGACATTGTTTTCCATGCCTGCTTTTTGGAAACAAAAATGTATCACAGAGAGCTTCAGTTTGCCATCTTCAGATAATTCAGTTGTCATAGTCATCTCTGGGAACGATGAGCAATTATGTTTTGTTTCTGACCATGAAAATCATCATATCCAAGAAAAAGTTGACTTCCAGAGAAGTCAGTCAAACCATGATGAACTCATACATGAGCTATGAACATGATGTACCTAATCTGCCAGAATAACTATTTTGTTACTGGAGTTATTTATTTTTAATCTAAACCCAGTAATTACCTTTTTTGGTAAATGTTGAACCATAGTTTGTGCAGGAATAGGTTCGAACATGGGTAAACCTAATTTTAGGTTTCTTTGGGAGCATTCAGTACCTTGTAACTGGCCTCCACCACCTGGGAGGTGTTCCTGCTTGCAGTACCTGTAGTAATTTGTTTTCGTGTTGCTGCATACACCTCTACAACTGACTCTAAAACTATGCATTCTGTTTTGGGAAGCATTTGTGCAAGTCTCTCCATTAAAGGTGTGTGGTAGAAATGTTTTGGCTGTGGGGTTTTTTTTTCTTCCTTTCTTTTTTTTTTTTTCTTTCTTCTTTTTTCCCCCCTTTTTTTCTTCTTTTTTTTTTTTCATTTCCCCCCCTTCTTTCCCCCCCTTTCTTCTTTTTTTCCCCCTTTCTTCTTTTTTCCCCCTTTCTTCTTTTTTGCCCCCTTTCTTCTTTTTTGCCCCCTTTCTTCTTTTTTGCCCCCTTTCTTCTTTTTTGCCCCCTTTCTTCTTTTTGCCCCCTTTCTTCTTTTTTGCCCCCTTTCTTCTTTTTCTTTCTTTTCCCCCCTTTTTTATTCTTCTTTCTTCTTCTTTTCCTTTCTTCTTCTTTTCCTTTCTTCTTCTTTTCCTTTCTTCTTCTTTTCCTTCCTTTCTTCTTCTTTTCCTTCCTTTCTTCTTCTTTTCCTTCCTTTCTTCTTCTTTTCCTTCCTTTCTTCTTCTTTTCCTTCCTTTCTTCTTCTTTTCCTTCCTTTCTTCTTCTTTTCCTTCCTTTCTTCTTCTTTTCCTTCCTTTCTTCTTCTTTTCCTTCCTTTCTTCTTCTTTTCCTTCCTTTCTTCTTCTTTTCCTTCCTTTCTTCTTCTTTTCCTTCCTTTCTTCTTCTTTTCCTTCCTTTCTTCTTCTTTTCCTTCCTTTCTTCTTCTTTTCCTTCCTTTCTTCTTCTTTTCCTTCCTTTCTTCTTCTTTTCCTTCCTTTCTTCTTCTTTTCCTTCCTTTCTTCTTCTTTTCCTTCCTTTCTTCTTTTCTTTTCTTTTTTTTTTTGGTCTTTTTTTTTTCTTTTCTCTTTTCTTTGAGAGGGCAAAGATAGTCTGACCACTTAAAAAAAAAAATTATTGGTTTTCACCACTGATTTTTATTTTTTTTTTCATGGTTTCCTACCTAATTATTCCAGGGGTGGTGGAATATTGTTATCAGAAGATGGATCTGGTGAAATTTAAGTTTCTATCCGTGTCTTCTCTTGGTCTGTTTGTTCTGAAATCAATCTTTGCACTGATTTAAGGCATAGCAATCAGGGAGAATGCAGCTTTCTGAAGTGCTAGAGATAACATAGGAATCTGTTCAGAGACCTTCTGAATCAAGATCTCACCACTTTTGAAGCAGCGTGCTCAACATCTCAATTTGCTGAAAGAAGAATCTGTGTTGCTGCAGACATGTGCTCAAAGATCAGTGTTCTTGTTTATTTGGTGGTTTGTTTGTTTGTTTTAGTAGAGCATAAAAATGTGTTGGAAATGTCTCTGGTTGCACTGAAACAAGAAGTAGGACTAAGTATTTAAATGAGTTGTTGATACAATACAGTTATGAAAATAAAAAGTCATACTTTTAGAATGTTAGTGGTATATGTCTCATTAAATTTGACAAGAAATATGTGATTAAAAAAAAATATTAGTAGTGAATCATTAACACTCTTCTGCGTTCAATTGAGGACAGAGAGTGCTAGTAGTTTTGTTTCTGACTGATTTTTCTTCTGTGGGACAAACCAGGCTGGCTGACTGTAGTTGATATTGCAAGCAGTGTGAGTTAAGGCAAGCCTGAACTGTGTCTGTGAATCATTGCCTCTGACTCCTGGGAAATTCTGTGGACCTGATCCCCTCTAATAATAAACTATGAGGGTTCCTCTAGGGACACTTTTTAAGCTGCACAATTTGGTGAAGCCTAGGTGCAGGTTACAATTACCTGGAATTTGTTCTTGCTTGTTGTATAGGGCTAAGAAGTCTAACCAACAGAGATCTCTATGTACCATTGCTTCCTGCCATGACTAAATATGAGGAAAATACTTGTCTGCCAGGCTATGTCCAGCAGTGCCTGTACTCTGGTGTACTTCCCTGGTTTAAAGCAGTGAGTCAGGGCAGGGCTTCTGTTTCAGAAGACCCTCATCTTTCTAACTGTGGAGAGCCAATACTGCCTGTGAAACTGAGTAATTGAGCCATGTTCTTCTGTGTGCTGGTTTGGTATGTTATAAAAGATGTCTGTGATCTGTAATCATAGTTTCTGTGCTTGTTTAATCATCAAGGAACAATAATTCTTCTGCTTACCCTCTTTTGCCTTTCATCCCAGTCTGTGCCACCTTGTCAAAAGCATGTGATGTTCCTTGAGCTCGCTGTAACCTTTCAGTCCTTTTCTGTAGCTGAAATATTTCTGTGAACAGGATATGCCTCCTGTGAAATGATATATCTAGAAGCAGAGGACAGCAGTTTGTCAAACACGCGCAGCAATGGCAGTTTCTGTGGGTTGGGCTAAACTAGCTTGCAAATTACCCAACATTAAACAGCTTGAATAACTTCAAACTGCAGGAGCCTGGTTCTTCAGGATCACCAGTGATTTAACCATGCATTTGCTACTGTCTGGAGCACTTGCTTCTATTAACCACTCCATCTAATTAAAGAGTTGGTTTAACTCCTGGTTCTTTTCATGAGACTGAAGTCAGACTCCTCAGACTGCAGACATCACTGTGGCAACTGGTTGCATTTCTTTTCAACTGCACAATCTGGACAGGGTTGTTTCTGTGGCTGTGTGGTGGAGCATCTAGCCAGAAGCTAGTATGAACTGGGCTTATGAGACCTTCCAAGATGAGCAAACCAAACACAAGTTCTTCAAAGTGAATGTAAAACTATTTTTTTCGTTGAGTTTAAGATACCCAAATGAGGAGGGAGATTCACTGAATGTTCAGTGTGGGGCAGGGGTCAGAAGTAAAACTCCTACAGCCCTGTTTACATCCTGGGGAATGCAAGTGAGCAGAAGAACTTGACCAGCAAGCAACAGTTTTCAACCAGAAAGCTCATCACTTCTGTGTCAGTGGCAGAACACTGTTGTTTTTGCCTGCTGCCCTGCCCTGCAAGCAGCCCTCTCAAAGTTAAGGTGACAATATTTCTTGGCAAAACCGGTATGTTAAACTTTTTTTTTTTACTTATCTTGAAAATCTCATCCTCCTGTGTAACTGTCAGCATCTCTTGAGAAAAATTGCAGTGTAGAAAAGGCTTGTTAGTTTATGGGCAAAGAGGATATAAAACAGGTCTCACACTGCTAGTTCCTTTTGTATTCACTGGAAGGCTCTTGGCAGAAAGCTAGCTGGATTTCCAGTGCAGCAGGGAACCACGCTGAAAGAATTGGGCAGACGCTACAGAAGATTATGCAATAAAACCTCTATATTACTTTTGAGTGGCTGGGGTTTTGATAATTGCTGTAGGACTGTTTATTAGGTATATAATTAGTCTTTCTAGATAAGAAGTACAATATACATTGGAGAGATTTATGAGAGCTAAAAGGTAATGCGTGCATACGTTGGCAGCCGTTTACAGCACTAATTTGTCTGTTTCGTTTCATTCCTGAATTTTATTTCAAAAGCTTCAGACTATACAGGATTGAGAGTATGGTGGCTGAAAGCAAAGCCACTGAGAAATGTGTTTGAAGAGACTGCATATGATATCCATTCTTTTCATAAGGAATATTTCCTTTATGACCTCCTCCTGCTTTTTATTTAACATTTCAAAGGACTTTGTGGGACTGTCTGTAGGCTGTGTCTTCATGAAGCCAGTAGCCTAGGATTTAAAGTATTGTCATCACTGGACTGAAGCTGAAAACTGCAGGTGGTTTTAATCTCGGGGTGGAAGGGCTGAGTGCTTAAACTCAACCTTTTGTGTTCAGATTAAGAGTGCAGGAGGATGGACTTAAGGGGTGTTACTGAGAGTTTTTTCATTGGCAGCTCAGTAATAGCATAAGGCTATGGAAATACTTTTTTTCCATTTATTTGTTATTTCAGTAATTACTATGTGGTGAGTAGAAATCCATAGAGTTTGTGGGGTTTATGTACTACAGCAATGACACAGAGATGTGGGCAATAAAAGGAAGTGCTCCTTGGACAATTAAGGGCATTTAAATTCCTTCTCATATAGTCTATTATTGCTACAGTCCTGGATGTCTGTTTTTACTTTGTTGTGGTTCCATCAGATAGAATAGTAGTAAGATCCATCCTTGGAGAGGAAGGGAGACAAAACCAGCTTGATACTAGCCTCATGCTCTGACAAAGCTGAAATCTGCCAGTTGTGAAGGCAGATTGCCCGATCTACCTTACACTGTCTGAGAGATGGAAAGGTTTTCAAACATCTTCCCCCTCAAGAAAAAGATCAAAGGCAAGTTGCTCAGCACTTGCATATGGAGTTGTTTTTACTTTATGTTAAAACTCGAGAGATGTTTGTCCTGAATAATTGTTAATTCCTGGAATAGCTGGGGGTGAAGAGCACTAGAGATTTTGTATGTACAGAAATGTGATGACTCTTTTCAAGAGTTTGAGATGAGCACCATAACTAATAAGATTTACCACAGTTGGCTTGTGTAGATATTGAGTTCAGCTCAATAGTCATCAGTTTTAATGAAGACTAAAGACTTTTTCTGGCTTTTCATTTTGTACATGATTTTTTTTCAGATAGAATTCTAATGGTCGGAAATTCACTTTCATGTAAATTGTTTCACTTAAGATGTTTGCTTCTTTTGAAAAAGATCCTTTTTAGATTTCCAGAAATATTAAGTATAAGTGGTTCTCTATGCCTTGCAAAAATTCATTATGACATGAAAAACACTTTGAAAGAACCCTTATCCTATGCCAGTGCTATTCACTTACTTTAAAGGATGTTAGTAGGCTTTTATGGTGGAAGTTGAGGAGTATGCTCTTCTGAATTGGAGAGGAGATGTTTTCTTTAGTTTTCTAATTTGATTGTAGTTTAGCTAATTTCATTATTTCCATTTGGCTATTGCAATTATAATCCTTTGTAATAAAGAACATTTTTCTTCTAGCCTCTCTACGTGCTTCGCTTGTTTTCAGCTTTGACTCTGGTAGGAAAGTTGTAGGTTACAAAATTCACACCAGAGACTGCTCTTATATCCAGTGTGACACTCAAGTGCTATGTTAGAAGCATTTCACTAAGGTGAGGCTTTGGGTGTGTTGCCACCTTCTGCATAGCTCCACTGAGGAATTAAAGGTCTTATGCTGACCTTCAGAATATATAGAAGGCAACAGTGCACTGCTGGATTTAAGTCCCTCTTTGTATTCAAATTAATTAATAACAAAGCAATCAACAGCCACCCAGTAATATAGAAAGATGTATCAACCACAGGCAGCTCTGTTACTTTTTTATGTATATATTTGCTTTAATGGATTGTGCTGTTATGTAGGGCATCACTTAGTAAGACAAAATGATTTTGTTGGACTAGTCTCCATCTTAATTTAACTTTCTTACAAGGTCATGGGAGAACTTTGAGACCCACTGCTATAAAATGTTTTCTTTTTGTGTTGTTTTACTAGAATACAAAAATCTCTGCACTCAGGAGAAATGCTCAGAACAGCCCCTCTGCAGAGAGGCAAGAGTAAGTGGTGCCTTCATAAGCCTTCATCTGAACAGGTCTATGGGAAATTGACTCTGGATAGTGTCAGAACTTTGAAATCCAAGCAAAAGGTGGCAGCCAGCTGTGGTAACAAGGAATAATCAGGGTAGCTTTCCCAGGAGTGGAATCTTCCTTCTGACAGGCACTACTGCAGCATCAGGAGAGAACAGAGAAGCTTCAGGGTCCCACTGAAAAGCATGACTATAGAGTACCTCCTTCATGAGAACCAACTGACTCAGCAACGCTGCAGTCTGGTACAGAGAACATGCAGGCTGATAGTTTTGCATTGATTTTCCTTTGGGTTGGGCATGTATCGAGTTGCATAAATTCTGGCTCTGTTACCAACTCCTCTAGAGTTTTTTCTTACCCAAATACTAGTAGATGCCAATGAGACAACTCCTGAATCTAAGACTGTAATAAAATAGCCAAGAAGCAATTAAAATACTTTTCTGTGAGGTGATGAATCAGTGGGTTTTTTCACTCCTGGTTTTGTCTCTTGCTTGCATTCTCTTCAAACTGATGGGTGGGAAGCATACATTTTCAGTGTAAAACCACTATTTTGAAAGCCTGTGTAACACAGATAGAGCTTCTTGCACATATGGAAGTAAATTCATGACAGGAGGTTGTTTACAAAGGGTGGAGTAGCCTATTTTCAGGCCTCCCAATATTTCTAAGGTTGAGATCTCTGCCTGTTATAAATGTTATATATATATATACATCTATAAAATATACTCACTATATTGTACAGCTGTATAAGCAAGAATTTTGAGAGAGTGCTTAGTACTGTGTTGTTCAGCAAATGCTCTATGGAGTTATAGCAGCTGCTGGGGTTTAGCTCCTTTGGTATGCTGCTTTGGTTTTTAGGACTGCCCATCAAATATGTTCATTGTCCTGTTTGCAGACATGCCTGCAGTGCTTTCTCCTTTCTTGTGTACTGTGAGTAATTATTCTAGACATGAATTTAGAGTTTAAAACTAATAACTACTACTACTGAAACTAATAAATAATAATGCCATGCAACATACAAAAAAATGCCCACTTGCTATAGCCAAGGACTTTCTTTTCTTCCTTGGTTGATTTTTCTGTTAAAGGTACCTACCTGACATGAAGAATCTGCTTATTGTTTGTGTTGCTGTAGCACCCAGGAGCTTCACCAGACCCCAAGGCCTGCTCATATTTGGTGCCATCTTTGCTGGTGTTACACCAGCATAAACCAGAAACATAGGCTCAATGGAGGAACAGGAAGAGATGCAGAGATATGTGAGTTATTCTTCAGAAGCATCCATAACGGCTTTTGCTGCTGGTGAATCTACATTGGCTACTTACTTCTCACTCTCTGTTTTCCAACTCCCAAAGCAGAAGAGCAGGCTGTCTTTCTAACTTGCAGTGCAGCTGGCCCCCATATATCAGTATGTTACTTAAATACCAGGATACTAATGATATGTGATACCAATGGAAAATAAGAAATTTGAAGCCAACATTTTTGGCACATGTCGTACTACTCTATCCTTTGGAAGAGCAGCCAGTGAATGAATTGAGCTGCTGTAGCTCCACTTCTCCCAAGTTTTTGAATTCTGTAGTATGTGAGAGGTTTAATAAATGCTTGCCTCTGTGAAAAGCTGTGCAGGACTCATGGCTTGCCTCCCTCTCCAGTTAGTTTTGTACACCAAGGTGTTAAAAGCCCAGCTTCCATCCATTTTAACTAACTGGCTTTGAGTTGGTGGTAGCAGGAGAGAAAAAGCATGCATCGGAGCGAAGGCTGTGCACCGCAGCCTGTGTGAGCCTTTTAGTATGCTGGTACATTTTTAGGGAGTCTTGGGTACCCAGATTCAAAACGCTTTTGTATCAATTGTCTCCTGTGCAGAGGAAGCACAAATGCAATCAGAAGGCCTGGCATGCAAAGGAAAAAAACAGGGGAGCCTTTCTTCTTGTAGCAGAGGTAGGCTTTTCCTAAAAGTTATGGAAGTTAAAATAAATACCACAGTGCATAAGCCAGCACACAGAAAAATGAATCGGTGAGCTAGGGCATGTGTGCAGCAGCAGTACTGCATTCCTGTCATCACACATTCCCCAAGCATAACAGTGAGAGAAATATGATCCAAAACTAGTTTAGGAGGAGCTGTAGTTAAGCCAGTATTTCTACCATAGTATAACACAACTTGATATCATTCCAGAGTTAAGAGTGAAGACTTGCTTGTGATAAGCTCATTTTCCTTTTATTTGGAAGGTTTTTCATTTACATCTTTGCCCTCGACATTTTTTTCCTTTCACTTTTTGGTAGAGTTTCTCTAATGCCAAGTTTTTCCATGCCAATAAATCCATCAAGAGATGCTTCCTTATTTTGTGACCTGGACCACAAGGATAAATTATAAATTCTTGGCTTCTTGCATATTTGAGTAACAACAAGTACTAGTGAGGGGTGACAAATTAATAGTGTCAAAAGTTGAAGGGCTGCTGTGAAAGAGCATGTGCTGCATCATGAGTTTCCTGATTTGTTCTTGCCATTATATCTGATTACAAAGACCTGGAAGAGAAGACTAGAGCTTTCTGCAACCAAGGGCAGTTGCAGCCTGTTGCCAGATCTCCTTAACCAGTAAGGGATTTCACAAATCAGTCTTTTCTAGGGTCTAAGTTCCACGCATTTGTTAATACAGAGACACAAGAATCCATGTATGAAGATGGTGAGTTTATGCAGTGGTCAACTTCCTTCATGGATTTATCAGTGTTAGAAATGCAAATATTTTCTCAGCAAGAAAGCAGAGCTGTAGATCTAGTAAAGCCATATATTGTCAGGGCCAGTGAGATAATACCCAAGTTTAGTGTTTTTACCAGGTTCTTATTTACCTTTTTTCTACCCCTTCTCACACTCAGCTTTCCTTCTCCCTCCTCTGCTTTACTGCTTTTCAACTGTTTGTACTGTGGCTTACCCCTTCTCTCCCTCTCTCCCCTCTCCCCCCCATTTCTATCAATTTATTCCTTTCTGCTCTCCCTTGCCCACTTTCATAAGCCCTGCATTTCCTTCTCAGCATCTCACAGCATCCTACCTACACCTTTTAAAAAGCTGCAGAATTTGCTGTGTTTGTTTTCATATGCCACAAAATTACCCTCTGCTCCTTGCTCAAGCTGCAGCAGGGGAGGTTTAGGCTGGACGTTAGGAAGAAGTCCTTCTTAGCAAGAGTGACCATTGGAATGGGCTGCCCAGGGAGGTGGTGGAGTCACCATCCCTGGAGGTGTTTAGGAAGAGACTGGATGGGGTGCTTGGTGCCATGGTTTAGTTGATTAGATGGTGTTGGATGATAGGTTGGACTTGATGATCTCAAAGGTCTCTTCCAACCTGGTTAATTCTAATTCTCTTTACCTGGCTGCCAGTGACTATGGCCTTCATTAGGGCAAAGTCTCTCCTGTGTCCCAGTATCGCCACCACAATTTGTAGCCGTTGTTTCTGAAGCTGAGGGCCACAAAAGGACCTTATAGACCTACGGAGAGTGAGGCCACAAGGCTGTGTGCCAAGCATTTGGCATCTTGACAGTGCTGGTTCTCCTGGTAGTGTTGGATGCTTGTTGGACACCAGCTCAGCTGACAGTAATAAAATGAAGCCCTTTCAATTTCTTTACTGCAAGGCAGCCTGTTGACTATGTTGTATGACAACAAGCAAGGTAGTGACAGGGTAAGGGAGAACCCAAGCTTGGAATACGTAACTTGAGAGACAATTTCTATAGAGTTGTACCATGTCTTGGTAAAGGGGGGAAGGGGTCTGCTTTCCTCCTTGCATGTCCTATTATTTTGCCATTTTTATTTTAGCATTTGGATTGCATGTTTATTTCATTTGAAAACCTCATGCTAGTCAAGCTTGAGGTGCTAAAACCAGCCCACTCTGCTACTGAATCTGCCACTCTTCCCTATGGAAACTTGTTTGTCATGGGGAGGAAAACTGAAGTAGCCCTAACTGAAACTTGAAATACTGTGCTGCATGAGAGCAATTACCATATATGCGCAGGTGCACAAGCACACATGTGCATATATATAAAATCTACACAATACACATAAATAACATTGTATTTTATATATACATACATATACATATATATACACAGCTCAAATTGTACCCTGCTACATAATTACTATTTTTCAATTGAGAAAAACTAAGCCTGTGAAACTGAGGCTGGGACCCTTGAATTTTAACAGTGTATTTGCCACTGATTTTCTACACTTTTCTGGGTCACTTATATCTTTTGCTGTTTTCCATCTATAAAATTGGAACAGACCTGCACAGTAACAAATAAGTGAGTGTTTATGAAGATCAAAGGCAATAGATATCTTTAGTAATATTTGTTTTCTCATTTTTAAAAGAAGGTTTTCAGAAGCTAAGATGTTGAATTGCTTCTCCAGAAGCCCTCAGGTTCCCTATGAATTTGGACTGAAGCAGGGTTGTGATTGAAGATTTGAACACATAAGATGATGGTCTCTTCTCCCAGGCAGCCAGCACCAGAACAAGAGGACACAGTCTCAGGCTGCACCAGGGGAGGTTTAGGTTGGATGTTAGGAAGAAGTTCTATACAGAGAGAGTGATTGTCCATTGGAATGGGCTGCCTGGGGAGGTGGTGGAGTCGCCATCATTGGAGGTGTTCAGGAGGAGACTTGATGGGGTGCTTGGTGCCGTGGGTTAGTTGTTTAGGTGGGTTGGATTGGTTGATGTGTTGGATGCGATGATCTTGAAGGTCTCTTCCAACCCAGACTATTCTATTCTATTCTATTCTATTCTGGCTTCCAGTTTATATGAAGAAAATTATTTTCTTTCAGTGTGGCCACTGAAGCAAAAACTAAATTGCACTCATGGTTCTAGCCGTTTTTCCAAAGAAAACAGCCAAGACTTAAACTTGGGTTTTAATTATATATTTCATTCATCCCAGTAACACCACTTGACTTCAAACACTGCAAAAGCAGGAGCAAACTTGCTCAGAATTCCTCTTTTCAAAGAGAAGCACTCTTTCAGATACCATATTGGAAAACTTGGAGCAGAAACCAAACATGGTAGCTATGAGAAGACTGAATACAAGGACTTCTAGCTGACCACAGGAGTAATGTCTCAGTACTGAGAGGAGGCCTCCAAAACTACTTTTTAAACAAATCTCCCCACATTTGTGAAGGGACAGTTGACCTTGCTAGATGGACTGCTTACTCCTCTCATTCTCTCCCTGCCCCAGTCCCATTTTAATATGAAAGCAACTTTTTTGTAGCTGTAGGAGCAAATTTTTATTCAGTTGAAATTATCACACAGTGAAAATGGATCCTGGTATTTGTGCTCAAAACTTTGAGCTAGTCTGATCCAAACAATCAAGAAGCAGACAGTGTCATCTGTTAATTGTATGTACTGTATTACTCTCATGGCAGTTCCTGCAAGTGTACAAATTAAATCAATCAAAACTACTTGAAAGTCGTCTCTGCACTGTTACTGGTTCACTAGTGCACAGCAATTGCTCAAGAAGAATTGGGGTATCTGTGCTTTATCTGATAGCTGCAGAGCTATCCCAGCATCCCCAGGTTTTTTATTTGATACTTGTTAGAATAGCTCTGAACCTAAACTCAAATACTTTCAGTGGGGAACAATGCAGAAAGCCCATGTAAGGTTTGCTGTGGTCTTGTTTGTTTCCCCCCTTCCCGCTTTGTTCTGTCTTTCTACTTCTTGACCTCATTTTTCCTCCTCATTGCTTATTCCTATTTGTCTCTTGTCTGATGTCTTTTTTTTTTTAATGGAACAGATTGATGTCTAGGGCAATGTCTAGACTAGGAGAAAGACTGAGTTTAGTTCAGCTATAGGTTGAAGTTAGCTGCCCAACTAATCTCAGCTACTTCTTGGAAGCTGCAAATACATATTTCATTCAACTTTCAGACAGTGGAGTAAGAATTTACACTTCTGGATAGAATTTAATTTGCTTTACATTTGGTAAAATAGGTTTAGGTTTGACTTAGCTAGGTAGTGCTATATCCAATCTGCCCCAGAGCTTTTCTGATGGAAAGTTGAACAATTCTAGAAGTTCTCCATACGTTTTTCCTAGTCTGAGGGTGAAAACATGTTCTATTATAAGCTTTGCGTAGGTTTATGAGTAAATTGCTAGATGAGTAAGTTGCATAATGGAAAATATATTAGTGGAGCTCTAGGCTTGTGGTTTTTTGCTCATCTTACTTTTTGCTGTTGCTGTCAGTATACAAAGTATCAATGGAAATGTCATGCTTAATGACTTTTTACAGCGTTTTAAAGAGATGAGGCTGAGAAAGGTCCCCATAGCATGTAAATTTCAGCAGTTTTGCTGGGGTTCATTCACATAATTTTACCTTATGTGAAAGGGATGTCTGCATATAAAATCTTGAATCCTTCTCTGGTATATGTTCTGCCCACAGCAGTAGAGCCAGGTGAGCTGAGGTGGGTACTGCAGCAAGGCAGCAAAGGGATGTCTCGCGGTCTGTTGGCATTCATGTTCAATTATTTTGCTGATGGTCATCCTTTTACTGGTTCACTACTATTGACAAAATTACAGTCTGCTTACTCTCCACACTCTTAGAAGTGTGACACAACCCACTGTAAGGAAAGTAAAAATGTAAGTGATTTACTGGCAACATTTTCAAATCCCTGCATTGCAGTTGTTTCCAGTGATAAAGGTGGCACCACCTGATGTCAAATGTACTCAGAAATGTCTCTTCACACCGTTTTGGTCAATTGGAGTTTTTAAAGCCCTGGTTCCCTGATGGCCTGGCCTAGTCGAAGATGGCAACATGGGCACAGGTGTCTGTACCACTGGGGTGCAGGGCAATCCCCACCCTTCCAGGAAGTTAAAGGCAGCCAGGTGTCCTGGATATCCTTGTTAAGTCCAGGTTTTTGAAGGTGGTGGTGTAACTGACCAGGCCCTCCTGGAGCAGCAGCTCTTTGGGCGCAGAGAGGGGAAGATGCCGCTGAGGAAGGACACGTAGGTGAACCCAGCCGGCTCGACGCAGGGGTGCCCAGCTGATACAAAAGTCTCCCAGCCCCCTTCCCTCTGCTGTATCCGTTCGCCCCGGGGCAGGAGCGGTGCGCGAAGGGCTCGGAAGAGCGAGCCCAGGGGGCCTCGTCGCTGTGGTCGTCCCATCCTGCCGCCCTTCGCCGCCGCTCGGGGCGGTACGCGGCGCTGCCCTGTCCTCACTGGCTGCCGCCGGCGGTACCCGGAGCCCGACGGTGCCGAGTGCTCGACGCTACGCTCGGCGACCCCCGGGCCGGCCCTAGCGCCCTCCTACAAGAGTCACCGCCGGACAGGAAGGAAGGACGGACAGAAAAGAGGCGGAGCGGGAGCCGGGATCCCTCGCGGGACACGAGGCACTGTACGCGGGTGCCTGCGAAGCGGCCGGAGCCCCGGACCGGGGAGCGCGGAGCCCGGCGGTACGCGCAGGCCGCGCCTGGACTAGCATGAGCCCGGGCGGCGGCGCGGCGCCTGGCGCTCCAGCAGCAGCTGCTCGAGGCGCGGCGGGGCGGAGGGGGGGCGGCGGGCGGGCCGGGCAGGCGGGCGGTGTGGCCAGCGCTCTCCCCGGTGGCCTCGCCCCCCGCGCCGGCCGCCCCTAGCGCAGAGCCGGCGGTGGTCCAGCCCCAGAGACAGGCGGGCAAGAGTCGGCCATGGCGAGATGCGACGTTGCCGGGGACCGTGGGCCGCTGCTGGCTGCTCGTGCACTGCAGGCTTGAGGGGAGCGGCGGCGGGGGTGGGGAAGGGGGACGCGTTGCGGCTGCTTCCGCCGGTCCCGCGGCGTGAGAGGCGCCTGCAGGCCCTCCCTCCTCTTGCTTTCTCCTCCTCCTCTCCCTCCTCCTTCTCCAGCTGCTCCTCCCGCCGGGCCGGGAGCTGCCACCGCCTCCCTAGCGCCGGGCGCGCCGCGGTCGGGGTCGCAGCCGGCGGCGCGGGGTTTTCATCGTTTGTTTGGGCCTTTTGTGTCTCGGCTCACAGTTGGCTAAGCACGGCCGGGCTGAATCGGGCCATTGTTCGGGATCCCCTTGCTCCCACGCTGCACATCTCTCGTCCCCTTCCCCCCTTCCCCCTCCCCTCCCCCCCCAATCCCCCTCGTTTTTTTGCCTGAGAAATCACATAACGTGCCTTTCCTCCACGCGAGTCTGGGAGCTGTAAGCCGGACCGATTGCAAATGAAGTGTAATGCATTGTGGGACGTGTGTAAAATTGGATCATTCGAGGGGAAAAAAAAAAAAAA
This sequence comes from Dryobates pubescens, assembly GCF_014839835.1. NCBI lineage: Eukaryota > Metazoa > Chordata > Aves > Piciformes > Picidae > Dryobates > Dryobates pubescens. The sequence continues at coordinate 17,186,673 of NC_071612.1, read as the reverse complement.
AGGACGGAACCTGCGGCTGGCTGCCTAGAAGAGGTAGCGGCGAGATGCGCGCAGGCTGTGCCCCGGCGGTACCCGTGCTAGGCTGATGCCCAGCAGCGCGCATCCAGCGAGCTGCGAGGCCTGACCCATGCTGCGGCGGGAGGATTAGGCTCGGGCATCCTCAGGATGAAGAAGACGCGGAGTACGACCTTGCGGCGGGCCTGGCCTAGCTCCGACTTCTCTGACCGGGCCTCAGACCGCATGAGGTCCCGCAGCGAGAAGGACTACCGGCTGCACAAACACTTCCCACCAGCGTTTATTTCCCAGGCATCACGGGGCTACATGACATCAGGTTTGTAACATAATTTGGCGTGTACGGGAGAGCTTTATTGCGAGACTGCTGCGGAATGTGTGTCTGGCCGAGAAGGCTGTGTTGGTGGGTACTGAACGGAGCCTGCGACCTGGAGCCTAAGTTGTTATGAACAACGAAAAAAAAAAAAAGGCATACATCCACCATTTTGTACCTCTGCAAGATTCATAGCAGGGTCCTCGCAATATGGTGTTTAAAATCTATCAGTCGAGTAAAATAAATGTATGAGAGAAACAGTCGCGTCTCTCTGTCGTGGAAAGGCAGTTAAAAATGACTGGGTGCGCAGAGCATGGAGCCCTTTGCTCCTTCTGTGCTTAAAAGCATGTGCTGGGTATCTACAGCTGCCCCGCACATTCCTCTTTAAATGCAGTTTACTGCAGTTAACTCACTGGGCTTTCGTGTTTTTCCATTTTGGAAAGGAAAAGGGTCACCTGTGACTGCGAACGCTCTTGCCTAGTTACAGGCTCTTCGGGTTTCAGCTGCATGTTTCCGCAATGGCAAAGCAGGCTTTGGTGAAAATGACTGTAAACACATTTGCATTTGTTATTTGAGATGTAGAAGGAGACCAGACCTGGGTGTGTGGTAGAACATACACGTGCACGTATGTTCGTTTGTTGATGGCTTTTAAAGGGAGGCCATAGGGAAATAACAGACACTGCACCAACACGGGAGAGTGCAAAACAAAACAAAAAACAGCGCAGGGGAAGCCAGGCACTGGGGAGAGGCTTGGCCTCCACCGAGTGTTGGTGCAATTTTGGAAAGCCTCAGTACCGTTAATGAAAGCTGCTCCGTCATGAAATGCATTTTAATGGCCTTGGAATTCAGATATTTCATAAACACCTGAAAGAAGACTTGGGAAAATGCTGATAAGGAGGGGACCAGGGGCAGAAAATCCTGGAAACCTCCTTTGTTGTTCAGCTGCTTCCTTATTGTGATGATCAGACATAACATTTCATTACTATGATGGCAAATTCCAATTTATCATGAAGGCACATTTTCCCTCTGAGGCTCAATTTAGGTTGAGTTGGCAGATTCCTTTAAAGGAGAAAAAGAAGGGAGAGGGAGAAGGTGAAGGTATTTATTATGCATTACTGAAAATGTTTCCAGCCCTGTGCCCTGTCCTCCCCCCCCCCCCCCCCATTTCTGATGCAAAGGTTGAGCCAAAGATTGTGGTTGTCTGTTATATGCTCACTTTCCTATTCCTGGCTCTAATATCTCTTTTAGTCAGGATTGGTTTCTCGTAATTTCAAAATGCCTTGTGACTGTTCTTTCTTTAACGCCAGAGCACAAGGGATATAATACGCATTTTACTGAAAAATCTGCCTGTGTAAGAATATCATGCTGTTCTGGCAATAGCCACTTTGATTTTGCCCTGTCCTGGGAAGCCACACATTGAGAGGAAATGACAAGGATAATTTATGCTTGGACAGCTGAAGAAGAGGAGAATGGTGATGGAGGGGTTGTTTTGTTTCATTGGTGCTGCAGGACCTGAAAGCAGCTGGAAAGTTGAAGCTGTCCATACTGTGAATATTTTTGTTGTTCTATGTAAATACCCTGATATTCCCACTGCAAGATACACTCTGTTGGTTCTGTTGAAGTTGGTACTTTAAGGCCTTTCTTTCAGTGTGGAAGCCCATATTTAGAAGAGCTCACGTGAGCATTTTGTGCCATGCGGTGTGGTTTTTTGCTTGTTTTTAATTCTTTGGGGAAGCAGTCTGGCTCTGCAGAAGCTTTATCTTGGCAAGATTGGTACAATCCAACCAGACAGTCAAACACCAGCAATCTGCAGAATTAGAGGTGTCACCCTGCATTTTTTTGGCAGATACCCTCCACGGTGGGAGGTACAGATCTGTAGTCTGCTGTGAATGCTTTAAAGTGATCTCCAGACCCGCAGAATTCCTTGTTTATGAAAATACAGTGCATTGATTTCAATTGCAACAGCTGAAGGAGGACAAATGATGCGTTTAGTTTGAGTAATCTGCTAAAGTTGTAGGAGGGAGAATGCATTGAAAATTAAAACCAGCAAATGTTTTTGGATGGTTTTTGTTTTGTTGTTGTGGTTGGGGTTTTTTTGATTGAACAACTACTTGTAGGCTTTTATCTGGAAATACAATTGTTCTCTCTTGATGGATAGTTTCTATTGACATTTATTTTTAAAGGATCATTGTTCATTGCCTTTCTAAATGTTAGTTTTGGGAGGAATGGCTACTGTATATAAACATTCTCATTATTTGAAGGAATCTCTCCTTCCTCACAGGAAATCTATAGGAAGTCCTCTGGCATAAAAGTTGTGAGGATCAGGAATACAAACACAGTCTTTGTCACCCGGAAAGTTGTAGGGGAGAAAGCATCCCGAAGCACATGGGCTTTTGGAAGGGCTGAATTCTGTTTATCCAACCATTTAACCTCATCACCATTAGCATTGTTGTGGTTCTCTTTTAATTAAATGCTGCATTGTTTGGGATGGGGGTGAAGGGTGGGAAAGAAACCTTGGAGTTTTGCCTCAATTACTCTGCGTAGAGTATATGAAAAAGCAAGACAGTCAAGCAGCCTTCAGTAATCTGCTAAAAAGCTTGACATGTTAATATTCGAGCATGGCTGAATGTGGGGCATGAAGAATTGTGTATATATATATTCCTTCAGTACAGAAATATTGAGTAATGGTGTTGCAGTCAATGGTGAGGTGTTTTATTTGGGGAAAATAGAGTCTCTAGGCAGAACCACGTTTGCAATGCAAGTACAGACCTCATGCCAGACTTGGTAAAGCACACCCAATCTTGAGCAGCCTTTTCAGTAAAACTGAGTAGGGACTGGTTTGATATTTTGTTGATTAGAAGCAGCATTGGGGAACAAGCTGCCCATAATTACTGAAAATCGATACAGATGCAATTCATCTGATATTCAAGAATCGTTTGACAGATGAAGGGAGATGGAAGTGGGGAGGAAAAAAAGCAGGTGATTTTGAAAATCACACATTTTTACTGCTGAATAATCTCTTGATACATGCTATTAAATTGGCTGTACTCCAGGGTTTCTTTAGGCCTCCTAGCAACCACTAGGTTCAAAGGCCATGCAAGGAGTTCATTGTTCATGTGGAATATTAATTTCCCAGTGGAGGACTGACTTGGTGGAAAAAAAAAACACTAAAAAAGAAAACTACAACAATATAGAGCTTTGACCTTGTGTAAAAAGAGATGTTGAAAAGTTTGAATCCAATAAAATTTATACGCCTTACTGAAAAGGGGGAAATACTATTGAAATTTTTGATAGATTGCTGCTTTAATGAAGGAAAAATAAAAAATTTGTATGAAACTGCCAAACAGGATAAAACTTACTGAAATTTAGGAGGGCTTCAAACAGTCACATAATATATATAGCTTTTGAAATGCTGGAATCTTCTTGCCTTTCCCCCCCACCTATTTCTCCTCCTAAATAAGAAAGGCAAATCCTGGGTTTTGTTTTAGTGGAGAGAGGAACTTCACCCTGTGGTTGACCCAGCCATTACATGTTAGCAGAACTGAGTAGTGCTCTGGAAAGGAGTAATTTCTTCTACAGACTTCCTTGATCTACTTTAATTGAAGATCTTGGTGTTGGACATAATGCGTCAGTTTGAGATTGTGTGGTGTAGGGTAACAGTCTAGCACAGGTAACACGAAGGAATGTCTGAAGAGTTTTATACAAGAGCAAAAAACTGATTCCAAAGCACACTTATTGAAGGTTACATTCTAAAATGTTCACAATTATTTTATTGCTGTAAAATTTTCTTTTGGTTTTGGTGCTGCAAAGATGAAGGGTAAAATTCCGTCTCAGTGTTGCCCTGCTTTGGTGGAGTCTTATTACCGAGTTGAACAGAAGGGAAAGAAGAGAAGTATGTGACACTGCAATCCAACTGATGGTATCTGTGTGCAAATTAATATTGGAAGGAAGGAAAAATATCCTCCTTCTCTGTTCCAAGGATGTTTGATGGAAGCTCCAGGACTGCCTCTGCAGCCTCCTTGAACACTGAGAAGAAACTTGTGAGTCATTTAAGCAAATGTGAGCATACTGAGTATTTTAATTTAATTTTTTTTTTAAGCTTGAACATCTAATAAAAAGTAATATTTGGAAATAATCATCCATGATCTAAAGAACTCAGTTTAGCATAATTGAGAAGTGATAGATACATGCAGTGCCTTGGAGCTCATTCAGTTTTTCTGCCCTTTATTCAGTTACTTAAAGAAATATGTTCTAACTTGAAAGTAGCTGTATTGTAATTAATATTTAATGGAATAATCAGTATTGCATCACCTTCTTTTTCTCTGAGTGTGGTATTAAGAAACACCTTCTGCTTCATCTGTTTAACAGTGATGCGATTGCTATCTCCTTGAATTCTGAGTAGTTTTAGGCTGTCCTCACAGACCCATTACTGCAATAGAAAAATCGGAGAGCCTGTAGGTGTCACTGACTGGCAGGGCTAGCTTTGCCTCTCGGCTCCTGCTCCATTTCCTTTGCTTCAGCCTTTGCTGATATGATGAACCCCAAGTGGGTCACTTAATTCATTTACTTCAGGGCCTATGCTTGTTTTTTGGGAAATTGCTTCTGGGCTTGTTGAGCTTCCCACTCCCTTTTGGCCTTCGAAGCATCCACTAACTTTGACAGAGAAATAGGAACTTTCACCACATCCTAACCAGAGGAAGAGGTCTAAGTGTGTCTAACTTGAACAAACTTGAGCCAAGTTCATGGACCAGTCATTTTTGCACTTTCTAACTCATTTTGTTTCCCCCCTGGTTTCCTGCCTAAAAATATGTAACAGAAAATCTTCCCTCTCCTTTTTCTGTAGAACCCTGTTTTTCACTCCCACAGTTGCCTGTGCAGTGTTGATTCATGTACAGCACTGTGCCTGTGAATTATGCCACTGCCTCAATGCCTAGCCCTTTTCTACCAGATACTAAGATATTTTCTGCATATCCTTGACTTCACTTTTAGACCAAGCTGTGAACAGTGTCCTGTGTATTCGTGCATTTATCTGACCAAACTGCAGTTGAGTACCTATTGTTCTTCCTGGCTGCCGTGACCTATGAGCAAGGGGATCTAGAGTAGCGTTTTTGTTCATGACATTAAAAGTAAAATCAAAGAGGAATGAATATAAGAAAGAAACAGAGTCTGTCTGTGGCTATCTTACCTAGACGCGTTCAGGTTTCTATCTCAGGTTAAAGCACTCATCCCCAGAGGGTTAGGTTTCAGGTTCTTTTTCCTCCCTCAGCCTCTGTCGCTGCTAGGATTCAGTCTCTGTGTTCTCTCTGTGGGTTTGCTTGGACCTCTGGCCAAGCACAGAGGTGCTCCAGGATCAGGTCACCAGAGAGTGTCTTCTCATTGGCATTTGGACAGAGCTGTCAGTCTAAATTTGAATTAATTTCTCAGTGTGATTTCCAGTAGTCCTGTGATTGAAGTAATTTGTTCCATGCACGCTAGACATGATGATAACCTACTGACAATAACAGGAAGCTCTTCTTTCAAGAATAGACAAGAGTTCAGAACAAACACAGTACTGATTCATCACAAATAGCTCCGAGTCTTTCACAGATGTAGAAATTCTGCTCTTTGTTAGCAACATTTGATAAACCTGAAGGGTGTTAAATATCTTGCCATTATGGAATTGAATAGCAGCCATATCTTTGCAAAATGCATTACTTGTTGGAGAAGGCTGAAGTGTGAGGATTTTGCAGATCACCTTGGATTAATCCAGTGACCTGGTCACTTGTGAACAACAGTAGACCTTCATTTGTATGCAGGAGACTTCATCCCAATGTAAACTACCATCTTTGTAACATTATTGCACAGTTTAAAGAGGGGCGAGTACAATCAAGTATGAAGACTAAAAAGTTGATATCTTGTTAAGTACATTGTAGAAGTCCTCAAAAGTAGTTTCTTTTCTGTGTTTTGAGGAGCTTCTTTAGCAGGTTGTAGAATATCTCTGTGAATATCATTAAAACTGAATCAGCATCCTATCACTTAAACTGTGAGCTGTGATTCAAGTGCAGCAGGCCTGAAAAGAATTTTCAGATAGATGTACTCAATTCCTCCTGAGCATGCTTTTACCTGCTTGGAAGAGGCCAGATTTACTGTATCAAAGGCATGATAAAAATTTGTCAGCTTTTAGAACTTGCCTAAGAATTATTAAGTAATGCAGTATTAATTGTGGTTTAGTTTTCCTTGAAGAGCATGATACATTAAATTATCCCAAATGATAAAGCTACCTTTAAATTATCCAAACTGGGTATTTAATGGTTTTGGTTGAGCACATGTAAATCTGGGGCCAGAAATACATCAGAAGTTAGATACTTCTTTGTAAGAAGTACTTCATGCAATACTGCCTAACTGTTGGGTTTAATTTTCACCAAAAAAAAAAAAAGAAAAGGTTGGTTAAATATGAGGACAGAAGGCAGAAATGAGGATTGAAAGCTTTTCTAAAAGTCTCAGGAAACTACTGTATGCTTCTTGTCCTTCCAGTACTTTTTGATAGCAAGGCCAGTGGCAACCAGAGTACTCCTAGGCAAGATGCTTGAATATTTGAGGTACGCAGCTCTCCCAGGCCAGCATTTGTTGCTCCCAAGTGACTGCCTGTAGCTATGATGAGAGTATGAAAGTTGTTTATGGCTATTTGCTTTCTTTTTCAGCACATATATCGAGTTTGCTGCTTTACTGATGCTGTTTTGTATCTCATTCTTGGATAACAAATAGGTGCTGGAACTGTCTTGCTCAAATAGACTGTGGAGGGAGGGCGGGAAGGGCCTGGCTTTACAGGAAGCATATTTGGGCATGCAGCATGGTGGAATCAGTAGAGAAGTCTACTTTAGATATGAGTCCTGGACTCTGTTGGCAGCTTCTGAACAGTCTGCAAAAGGTAACTAAAAATTATTTTCAACTGGCTTGAATTAATTATAAAAATAGCAAGTTTCCCTAATTTTTTTTCCTAAAGAGATTAAAATCACTAGGCTTGAAAGTCAGGAGGTGAGGGAGGTATTCCCAGTTGTCAGTGGTCATGTTTGTTTTCCTGGGAATTTTACCTGCTTCTATAGTTCCCTACACTTAGATTGTATCCTGCCCAGTAGGAACAGAATAAAATTGTACTCTGTATGTATTGCCACAGAATAAAATTGTATTCTCTGCATATTGTTACAGAAAAGCCCCTATCTCAATGCAAGCCATGAATTGATAATGGTGGGTAAGAATGAACATCCAGTAATAGGTGTATTGTGTGTAAACAGAGCAGTCCTCGTTCTGCAAGATGAAATCCTGCATTCGGTTCAACCTTTGGATGCCACTGTTCATAAGAATTTTCCTGCAAGCTGACAAACAAGGCCTGCTTATAATACTAGCAGTCAGTGATGTGAAATGATTGTTATTCAGTATTATGTTGCTTCTACCATGTGAACCAGCTCCTCACAACCCAAAGATGGCTCTGGTTTTCGTCAAATTGTAGACGATCTGAGTCCTGTAATTTTGAAATACAGGGGTGGTTCTCATTACTTCAGTGGGAGATGCTATCTGCAGGAGATAGCTGCAAATGTGCTGTTAGAAATTTCAGGTTGTGGTGTTGAAAAAGCACATCTCAAGGGTTTTATTGGATCTGATAAGGTGCGGAAAGAAGACAAAAAAGGAAGAATGAAAAAATTATTTGAGGAGCTGCTTTTAATTTACGGACTGTAGACCTTTGATTCTTGAGGGTAGGGATGGCCTACTTATTGCACGTGGATTTTGGGTATTGTGAAAAAAAAGGAACTGAAAATTTGATTGTATTTATACTAAGTCTTTTTATGTGGTGAAGGTAGCAAGAAGACAGCAGAGGAATTTTACGAGTCTTCATTTTTGTATCTGTCATATATAGTTATACCATAGTTTCTCTGTGATCCATTAGAGGTATTGGTGACTAGGCAGCTACTTGTATGCATTAGCTTTCAGCCAGAATGATTGGGCAGCAACTTCTTCTGTTTAACAGTTTTTCTTTACAAGATTTGTCCAGGTACTCTAGATGAACTGTAGGCTTCTCTTTCCCCTATGCCTGACTGACCAGAGGTTTTATTTTTAGAAGTATATCTAACATTAGAGTAGAACAGACTCCTGGACACTAATTACTGTGTTTCCAAGCATGATGGATAATGCAGCTACAGTTTGTCTGGGATGTTATCTTCTTTTGTCTGGGTATTGCTTCATGGATATATATGCCACACTGGGGACATCTCCCACCCTGCGCCTGTGCTTGAAGTGCTGATAGTGGGTAAAACTCTACATTTAGTGATGTCCGAACACCTTTCCCAGCTATTATTTTCTTTTCCAACTGCATTGTTCAAAGAAAAAAAAAATACCCCTTTGTAGTGAATTTGACCTCAGCATTTTGAGACCCAAAGTATATAATAGACAATTCAGAAATAATTAATGTGGCCTGGAAAAATGAAAGTTCAGTGTGAAAGCTGAGTTCATCAAAACACAGGAAGCTGTGCTGGGAGAACCTAGATTATATAAACTAGTTTTCTTGCCCATTTGTGTTCTTTTAATTTCCTTCATAATTTCCTATGAATTTCCTGTTGATGACCTGTGACCTAGTTCCAGAAGATGAACTTCTGACTGTGTGTGATAACATTTTAAATGCCATAAATTGGACCGTTTATCTTATCAGCCAGTAAATTACGATGATGCACGAAATTTCATTGTGCTGCTTAACTTTGCCTCTCAAATATTCTCTGTGTTTTAGACCAAAGTACCATTCCTTGTTTTCACAGGCTGTTCTAAATTCTGCTCTTCTGAGAATTTACATTCTTGGATCATACAGTGACCTTGTTTTACTACACATAAGCCTTACTCTAAATATTTTTTGAAACAACATGAAACGGAAATATTTTTTTCCAAGGTTTTCTTAAGATTTTTGTGCTTTTAGGTGTAAATGCTGCAAGGCTGGCTGGGTGAATAGAAGGAACAAAAAATTCAGAAGAAAAGGTTTATTTGCTTTAGCATTAAGTTTGAAACAGTTGCGACCCCCATGCATAAACTGGGCATATCTACAGCACTTCTCTTTTGAGACTCAAAGGGTGGATACCACTGGCCAGGGGAAGTTCACCCGTAGCCCAAGTAGTTCCTCAGCCTCTACTGTTAACTTCAGGGCAAGTTTGCTGACACAGAGGTGGATCACAAGTGGCTTGCTACTGTTAGTCCATGTGCTGACTCCCTTCCTTTGCACTAGTCTAGTCCAAAATTATGAACAAAGGAAATCCAACTTTGGGGAGTATTTCCAAGTTTGTATTGTGTTCCTAGGCCTCTAGTCTCTGCTTTCGTTGTGGATGGATGTAGCTACTTTCTTGCCCTTTAGATACAAATATTTTGCAGTTGTATGTGTTACATTGGTTTGTGATGGAAATCATGAATTCTTAGGGAAGTTTGAGGAGTGGTGTGTATATATACACTTAGTCAATAGGATCATTGCATTGAAAGTACTAGAGACCAGGGTTCAGTGAAAATCTTTATGGCTTATGTATGGGACAAGTGTCAAATACAGAAGCAAAAAATGGTTTTCTTTCTTTCTCCCCCTCCCCTATCCCCCTAGTTTCTGAATACCATTTTAGGTATTCAGGCAACCAGTACCATCCCTGAAGGTGTTCAAGAGGGGATTGGACGTGACATTTGGTGCCATGGTTTAGTCATGAGGTCTGTGGTGACAGGTTGGACTTGATGATCTTTGAGGTCTTTTCCAACCTTGTTGATGCTATGATTCTATATTAGAATTTCTCTGGGCAGAGATACAGCCTCTATAACCAAATATTTTGCAGGGTTTTTTTGTTTGGGTGGTTGGTTTTGTTTGTTTTGGTTTTTTTCTAAAATCACGAGGCATTTTCCTTAGGCTCAGTCTGTATCATTATTTTAATTGCAGAAGTATTCCTCTGTAACTGTGAGTATAAACTAAGGCATCTTGTGGAAGCCTCGTTTTAAACCCCACCTTCTTTACCTCTTTTCACAAGAGGGTGAAGCAGCTCTGTAAGGTATTGTTTATTTTAGAGCCACGTGCAGTGGCTTTGCATCAGATACGTGGTCTGCTGTATTGCTCTATGCTGCACAGTAGAGCGTAGTTTGTATGAGTTTATTAAATTTTATGTTGCAAACCTCTACTCTGTGTGTGTGTGCTAATAGTTATACATAGGAATGCATGCTAAATCCTCAAGGGTCAAGCTCTGTGCTGTAGTGGGAAAAGTGCACAAGTTTTTGTTGGACTGTTCAAGTAAGAAGCTTTAACTCCCAGGGGCACTACTTCCCTGAATGATAGAGGTACCTGTCTCTCTTACATGTTTTCTTTGTCTACATCAGGGATTTAGAAAGGCTGGGGAGGGCATAGCAGTAACTGCTGTGTAATGCTCACTTTTAATTGAAGTCTGCCTTTGAGTAAGGGCCACAGACTGGCCAGTTAGAGAAACTGGGGCAGGCTTGCCAGTAACAAGGGTGCGTGTGACAGAAGAGAACAAAAAGAGGAGTCGTGGGCAGAGTTGCTGCTCTGCTCGTGTTCTTGCATCCTGGCCACGAGAAGTACACTTCCCCGGCTCACTTGTAGATGTCGGTTGGAGATGTTCAGGGCCAGGTTGGATGGGGTCTTGAGTAACCTGGTCTGTGTAAGAGGCATCCCTGCCCATGGCAGAGAGGTTGCATTAGATGATCTCTAAGGTCTCTTCCAGCCTAAGCCATTCCATGATGCTATGATTTAAGTAATTTTAACTTGCTGGATTTAAATCATGACCACTGCTGCTTCACTTGCATGTCTCTGAGCTCATTTCAAAGGCTAGTAATTGATACAACCTTTTTTCTGCCTATCAGATGATAATCTCATTCAGTTTTAGTTTCAGTGCTGATTGTTCCAAATGGAGCCATAGGCATGCAGCAGTACAATGCATGCAATTTTAAATGGTTGTCCTTTGTTTATCCTAACAGTCTTCCATTTTTCACATCTTCCAGAAATGTACTAAAGTAAAACAAAGTGTTTCACTGTAGCTTGCATTGAAGTCATGAAAAGGTTAAGTTAAAAACATTGAGGAAAAAAGCTTTACCTGCCTGTGTTATCGACATTAATTCACTAGTTAATGGAGCAGTTGAACGAGATGGTGCATTTCGAGCAACGAGAAAGCTGATGATGTTGGATTTTACTCATGGCTTGTTATTAAACTAAGCTCTGCCAGTACTAGATGTGGTAAAATTACGTGGTGGTACGACTGCCCTCAGGAATTATCTTTTTATTTCCAGTAGCAAGTCCGCTTACAAACTCACTTTTTCAAATCACAGCATTTAACCTGTGTTTTGCAATCTTAAGTGGATGCATGTATGTGCTCGTGTGCATAATGTTGGGAGGGCTGTTTTGTAATGGTGGCCCAGCAAGGGATGAAAAAAAATAATGTAAAACCTGCTCTAGTATACACTGCTATGCCATGACAGTTTTGGGTGATGGTTTTCCAGGCAGAGCTGAAAGGAGTATGGGAAAATGTTCTCTTTTTTTCTACCACAAGTGAGAAGCTAAGAGTGATTGTGCCAGTTAAGACCCAGGTCTGTCTTGGCCATTCTGCTGTGTCTGGCTGTGACCACAAACAGGTGCCCAGGGCAGTGGAAGAAGAAAACAAGTGCATGTGGGACTTCCCCACCTCCAGCTGGTTCTGGCAGTATGGTTTATTTAACAATTCTCAGTAGGTTTCTCTCACAGGTACACGCTGTGGTACCTGTGTGTGCATTATCAGTGCTAAGTTTGCATCAGGTCTCATCCTGTCCTTCTTTGCAGCATTTCTCACTAATGAGCAATATATGCCCATGTGAAGAAGATTCTGAGGCTCCTAGTATTTTTGGTAGTGGAAAGGCAGTGCAGATCAGTTCTTAGGGATATTAATAGTATTCATGTCATCCCACATTCTTTTCTAAAGGCAAGAAAGAAACATTTAAAAATTATTTCTGTAATTCCACTTACTCCTTCTTTCACTTAGTTTTATTCCCTTAGTTCCTCCCTTTCCTTCTCCTCAGAAATCTGGGCATCATGAGCCATCTCATCTTGAAGGTGACACATGCCTAGATGAAAGGCTTGCATTAAGCAGGAGTTTCTTGTTATATCAATTCTTGACATTCAAAAATGTCAACTCCTGATTCATATTGCAAGCAGGATCTGGTGCCAAAATGTAAGTAATTTCCAAGTCTTCTGCTTATTAACAAGGCAGAACTGCTGTTTCAAGACAGAGTTGTCCTGAGAAAATACTGCAGAAGTAGATCCTAATGTTTCATGTTTCGAGGGTATCCTGTTTCTTTATTTTGGAGGCTCATAAGATTAATCTTGCTTGAGAGGCAATTGTTCAGCTAATAGCTGAAGGCCGTAATTTTCCCAGTTGGCTTCCTGAGCTTGTGACACATGGGGTGTCTCAGTGAAAGTGCTGGCTTTTTGTAGGAGCCAAACATCGACATATCTGAAGGCTGCTAAATTGGGCTGTGGAGATTTCAAAATCCACACGTGTGGGTTTGCATCTGGGCCTTAACTGCCCCCATCCATGTGCTGAGCAAATAGGCGGCCTTTGAAAATGGTGATGGAGTGTAGAGATGAATACCTGTCTCATCACCGTGAGATCTCTGTGGAGCTGCCATCAAACTTATGTCCCCAAGCCGCGTTAATTCCTAAACCAGCGTCACGGAAATGTTTTCTGAGATGGATTTCAGGAGTGTTGTGCAAGTGTGGAAGGCGACAACTGCATATCTTTTTGCACATCTTTTTGCTGTGGGTGCGCTGAACAACTATTTGTGCTGAGTGGCATAATATATTGATACAGGTTGTGTATCATTTAACCCTATACTTACGTTCTTTTTAAAACTGGCCTCTCTTAAGCTCCATCCTTCTCCTGAAATTGTAATATTTTACTTAATACAGCATCAGAACACATTCATTTCATATATTCTGTTTGAGGATACTGTATTATATACCTATGTGAGTGTATTTTGTTTATGCTTTAGGTGCTTCCACAGGTGTTTAATGTAGATGTGCCTGCTGTTGGTAGTTGATGTTGCAGATATGTCTCCTGGCAAGACTAAAATACAAACATTGGGGGAAAAAGGCAAATGGTAGAAAGTATAGGATTAAAACAGTAAAAATGATGAAAAAGTGATGACATTTCAGTAATAGACTTCAGTTTAAAAAAACAGTAAGAATTCTCTCCCAGCTGTCTTTGAATGGCCCTTCTTTGGTCTGCAAAAGTGATGTTAACCACTGCTGTAGCATCAAGTTTGTCACAGGAGACTGATTTTTGTATTTGGTCCACGGTCTATCTAGTGTGTGCTTATCAGGGTAACTCCAAAGTAGATGATTTTAGAGTCTGAAGTTACATGTTGAACAATTCAGTATTTTAAATTCTAGCACAAAATAAGAACACATCAAGTGTCCCTCATGGGATCTGAAACCTTTATTTTGCAAACTCTTGAAAAACGCCTGTGCTTTTAAGCTGTATAAGCTAATCTAGAAGCATCAGCAAAGGTCAAATGTTAAATGTTTAATTTGGCTTCTGTAATTGTAGGATTATTGAGAGACCGTGGGGTCAGATTCTTCTTTGTATACCAGTGCAATGCTATTGATTTTTAACTGAGTTATTGCTAGCTTATTGTAGTGTGAGAGCAAAAGCAAGACCTTTGAGTCTATTGCTGGCAGAAGTAGAATAGTTTCTCTGGACAGAGAGCTAGGCAACAGAATTGGGATTCACTTGATGGTGGTCAGGGAAGACCGAGGATCATTTGCAGTTTGAAAATTGGCATGCTCTAGTCCTCCATTCGTTAGTGGTGTTGGTTTATTCCTAATGGCTTGATTTCAAGGGAGATATCCATGCTCACATTGAGTAACACCATGTCTTTGAAATAGCATCATTGAAATTAAGTGTTATTACTGTGACTGCATTGGTCTCAGTGTGGTCTTCCACATCGTGTAAGCTGGTAAACCCCTGCTTGCATAAGGGGAGATGGAGCTTGAATGTAGACACAAAGACGACCCTAAGACACGTTTATGTCAAAACATTGTAGGTAAGGGAAGGGGAAGAACTGGAGCCTAAAGTGATTATTGCCGAGTATTACTTGTGCACAATCCTAAAATTTGGGCAAAGTGTCATGTTTTGTGGTAAGATGTCATCCCTTGCTGAAATGTGCTATGGTGTGACAACAAAGAGTTTACTTTTCCCTCTGTTGATCCTGAGCTGCACCTTGCTGTCCTGGCAATATGACATTCCCTCCCTTTGACTTTACCATTAGTTTGAAGGACAGAGAAGTGGGCCAGAGACTGATACTTAAGTGAAGCAAGAGTAAACAGGCATAAAACTCAAGTGTTCAACCAGGATATTTCTCTTGAGTGGAGGCTACAGGCCTTTCCCCAGTGGTTATTCATGACTAGCAAAGAAAACCAGGAAGTTTTTGTGAGCTGGGTTTTCCCATTGTTTTCTTTCATAGAACTTCTCTCTCTTGTGGGTACTCTGATGTGTCTTTGTATGGCTGAGCTTTGGCTTCAGTCTTTCCTCAGTACACCTTGTGATGGGTCACTAAAACTTGTGGGGATATATGACCTTTGAGACAGCTCTTCCTCTGTCAAATTTGCTTGATAATGTCCAAGAGTTAATACGTGGAAGAATTGACAGTGCAGGGCTAAGAGAGACCCCAGTGTCACACCGCATGTTCCATCATGAAACCAGTTCTACTTCCCCCTACTCCTCCGGCCCGAGTCTACAAACAGGTTGGTTAGAAATACATGGGGGCCCTAATGTCAAAGTATTTAATTTACTTAGTAGTTAGATCATAGAAAAACTGTGGTTAAACATTTTATTAAGAGCAAAAGGTTTGTCTTGTTAATCTCAATTTCAGGGCTCTTCACTAACGAATTCTTCAGAGATTTTCCCCTGCCATTTCAGCAGTATAGAGGAGTAAGATGGTTAACTGCTAGAAACCTGTAGGCTGTACTCTGCTTCAAAGCCTAAGTGCTCCTTTCTATGTTTGGTCTAGAAGAATGTATTTAATTCTGCATCCAGGGGAGCCCTGGATGTGTGAATGTTAAAGGAATGGGTCACAAATGAAGTTGGAACATTCAGCAGTATTTCACAACTCTGAAATGGAGCACATGAAGTGCAGTGTTAGTAAATGTTTATATAAAGCATGCTAGGGTATTACATGGAACAGTTGTACCTCTCTTATCCTTATCTCAGGCACGTATCTCTAGCTAAAGCCAAGTGGCTTGCAGGTTGAAATTGCTCAGTATTTTTGAAGTCAGTGTGTTAATGAAATATGCTAAACAGCTTGGGTTTATATGTGAGCATTTGGGGTGATTTTTTTTTGCCTGACTACATTTTATCTTTGAAGACACAAAACTCATGTAGTCAGAAGGAAAAGGCCAAAGTCTAATGAGTTTAATTGCAAAGAGCTGATGTTTGTGGATGCTCTTTAGCATTTGCAGCTCAACTTCTCAGTTTTTAAAAGTCTTTTGTATAAAAATACTTAGGATATGTGAAAGTAAATCCCTCTTTCACAGCTATTGAAGTGGGGTTGCTATTTCCATGGTCATGAGCAGAATGATGGGAGTTGGATGGCCTGTCACCAACCCTGTGTGACCAAGTGTTCGTGGATGTTGGAAATACTGTGTACTAATATATATTGGATGTGTTGTGGCTCCAGCTGTGTTGCACACTTGTAAAGGCTTCCTGAAACCATCTCAGAACAGTAGTGAGAATATATCAGGACATGACTTGTTTCTGGAGATCCAGAAATCATAGTTATGGTCAGATCTTTCTTAGTACGTGTGGGTTCATCGTTTTGGTTTTGTGCTGTGAAAAACAAAAGGCATAACCTGCTTTTGTAGCTTGCATTCAGTAAGCTCATGTTTCTTGTATAGTTCAGAATGGAAGAGGTATTTTTCTTGTAGTGTGAACCACTAAAATTGGGATCTTACGGTGCTTGTCCTCATTTTTGTGATGGTAGAAGACTGTCATCTTGTTTGCAGTGATGTCTGCATTGTGATTGCAGCTGTAGTTTACAAGGAGGGATAACATTAGGTGGCAAATTAATACTGGATTTCTAGCTTTTGTTAGGATAGTTCATCAAACAAAACCAGCTAGATTTTTTTTATATGACACAAGGAAATGGTCTGTGGCTCACCACTAAAGCAAACCTTGGTAAGACTTTGGAGGTCAAAGGTGGGATGTGCTTTCTAGTGGTTCTCAAAGCATCAGCAGCATGACATCAGTGGAGATGTCTTTTTTTGTGGTCTTGGTTGTAAACACATGTGCTTTGAAGTGATTTCTTTTTTATTTCAGATCTAGCACTCCTGAACTTCCTATGCTTCTCATCTTCAGTAATCAGAGATTAATATTGTTGGGTTTGTTTTGTTGTTTTTTACCTTTCCCTTTCTTTACAGCCTCTTCACTCTTCCATTTCATTCCCCACATTGCAATTGGGAAGAGGTAATTTTATTCTGTATTGGAACCAGTGAAGCCACAGAAGCAGATACTTCTTTGTAGCCAAAGAGACTGGGAACCCAGCAGCATGGTGGTATTTTAAGTGCTGGTTTGTAGTTTCTCGATGCTGCCTTCCATAGTACTTTGCCATATTCCATGTTGTGATACTTGAATACCCTTCTTGCCTTGCCTCTACAGGCATTGGTCAAGTGAACTTCAGGTCTAATACAACATTTTAGAAATGTTGATATGCCCCTGGCTCTTGAGAGAAATGGCTTAGCATCAGTTTTACCAAGGGGAATTGAGGCTGGTAGAAGCTGAGTTGTGGTGCTTAGAGGAACAGCCAGACAAATGACAGTAGAGAAATAGCTCAGGAGCTCTGAAGCCAAAGGTACTAATGTATCAAGGGATTTATAAGATATTTTTGGGGGGGGGCAGAATGTATAGTAATTTTTTTTTCTCCAAATATCACTTGCAAATCTTCATACCAAGGAAACAAGTTGTGGTTTTGTGTCATGAAGAGAAACAGACTATGGTTTTATTTGTTTCCTTTATTGCTATCTTAAGGTATCCTCTGAAACACCTTCAGACATTTCAGGACTGTTGATGTCGTGACAGTGAATGGCTCTATTCCAAGTTGTTTCCAAAATAAGGCTTTTACTGATTCCTCTGCACTTCGTCAGCAGCTTTCAGATAGTTTCCTGTGATGTTTGTAGGGAGTTTGACCTATAAAATATCAGCAAGTATGAGGAGAATATTTCAAAATCAGATTAAGCCACTGATTCTGTGTTATCAGCACATGTGCTATACCTCTGGTTCTCTCAGATGAGAGTCTGTCTGTGCAAGACATTTTTGCTCCTGGCCTTTACCCTGAGACACTCCTGCCTTTATTTCACCCTTAGGTCTGCTGGGCTCTCTGCCCCCAAACAATGACCTTACTTTCAGGAAAGATCCCTTCCCACAGCTTTGCTTTCTGCTCTCATATCATGTAGGCAGAGCTTACAGTGCAAGGCTTTGAAGGTTTCGGGAAGCAAGACCCAGGTTTTCTTTTACAGAGGAATCAAAACAGAGTTCTGAGCAGTGAACAGAAGCAAGATATCAAGACCTATTGGATTGTGGGACACAAGCAATTGCTCTTCAGGCTCACTTACTGTGAATATTAAAATACTGTAATTGGAGAGATAATATTTATGTGTTTGGATTTTTCCTTGCTAGGGGGTGTATATGTTTTGTCTCTATAAGGAAATGTTTACTTGCACTCAAAAGTAGTGGTACTTCACTCATGCCTAGCGCAGATATTTTTCTGGGATCTGTACGTGCACTCAGGCCAAGCTTCATGCAGCATCTTCTCAGTACAGATGCAACAAAAAGTCATAGCAAATCAGACACATTTTGAGTTTTTCTTGCTACCTTTTTATTAAAACCCAGCTTAATTTAATGATCTGAAGGAAACAGTGTGCACTGATGATGGACATTGCTCATTTTGTTATTTGTGGGTAGGTTGTTTTGGTTTTTGTTGGCTTTGCTGATCTGAAGCGTCACGCTTTGGGGAAGTGATGAGATATAATCGTGTTCAATTTTTTTGCACGAACAATGTGGTATTTTGGCTTCAGAGGTGACAGTGGTACGTTGAAGTAACAGTTTAAAACTATTTGGAGAAAAATGTATGCTTGTTGTGTAAAAGTCACTAGCTGACAACTGTTGTAAAATGATCATGAATTCATTGACCCAAGTTTATATAGCAGGTAGCAAAGAAACTTCATCCCAGAAATCTAAACTTGGGTGTTAAATTATCTGGGATGCTACCTTTCCCACATTCTTAAGCCATTCATTAGTAAAAAGGAAAAGAAAACAGAAACTAAAGGTTAAGGGTGAAATACTCTGACCTTCAATCAAGTCATTCTGTGCAAAGAAAAAATGTCTCACATATTGCACTTAAATGTTGCAGTGGCAAGAGTACTTGTGCTAATTCAAAGCATTCAGGATTTAAAAGTAGTTTAGTCAGACTTTTAGGTTTGAACCAAAATAAATAGGCATATGGTAAGTGGAAGAACATATAATCACCCTGCTGCCTCAAAATTCTTTTGAGGTCAAGAATTTGAAAACAGGAACTTAAAGTGTAGCTTGTGAACACAATAGGAACAGCTGGTGCTCAGCACTTTTGAAAATGAGGTCACTTTATTCTTGGTTGAAATGTGCAAAATGGGTCATCTGGGCATAGGCTCAAGACAAAGGCCAAGCACATGGCCATTTATAACCGGGTTGTCCACATTTCCAAACCAGTTGTTTAGAAGGATTCGGTTAAGCAAAGAAACATTGGGATAGGACTGCATTTCCTCCAACTTTTGAAGCATAGCACTCATTAGGAAAATAAAATCTCTGCCGTATATTTTTAAAGATCACATCCTAGGGATGACATCATCCATATTTTCCACAGTTACCCCTCCCTCTTGTGCCTTTGTACTTGTCATTCACATAACCTACTTTAGGAAACACTGCTCTATTGTACAGTCCTTGGGAATGCTCCCTCTACACTAGTCTCAGCCCTGGGACTTCTCTGGTCCTGCCAGCAAAACAAAGGAGAAAATCCCGACCAAGCACAAAACTCATATCATCATTATCCAACCCTAAAGATGTGTTAGGAAATATAACAAGAGCTCTGCATAGATTTGACTGTTGCATTTTCATATTATTTTCAAAGTATGCGTAAGTTGATAGCATTAAGGCCCAAATTCTGCCCTTTTCAGTAACTGAACTGCTCTTACTAATGCATCTGAGGTGATGGTACCAGACACAGGATACAGGCATACCAGTTTGCAGATTTGAGACACAACGTTGATTGATGTTAACTGTTGCATGACATGTATCAGAAGTTTAGCATGAGAACTGATACATTTTTTCAGTGGGAGTATGCAGGTCTTGGATTCCAGACCCTGCTACCAGCCATCCCAGTAGCCTGTACAAGCTGGTGTCTGATGGAACACATAAATGAGGAAAATTCAGATTGGAAGAGATCTCAGGTGTTTGTATTCCAGCCTCTTCCTCATAAACCCAAGCCGTTCTTCTCAAGCGGAGTTGAATGCTAGTGCACAAACAATGCACTTTAAACTCAAGTAAATTCTGTTAATTTATTTGGGGAATGGAACACACAAATCACAGTGGCCTTAAGCAAAAGCTTGAAGCCCATGCTAAAATACACAATGCCTCCAATTCAGGGACTACTCTTTTTTTGTCATTTTGTCTTACGTAGATATGTGTTTTGTTAACCTAGGCCTGGTTTATGCCATTTCTTAATTTAACTGCAAAAATACTGGTTTATGTTGATTACATAATACTTCTGAATCATTGTTCTCATTTTTTTGTGCAGTTTTGTGTCCAGTTGATGGAATAACCCAAGAAAGTACATAGTGACATTATCAAGAATAAACAAACCAGAAGGTAAAATTATGTGTTCTCAAGTCCTGTGCATTTTGCCACCTGAAGGTAGACCTGTGCTAAGAGTTAGCCAGGGCTGCATCTCATAGCTAGCACCAGCTCTCAGATGTGCCCATGTGAATGCTTCTTATTATTTTATTGTTGTAAATTCAGTTTACTGAGGCAGACTCAGTGATTGCCTTTATACAAGTGAGGTAATTTCCCTGTCTAAACCAAACTTACATTTTGGCTAGTTTTTAATACGAGCTGTCAAAAAGAGCATTGAGGAAAATGACAAAGTGGTGATAGCAGCAGTGCAATGAATTCTACACTGGAAAAGCATAAAATAAGAAGGCGGCTCCGTGGTTGGCAAAGAACAAACAGGGCTGAGCTGGGGTATTAGCGCTCATCATTGCAGAACAGAATGTTGCTTGTACAACATGTTTGTTGTAAGTTTGGTTTTGAAAAGTGTTTCTCTTCCGTTGAAGAAATTCAATTGAACTATGTATATGAAGTGATAAATATTTAGTGGCAACTAGGTAGTTAATATGAAGATGCATAATGGGTTGGGATTTTCTTTTTTTCTGTCTACCACAAGGTCTCAGATATCTTTCACAGCAGTCAGAAATACCATCTTGTGATACCATGTGACTTTACCACTTCTAATTTCACTTGTAGAAGAAAGCACTTAAAAAGTGAAGGATAAGATTCCCAGTATCTTTCTCTTTCCAAGGTTTGCCTTGCATGAATTGCCGCACTGAAGAGCAGTTAATGACTAGCCAGGAGATGGAACAAGAGAGGCTGGCATAGCAGGCAGGAACAAAATTGTCCGCTGGATGCCCAAATGAAAGGGCTGTGTCTGGAGGAGCAGTGGTGGTGCCTGTCTTGTTTTTAATGTCATGAATTGTCTCCCTTTTGACTTCATGCCAAGCTCCAGTAGTTTTCATCGTACGAGGTTTTCATCTTATAAGGGAGACTACTTCAGTTTTTGCAACCGCTGTAATAGATTCTTGCTTTGCAGAAGAGGTATTTGAAGGCTAACAGGAGTATTTGCTAGTCATTCCACGGTGCACTTTGTGTTTCATTTCATCCTCGATTGAAACTCACTAGATTAATAAATACAACAGTTTGTGAGTTACTTGTCTAGGATTTCACACGTAGTCATTTCTGTCCTTGCAAGAGTGGCATGCTAAAGAAGCTGTGTACAGTGTGGGTTCTGTTTAGAAAAGAGCTATTTCTGGCATCCCTGCAGTATCTTTTACATGATGGTGTTTTTGTTTCTTACTCAGAGCTGAAAGGTTTGTGCATGTGTTATGTGGATACAACTATTTGTGTGCCCTACCATAATGCAGCAGGGATTTTGGAACTCTGTGTTCCGTGATACATTTCCCTTGAAGTGGTTAGTTTTCTTTTCAACTTTCTGCACAGCCAAGACTTGAAAGCAGCCCTCCGTCAAAGTGTAAATATTCATACAGGTAGGTTGCAAGCCAGATCTAGTTGTGCTTTAAATGCAGTCATTGAGAACATTTAGACTGCACACATACCCTTATTATGGAGCTGGAGGAGTAGAGGGGCAGCCCTTTAAGCCTGTGATATGCCCAAAGAAAAACTATCATCAGTGCAGAGACTGGATGGCATTCTAGAGGGATCTCTTCAGACATCAGTGCACAAACCCTAAGTAAGGTGACTGTTGGGGGGGGGCGGAAATAAAAGAGAAGGTATGTTCCTGGATAAGACTTCTGCGTGCTGTGGAGCTTCAAGAAGACAGCTGTAATCAAACCCTGAGATCACAGAGCAGCCAGTGCAAGGGAGGGAAGCTCAGAGAAGCTTTTGCCAGGCTTGGCGTTCTCTGGTGGTCAGCGATGGGATGAGACTAGAGTGTAACCTGCAGTGCTAGATGCCAGTGCTGCAACAAGAAAAGTGCCTTTAGTTGTAAATTTAGACATTTTAATCATCAATGAAACACCCCCCTGCCCACAACCAACTCTCCCTAAGTCAAACTTAAGGAGCTTTAACTTCCTTACATACCTAAGGTCAAGTGACTGCATAGCAGCTCTGACATCTTCTGCAGTGAAATGCAGTAGTGCAGCTTGCTGTACTTCATGTTGGATGATACGTCGAACTCCTTGATTTAAACACTGTTCAGGAGGGAGTAATTAGCTTTGTCTGCAATACTCTAGTATTAGCTGTCATAAGAAACATCTTAGCTGTGCTACTGTCTTTTTCACCTGTAGAAGAAAATTTTGAGTACTGCATGCTTGCGTGTAAGTATATATATGTATCAGAAATACACAGATCTATTTGATTCTGCACTTTTAAAAACTTTCCTGTGCTGCTTTTGTTCTGTACCAGTTGTTTATTCCAATGCAGTGTACTGTGGTACTGATCACTGTCTGCATCTGCTTTGTTAGTTTTTGGTGGTGTTTTTATGCTTTTAAGTGAAGGCTATGGGGACCTCTATAGAATCTTTGTGCTATGTATGAGCAGACTCTCTCTTTGTTTTATCTCCATGAGCTTTGTTTTAAGTGTTTTCTGTCTTCAGCTTTTTTGTGCTACAGGTTGAATTGCATACATGATGCTCTTGTTTTGGTCCTGTGCACAGATGACCCCTAAACTCCAAGACCCTTTGCAATATCCCTCATACAAATACACATTTTTACAAGCAAAAATCAGTTGAAATACTCTTGGAGATTAAGTACAATGTTTTTCTGATGTTTTATAATTATCTCATTTAATCATTTTTCCCCAGCAATAATATTGAAGTCTTCAAATATTTAGTGTCAGATGCTTTTGTCTCAAGTCTTTTTCAGGAGTATTTTGGCCAACTTGGGCCTTTGCTCTTCTAAATAAATTCTTACAGTAACTCATAGATACACATTTCAGAAATGCTTGGTAGTTGATTCTGAGGGCTAACAGTGAGAAGGACCTAAGGAGACAGTTTCTTAGGACTCATAATGGCAGTCAAATTTTGGTTTAGCCTGACCTCTGCTGGGTAAGTCTTGGCCTTGACCCTTCCTCTCTATTCTAACTCAACTCTGCCTTTCTGCTAACAATCACCTACTTGTGACTGAAAAGTCAAGTGTTGGCTCTGCAAGCACAGAGACTTCATCAAACTTTGCATGCCTAGTGTGCAGCTGAAGAGAAAATGCTGATTTATTCTTCTTGTAATTATTTATTGTGAGGGGGTACCTGTTGTTCTGGGCATAGAAAATAAAGGATTGTAAATGCCTTGAAGCCTTAGGCTCTCAACAATGTACTCAAAGGGGAGTAAGATGCAAGAGATGGAGATGTGGAATATACACAGGTTAAATTAGTCTTCTACATTTTATACTGCAAATAAATTCTGTTAGTGAAACAATTATGCAGCAGGAAGAATTTGCAGATTATGAACTATAGTTTGCAAGAGAGACCTCACTTTGGAATTTGGGGAGTGTGGAATAAATTATCCTTCGGGAGCTTTTATTCTCTTTTGTAGCATGGCCATTTCCTTTCCTATCCTTGTAGTTATGTGCAGAACAGCTGAGTTAAAAACAACCTACATAAATGATGCACAAACTGAATTGATTTCTGTATAAAAAATACTGTCAAGCAAAAAAAAGATATAGGAGTGATTCGTAACATTCTATCACTCTGCCACTATCTGGTGATGGGAACCTCTCTGTGTGTGTATTAGGGAATGTGTATAGAAATGGAGAAAAAACTGTTGGTGAGACAGAGACTATCCATTTTGAAATGAATAGTCCTGTCTGCATTGAAGATGTAGTTTGGGCTTTTGTAGCATTTAGGTCACCTCCCTCTAGTGGTTTGGTGTTAAACTCTGTTCTCCTAAGGCATTGGGAAAGCAGAAGGCAAAATCAGGAATTGCTGGCCTGCCTCCAAATCATTGTGGTCATCGGAACAGCTAGAACTGTCTTACCACAGTGGCTAGTGAGGTCCTTCATGATGTCCACAAGGCTACACTCAGTAGTATTTGCCTGGGGGATGTTGAAGCCAAAGCTGGGTTACAGACCTGCTAACTATCATCACTGAGGCTGGGGAAAGGGGAAAAAATGGGGTGCAATATTCTCACATGTCAGTATGTCTTGGCTGAGCAGTACTGTAAGGAAAATGGTGTATGCATATGCTGTTGTGGCACACATTCAGTGTGGACCACTGTGATAAGTGATGGGGACGTAAGTGATAGTTGTTTTATGGAATTTTAGGAAACTTTAAGAACTCCTTAAAAGCTATGACTATAACTTGCTGATCTTTTCTTTCTTTTCTGAGCACCATGCTCATAAACTGAAACTAACCCAGTTTCTTAACAAGCAAAAGAACTAGAAGGAAAAAAAGTGAACAACTTTTGAGGTCATCCTAGTTTATATTCAGTTTTGTTGTGCTTTCAATAAGTAAAATAGTAGATGTCATAGTTCATGGGAAGACAAGGCTTCTCATTTCTAACTCAGCTTATGTTCCTTGTGGTGGGTACAGGCCCTGGTATGAGGATAGAGTTCATGATACCTGGTTATGTATTCACAGAAGACATACTTTGTTTCCTTTGTAACTAAATAGATAACAAGAAATGGAGATTGGTAACCCATGGAGGCAACCACTGGAAAATTAATCTACCAGGGGTCTCATAAACTGTCTTGAGCTTCTTCTTAATGAAGAGTTCTCAGGTAATACATGCCTGGACTGGGAGAGATTATGGGTAGATATTAACAGGATGTTGAGCTAATTGCTGACACAGAGCTGGTTCCCCTTCTTTCTTCACTTTGAACCTTAATTACATCCTGAGAATGAAGAGTGAACCAAGAAAGAAAGAAAAACAGCCTGAAAAACCAAACCTCCAAAAAAAAAGTCCAACTCAAACCGAGTCTTGGAAATTGATTTTGGAAAGCAGGTCATAGGGATGAAGTGAAGGTGCTGCTGGCTGGAAGGTATTCTGCAGTAACCTGGGTAGGAATCCTTTGTGCCAAAGTGCCCCATGATGGGAAGTGATGATCAGCATTTGGAGGCTCTAGATTCTGCCCTATTTCCAGTCCTGCCATCTCCCAGGCCAGCAGCCCTGGCCTGTATTTGAGTAGGTGCTTGGAAAATGTGTTCAGGATGCTCAGCCTCTAGTGGTGTGGGTCAGCCTAGGGTTTGCTGTGATTTTCACATTATCCCCAAAGGGCCATCCCTTCATTTCCTATGGTCAAGTAAAGAGCTTGTTTTGTCTGTTTGGTCTGGGCAGCCAATGGCACCACTGTGCTTATGTTGTTTGCTTGCTTATAGGTCTCCCCTCATCTTAGACTTGTTCAGTTTGGGGCATTTTTTAGAGGAAAAATATTGAAGCCCTTTAAGCCAAGGCTTCATAATGGATGGTGGCAGCATCTACTGAGAACCCCAATCAGGATAAGTATTTATCTCATATTCTCCTTAAAACTTTTGGGTTTCTTTTTGTCTTCCAGCTTAAATTAGGGGGGGGGGGGGGGAAACTACAGCAACAAAACCCACAAACAACAACAGCAATTTCAATTTCCCTAATGCTGCAGACTTTTTTTTTTTTTTCTCTCCAGGAACTGAAAATCTGCCAGTTTTGTTCTTTCCCCCCCCCCCCCCCTTCATAACTCTCAAGATCTTTCTCTCTTCTTTTTTGTTTGTTTTGTTTTAATCTATCTGTCCCTTTTCTTGACTTCATCTTCTATCTCATTTCTCATTCTGGAAGAGCATTTCCCCTTTCTCATTATATCATGTGTGCTCTTTTGCTCTCCCCCCTCACCATCAGCCCTCCACCTCATCCTTTCAGGCGGGATAGAGTACACTGCTAATCACCCATACTTTTTATCTTCTTTCTGGATCTTAGGCAAAGTCTTTCTGATCTCTCTGTGTGTTCTGGAACAGAACAAGCCAGGATTGGGACAGGGTGATGCTGAAAGCAAAATCACTGAGCAACAATTGAGTCTCATCTTTAAAGCAAAAAGTTAACTTTGTGATTCGTTATCTTCTTAGGAGACCTAGAAAGTTCTTTCTGTGTTTGTACATTTAAAGTGCCACTTGCATTTGAATGAATTCAGGAGATCTGTTTGAGGAGGTAAGGTACTGGGATGAGAGTTTAAGTGCATTTGTTCACGGACATTTAGGTGTTTTGGAGTCTGGCATTTGTCACGTCAAGCATTTAAAATGTTCTCTGTCTTTTGTTTTTTTCTCTGCTTTGTTTCTTGTTTGGGTTTTTTTTATTGTTTGTATGTGTGTGTTGGTTATTTTTCTTTCTTTTATGGGGGTAAGGGGATAATAGGCAGAGAATCAGGATAACAGGTTTAACAAAGGGAAATAGTTTGTGTGAACAACTCCCCAAGACACTTCTCATTCAATCGTAATTGGAAATGCATTTTAAATCACTTTCACCCATACGGTTCTGTGTGCATCCTTTGGGTTTGTAATAGAAGGCAGAACAAAATTAACTCCCAAAATGAGAGATTCTCATCTGAAGAGGCTACATGGCTTTATCCATGATATTCCTGAGAGATCCAATTTTTTTTCTTCTTTACATATGCTCAGCATCTGCCTGGATTTTTGAGGCATCTCTCTACAAAGGTGTGAGATCCAGTTAGACAGAGTAGAAGTTTAGGGAGAAGTTTCTAACTAAAATACTTTTTTGCCTCTTGAAGTTTAGCCTTGTCTTCATTTACTGCACTTCCAAGAAGTACTTTATAATGGACATCTTGGGTTTTTTTAGCTAATAGCTGAGTAATGAGTAGCCCTGACTGTAACAGGAACAATGCATCCAGTACAAGAGAGGCGTGGGGACATGCCTAGTGGTATGTCTACCATGATTTATGGCACACTCTGCATCATTAAATTTCCATTTAAAACTGCTGATGTTAGGTGCTTGTCTTTGTGAGAGGCAAAAACTTTCTTATTTACATCTTGGTAATAGATAGTTAATATTAAATGATGCTATTCAGGATCTGGGCTCCAATAAGAGATGACAGAAAGAATTGCAAATAATCTATATTCTCGACCACGGAGCTCACACTTAAGAACATTGAGATGTCAGACAAATCCCTGAATGTTTTTCCCATGTTTCAAGAACCTGCCCACCAATTAGATCTTGTTTTCACAATGGTTATTCATTATTGCTATTCAATATGTGCACTAGCAATGAGAAAACACCAGCTTTTCATGGGCTTTGAGTGTTGATCAGCTTTAAGGCAAGACCACAGCAGATCTTTAAAACAATATTGGCGTTTTTGCATGCAGCAACCAGAACTCGTTTTTCCGTAGCATTTTTGTATGCATTAGAAATTGGTGGCACAGAGTATTTTCTTAGTATGGTTTGTTCACTTACAGAAAGGTTGCCCTCTCTGATCTACCTAAGTAGGAAGAGACTGAGGACTGGCAGTCCCTTCATACAGAAATGCTTGGTTAGGCGCTTCACGTATTATTTCCAGGAGCAGATTGTCTGAGTCTCCCACCTCACTCAATCTTAAATTGCTTAATCCACAGCCTTGTACCAGGTCCCCAGATGACCTGAAACCTCTACTAGCCCAGAGTCTTCCAGCAGCAAGCCTGGGCTGCTAAGCCTGATGGTACCCTTCTGAGCTAATAAGCAACTCTACATGGTGGGAAGGATGAAATCATGCTCTAGACAGCATCACCATTCAGGTTCCTTTGCTTGGGGCTTGTCTTTATCACTTCAGAATCAAGATTTGAAATTAAAACCAAACATTTCAAAAGCAGTCCTGCTGCCCTGCAGGGGTTTGTCTTAATGCTTGCTCCTTTGCAGCCTGTCTTCCAGGTATTCAGATGCTTCCCCAGCTACAACAGTTCCCACAGCTGCCTTTGGTAGAGGTCTAAATCTGAAGACAGATCCAAATAAGTCTTTGAATTCTGTCTCTTTGCTACTGCTGCAGGTGACTGTTAAACCTTTTCACAGCTGGCTCAAGATCCATTTTAAAACCAGGTTTTCACCCCTGTTGTTCCTGGTAAAAGGCTGTGCTGCTGCTCCACTCTCATGGCTAGCAATCTGGATCTCAGTTTGTCTGAATTTTCTATTTGCTGAAGCAATGTTATTTTGTGGGTGATGCAAGGTGTCTCCTTCAGTGCTGACTGTCCCGGATCCTGTCATGTCTGTTCTGCCTAAACTTAGCATAACTTAGCCTAACTTAGCATAAAGGGTGTTAAACTCCTGTGCTGCAAAATGAGATGTTTTTTTAAGGTTTGTGTTTTAGATGAGAATTATTATTGTGATAGTAATTTACGTTAGGTGCTGACTATGTCTTTGAAGAGAATCTGTTCTGTAATTTATCAGCGCTTTCCTTCTGTTTTCAGTTTGTTTTCTCTGTGAGTGTGATGGACAAGATTTCTGTTTCAGACTTAAATGCCTGCTTCCTGTTTTCTTTTTGACATATTTCTTCAAGCTCTCTTATTTTCCTTCTTCTCTTTGCATGCATGAAATGCTTAATGCCCTCAATCTGCATGAAAATGTTTTGTATATAACTAAAAGCTCCCTTAGGACTGCAGACTTTTAAATGGAACAATTTAAACATTTTCCACACAAATGGGCACTTGGGGCAAATGTCACTATAAAAATGGTAAAAATATTTGTTGTTGTCACTGGGTTTTGGTGTAGTTTTTTTGTTTGTTTGTTTGGGGTTTATATAATTTATTTGGGTTTGGGTTTTATTCCTTCAAGACCTGCCTCTCCAGTCACAATGGAAATTACAAATCAGCTAGAGTCAGCATACTTTCTATTACTGGCAGAGAAGTAAAAAGTTTTTAAGGCTGGGAGGTTAGACTTGAAGAAGAGAGAGAAACAACAGGCAGTCTTCTCTGCTTCAGTCAGCATGGTGCAGGTGTTGAGGCTTACATGATGAGGCTTACATGCTACTTTCCTGTTCTGAGTTGTACATACATATCTATGATGACATGCAAATCAATCAAGTGTTGCATTCACAAGATAAGTTAAAAAAATGCAGAAAAAGGCAAAACCACTTCAAGCTCGAATCCTGCCAAGAATGAATGAAAGTTTTCATTTGAAACTAGTGTGTAAGTTTCTCAAGCTTCACATGCGGAAGTACACAATACCAGATATTCTTGTAAGGACATATGTTGAAACTCGTAAAACATGAGGCTTACATGTGGTGGACTAGTGGACAGCAGCTCTTTATTGCAGAGGTTTTGGGATTCTAAGGAAATTGTTTTCTGATATAGAATAGAATAGAATTAACCTGGTTGGAAGAGACCTTTGAGATCATCGAGTCCAACCTATCATCCAACACTATCTAATCAACTAAACCATGGCACCAAGCACCCCATCCAGTCTCTTCCTAAATACCTCCAGTGATGGTGACTCTACCACCTCTCTGGGCAGCCCATTCCAATGGCCAATCACTCTTTCTATGAAGAACTTCTTCCTAACATCTAGCCCAAACCTCCCCTGGTGCAGCTTGAGACTGTGTCCTCTTGTTCTGGTGCTGGTTGCCTGGAAGAAGAGACCAGCCCCCACCTGGCTACAACCTCCCTTCAGTAGTTGTAGACAGCAATGAGGTCTGCCCTGAGCCTCCTCTTCTCCAGGCTAAGCAACCCCAGCTCCCTCAGCCTCTCCTCATAAGGCTTGTGCTCCAAACCCCTCACCAGTTTTATTGCCCTTCTCTGGACACGTTCCAGCAAGTCAACATCTTTCCTAAACTGAGGGGCCCAGAACTGTACACAGTCCTCAAGGTGTGGCCTAACCAATGCTGAGTACAGGGGCAGAATGAATGAAACAGAGCTCCAAAGAGGGAAAAATTTCATGTGGAAGAAAATCCTACAGCCACTGTTTTGAGATCAGATGAAATACTTAATTCCAGCAGGATCAGACAGAATGGTTTCAAATCGATTGTTCAGAAAGGTATTAGGTAATGTCTAAAAATGTTTAAACAAGCTAATTTGAAGGGGGAGAATGATGTTTGTCAAAATGTTTCTCCCTCTCTCCAAAATTAGTATTTCACAGTTGATGTATGGTTTTCTGATACATTTTAAAATTAGCAGAATTATATTCTACACAGTAGGATGTCGTCCATGTGAAGCCATTCTTTGACTGTCACCTGTGTTTTGGGGAGATACTCTAGCAATGGATGGAGCAATGCTGTGTTCTCCCCATCTTCTGCGTGTTATTTTCCACTAGAGTGGTTGGTATCTGATATCTAATAGACTGTGTTTGGGAAACTCAGTTGTTGCTGGTGGTGATTTTCAACAGGCCCATGATACTGCTAATGCAAATGGGTACTTACTGCCTCTGTCAGAACAGCATAATTTTAAAACACATTCTTGCAATGTGAGCTTGCTGCTTATATCCCTGTTTACTCCAGCTATGTATCCTTACTCTGATGAAGTCTTGATAATCTGTCAGATATGACAGACTATTCTTACTTTTGCAAAAATTGCCCTTTATTGATAGAACCAGTGCTGATAGACCTGAATCCAGATGCCATTAAAACAGGCAGCATTTCATAAACTCTTTGAAAAATGCAGCTGTCACATGGATTTGCTGTCAGTGTGGTGATAGTGTCAGTCATTTTTGTAGCGAGTTGCCATGTTCAGTTTCATGATAACTGAAGCAGTTCTTACATATAACTTGTGGTCCCCAGACCAGGAGGCCCTGCTTCTCTGTACCTGTCTTGCCTGTATGGCAACTGCATCCTACTTTGCTCTAAGACAGTGCCTCCTCTGTCATAATGGATGTTGGTCTCTTCTCCCAGGCAGTCAGTACCAGAACAAGAGGACACAGTCTCAGGCTGTGCCAGGGGAGGTTTAGGTTGGATGTTAGGAAGAAGTTCTACACAGAGAGAGTGATTGCCCATTGGAGTGGGCTGCCTGGGGAGGTGGTGGAGTCACCATCATTGGAGGTGTTCAGGAGGAGACTTGATGAGGTGCTTGAATACATAGAATACATAGAATAAACCAGGTTGGAAGAGACCTTCAAGATCATCGCGTCCAACCCATCAACCAATCCAACACCGCCCAAACAACTAACCCACGGCACCAAGCACCCCATCAAGTCTTCTCCTAAAAACCTCCAGTGATGGCGACTCCACCACCTCCCCAGGCAGCCCGTTCCAATGTGCAATCACTCTTTCTGTATAGAACTTTCTTCTAACATCCAGCCTGAACCTCCCCTGGTGCAGCCTGAGACTGTGTCCTCTTGTTCTGGTACTGCTTGCTTGGGAGAAGAGACCAACATCCGTCTGTCTACAACCTCCCTTCAGGTAGTTGTAGAGAGCAATAAGGTCACCCCTGAGTCTCCTCTTCTCCAGGCTAAGCAACCCCAGCTCCCTCAGCCTCTCCTCATAGGGCTTATGTTCCAAACCCCTCACCAACTTTGTTGCTCTTCTCTGGACTCGTTCCAGCAAGTCAACCTCCTTCCTAAACTGAGGGGCCCAGAACTTGTGGGCTTGGTGCCATGGTTTAGTTGTTTAGGTGGGTTGGATTGGCTGAGGGGTTGGAGGTGATGATCTTGAAGGTCTCTTCCAACCTGGTTTATTATTATTATTATTGTCAGGATTTGGCATAAAATACTCAGAAGTTTTTTTGGCAGAACTAGCCTTCTGCTGGGTTAGCTCTCTAAAATGACTCATGGGTAAGAGTCAGCCATAGATGCTGGCTGTACTGGGTTAGGTGAGGAGAGCAATGATTAGCCTTCAGTTTGTTTGGCTATGTTGGGCCTCAAATTTGGTTCTTGCTGTAATTCTTTTTCTTGATGATAATCTGTTAGTTCAGTTCAGGTTGACATTTTTGAACCTACATCTGACAGGTGGAAAGTTAATGAAGTTGAGTGCATAGCCTAGTTTAATCTTTGCTATGTTCTTTCCTTTTTAGCTGTGAAGGAGAAAAGAGAAAAAGTTCTCTAAGGTTCAAAAAAAAATCCTGAATTTCAGTATTGGGGCAAATCCCATAAGCAGAGGTATAGTACTGAGATCATTCCAGGCTTTCAGTTAACAGAAACTATGTGGAGAAAGCTAAGGAAACTTGTTTTCAGATACTGCAGAAGTATGTGAGCACCAGATATTTCCTTATTTCTTTAAATACAAACAAGAGATGCTAATAGAAATGATGGCTTTGGATTGTAAGCTCGTCGTTTTTCAGCTAGTAGTTGTGGCACTTCTATGGATTGTGCAGTTTGGTTGAGCAGTTGCTAGTTTAGCAGTAAGCCATTGGCAGTCATCTTGGCCTCCCTGGTTGTTTGCCAGATTCTTTCTCCTTTACTTGAGGAAAAATCATGAATATTAAATAATTAAAGGTACATGGTTCACCCCAAAGCCAAATACCAAAACTGGTAAAATCACTATGAGCCCTTTTTTACATTGAGGTTTCTTTCATATTTTTTTTTCCTTTTCAAAGAAACCTTTAAAATGGAATTGATAAGTACGTAAAGCTGAAGATCACAAGAAGGATGTGATCTTATGCTTCCATTGCCTCCTAGATTGTATCTGAAACATGCTGGCTCTGAACTAGGTTGTGAACTCCTTGGGGCAGGGCCGGTCTTCTTGCAGCTACTCTAAAATGCCAGACGCTACTGCTGTCACCCATTAAAGAACCATTTCCTCATACCTGACTTGAAAAGGAAGTGATGGGTTTCAGTAGCATTCAAGAAGAAATAGTTGCCAGAATTGAAAAGTCTCAAAGATTGCTGTCAAACAGCAGAAACTAAAGCAATGCTATTGGAAATTGATGTGCAGGCAATTAAATGTTTTGGATACAACATGGTGGTACTCCTTTTTGAAACCTGTCTGTGATGAACCTTAGCCTGGGGTTTCCTGTATGCCAGAGGTTACACTGGAATTGCCTGCTGGTTTTGTTGTTGTCATTTGGGGTTTGTTTGTTTGATTGATTTCACTTTCAGCCGTTTGTTCTGTATGAAAGGGTTGTGTCAGTGATCTAACATGCATTTCCAGTGTGTAGTTAAGAGGGTGAAGGAGATCCTAGCACTTGTGTCGCCATGCAGCAGTTCTTAATCTTGCTTAGAGTGATATTTGCCTTTCAAAATTTACTCCTCTGCATTACCTTCTGGATATTTTTTTTTTTTTCACTGCTCAAGCAGAAAGTTTCCATTTCTTTCAAGTCAGGCAGCTCCAGTAATGGGTCACATGTCCAAGTGTGGAATAAAAAGCATTTGTGCAGCTTCCTTAAGTAGTTTTTAAAAGTGATCTCATAAGGGGAAGAACATTGAAATTAAGACTGAATCAGTGGTTAATTTGCTGCTAGTCTCATTTCAGCTTCCCTTGTGCCTGAGTGATAGAGGAGGATGAAGTCATGATGCTGATTCTTGACCACAACATGCTGCAGACCTTCCATGTCTTACAAGGGCTTGCATCAGCTGCATCCCAGACACTGAGTTAGTGACACAGATGCTGCTTTAGCTTTCTCCTAAATGTCCATGGTGTGATTAGGCTGTATATGTTTCTCATACCCATGGACCATGAGACACACCAGCCCTAAAAATCGAGATGGCTGTTTACACACCTGAACAGCAAAATCCAAATTCGTCCTCAGGATCTACAGTGGGCAGCTTTTATTACCCTGTGATTTGCCTTTGTACATTAATGCTCCAGGTTGCTTTTGATTTTATTTATTTATTTATTTATTAAAAGACTCTCTAGTCAGACATCATTTTAAAAGCAGAGCCAAGAGAGATGGAGAATGGATTTTCTTTTGGCTTTCTCATTTGGTCTGCAGGATTGGTTTTCAGTATGTGTGGTCACTACTTTTACAAAGCATGTGTGGGCCATAGATCTTCCTGCATCCATCCAAGATAGAGAGGTAGCAGGTCTTCCTGCCCTTCTTGTGCAAAAGCATTTCCTTTATGGTTGTATTTTTAAAACAGGTGGACAACTGACCCAAGTTTCTGTACAAGTGTAGATTCTCCCTCAGCAGAATATTTTGGGAGTATTTTGATGTGGTCTTTTGTTTTACTTTCTTAAACTTTGAAAAACCTTGGATCAGTTATGAAGCTGCATTAAGAATTTGCATGAAATATTTGAAGGATTTAGACTTTTGCAGAAGGGAGTGGATTTGGTTGCGGTTAACTTTTCAGATTTGCTTCAGACATCAGCTGCACATGTCCTGTCATGCTGATGCCCGTGGGAAAGCAAAGGGGGTTTTGTGCCTTTACTGCTTTGTTTTGGAGTACCAAGCCCCCCACTGCACCTTGCTTCAGGTGGGAAAATTTCTCACGAATGCTGAGTGCCGATACAGGAATGGGATGGTAATCTGCTTTACCATGTAAAATTTCTAACCTCAAATGAAAACACAAGGAAATCCCACAACTCCAAGCGTAGAGAAACCCATCAACAGAAGACTTTTTGTGTTTGTTTCTGAGCTCCACCTGTCTGGAGCCCGGGAGGCCGGTGAGGCAGCAGCAGCACACAGACATGCGTGTCCTGTGGGAGCTACTCGTGCATCCAAAATGGTGGTCGCGTGGGTAGCCCTCGCTTTTGGTTGAAAATGTGGAAACGAGTAGCGCAAAGGTGCGGGTAAAGTCACATCTTCGAACTAGGTGGATATTGCTCGTCTTCTCGGCTTGGGGGCCCTGAAACGTTTCAGGACGTGGAAGGGAGCTGCTGGGGCCAGGCCCCTCACGTTGCCGCCACGTGTTGCCGTGGCGACAGGCAGCCGTGCCCTCCCGCGGGGCATGCCGGGACGGCGGCGGGCGGGGCGGCCGTGCCTCAGCTCCGCCGGGAGGCGTCTCTGGTGAGGGACCGCGTCGCTCGGAGCCGCCGCGCCGGGGCGGGCGACGCAGCGTTTCCCCCCGTTCCAGGCGATTCCCCGCTTTGCTGCACAGTAAAGCCGCGGCAGCGTGGGGCGGTGGGTGACTGCGCTGCTCGCCCCCTCTGGCCGGCGCACGAGTGTTTCTCGGTGCGGCGGGTGGGCGGACCCGGGCGGGCCGGTCGTACCGGCGGGACCGCTTTCCCTCTAGGGAAGCGTGGATTGTGCCTTGTCCTTTGTATTCGGGATTAGCGCGGGGTGTGTGGGCGGTTGAGCATCCGTTGTGCTGTAGCGGGCCGCTGGAGATTTGCCGTTTTGGTAGAGGCCGCTTCTTTCCTGCAGCGAGGTCTGGAGAGACGGGCCGAACCCAGTGCCTTTGAAGGCAGCAGCCTTACAGCCCGGCTGACTTCGGCCCTGGTTTACAGGCCTAGAAAGCTGTGGAGGTTAGTAGCAAAGTGAGTAAATCAGATTCTTTATTGCTGGTGCTGGAGGCCAAAGAAACAAATAACGTTTTCAAACAGGTTACAACATTTCAAAGCATATTTAAAATGGTTTGAAACATCGGTCTATGCTATGTATTCATGGTTTCAGCGGTTTTCCAACTGCAAAATAAAGATCTGAATTTTCCAAACAGGCAGATGAGACTCTAGATGAAGTATTGATCAGCTACTGCAAAGTTGTCTACTGTTTTCTTCCAGTCCTAGAATGGAAATTGATGTTGGTGTCCGTGCTCATAATGCTGGTAGTTTCTCCTTCCAGCTCCAGTAAGCAGGTCCTTCCTCAAAATTTTCCAGAAGGTGCAAGATGCTCTGTCACGGTACGGCTGCTTTATGCTTGCAAATTACACACCAGGCTGGTTTAGGATGTGGAGATCTTAATCTGAAAACCTGGGACAGTCCCTGGCATAAATTATGCATGCATAGTACACCTCGTGTTGGACCTGTTGCACATGTGAGATGAATCTACATGCATGCAGTAGCTAGATTCTAGACATCAGTCAGCCTGAGTTCCTAGGCATCTGGAAAAGTAAGCAATTACTTTAAAACTATGGGAAAAACATTTTTATGTGCAAGCATGCAGGGGGCATAGGATTTCTGTGAATAATGTAGCCTGTTCTCACCTGGTGTCATCAGTCCTTTTCCCCCTCCTTCGATGTACCTTCCTTTAAAAGCTGAAATCAAATGAACTTTTAATTTGTGCTCTGGACAGTTGCGTGGAAGCAAGGAAACGCTTGTCAAGCAATTTTTTGGCTATTCTTGATTTGCCTTGTGCTGGGGAAGTGGGCAGTATCATTTTTTTGGGATAAAGCTTTTGGAATGGTTTCAAACAGTGTCAGGAATTCCTTATTTTACAAAATTTTTAAACAGGATGCTCACTGGGGAGTAAACAAGGTATTTTGGGGAAAAAATGAACTACCAAGTGTAATAAAATTATTACTACAAATACTGTGTTTGCCCTAAAGGTTACTGTGGGTACATTTTTTTATCAGGGAATATCCTTCCTAAATAATAAATGTTCTTGTATTCCTTGCCTAAGCAGAAGATGGGCTAAGGCAGTACTTCCTCATTTGGGGTTTTTGGTTGGGCTTGGGTTTGTGTGTGTGTTTGTTTTCCCTCTCCACTTTCTGAAAGTTGCTGGCAGCTTTGAACACCTGTGAATAAACTAGCCAGCAGACAATTTCAGGAAGGTGGCCTGACTGCTGTCTACATTTGCAAAACCAAATGACTGAGGAGTCAAAAGATAAGGAACTTGTTTCAGGATTCATCTCCCATGTAATAGCTCAAGAGGCAGCCTGTATTTCACTCTTCTACTTGGGAGCTGTCAAAGAAAGTGGTACTCTTTTTTTTGTTGTTGTTTTTAGGTTTGGTTTGGTTTTTTGGTTACTACTGGGAAAAGACTGCATGCCAGACAAAGACAATTTACAACCCACTGATTTTCAGCATTCTTCTGATTCCCTTTCTTTGAAGTAAAACTCATCTTCCTGACAGACCAGCTTCTTAGTTCCCTTAATCCTGTAGCAAAGTGATAATCCTTTGTTTGTGACTTCATAGGCTGTTACTTATGGAGAATGCTGTGATATCACAAAGCCAGCACTGTGATTTCACTGTTGGTGAAAGCCATAGTTGGAGATTTCTCTCTCTGGAGGCCTGAGGAAGAGTTTATCTGCTTTTGGTGTTCTGCAAGCACCTCCTAAACAGCAGTATCTGGCAAGCAGACAAGCATAATATCTGTCTGTGTAGGTGATGTCAGAGACTGCATTTGAGGGGAAAATTTGTGTTGATTAGGCTTGGCAAGGTTACTCCTGCCCTTGAAAGAAGTTATCATGAGGAACATGTCACTGAGAAGTTAGGCGAGGCTTTTCTGTCCATCTGACTGAATACCAGAATTACTTTCTATAAAGCCAAGAAATCCTTATGCTATATCCCTCTCTTCTTCATCTCAGTGTCATTTTGCAAACCTGAAACTTTTATTGCAAACACTAATTACATCAAAACTTCAATCAAAAAAAGTTTTTCGGGAGCAAGACATGTAAATCATATGTAAACCTTTTGTGCCCTGAAGTAGACTTTTAGGCTCTTATTTATAAATGGAAGTATGAAAGAGATGTGTAACTTCAGGCATTGTTGTCCAAGACTTTCAGATATTCCCAAACATCTTGTATGCATGGATTCTTTTCTTGTTACAGTCTGAACTTTTATGCTGGGTTCCAGAAATGAGTGCCTAAAATTAGTCTTTTAAGTGACTGTCCTGATTTTCAAAAGTACTGAGAATATAGCAGCACTCAACGAAGATAAAGGGAAGTGCAAATCTACATCAGTTTTGAAACTCAAGCTGTGACTATTAGAAACAACATATGGCAATAGGAACCAAATTTGGCTCCTTGAATATCTCTGCCTTTGACAGCAACAGGAAGTTTTTAGGAAAATAGTACTTGCAACTCTAAATGTCAATGATTATCTACTCTTCAAGATTGAAGCCATCAGAACCTAGGAAAAAATATTAGCAAAAGAAAAGGCTAATTACTTTTTTTAAACACTTTTTTTTTTCCATGCATTAGCATATGATTGAACAGCAAAAAAATCCCCAACCATTCTTGCATCTGGTAAAATTGGAATTCTACTTTTGCTATTGATGATTCCATTTTTAATTTTCACTCTTTTTTTGTATGTGAGCTGAAAGGTTGTACATAGGAATTTAGCAGGTTTCTGCATGTACAAATGCCCCCCCCCTTGATAAAACTTATGGAAGTTCTATAAATCAGGTTTGAAAAAAGACCCCAAAACTCTTATTACAGAATAAATGGGGATTTACATAGGTATAATTATACCAGTATAATTCTGGCAGTAAATAAATCATTTAGACCAAAGCCCTAAGGTCAGCTTCCATCTTATCCCTATTAAACAGCTGTTTCCCAAATTGTGTTCAAATCTAGTGTACCAAACTGGATGCTATGGAACAAATCTGTTTTAATATTTCAATTAATTGTAGTACCAGAATTAAAATACTGCAGTATAAAGGGAAAAAACCACCACCAACAAACAACATGCCTTATGCAGAGGCTTTGAAGACCATGCATGGTATGGAGGATGTGCTTTGAGCAGCCTTACATTTTCAAGTTCTTGTGGATTACACCTTTCTATAAAACTACATGTGCATGTGTGTTTTGAAGAGCTTCCCATAAAGCAGCAGAACCCTTCTAATGAATTATTGGTGATGACATGCTTAACTGCTTTCGTATGTTTCACTTCAAACCACCCAAACCATTACCATGCTGCCTCAGTGGAGTGATGTTACATGCATGTCTTACTAGCATTCGTACTACTGATTTTTAACTCAACTTTCTTTGCTCTCCTGTAAGCTCCCAACTTTCCCCTAGCTTTGATCTGTCATCATTGAAGCTTCAGAGGAACCCTTTGGGAAAGCAAGCTGAATGTTTATTTTTGGATATTCTGCCCATTCCAAACACTGAAGGCTCATTCAAAGTCACTGTAGGACAGAGGTTCCCTCTGCCAGAGCCAGGCACTCTGGCTCAAGTCTGAGCTGATTGGGATGCTCTCTCTGTCAGGTCATTGGTCCTGGGCTCTGGCTTTGGGCTGCAGTGCCAGATGCATTTGTTCTTTCGGGCTTTTAACGGAGACTTTGAACGGAGGCTTTCATTAAATCCTTTGTGTGGCATGGGGTGAAGGTCGGCCTGGAAAACAAAACAAAGGCAAGCACCCAGTGGATGCAGAGCACATGCCGATTTGGCTTCACAAAACAACTGTCCTTTTGTTCACGTCTGTCTTCAGTGATACATTCAGCAGTTTCCACTTTAGCTTATTCCAGCAATCCTGTAGACTCGTATTTTCCCAGTCTTCCTACAG
The DNA here is from genome assembly GCF_014839835.1 of Dryobates pubescens. Classification (NCBI taxonomy): domain Eukaryota; kingdom Metazoa; phylum Chordata; class Aves; order Piciformes; family Picidae; genus Dryobates; species Dryobates pubescens. The sequence goes on along the minus strand of NC_071612.1, from coordinate 17,147,383 downwards.
CTGGAGGTACTAATTTTATTCCTTACCCTTTGGATATTATTCCTGCTTCCGTTTAGCCTCACTAAGCATTTGGATTTTTTTTTAACAAGTCTTTTTTTTCCATTATAAACATCACATATGCTGCATTGTCTGCTTCAGGAATCAAAAATAATCTCTTTTCTCACACTTTTAACCTTTCCCGTGTTTTCACTTACTTATACTGTTTATTGATTTTTCTCTCCAGTCTCCTGATGCTGCTAATTCAGTCTTTATAGCCTCTTTAAATAGCCTCTGTATCAGCTCTCCAAGACTAAAACTTGCAGCTACCAAACAGGCAGAAGTAACAATAAGAGGTTTCAAAAAAGCTGCTTTTAGAGATGCTTGCATCCCCATAGGCACTTCCAAGGGCTGGTGTGCACAGCAGTTCCAGACTTCCAAAGGGAGGTGACCAGGTGAGGAGAGGGGCATGCACTATTCGCTTTGCCATGTTCATTGCAGCGTTTACTGATGATCAGAGATGCTTTTGAAGCTGAGAACCTTCTCAAGCTCTGTCTCTGACAGAAACACTTTTTACCCTTCTAAATAGGAGTCATGAGCCCTAGGGCCCCTAAGGTCTGGGTGCGTTAAAGTGCTGCCTGTGGGGGTAGTTTGTTGAAAGACTATGGCAGTAACTATAAGCCTTTTTTTTCTTATGGTCCAGAATAAGCAATGACAAGATAAGGAATGACTTTTTTTGTTGTTTTTTTGTTTTTTAATGTATTTTAAGAAAATGTGTTGCTATGGCATAAAATGTAGTCATTCAGAGCTTGGATTCATACATTTGCTGCGCTTTGATCTTGGAAATTTTTTATGGGTTATTTCCTGTTTGTGTCCAATGGTTACTTGCCAACTTTGTTCAATAAATTTTCCCAAATCTCTCCTCTTGCTTGCCCTTTGGTTTAGTTCAATGTAAGTTGAGATCATTGCAGCTCCTGAGATCGTCTCAGGAATACTGTCTTGACATCCTAGTTTAGGTCTGTCTATACTGCACAAGAGGGCAAAGACACAGCTATTTTTATGTGCTCTCATCTTTCAGAAAAGTGGGTCACAGTGACACTTGGGGAGCACAAGGACTCTTCCATGCTTTAGTGCTTTATAAATGCTTGCTGAAAGTCCAAGAGAAGTCTTGCGAAGCTCAATTTAGAGAACAGAACATAAAAAGCAAAGAACAGCCAGTTCTGGTCCCTGGAAAGGGTTATCAGTGTTCTGTGCAGCAGAGATCAATACCAAATATTTAGGGTTTAATAGCTGTAGTAGAAAATCTGAAGGGTGGAATGGATAATGAATAGTAATCCTATCTGTCAGATAACAGTTGTTCAGGTTCATTAGGACTGCTGAGGACTTCAGAAGGCACTAGCAGCAGCTGAGTAAAACAGCTGAGCAATTCTGTAAGATAGTGACATCAGCAACATAATTTATGGGCATACAGTGAACATGGAAAAAATCTAGTATGTTAGCTTTCATCATTTTTTGGAGCATGTTCTGCATGTTGCTGGAGTCAGCGATGAATGTGTCAGATGAGTGGGGGGGATAGTAATTGAAAGTCTAAACATAGGACTGGTAAATTAGGAGACATATATGAGGTCATGTGAGACAGCTCTCTCTGTGAAACTCATAATCTCATCTGTGTTTTGGATACCTGTTGCAGAATAGATCCAACGGCGAGGCACAATGAGGAAAGACTCGCAGCAATCAATATGATTGATAAGCAAGCTTCAACTTTATTGTTCCACACTTCATTATTTATAGTCTTATACATAGCTAATTTTATTCTAATTTAACATATACTATTGTTTTCTCCCTAAAAGGTTACATCATTGTTTTCACTACTCCGTGGAATTTTTCTACTCAGTCTAATTGCTCTTTTTCCCAGCTCTTGTCTCCTCCTTATCTTGTTTGCCTCTTCTCAGGGGCAGCTTGACCTTAGCATACCAAGCAATCAGAACTTTTCCACAACTCTTACTCCATTGCTATATTTTCAGCAGAAAGTCCTTCAAGGCCTAACTTGCACAGGTGTTCCTGGGACTCATGTCCTTTTTGCTTAAACCAATCCCCAACAGATACCAACTTCAGTCTTATGGCTTATGGGAGATTTCATGGGAGATATGTCTCAGGGGGATTTTCAGAGTCCTGAAATTTCCCTGGAAAAAGTATGAGGTAGGAAGATGTTACTATTATGGTAGTAATAAGCCTGTGGTAGGTTTTGGTTTGCTTTTTCCTGTAGTAAAACAAGTGCTCAATAAGAGGCAAAACAAACCCATGTGAAGTGGACAGGAAGAAACATTTCATCTAGTGAGTTGTTTAACGTGGTTCCAGGTACTGTCATTTTTTGAGGGAGGTAGGTTCTGATTGCTGTGTTTACTGCTAGTTGTACTGATTGGGAGAAGATAATTAAAATCTGCCAGTCCTTGAGGATCTCAGAAGAACTCTGTGTGGAACAAGGGCATTTCCATTTAAGATGCAGCTGACGCTAGTGGCAATGTGTGCAGTTGGTTTTCCAACTTCCTCTGTGATGCTTGACCAACAGGAGAGATGAAGCATATTTGGCAATTTGCTGAGCTTTTGTGCAATATCATTTGCAGAGTTCTCATCTTTACAGCTGATCCCCACACAGGGGAGACCAAAGAACAGAATTTGGAAGTATTTTGAGCCACTGTGGGAAGCAGGAGCCACTGCGTCTACCCCACACATAGGGGCACAATATCCTAGTGTAGCTGCTTTTTCTATTAGGGTGCAAAATACTTAGATTTCATAAGCACTAAAGTACATCTTAAATGTACTCTAGCCATAGTGAACACTTGCTTTCTACCACGGGGAAGAAAGTGACCCTGTAAACTCTCAACTGCTGTGTCTTTGGAGCGTCTAACCTTTTCTTTTTAAAACCACTTTGGCACTGTTTTAATTGATTCCATACCTGGCCTTTTCATCACTTCTCTCCTAGCCAGGAAAAACTGGGCTGTTAAAGGCTGCTGCAGTACCATGGGACTTGTGTTCAGTGTAGCAGGTTCTTATTTTAACCTGAAGTTATCTGCCAGTCATCACTATTTGTTTGAAAAGCTGTAGCCACTGCAGTATCATTTTTTGGGGGATGAAAATCCTTCCATGGTTACAGCAGTCAATGAGAGAGGTTGCACTGTGTCATTGGGTTCTATCACTAATCATCCCTCAACCTTTCAAGCATTTTAGCTGCTGACTAGGCTCCTGCTGAATATTTGCTGCAACATCCCCAGCCACACTGAAAATGTGTTCTGGCTAAGCTGAAGAGGATAGTAAAGAACAACATGTGGCTAAGACAGGCTTGATTGTTATGTTTCAGCAGCCATATTCTCTGCTTTCAGCAGCATTTGTAAAGGAAAGTTTTTCACTGTCTTTATAAAATTTCCACCCTAAAAGAAAACATACAGGTTTACCATTGTTAGTTCGTTAGGGGTTTTGTTTCTCACATGCTCGCTCTCTCTTGCCAAATTCCTCTAGCGCTTCTGTCTTTCCTTGTGTTTACTGTTTGTTGCCAGAAAAGAGTCAGGCTTTGGTTTTGAGTGGTTGGGGTGGTGGTGTGGTCAATGACAATAAGGATTTAACATTGATTAATACTAACAGTTTTCTGTGCAAAAAAACCCCTCAAACCTTCTTCCCTCTCATCCCTTGTCCTAGCTATAAAATCTGTTAGAGGGTTCCTCTGTGTGGTTTAAATTGCCACATATTTTTAAGTGAATTATAGTTTAAAGAAGCCTTTTAGTTGAATTCTAACAGGACAGTTGTTTTTCCTACTGAGCTTTTTGGGAGTTTTATAAATTGATATTTACTTTTTTTTTTCCTTTTCCATATTAAGTCTTGATGGGTTCATTCTGATGCTGTTTACTGCCTGTTGTATTATGAAATATGATATGGGGGGGTGGTTTTAATTCTATTTTTTGTGACTTTTGAGGAAATGGTAAAGTGGAGCTTCTTAAAAAGCAGATAATAAATAAGAAGAATTGCAGGGTCAAAGATTCTTAATCATATCCACAGAACGAGCTGTTAAAGTATAATGGGTGTGCAACTTCAGAGTATTTGCTTCAAACTCATCAGCTGCAGGCAGCAGAAAAAGCTGTCTTGAACCATTTGTTCAGTTGTGGGGTGACAGTGAACCACCAATGTAGTACAGCTGGGAAGAAAAGCAAATTTCCACTAAAAGTAGGACATTTCAATTTCCTCGTACCTGATAGAGGTGGGAGGTTAGCTGGAGCACTAGAATATAGTGCAGAATTCTGGTTTTCATTGTTTAAAGGAAAATTATGTAAGTTACAGTAAATGTACAAGAGTCCCCTAGAAAGATTAAAGGGACAGGAGGGGCAGACGTTGCAAGAACTCTGAAAGGGTATGTTCTTCTTAGAGCCTGTGGAATGAGATCCAAAGGATCCAAAGGTATTTTGTCTGCAGGTACATTTGGGGTCTAACCAGTGGAAGGGAAAAAAAGAAAGAGTGTTTAAGCTCCTAGACAACCTTAGCACAAAACCAGATGGACCTACTTATTGGGATATTGCTGAATTTAATACCCTGATCATGTTCCCTCTTGTGTTTTCTTAAGTGATTTTCTTAAAGAACCAGAAGATTTGTTCAGGTAAGCTAAATGAAATTTAGTGGCGTAGTGCAAGTAAGTTGTTGTTAGTATAGTACTAGTATGTCAGAATTTTTGGTATGAAGAGATTTCCTAAAGAAATGTAACTATATATCTTATTGATGTTTCTTAGTCTGTTTTTTTCTGGGGCCACAGGGTTCCCAGTTGAGGTTTGGGTGCTTCCTGTGGTGTGAAGTCGGTTCTTGTCGAAATAATCATGACACTAGATGACGACAGGCTCTGTGTCTGGACTCCAAATGCTGAGTGCTGATGGCTAATTCTGAAATTGGTGCAGCCTAGTCTGAATTTTCTCACACTCTTGATAACCTTCTTGGCATCTTTTGGCAGTGTTGTGTGGTTTTTTGGTGTGTGTTTTGGTTTGGTTTTTTGTGGTTTTTTTGTTTGGGTTTTTTTTTTTTGGGGGGGGGGTTGGGGTTGGTTTGTTTCTTGGTTTGTTTGTTTTGGTTTTTGTTCTTTTTGCCCTCCATTTGAGCATATTGCTTCTCTGCTTTTGATTTTTCCTATGGTGAGAGGGCTGTGGCAAAGGAAGGAAATCCCAGGCTCTGGCTTGGGAGGGCTCAAGGATGTATGCAAGTGAATGCGGAGTTTGACAAAGGAGTCTGTGTTCAACTCCAACACAGTGCATGTGCAAAGGAAGAAAATGGGATCTTTACATCATCTGTTTTCTCAGTGTATGATGGAGATGGATCTCAGGCTACTATGTATTCTGTATGGATTCATGTGTGTACATGGAATTGTACAGAGAAAATTAGACAGTGTATTTGTGCCATACACTGTCAGTAAGGCACCTTTTGTTTCTGTACTAGCCACTGTCATGTGCTGAGGGGGAGATGTGGGACTGAGGAACAGAAGTAGCTGATGGGGAAGTGCCTGTGCTATTTTGACTAGGCCTTCCTCCTGTGCAGTTATGCTGCAGTAACATTGGTGTTGTTGGCAGCACTGGTTTATCCATCAGCTTCAGCTCTTCTAAACATTCTTATTTACATTTTCCCCACTGCTAGTCTCTCCCTTCACTTTTCCTCTCTGCCATGCTTGAAGTGTCAGATGCTTCTTGCTATTCATAATACCAACTAAAGTGCTGTGTAATGGTGCTGTGAGCCGATGAATTTGGGTAAGGGCATGCCTGGGTGTATGTACACACAAAATCCATGTGTATGCCCAGTGCTCTCCAGGTGTCTTAAGGGCACCACACATGCAGGATGAATTGTCTCACTCCAAGAGCTTCCAGTAGTATTAGTTTGTTGAGAGTAGTCAAGCCAGTCCTGAGAATATAATTTGAGTTCAAGTGCTAGAGAAATCTGTTAGAGAAAGGCTGTTTGGGTTGTGGTATTACCTTCCTCTTTCTTGCACCAGTATTTTAACTTTGTGACAGTAGCGTGACTGCTACTGCAAGAACTTGTGATACTTGCGAAAACAGTGCTGCACACACAAGCAGCTATTTAGCTTTTACATGAATGTTGTCTGGTGTAAAGAAAAAGCAGATTAGAGCTCTTGCTTTTTCTTTCACTAAGGTGTCTGTTGTAATTCACTTTTAAGCCCAGGGAATTTTTTCTTCTTGGGATGAGTCTTGTTGTGGTAAAGTAGGTGTGGGCTTAGCAGACAAACAACCAGAATTTCTGCGGGATGATCCTGGGGGACCCAAACATTGCAAATGCCAAGCTGGATTCATTAGAGGTTTTGCAGCTGATCCTGCAACCCCAGGGAAAGCAAAACTCCTGTAAAGTTGTAGGAAAATTTCCTGGAATGAGGCCTTTCAGACAGCGCAGAAATTGATGAACTGAGTGTATAGAAGAAGTCCAACTTTTAATGTTGAAATCTTGGCTACTTTGTAGTTGCACGTGTAGCAAAGCACCCAGCTTACTTCGCACTTGTGAATTAGCCTGTTTAAAATACAGCTTTGCTACATAACTGTCACCATGGACCTGTAAAACAAAAGTGGTGTTTGTAAGTTGTGTAACCCAGCTCTTGTCCTCTTGAAGCACTTACATAGACCTGCCAGGGTAAGGCAGCATAAGGAGGTGATGACCTTTGTATTTCATTCAGTCCTGAACACCTGGTCTGTTCGTTTAGAAGAGAACCCCCTGTTCCAGCACAGCACAGGTGAGTCCCAAAGTGCTGTATTTTAGGATATTATGGATTATGTGCCTACTATGCCTCAAACTATTTTAGAGTAATTTGGATGCAGGAACCTTTAAAGAAGTGCCTCATGGCAGCACTCATTTTTTTTGCCCCTCTGTTTCTGCATATCAATCTTCTATTTTTAATGATTAGGTCACAATTAGAGGTAGTTCTTTTGAAGAAGTTTTACTTGTTTCCTTTTCTTAAAAGAAAATCTCCAATCAACTAAAAAATATTTCTACTAAACAGTAGCACCTTCTCTCTCATCACACTATTTCTGCCTCTTCTGTGTTTTCCTGATGCTTTAGCTTAGCGTATGCTCACCAGGCAAAGGAAAATCTAGCACTGGGAGTGAGATCCTGACACAGTGACCTCGTTCTGAGCATTACCTCCTTTGTCAGTAGCAGCAGAAGCTGAAGCAGCTCTGCTGGCTCTCGGCACTTGGAGCAGTTGGACATTCTCTGTCTGGCATGGTTTCAGGGCTCACTTTGTTGTGAGTCCAAATGGTGCACGGGACGACAGAAAATGAGCTTGCAAGAACTTGTCCACTGCTTTTGATAAACAGTTTGCAGCAGCTTAACTTTGATCCAGTGTGCAGCAGAGCTGTTTGTTACATGCAGGTCTGCAGCATTCTTCAGGACTGACAAAGGAGAGTAAATCTTTCTTTTTAATCACTAGCGTACAAACTGGTAAGTGTCATGGTAAATAATGAATAAGAAAATGCTGTTCCATGTAAGTGTGTGTGTGCAAATATTGCTGTGCATTTGTGGGTTTATGTAGTGAGGATTCGTGTATTACATCAGGAAGATACATTAGGGGTAAATTTTTTGTCTTAACTAAAGAGTTAAAGCTTTAACTTGTCTTTGCTAATGCATGTAAATAGCTTTCTTGTCCACTTAATGAGGAGGCTGGCTTGTTATCCTCTACTATGCAGCTGGGCACTGTTCCAAAAGCAGAGGCACTTCATTTCAAAGACAAAGAAGCCAGCACAGACGTAGGGAGAAACCTGGAATGTTGCGCGGTGGATTTTTTCAGAGCGATGACTCATTTCAGTTCACAAAGGATTCTGGGCAGGGTAGTGAGAAGTCAGGTTGGCTGATCCATTCCTATGACTTCACTTTGCAGAGAGCCAGGGAGAAGAGGAGTGACACTGCAGAATCCTGAGGCACTGCAGTGGAGAGGTGCTTTGCGAAGACTGTGAGTGCCTTGAGAATAGGGGGTGGTGTCAGACTGTGATTCCAGCCATTCCATGGAAATAGGGCAAAAGGAGAGAGATGTTTTCAAAACACTGTGTGGGAGTTATATTTGTAGTCCCTTTTAGATTCTCTGCTTCCACCTCCCCTATCATTCCTTAAGCATTTGTTTCTCATGCTTATGTGAGAATTGTGTGAAATAGCATTCCTTTCAGTGGACCTGCATAGATACTGCATTATTTTTTCTTTTCTGAAAGCCCTTATTCTCTGATTTAAGAGGTATGTGTTCAGCATATTACTGCCTAAAAGCATGCTTTGTTTTTCTTCTTTCAGGTCCTGTGGTACTGTCTATGCTGCAGCCAGCCAGCTTCCACAGTGATATAAAGCCCCAATATGCACATTGTTTTTACATCACAGCTACTCTGGATACTGTACTGGAGCATGGAACCAGACCATAGGGGTTCAGGTAAGTCCCCCTTTTTTAACATATTGTGTGCCAGAAGTATAGACATGGAAATTTATTTAAAAATGCATTTGAAAAACATTGCTTGAGGAGACACATTCTGAAGCACACAATATATTAAAAAACACAGTCCCACCCTCCTCCTTCCCAGGGTAAGCAGTGCCACCAAAATTTTCTCAACTGAATCCTCTGGGAAAGTTCCGTGCTCCAGCAGAAACTTCTATGATGATAGTTGTAACATGTGCTGGGTTATCACTTTGGATCAAGATGCAGTAGGCCACAGGACATGAACAAAGAAAAGGACCTTTAAATGACAGGAAATGCACAGGATGGATGCATGTAAGACAAGACTACTGACTGCAGGCAATTTGGCACCTGTTTCTGAAAGTTAGTGCCACTTGGTGAACTTGGAGATCATGGTTTTAGCTTGATCTGAGTGATTAGAAAGATCGGTTTACATAGTTGAAGTTAATAACTGGCAAGGGACTAGCGCTTTATTTAGAGGCAAGTGTTTGTCATAAGGTTGGTTGCTTTGTTTTCTTCAGGCTGGTTAGAATTGAAGCCACATTGCCAGGTCACATTCTTGAAACGTTCATGATCTGTGCCTGCAAGGGAAGGTATGTTTTGGGGTGCATGCATTTCAGTGGTGCAGAAGGAGCCTGCTGGTTAGTGAATTATATGTTACTGCATTTGTTGAGCCCTTGTTTAAGCTGCTTTTGAACAGGAATAAATGGAGAAATCTTTAATGTTTGTTTGTTTCTTTCCTTAATATTATCAGTCCTCTGACATATGTAACTGTAGTAAATGCAACCTGCAGCTTTGTTCATAAAATACTCCAGGTAAAGTGCTTTAAGAAGATGATGTAGCTGTGGCTGAGAACAGTGCAAGCAACACACCTTCTAATTTGCTTCATTACAGATTTTGCTGTTAAAATGTGTTCTTTCCTGTTTTAGTGTGCTAGTGCAGATCCAAGGCATATTTCAGAATAATTTGAGTAATACCACCAAAATCTACATATTCTTCCTGTTCCCTCCTGTTGTTTAATCAGATGGAAATGTCTGTCTTAAAATGGCAATTACATAATCATTGTTGTGAGTTCACATAAGAAGGGTTTTATTTGCTACATTTATGTAAGTATTCTGTAAGCTGAGGGATTCAATCACTTTGGAAGTTCGGGGGAAAACAGGGATAATGTGTAATTCAGGCCAGACATAACTTCTTCAGCATGTATGTTTGGGGTTTTTTTTCTAAGTAAATCTGAAATTACTTTTTTTTTTCTAGAAGAGACTTTTACTGCATTCCTGGAAAGTAGTTATAATATTCTAGCCTGAAGAGCTCTCTTTTTGCACATTGCTACTAATTTTGCCTTTGTTAGCTACCTTTCGTTTGAAAAGGACCTTTCTGTGGTTCTTTCCAGAGTGAGATCATAGAATAGTGTTGACCAGAACAGGCTGTTAGCAAGAAATCTTTTTGTAGGGGATTTCTGTTGTAACCACCACTATAATAATGAGGTGCCATGAAGTTACTGTAGTCTAATTTGATGTTTTCTGATTAATAACATAGTTCTGTAAGCAGCTAAAGCAGTGAAGCCAAATTTACTTTGACAAGTGCTTTTTTGTCTGGATTGTGTCCCGTCTAGTGCGAGATGGCTAAGCTTGAAGGTCTGTGCAGATGGGGCATGCATAGCAAACACTCTGTTTTAGAATCTGGGTTGTCTAGTGAGGCTCATTCTCTCTGTCACATCCATGTGCACAGACTGTGACTGTGCAAGTCTCATTTCCTGTGGAAACCAGGCTGAAAACTCTGTTTAAACTTTGTGTTGATCTATAGGAAACAAAAGGTTAAAAAGGTGTTGAGAGATGGAGAAGAGAAACAGGACTTTGCCTTCCGATGTTTTATATGATAGAGAGTGAAATCAGAGGAGTTCCTTCCTGTTTTAGGGACACACTGTAGATAAATTGCACTATAGTGTGATTTTTGCAGTGTAATTTCTTTAATTTTCCTTCACAATGGCTGTACTGGATTGCTTTCATTTATAAGTCAAGAGGTGATTTTTCAAACAATCTGTATGAGACAAGGGAGTTTGACATCCAGGTTACTTCTTCCAGCAGCAGAATCATTAAAAAAATTTCAGTCATCTGTCTGTAGTTGATAGTTTAATTGCTGGTACATGGTACTGAATGTAGTCTACCCCATTTTCTCCCAGAGTTTCAGAGAACAGAGGTACTAGATAAACTGGCACAGGAAGGGTTCTGACTGGTGTTGGTTGAAGATGTGTGAATTTCCATTTCAGCTCTGTTTTCAGACCACTGAGCTGAGTGTTTCTTTTATGTGCTACATAATCTTTTGTTGCAAGTAACAATAATTATTTTTTTCCCCACAGGGCAGCGCTACAAGTCCCCAAGGCATCAATGAGGACAAATCCCATTCGTTGATTGTTACATGCTTAGACGTTATTGACAATTAGGTGCCACACGAAGTCTGGAAAACTTACTTTTTGTGAAGTTTATTTAGAGAAAAGTTTGAAAAGGCACTGCAGAAACAGAGTTAAACTGATACTATATATATATATCTCAAATGTTTAAACAAAATGTACCATTAGATGGTGAAAACTGCATTCTCAGCTCCAGTTTTCATGTAATTTGAAACATAAATGTGAAAGTCAAGGATAGTAATTTGATTTCAAATGAAAGCTGCTTGAGACAAGCATCAGTCAGAGCTAACAGGAACCATATGCTAGGTGTTTTATGTAAGTGATGTGGTCTGAAAAAAAAAATTAGGAAAAGGGTATTTTATTTTATTATTTTTTTTTAAAGCAGATCTTTCCTGAATAAGTTGCAGTAAACCTTTAGTTCAACAGGTTAAACAGTATGCATGTACTTCATGTTAATATATTGAATTAAGTCATACACAGAAGTACCAGAACAAGAGGACACAGTCTCAGACTGCACCAGGGGAGGTTTAGGTTGTTAGGAGGAAGTTCTATACAGAGAGAGTGATTGCCCATTGGAATGGGCTGCCCGGGGAGGTGGTGGACTCACCATCATTGGAGGTGTTCAGGAGGAGACTTGATGGGGCGCTTGGTGCCATGGTTTAGTTGTTTAGGTGGTGTTGGATTGGTTGATGGGTTGGACACGATGATCTTGAAGGTCTCTTCCAACATGGTGATATTATTATTATTATTACTACTACTATTATTATATTTTCTGTTGTTGTGCATCAAAGATGTTAGTCCAGCGTGCTGAGTGCTTTTAATTTCCCAGAGCCACCTGATAGTTAAAACTTGGCAAATTAGAGCCTCCCTGAGTTGAGAGGGGTTTGCTTTCTATCAATGGATTTCCTGAAAGTTTTACAGATGTGTGTTAGCCATTTTAAACCAAGAGCCAGTGATGATCTCCAACAGACAGTTATGGACAACCAGCTGTGGAGGTAATTCTGCCACAATAGAGGTGAAACAATAGTTCCCCTCTCCTAGTAAGGAAGGTCGAGGAGCGTTCAGCGGAAAAGAATAAGGCGTAACTGCTGATAGTCCCTTACAAAACAGAAACAAAGATTCTCACTTAAAACCAGTATTTGTTGTACATTTCTGTTGCATTCAAAACCATTTATGATTTTATGGACAGTTGTAGTCCTCTTTATAGTTAATGAAATGGTTGCTAACCTCCCAAATACTTGCAAGTGGGATGTTTGTTACCCTGGCATACTAACTGCAGCATGCTTTGCTAGAGATTGTTAACATTAAGGAACTGATACTGAATGTTATACATTGATGAGCTACATGAAATATAGTAAATATTTCAGAGGAAACTCTTGGTTTGTTCCTGTTGATGAGAGCACAGATGGCAGGGTTCAAATGTGCAGACAATGTTTTCTGCACACTAACCTAGAAAAGCAATGCCAGAGGCTTTCTTTGAAAGGAAAGATTGTGCAAAGTGCAAGATTACTAGAATACTGGTGAACTTTATTATTTCTTAACTTAGCCAGTTTTACATTATTCCCAGTCAGGATTTGCTAATCCCACAGGTGGATCTTTGCAGGCTATTGGTAGTCAGGGGAGAGGGATGGGCTGCTTTGGAGTAACTGGTTTGAGTTCTTGTCCAAGCGTCCTTTTTTGCGGGCAGCTGAGAGGCCTCAGAGCAAAGTTCCATAAATTAGCAGCACTTGCTATGCTTCATGTAGGACCTCACTTGAGTTCCTTTCCCACTTCAGGAAGCTGACTGTGGTATTGAGGCCCACTTCTCACATCCTAAAACTATCATCCTGGGTAGCTTTGAGTGTACCACGTGCAAGGGAAAGAAAGAAGTCGTCTTCCCGCTGTGGTGCCTGAGGAGGCAGCAGCATAAGTGCATGGCTGAGAGTAGGCACAGGGATGCTCTTGCTGTGGTGCTTTGGTTTCAGGAATTGCAGATTTTTGATGGTCCAGATGAAACAAGTCAGGAAGTTATGGTCCATCACCTGGATGCCCTTAAAGCTACCCAGGGAGCCTATTTGAGTCCCCAGTAACCCTGATAAGGTTAAAACTCAACTCAGGGCATTGTATGCCAATCTATTTGACATGGCACTGAACTGAACTTACTGTAGTGCTCACAGGGATACCCACGACACAGATATTCTCTGTGTAAAAGACAGTAATTTCTGCAATTGCTTAACTAAATCTGCATAATTCTTCCTATAATTCTGGTGGGTTTTAGACATGAAACTAAAGGAAGCGATCCCCTACAGAAAGTGCATGGTGATTGTTGATCAAAGCTGGTGAAGTTACATGTCTGGCTAAATACAAAGATTTCATCTATGAGCAACTTTCAGCTGGCAGCAGTTACAGTTATTAGTGAATAGTAATTTTATAACTGTGATATTCTTCATCCATTCTCAAATGATGAGGAGACAAATAGTGTTTGCTTCCTAGTCATGTGCAGGTACATCCCTCATGTTTATTGTAACTTTTTTTGCCACTGACTATAAGGCATGTGGCAGGAACCTTTCAGGTGTATATGAATTAAAAACACCCAGAAAAGGTGATATTTCAAGGTCATCGTTCTGTGGTCAGGTAAAAATGATGACAATCTTGGGGTGCTTTAGCCAGATTTGGCGACGACGGAGGTTCTTGGAATCAATACGGCTGACCAATATGATCGGGTATTGATCCTTTATTGTTCCAGTATTGCAGGCCTATGGCTCAGGCCTATGGTGAAAGCATGGCACAGTAAAGCATGGAAGGAAAGGAGATAGGACAGGCAGGAAAAGAAGTGCGTAGCAAGGAAACTGCTACAATTTATATAACCTTGGTATGCCTTTTTGGCATGGACTCATTGGTCCCCTATGAGTGACCACACATCACACTATTGTAGATTATTGGTCCAGCTATGGATGACACGCGAGGTTTGTTGATGCAGGTGCATGTCCTGCTGTCCCAAGATAACTTACTATGTTTCTAGCTCCCAGCATCTTGTTTTAGTTACAGTGCTGCAAGCACAGCACTGTTTTGGCATACTGGTAGCTGGCTCTGCACTTATGCTGAGCATGGCCTACCACCATGTCAGGCTCTAGGCCTGCACTGCCAGATTGCTCACACCGCTCGTTGCTGGTGTTCCCACACCAGCGATGAGCGGTGTTGAAGCTGGAGGAATGCTGCTGTGTTGGGATTGTGGCACTGATCTGGTCAGGCCTGATTAAGGAGAAGCAGGCAGGACACAGCATAACACAAATGTGTATTTTAAACCACTGTCATGTCTTGGGTAATGCATATCACTGTTGTACAACAGATTGCACTGCTGATGTGTTGAAAAATACTGCTTGTAAGTCTCACTTGAAGCACTTACTCAATTCACTACTTCCAACAAATCTTTCCTTTTTTATTTTTTTCCCAAAGTGCTGAGTATAATGCAAGATTAAATACACTTTAATAATCAGTTTTACAAACTACTGGTGCTGTTTAGTATATTAATAGGAATATAGAATTAATAGGGTAAATATGAGATCCTCTGAATTGTGGAGAAAAGTTCGAAGTGATTTGATCGCAAGGCATTGCTCCGTCATAGCAGAAATAGGGTGATCTTTCCTGAGATTTCAAAGGCATTTAGGTAAAAATTAATATTTGGCCATTGACTGACCTGTGGTCAGGAAAGCATTTGTAGTCAAACATCCTTTGTTGTGTTTGTTACTCTGTGTTATTCTTTTTATGCTGGCAAAGGAAGTCTTCTAGCCTGCTGTTTTCCCTCTGAGATCACTGGGGAATGGTTACCACTACTTCAAGGGGAGGTACAGAGCAGAATCTGAAAGCCTTTCTGTATTTATATAAGATGTATGTGTGCATTTGTATAGTCATGCAAGTATTATCAAATTGTACTTTCTCCTATAACTTTCATTTTGAAGTGACTTTTAAATATAGGTTAATTATGTTTAAAGACAACATGAAAAAAAAGTTACAGCAAAGTTATTTTTCAGGTCATCCTAGACCATTAAAACTTCTGAAAATATGTCATCTATACAAAGACATTTGATGTGTAGATCCAGGAAATACATATTCAGGCTATCAATCTTCAAATGTTTGATGCTTTTTGTGCCTCTAAAAGGTGATCTGCACTTTATCAGATGAGTGGAAATGTTATTTGTTAATTGAGCAACATTTTTTTTCCTGATTTTTGTCACTACTAAGAAAAAAATATTCTATCAAGTGGAAATGGTGCATCATCCACACCAGCAGAATAGAATAGAATATAATAGAATAGACCAGGTTAGTAGCCATTGAAAAGAGAGTGACATCTCCCCTTTTATGTCCAGACAAATACATTTTGTTTGTGCAGTTACCGGTTAATCAGGCACAAGGTTTTGTAACTGTAAGTGCTAATTTATCTATTGCATCCTTTGAGGAACTGTATCTTCATAGTGTTCATCTCCAACTTCCCAAAGTTTACTGTGTGTAAGTTTTGAAATAAGTTGTTGGATGATTCTCCATTGTAAGAGTTTTATCCCCTGAGTACAAACGCTACTGAGCCGTATGCGTCTCCTCCAGTTGTATCTCTGCATCCTTGTTCTATGAGCAGATTTTTTAAACAAAATGCCTCACTGCACATTTCTTGTCTTTTTGCAGGTGATGTATCACCCATCAGCATGTCTCCCATCAGTCAGTCACAGTTTATTCCACTTGGGGAAATCCTTTGCCTGGCCATCTCAGCAATGAACTCTGCCCGAAAACAAGTCACCCAAGAAGCACTAATGGAGCACCTAACAACCTGCTTCCCAGGTAACTGGACATTAATAAATCATTGGTGAGATGGGTGCATGTCTGTAAAAAAGCAGTTAAAGAATCCCCATTCCCTACCCAACAGGTTGCTTATCTTTTTGGCTTCCTTTAAAGAAGGGAGTCTGTTTTTCATTACTCTTCTGGATGGGATTATTGATGAATCCTGACATGCTACACAAGAGCAAAAGGAGGCTTTAAAATTCTAACTTTTTTCTTTGTTCTTAAACATACAGAAAATTGAATTCTCTTTGACCAGAGCTATTCACACGTGATGCTTTTTGCAGGTTTAATTCCTGACTTTATGTAAATATAAAAAATTACTTGAGGTACTAAACAGCAAACTATGTTGAATTGTTTCTTTTTTCAGACTAGTATCAGAATAATCTTGTTTGTGGTTTGTTTTTTTCTTGCAAAATAACCTTCTTTATTATCATAGTCAGAAGAGTTTAGCACGACTTCAGTGGTTACAGAGGACGAAGCATGTGTCATAGACAGAACAGACTTATTCCACCTTGTGACTTTCAGGCCAGTTGTGAGATAGCTTGTAAGAGCTCTGTTGGCATCAGTGCATGTGTCACTGTCCAATCTCCATAGATACAACCACTCTATGTAAAGCATTCTCTCTTAAAGAGCATGTTTCCCATATACTGCATGTCTTCCTCCACCTAGGACAGGCATTCAAAATTGGTGTGACCAGACACAAGTGATAAGAGTCCAGTGGCAATGATGCACCTGCTTCAGGGAGGGATTTTATTTAAACTGAAAGGAGGGTGTCAACCTGGTTTCCAAAGATTTTCAGAGCTTTCTTAGACACAGTTCTGGCTTTTACTTCTGTACTGCCCTTGCTTAAAACATCTTCTAATTTTTTTCTTTATTTATTTTAATTGGCAACTCTCTCTCTGACTGAAAGGTTTGGAGAGCTACACACTTACGAATTCATAAATGCTGTTAAGATATTCTTGACAGCAATTGGTAAGATTTATTAAACAGGAAAATGACAATGTGTCTTGGATTAAATACACTGTAATATCAAAAAAGGAATCCTGGGTTAAGAATGTGCTCTTGAATACACTTCTCTGCTGGCAGTCTGTATCTGGAGTTGGTGAATCATGAAAACATCATCTTGTAGAGGCATCTAGAGCAGTGATGTAAAAGCATTGTGCAGAGGTTTACTGCTCAGGAGAGCACACTGTTCTGTGCCTGGATTTACATTTCTCTAAACTAACTGAGAAACTCTATTGTGCCTCTTTTGCAGCTGTAAAAAGCAGCTAATTAAAATTGCTTCAGTGGGAAAACTACTGATGCATCTACCTCATCTAGACAACCTAACTGTAGCCAGGTTTTGATGTCTTGAATTTTTTTGTTTACATCTCAAAGCAAGAGTTACTTAAAGACTTGAATCTTACATGGATTTTGCTTTAACTGATAATAAATTCTGATATTTTAAAACACAATTCTGGATTGGGAGCTGTGTTTGACACAAACAGTTCTCTTTGACATTTAAGAATTGCACTTTGGGAGAAATTACCACGAGTACATTTCACAAATACTGGCTTTCTGTCTGAATTTGTGGTGGGTTTTATTGGTTTGGGTTTTTTTCAGTATGCTTGGCTGATTTTGAAAACACAGATAAAAGTTATAAGGGATAGAATGCAAAGAAGGCAGAGTTCACAATTATAATTCCAGTTTAATGTATTTTGAATTCTATTTTTCCAAGTCATGTTCTACACAGCTAGGTACTAGAAGAGTTCCATAGATTGCAAGTATTTTCCCAGTGCTTCTATCAATATTTTTATGGAAACATCATTGCATGCTGGACATTACAACTTACTGGTTTCCTGGGAGCATGGTTATCTGTAACACACTTGGTGTATTGCACTGTTCTTGCTAGACAGAACCATACATCAAAAATAATTCAACAGGCTGGATTATTTTGTAGACTGCTCAGAAGAAGCCTGAGGCAAGTTAGCAAACAGTCTCTTGCTGCCTTTTTTTTTTTTCCACTAGCCATGAACATATGCATTTCTCAAGTCTGAGATTAAAAACAGGAGAGCCTTGTTTTTCTACCTCCCTTCACAAAACACAAGGAAAATTATTTGGAAGAAAAAAGAAAAAAATCTACCCTTTGTCCAATTTTATTCCCCTCTCTAGAGAAATATCTTTCTCTCCCAGACATAACATAGGTGTTATCTCAGGATGATTATAAGATTACCCCAAAATGTTGTCTTTTCCAATAGACATAGCCTCTTCTTGTGCTGAGTGATATTTTTTTTTTCACTTGTTTGCCCAAACTCTTTCATAAATCACACAGGTCACACAGAACTTTAGGGATTGGAAGGGAGCTCAAAAAATCATCTAGTCCAACCCCCCAAGCCAGAGCAGGATCACCTAGAGTAGGTCACCCAGGAGCACGTCCAAGTGGGGTTTGCAGTTGTGGCTCTTTGAGCCCTTGTATTCTTTGTGGATATTTTAAAATATCTGATGTCCTCCCATATTCTGATAGGTTCAGCAATGAATTAGGAAAGAGAAACTGAGACACCATTACCAGTGTAAATGTATCTGTCATTGTCACATAACCTTTCTGTATCTCGCCCTGTAGCAGCATTTGTCTGCCTGTGTTGTTTGTATTTTAATGAACAAATGCTTCACTGCGTTTCATAGTGTGTATAAATTTCCTAAGACCCCAGATGCTATTCTCAAACTGCCTAAGAATGATAAGCCTCTTGCCTCAGTGTAAGATCTTACACTTGCAGTCTAGCCCTCTAGTTTGCTGAGCCATTGTGCAGGCATAAATCTGGGCCATGGCTCTATCTGAAATAAGGTATGCTAATTATTTATAACATCACATAGCAACCACTCCATATCCTTAACTAGTATTCCATGAGCCAATCAGAGTATTTCTTTTATCCCTTGTTAAGCCTTAGCATCAGCTCAGGAGAAAATAATTTTAGCAGATCTAACACCATTTAAATACTACTTCAGATGTATTTTTCATGAATTTATTGAGAAAGTTTGTAATGATAATGCATATCTTATTTGTGGCTTTTGTTATTTGTCAGGTTTTTCTTAAAAGGGAAGAGGGCCCCTGCTGCACATGCTCCCATTATTCTAACTTAGAATTAAAACAATGAGATGTTTGTACAGCCCTGCTTTATAATTTATTGACCATGGTTTAAATCCCACACATTAAATGTAAATCTTTGAAATCCAGTATAAGGAGCTAAGAACGTAACCTCTGTTCCTGTGTTTGGCAGCCAGACCCTCTTATCTGTATGAACCTGTCTGAGCAAAGCCTCATGCCTTTGTCTGTGCTTCCTTTAGTAAGAGTTTTTTAATTCTCAAACTATTGTTTTGTTCAGTTTTGTTCATGTATTTATTACAATTGTTCAGAATCTCAGTGTAGAAAATCCATGTGTAGTGGACTAGGTGGCTTTTGAAGTGAACATGTTTTTGAAAGCTGGCAAATTCCTCTGATGTTCACCTTCATAACTGTTCACCCTTTAAATAAGGGAAATGTATATGTAGCACTTAAAGTAAGTGTCTTACATTAGCTGAGTTCACCCTAGGTCAGTGTTCTTTGTGAGCAGCAAACAAGACATAATCTTCTGTCTGGAAGCTCAGTGGATGGCAAAGCAGACTCTCTTGAGATGCAGAAAATGTACATGTCTGATGATTCAGTGTCCAGACAGTTTCTGCTTTTGAATTATTAAACCACTACATAATCTTAAATAACACCACTGCTGTCATGTCATATTTTATATGCTAGAGTCTCTAGACTACTAGTTTTTTTTCCTCTTGATGCTGTTTAATGGAGGAATGGAGACCATAAGGAGGCTTCTGAATGTAGCAGGGTCGGTTATGTATAGACATGATGTGGGCAGGTTGCTATAAACAGAAAACTTTTGACAGAGCTAGGAAATCTGTATTAAAATTAGCAACAATGGGAGTCAGAGTAACGTCTTGCTCCTTCTCACAATGCAGGAAAGTCTAATTCAAGTTTGGGTCTATTTCTGTTTTTTCTAAGTACCCGAAAGAGATCTGAACAAAACCCATAGGCAGCGTTGGGACGATGCTGAACTCCAAAGATCTGCATCTGCCATTGTCACTGCTGGCTTAGGGAACCATAGGGATGTACTGTATGCTGAAAGTGATAAAAGTGATAGTCTCCAGCTCAAACCCCCAGGAGGGTTGTTTTCATCTCTCCTATTTTTATCCAAGATTTTTGAAACAGTCTATTAAGAAAAGTCTTTTAAGTAAAGTAAGGATGAAGAACCAAATCCTCACAGACAAAGGCAGGTACTTGTTGAGGTATTTACATGTGAGCTCTTGAAAAAAGCAGTGGATCAGCCAAGCTAGTTCTGTAGAAGCAGGAAGAGCTTGGCTCCTGCACAGCAACTGTGTCTCAGTTGGACCAGGATTGGACCCTGGAGTGCATTTTCACCACAGGATAGAGAACATCAGATTGACTTTGGGGTCATCCACTTTTTGTGATGATGCAAGGTATAATTTAAAAGGGGCACTGTTACTCATGTAGGCATAGCAGCTCCACCACAGGAAAGAAGAGGTTAAATGACTGCTGGTTGATACGGGAATTGAAATCACTCTGTGTTGCTCTGCTTTACTGAAAGCTTATGCAGAAGGCAGCCTGCTCTTGAGTTGCTACTGCCTCACAATCCAGTGGAAATTCAGCATGTTGTTTACTTCAGTCCAGAGAGATAGGACTAGGGATGGGTGAATCTTTTTTTCCCCAGCTGGATTTTAGGTTTTGCCATCCATTACTGTTTCTGCCATGCTTGCTCATCCAGCAGTTATAGAGGTCTTTCTCAAGGATTATCACATGAGTTGTGGACACTCGCATGAAAAGAGGAGAAATGTTCCTGATTCTCCATTTTATTTGCATTTTCTTTCCAGTTTTCAGCCTAATTTATTTTCTCAAATTATATCCATTTTTTGCCTCTTTTCATTCCTGTGTCTGGATCAGCCCCAGTCTTTCAACTCACGGGCATGAAATATATTTACTTGCCCTGGTGCATTCTCTGTAATTGTGTCCATGTTGTTCCTAACCCTTTGCTCTTCCATTGTAAGATTGTTAGTTACAGATATGATTGGATGTAAGCAGTATTGTCATGTCTCTAAATTCAAACAACATTCAAAGTCAGATGTTAAGAATGCTTACTATGTTTTCTGCAACCCAGTAGCACAGAAGAGGGCAAGTTAAGGAATTAGTACAACTTCTCTGCTTCTCGTTGCTTATTTTATGATGAGATGTTGGTCATAGTGTCAGAGCTCTTGTTGTCATCCTTATGTTTGCTAACACAGGGAGGTCAGTGAATTGCAGGCTCCAGGCTTTGATGTGTGGGAGAGGAGCTGGTGACCAGACATTGTAGAATAGCTCCAGGCTTTGATGTGTGGGAGAGGAGTTGGTGACCAGACATTGTAGAATAGAATAGAATAGAATTAACCAGGTTGGAAAAAACCTTTGAGATCATCGAGTCCAACCTATCATCCAACACCATCTAGTCAACTAAACCATGGCACCAAGCACCCCATCCAGTCTCTTCCTAAACACCTCCAGTGATGGTGACTCCTCCACCTCCCTGGGCAGCCCATTACAATGGCCAGTCACCCTTTCTTACCTGTCATGGTTTGGTTCTCATCTTGGCATTACCATGGTGCATCTCATGTGTAGCCTTCCATGTGACTATATGCTACTGAAGATACTGTGTTTGTGGCAGGTACACCTGCCTGAGATTTTTTCCATGAAGCATTTTTGCAAAAAGCACATACTTGAAATGTATTTACATGCATGATTCCACTGAATTTTTGTCTTGAAGACAGTCAGTTTGGCTCAACAAGGCCCTTACCAACCTAATCTTAGTTGGCCTGGCTATGAGTAGGGGTCTTGACCAGATGATTTCATGAGGTCCAACCTAAGTTACTCTCTGATTTTTTTTATCTTTTTAAAATTTTTTTATTTTAATGAAGACCCAAAGTAAATTATACTTTTTTTAGGTCAAAATAGACTATCCAAACTTCTGAAAAAAAATTCTATCACTCTCGCAATGTAAAACCAGGTCAGGACCCAGCATTAAGTTAAAACAGAAGTGTGTTTTACACAGTATCACAGTATAACTAAGGTTGGAAGAGACCCCAAGGATCATCAACTCCAACCTGTCTCGACAGACCTCACGACTAGACCATGGCACCAAGTGCCACGTCCAATCCCCTCTTGAACACCTCCAGGGACGGTGACTCCACCACCTCCCTGGGCAGCACATCCCAATGACAAACGACTCGCTCAGTGAAGAACTTTCTCCTCACCTCGAGTCTAAACCTCTTCTGGTGCAACTTAAGACTGTGTCCCCTGACACAGTTGAACAAACTGTATCGATTGAAGATGGCTATTGTACACTGAACATTTTGAAGGATTTTCTTCTTATGCACCATAAACCAATGTTTGTGTGGGTTTTTTGTTCAGTTGTTGTTTGCTTTTTTAAACTAGTTGTGAACTACATTTCTTGTTTCCCTGGCTCCAGCTGGAACTTACTCCTATGCACAGCATATTAACGTAGTATTTAATCTTACGCAATCTTGTTCTGTGCCACTGAACCCAGCAAGAGGACTGGTAGTGGGAAGGACAAGGCTCACAGTGCCAAGTCCACCATGTGGCCAGTGTGGCATTGCTGCAGGGTTGTTGTACTTGCCCCTCTGTCAGTGTGTGATACATGATTAAGATAGTGTCCTTCACATTTCATAATGAAGACAGGGAACTCAGAGAAGCAGATTTTTAGGACATAGGTCTGTAACTTCTAGCATAGTGTAAAAGTCTGTTTAGGTAAGAGGAACTGTGTCATTCAAGGTGTGTCTTTTTTGGAGCAGCTGTGATGTAGTTGAAATGTTTTAATGGGAGAGCAGGTGAGTTCTATCAAGTCTGTAATAAAAAGGCAGTTTGGGGCAACGTTGTGGGTTTTTTCTGTGTAAAAATAACTTAGGCATCCAAAGTAACAAATAAACACTGTTTTATAGGTGACTGGGCATTGTAATGATGAGCTCTGGTGAACTGAGATATATAAATATTTAGTTGGAAGAAGAGTAGAACTGAAACTGACACCCTTTGATTTCCAGTGATTTCATCTTTCAGCTTAATGTCACCAGCACAATGGAAATGACTAGAAGTTACCTCCTGATTGGTTTTTCTTTTTCTTTTTTTTTTTTAACCTTAACAGTCCATTAATGGCCTCCTTTCTATTTAATTAATAATTGATAGGTCTGAAGTGTAGAAGCTAAGTGGAAAAACAAACAGACAAGAGAATGCCTAACAAAGTGCTTTGCTAGAGTTGTTTGTTCAGCATATTCCGGCTTGCATATTGGTAAAACACCTTTTTGGTGGGGAGGGAAGAATCCAGAGAGTCCCTCATGGTTTTTATGCACTCCATGATATGTGTTTGCTGTCATTTCTAGGAGTTCCAACACCCAGTCCAGAAATCCTTCGACATACCTTGAATATGCTTGTACGGGAGAGGAAAATATACCCAACTCCGGATGGCTATTTCATTGTAACCCCGCAGACTTACTTTATAACACCATCTCTCATAAGAACTAACAGCAAATGGTACCATTTGGATGAGAGGATACCTGACAGGTCTCAATGTACCTCTCCTCAACAAGGAACTATAACTCCTTCCACCTCGGGATGCGTCAGGGACCGAACACTACCCAAAAACCACTGCGACTCCTGCCATTGTTGCAGAGAAGACATGCACAGCATGCATGCATCTACCCTACAGAGGAAATCAGCAAAAGACTGTAAAGACTCTTACTGTCCTCCTTCATTGTGTCAGGTCCCACCTACTGAGAAAAGTAAAAGTACTGTCAATTTTTCTTACAAAGCAGAGACACTCACAAAGCCTAAGGATGTAGAAAAGCAGTCTAAGAAATTTGGACTCAAATTATTCCGATTAAGTTTTAAGAAGGACAAGACAAAACAGTTGGCAAACTTCTCTGCCCAGTTTCCTCCAGAGGAGTGGCCACTAAGGGATGAGGACACCCCCACCACTATACCTAGAGAGGTAGAAATGGAGATTATCAGGCGCATTAACCCAGATTTGACTGTGGAAAATGTCATGAGGCACACTGCACTAATGAAGAAACTTGAAGAAGAAAAAGCTCAACGAAGCAAAGCAGGATCTTCAGCTCACCACAGTGGACGAAGTAAAAAGAGCAGGAATCACAGAAAATCTCATGGGAAATCGAGGTCACACAGCAAGACCCGGGTGTCCAAAGGAGACCCATCAGATGGCTCTCATTTGGACGTACCTGCTGAAAGGGAGTATGAGTTCTATGATCCCTTGACTCGATCCCCACGGGAAGGCTGTTTTATAATAGAACACAAGGGAGATAATTTTATAATGCACAGCAATCCTAGCATGATTGAATCTCATTTTCCCATGACACCAGAGTGGGATGTATCTGGTGAGCTGGCCAAAAGAAGAACTGAAATGCCTTTCCCTGAACCTTCCAGGGGAAGCTCTCACTCCAAGGTCCATCGGAGCCACAGCCATACACAGGACAGAAGATCAAGGAATGAGCGGTCAAGTAAGGCTAAGGAAAGGTCTAGATCCATGGATAATTCCAAGGGACCTCTGGGCTCAGCTACTTTAGGCACACCTGAAGATATAGGTGAAGGCTGTAGCCCAGATGACCAAACAACTAGCCAAACCTTCATTGACGATAGTACCTTAAGGCCATCTCAGTCGCTCAGTCATCAAAGGGCTCTGATTTCATCTGCAAGCTACAAAGAGACTTGCATCCCTGAAATAACTAGTGGCAGTGTAGAAACCCCTAGTTCTTGTAGCCTATTGGAACAAAGCAAGCCTACAGAGAATTTGCCACCATACAGCGAGCTCAACTCCTGCACTACAAAATCTGCAGTCGATGACTATTTTCAGTGCAACACATCCAGTGAGACTGTGCTTACTGCTCCTTCACCACTGGGAAAGAATAAAGAGGACCATGATACGCTGACAGGAACAGATGGGCTCAAAAAAATTAGTCCTGCAGAAAGACAGTCTCAACATATTGCTAGGGATCCTGGGGTGCACAAAGATGAGTCCCCAAAGGGCCCAAGTAGTGGTACAGCAGTTGCTGGCCAAACTTCAGAGGTGATTGCAAACGGACGGCTGGTTCAACACCATAGTGCTGAATCAAGCAGCCTTGATAAAAGGAAAGAAATATTTAGCAAGGATACACTCTTTAAACCTCTGCACAACACCCTTTCTGTGAATAGTTATCATAAGTCTAGCACACCCCTGCTAAAGCCTCATCAAAAGACCCCCTCTGACACATTGCCAGTCAGATGTGAGAAACTTGAACAAGCGATAGTAACCTCAGTCACACAAGTCACGCCTGTTTCACAGAGACAGCAAGAGACTGCTGGCAACCAGGAGGCCTCCTTCGACTACTACAACGTATCTGATGATGACGACTCGGAGGAAGGGAACAACAAAAATGCTGAGGAAGAAAAGAACAGGGATGATGTTGGTACAATGCAGTGGCTTCTAGAGAGAGAAAAGGAGAGGGATCTGCAGCGAAAGTTCGAGAAGAATCTTACTCTTCTCACCCCAAAGGAAACAGAAAATAGCAGCAACCAGAGAGCCACCCACTCAGCCCGCCTGGACAGCATGGACAGCAGCAGCATTACTGTGGACAGCGGGTTCAACTCTCCACGGTAGGACTGTCACATTCATTGCAGCTTTACAGACTAGAAAGTTCCATTTATAGTTATATGTGTGTGCTACTAGTGACAGAATGTAGGGCTATTTTAAGCAGTTGCACACGTTTTCAGACAGTGTTTTCTACAACTGCAATCTGCTATTGAGGTGTGTGGCTTTCCTACCATACCAGTGACCATTTGCGGCATTGACTCTGTATTAGTTCATTTTCTGTGTGCTGAAAACCTCCCTGTGTAATTTTTTGCCCCCCCTGTATTAAATTTGGGTTTGCACTTAGAATAGAAGGGATGAGCTCCTGCATAATGCCCCCTTCCCTTTCCCTCTTAGATATCATCAACAGGACTAATCAGAAGACTAGACATGACTAGGTGGCATAACCCAAAAAAGTCAAAACAGCAAAACAAAACCAAAGCATGGTTATTACTTTGGGTTTGGGCTTTTTGGTTTGTTTTCTTCAAAAAATTTGGAAGTGTATCTATCACCACTCCAAACTGGTGAGACTGGAGCAGCTGCTCCTGCCATGAGACTGAAAGTGCTCAGCATATTTAAACTTCAGAGGTGAGCCAGTGCTGCATCAGCAGAGAGAGGGGCACTTTGTCTAAGATATTTGGGAAAAGATTCCAGATGTTTGCATGTGGCGGTGCTGGTAAGTCATTTCCATTCCAGGGATCTCAGACATCATGGAAGTCTCAGGATGCTAGGAGTCTTGCAGGTCTAGGGAGGAGAGAGTTGCTGATATGTTCTATACCCTGGAGATTTCACAAGCTCATTTCCAGGTTAAGAATCCTTCACTTGAGCCTTCTTTATTCTCTGTCTGGCCTTCAACAGTCTTAAGTCCCTGCTGGAATGGAACTTCACTGGTTTTGTTTGCTAGGGATGGCAACCCATCAGAGTTCAGAGCAGTAACTCTAAGAGCACAGAAATTACTTACTGTAGTAGTTCTTTTACAGTGTCTTATTTCAGCTTAAATTACTTTATGTTTTAAAAACAAAACCTCATAGTCTGGATATGTTTTAAGTGAAAGAAAATGAGGGGGTTGTGGGAAGGTTTGGAGTTTTGGTTTGTTTTGGGCTTTATTTTTTTTTTTTATTCCTCAGAAGTACATTTTAAAAAAAATCTGTAGCAAAAGCTCTCAGACATGGGGAGGATTTACTGCTTCTGCACAGGACTAAACTTCATTTTCAGTTAGTCATGTCACTGCAATAACTTCCTTCATATTTGATGGCTACTCCCACTTGATGTTAATGACAAGACAGTAATTACTGGGCCTGCTGAAGCATGCAGTGATCATCAGACTAGAGCAGACTTTTAACATATGTGTAGTTTTTCTGAGTAAAATATTTGAAAAATAATTGGAGTAAATTGTACCACTTACACTTGAGTCCAACTCAAGAAAGAAACTTAAGGTCTTGAGTTTGTTCCTGTTCTTGATTGTTCTGCAGATGCTTGACAGCTTTCTCACACCCAACTGTTGTGTGAGGGTATTTGTACTGTTGGGGTTCTTAAATGTAATCTCTTCTTGCTATACTTGCAGTCAGTTTTTGTGGGGGAGTGTGCAGTGGTGTTTGCTTCTTGCTAAGCTTGCCCCACTCCAGAGTGCATTTCACTTCTAGGACAGGGTGTCAGTCAACTGAATACAAATCTGCTTTTAGCCTACTGCTAGCCAAATGTATGCTGGCCAAGTATCAGGCTTGTGTTTCTGGTTAATGCAAAGGCAGACATTTCCTTCCCTAATTATTTACACACAAACTAAAATTCTTGTGGATCTTAATCTCAGCTAGCAAGAGAACAGAATGTGGTGAGCATACTGAATTTAGTGCTGCTATACCACTTTGTTTAGATCAGAAGGGAAACAGATAAGCAGCTTTTAATAATGATTGTGTTCCACACATCTCTCTTTTTTCCCCCACTGTTTACTTATTAACAAATGTCATTGTTTTGTTTGTTTGGGGTTTTTTGGCAAGGTCACATAAAGTAAAATTTAAACCTAGGTTCTGTAGGGCTGTTTTGTAAGACCAGCATGTAGTCCAGCTATTTCAGAGGCTTTTTCATGAGCATTGCATGAAGATGATTAAATTGAATGATTTTGCTGAGTTTTGGTCACTCCTTGGTATAAGTCTATAGAAATAAATTGAGATGAGGGTGAATTCAGCCCTTTGGCTAGAACTGCCATGCTGTTATTTCCTTAGAAGAAAAAATACACTCCACAGCCCTTTATCCAGGAAATACAAAAAAAGCCATCCAGCATCCATCACCTAGATTCATCCAGATCTGACAGTATCCATTAGCAGATGCCTAGGGAAGAGTATTAAGAACAGGACACGCATGTAGTGATATTCCCTAGCTAGCCTCTACTGGTGGTGTAATCGTTGGCTTCCAAGGTGTGGTCATATCTTTTCATTTAAACTGAAGTGTACAATGTTGCTTGGGAAATCAAAATTAGCAATTCCAAACTGTGGAAGATGACTGTATTTTTAAAGTGTGACAAATGGGGGAAAAAAGAGATGTGGGCGAAGGAAAAAAAGGATGTAGTTAAAGAGATTTGCAATGGTCATTTTGACTTCAAAAGTCATTGTGTGAGCAATTCATGAACACATCACTAATGGGGAAAGAAGCTTCACAGTATTTTGTTCATTGCTTTTATGCAAGTTGTATATAGCAAATGCCAGCTGTTAATTTTATTCCTTAATTTTTAGAGGTCATATAATTCTACTGCTCTTCTGTCACCTGAAGAAAGCTCATTCTGGCACTCTGCATGCCAAACTCTCACAACAATCTTTGTGTAAATGTGTTGTAATGGTTAGTTTGTAATAACCAGAATAAGAAATGTTTGAAGATCCAGAATTGGCCATCCCATAAAGAATGATAAAGTACTAAATAGCCTTTTAACAAAAAAAAAGGAAGCTTGCATCTATTTTAATTCAAAGGCAGAGGAAGCAGAATCAAAAGATGAGTAACACTGCAGCTCACAGAGATCTCTTACTCTGTGCATTTGGAACCACTGGCAATAATGATAGCTGGCAGAAGGTGATCAGTACCTTTCTGATCCATTTAAAAGATCTGTGGAAGTTTTCCTAAAAAGCATCAGAGGTTTTCCAGATTCAGTCAATTTAAGATGATTTAAATCTGCCCTACAGCTGAACAAGGTGTTTCTTTCTTCCCTTGTGCCATGCACTGACATGTCTCCTCTGCCATATCCAGAGTCCTACTCTTCCCCTGTTAGCAGTAATCTTTTTTTCCTTTAGTTTTTCCCTTTTTTTTTCCTTTCTTTTTTTATCTTCTTATTTTTTTTCCTTCTTAAGGGCTAGTATTTAACTGAGAGTGGCCCTGTTCTGGCTGGCTGCAAGGCTCAGCGTCAGGGAAACAGCAGGAACATGTGGCAGGGTCAGGTCCACACAAGGCAGGCCAGAGCTGCCCCTTTTCAGTAGCAGGTAAACTTAGGTTGACTTTAAACTGACTATGAAGCTCTGTCATTAGTATCTTTCTTTCTAGTGCTTGCTCCACAAACCAATTCAGTCCTCTGAATGTACTCTGTGAACATCTCCATAGCAAATTATGATGTCATTTTGCAAAGTGAAATGCAGAGAACTGGGGGCCAAATGTCTCTACACAGGAGATCAAAAACTGAGAGCAGAAAGAAGAGACAAAGTAGTAGTGGTAAAAGCAGCTTTAGCATACCTTGGTTGAGTTTTCAAAAGCTGAACAGACTGAAATACAGGCTCCTCTGTGTTCATAATGTATCATTGAAAGGCTTAGTCTTTAAAAATGCTAAGTATCCTGTCACTCCTGTGGCTAAACAGTATGTTGGAGCTTAAAGGAGCATTGTCCATTTTAGGAATGAAATAGCAGCACTGGTTGTTGTTCAGAGCATAATCACAGACCAGGCAGTTAAGATTTCTCAGAATCTTGTAAGTTGCAGTTGTCTCAGCTGCAAAGCAAAATTGAAGTGTTGTGTTTAGAAGCATTGTAGGTTTCATGTAAAGTAGCATTTTTAGTTACTATTTTGTGCACAAAGACATAGGTAGAAGAGGAGATGACAGAGGAAACTGTTACATGATTACTCTCCCAGCTTTCCCTGGTCACTTTATCTGATTTGATGAAGCTAGTTTGTGCAAAAATGCACCATTCAGGAAAGAAAATTAATACGTTCCGCGTGCAAGATGGAAGCTATTTCCCCGAGTGAAAAATCCAGATGCTTGATATGGGTTCAGTTTACAGTCTGTGTGACAGCTTCAGCTCTGCTTAGTGCTATACCTTTGTTACAGTATGGTGACTGCTGAGTACCTCTGGAACCCATTTTGGAGGAACATATGTGTACCGTCAAAATGAGATGGTTCATTGATGTGACATTCCGTACAAACACAGGAAGCCTATTATAGAACACTCTATTCTCCTTTCCTTTCTGGGCAATGGATATATAGGCATGTCATACATGAGTGTGTATATATATTTCTTTTCCATTCTAGTACTCGCGAGAGCCTGGCATCCAACACTTCAAGTATTGTTGAAAGCAACAGACGTCAGAACCCTGCTCTGAGCCCTGCACACGGTGGCGCAGGCCCAACATTCACCTTCCGAGCCGCTGCAGACCCACCAACAAGTGAAGCTGAGAAACTGCAGAAACCTGCTAACTGCCTGCAAGCTTCTGTCACTAGTGTCTGATAGTCATCCTGCCTCAGATCTTCTGTCTCATCCTGTATAGCAAAGTTTACGACACTGGGACTGATGTTTACATCTTTGGGGAAAAGTTAAGAGAGCATCTCAACCACAGTTTTAGTGTTTACTTAAACTGTGCTGCTATGTAGACTAGGGGCAACAGAGATATCTTTATTTCAAGGTATTGCTTTTCACATTTGCGGCTCTGTAGCAACAGAAATAGCAGTAGGGATAATATGTACACTTTTTGCTTCACTTAATTGTAACTGAGCACATAGGTAAAAGTCTAGACACTGTAAGTGTAATCTGCATTTTCAATGTCCATGCAGTTGCCAACTTCATTTAAACAAAAAATGCCACAGATATGTGATGCCCCTGGTCAGAGGCTAAACTCTGCTGCAGAGTTGATTGTTTCTTACTTCAAAAACTGAGCCACTGCTGAAAATAACCAGCCAGGACCACGATGAGGAAAACAATGCCAAACATGACAAGTGATGACCTCAGCTCTATCTGTGAATTATTAATCCTAATCAGTTATTTTCACTGTGCGTTTTTGTGACACAAGTTTGCAAATACCTGTATCGGCAAGTAAAAAGGTGTGGGGGTTGGTTTGGGTTGGGTTTTTATTAAGTATGGAGGGTGGGAAGGGAGATGGCTTCTCCTTCTGTGTTTCAAAAGTATGAGAGACGTTTACCTACTGAGACTTGCTACTTGACCTTCCATAGTCAAAAATGAGGAGGTGGGCCTTCAGTAGAGGGGGGAGTGGGGAGGGAAGGGAGAGTTATAACTGTCATGGAGCCACAATGTGGAGTGACACAAAATATAACAAATGTCTTCAGTTATAAAGTATTTTAAAAAGATAATCTAATTCTTGTGTCACTTCTGGTATTGCAACTTGCCATTAATATATGAATCAGGATAACTAATTTCTTAGAACAAAAATATTCTTTATGATATAAATGACAAGTATGGCCTGAAGAACTGATTTCTTTCTAGTGGAAGGACATAAATCTATTTTATGTAGCTTATTAAATAGAGTGCCTAAATTAGGCTATTAAAAATAGCATACATTGTAGTGATTATCAGAGAACAAAATTTAGAGAACTATAAACTTCTGGCCTTTTTATTCAGTGGATGTTATTTGCAATTTAGCATTTTACAGACATGTCTAATTTCTAGAAATTAAATGTGTCCACATGGTTGGCAGTAGAAACCTGAACTCTGTAGGTATGGTACATCCTAATTGCTCTCCCCTAAACTGTTACTCTAAAGCAATTAGTACTATGCTAATTACTGCAGAGTAACTTCTGAGGATAGTTAAAGTCCAAGAGTAATTTTTAGGAATAAGGTCACATTCTGCTCTGTTACTCATGCAACCTGGTAGTGCAACAAAATGACTTCAAATTTAACTTCTCTCTCTCTTTTTTATTTTATTTTTTTTGATCAAATGGATGAATTGGTGGAAGAATAACAAACATACTAAAATGTTCAACTGCCCAAACTTGCATAGGAAAAGGATGTTTATGTTGTCTAGCTCTTGTAGTACACAGGTCTGAAACCCAACTGTACATATTAAACCCCAGTATTTTCATCAGGTACTGGTGACCTGTATGACTCTGTACACAGTCATTTGAACTTCACTCATGTTCTCTGTTGTCATCAGAAGTCTTTACTGAAGATTCAGCCTTATGTTACACAGTTGGATATAGTTTATGTGCTTACCAACAGCTTTCTAGCTCTGGACACAATCAGTTTCCAGTTCTGTCAACAACGGCCAGTCGATGCACAGGTCTGGTTTCTTTGGTTTTGGTGTATGATTCCCGTTTCGTAGGAGCAATAAGACCTTTCAGTGCATATAAAGGAAATTATTGTGCTTTTGGTTGGTTATCAGAGTCACTTGGCCTTCAGCCTTCTGCCTTATCATACCTTCCAAGATGTGCTCTAATTACCATATAATGCTTTGCATGACGCCTCTTATTATTCGGTGTGTAACTCCAGCCGTACTTATTCCATGCGAACTCTAGAGTCGAGAGTTTTTTGTGGGGAAATGTCATATACTATGCAGTGGCCGACTGTGATGTTGTTTCTGAGATGAACTCTGACACCAGTAGTATGTATCACTTCAGTAAATAAAAGAGTCAAAACCATAAAAAAAAAAAAAAACAAAAAAACATTTACAGTGATGATCTGACAGTACTAACAGCAGCATTAAAATGTGAGTGGTGAACAGCAAGTTTCACCTTTGAGGAAAACTCTTGTTTGTCATAAACTAATCAGAATTTATGCAGGCAGCCGGTTGTACAGGAGACATCATGCTGATGAAGTGCAGTAGTACGTACCTATAAACTGTGTAGTATGTTATTTCCTAAAGTTCCCAGAGACCAGCAGACAACATAAATGTCATATTAATGTTGACATGGCATTGTACCAATATTAATGTGACTCTTGGAATATGGAATGTAAACAGAAGTTTCAAATAGAAACGTTCTAATCTTGAATTTTAATTTTTTTTTTGTTTTTCCTTTTAAAATCAACAATGGAATATAAAGAAAATCCATCTTGAGGTTCTGGTAACAAAACCACAAGAGTGGAGCCTGAGTGCTTTATGTCACCCTAATCCTTTGATGAAATCATAGCCTTGTATTACATGGTTGCTTGTCTTTCGTTCTTCTAATGTATGAATTTAAAGGTTTACAGAGTTAGATTAGGTTGAATCTGTGTTGTGTTCAACTGTAAAGGGTCAACACAAATCTGTCGGCATTTTGCACACTTAAGATGTATTATTATAATACAACATGTTACTTTTATGGTAATTTTTTTTACACATATAACTACCTCCATGAATTTGATGAAATGCAGCAACGTGAAAAGTGTATTGTACAAAGCAAGGTTAAAAACTTTGAAGCATTAGGTCATGGCATTCTCTTTCGTGTCAATGCTTGCGTACGAAGTCATCGTGTTTCCATTGCCACAATTTCCTTTTACAACATTAAAAATCTGGCTTTCAGATGAGTCACTTAGACCTTGACAAGGCTGCATAATTAGGATAAAAGTGAAGGGGAGGCTCAAACCTTCCATCCTGTCCCCGGTTACTGCTAAAATTTCTGCCTGGTAGAACTTGAAAATGTATTTGTAATTTAGCAAATTAGGAACATCTGCAGTCTGTGAAATACAATTGACAATTGGGGGTTTAACAGAAGACACTCTGGGTATTTTCTTGGCAGCCTTCAAATATTCTGGGCCCTGTTCTGCCTCCATCTTGTCAACATATCGGGTCATGGTTTCTCTGAACTGGCAAGGGTGCTAAAACAGCTCTTCCTTTAATGACATGCACTCTGTTCTCTAGATTGTGTGCATCCGAAACATTTGCTCCTATGGAAATTACCAACAGCCTTTAATTAACTTCAGTGGGAGCAGTATTAGGGTCCCTACTCGAGGTATGTGCCTATTGTTCAAAGAACGTGGGCAGGTTTCCAAGAAAAACACCACTGGCTTTTGAAAAGTAGCCAGCTGCAACAAGCCATCTTTCAAGAGGGAAGAAAGAAAGATTTTTCCAAAAACCAAAGGAGGAAAGTGGCAGTTGAACCTAAGCAGATCACATTTATATCCAAATCCAGATTTACAAACACCTCTTTCAGCAAACCTAGTACCATTATCCCGATACAGACTAACCTGCGCTCGGCGGTTGAGCCAATTCTGCCGTTTTTAACTATCCATCGTTAGCCATTTGACTTCTTGCACCATTGTAAAATGTCTGTTCTATGCGGAACAACATTCACTCAACTTTAAAATGTATTGGAAAACAAATATTTTAATGAAAGCTGTGGCCTAAGTGCTTGCCACTAGTAGTCATTTTTAGGAGAGAGAACAAGCACACCAGTATTCAGAGGCCATCATAAACGTGGATAATACTTTACACTTAAATCATGCCTTTTTGCCTGAGGCCCTCAAAGCACTTGTACCAGCTAAGCCTCGGGAGCCTAGGAGGTAGGCAGAGTTTGCTGACCCTTCTTTATGCCCAGGCACCTTGGGAAAAACAAAGGCTAAGAGTCTACGGACTGGATGATTGACCAGTTACTTTCTTAAAGTTACTGGAATAATTTTAGTACTTATCCAAAATGTTCCATATTTATACTCTGTGAAGTTACTCTTTTGATGCATTCAGTAAGAGAGAAACTGCTTTGCAGTCCTGCAGAGACTCCTGGATTAGCAGTGCCAAAACCAACCAAGTCTCCAGTTATAAGGGTACTGTGGTTTTAGAAATGGTTACTTCAATTAAAAATTTGTTTTTCAAAAACATTTCACAGAGCTTTCCCCAACACAGAGTGTTGTGCTGAGAAAGCAAGTAGCACTCCTAATCTATCTGGTGTCACACCCACAGTTTACAATTCTCTTTGCTCTTTGGAAGAAAACTGTACAGTATTAGAGAGAAAAGTTCTATTTTTTACAAAATTCTTTTAAAAAAAAAAGTCTATATCTAAAAAGTTCCCCCCAGCATAAGTAAAGTGCATCGTTGCTGCATGAGAAACATGCAGTGGAGCCACCAAATGCCACATTGGTGCTAGAAGAAAATGGGACTGTCGCGCTTCTTTTATCGTGGCGTTCTAAACCTTGGTTTCAGTTACGCAGATGCAAATCTGGCGTAACTCCCCTGATCTCCCGTGGAGCTGATGGAGATGGGAATGGGTCGTTAACTCCATTGAAGCTCAGTATCGAGCTGAGGGTTTCCGTGTTCCTCCCCCGCCCCTGCCCCGAGATGCTAAATGCAGAGAAGGAGCACAAGTCCGTGCGCACACCTGGCTCTGGAGGGGCAGCCTGGGTTGAACCCCCAGCGAGCTGCAGAGCTGACCATCCAGGATGCTCCAACAGCCACCGTGTGTTTCCCACCTTGGAAGGGCGGTTTTCCACGCAGTGCGCGCTGCCCTCGTGTTGTATAGTGGTTAGAGACACCCAAAGGATACCCACCCAGAAGTATGAAAGGGCCCTTGGAGTAATTGGCACAGATGTTACTTTTATATGTGGAGGAGACTTAAGTTTAAAGGGATCGTAATTCTGCAGGTAATTTTCTGTGAGTGACTGAATGTGGCTGTTGCATTAGGTTTAAATGAGTTAATAAATGCAAGTGGGACTTACTGTATGTTAGAAGGGAGTTTTGCAGCCAAGACTGCCTTGTATAAATGTGTTTGCACTGAAAAAAAAAAATAAATAAAGTACTTGGTCTCTGGTTGCTGTAAAGGTCATCCAAGATGGATGTTCTGTTTATATTGTATAGTATTTCATATGAAATAATTGCAGTTCATGAAATGTCTTCCCTAACGTTACTGATTTATAACAGCACATTTGTAACATGGTTTTTATCGTGTCAGTGTACCATATTGTAAATGATGATTACTTGTCATGCTTAGTATAATAATTTAAAGGGAAAAAAAAAGACAAAAAAAGGACAGGGATTTTTGTAAGTCTATATTTGAAAGTCCCTCCATATGGTAATATTGTGTTCATGTTGTTTATGTAGTGTTGTGTGAAATATCCATTTTGGATTGTGTTACTTTTTAAGATATTAAATAACATTTGGTTATATGTTTTAAGTGGATTCTTTGCACCCATAGAGGGTGGGGTTTAGAGGAAATTAACTTACATTTCCATTTTATGTGCTGTTTCCCTTGCCTAGGAAATCTTCCACAGCAAGGAAGACATCTCAGAAAAATCTCCTAACAACTTGGTGTGTTCACGTAGGCTTTAAGAAAAGGGTTCTGAGCCATTCATGTATGAGCACAAGGGATAACATTTACCAGTTTTGAATCATCCCCTGTTTGGACTGAACATGAAAGTGATGGGTGCAGGGGGAGTGAGATCCCCACTGAATGCCTGAGTGCCCAGCTGAGATGCACCTGCAGTCCAGAAGATGGGATGCCAAAAGTAGCACGTGTAAGGTTCTTCTTTGTCACTCCTCTCTGTCCTCACGAGACAAAAGAGGACATGGTGCACACACCCAAGAGAAAGATCCCCAGCAAGGAGGGATATTTTCACATGCTTCAAAAAAAATACTCAATTTTTTTTTCTGCACCATGACAGCAGTGTAAACTGGAACGCCCTGCGTGGACAATGTAACACGAAGGGGCCATTTTCCTGCCTTCTGTCACCACCTGGAAGAAAGTTTTGAGGAGGTTCAGTCTTGAGGGAGCTTTGTCAGAGTTCTACCTGAGAACAGCTGTTGGCCAAGTTTGGCTATTACAACATAAAAAGCAAAGCAGCATCTGTTCAAAGTAGATGCTGTCAGAAGCAGCTTGGTGTGTCGCCTGCTACCATGCTATTTGCAGTCTTTGCTGGTTCATTCATCTCCCTTTGTAATCCATCTCCTTGAAATGGTGCATCCTGAGTTGGTTAGGGGGGAGGAACCAAAACAGCAAAGCCAGGCAGGGTTTGGTTAGGCCTTTGTGCTGGCTCTGACCTAGTGTTTTGCACAGGTAAAGCCAGTTTTGGGTGGTGGTCAGAGTCAGAATTTCCATCCCTGTTCAGTATTGCCAGAGAAGTCTGCAGGCACCATTTCTCCCTCACAGAGAGCTTTGCTTCAGTTTCTGTCCTACCGGTAGGCTTGTACTTTGGGCAATAGATTGGGCTGATTGTTATCTAGGAGAAACTACTGTTGTCCAAACCCGTCACACCTTGCACTGTAAAACTTGCTTAGGAACCTCGCTTGAATTCTCTTTGTACTTACTCTGCTGACAGGTAAACTGCAGTTCTTAAGCAAGTGACATCTTTTTGGTGAAGCAAGGCCTACTAACATACTTAAAACATCTAGGGCCACTGCTGGGCTGAGGAGTGTTCTCTTGCTATTGGATTGGGTCTTTCTGCCAAGAGCACTGAGTTGCAGCAGCAGATTTCCATCCCTCTATTATCCACAGATATCATACACCTATGAGATAACGTTTTTGTAAGTTTTTCCTTCTCTCCAGACTTCCTTTGCTTCTTTCTCCTCCCAACTTATTTTCTATCATGTGCTGCTTCTGTTCTCCCCTCCCCCACCCCTCTCCATCTTTCCGAATCCTCTACTCTTCTGCTCCTTTTTGACATTTATCCTCCTTCAAGTTAGGGTTTTTTTCCTACACGTTACTTGACATAAGATATCTTCTGCCCCTTTTCTTCCTTTCTCTTCTCAAAATGTCATCCTAATCCTACAACCTATTTTCCCTACTTCCTCTTTTGCTCTTTCCCACTCACCAGGAAGACCTCAGTGAAGAAAAGGTCATCAGCTCCTTCAGGACAGACACTCATGACAGCACTTGCCTTCAAGCCATGCTGTGCAGGTTTGTGGTTTTAAAAAAGTTTAGCAGTATAACTATGCCCCTGAATTTAGTCCCTTCTGTTCTTTTCCTCCTGATGACAGATGCTCTTATTTTGATTTTCTGCCTGGCATCTCTGTGTTTTGAGGGCTCAAAGAGGAGACTCAAAACCTCAAACAATCCTAAAAAAACCCCACATCATGTTTGTCTCAGGGCACCAAGCAAGGCCCCAGGTAAATGCTTAGAAAAGCAATTCTTAAAATGCCCAGCTGTGCTTCTCAGAACATCTATGTGGAAAATGGCCTCATCTGACTAAACCATTCCTAAACCGAGGGACCCTACTGTTCCAACACTGCTGTTCACAGCTGGTGTGTGAAGGGAGGCAGGTTTTGCAGCAGAGTCAAAGATGCTGGGATTTCCATAGCCACCAGCATGCTTGTGCTGAGATGGCTGAGCTAGCATTTGTAAGCAACTTCCTTCTATGCCTTTAGGTCCTTATGTTCAACAAAGTGTTTTTATCCCAACTGTCATAGAAGTGATGAATGGGGACTGGGAATGGGAAATCCCACCCAAGTACTCTTTTCTTACATCTTTTTTCTTCTCTATTGCCCTAGTAAGTACAGAAAACCTAACCCTATATTGCCAGTAGATAAATCTACCAGCATGTCTGCATACACTGCAATGGTCATGTACCCTGTTCGCTTGCTTCCTTGCTTAGGGAAACCAGGAGCCTTTTGTTTTGAATCTCCTCTTGTCCCTGTACTTGTTGCTGGTAAAATCAAACTACTTGTCTAGTAAGTGTCAAAGAGGGTTGGTCTGACAGGGTGCTGCAGAAGTAGCAGCTGTCAATGCATTCAGAGTTGGCACCAAAACTAAGAAAACAAGCAGGAGCCAATGGCCTCTCCATGTGTGCAGGCTTTCCTCATGCAGAATTCAAAGGGTGCACCAGCTCTGGGAAGGACCATGCTCCAGCAAGGGCTCTCCTAGTTACCCACACTCTCTGTGCTACGGTTCCTATTGCAGAGCTATCTCAGTGCAGATGAGCTATACCTCTTGCTGGTGAAACTTCTGCCCTGGAGGATGCACATCAGGAGCATAGCCAGAGAACTGCAGCCCTTTTGAGTCCTGTCAGCTGGGTTTTAGGACCTAGGCAATTAATTTTGCAGCTCAGCTTGTGCCTTGAGGGATTTGAATGCAAACCACATCCCATGGCCCACATGCCTGGAGCCTGCCATCGCTACACAGCTCTAGTCTCTCCCATGGCCACACCACTACACATGTACCATTGGCCAGGAGCAGCCATTAGGGCTGCAAACTTGAGAACTCAGAAGTGCAAACCTCATAGCTGGGTATACATTAGGATTTTGGGCAGTGACTGAGACAGGGGCAGCAGAGAAGGGCATTTGCCTCTCTGGCTGTGGTAGGTGAATGCTGCCCCTGCCTGTGCAGTGAGGTCCCTCTCCTTCCACACTGCTGCTCCTTGCAGCCAGTTGCCCAGCCCAGCTCAGTCGCCTTGAACCATACCACTGGTATCATTAACCTCCCTGCTGAGCTGTGGGGCCCCATACAACTCACCTCCAGCATGGGGAGGTGGTGGGAGGAGAAGCTATTTTATGTCCAGTTTAGTGCTTGCCTCTGACTTGAGCCCAGAGTGAACCTGACAGAGAAGTCCTGTTTAGCACCCAGCTGCTGCAGCTGAACGTGCTTCTGCTGGACACAAGCTGGTGATGATTTTTAGATGCTTGTAGCTGGGCCAGCTGTAATGCCTAAGTCATGGCCTTGGCAGAGCTCAGTGAAACAGTAACCACTTTCCCTCCCTCCTTTTGTAAACCTAGATGGTGTGGCATTTTTTTATTATTATTATTTTGTCTTCTAAAGCAGTGCAGAGGTGCCTTGACTGAAAGTTCTCATGAACCTTTGGGTTGAGGCAGATACCTCAGACAAAATCTTCAGCCTCAGTCAGGGGAGGCTCTATGAAGAGGAGAGGGGCAGGGGCCACTTTGTCCATCATGGTGCACATGCGTGACACCAGCTCTGTGCCCAGACCAAAGAACAAAGGTTCAGAGCCCACAGAGGGACCCCCAATGAGAGCCCAGGCCACCTGTCTTGTCCCACAGAGAGGGAGGACAAGACCAGCACACACAGTAGGAGAGGAAACCCAAAAAGCTCTTTAGCTTTGTCATTGGTGTGCTGTCATTTAGCTTCAGCACCTGGCAGGCTGGCAG
Organism: Dryobates pubescens; assembly: GCF_014839835.1. NCBI lineage: Eukaryota > Metazoa > Chordata > Aves > Piciformes > Picidae > Dryobates > Dryobates pubescens. The sequence continues at coordinate 17,107,835 of NC_071612.1, read as the reverse complement.
CTCCCAAGAGCCCTCCACAGCAGTGCAGGCAGTGCCGGTGTTAGGTCCTATCGTCTCTTTCCCACTTACTTCTGAAGAAAGTAATTTTGTCTTCCAACCATAAAGGTTTGTTTGTAAGTAGTCACCAGCCGACCTTGAAGATTTATTATTCATTCATGATGAAGAAACTCAGGAGTCCTCAGAGCTACTAGCACCAGAACAAGAGGACACAGTCTCAAGCTGTGCCAGGGGAAGTTTAGGCTGGAGGTAAGGAGAAAGTTCTTCACTGAGAGAGTCATTCGTCATTGGAATGTGCTGCCCAGGGAGGTGGTGGAGTCACCATCCTTGGAGGTGTTCAAGAGGGGATTGGATGTGGCACTTGGTGCCATGGTCTAGTCATGAGGTCTGTGGTGACAGGTTGGACTCGATGATCTTTGAGGTCTCTTCCAACCTTGGTGATACTGTGATTTGTTGTTCCTCCCTAAAGGCAGACCCTTTTCCTGCCTATGACCGTTTTATTACCTATGCCCCAGTATGGAGAGACAGCATTTCTCATGCTTTGCTGTTAGGCTGCAGGTAACAGTCTCGCCAAATCACAGCTCATGCAGAAAAAATACAAGAGGAGAAACCCATTTATTTTTGAAGACAGAAGTGAAAAAAAAAACAAAAAACAACAACAAACCAACATAGCCCAGAAAACTAAAGGTTTAAAGAATGACAAACAGTTGTGAAAAGCTCTTTCTCTGTGTTTAAAACATTCACCTGGAGACGAGTCAACTTTCCTTGAATCAGGAACTAATAAAAGACTGTTGCCTTCAAATTTTTGGACCTTTGCAGCTTTCAGAACTGTTTGTCTTTGTAAAAATGAGCTGCTTAGGATGTTGCTGAGGAAGAAGCTGCCTTTTTCACACTGGATTAGCAGAAGGGCTAACTTATCTTCATGTCCAGCCAGTTAAGACCACCAGATTCAGTCTCAAGACAAAGCAGGGAGATAGAGTTAGTCCTACGTCGCAGGCTAAAAAAGAAGGCTGTGGGCATTTATTTATTTTTTGGTAAAAAGTAAGAAAATCATCTCTGTACTATACTGACATGTAGCATGTGAATTCAGAGTCTCATGACAACTGCCTCCTGCCATGGCTAATGCAGACAGTGGGACAACCCTGGTGTGGGTCTTCCATCCTGGAAAAAGCCCTGCAGGAAGGGATGGAGAGGGATCCTGGCTGGGCCTTCCTGGCAGCACTGCCGTGGGTGTTCATCCTCTCTGCTGCCCAAGTGCAATGGCTTTCCTTGCTCCTGGTTAACTCCTGGCATGAAGGAAACTTGCTGTCCTTCACCTTCTAGGAAGGAAGTAGGCACAACTTGCCAAACTGGCGAGAGGTTTGGCACTCCTGGCAGTATTCCCTTCTTTTAAGCAGCCTCTTTAAATGCTTGTCTCAACCCATCAGCCTTCCCCCTCCCCATGTGCACAGGAGGTTTCTGCTCATAAAAGTTTTGCTCATTCCCAAGGCTCCCATTTTTGTCTTGGAATAAAATCTCTCTTCTTTCTCTCCATTCCTGTTGTGCATGCAATAACTTGCTGTTTGTTCCCTTGCAAAGGCTGTAGAGTGCCTCCAAGCTTCTTTTTTGTCCAAAAAAAAATCTCCCCTCTCTAGCAAGACAAGGTCTGAGATGCATCCCAGATGTTTGCAAGTGGCAGCTGTCTCCAGAAACAACAGATTATATGAGGAAGGCACATAAGCAATGAGCAGTTGCTTCTCTTTACACCCCCTTCTGAGAGGCAAAGAAGTTTTGACACTGGCTCTATTTACCATACTGCTATATGAAACCTTTTAAAATGTCACTCAGAGGCATCTGTGTTTCTAGGTGTGCTTGTCATGGGGAACTGGAAGAGGGATGCAGAACAGTCTCCCATCATTATGTAAGACTCTACAAGAAGGATGGAAAGAGGCCGTTTACAAAAGCCTGCAGTGACAGGACAAGAGGCAATGGCTTCAAACTAGAGAAGAGCAGATTTGGACTGGATATTAGGAGCAGGTTGATGGTGATGGTTCTTTACCATGAAGGTGGTGGAACACTGGAACAGTTGCTCAGGGAGGTGGTTTGGGCCCCATCCTTGTAGATAATCAAAGTGGGGCTCAACAGGGCTCTGGTCAGCCTGATCTAGTTGAGGATGCCCCTGCTGACTGCAGTGGGGGTTGGGCTGGATGACCTTTGGAGGTCCCTTCCAACTCAGACCATTCTATGATTCTATGATCTTATGTCTTAGTCTGTGGTTACCTACCACCAGCTCTGAACTAGTCCATTCCTGTCCCATCTAACAGAAGAAAAGCACTGGCTGAGAAATTCTCTGTACTGCAGCTGCTGTTCAGATGCTCAGGGCAGCCTCAAGCTGTGTTCATGGCTCTCTCTGGTTGCCTCATTTTCCCACTCTTGCAGGATTTTTGGCAAGGACAGCTTTTGGAAGCCACGTTGTTACAGGCCTGCTGGGGCCCACCTCTCTGGCCAAGGCCCTGAATACCAAGCTCCTTAGAAGAGAAATTACTCACTTTTAAGATGCAGTTTCTTACATGAAAGCTGTTAGGCCAAGCAGTATCACCATGCTACAATGACTACTTATGCCCAGGCACAGGGGCACTCTGACTAGCTATTTCCTACTGTGACACTGTCCACCTGCTGTATTGTTTGGCATGCTGGCTAGGATAGCATTGTTAGGGCTGCCACTACCCACAGTGGTGTCAAACAGCAAGGCTAGTGGGGAGGTAAACACAGTAAGAGAACTGTACATAGAAAGTTTCCCATGCTTCATCAACACAGTGCTGGAACTAGGGCCAGTGAAAGCAAGGGTGTTTTTTCAAGAAAGAAATGGCTTAAATAGCTTCACAAAGACAGGCAAGGGGCTGAACAGCTCTTCAATAGAGATTTTTTTTCCTTTTAGAGTTTGAAACTGGTAAAAACCTTGTCCATTCTGCCATGCTATCAGCACTCTCAAATGAAAAGTGGTTGTGCTCAGCTTTCTGGAAGGATTATTGTATGCCAAAACTTAGTGCAAGCAATCCTTTCATAGGAACAAGGAGGGGAGGAAAAAACCCAAATAAGTCATCTACAGAGATCTATGCCAACAGCTTTCCCTGGAAATAGTCCATATAATTCACAGAGGGAAAGGCATTTGTATCAACTTATCAACAAATTGCTCTGGAAGAACAGACTTTGATGAGGCAAATGGGACCAGTCCTCCAGCCTGCACTTTGGTAGACAGTAATTTCTACAAAATGCTGTTCCAGGGATGCCTCACACCCACTGAATGTGTGGAGAGAGGCAGAATAGGAGTACATGAGAGGAACAGCACAGAGAAATTGTGCTAACAGTCATGGTGGTATACTTTCCCACCATTAGGATGAGGAGCTCTAGCTTGCACTGATTCATAGTTCATTTTCATGGAACTATTTATACATCTGCTAACACTTTCTAAATGGCAATCCTAGCGCCACACTGCAAATGCTTCAGAATTTGCCATGTAGTTACATTACTTTTTTGTGTTTTCAATGGGAAAAATAACTGTTTTCTTGACTCATTCAGAACAGTCAACAGTAAACTGATGGGGACTGATGGAGCACTGTGTTTGAAACCTGTCAGAATATTGCCTCTTGGACTGGAGCAGATCTGGCTCTTATTGGAGCTGATTCGGGAAAATCCTCCCTTGATCTCAGCAACTTGCCTTTTCCTTCAAGAGGTTCTGCAGGTATTTTTGGAGGTGCCCAGGCCATGGGCTCCAGACCACTAAACAGAGCTCGCCACTGGTGAAGCTGTGGGACGTGCAGGAGGGTAGCAGCTGCTGCACTTTGTGGGGTACTTTCATGGAGGCTTCGTCTGAAGCTTGTCTGTGGCAGGTGCAGGGCAGCTCTCCAGGGCAGAGGGGACGTGTGGCTGTCCCAGCTGTTCCCATCCCATATGACAAGGCACTTCACCCACCACAGAGCAACCCCTTTGGAGAGAAAGTGCTGCTTCATTTGCCTCAGCTCTTACACCATTAATTCCTCCACCCTCCTTTGTATTCATTCCTTAAGCTGCTCTAGCTGTCACATCTGCACACTTACCAGCTGATTTCCCATTTTTAATTGCCCTCAGAGGCCTTCTTCAAGAGTCACACCTGCTTTTGTAATGGGTCTTAATTTGTCACTGTCCAAACTGAAGAAGCAAGCATTTAAAATTCAGCCTCTATGACTGTTCCTCCAAATGTATGATTAATTGTTGGGCCCTTACAGGCTGCATTTTGCTATTTATGCATAAACCAGAATCTTTTGCTGGAAAGCTCCCCACATCATAGATACTAAATATAATCTTGCCAGTGAGACCTGAAGAGGGGAGCAGAAAGCAGTGTTTGCCAATGGACTGCTTGTTTTAATGCCATAGGATGAGTAGCACTGAAGAAAGGCTAAAACTGCCTGTTATGGACATGTGGTTCAGTTATATACATTTTCATGGCCAGGAGCACTGGCAGGGAGGCAGCCAGTGTGAGAGGCAGGTCAGCCAGGCATTCAGCAGGGATTGCAGCTGATCCCCCACAAGCCCTGCCTGCACTCTGCAGTCTTTACAACAGCTGGTAATGCCCTGTCCTCCCTTTTTCTATTTAGCAAAGAAGCAATGCTAGTGTCTCCAGCCAGTTTTAAGGCTTAATTAATATTCATCAAGCGATATATATAAATGCTGAGTAATGTTTTCACTTATTATCAACTCTTTGAGAACAGCAGAAGGCTGCTCAGGAGCCTTCAGTGCCCACTCCTGCAATCACAGAAAATCAGTCATGAGGGAGGTGCCCACTCAGTCCCAGCAGAGGATGCTGACGCTGGGGCTGGCTGCCTGCCACACCGCAGCACATGACACAGGGGCAGCTCCTGTGCACATGCTGATGCCCCTTGCTCCTGAAGGCTGCTACAATCCTGATATTAAAGTAACTAATTTACTGTGTCCAAGGGAGGAATGAAACAAGCTCCCCAGAGCTCATCTAAGCCCTAATCCGTGCTGTCATGGGAATAGGTACCACATCCTCCTCACATGAGCCCACACTCCTCCACCCTTCTTAGCGTTTCCTTGCTGTCTTTTATTGCTTTAATCAGAGTCCCCTGAGATGATGAAGGCTGAGAGTCCTCCTGAGCTGGGGCTGCCTAACCAGGCGGTGCTACATGTAACTGAGGGCAAAGCCGTGAGAACAGGGCAAGGAGTCTCATTGCTCATCCTTTTGCTCGCCTCTTCTGCATACATGTTTTGTTTCCCACTAGTGGGATCACGCTTTAGTAACAACAAAAGCAGCTCCAGATGCAGCCCAAATCCTTCGTATTTGGAGCCTATCCAGCTAACTCCTGTCAAGGCTCGTTAAGAGCAGGAGGCAGGGCAGGAGTCTCCGTAGGCTCACTCAGGAGATTACACGAAAGCAGCAGGTTTGTGGAGGGGCATTGGTGGTGCGGGGGGAGGACTCAGCCGTAAAGGGTAACAGAAGAAACGGAAACAACTGCAGTGAGAAACAGAATGAAAGAAAACTCCCAATCGTTACTTTGCTCGCTATAACTCTCCTTCCTAAAATTCACCAGTTTCTTCCACCCCCGCCGCGCCTAGTCGAGCCAGCACGGCTCTCGCCCGAGGACTGCGGTTTCCCCCCGGCAGCGGCGGAGGGGGCCGCGAAGAGCCCCGACCCTCTTGCTGTGTGGCACCCGCCGTCCGGCAGGCGGCGCTGCCGGCCCGGAGTCGCCCCGAAGCGGCGGCCACGTGGCGGCGGGGCTCGTGCCCACTGCCCACCGAGGCCCTGCGCGCTGAGGCGGCAGCCCCTGTGGGGCGCCCCCTCGCTGCTGCAGGTGGGAATCGGCCGAACGAGGCCGGAAAGAACGAGCTGGGCAAGTGGTCCTGTGCGAAACTCATGCTGGTGGGGCAAATACTGTTATTTCAATGCTGCTGCTGCTGGATGTCTTCCACCTTGAAGCTTATCTAGAACCTCCAGTGGGTGACACTTCCCAGCCCGCCAGGAAACCAGTAGAAACAGTGGGGAAAAGGCAGCCTTGCGGTGTGATGCTGCGCCTTGGTGTCGTTGTACTGGAGGAGCTGCCAAACAGATGCCAGGTGGACCTAGGGATAGACCCTAGGCCTGCTGGCAGCTCACAGTGATTTTCTGCTGAAACCAGGCTGGTAGAGTGGAAACAGACTCGTCAGGTTTAGGATAACATTACACCACTTTGCAAGTCTGCAGTGACGTCCATCTACTTGAAATTGTATGACAAAAATCTATACAGCTGTAAACATCTGTATGAAGCTTGAGAACTAGTGTCCAGTCAAATGTAATTCTGAAATGTTCTTATTTTTGAGTACTCCGCAAAAACTTGCCTTTAACAAAAATGTTGTTCAGTACCTACATGAAAAACATTCTTCCATCTAGGTGAAATTGTGTTTTGAAACAGGTATTAAAGATTCATTATGCTAATATGAAGAGTTTCAAACTTTTCCCTTCGTTAGGCTGTTTTCTGAAGACATTCCTGTTGGGTTTGCAGCTGCCTGCCCTCTCTGCCACAGCCTTGCAGGGAAAAGGAAGAGGGGGAAGGTTACCTGGAGCTTTTCCAGTACCTTTCACTTCCAAGTGCCCAGGGTACATTCTGTCTGCATCTCCTCCTGAGGTGTGGAGTTTAATATCTGACAGATGTTTTGACATCTACTGAGCAGTTAGGAGACAAGGAAAGTGGCCAGCACCACAAATCTTAGTTGTGATGTCTCGGTACCTGTGGAGGGCTCTGGGCAGTGCTCAGGCCAATGGGAAGCATCCTTGCGAGGCTACAGTCTGAAGATAATGTGAGCTGCATCCCAAGGGGTGCTGGCTGTCTTATCTGCAGAGCCCTGGCTGGCTGTGCCAGTCACACAGCTGCCAAGCTCAGCTTATTTAGGTGGGAAATGGCCATCTCAGCTGACTGAGAGTGATTCCTGTGCTGTCCTCATGCAGGCAGTCCCTCAGCACCTTCCTGTTTGCAAGACACATGCTGATGGGACATGAGAGGAGCATCTCTGGGCAGACCTTAGCAGTGCTGTCAGTTCAAAGGGAGTTCTGCTATAAATTACTCATTTGTATACCAGCACTGCTTCTCTTCCACCATCCCCTCCCTAGCCCTGTGCTCAGTTAAGGAAGGAAAACAAGATCAGGTCTTCTGAGAATGTGGCAAGAACAGTCCTTCTGCTACACCTCATGGAGGACCTCCAGTCAGGCAACATGGAAGTCAAGGTGGTCCTGGTGGTCTTCAGCCTGACCTCTGTGCAGAATCTATAGCCTTGCCCAAATACTGCCTCTGCTGTGGGATCGATTTCTTCTGACAAAGTAGTCACACACAGCTTTTGGGAGAGGGAGAAGCATGGCCAGCAGATGGAGAGGGGTGATTCTGCCAGTCTGTGCTGCTCTGGGGAGACCTCACCTGGAGCACTGTGTCCAGCTCTGGGGCCCTCAACACAAGAGAGGCACGGACCTGCTGGAGCAGGTCCAGAGGAGGCCATGAAGATGATCAGAGGGCTGAAGCACGTCCCGTATGAGGACAGGCAGAGAGAGTTGGGGCTGCACAGCCTGGAAAAGAGAAGGTTCTGGGGAGATCCAATAGCTGACCTTCATTATCTGACGGCCACCTGCAGGAAGGCTGGGGAAGGACTGTTTAGAAGGGCTTGCAGTGACAATTGTAGAGCTTGTAGGGGCAATGGTTTTAAATTGAAGCAGGCTAGATGTAGGTTGGACATAAGGCGGAAATTCTTCACAATGAGAGTAGTGAAACAATGGAACAGGTTGCACAGGGATGTGGTTGAGGCCCCGTCCCTGGAGACATTCAAGATCAGACTTGATGTAGCCCTGGGCAGCCTGATCCAGTTGGAGGTGCCCCTGCTGACTGCAGGGGGTTGGACAAGATGACCTTTGAGGGTGCCTCCCAACTCGATGCAATCTGTGAATCTGTGAGTATGTTTGGAGACTTATTTCTATTAAATCAGTCTCGTCCATGAACACTGTTCAGCTTGTGGAGCTTAAAGCAGTAGAGCCCCATGTCCTTGAGGCACTTGGTGGTGTTTTTTGAGGCCTTTTTGCCATTTACACCATCCTGTGCTGGGGAAGTGGGGTGTACCACGAGGGCTCTGGAAAGCCTGAACCAAGAGAACCCTGGTACCAGTGATAACACATCTGGCTTCTGTGCAAGCAGCAGATGTGATGGCAACACAGTGGGCTTGGAGAAGCGAGTCTAGAGAGAGCATCCAGGGCTCAAGAGCACGAGGGTTGGTCATGTCCATTTGCTGCTGTGAATTATGTGTGCCAGTTCAAAGCTGAAATACCTGCAGAGAAAAAAAAAAGACGACTGCCTACACAAGCTACAGCATCTTGTGTGATGTATTTAATGTCCCTAATTTACATGCTGACAACTTTGCCATTTCCAAACAATGTTATCATTCATCTTTCTGATGATTAATCAGCACAAGCTTCAAACACTGTTTATCACACTTTGATGCATCAATCAAACAAGAAAGGCAAGGTGTTAGAGAGGTGGTGGGCTGGGTTTTTGTCTTCTTTTTTTTTTTTTGTTCCTTAAATCTTAACAGTATTTACAAAAAGATGCCTTTTTTAAAATCTTCTGACACATTCTTAGAATTATTCACTCACTCACAATCAGTCACTGTATAAAAACATAGTTCAGAAATAGGTTTTTAAATGCACCCACCTTCGTTGCATAGTATCACAGGAAAAAGAAGGCAAGAGTCAAGACACTTGATTTTTGAACGAGGCGTGAGCTGATTCAGAGGTACAACATTTCTGAGGAAGAAAGAGTCACTTCTCAAAAAACCCACAACCCCAAAACAAACAAACAAACAAAAACCCCCAGCTGTAGCTCAGAAGCAAATGAGCTTCCTGAAGTAGGTCTGCTGTCCAAGTTCCCTTTTGTAGATCAAGTGTCTTTTGAGGTGTATTGCTGTACGCTCGATGCTTCTGTTAAGGTGAAACATCATACTGCAGTTCGAAGATTTACTCTGCAGTACTTGCGTGCGGATGCTGACATAAATGAATTACACAAAGTACTCACAAGGATCACTGCTGGTTTCATGCACGATGGCACATCCCTGGAACAACTCAACGGACCTGGTTTCTGCTTGTATAACTGAGTATGTGAATATACCCTTATACCTTATACTTTTCCCCTGTAAGAGGACCTTTGGTTGTGTTCACTTTAAGAGTTAAACCGTCAGGCTGTGGAGGGTTTAGCAGGCACTGAACTGTATCTATCCTGTTGATTTTCAAACCAAACTTGGTAATTCAGCCATTTGGTGATCTTGTATACTGATATTTTTTTTGCTTTAAAAATGTGCTCCAGTGGATTCATTGAGCCTGGTCCATTAAAGAGCTACAGGGAACACTGAACAATAGGTGCTTGTTTTACAGCTACTGCAAATGCTTCGAAAGCACTAAATTGCCTTTTATACTCAACAGTCTAATAACAAAGACTGATTTTCTCCCTTTTTTTTCGCAATTGATTTGATGGTTCACTTGAGCTTTAAAAACACATTACATAAATCTTTATTGCTATTACAGAAGTCTTTTGTCAGGTTTAATTTGGCATGTGTTTGGGGTTTTTACCACAGCGTAATCATTCACCGTTAAATGCACCGTACCACACATACCTGGATCGTGCTTGACTCTGGAAGCACATGAATACTAAGTCCTAGAGGCTTATTTTTGCACAGGGAGGGACTTAAATCCTTCCAAAGGCAGTTTGTCACTGAAAACTCTTAGCTCAGAGGTATATCAGAAGAAGCGCTGAGCACTCCCGAAGGCACCTCCCACAACAGCTCTATCCTCTCCTGCTGTTGGCTTTACCAGTACAGTTTTGTTTTGGCTTGATACTCTGTGGTGGAAATACTAGCAAGGATTAACCATAAGGATGGGAGATCCATCAGTGTAGTCCTCTCTCCCTGTTGCAAAATAAAGGGGAATGCGCTGCTCAGTGGGCAGAGGTGTAGGGAGCAAGAGCAGGTAGAAAAGCAGTAAGTGCTGAAAACCCTTCAGAAATTCAAACGTGTGTGAAAACTCCAAACCTGGGCAGATGATATTATCTTCAGCAGGAAAATCAGAGAGGCTGTTAAATGCCAGGCTTCCTCATCCTACTTTCTCCTGTGCAGATGCCTTTTCACTTTCCTCCTGGTTTTGAAGTGGAGGTTTTCTGTCAAACCTCCCCTATCCCAGCCCTCCCCTGTCTGCTGTAGTACATGAGGAAATCCTGCTCCTGGAGGCATGCAAGGCCAGACGAAGAAAGAAAGGCTGAAAGAAGTAGGATGCTCTCCTGCTGGTCTACTCTCTCAGCATTATGATTACTCAGTAAAGGTCTCAGCTCTTCGAAGAATGGGGCTTGGCTGGAGCTGTTAAGGAGAAAGTGGGGCTCTGCTGGTGATGGAGCTGCAGAGGAAAGAGTGAATCAGAAAGAACCCAGCTAAATGCACAGAGGTCTGTCTTAAACGCTGAGTTCCTCAGCCCTGGGAGCCAAGGTAAGTCTCTCAGTTAAAGATGCCAGGGTAAAATGCATTTGATGCTCACAGATCTCCAAGTGGACCAACCAAAAAATGTTGCATATAGCTGGCCAGGATTCTGCTCTCATTGCCAGTGCTGTAAATCTAGAGGAGGAAAGTGGCTTTCCTGGCCAGGCCTGAAGCAGCACAAAACTTGGCTTCATATTGTAACTGCTGTAAATGCAGAATGGGTCAGATTCATGCCTGGTGGAGCATGATAGAGGAGTGGGGGGAATGCACTCTATAAATGATTCTATTATTCAAATTAAGAACTTTAAAAAATAAAATAAAAAAGAGCAGGAGGGAGCTGCTGGTGACACTGACTGACACTGTTCAAGATCACAGCAAGGAGATCTGCTCAGCCAAGAGGGAGAGCAGAGCTAGTGCCAGGGCCCAGCTGCTGCGTGTGAGGAGCGGTGCCAAGGGAGCTGTGTTTCGGAGCATGCACTCCACCCTGGACCAGGAGCCATTGTTGGGCAGCGGCTGCACTCCTGCCAGGCTGCACATGATGTTGTAAACATCCACAGATCTGATGGGAGGCGCTCGGAAGTTGGATCGGAAATCTGCAGGGAAAACAGGCGAAAGAGAGGAGTTGGTGTCGTGTGGCTTGGGGCTCAGCTCCTGGAACACAGGGCACTGTGGGACAAGGACTTCTTTGCCTTTCTCAGGACCTACCCAGCAGGCTGGGATGTGGCACGCTGTACAATTTGTAACATAGCTCAGCAAAAACATTAAAAGTGTTTTAAATTTACTATTTTTACTTCTAGTCCATTTTTTTTAAATGGGAAAAAAAATAATTAAGTACAAGAGCTACTTTACTGTGGTTTTTTGGTAGATTTAATAGCCTGCAGTAACTGTATTACACATTCTGCTTTGCTTTTGCTCCTGTCTGCAGTTGCAGCCTTGTGCCCAGCGGTGTTTAAAGGGCCTGATGAAGTGGAAACCGGGGGTTTTGCATCTCCCTTCAGACAGACAGGCAAGGTATGCTGCAACCTTCCCAAAGAAGCTGAGTTCAGATCCACCAATAAAAGGAAAATTCATGTGTTTCAAATAGAATTTAAAATTTAGGCCAAAATTTAGGGCAAAGGGATAGAGTTATTGCACTGGGATGTCAGAGACAGGCTGACCTAATCCCTTCACACCTTCTGCCCTGTTTCTCCAGCTACGTAATACAGATACAGAGCTAGAAACCTTCCCAGCATGGAGCCATAATGAGGAAATCCTGCCATCTATATGTTCTTTCTGGGTGTCACAGAGTGCCACATCAAGGTCCTGAAGTGCCAGGGGCTGCAGAGATGCTGGGGCAGGGGCTGCAGGGCGAGTGGGACATTAGGCATAGCACTGTACCTGGCCCATACGCGAGGAAGAAGCCTCTCATGTCCATGAGCTCGTTGTCATAGCCATGCCAGCCATTCTGCCAGGCTTCCTTCCACCCTGTCCCATTCTCCCAGAAGGGCAGCTTGTCCCTGCTCTTGGTGACAAAAGCAGAGTGAAGTTAGTGCCTGCTGGTCAAGTTGTGTCTGTGGTGCTGTGGTATGCCACGCTGTATCTCCATGCACTGTACCACCCCAGCAGGCTTCCACATGTCCTGTCAGCTGTGCAGGGGCTCATCAGCAGGAGGGGTGACCCCTGTCTTAGAAATCTCAGCAAGTTAGGGGATGGGAACCACTCACTCGTATGGAGGGAACAAAGTAATATTAGCAGACCAGCTTTGATACAGCCAGAGGTGCTTGAAATCCCTCCTCATCCTGGTTTAACTGAAATATGTATGGGGTGGCTTTTGTTCCTGTGCTCCTTGATGGGAAAAACAAACAAAACAAAACAACACACACACACACACACAAACCCCACAACTTTTCAGATACATCCCCTCTGTCTCTCTCTCTAACAAACAAAACCCACAGGAAAAACAGCCAAACAAAAAACACACCAAAAAAAATCAAAACCTTTTTTCACACAGTTTATAGCTATCCACTAGCTGACAGAGAGTTAAAACACCCCAGGACCATGACAGGGAAGAGCTGAACGTTCTCTCTTCAGTGGTTTAGGCAGGAAGTATAATAGAAGGATCAATTATTGCTTTTAAAACATGACAGGAAACTTTCATTTTCACATCCCATTCACAGTTAATGAAAACGTACCAAAGAGAAGGAAAATCTGACAGCACTAATGAGAGGACATTCTTGAAAATCAGAAACAATGGGAAGGAATGGGCAGAGAGACAGAAATAATTACCATAGCAGCAGTGTTTGCTGCACTATTATTAAGGTTTGTCAGAGTTTCAATGATTTTTTTTTTCTTAAGTGCCTTTTTTTAATAGAATATGTGAAAAGATTCTGTGTTGAATTTCTGTGCAGAAGAGCTTGATTGTGGGTTTTTTTTTTTAATCACTTTGGCAAAAATGTTTCAGATTCCTACTTTATGTGTCTGAATCTTAACTCTGGCTTTTGAATATTTTTTTGTCTTAATCAGAAATGTGGTGCTCACCCACCCATACTTAAAAGCAATCAGGTCTTTTTTTAGAGATGCATTTTTATTCAGCTGTAGAAATTATTATCCTAACGTCAGGCTGGCTAGAGAGAAATGTGGTGGTGTGGACTGTTAAGCAGGGCCTGGTGAGCAATAGCTCTGAGGGTCACAAAAGATGATGCTCAGCTGAGTTACTATAATCTGCAAGGTAATGACTATGCCAGGTCACTGGGAAAAAAACCCCAAACCAACAACAAAACAACGAACAAAACCCACACACACACAAACCCCAAACCAAACCCAACCCAACCCAACCAAACAAAACCTCCCAAACAAGCAAACAAACCGACCCCCCAAAAACCCAATCAAACACCCTAAACAAACCAAAAAGAGGATTCCTTGGTTTTGCCACGAACTTACTGTCTGTATGTGTGGTTTTGGGCAAATCCCTTGAGGCTCAAGAGGGCTCTGGATCACCTGATCTAGCTGAGGATGTCCCTGCTTACTGCAGAAGGGGTTGGACTAAAATGACCTTTGGAAGTCCCTTCCAACCCAGACCATTACATGATTCTATGATACTGCTCCTCAGTTTACTCACTGAGATAGGTTAAGTTGCCTCACCCTCTGAGCTGCAATACAAGTGCAAATTAATCAACAGCAGCAATGACAATAATTCATAGAAACAAAATAAGTTGGTATGAAGAATCTTTTCATGTGCAAGTCTAATCAATTCACTTCTTAACAAGCTCTCAGATTTCAGTGTGTCCACTGAGTATCTCTGAGGGTCAAACCCTCTGTCTGACCCTTTTGAGGGCATTTTTAGGACAGAGTCTGGTGGGCAGGAAGCCAAGCAGAAGGAAAAGCTGCCATAAAATTCTGCTGAATGGAAGAATAATAAGGTATTGAAATGTCAAAATTCTTTTTGTATCTGAGAGGAAGGTAGATGGGCAAGGAGAAGTAAAGCAACAGCACTGGAATGGGAAATGCTGGGAAATACTCCTGGTTTATGATTGCACTGAAAAAAAAAGAAGTCTTCACTATTTAACTCTGCCTTCAGCACAGCTGCTGTGATTTTAGGCACTTCTAAGCACACAGAAATGTTTAACATTAGTTTTGTAGCCAGCCCAAGTAAATGATGTAACACTTTAACTCATTGCCTAGCACAGAACTGTACATTTTTCTTGCTGTTTTCATATGTTGCATCTTTTCACATTCATGTCTAAGTATTTTGCTTCTGTACTTTACCTCTACTATGAACCATCCTTTCTCAGCCACAAGAGTTAAAGGAGACACAAATTTTCCCTTCTTGTAGAAAAACCTATTTGGGATATCCTGTGTGTTATAAACTTCCATGTGTTCCACAGCTTTCAGTTTTCTATATATCTGCAAAGAAAAGAAATGTTAGGACACCATATGGCTGTAAAGAGCATATTTGTACCTATGGATACATGGAAACACCTACATTTATAAATTAGCTATTCCTTTTCAATAACTAATCATCAGCACGTTCAAACTGGGATTTTGCTGGTCCAGAGATGATGGCTGTGAAAAACCTGCTTATGTGGTTTAGGAGGTTCTGAAAACTTGGTTCTCAAACACACAGGACTGCATGAATTCAGGTGTTACACGTATTTGTTATACAGGCCCTCACAAATGTATGCATGTGAGTCTATCAGCCTACAGAGACAGACCAGCAGAAACCAAACCAGCTCAGGAGACAGTCAGCTAAGTGGACCAGGTGTGGATGCAGAAAAGGGATCCTGTCTTTGGCCTCTGCCACTCAGTCCCTCCTTGTACTCTTGAGTGAGCAATTTTTGTCACTTCACCTCTGTTTCTCACAGTAAACCAGTCAATTCCTATCAAAAGGATTGATAGTGCTTAGTTATCTGTTTCAATGGGATGCTGTGAGATTAATCAGCCATTGCCTGCTGCTTTGAAGCTGCACAATGCCATACAAGTGGTTTATTAATATTTATTGTACTGTATGGATGTGGTAGTTTGGCCCACCAGCATTAACAAAACAATGGAGTATAATCACACAAATGTGGTTAAACTAAAAATGTTTTAAATGCCTAAAGAAGATGTTCATGTGCCATAAAGAAGGTGGTTATTGGAGTCCCCAGAATGTGTCTCACTCCTTTGCTTAACTGTAGATAATCTCCAGAAAGAAACAGCTTGATTCTGCAAAGAATGAGAGGTCCTTCACTAGCCTTTTAGCTAAGCCCCCCTTGTGTGTCTGTGTGTGCATGAGATTTGCACTGATATACAGTCAGCATAAGGATGGCACCGGGGTGTGATGAAGTGACTCAGCCAGACCCTCCCACCATGACACGGACTACAGAGTGGTTCTGGTGCTTCATCAATACTTCTCATGTTTCAAAATGGGATAGAGCTAAAGGTGATAACCACTATGTTTTGATATGATCTAATTCCTAAACTCTCTGAAGTGACTTGAGAATAGAAGAATATGGCTATTGAGAAAACACAAAATCAAGTTTATTTTGCTTAAAAAGAAGAAGTAGTCCAGTAAGTCATCCTAAAAAGAAAGGAAGTAAACAAAACCATAGTGTGAGGAATTATGCTTCATTTTATCATAGTATCATAGTATCAGTCAGGGTTGGAAGGGACCACAAGGATCATCTAGTTCCAACCCCCCTGCCATGGGCAGGGACACCCCACACTAGATCAGGCTGGCCAGAGCCTCATCCAGCCTGGTCTTAAACCAGCTCCAGGGACGGCGCCCCAACCACCTCCCTGGACAACCCATTCAAAGGCTTCACCACTCTCATGGCAAAGAACTTCCTCCTCACGTCCACCCTCAATCTCCCCACCTCCAACTTCATTCCATTCCCCCTAGTCCTATCACTACCTGATATCCTATTTTCCTTAGAGATATTAGACTGTTTCATGAGAGAGAAGAAGAGCTGCTGAAGAGTTTTGTCAGATGAAGCTCCATGTTTTCTTGAAGTCACAACTTACACTTGCCCTTTCTTGGAGGTTTAGCCTATAAGAATAGGCATCTCTGAGTTAAGCCCAATGAGAGCATCTATACATACTGTGATTCCCTGCAAGGTCTCTGAGTGAATTGCCTAAACATGCCTCTTAAGACAACTCTTAATGTGGGGACTAATGTTAAATGCTGCAAATCACAGGTGCACAGTTCCTGGCGAGCCTGTTTAGGTGCAGAAAGTAGCAAATATTCTCTAGTTTAAAAATGGCACAAGCTACAATATACTGGAACTGGGTAAAATACAGAAAACAAAATTACTCCTCTGGAACGTGGGCTGCACATTTTGTACATCTACTCATCTATTTTCTGAGGACAGCATTGGGTTCTGGTTATGTCACAGGGTAATAGTCTATTAGTTACAGATGCTTCATTTTCATTCTTTTCAAGTGGTTTTCATATTCCGGCCCCCTGCCCCCTGTATTGTTTTAATTTGTCCCCCCAAAATCCTGTGGTTGTAGCCTTAGGCTTTTATGGTGGATTCGATCCAACATGCTGCTTCATCACAATTCTTCAAAGGAGCATTTTGTTTAAAAAAAAAGTTATTTTTCTGTAATCCTAATCTAATGGATTTAATTCCTCAAACTCTGTGGGAGTTTACTGCCATATAAATGCCCGCTCCAGTTCATTTGAAAATCCAAGCTAGAGTGTCAATAACTTAAGTAATCTATAGAAAATCCTAGAAGTGGATTTTGAGCTAAAATGTCTCAGCTCTTTATCAGGAACACAGTGGTGGGATTTGAAAGTGTGTATCTGTGCCAAAAACAGTGGAAGTTCATACTTTTTAATTTGCCAGCTGTGACTTTCCCTCAGAAATCAGACTCACAAGAGGGTCACATGATCCAAGTCTGACTCCTGATAAGAGCCTCAGGCTGATTTTTACACACATGTCTGAGACTGGGATTTGGGTGTTACAAAGAAAGAAAAGAGACATTGGTCATAAACCCCAAAGAAACACAAAACAAAGTAAATACAAATAAGCTGTGCTTACCTCTGCGTGCTTCTCTGGAGCTGGCCAGAGGCTGACAACAGGACCTCTGTCCTTCATTTGTATGGTATCACTCATATTGATGTATTTTTTCAGCTCAATCACTTTGTTATCCCAAGAAATGTCTGTCATCCCATGATCAGAGAAGAGGAGGACATTGAGATCATCCTGAAGGCCCTTGTTCTGCGAAGGAAGCGTGTGACAGCTGTTACAGCTGGGTAAGAGCTTCACAGTGTCTGGGAAATTTTAATCCCTGTTTCACCTCCATTGATTAGTGGAAGTTGTCCAGAAGAAGCCATGGGTGCAAGTGCCCTGCAACATGTTTGCCACCACCAATAATGCCGGACATCCACTCTCACTTGCTGCTCTAGAAGAATCTGAGAGGTTAGCACCAAAGACAGATTCTCCAAAACAAATCCACACCCCTGCTAAATGACCAGTCTCACAAAACATATACATAGAATACATAGAATAAACCAGGTTGGAAGAGACCTTCAAGATCATCGTGTCCAACCCATCAACCAATCCAACACCGCCCAAGCAACTAACCCACGGCACCAAGCACCCCGTCAAGTCTTCTCCTGAAAACCTCCAGTGATGGCGACTCCACCACCTCCCCAGGCAGCCCATTCCAATGTGCAATCACTCTCTCTGTATAGAACTTTTTTCTAACATCCAGCCTGAACCTCCCCTGGCGCAGCCTGAGACTGTGTCCTCTTGTTCTGGTACTGCTTGCCTGGGAGAAGAGACCAACATCCGTCTGTCTACAACCTCCCTTCAGGTAGTTGTAGAGAGTAATAAGGTCACCCCTGAGTCTCCTCTTCTCCAGGCTAAGCAACCCCAGCTCCCTCAGCCTCTCCTTGTAGGGCTTATGTTCCAAACCCCTCACCAACTTTGTTGCTCTTCTCTGGACTCGTTCCAGCAAGTCAACCTCCTTCCTAAACTGAGGGGCCCAGAACAGTTGTCACAGTTGGTCTTAGACAGGATTTTATCCAACTGTTCTTCATCAGTAGGCCAGAATGTCTGGGGAAGAGCAACTTTGTCATGGTGCAACCTGTGGCAGGAGTGTTTCTCTCTTCCCCTCCCAAACACAAGCACTTTGCATTAGAGCTTTTGTAATTTAGTGAAACTGGGTATAGATGTTCCTCTCCCCACTGAAACATAAACAACTCCACTGTGCATTTGTCATTGTTGTAAATATTCATAGAACTGACATTTGCCCAAGAGCTTGGTATACTCCTTTTCTTAATGCAAAATCATTTAGTTTATGCTCTTTAAAACAGTACAGAGTCCTGAATGGTGCCATAGGCTGTAAAATGCTGTAAGTTAAAGGGCTGTAAATCTTAATCGTCTGACTCCACAAACCTTAGCAAGCAAGCAGTTTTTATTTGTTCACCTACTATAAAGCCCAGCCAGGAACTTGAGTTATAAAGAGAGCAACATGTATGATGGTTTATGGCTTCCCAGGGCAGTGTAATAATCCACAAGGAGGATTATAATGACATTGACCAAAATAAAAAGCGGGGGAATGCTGCCTTGACTTCCACGTGACCTTGGTAGCCTCTGTTTCTCAGGAAATAAAAGTTTACAGCCAACACATCCCATTAGCAGGCATTAAACAAGGCTCTCTGCAGTGCCACAAAGAGCAGTTTGAAAAGCCTTTTCCAAATGCACCCAGGAGCTGGGGTTTTGGACACTGCTCACCTTGATGAGAGTGATCATTTTGCTCAAGGCTTTGTCCACCTCCTTCAGAGCGTTCTTCCGCTGCTGGGACGAAGGGCCATAGTGGTGGCCTTCCACATCAATGCGCTCATAGTACACTGCAGCCATCTCGGCGCTGCCATTGCTAGAGGTGGGGGAGGAAAGGAGGGAGTGAGAGGCTGGTACACATGAGGACCACCCAAGTGCCTTCCCCTCCTGGCTGCTGCCATTATTGTCGCCATCACCATGAAACCCCAGAGGGGCATTTTCTGCTTTCAGCCTGGGCTTTCCTGCCCGCTGCTGCATAGCGCAACAAGGCTGGTGAGAGGCCTTGAGCACAAGCCCTATGAGGAGAGGCTGAGGGAGCTGGGATTGTTTAGCCTGGAGAAGAGAAGGCTCAGGGGTGACCTCATTGCCCTCTACAACTACCTGAAAGGTGGTTGTAGACAGGAAGGGGTTGGTCTCTTCTCCCAGGCAACCAGCACCAGAACAAGGGGACACAGTCTCAAGCTGTGCCAGGGGAGGTTTAGACTCGAGGTGAGGAGAAAGTTCTTCACTGAGCGAGTCGTTCGTCATTGGAATGTGCTGCCCAGGGAGGTGGTGGAGTCACCATCCCTGGAGGTGTTCAAGAGGAGACTGGATGTGCCACTTGGTGCCATGGTCTAGTCATGAGGTCTACCGAGACAGGTTGGACTCGATGATCCTTGGGGTCTCTTCCAACCTTACTTATACTGTGATACTGTGATAGCTGGGCTTGTTATTCATCCCCTCAGTCACTTGGGTTTGCTTGAGAGGTGCCAGGTAGAGAATGCCATGTGCAAACCCATGCTTGACATGGTAGCCTTCTACTACCTCTTTGAATTAGGAAGGTGGCTTTCCCTTTTATGACAAAGAATGACCCAGAAGAAATACTGATTTCTGTGCTAAATGCTCTTATTAAAAGGACTGTGGGAATTATCAGTCAAATGTGCTTTAATTAAAGTTTGTCACTTCTGGCTTTTTCCCATGTGAGGTCTTCCAAACCTCCAAGATCAACTCAGGACAGGCTCTTCCATGACCTTGCCAAATCCTGATTGGTAAGAACTGGGGTGAGATTTTAGATGGGGATTTCATTCAGGAATATGTGATACTGTGTGATAATATGACGAAAAGAAACTAATCTCCTAGTTGCATAAGTTTAGCTGATCATACAGTTCTGCACTGAACATCTCCAGCCTAATTGGTGAGGACCATACATACATCAGTGCTTAATTATACATTTTTATGACCACTGCACAGTTCTCTGGCAAGCTCCCTGAGAGAAGCTGTGTGGGTAAAATCACAAATCTATACTCACTGACATTCACACCCAGCTTTTTTCTACTGTACTTAAATACGACAGAGTATGGTATCCATAATAAATGCTCTCATCCGGATCAAGATCCCTACAAAAAGACTGTGTGATGTCCTGACAGGTCCAGCTTCTTTAGTTAAAGACACCTCAGTAGTCTGGTGCCATGAATGAGAGAGAAGAGAAAAAACCAGAGGTGAGGGACAGACTGACTGCGAGTCTGTCATTTTCCTTTGTAAATTTGCTGAAGGCCTCCCAGAAGCAGTCCTGTAGAAAGCTGAAGGTCTTTGCTGTAGTGGGAGTTTCCCCACAGCAGAGCAGTGTTCTTTCTCACTCTTCCTGATTTTAGAATCATTCAGATAAAGCAGCTCTTCCCTCCCCCAGATTAATTTTAAGCATTACTTTCCATCTGTATTACACATCAATTAATGTCTAAAATTTAACCTTGTAATTTCTCTCTCGCACGCACACTCAATTAACCCATGGAAACAGTTTTCTTCTGCTGCAATGCCTGTATTAATTAGCTACTTAGACTGCTTTGTGTCTTCTCACCTGTAACTTAATGATTGTTTTGATCAAGATAGAAGCTAAGAAAGAGATTTACTGCATAAAACAAATGGTCTTTCTTATGCTATGGTCAGATTTCTCAGTGAAGGCTCAGTGCTGTCAGGATGAACATTTAACTTTGTACATGACTTCAATGGGACAAGCCTCAGTTATGCAGCATGCTTAGGAGTTTACAGGACTGGGGCACACCACATCTAGAGCTTGTAAGCTTGAGTTAGACTTTGTCTCCATTTTTTGCCTTTTTTCCCTAAGAAAACTAGGCATCTCTGACCGTGGCTTGCATGGGAGTACTAATTTGTCTTTCTAACTGTGTGTTAGTCCTGTCTTCTCCCATCACCAGTAACTTTCAGAAGAAATGTCAAAAAGGGATTTATTTTTTAGCAATGCACTTTGTAAGTACTGTGCAAACTTCACAACCCCTGTCCAGGAAGGTAGGTAGATGACATTAGCCCTTACATTATAGTTGTGGAAAAGAGGTTTTAGTTTTACTTGCCAAAAATCAGTGCATGATTTAGTTTTGAATATTTTCTATGTAATGATTACAAAGAGACTGGAGAATATTCCTGAAGAATGGCTTTCTTTGGTTGCATGGGGACCTCAGTGGCTCCCTGATGAGTTAGGTACTCCCACCATTGTAGAACGCACTTATGAAACTCCCTCCAACCCTCCTGAGGTTAAGATGGGTCAGGACGTTCCAGTGTCCAAACTCCAGTTAACCCCTAGACTCTTTTCCTGAGATCAGCAGCTTTCACCTTCTGTGAGCTGCCCCACCAACACTTGTGTCCCTGTCCTTTTCTTCCACTGAAGGCAACAGCAAGGAGCCCTGTGACTTGGGCTGAATTAGCTACTGAAACTTTTTCAGTAGGCTCCAGCTCCCAAAAGTGCAGCTTGAAGCTTTAACAGTTTGTGCCTTGCTTTCAATCATGTTCACAATTACAAAGCTGCAACGCATCCTGAGCAACCTTTCTTCACAGAAACCATATGGGGAGCTTCAAGCATATCCTGACCCATCCCCAGATAATATCCAACCAAAAATCTTCTCACTGGTAATTCTGTGTTTTCACAAGAAGTCACAGCTGGTCTCTGTATTCAGTTTTCCACTCCCTTCTTTATTCACTGAACTAAAAGTGTTGCAGAAGCTTCAGAAAGCCTCCTATGGCACATATGTATGCCTCATCTCACATGCAGATAACCTTCTTAAAATATAAGCTAAATCATTTCAGGATCAAATGTCTCATCTGTTTGGAGATAGTTTCTTTCTCAGCCCTGTGCTGTAAACCACACTGATCTGTGAGCATCTGTGCAGCAGGACCCTGTGTGCAACTGGGAGCAATATCTCCAGCAACCCTTTCATCATTTTGGAGCCTTCATTTCAAGGAGAAGCAACACTCAGCATTTGAATATGAAACTCTCCAGATGCAAATCACTATGGCAGTTGGCAAGTAGCAAATTAGAATTTCCTAGGATTGGGTCCAACAAGGTTTTAAGAGGAAGCTTAGTTCCAGTTAAGGTAAGGCACCAGCCCTGCATGTGGCAGTGCAGTCTTCTCTGATTTTACAAGGTACATGGAGTTGTCCCTTGTTAGTATTTGTATGAGACAAGGTGGAACTAGAAAGCTGGAAGTGGAGTGTATGGTTTTCCTAGAAGCTGGTTGAAAGATAGATTCCCATCATTCAGGATAGATGATCATTGTAGGTCCCATCCAGCTCTCTGCCTCCCCTCTCTGCTCTCCTTTCCCACAAAATTCATAATTTCCACATTTCCTGGGGCACTCTAAATACAACCATTTCAAAGTCTGCTCTTGCAGACACAGAGTCACAGACTAATCCTGAAATTGTTTGAAACAGCAAATTTAAAATAGTAAGTTAGAATGTATCTTCTGTGTGGCACCATCCACATGAAAAGACAAGCACATCTTTCCCTCTGGTCTTAGTGTAAGGGCCCATCTCTGTTATGGTCACGTCTCTGCGACAGTACCATAAAGCAGTCTTTGTCCCCCACCTTCCTAACTGGGAGCCAGTCCTCACAATTTCCCTAGAGGAGGGCTGACAGTAAACCCAAATACTCATCCTTGGGAGAGGAAGCCCCACACTGCAGAAATCTACTGACATACCCCAAAGACTCAAGAGCATCGTTGATGGCATCCAGGAAGTTTTTGTCTGTCGGGACACTGAAGTACTCACGGCAGTAACTTGGTCTGACGCCGAGAATTTCGACCTCACAACCTACAAGCAAAAAGCAAGGTGAGCTCTGCTCTTTCACCTTGATCACAGACCCCACGCCGTGTGTGTTCAAGTTCAGGTTTGTAAATTGCCTGTGACATTACTTACCTTACACCTTCCCTGCAGGAAACCTTGTGGTTGGAAAGTGAAGAGGGGAAAGTGGTTGGTTTGACAAGTGCCTGTAGCAAGTCATACATTAGGTCCTTTTATTTCCCTCTCTAAAAGGAAGGTCTCTGTGTGACCTTCCCCCAGTAAAACTCTTGATTCCCTTATGGCAGACAGTTTCCACCTAAACCACTGGCTTGTTTTCATTTTAATGACAGTGGCCACATAGCCTCATTTCTAGGTTTCAAACATAACAGATTTAGATATCGTTCCCTGGAAGTTCAGCAAATATTTTCCATCTAGAAGACATGCTGTATCTTGTGGGGTAATATCCACTATAAACTTATTTTATTATGTGATATTAGTATTCCACTATTAAATCTGTTTCCCAGGAGGCCTTATTAAAACAACATAAATCAATTAACTTTCTTGGTAACATACAGCCTTGCAAAATACAGTCTGTTTTGTGGACCAGAAATTTATGGCAACAAATCCTACAGGAGAACATGGCCCTGAACACACAAATCCTTGGTTTTGTGGGATTTTTTTTCCCTTTTGCTCTCTGGTTCCTATGCTGATTAATAAGAACATCCAAAAGAAGTGTGCTTTCCGAAACACTGAATTCATGCAAATTATCTTTCAAGAGTCCCAGTCCTCCCGTGACAGTTAGGCATTTTCTGGTGTACTCCTAGGGAAAACCAACCCAACCCAACCACACCCCCCCCACACACAAACAAACAAAACCACCACAACAACAAAAAACACCCCAAAAAACACCCCCAAACTCCCAACAAACAAAAAACCCCACAACATCAACCAACCAACTAAACACTACCAGCAACACAACAAAGGAACCAACCAAACAAAAAACCCCAACCCAACCAACCGACCGAAAACCCCCAAGCAACAAAAGGGATCTTTTGCAAACTTGTGTCTGTCTGCAGGAATACAATTAAGTCACAAACCCAGCTCTGAGCCACAGCCTCAGTCTGCCAGCATGTGGGTCCCTTAATTCTATTCTATTCTATTCTATTCTATTCTATTCTATTCACAGGCATCAAGGATTGTCATAAGTTGACTTGCTTCTTGTGGGGTAAAAAGTAGCACAGGAGGTATAAACACAGAGAGGGCACCAGAGGAACCTGAGCTACTTTCTGAGGGGCTTTACAGTGGCTTGCTAACCTGGACACTCAGTAATGAGAATTTGTCAGTGTCTTGCATCTCAGCCAGCATGAGCTTACATCACTGAGATGCAGTACTGGGACACAGGCTAAGCTAGGAGACTTCCAAGTGTGATTTCTCAGGAGTACCATGAGAGGTTGGAAAAGTCAAAGTATTTAAGCTCAGCAAATGTCAAAAAATCTTCACTGAGTGGCAGAAAGTCAGATAAATCAGATGGAGGTATTACCCTTTCTGAAAGTTAAAGAGCCCTAGCACACATGATAGATTTCACCCTACGGTCCATGGTAGCGTCTCCCGGGCCTCTACATCCTTTGTTTGTTTCAAGGGACCCCATCTATTTTGATTGTTTGTAATAGTTAATTATTTGCAATAATAAGCAGAAAGTGCAGTCAACGTTTGCTTTTCTGTAAATGCCACTTTTAGACCGTTTTGAACCTCTAGCTAGTATTTTGGGAGTGTGAAAACAATTGTGAGAATGTGTGCTCACTTTTCATTCTTCCCCTGTTGCCTCAAATTTATGCGACTTAATTCTCTACTTTCTGTATGGAGACACTTCAGTGTTTCTCTCTCCACCTGACTTGGAGGCAGACAAAGGGAATGTTAAGATTTTTCTTTGTTAAACTACAAATAGATGGGCTGTATTTGTTAAGCTGTACTGATGGATATCTCTCTGAACAGTTTTGCATGACACTAAACCTTTCTTTAAAAACTTGAACTCCTGGAGCAGGAATAAGGACTTCTTTCACGGGGATATATAGGTTCCTCTTTATCTATCTGACATGGAGACCTGAACCCCTGCCAACTTTAAATTGCCTTTCTAAACTCTGATTTAACAGTTGGACACTTCATGTCATAACAGAAGGTTTTGAAGACTTTCCAGATTAGCTCCATGGCCTGGTAAATGTGTATAGATAGGAAGAAGTTTGGTTTAGAGTATTTCCCCCCCTCTCCCTTTCTCTCATTTCACTGTTTAGAAAAGATGTCACTGCACTTCAGCTGAAGCAGTTGTATCAGCTGCCAGAAAATGAAGGAGTTTAAGGGTTGGGGGTGACATTGCCCTCTGGGCTGAGCAGGAGGAGCACTGGAAAGCTTTGGCTTTGATGGTACCAACAAGATGCTTTCACACTCCCCTGAGGCTTCTGCATTCACTGCAGTAGCAGTGCTTCAGACAGGCAACCTGGGTGCAAGGTTGTGCGTTTCACCTCACATGTGGTGTTAGCTGTTGTGTTTTAGTCAGCAATCAGTCAGAGGGTATATGACATTTTCCCCAGGAACGCCCTGAAGAGCAGGAATTGCCTAATAAACACATTGAAGAAAGAAGTAAAATGTCCTTTCATGCTAAGTGAATATATTTTGGCAGAAGAAGTGGTTGGGACCCTTGGCATGGTGGCATTTTGATGACTCCACTTGTAGAAGCAAGAAAGTCCAGATGATCATGAATTGCTTTTGCTGTACTTGTTGGCTCACAGATTAAGCTGTGATGGATGTGTTCCCATCTGACAGGCCTCCTGCTTTGTGTCCCTGTTTGCTGGGATCTGGAATTTCTCCCTTTAAGCATTGACTATGCATGAGAGAGGGACATAAGGAACAATATGAAGTGGCAGATTTTGGGTTCAGACTTCAGTAAACTTAGAACTGGCTCTGAGGAGAAAATGGCACTGGTGTAAGTTAACCCTGGGAATCAGCTCTCTGATAGTCACAATGCTTTTCTGCTAAGTTTGATTGGTCTTGTTTGTCTTCATCCCTGGCTAGAGATGAAATAGCACTTTCCAGAACAAGGTGTGAGGAATTTGGCTGTATGTTGCTGCTCCTATGAAGTGTTTCCCATTTTTTCCCCTGTTTGGATCTTTACCAGATTTGAAGATTCCATTACTAAGCAGCAGGCTGGAATGTTAATCACTAATAGTGGATCATATGCAGTGCAAATGCCTGTGTGACCTCTACCCACCTTGGTTATTAAACCCCTATTTTTAATTTAATTTTGTTTGGTATCACTCCCCAGTCAAATGTCTTGGTAAGCATTAAAGCTTTAAAACAACAGGACTAGATGTTTAAGAAAGGATGACAGCCATTCTGTGGAACTAGAAAACTGTTTCAAAAGATCACATAGGGAAAAATGGAATAATTATTATTGCATTTGGGGAGACTTCTGTTTACTTCAGTTACATCTGGAGTTACAACTGCCCTGTGGTTTAGTTCAATAGTTCTTCGTTTCACCCCATTGCCTGCCCTGTCCCTGACCCTGTATGGCCAATGTGTCCTTTGAGACCATGACCACCCTTAAAATAAGCATGTGCTTAAGCGTTTGCTGAACTGAGGCACTGACGACTTTGCCAAAGGTCGACTATCACAGATAAATAATTAATGACAGACAGATGTACACATCACAGTCCACAGCTAAAATGCCAGATCCATGCAAAATATTCCCTCTCTGTTCCCCAGGAGAGTCAATGTATCCACCTGGCAGCATAGGCACTGGGAATAGGGAGGCTCTATTGCTCCTTGCAATATTCCACTGGAAGTAGGTAAGCATGAAGGGTGTAAGTATGTATGCAGGGAGACATGGACAGCCCTCATGTGTCTTCTTCCTGGAGGACAACACTCAAAGGGCAACAGGAAAGGGCTAGGTGAAGTCCAGAGGCATTTAATGGAAAGTGAAATTGTTCTTTTGGATTGCAATCTCTCTCTATTGCATCTATTCAATAAATAATTATACCTATACAATGCAGTTACATTAGTAGTTACAAATTAATAGTCTATAGAAACAGGTGTGGGGCTTTTTGCAAATCTTTAGAAGAATTTCAATATTATTCTGTATTTTCTCTGTCCTACTAATGCTCTCAGGTCACTTGGGTGATCTCCAGTAAGAAGAAGGTGGCTTTTTTCTTGAGGGCTGATCCAAACCATTATATCTAAACTGAAATGCCAGTCCCTTCAATTCTGTCACCTCCAGATCTCTTCTCCCTTCAGTACTGTAGAAATACTCTGGATAGCTTTTCAATATTTTTTTCATCTTGGTTCACTCTTTCTTCCCTTTCCTGAGAACTGTGGCCTTTTTTCCGGGATGCCATTAGCCACATTGCATGGCCAGGCATATGTGTGTTAGGATGCAGATGAGCTGGCTGGGAGCCCACGGCATGAGTCTGCTGCCACTGACACTGGCTGTATTCAGTATAGTTTTGCTAACATGTGGTCCTCTAGTCTGTAGCTACACATAGGATGGTATCTGCATACTGTTCAGGTAGCAGAGTTAAAAGGTCAGAAGAGTGAGAAACTGAGTACCTTACAAGGGATTTGATCTGGCTGCACAGCTGGAACATTTATTTCCATGTGGGTCCCTTAATGGACAGCCTAAGGGTCTACTCCTATTTGCTAACAAAGACACATTATTATATGTTGGTAACATTTTCAGTGGTTCACTATCTGTGTAAGGCCTAGCCCCTCCAAAATGAACAGCTCAGAGCAACTGGGACCTCAGCACAGTTAAAGACAGAGGACAACAGTGCTCACCAAAAGATGCTTTGCTTTCAGCTGAATTTTTCTGTCCCCATAAACCAGATCTTCAGCTCTCAGCTATTAATTTCCAAGTTAAAACCAAACAAGAATTTGGGGAGGATGGTTACTGTTTAACCTTGATAAGTGACTAAGAACCATTCATGGAGCAACCATTGAGTGCAGCAGAAGCTGCAGGTAGGCACAAGGGCCAAGTAGTTGGTGGAGGAGAGGATGTTCTGCAAGCCAGCACCCCCCTGAGGGTACTGTTCAGTGGAAGCTACCTGCAGTGACACTTCAATGTTTTCCTTTCTAAGCATATGCAGATTGTCACGGCCTAAGAAAAGATAATTCACTTCTACAAGTGGTTAGTAATGTACTCATAATTCTTGTCTGTATTTCATAATTGTATTAAAAAGCCATCCTACAGTATATGGAGTGGTTAGATGTAAAGATGCACTATTAAGAGGGTAGCAGCTTTTGACATACTGACCTGGCCAGTAGTACATGGAAACGTTCTTTTTCATTTTCATCATTGTAACCCACAAAGGCTCTGATCCATTCCACCAGAGAGGCAGCAGGCTTTCTTTATTCACTCCGATATCAAAAGACACGTTTGTCTTTTCATCCCACATGTAGTTTCCAATCATCTGGTGAACCTCACAGTGGCGACCTTCAGAAGCAGAGAAAACAAACAAACAAAATTACACCAGCAGCACCACTGCAACATCCAGCAAATCAGCTGAAAAACCTTGATTTGAACTCTGGGACCTCTTACCTTGCAACTGCTCATATGATCCTCCTGATTCTGTTACCTTTTAATAAGGTCCTTTAGGTAGCTCTCCATTGCCCTCCCAATTCAGCCATCTAGTTACTGAATCTTGTCAGTCACTTGTGTTCCCTTCACAGTCAATGGAGAAGAGGCCCCTCCAGAAAGCAATTCATACCATCCTCAGTATCTAAAGTATCTGGGAGGGGTTCTCCTCTGGAGAGGCATATTGCTTTCTGCTGATTGTAGAGAAAGATCACATCATTCACTCAGCTTCAGCCAGCCAGGCTTCAAATAGCTGAGACCAGAAGAAATGAATCTTACATCCTGTGGCGTGCTCAACATCCTGTGCCCAGTCCACACACAGACACCACAGTGGTAGCAGTTTGGTTTAGTTCTTATTTTTACTAATTTTACCTTTTTGTTGCTGTTAGGTTTTTTGTTTGTTTTTAACAAACACAATTTGTGCTGGGTTGTAGAGACAACGATCATTTCATCAGACATTTTCAGTCTTCTTACTGCATCTTGGGGACCCTTGGGCCCTTCTTTATATTGCAAGAAACTAGTATGCAATAACCAAGAGATGGCTCTCACTTCTTGTCATTGCCAGGAGAGAAGATTCTGCATTGTAAGTGTTAATCTGCAGGTGAATTAGTAAAAAATGGGAAAAGATAAATTGAAGATTAAGTTGTACTGGGGGTTCACAATTTCCATATCTTAAAAAGTACTAAGTGGTGCACGTGTGTCACACTGTCATTGTTGGCTGGCGAGTCACAATATTGCAAGGATCCAGACAACAGGCTTTGGTTATTGTGAGACTGAGCATGGGGATCAGAAGAGGACTCTCTATAATTTAGGTAGAAGTGATCTTGGAATGGATTTTGAACTCTCAGTCCCTGCTGAGAAGTATTTCAGTGATGCAAAACATTTCCTCCTTCCCCAGTTTCAGCCTGGGGTTTGTCCTTTTTCTTTCAGTTTTGGTCTGCTCACAGTGGTGGTGGTTTCATCTGCTGTGTATGCTGCTACCTCTTCTCCTGTCTGTCTGTTTTCCCTTTGTGTAATCTGATACACTTGCAATAGGAAATTGTCCTTACCTCAACTAACATTTTGCTTTCCAGGCTTCTTTCCTCCTCACCCACCCGCGGAGGGGTGGGGGAATGAGAAAAGCCCTCTGTTATAACTGGACTGCTGGGACTCAGCTTCCACCTGAGTTAAACCCAGGAAAACTCCTGAGCATACATCAACCTGCTAAACTGCAGGCAGGCCAATGGTGCCAGCCTGGGAAACAGAGGTTGGTGGTGAACCTGTTAAGTCACCTGTTTGTAGGATGCATAGTGTGAAACAATGCGCTCCAACTGCTACTGGTGTAAGTTCCACAGAGGATTTAAGGTCTACTATCAGTGTGCCCACTTCTTCAAGGAACAGAATGGAGAAGGTTCTTTGTAGTGTTGTTGGGAGGTTTAATTAACTATGCACAGTGATACAGAGGATGGTATTCTTCTGATCTCCACATGAGACAAGTTCATTCTTCTATGAACTCCAACTCTCTCTTTTTATATTGAAAAAGAGACCTAGGAAACTACACGGAATCCATTTTCTTTGCAGATATTCCTGATTCCCAGGGACAGAAAGGAAGATAAGATGAACAGACAGACCAAAAGACAGGACCATTTAATGCTGCCTGGAGTCATGAATTTCTGCTTGCCTGAAGCTCATGACCCAGAAAGACGTTGAACCTCCTTAGGAGACATCAATAACCAACTAGTCAATCTCTTCCCGGGGTTGTTCATCCCAGTAAACACTATTCAAAGATTATGCCTCATATCTAATTTTAGTTGTTTGTTTGGGTTTTTTTCAACCTTTGTTAATCTTCAATCATGGCTATTCTGTGCCTTGCTCACTGATTAAAAAGCCTTACATTAGTTGGTGTTTCTGCCCCCCAAAGACATGCACATACAGAATCGAGGTCACTTCTCAAATTTCTTTTGGGTCACCTGTGCAGTCCCAGTTATTTACATCCCCTCTTGTAGCTTATTTTCTTAAGTCTGAGAAAATGACCTTTGGTAATCTCCTTTTTAATGATTATCAAAATAGCAACATGGTGTTAGGCAGTTACCATAACACACTGAATTTATTATTGCTTCCATTACTGCAGCTTTCCTGTGTAATCAAGTGCTATCTTAGGAATTTCAAAAGTAGGACCTAGGCAAAAAGCAATTTCAGCATACAGAAGTCGTTATTTAAACTCCCTGCAATTGTAGTAAAAAGCACCCCCCACCCCCTTCCTCCAGCAACAGAGGAAAACAAAGAGGGTATAGTTCCCAGGGATACGATAACTGCTGTATCCATCTGGAAAAGAGCCAGCAAAAGCATTTGCAGGTCTGTGTGCCACAACTTTCTTGGACACTACACTTCTTGCAGCACTGGCTTTGTCTAAAGCACATTCCCATGTCTCCAGGCACTTATGTCAGTACTCAAATAAATCCATGCAAAGCAAAGATAAAGACTGGAGAGAAAAAAAAAAAATGAAAAAAGAAAAACCACCAATGAAACACTCAATGGCTTGGCCACACACACCAACAGCACAGTAACACTCTGCACCCTGAATTGCCTACATGCAACCAGTGTGTGCTCCTGTAGTATTTGCTACAGGAATGACCTTTCCTTTGTGGTCTTTCACCGGCTGCAGAGATAGCATGTAGCATCACCAGTAGGCACATGATGTATCATTCGGGGACCATCTGCATCTGTCTGCAAGAGAAAATGCCCTTCTGAGACACTCAATCTTTTTCTGAAAGACAGGAAGAGTGTGGCAGATGTGCAATGCCATGTCTGGTGCATCAGGCAACAAAGCAGAGGTAAAACATCTCTGCACTGAGCAAATCAGGCTTATCAGAGAACCCGTGGTGTGTTTATTAGCCAATGCAGTGAAGGTTCCGTGACCTACCCAGAGTATCTGCTTGATGACAAATGTAAGCACACACATTCAGCTAAATGTACTGCACTATGTAATACTGTGTGCACGCTTTCCCACTATGGGGAGACCTTTCCTCCCACATCCCACCACAATGTCGCCACTTTGTGACATGAGTCAGGAGGGCAGATGCAAGTATAGGCTGTTGCAGGGCTATGTAAGCTGAGGAAGAGCTAAGTTCTTCCACAGAAACACCTGCATACACATAACATAGGTAGGTTTTAAGAGCCCACATGAAACACACGGTTTCCTCTCTCCCCTTCCTTCCCTCCCCACAATATCTTTCCTCTGCTATTCCCATGTTTGAAGAGCCATCTAAACACTGACTCAGACCTGCTCATTCATCATCTCTTCAGCCCACTTCCAAATCCCCTGGATACCTGCCAGATGACTTGCTCTGGAAAAAGCTCTGCTCTTGCAGAGGAAGACAGCAAGGCTTCAAAGTCACCAGCACCACATTCCCACTCCAAAGACTATCACCAAAGACTGAATGCAGCCTGCTGTAAGCAGAACATCCTGAAGGGGCCAACTCTGCCTGCTTGCTTTGATATATGCCCTGTTCTGCTCTTCACCTGCTGGGTCTCATCTGCCCTGCTTTGAAAAGAAAGACTTCAGGGGAAAAAAAAAACAAAACATATGTGCTACATCTTAAGGGACCTGGTGAAGACCAGGGCTCATGAGACATCAGAGAGAGAGATTGCTGCTCTGGGCAACGTGGTCCCAAGCAAAAGTGTACCTGCAAGGCATGCATAGAAAATTTGTGTTCCCAGAAGATCTTGATGGCAAGGTCTTTCCAAATTTCTATGACCTCAAATACCAGACAGATCATGATTTGCAATCCAAGTAGGATCACATCCAAAGGCACAGAAAAGTCTCTGCTGTATACAGCAATTTAATCTTTTTTTTTTCCTGAAGAGGATTCACAGAGTGTGAAACTCTTCATTCAATGCTTTCCTAATGGGGCAGGGCTGGGATGCATGAAAATTGCTTCCTAAGCATCCTGCTTAGGCTTTACAGATGCTTGCTTGTGCAGGAAGGCAGACGATGTCCTTGGAAAGCAGGTGCTCCAAGCTGTCAGCTGGTGTCCTGAAATGAGTAGCAGCAGTGGGCTGAAGGACCACACTGGGACCCTTTGCCACCTACAGCTGGGTACAGCTCAAGGGCACTGCAGAACCAAGCACTGCAACAGGGCTGAACAAAACAATGGGCAAAGATGCCTCCTGTGCCACTAGAGAGGATACAACCGTCTGGTGTCTTTCTGTACACTAGTTGTCAGCTAGTAAGAAGGAAAAAACCTGTGCTTCAGTTTGCAGCATTTGTGCTAGAGAAAACTTTCTGTTCCCCACTTCAAAAGTATTTCCATTTTTTTTTTAACTGGTAGAAAGCACACACAGATTTTTACAGCATTTTGTGTATGTGTGAAAGAGAAAAATCTTGGCACTTGGCATTGCAGCCTTTCTGGAAGCAGCAAGTGAACAAAGCACGACAAAGAATGTGAAAATTAAAAACTCTCCACGTTCCCACTCTCTTCTCCAGCCTGTCCTTGCTAGGATAGTACCCCTTCCTGCCAGTTAACACTATTAGCATAGACTTTGTTCTTCTCTTTTGCTTCTCAACACAGAATTTTAGAACTGGAAAGCTACTGAATTCAAGAAAAGAAAAGAACATTGATTTCAAAGTTGCATGTCATAAACAGAATCCTTCAAATCTTTGCTGTTGCTGGCATACATGGTGGCTGAAAGAGGAGCAAGAATCAAAAATCATATTCCCTTGTCACTCATCATGTTCTTTGTGTCCTGGCTGATTTTTTTTCTTCTCCTAGCTTGGACAGTGAAGCTGGGAGAGTTTCCATTCACGTGTACCAATAATAAGTTTCCCTGTTGTACTCCTATCCTTCCAGTTTGATGCCGCAGACAATACACAGGTACTGTTTATCTAGTTAAAGACTTGCTTAATTGCTAAACATAAATTATTAGCATCCTTTTCTGGACCAGGCTGGAGTCTGAATACTGGTAACCTGGAAGCAGAAGAGAGGCATCTGCTAGAGCCATCAGCAGGTGGGGCTTCCCTGGGTACCAAGCGGAAGTGGAATGGAGATGCTGTGCTGTAAACCAGGAGCTCTCTCACAGCCAACAATAAATGTACACATGCACATCAGTCAGACCTCAGAGGACTCCATTTGCTCCTAGAAAACATGGAATAAGTGGGTTGCAGCATACACTGGGGCACAGGGGTGTGGGGGGTTCCCTTGTGCCCACGCCAAGCCCAGCACAGGTACGCATCGGACCACAGCATCATCCACCAACGCCTCTCCTCAGCAGTCAAGTGTGCCAGCGTTGAGGGTGAGAAGTGAGGGAAGGGCAGGAGAAACACAGAACATAAGTGAAACCCTCAGTCTGGCAGAGCAGACCTTGGCTGCCACCCATCCCTGGGACATCTGCCACGTTGCCACTCTTCCTCTTGCTATGCAGAGAAGGCAATGGCACATACAGGGCTAAACTGCAGTGGCTATGAAAACATCATGCACCACCCCTGTATTTTAGAGGAGCCCCAAACATGCCATCACTGAGTTATGGCAACCATGGGACAGTCCTGCAAAGACCACAGCACTCACCCTAGGTACACAAAACTGAAACATCCACTGTTCAACATTCTTCTCCATCCCACAAGCTTCATGGGACCTCTCAGCCTCTCTGTCAAGTATTTAGGTTCAGGTTCTGCCCAAAGACACGGGTGCACCTTGCCAGCAGCTCCCCACCCGCCTCTGTGAGCAGAGACTCTCCCAGCTTCCACTGAGGCCAAGTGAAATACAACTTTTGGACACAGGGCTGCACAGCTGACCTGGCTGCAGGCACTTGTGGAGGACCTGCCAGAAGAGACCTCATTTGTGGTTAGGATCTTGGAAAATAAATCCTTCCTGGGCTTCCAGATCAGATGGGATACCATACGCTGGTGTTTATGCTGGCTGGGGCTGGAAACGTGAAGGGCCCCTCCATGCTCTGAGCTGGGAGGGCTTCAGGGTAGCTGAGACACAGGGTGTCCCTGCAGCACACTCCCAACACCTGCAGGTTGGCAGGTGAGGGAGACCTAAACCTCTCAGCATGAGCAGATTTTCTTGAGAGACGTGGCAGAAGGGGCTCTGAAGCAATAACTCATGCTTGCTTGGCATGAGAGCTCCTTGCAGAGCTAGGTCACAGCAGGGAAAAGGTGTTATAAATGCAATAGTGGTTTGTGATTTGCGTTACAAAATACAACATTCAGGGTGGTAGGACAGTTGACTTGTTTTGAGAACAGAGGGTAAAATGTTCAGACTGTTTTGGTTTGAAAGAGAGCCTGAGATGATAAATAAATGCCAGCTTTCTCAGGACCGCAGAATGTTTACCTTAGATAAGTCCTGAGCAGCTGTGCCTGCGTGAGAAGATGAGTCGTTCAAAGGACGCATGAGAAAGACCTCTCCACAAGGAAGATGCATACTCAAAGCAGCCCAGGAGTTTGCTAGAACTCATTACCATATCCCTGCCTTCTATTAAACATAAGCATGCATGTGTAGATGATGTAGCTATATAAAGAAAAGATGGTAATTGTAAGGGGCTTTTTGGCAGAGACTGGAGGTGGCTTTGAGGGGGAGTCTCTGCCAAGCCCACGCCGAGTCCCACAGTGCGCACTCAATCACACGTGTCAGCAGCAACAGCGACTTAAGGTCACGCCTTTCAGGTCAACAACTGAAATATCCTAACCAGAACAGGGACAGCTAGGACACAAGAGAAGATTCAGCCTAGCAACTCAGAAAACAAACCAACCACTCAAGAACCAGTCTTTACACCACTGTGGAAGCCAAAAGTGAGACAGGTGGCACAAATGAAGTTGTTAGAGCAGACAGCTTTTCAAAGAGTGGTGGTTTAAAATGTTACAGCTTTGAGCTGCCTTGCACACCAGCCGACTTTTATAACAAAACTTTTCCATTTGAGTGTCAGTGAGATCCCTTTGCTCCAGTAATGACTTGGCTAGTGTTTGGTGCTGCTTCATGCAAGTAGCATTGTCTTCCAGCTAATTCAGAGCAGTGCGTTGCCATCCTGTTGAGCTGCGAGTGCCACCCTAGCCCATCCCTGGTGGAAGACTGAAGTGTGCAGCTGCGACAGTCAGTGTCTTTACACTTGTTGTTACCATTGCTGAGTGAGGGGGAGCTGGAGGAGAGCAATGTGACCCAATACCACACGGTGGGTGCAGCAGGGGGGATGTCCTGGGGTGGAAGGTTGTGATTTGGTGCCTTGGCTTTCAGGGAGATGAGAGGTTTTCCCCATATTCTGAGTCACTCCATGACTTTACGTGAAGAAAACCATTCACATTCCTCTTGTTTCTATTTTTTCTTTCCCATAATTGCTACAGATGGGGAGAAAGGAGAAAAACAAACAAACAAACCAACCACCACAAACAATCAAGGCAGGCCCCAGGCTTTGGGCTGAGGCTCTCTGTGTCACTCTGGGAAGCTCCAGCAAATATTTTCTCATAGGCTAACAGCAGCAGCAGATTTAAGCAAGAGGTGGCTCTGCTGTGGAAAGCTCTGCCATCATCACCCTGCAGCAATGCAGGACCTCGGGCAAGTAATTTCCCTCCTACTGCTTCCCTACCAAAATTTACCTCCTAGGTTACCTGGGCTGGGTCCTATTCCTCCACTGTGTCTGTGCTTTGCCTACCACCTAGTCTCAGCAAAATGGGGTATGCTTCACATTAGCATACAATTCATTAGTTTGGTTTAGATCCATTGGTCTTGATTATCAGTGTGACAGATGCACTTGATCTCCTTAAACAAACTTGCAGCATTTTCAGGCAGGCTCCAGGAGAGATAAAGAACTGAGCCATAACCAGCCCAAGAACTCCTCTAGCCAACCCACAAATAACCAGAATGACCCAGTGAGCATGATCTTAGAACACTGATCATGCTATTACATATGAATAGTAGGGTGGCTGCTCCAAGAATCAAGGAGCAAAGAAAGTTGTGAGCACAAGATGTCTCATACATACCTTTGACTACACCCCAAGCACTTAGTATCTAAGTGAGCCTTCTTTGAGATCTCCCTGCTAAGCAGTGCAGCTGTATGGCAGAGATCTCCCCTTGAACTGAGATGCCTCTTCAGGCAATGAGGCCTTTTATCCACAACAGATCATTGGATGAGCGTAACCTGAGCGCTCCCTGAATTACAACTTGTCTGCCTACCAGATGATTCTTGCACTGAACAGGGACACTTCTCAAGATTTGTGATGCTAGCACTGTTCTAACTTAATTTTTCTCTGTATGCTTCTTCCACGTAGCAAATAATAGAATGAACCTTGCAGCTGTGAACTTTAAGTCACACTTTAAGAAGTTCACATTAAAATCACTTTTGCTAATACCTGACAGTGACTATTTAAGTGATCTAAACCACTCACTTGTAGCAATCAGTTAAGATTCTGCCTATCTGAGCATAGCTTTGAAAACCTCAGTAAACTTGCTATTTCTTGTAAATAGTAAATCAGTTAGGCTGCTCTCTTTAAAACATCAGTAAAATAGAATGACTAAAAGATCCTGCAGATAACCAGGCAGCTGCACCATGTGCTACTGCTTGTTAGTTGCTTGTTGCAGAGGATAGCTACCTTCTGGCAGGGCTGATGGATACAAATTAATGCCTGCGCTGAGAAGCAGCAAGGCAGATGCTTCTGACCTCCATAACCTCTGTCTGCAGCTCTGGACAGGAGGAAGCAAGTTCAGACTTGAGAGGACTGACTCATCCCAATGGTGATGGTGTCTTAGGACACAGTGGAGATACATGAATGGTGAGATGTGATGCAAGCTTTCACATGCCCATACAGCAATGATGGGGACACAGACAGTAGCTTGCTTGCACCTAGCAGGTTCCTAAAGTGTGATGCTTCTGTCACACTGCCATGCCACATTTTGTCCAGAAGCTGTCCCAGCTTTCCAAATTGAACATGCACAGACTGAACACAGGTAATGCTAATGTCTTCTGGATGATACAGACTCCTAAGCCCACCACTGCCTAAAATGTGGCATCCCTTTTTCATGGAGGCTACAACCATGGCATTGGTAGCAAGATCAGCACAGATGCAGGATTTACCCTGCTGTCATGTGGTACACTAACACCCAAAGGGCTGAAGTGCAGTGTTGGATCTTCCCTTGGATGTGTTTATCACCTAAACTTTGTTCTTGACTTATTGAAGACTGCTGTGACTCATGATATCTAGCTGAATTGATGTTTGCATTTTAGCTGTAATTGGCTTGAGATCCTCATCATGAAGGCCAGGAGTCTTGCAAGAAGAGTTGAGTTTGGTCTCATAGATTGTCTCATTACTCTGACCTGAAATCTGGTACCCTAAAAATTGTGACGAGTGCAGAAGTGACATTTCATCATCCTAAACAAAACTCCTTTGTGAGAGAAAAATGGGATGTTTTCAAAACTCCTCAAAAGGCCAGTTATAGACCTCACTCAATGTATATGCACTTAATAGGAGTGATGATTAAATATGGTAAGGAGCAAAAGCAGTCAGTTTCCTGCTCTTTAACACCACCATCCAAAGGGGTTTTGTTTAGGATGAAGGATTAAGCCAGTTTACATGGATAAAGAATGTGGTCTGAAATGATTAAACACCTCTGTTTTCAGTCATCACATCTGCTTTGCACTCATGCATTTGCACCAAGTCATGCAAAAAAACTTCTGGTGGTTTTGTACTCTTTTCTGTTCAGAGATGAGCAAGAGAAAGGCATTCCTTTTGAGAGGGAGGAAAGAGTTAAGCTGTTTCATAACAAGCTGGGCACAACAGATGCCAGATTTTTGTCTTACAATGGCATCTCTTTGCTTTCCCAGCAAGCCAATGGACACTGTATTGTTCTGAGGACAGCAAAAGATGCTACATATCCTAGGAGAGATTTTTCCCACTCCTCCTCACTAGATGGGATGGTCTTGTTTATTACATCTATATATATATATATGTTTGGTTTGGGTTTTTATAACTCAGCTGTTATTTCCAGGGTGTGGTATCTGGTGGTAATAACCCAGCTGTACTCTCTGCACCTTCCTAGTATCACTGTAATCATCATTGTTCCACTTAGATTAAAAGCAGAACAGTATAATGAAAGCTAGCAATCAGAAAACTTAAGGGGCGCAAAAGTAAAAACCCTTAATATTCTTGTATTTGGCTATTTCATATTATTACAGATATGAAGACTGAAGACAAAGTTAAGACAGGGAGCTATCAAAGTAGTAAGTTTAAATTTAAGAAGAAATTTAACACTGAACTTGCCAAAACAAACCTGCTGACTGAAAATAACCTTCTATCTTACACACCCTCAGTTTATAAGTCTTTTTATTAACTGGAAAGGCGTTGAGCAGGCTCTGTATTCATCTTCTGCACATTTCCCACTTGTTTCTGTGTTCTATATGCAGTAACCCCCTCAGTACTTCCAACCAGAGAGCCCTGGATGGCCAAGCTGGTGGCAGGACATGAGGACTGGGTAGCACAGTGGGAGCACAAAGGGAAACTTCAAAAATCATCTCCAAGCAGCACGTCCAAGTTCAAAGCAGTTTTTAAGAAAGCAATACTGAGCTGTAATGCCACAGTTTTAAATTCCCAGCTAAAAGCACAAGTTGTGTTATTTTTACATCATCTTTAGAAGAAGACGTCACGGGCAGCTGCCCTCCACTTTTGGCGCAGGGTGCTGACAGCTCTGCGGAGCATCGCGGCACAGAAACACAAGAACTCACCCGTCATCAGCGTGTAGTAATTTGGGTAGGAGAGGCTGGGGAAGTCTGGAGTCATGTAATCCACCTTCACCCCCATGTTCACGATGTCCCGAAAGCCCGGCAGACCCTCCAGCTCGCTGTCGTCGATGTAGTCGAAGCGAAAGCCATCGAGCAAGAACACCAAGAGCTTGCGGTGGGCCGAAGGGGCGGCGGGGGGCAGCAGGAGGACAGCGAGAGCTGCAGCGAGGAGGCGGAGGCTCCCCATGGCGGGCAACGGCGAGGGGTCGGCGGGCAACGGCGAGGAGCCGGCTGCACACTACTCTCCTCCCGCCCCTACTGCCCCTGTTAAAGCTGCAGGACTGCCCCGCGCTCCGAGGGCGTGGGAGGTCGCAGGTTGATTGCAAGCAGATAATTAACCTCGAGCGGGGGGAAGAGCTCGGTGCTGCCCGGCTACAAAGAACAGGCTTCACGACGACCGGG
This sequence comes from Dryobates pubescens, assembly GCF_014839835.1. Taxonomy (NCBI): domain Eukaryota; kingdom Metazoa; phylum Chordata; class Aves; order Piciformes; family Picidae; genus Dryobates; species Dryobates pubescens. Next base: position 17,068,280 of record NC_071612.1, on the reverse strand, counting down.
AAAACACGGCGCAAAAGTAAGTAGAGCCTGTCAGGAGGTCCCGAGGGAGGGTAAGGGCGGGGAAGGAAAGCTGCCAGCTGGCCCCGGGCGAGGAGGGACCAGCGCTCAGCCCGCTCCCAGAGCTGCTGAGAGCGGCGAGCAGAGCCCGCCCGCCGGCCGGCCAGCCCAGCCCCACGTCCGGGCTCAGGCTTGCAGAGGTCCCACAGAGAGGGGCTGCTGGCTGTTAAAAAGTGTTGCAGTTCCAGCTACGTCAATGCGCGCTTTCTAATGATCTTTCCGGCAGTGGCTTGTGGCAGACACTCAGACTGAGCTTAAGGCCAAGCATCTCGCCAGTACGTTTAGGTTCAACACCTCCATGGCATAGCTGCGCTGAGCGAGCTCACCTCCGCATGGACCCGAGCCCCCGCAAAGAGCCTTGTCCTCTCCACTTTTGCTATGCTGCCGTGGGGACTAACTAATCCAGCTCCTGATGCTCTAATAGAAAAATCTAGTGTTCAGCATTAGACAGAACAAATTATACATTTATGTTCTGGTCATTGATCTTATTAAGATACAAAGAACAGGATGGTGCCAAATTTCATATTAAAAAAAGTGTCACACTTTAGTCGTGGATCGCCACCAGCTTATTTTCCTGCCAGCCACAGGAACCTAACTATACCTGTAAAGCAATGCCAGCACCTGTTGTACACCATAATTACATGTTAACTCACTTTATTTGAATTTGTTTCTCTAAATTAAAGAAGTTCATAGCATTGTCCCATTCATCATGGGAACAGCCCTTCATAGATGTTTACACCTGGGGCAGGTTGCAAGAGTTGGCCCCCACCCTGGGTTGGATGTCTGAATCTTTTTTACCTCATCACAAAGCTCCCAATTGTGTGTCCAGCGTGTCTAGCCACCTGTTACTGAACACTGGGCTAATGCAAGTTCAGCATGGCTACTTTCAGCCTCCCTTGCCCTGTACAAAACCCCATTACATCCTGGCTTGCATTTTGCACAGCATTGCACTGGTCAGTGCCCATGAGACAGAGCAGTGGTTTGCAGTTCACTGCTCCTGAGACATGGCTGGCAGGATGCCGTCCCTGTCTTTCTCCCACAAGGCTTTCAGCACAAAAAAGAAGATGCCCTAACAGAGAGAGGGGTGCTGGGATTTTCTGCAGGAGGCAGTTGCTTAAGGTAAATGGAAGAGGACAGAGCAGGGGGAGCCTGCAGTTGAGCAGGGCTGCTCAGTATCTTCAGCTGGCTATGCTCCTGTTCACCTTCTCAGGCAAAACTCTTCTTCCTCCCCAATCTCACAGCCCAGCACTTGGGACATCCCTTACCTTAGAATTACACCTGAGCCAAGGACTTGGAGCATTTATAAGCTCCAGCCCAGGAATCTTTAGAACAAGACAATGACTGAATCATCCCTGCAACAGCTTATCCCTTTTCACATAGCATTTACTTTTGGAATGTTGCATTGCTAGCTATCATCATCCTGACAGCTTTAATGCTGTCTGTGTTTGACTTATCTCACTTGGCTTCGGTTCTTGTATTTTCTCACGCTGCAGTAGCAGTTTCCTCAGCAAAATCAGCCCAGGGTCACACAGCTGTACTGCACCTTGAGTCAGAGACAGCTGAGCCTTGGAACACTTTGCACAGACTCATGCCCAGAAGGATAGATGGACTGCAGTCCCCAGTCTGTAGGGATGATAACAGATCCTGGGCCAGCAGCCCAGTCCCTGTAGCAGACGTTGTCTGGGAGAGCTGGACTATACCAGCATGCTCTAGCCTGAACTTTGATGGAAAACACCCAAATCCTGCAGCACAAGGAGAAAGCCCCAGGGCTGTGTGACTTGGGCAGCCAGTCTGTGCTTCACTGGCGTCCCAGCCAGTGCAAGGCTGTTGCTGCCCTGCCCATCCCAGGCAAGGCTGCAGCTGCATGTCAGGCTGGTGGCAGACGTGACAGCCTGGGCACCAGTGGGGGCAGCTGCCTGCCTGTGGGACAACACGTGCTGTATGTCAGGCCTATGGAGAGCCACTGCTCTTCTCAGCCATCTCCAAGCTTGGTGGGATCTCAGCTGAGGATCTGCCTCTTTAGTCACTTTCCAAAGGGAATATACACATCTCCCTTCTGCTGCCCCTTGCCAGACATCCAGGATGGGAGAGAACTTCTACTAGCGCTTACTGAGGATTTTCACTAGAGTGAAAACTATATGTAATGGCTTAGAGCCATTAGCTGTAGTGTCATGTCTTGGCCACACCACTGTGGTAATTTACTATGTCCATACTCGTTTTGAACAAACGCAGAAACATGTCCAGAGCTGAGGAGGGCAATGTGATTATACACCTCTGGGCAAGCCCATGAGGACATTCACACTGATGTCTTGGCATATCCTCTAATTAGTGGCCTCTGGGCTTGCCAGCAGCACTTGGCAGAAGCAGCAGCTGCCACTCATGAAGGGATGGGAAAATCAAGGAGAGTCAAACAAGTGTCCAAGATGGACTCCCACCTTGAAAGGATGAGAAGGCTTTTGAGGTAATTAGTCCAAGAAGCCAGAATTCCATTATGATATGGTACAAAGATAAGTTGTCTTATCCTTTAATGGCATTAAGAAATAATGCCTTCCTTTAAAGAGGGTTGCAATCTACTGGTTGACAGCTTCTAAAGCAAGCTGTCCTGAACCAACACAGCAGCGCAAGGGACAGTTGGTGCAAGGTAGCAGAGCCTGAGCTCTGCTTTAGGAAGTGGAGATTACCACTTGACAAAATAAAAAGAGCATAAGGCCTTAGAGGGGTTAAAGGAGTAAAGAGCCATGTAACCATGACACTGTACAATACTAGATTGTACTTTGACAGACAATCCCCCTGAAAAGTGGGACTGGAGCCAAACAGTCTAGCTTGGCAGAGACAGACCCTAGCAATACATTTCATCCCTGCCAGGCAATGTTGATTTGCTTTGGTTCACATTCATTTGTAAGCACTCTGTCTGCATAAAGCCCCAGATGGCCTTGGAGACTTCAGCACAACAATATTTTCATACAAATGCTCTTACAAAAGCTATCAGAGCCTGAGCTGGTGTCCAGGGACAACAGCCTTCACTAGTTAGCTGAAAGAAAACCCCTCAGCCTAATTTGTGCATGAGGAGATACCCCACTGATCCCAATTTTATTTGAAACAAGATCCTCAACTGCTTAGATTGCTCAGGAAATCCTCTTGGCAACGACTGCCTCCAGTGTCCTTGATTATTATTTTTTTTATATATATATATATATATAATTTTTTTTTGTCCTGCAGAAATCACAAGTATGATGATAGAAATGAAAGCAAGTTCTCTGGGCTCACTATTGTCTGTATCTGGCTTGTCAGATGTACCAGCCTCCCTGGCAGCACAGCTTTATCTGTGCCCTTAGGTCCAGGAGGATATGCAAGAACAAAAGCTGCTGAAAGTAAAACATACTTTCCCTTTCCCCCAGAGAATTAGAGAATCTAAATGGGAATATTGTCCTTCTTTCTTTTCTGGAAAACAAGAAGACATAACATGACTCATTGTCAGCTTGTAATTCCTCTTCAGTTCCTGTTCTCCTTCATGCACAACAGTAGCAGAACACTTTGGTCAGCACAGCCTGACTCACTTGTTTGGTTGTTTCTTTTCTCTCATCTGAGAAGGCAGCATGGCCACCTCCAGACATAAAAACACTGAGGGGAATGATAAGTTGCTTGCATTTCTTTGAAGAAGAGGAAAAGGACTTGTGCAAGCCTCAAGTTTTAAGGTCAGAACTCCATTGGACCAAGTTCCTTCTTCCATTTCTCCACACCAACCCAAGCTGAAAACACCACAGGTGGTACCAGCCCCTCTGCAGATTTCCACATAAAACCTCTGGCAACGCATCTGAGCTGCCTTCTGAGCTGACAACACTGCAACAGTCAGGAGTCCTGTTAACAAATTTTTCTATTTCAGAAAAATCTAATGAAGATGTTGAAACTTAAAGAACCAGTGGAGTCCCCTCAGTGGCTACTAGTTTCCTTGCACGGAGACGCACGGGCTCAGTGCCCTTCCCTGTGAGTGCTCCCAAATAATGTTCTCCTTGGGCAGGAGGCTGTGCTTCCATTAAATGAAACTAAATCAGGTTCAGAGCGACCAGAGGAGTCAGTTCCTCAAACCAAAGTGCCCTTCATGTGTGCAATGCCTTATTCCTGAAGACCGTGACTGTTAAAAATGTAGGTGGGACAAACTCAGAGATAAAAAATGTACCCAGGACTGGGCTGGGAACCACAAACAGCACTGGCTCCAAATATCCTAACATTTAATGTTCTTGCAGAGGGTGAAAACCAGGAGTCTTTATTCAGTGACAGAACCTTAACCTCTTAAGCCAGCTGTCCTATGACCAGCACCCAGGCCTTCATCTTTATGCTTTTTCCTTGGGCAGTAATTGCAGTTCATCCTGTCCCCTTCAAAGCCACATGAATTATCTGAACTGCCACAGTGGACATTCATAGTGAAGGAGAGAAGAAAATAATTGGGGGAATGTCAGCAGAGAGTGACAATGGGACTGAAAACAGTCAGAAATGCCCTGAATTTGCCAGCTGCTGCTGTCCAGCAGGAGAGGCTGCACGTCTGCAGGACTAAGGTGGGAAGGAGGCTGCAAACACCATATGAAATAAAACCCCCAAAGATGCTCCCAAGGAAAAACATATTTCACATACCTAGTGTGGATTGGAATAACAACTTTAATCTGAAGCCTGCAGAGCCACAGAGATTTTTGGGGTGCTTGGTGCTGTGGGTTAGTTGTTTGGGTGGTGTTTGATTGGTTGATGGGTTGGACGCGGTGATCTTGAAGGTCTCTTCCAACCTGGTTTATTCTATGTATTCTATGTATTCTAATCACCTCCTAGTGGTCATGAGGACAACTGAGGAAAAACAAAGTGATTGCCAGAGGGCTTAAATGCACTCCACAATGAGCCCCTGCCACTGGAAGATACATAGGAACTCAGGTCAGGAAAGACTGAAAAACCTGCACAAGGTGGTGGGATCTCATGGCTGCATGCAGCAGAAGACCACCTCCTCTCTCACTTCATGGTGTGTCAGCCTGAGCACAGGGCCATCCAGCTCAGGGAGAGGGTATCGCTATCTTGAGCTGTAACCAGCCTTCACTCCTTTCAAAAGGCGTGGATATCAACCCATCTCCAGTACCTTCCCAACATGTCTAACTCATGTTACTGCAAAGTTATTGCTTAATTAGCCCAAGGCTAAGCTTGTCTGGACATCAGCGCCCTATGATGCAGGAGTTTTTACCTCACAGAGGAAACCTTGCGCAAGATATTTCTCTGTCAAAATCACCTGGTCAGGTTTGTTAGATGGCAAAAATCTGATAGTCCTAAGTAAATGCATACTGCATTTTCTGCTTTGTCTCTACTCTCTGGCCATTCCCCTGTATGATGGAGCACTGTGGTGAAGGATTTTACTGCTATTCTAGAAGCAGGGATTAACACACAATAGTGTGGGTGAGGATGGAAACCTGGCAAGCTTAAAAAGTTGATGGAGAGTAGTTAATTTATTTGGTATAAAAGAATAAACCCACAATCAATAAAATAAAGTAGATGCTACTAACTCTGCTGTGCTGATGCACTCACATTCTTCAGGACACTGAGATCAACACATCCATTCATAGGCCAGTGACTTCTCCAAGAGAACAACACAGTATTCTGCACGTCCACCAGTGCCTTGCATAGCAGTTTCTGCCAGCTTATTACCTTGCTTGAGCAACAATCTTGAAAGATGAAATTATGACCTTAAAGTCTAACAATCTTGTGCAATCTTACAGTCATCTAGTGCCAGCCAAATGTAGACCTATTTTAGCAAAGTATTCAGATTTTGGGTTTTCCCATTAAATGAGGGGTACTTTGAGAGGCTAAATATGTGGTGAACCAGTGCCCATGTACCTGCTTTCCAGGAATAAAATAATATTCTATGTTTGATGTTTCTGCTACACTTCTATGTGAAGCACAAGTGACTTACAACATTGACTTGAACTTAGTATAGGGACAAAGTAAACTAACCAGGGCTGGCACAAAACATCACTTCAAAACTCCCAAATATTTTGCTTTTGGCAACCCGTATAGCCCGGAGGTTACACAGAGTTCGGTTTTACCATCTGACACTAGTGCTTAAGGACTGTGAGAGCTGGGCTTGCAGCATGACTTAATGAGGAAAAAGGCCTTTGTTTTGGCAGTAGTTATTTAAGCTAATCTCAGAATATTTATAATTAGGCCCCAAAGACTGGCCACTTCCAGGCTGCTGGAAGCAAGCATGCCCTGTATTGTAGAGAGTTTCTGATTTACTGCCTACAGTTATCATTGCTTTTGTCATGTGCCACTGCACTTTGTCCATTTGGGCTTTCATACATTTGATGCCGTGGATCCTGGCTTTTAGTCACTGTATCTCATTCATCAATAATGCTATGATGGATGGAGGTTGAAGCTCTCACCTGGAGGACACAGGTTAAAATCTCAGCTTTGCCCATCGTGCAGGAACAGTGAGTGTCTGGTTCTCATCCCACTGACTGCTGAGTCACCTCTGGAGAATTTGTGCTCACAGAGAGGAGACAGTTGTTTTACAATCCAACCTCTTCTCTGGGCAGAGCAATATTTGCTTAACGTTTGTTTCCCAGCTCTGGGTGTTTCTCCATCAGCAAGCTATAACTTCTCAAGGAAAGCTGGATCTGCATCAGATATTCTTACAGGTAAAGTCCCATCTCTGTCAAAATGCTACCAATGACGTCTTTCCCTATAGAAGGGCAAGGTCATATCTTTACATCAGGGTCAGCATTGCTTTCTCTCACTAGCTGAGTGCTCAGGTTAGGAAATCCTAACATATTGTTTATGGCTTGAGCCAATCTCGGTGACTCCAACAGGCTTTTATCTGAGGACACAAGCTAGGAGAGCACTCAGCCCTGGGCAAAACGATCTGATTTTTCCATCTCAATACTTCACTAGTCTCTATCTGAGATTAATTGCCTTGATTTCTGTCCCCTTTATCTCTGACTCTCAAAGAAGACTTCAGCAGCCCTTCAGTTGCATACCTGGCATAGCAACTTTACTGCTCTGAATTCACTATGGTGTGCTTTAACTTAGTGGCTTTAGATCATTGCTCTTCTGCCACAGTCCTGAGACTTATAATCACATCTTCCAATTCCAGTAGTGCAGAAAATTTGTTGTTTGGCATCCTGCTCCTCTTGTTCAAGCAACTTATTGTACGTCTGAGTGAAATCATACCTTTGTTTTCCATGAAATCTGTCTCCCCAGCTTTAGCCAACATAAAACCACTCTTCTCTTCATATGAACATACCAAAATCAATATATTTGCAATTGGCACCACCTTTCCTAGAAATACCAAAAGCTCCCCTCATCCCTTCATGCTACCAGGAGAAACTGGAAGCCTGAAGAACTTGTGCTCCCTATGCTCTCCTTTTCCCCTAGCTCTGTGAATAGCTCTGGACTGCTGGAGCCATCTCCTGCCTGTGGAGAGACTTCACTGCCTCCAGCAGAGAGGATCCTGCTTAAGCTGCTGTTGTCACATCTTCGGGTGGCACAACTTTTCCTCTGATCCAGTTCAGCTCATCTGTACTACACTAACCAACAACAAGCAGAGGTAAGTGGGACTGTGCTCTTTTCAATGCTCAGGCTAACCAGTAAAACTTTCCTCTTTTGACATTCCTCTTTTTGCGCCAAAACAAATAGCACGTGAAAGCAGCAACAGACAAACTGAGGTGCTACTCCCTCTCAACAGCCTCCATAGAAAAGCATGGCAAAGTGATGGTTGTCCTGTGCTGAACACAAAGCCTCTGCTGCCTGACTAACCAAAACCAAGGTCTGATCTCAGGTCTCATAGCTGGGGGTGTCACTTTGAGGCATGCTTCCCCAAATTAATTTTCCTCTTGTTCCTAGGGAAGCACAGGCTGCATCTGAGAGTGCTGGAGGCTACCATTGTCTCTTCTGGTGATACCACATCAGAAGTAGCTATGGGTCTTCAACATTTTTTTTTTAATCCAACCCAATTTGAAAAAATGGCTTTTTGTTTGTCCTGGGCCAGGGCTGACCAGAACCGTGGTACTGGGCTCTCAGCTGCATCACATCTGGCATGTTCCCAGCTGCCCCTCCTGAATTGGAGTGGAAAAGCATGTCTGAGGCCACATAAGGAGAACAGAGGCAGCCAGTGGCCCCAAAGTGGAAAGCATGGGCTGTTCCTGCAGCACCAGTCCCTTGGGGCAGCCTGACACCAGCAAAGCTCTCCACTTAATCTGCTTTAACAGCACATGGGTCATATTTTCTCTGTTTTCCCTTCTGACGTTATGCTGATGTGTTAATCCACTCCATGGCAGAAAAGAAAAACACTCTGAAATTTCATATGGTGCTGTCAGCTGCTGGAACTAGACACCCTGTAATAACCTCCAGGGCCAATGGCCCATTGCCTCCAGTTCTGTGGAAGAACTTATTTTCCTTGGCGTGGCCAACACATGTAAAACCCTGCTCTGATAGTTTTTCAAAAGAGAAAATAGGTGGCAAATTACTTAGCTCTTTCAAGGAAGTTTGGAAACAATAGAAAGCAACCTCATGCCATGTGAGCACCGAGTGCAGCTGTCCAGCTTCCAGCACAGAGCAGTAAATCATCTCCTCGACGGCTGTCACAAGCACACCAGATCACCACAAAGAAGCTATTTTTCTTTCACTACCACTGCCCATTCAAGACACAGCACTGCTGCTAAAGCACTTAGCAGATGCAAGAAACATTTGAAAATGGGTATCTTTTTTTTTTTTTTTCCAAAGAAATAAGGTTGAGAGCTTGTTTGCTCCATTTGCTTGGAGCGTGGCTTATTTCGCTATGCTGCACAGCTGTAGTTTCCTCCACATGGTGGAAATGGTTGCACCTGCTCAAAGGCAGCAGTCTCAGGGCAACCAGGAATATTTCCAGTACCCCACACAGGGCTTTACAAGGTGCTTTAATGGGGCATTCCAAAATGTGTCCAAGTGTTACTGCCTCCACCCTTGTTAGACTGGAGACATGCCGTCACCCCCATGCCTCGGTACTAGGTCAAAATTTAGAAGATGATGCTCTGCTGTGGAAGCACAGCCTGAGTTATTCACTCCTTTTCCTGGGGGGGAAGTGAATGTCACTGTGGGCAGCATCAGCTCGGGTCTCCCTGATGTGGTGTTCTTTATCTGATGTGCCAGCAGCCCCCATAGCCCCTTGCCGGTTGCCATGCCATTCCCCAGGTGGTCTCTCATGCCCAGCATCTCCAGCATCCTTCATGGCTCTGCCTCCATAGCAAATGTTCTGTTCTCTTTTGGGAATTAGTATTGCATGGGGGTTGGGTACATGCCTTGAGAGTGCCACGGGGTCAGACACTGCTCCCCATTCATTCAGTCCTTGCCTGCAATAGCACTGCTGCCATAGTGGAACTGTGCCACAGGAATACCCTATGAGTGGAAAATTGCACCACTGCTTCCTAAAGATGAATTATAAGTGTGTTCTTTTTAAAATGTGTGATGTGAGGATTTGTCAGAAAGAGACCAGATGAATAGTAATTAAGATATGTTGCATGAGCCATTCAACCCTTCCCTAGTGACAGCAGTTTGAGCACATCTGAGGGAAAAAAAATGGTAAACTGGAGGGTAAAGGCTTCTCAAACCCCAGCATGAGATGGTTTCCTTAGAAACCATTCAGCTGAAAGGCAAGTGCCAAAAGTGCCCTGTGAGGAAGTTGCTGTCTCCCTGCAGCCAAAACACTGGGCTGAGCAACTTCATCCATGGGGAACCAACAAGAAGGAAAGCTTGTCTGAAGAAGAGAAGGGAAGCTGCAGTTTCTGAACCAAGTTTCATGCTGGGTTGCCCATGGGCAGAAACTCACAATTACTCATCCAAAGCTGTTGCATTTTATGTGCCACTTCTGCAGCTGTTAGTATCCCTTTCTTCAAAACAAAAGCATGGTATAGTTTTATGACATCTGAAACCAGTGGAGGTTTATAGCAACTGCTCTAAAAGCATACATTGTTGCAGAAAAATGGGGTTTGTCTTCTTTTGAGCCAATGTGACTCTATAGTTGAGGCATGCTTTCAGAATAGCCCCTTGTACTGTGGCAGAGGCAGTGGTTGCCCAAGTGGGCACCTCCAGCAGCAGCTGCCCGATGAGAGGGCTCCTCAGGAAAAAAGTATCTGGCTCTAATTCTTCAAGTGCTAAGATGTCTTCAGTATAATGGAAGAGGATTCTGAAATCCCAAAGCCTTGATATTACCCTTGATGTGTATTGTTCATGCTATGTCAGATCCTTTTCTACCCAGGAGATCCACCACCATAGTAATTTGCCCCTTAGCATCAGGGCATAACCAGGAGGAGGTCTGTTGATAAAGGATAGTTTCAATAACTAAGCAGTTTGTGGAGGGCTTGTTTCTCTCCAGAGGTTTGTTTGCAGTGCCAAGATCAACTCTATGCTGTTTTGGTTTTGTATTGGAGAAGACAGCGAAGAATAGTAATATGAAAAAAATGAGGACTATATCAGAGTATAAACAGTGGCCATAAATGCAGACATGTAAATATTTGAATGCTGCATGAGGTAAAATATACTACAGCTAAAACAATATGAGGGAATACTTTGTCCTTAAATGGTTCAAAGTTATGTAAAATATCTCCATGTACTTTCTGGAGTTCTAATGTGTGTACAGAGCAAATCTTTTCTGCTTGGACAAGATGCTCTGCACCACCTGAGCTTAAGTATGAATTCCTTGGTTGTCTGAAACACCTATTTGATGCAAAATTTGAAAAGAAAGACTGGGTAAAGGCTAAGAAGTAGCAGGGAACTTTCTGAGCTCAAAACTTCAATGGCAGGGTGCCTGTCGTGTCGTGATGCTAAGAGCTGCTTCCAGACTCCATCTGCGTTGTATCAGAGTGGTAAAAAGCTGATTCCTGTGCAAACACCACTGGCTTTGATCAATAGCACTTAGGGAGCCCTCTTGCACCAGGCTGCCTCCTGGTTATATTGGGAAAGTAGAGCACAAACATGTTTTCCTCTTCCTTTCACATATTTGTAAGCCTGAAGCCTGTTTCTACAGCCCATTTATCTTTGGATAAAATGGTGTTGCAACTGGAAGGAAAGCTGCCCAGGAAAAAGGAGAGTGAGGAGCAAAGATAGGGTCCAGATTCTGGAAACCTCCAGGTGGGATGTGGTTATCATTCCTCTGAAGCTGCCACTGGGACCTTCACCCCACTGTCCACTTTCCTAACTGTTAGGAAAGTTGATGACCTTCATCTCCTAGAGAGATAATGAGGACAGTCAAGGTGTACTTTTGCAACCATCATGGAGCAATGAGGTTCACAAGGTTGATGTCACCCTTGAAATGGCACACAGGAAGTCAGGCAAAACTGAAGCCAGGTCTTCTGCTGGTTCTCAGAGCATGGGGACAGGGTTTGGCCTTCTGCATGAAATGGTAATAATCCTGCTAACAACACCCAGGCAAAACCAAAAATGGACTTCCCAAGTGTACTGCAAGCAGGTTTATTCTATGTCCCTCCTCTCACCACTTTTTCTCCTTTTGACAATTTCTACAGTCCCAAAGATCCTATCCAGCTTTCAGTGTAGGAATGTGGGGAAGGAGAGAGCCCAAACTGCTTTTGTTTTGCAAAAATACTTTTTTTTTTCCCCTTGTCTGTGCCATGTGGAAGCAGACCCAAATTAAAAACCCCACCAGTAAACAGTGATAGAGAGTGATGCCAGTGCAGCCCTTCTGGACCCAACCAAAGGGTCATCTACAACACAGCATCTTCCCTCAGATAGGGGACAAAGCCAAATGCCTACAGGGCAGTATCAAAACAAGAACTTGATTACATTTCTCCCAGATACTTTCTCAGCCTGTAGTAATTTAAGGATTGTCTGAGCCCCTTTCTACACTGGCTTATTCTTGTTTAGTGTCTCTTCCTCCATATGGTTCAGTCATTCCTCTAGCCTTGTCAGCTTGAGTTTTTGGGTGAACCCAAAGCATCTTTCAGGAAATACTTTCACAGCTGAGCTGCATGTTTTTTTTCCAGTTCATCCTTGGATAGACAATTTTAAGAGATATTGAATACCCAAATCAGCAGCTTTTATCTTTCTCCTTGTACAGGATAAGCAGTGCCCATCCCTGTCACGCTTTACCCTCAGTTTAAGAAGGACATCGAGACACTTGAACGTGTCCAGAGAAGGGCAACAAGGCTGGTGAGAGGCCTTGAGCACAGCCCTATGAAGAGAGGCTGAGGGAGCTGGGATTGTTTAGCCTGGAGAAGAGAAAGCTCAGGGGAGACCTTATTGCTCTCTACAACCACCTGAAAGGTGGTTGTAGCCAGGAGGGGGTTGGTCTCTTCTCCCAGGCAACCAGCACCAGAACAAGGGGACACAGTCTCAAGCTGTGCCAGGGGAAGTTTAGGCTCGAGGTGAGGAGAAAGTTCTTCACTGAGAGAGTCATTAGTCATTGGAATGGGCTGCCCAGGGAGGTGGTGGAGTCACCGTCCCTGGAGGTGTTCAAGAGGAGATTGGATGTGGCACTTGGTGCCATGGGCTAGTCATGAGGTCTGTGGTGACAGGTTGGATGATCTTTGAGGTCTCTTCCAACCTTATTGATACTGTGATAGTGTGATACACATCTGTGGAGCCTCAGTCCATAAATGGCTTCTGACCAGCACTGCAGGAAAGTGTCTCAGGAGTGAGTCAGTCTAATGGTGAACTGACTTGAACTTGTGTGCTTGCTTTTGTGGAAAGACCTTGCAGTGGTTGGTGGAGGATGAAAAAGGTGAGGCCAGGTGAGATGTGGCTGGCAAATGAATAATGACACATCAAGGCAGCAGCAGTGTGGTTTCCTGAAACTTGTCATGCCAAGTACTTCTGGTGGAATAAGTCCCTTTAAATCGTACCCAACCATTCAAGGGTGTTATCACATCTTCCTTCCTGTAAACAACTTTTGCTTCTCACAGCATCTTAATAATCATCTTAATAATGCTTCAAAACAAGGAGGCAACAGCATTCCTCAGCAATGTGAGCTGGTTTTCTGATTTCTAGGCCAAAAAAAAAAAGTCTTTTTTTTTTTTTAAATATGCTATTATTATTATTATTTTATTTGTTAGTTAATGGAACAAAGATACTCATGAGCCTCAAAACAAATTAGAAGCACTAAGCCAAAGAAATGTTCACATCCTTCTTCCTTGCAATTCACCACTGACGTGCTGGGAAAAATGAGTCAGCTGTTTTCTCTGGCCTCATCCACGCCGACACTAGATGTCAGCCCAAACCCACGAGTGCTTCTGTTCTGAAAATACAAACCAATGCTGATAGTCTGCATCTCTGAAGCTGATTTGCTGCATTGCAATGGCAAGGGGGGAAATGAAAGGCAGGCTCCTTCATCTTTGCACAAAATCCCTTAAGTAATAAACATGGTTTTTAAACAAGCTGAAGGGAACCACATTTTATCAGGTGAAAACTGAAGTTCCTGTCCTTGTCTTGGAAGTGGTGGAAGGAGGGCCATTAGTAGCGGTCTCCCTGTTCTCTGTGCATGGCTCTTTGGGCAGGCTGATGCCATCTCAGTGAACCCTGCTGGGGACAATCATATGTCTCAGGGGTTTCTCTTGGTAACAAAACAGAAAACAGCTGTGAACATTACCTCCAAGCATCTACAAGCTGTGGGCTGTCCTGAGCTCAGAGCAGGCACTTCTGGTTTTATGGTGAAGTAAAACATGGAAACAGGATTGGTAGCAGGGAAACAGGACTGACCAGGGTACCTTTTGCAATTAGTTAAGAGCTCCATTAGCATGCTGTCTCCTTGCATCACTGTTGCCTCAGAGCATTTAGCTCATAAACACTGGTAACCAAAACCCATGCTGACTGAAAGCCCTGCAAAGACAACAGAAACTGCTCAGGGAAATGTAGCATTTCCTCTTATTTCCACTCTGGCTGGGTACAGAGGGAGTTTCCCCTTTTCTTGTTTAGAAAACAGCCTTCCTTCCTCATCTTCCCCTCATTCTCCTCAACTCCCACTGTAGCAAGCCAGCCTGGCAAGAGCTTCAGGCTGCTGAGGTGTGATGCCCTCACGAGAATTGGGGATTAATGATTAAAGGTTAGCAGTGAACAATTCCTCCCTCACCTCCATTCATTCATTCCTACCTTCTGATTTTACAACAGGAATGTATTTGTTTCTGGGTCTAGTCCCTGCCTTTCCTTGTGCTGACCCTGCGCCTGCCCTGCATACGAGGTGGGCAGAGATCAGCCAGCCAAAACCCAGTCGAGCCACAGCTCCAGTGTGCTTGCCTGGGACACCGCTGGCCCAGCAAGGACTCCTTGTGCCAGAGACATGGTTACTGGTAGTGAGCTGGCTGTCTCAGAAAGGGCTCAGGCTTTCCCGCATCCAGCCCTCCTGCCTCCTCAGTGAATTGGCCCCTTGTGGAGACAAGCCCACGGACGCCTTCAAGATCTATCACTTTCAAAAATGCCTCTGTCTTTCAGAGAAGAGATTTCCGACAAAAAAATGCAAACGATCATGGATCAAAATAACAAGTCTTTAAACTGCTCCAGCCAGGTATCCTGCAATGCCTGTGCTGTCGGCTTAGCCGCTGAATGATGCGAATTTCATTGTCCGAGGCACTTCCTTAAACAACAGCTCGATGAGCAGCGGATGCAGTTTGCTCTTGTTTACCGCGGGAGACAAGGAGAACGGCGGCACGAACGAGCAGCTCCAAACGGTAACTCTTCAGCTGCTGGCACCTAGGTCTGCCCTGATGAGGTTGGATTGCCAGGGTCAGTGTTGAAAAGCGCGTGTGATGGCAGGCAGGAGGGGTTCTTGGATTTTGATGGCCTGACATCATGCCTTCTCCTGGTTTGTTCGGTTTGGGTTTTGTTTTGGTTTTTCCGTTCCGTTAGGAAGCTCTGCTCCTGGCCCCGATCCTGGCAACACTGCGTTACACAACGACAGTTGCCATGGCCACTAAAGGGGAGGCAGCAAACAGCGCTGCTGCAGCGCTGGCAGGAGCTGCTGCGGCACTCCCGTGTGCAGGGGTGCGGGAGGGTGCAGGTGCATGGGTGTGGGAGTGCACGGGTACAGGGCTGTGTGGGACGGCATCCCACCGGGGACCAAGCATCTCTCTGCTCACTTGCAGGCATACCACAAACTGCCTCCAGCCCTAAGTCGTGCATGCATCACAGAAAAGCCCCAGCATGAACTCAGTAAAGTATTTCACATGGGCTCAGTGTGGGCAGCTGAAACTCTATGTCAGGTTTGGAAATGGGGATGAGAGTCAAAAAGGGAGGGAGTGGGACTTCAAGGGTGCTCCACGTGCCACCAGCTCCCTGTACACGTGCAAGTCACAAAGGTGATGAGCAAAAGCCAGCACACAGCAATTGAAGGAGGTGGGGGTTTCCTTGCAAAGGCAGCCCGTCCTTCCTGCTGGCTGTCTCTCCTGCTGTGCACAAGACTTGTGAGAGAATTGGAGGGATGAACTGAAGCTGTTGGAGCCCACAGAGTCTGTCAGCACACTGCAGGTAACAAAGAGGAAAGAGATACCCAGCAGCTTCTGGCCAGGCAGCCATAAGGAACAACTGAAGTCATGGACAGTACATACTGGAGTCAGCTGTACTGAAAAGGGGATTCTCTCTGTGGGACATCCATGCATAAAGGTGTTTGTTCCTACAGAGGTGTTACCTCACCTGTGTATGGATTTATTATGGTAGCAGCAGAGAAGCTGCTACCGTGGATTACTCATAACCACAAGAAGTTCTTGCTGGGGTCCCCATCCACTGTTCTCTTTTTGTTCCTGCACTGCACTACTGGAGAGACTAGGGCAGGAGCAATGGTAGCAGACCTATACTGTCACCCAAGTTCATGGTTTGTTGTGCACTTTTAGCCTGGAAGCAGTGAGGATTTAAATCTGCCATGCAGGGAATTGTCAGTGAAGGGGAGGCTGCGCCACCTGCCTTGCTGCTGTCCTGATTGTTGTGGAGGTGCAAGAAAAAGGGCTGGCAACTTAAATAAGTGCAGCAAGACCAGCTAGGATTAATTTCCCAGAACCCTTGGTCACTCGTGGTATGTTCATTTTGTTTATATTCTGTTCTGTGAAACTAAACAGTTCCCCTTGGTAGTTTTATAGTCTCTAAATAGCTGTAGCACATTCGCTATCCCTAGTTTTACCTTCACTTGCTTGTTTCTCAAGCCAGTGTCTCTTAAATCATGTCTACTGTTGTTTGAATCCCTTCCAGTTTCTTGCCATCTGTTCAATGCCAAAGTGAACTAAGTGTTCATGGTTCATAGCAATATCCACCATGACACAGAAACACAAACCTTGTGCATCTGAAGTTTCAGGCCTCTCTATTCAAATAACATCAAGATTAATGCACTGATCTTTGTGAATCTAGTGACTGCATCTTTCTGCTCAGGCTGTCCTCCCCTTGTCTCACTTCCCCTCCCTTCCCTTCCCCTCTCCTCTCCTCCTAACCCTAAAACTAACACCTAACCCTAAACTTTAATCTAATTCTAACCCCGACCCTAGCCCCTAAATCTAATCCTAACCCTAACCATGGTGCTGAACTTGTTCTCTTCTAGTCTCTATAAACAACCTGAACATCTTGCAGCTGTCAGGGTGCAGACTGTAGCATCTCACACACCATCTGCAAACTTTTATGTGAGGGTGAGTAGGGAAGGTACAGAGAAGAGGCTGTGTCTGCAAGTTGTGCTTATTAAGCCATATGATTCAGGCCTCTGTCTGATGTAAACTGCATTTTTTCCAACTGATTACCAGTTTTGGTGTGTGTCAGCAGGTCATTGGTTAGTCTCACATGCATATGGCAAAAATAAGTACTTGATGATCAGTTCTCCTTTAGAAACATGCGTGGTGAGAGGCCTTGAGCACAAGCCCTATGAAAAGAGGCTGAGGGAGCTGGGATTGCTTAGCCTGGAGAAGAGGAGGCTCAGGGGTGACCTCATTGCCCTCTACAACTACCTGAAAGGTGGCTGTAGCCAGGAAGGGGTTGGTCTCTTCTCCGAGGTAACCAGCACCAGAACAAGGGGACACAGTCTCAAGCTGTGCCAGGGGAAGTTTAGGCTCGAGGTGAGGAGGAAGTTCTTCACTTCATTGGTCATTGGAATGGGCTGCCCAGGGAGGTGGTGGAGTCACCATCCCTGGAGGTGTTCAAGAGGGGATTGGACGTGGCACTTGGTGCCATGGTCTAGTCATGGGGTTTGTGGTGTCAGGTTGGACTCAATGATCCTCAAGGTCTCTTCCAACCTTGGCGATACTGTGTGTGATACTGTGAGAATGATCTGAACACTTGCTGGCTGCATGCTAAAAGCACAGCCTAACAGTAAGAAGTCCTTGGACTACGGATCAACAACTTGGTTTTCTGCAAAAGCCTGATCATCACAGCCTGAAATCGTAGAAATGGTAGAAACATTTTGTTGTGCAAGGGAGATGGGAATGCCCTCACCTCAGGATAAACATACCAGTTTCTTCCTTGAACCTTATCTATGGACAGTTGGAAGGGGGCTGTCAGTGCTGGGGCTGTCTCTGCTCGTCACTGTCACACAAACCACTTCTGCATCCCCTGGTCCAGAGTGTGGCACACCTGCTCTGCATCCAAATCCACTTTACCAGGAAGCTTGCAGCAGCACAATTTCCAATATTTCTTCTTCTCTGTACCCTTTCATAATGGATAAATTTCAGTTCCAGAATATGGGTGAAACCAACCCACAGCAGTGCCTTCACTGGCCATGCTCCAAAATACCTGCAGAGACTAGTTAGAAGCTGCTCTGCTCTGTTCCTGTCCTGCTGGGAAATGCTTTTGCCAATGAGCTTATCACAGCCAAGCTCAGGCACACAGCCTTGCACAACCCTCTGTACATGGCAGAGGGACAAGGAGCTTGGGCTCACACCAAGATGCCTATTTGTAAACTGTCACTGCTGCATAACCTAATACATGATTAAACTGCATGGTGATTACTTACCGATTGCTTACAGTGAAGCCATGGGAGGCCAAAGGCTGGGATTGGGGTGCTCTGCCACCCATATCCACCTACTGCCTGCCCAGGTCTGTGGAGCACTTCCATTACCCCCAAGCTTTCACAGCACAATACTAACACCCAGACTTTCAGGACCTACCCAAGCACAGGATTTTCACTTTCTAAGGCATGCAGTGACTTTTCAGCAGGCTTTTTGGTGTGCTTTGTACTTTCTAAGAAGTGAGCTGAAGCAAAGCCCAACAGCCAGGCAGCATCATTTGTACCTGCCTGAACACAGTGGGCACTACATACACACAGGAGAAAAAAAAATCCCTGCAGGTCAGCAGGAGATGTAAAAACCCTGTCAAACCACTCAAGGGAGGGTCTGAGAAGTTGTTTTTTTCACAAGAACAGTTTGGATGAGTTCTCTTTTAAACCTCAGCTGAAATGAAAGGAAGTTTGGGTGTTTGGTTTTTATTGCTACTAGAAATGTTTTTCAGCCTGACCAAAAAATGCCTGTGCAGGTACCTGAAGGAGGGACTGCCTGAAGGGTCTGGTTGTACACTAGTATGGGGTTACCCGGAGTGCTAACCAGGGAAATGGTAAAGGCTTGATTGCACGTGGATGCCAGCCAGAATATGAAATGAAAGAAAGGTTGGGTGTTCCTTTTTTATTGCTACTAGAAATGTTTTTCAGTCTTGAATGATTTGAAACTCCAACCTCAAACTAAATTTATTTACAGGCTTGCATCTAAAGAAATCCCTCCTTATGTGGGAGAAATTCTTCCTCAGTCAGCAGTCAAAACCAGAGCCAGAGGGATGGATGATGGTCCTGGCTTCTTAGGTATGAAGTAGGTGGTATTGCTGTTGGTAACTGAAGCCAAGAGTTTGGTGAGGGAGCCATTTATGTTGGAGGACATGGTTTAGTTGTCATGAGGTGTTAGGCATTAGGTAATAGGTTGGACTTAATGGTCTCTGAGGTCTTTTCCAACCTGGTTGATTCTGTGATTCTGTGAAAATCATCTTATCTCTGACAAGGTTGACTACTTCTCCCAGCTATGAAAATTCCAGAGTTCTGTTATGTGGTGAATCTTGTATTCACACACACACACCATTTACTACACACTCAGTATAAAGCAAATATAGATAATGAGTTGGTTTAGTGGGTCTTAGGTGTATTGCAATCCTCATTTCAGCATATGGGGGCAACGAGGGGCTTTTGGAATAAGTCATACAGGAACCTTTTATAGGCTGTGATAAAGTACAACATCTGGTAAGGAATTAAATTTGTATCTTTGTCCAGGAAAGAACAGCATGTGATGTCCTCATCCAAACCAACAGCCTCTGAGTGCTGTGCTGCTTGCTCATTAACACCAGTGCTACCAGCACTGGCCCACTTGCTGTAGTGGTGCTTGTTCTGATAAGCCCACAAGCACAGAAGCACAGAAGCATGTATTCAATGCTCCACACATGAGACTTTCCATCAGTCCGTGGACATGCTGAAGTGATACTCCAAGAAGAAATGGTCAGTGAGCTACTGTGCTGCTTAGATGCACACAAATATAAGGGACCAGAAACAGTACACCCAAGGGTACTGAAGAAGCTGGCAGAAGTGCTCACCAAGCCACTTGCCAGTCCTGGAAGTGCTTGGGTCACAAGTCCATGCATCGCTACAGGCTTGTGGAAGAGTGGTTGGAAAATCTGGGGATGCTCTTCAGCAGCCCAGCTGAATTTGAGGTGGCAGTGTGCCCACATGGCCAAGGATTCCAACAGCATCCTGGCCTATATCAGAAACAGTGTGACCAGAAGGACTAGGGGAGCGGTTGTCCTCCTGTAATTGACACTGATGAGGCCTCACCTCAAATACTGTGTTCAGTTTTGGGCCCTTCACTACAAGAAGGGCATTGGAGTGTGTCCAAAGAAAGCTAGTGAGGGGTGTAGAGTGGCTGAGGTAGCTGGGGTGGTTCAGCCTGGAGGAAAGGAGTCTCAGAGGAGACCTTATTGCTCTCTACAACTACCTGAAAGGTGGTTGTAGTGAGGTAGGTATCAGTCTCTTCTCCAAGTAGTAAGTGATAAGACAAGAGAAAATGGCCTCAAATTGTACCAAGGGAGGTTTAGGCTGGACATTAGGAACAATTTCTTCAGTGAAAGGATTGTGAGGCACTGGAAAGAGCTGCACAGGGAAGTGGTGGACTCACCATCCCCAGAGGTATTCAGAAGCAGCATAGATGTGCTATGGAGGGACATGGTTTAGTAGAGCCTTGGCAGTGCTAGATTAGATTAGCAGCTGCACTTGAACTGAAAGGTCTCTTCCAACCAAAGCAATTCTATGATTTGGTGGACTGGGATGAATTTTGATGGAAGGGATAGGAAATGTTTTAGTTTAATAGATACTCTTCCTAAACAGACAGCTTGGTAATTATATATTGAATCTTGATACCTCTCTTGGTAGTAAGTAGCCAATTTTAAGACTTTGCCCTGTTTGTCCAGTTAGTTTTTTACATTGGATCACATCAATGAAGATGAGCTGGAAAAGATGCTGTAGATGACTTTGTTTAATATAGAACTAATTATAAATTAGAGGATTTGGATGGACATACTCTAGTGTCTGTACCAGCTAAGATGGAGGAGCTCCAGGATAACATCTAGTCCTGATGAAAATAAGTCAGCACTATTTTTCACATATACTTTCATTTAAAGAGTGGGAAAACTGTGGGAAAAACAAGGCCTCAGAGCCATCACCTGAACACAGAGCAGACATAGCAGGGATGTCCCATGAGGTGTTGCCCCAGAATACTGGGCACTGTCATCCCTGCTACACTTGGCTGCCCATATCTCCCTCACTTCTGTTTTAATTTGCTTGCAAATCTGATTTTTCCAGCATTTTGGCCTGCTGGTTTTGATAGATAATTACTACAGTCCTGTAGTATGTTTTACATGGAGTTTATTAAATTGCTCCAAACTGTAATTCCATCTTAGCCTAGTTTTGTTCAAGGAATATGAAATGGTCTCATTCCCAGAGCAACGGATGCAAATATCATTCTGAGGATGGGAAGCCTACCAAATGCCCAGTACAATACTTTTTGCTTATATTTCAATAAATGCTTTTCCTGCATTTCTGAGAGGAGATGATGCCTTCTGACCTCTGAGGTTTTATCTTACACAGCCTGTAGGGGAGCATGTCATAGGTTTCATTTATTTTCCTAAAGAAATTGTAAATCAATGCATCCTTTTATGGATTAGTCATATACACTATGGATCAAGAATTTGGTTTATCACAGTTTTTCCCTTTTGCATTCTGGCTTTGACCATTCCTGGGAGAGGCAGTGATGAAACCAGAGGCTAAGGGCCCACTTCCCAGTGGAGCAGAGCTGGCAAGTGCACAGCAATTTGTGTGAGGCCACAGGTACCTGCTAGCAGGTTCTTTCCCTAGAGCTTAATAAGGATTTCAGGCCAGATTTATGCTACAGCTGATGCCAAAAGACTTGCCACCCACTTCTGAAAGCCCTGCTGGGCGCAAGTTCCCACTGTGCTGCTATTGGCCTTTGTAAGCAAAAATCATATGAGCTGTTGATATGAAAATCAGGCACACATTTCTATTACCAAGATGTTTCTGAGGGAATATTCAGCAGCAAAACGTGACTTTACAGCTGTAAGTATGGCATTTATTCCTTTCCCTTCTCCTTTTTCTTTCAGTATTGGTTTATTTTTCTGATGTCTAATGCAAACACCAAAAAAATATCCTTTTAGCCTGAGATCTGTCTGTGATACATCACAGTAACCACAGTGGCTGTACAAAGCTGCACTTCTTTTCATGCAGTGCTTTACTAACAACTCAGAAATTGAAACTCAAGCAGGTTTCTTCAGCTAAGTTTCACTCCACAGGTAGTCTGAGACTTCCCTGCACTTTGGAAGATACCAAGGGAATGTTTCCAAATGGAATGGAATGGAATGGAATGGAAGAATAGAATAGAGTAGAGTAGAGTAGAGTAGAGTAGAGTAGAGTAGAGTAGAATAGAATAGAATAGAATAGACCGGGTTGGAAAAGACCTTTGAGCTCATCAAGCCCTCTTGACACCAGCTAATATAAATACTGATCAGTGGCTGGCAATGGGGAGTTAAAACTGCACTGAATTTCACCATCCCTCCACAGGCTGCAGCACAGGGACTGCCCACTATAAGGTTGATAAGTTCACCATTCGTTACTAAAATCAGTCCTTTGTGTTTAAATTTCACTACTTCTCTCAGTTCTGTGATGATACAACTCAAAAGAAAAAGAGAAGAAAAAAAAAGAAAAAGAAAAAATTAAGTTTCCAATTCTTTTATTCTCTCCCTTCTGTTCACCAGAGCCTGTCCAAGGTGTCACATAGGGAGACAGGGGCCAGGTGTGCTGCCTCCTCCCCTGCTCCTACCCAGGCAGCCTCACCTAAAGAAACAACAGACATGTGGGAGGGAACAGAAGCCACAAACAGCTAACACTGAACAGCAGCAGTTTTGAAAAGTCTTCATAGATTACACACCAAAATATTGCAGGTTAATTACTTTCTGCCCCAGTGTGTGGGTAATTCACAGGATTTGCAGAGCAAAGAGAAGCTTGTTTCAGTGTGCTGGAGTTTCTCCTGCCTGTGAACAGAGCAAGACGTACCAGCATGAACAAGTAAGATGCTCAAGAATTTAGATGACTGTGAATTGCACAAGGCTTAAGGGAAGTGATAAACCCTCATGGGGTCCAAGTAACCCACTCCTGAGGCACAGAGAAAGTTCATGCCTCCTCCTCATGGAGGTAAATCAGGCTTAAAACAGGTGATGGCATACTTAACACTGATCAGAGACTGCTCTGTACCCAACTCCTCTCTTAGCACTGTGCTGGTAAAATGGGGATGATGTCTGTTATGTACCACGTATATGTCATCATGTATCCCTGTTGGGGAATGGCTTGAATTGCAGAGGCATGGCTCTATGGAACAGCTGCTTGAACAAAGTGTGTAGGCCGTACTCCATCTTGTTGTTTACTGCTCGCAGTGAGCTGGTGTGCTGATGCAGTGAGATCATCGTGGCCTTGAAGCTATGCTTGCAGCTGCGAGCAAAGATAACAGCATGTGAAACAAAGTATAAGTAAAACAAAGAACTAATTAGAGAGGAGCTTGCACACAGATCTAACTGCAAGTAGGCTGGATATTATAATGTAACCCTGAACGAATAGCCAATGGAATAATTACATATTTAGCTGAGATGCTTTATAAGCCGTGCGTTTGAACAATAAAGTTGAGGCTTGCTTATCAATCATATTGATTGCTGCCAGTCTTTCCTCACCGTTGGATCCATTCTGCAACAAATCCCCATATACCATTTTCTGATGCATTTGGAAATTCCCTCACCACTGCTAGAAAAAAAAATAAATCTATTCAGCTCTCAGCACAAGGTCATGAACTCTGGAGAGTTCTGGCAAAGCAGAAATAAGGGACTAGTTCAGGGTATGAAGATTTCAACCCCAGCATGACACTGGACATGGTTTCCTGCTGGTTCAGCTCTATGCAGGGGACAAGTGCTCTCTTGTGGGGTGCCAGGATGGAGCTTACCCCAGCTCCTCAACTCTAATCTGGCTCTGACCCGAGGGTCAGTTGTCACTGGACAGCCTGGAAATCAGCCTGGACAGTCTGTAGTGTGATGCCTCTCGCTGCTGGTCCCTGGGGGCCACATGGAGCATCCATCTGGGCACAGACACTGCAGTTGTGTATGGGACATCCACCCAGTCTTGGTACCTATGCAAACTTCTGTCAGAGTAGTGAAATGAGGGTGTCTAGTGGGACCTCTCCCTAAGTTTGTAAGTCCTGTGTATTGAAACAGGATTTCATCCACAGCTGCCATGAAATAGTCAAAATATTGATGAAAAAAATAGATAAATCTATGGATGAAACTGATTACTTGTGTTTATTTCTTTGAAAAGCTGTGAGTTTGGGGGGGGGAAATGTAGTTTCAGCTTGGTTACTGGAGAAGCAGCAATGTGAACTAGTAAATCTTACTCAAAAACTTCTGAGCCCAGTGACTACTTTCATCCAAGTTGGAAAGTAAGGGTAGAAGAAGCCTGCAGAGTGAAAGAAGGGTTAAGAAACAGTTGGTATTGCCCCCCTTTCCTCTACCCTTCCTAGGCTTTGTAGCTAAAGTTTGCAAGACTCCCAAAAGGTACAGTGCTCTGTGCAGCCCTGACCGTAACGCTAGATTTTAGCTCCAATTTGTCAACATTGAAACCTCTCTTTTATCTCCACTTTTTATAAGATAGGAGAAGCAGAGGTATGAGGACAGCCTGTGCAGGTGCGTGTGTACAGGTAGGCATGAGGGTATCTGAAGCCTGGCTCACTCCGGGAGGCTACGGCTGGCTGCAGCCCCACACCTCACAGCCTGGGCTCTGGAGGGGTGTGCAGCACAAGCAGCTCAGCTGAGAGCAGGGCTTTCTGAATCTGGAAAACTGGGGCTGAACTCCATTGTCCCCCCACCCCTCAAACCCAAATCCTTTCTAAGCACCTGCTTCCTCTTTGAAAGAAATTTACTTCGCTGAAAAACAGACAACAGTGTGAAGGCTTTAAAAATGAAACAACAGCAACAAACCCCACAAAAACAAAACCACCACCACCCCCCCCAAGTTTGTTCATTGAACATCACAGGCTTTTTTCTTTACATGGTTGAAAATACAGATGTGCAAGCCATTTGTATGTGCTGTCTCTTCAGCAATTGCTGTATCACTGAATCACAGAATGTTAGGGGTTGGAAGGGACCTTCAGAGATCATCAAGTCCACCCCCCCCCCCCCGCCTTCCAAAGCAGGATCACCTAGGGCAGATCACGCAGGAACACATCCAGGTTGGCTTTGAAATTCTCTGGAGAAGGAAACTCCACAACCACTCTGGGCAGCCTGTTCCAGTGCTCCATCACCCTCACAATAAAGAAGTTTCTCCTCATGTTGAGGTGGAACTTCCTATGTTCTAGCTTATATCCGTTATTCCTTGTCCTGTTACTGGGTGTCACTGAAAAGAGACTGTCCCCTTCCTCTTGACACCCACCCCTCAGCTATGTATACATTCATAAGATCCCCTCTCAGCCTTCTCTTCTCCAGACTAAACAGTCACAATTCTCTCAGTCTTTCTTCATAGGAGAGATATTCAAGTCCCTTAATCATTCTTGTAGCTCTTTGTTGGACTCTCTCCAGTAGATCCCAATCTTTCTTGAACCGGGGAGCCCAAAACTGGTTACAGTAGTCAGGCAGGCAGCCCCAGAGCACTTTCCGTGGCAGTGGTGACTCACGATGCACTTGCTCATGGTCATAGGTTGATGCTTGAAAGCACTGCTTACGCCAGCAGGCCCTTCCAACATCAGCAGCACTTCTTCCAACCCACCCACCAACCCCCCACGCACTTAACACAGCGCTGATTAGCTAGCTGCTAATTTTAGCCCCTTGGTATGGTTACGCTGCTCCAGCCTATGCAATGGGACCCTTAAGCAACGGTTGGCCCCAGTTCAGGTTGGTGCCCTGGGAAGTCATCATTGCTGCTGCTGTGGCACTGCAGAGCCCCTGCACACCCATCCCTCTGCCTTTTGCCCAGCGGCATGTGCCAATGAATTGCCACTCAGCCCTCATGAAGCTGTTGTCTACACTTGATGCCTTGGGGACCCAGTAAACCTAGATTTTGTAGGTCTGGCTGGCTGGCTACTGCAGAGATGGGATCAGGTACATACGATGAGGCAGCAGTGCTGAAGACTATCTAATGCTTTTGTCCAGGTAACAGATCTAACATGTGCCTAAACCATGCATACACTTCATGGAGATCCGAGGCCATCCAGCGTGCCTTCACCTTCCCAGCCTGTACATCTAGTGAAATCAGAATGCTTGCTTTATGGTTAAATTATCAGGCAGTTGCTCTGAAGCAAGTGAAGAGCACTTCTTTTTCACACGTAGCTGGAGGAGAAGCTTATTGCCTGGGAAGTGCCTAGAGGCATGAACAGGGTCAAAAAGAAATCAGTCACATTTGTGCACTTGGGACTACTAATTACAGTAATTCAGGTACAACCTCCAACTCATAACCTCTTCAAAATACTGATTAGTAAATGCTGGGAGGGGTTATCAAGGAAAAATTCACTCTAAAATTGCCTTGACACCAATAATCTTGCTCAAGATACTTGTCCAAGATCCTCAAGACAGGATACTGGTCCAGTTGGGTCAGTGATCTGACGCACATCCACGTCCTTCTGTTGTAAAGTTGTGGCTGTAATAATTAATCAGCTGGAAACAGCCCAAATCCAAAGAACAATGCCACAGCACTAAGTACATATTTACTCAGACAGGGGAAGCAATGAGAAAAGGAGTTTTGCTCCAAGCAGAGCAGAAACACCTGTCAGAGATACACAAGAACAGAGAGTGCAGTGCCTGTGCACAACATGGTTGGGCTTACCCAAAATTGCTACCTAGAGTCATGAAGAAAATGGATCTAAGCACAATGGTCTTGGGGAGTGCTGCCCATCTGGTAGTAAATGCAGAGAGTCCAGCAGGGAGTGAGCTTTATTTTTGAAATACTTTTTAGATTATTTACACTGTTTTATTTGTAAGCATGAAGGTGGGCAGCTTGGAAACAAAGCAGTTTGGAGAGCAGTGGTGATGCACAGTGTGGGGGGGGTTCCTGGTGGACAAAGCACCAAGTGTGTGTTTCCAGGGCAATGCTGCTGGAAGAGCTACTACTGGTATTTTCTGATGTGTAAGGAGGTGTGCACACTGTCAGGTGACACACAGGTCTGGCTGGCTGACTGACTCCTGACTTTATGAAGGTGCTGCTGCTACAATAAGGGCTGTATAAAATATCTTCAAATTAAGCTGAAGGCCAGAAGACACTTCTAGGTCTTCACCACATTGGTCTCTGCCAAAAGCCTACAAGAACTGGCCTCAGCCAAGGCAGATCAATTTTGTCACACAGATACATTTCTGGTACAATTTTTTTACCCACAAGCATGGTTTACCTTTCTGAGAAAGAGGGGCTCCACACTTTCCAAACCAAGGCATAGCATTCAGAAAGGGGACCCAGGCTTGGACCCAAACACAGCTGATTTGCTGCAGGGAGGGGTAACTGGACAAAATGCAACCAGCTTGGGAACTACAGCAGTTCCCACCAGCCTGAGCTCTTAGGACATGTCAAGGCATGGCCATATAAGCCCTGCACTCCTGAAGCAGAAGTACTCTGGGTAACAGCATCCAAGTTGGTGTGGGTAGTGGTCCTGGAGGATACTGTTGCTAGCTAGCTCTGCCCTAACAAGGAGCTTTAAGGGTTACTTAGCACAGGCTTTAAGGATATAACATGAGAGCTATTGTAGCTCTAAGGGATAAGCCACACTGTTCTCCAGATCAGCCAAAAACATGAGAAAAAAGCAGGAGAGCTGCTGAGGAGGGGGAAGTCCTTCCCCAGATTCTATGGAAGCCCTTTCTTTTTATTTCTGACACCCTTAGCCCCACTTTTCCCCATCCTTGGGATCCAGCAGCGTTCAGATCTATTTCTGGACTTTGAAGCCTGACCTTGTGCCTGGTGGCCTTCTCCCCCTTCCACTAGAGGCAACTGGCTTGGGGTGGGCAGCTTGCTTTTCCTCATGCTGCTCTTTAAAACTGAAACCTATCTTCATAACAAGTTCCTTGAAGTCAGCACACGAAGAAACATCCAAAGGACGACAAAAATAAACCAGGCAGCTGCACCCCTGCCGAGCCTGGGCTTTCCTTTGTAAGGCAATGGAGCAGCCTGGTGCTGCGCGTCATTTAGCAGGGGGAGGGGGAAAAAAGGCTCTTGTTTAGAAGGTGCCAGCCAGCGCTGCTGACCGACAGCCTGCATCTGGCCCCGAGTACCGGCTCCCAGCGGGGCACGGCGGCTGTTTGTGCTGCTGCCGAGGGAAGGGAAGTCACAGCACACATCCTGTTGGCTTTACCTGAAGTGACCCAGCTGGGACGTTGTTTTAGCTTGGCAGGTCTGTGGTGTTTATGAGCACAGAGTGAGAGGGGTAACGATCCTAACGAAGCGGCCATGGGTACAGCTGTCCTGTGCCGGAGCACTCTTCCTCCCCTGAAGAGTGAGAAGCTGCTTACACAAGGAGATTGTGTTTGGTTAATTAAAGCATCTAAATTAAAAATTACCATCCCTCTGACCCTCTGGGACGGATATTCCTTTATCTTATTCCATTTTTTTTCCCTTTCATCAGGGCTATGTTACCTCAAATTAGCATTTGATGCAGACAGTGGGTCAGTGGGATGGGATAAGTTGTTCCCACAGCTAAGCCCACAGTGAACTTGGTTTAGTATCATCTGTCTGCTTATTCAGATGGAAACTTGAGAGACTTAAGTAAAAGAGTTTAGAACAGTTAATCAGAATTCTATGAATAAACATGTACTTGCCATAAATTCCTTGCTATCTATCATGCTGCTCTGGTTTTGATCCTCTTCCATCCCATCTGGAACCTGAAGCTGTGTAAAACCATAAAACGAACAGGCTCAGGTGAGGGTAACTTCATCAGAGGCTGCTCCACAGCTGTGGGAAGGAAGACTTGCTGTTACAGGGTTGTGAATTCCCCAGCTCACATTTACCAGCTGCTGTGTTGGTGGAGAGCAGCATGCTGCCACTCTCCAGCTGTGGCAGGAGCTGGCTGGAATGCCTGGCTGCATCCCAGGCCCCAAGGGAGACTGCTTAGCCTGGCATAGAGTGTATGGGTGCTCCGGCAGCCTCCCCAGGAGGGTGCAGGGGACTGGACATGGCAGAATGGGTCATTGATCTCTTGGTAACTGATCCTAAACTGACCTTTGGGGCTTTTTGCAGGAAGTTTGCATTGATATTTAATTCATTTTAGAAGAGCTCTTTGAAATGCTCGTGGAGAGTTCTTTCAGCTTTGCTCACACACATCACTTACATTTTCTCTGCAAAATTTCCTCCACTAAACAAAAATGCTTATAAAAATTTCTCTTTAGTACCATGACACTCATGTCTCCAAACCTTAGTCACTGGAAACATAGCAATATTGTCATAAAATATGCCATGGCATGGCACTGTAAGGCCTTCCAGTAAAACAGGAATCATCTAATTTTCTTCAGCAAACTGTGGCAAATGCCAAAGGAAGCTGCAAAAAGTGCAAACACAAGGATGAGCCACATTGCATGTGCCAGTACAGTGGAAACCTTCAGGGAAACAGCTTTTAGGGAAAGGCACCTTGAACAGCAGCATCTGCAGAGTCCTCTGCCCTCATGGCAGCAGTGAGGTGCCTGTGCAGAGCAGAACGCTCCACAAGGTGCAGCATTCCATGAGGACAGCTGGGCTGCGTGGGGGCATAGGTACATGGCATACCCCTGCTTGCATATCCCACCTTGTGCCAGGAGCAGCAAGGCAGTGTTTTGGGGCAGGGAAAAGCCCCACACTGCTGACTAGGAGCTGCTCTATGCCATGTTTTGCATAAACTGTGTGAATGGTTTATCCTTTTCCATCACTTGGCTGTCTGATGGAGGCAAAAGTCCTGGGCAGGATGACGGGTGATGCTGGTCTCTGCCCCAGGGGTGAAACAGCATTTGTGGTTCCCAGGCAAGCAGTACCAGAACAAGAGGACACAGTCTCAGGCTGCGCCAGGGGAGGTTCAGGCTGGATGTTAGAAAAAAGTTCTATACAGAAAGAGTGATTGCACATTGGAATGGGCTGCCTGGGGAGGTGGTGGAGTCGCCATCACTGGAGGTTTTCAGGAGAAGACTTGATGGGATGCTTGGTGCCGTGGGTTAGTTGTTTGGGCGGTGTTGGATTGGTTGATGGGTTGGACGCGATGATCTTGAAGGTCTCTTCCAACCTGGTTTATTCTATGTATGTACTGATGCCCAGAGCACTGCTGGAGGCTACTTCTGAGGAAGCAAAAGCACCAAGGCATACAACTTCCCTAGTAACTGGAGAAAACTGAGAGCTGGAGTGGCAGGAGACAGTGGGGCTGTGCAAACTGATAAGGGAGCATGCAAGGGAAGGTGATCAGGAAGGAGGGATAAAGGAAAGCCCAAAACGGCTACGAAGCAGGCGGGAGTCACACCATGCATATGTGAAACAGTCAAGCCTGGACAAAGAAAGCAAGCAGTGTGGGGAAGCAAAATGGAAAAAGCAGATGAATGTGGGAGAAGCCTGGGCTCTGGGCATTTGCACAGCCCGATGTGAATGCAGTTAGATCCTGCAAGCTGGACATAGCCTGCCCTGGGCTGTGAGAATGACCCCTCCACCACAGGCATTAAATGGGCATCAATAGCCATCAGCAACTGGGGGCTTGAACCAGAAACAAACATACAACTCAATTTATGTGTCCATACCTTCTTGCTCTTAAAAGAAGTGCACTGAGAAAGGTAAGCCAGCTAGTGCAACTGACAGATCTGTGCATGGTTACATGTGACAGGAACAAAAAACGGCCTTTAAAATGTCACACTGAGTCAGGTGGCACTTTGAAAAAAGGAAAAGAGGAAAAAAAAATCAAAACACAAATTTGCCTGAGAGTAAAAATACTACTGAAAACCGAAACTGTGCAACACTGACTGTGAGAGATAACATCTTTAAACAGGCACATGCAAAAGCAGGCACTACCGCAAACGTCCTCAGCACCCGCCCCGTTTCCTCCTGCTCCCCTCCCTTTCACGGCAGAAAAATTGCGAGGAGTTAGTAACGCAGCACCAGGGCAAATCCCCAGGCTGCCACCTGGGTTTGGACGCCTTAGAAGTTCACCTTCTCCTATGATGCGGTCTGGAAAAATATATGCAAACATAGTAAGTTTAAAGGGCACGGTAAGGCGCACAAATCAGCTGAGAAAGCCTAAGTCAGATGAGCAGAGGAAACAAAGCAGCACTAAGTATCCTTTGGAGAGGAGCTACAGCCCTAGGGGCTGAAAGCGGTAGTCCTTACAAAATCAAAATAAACCAAGTAACTCTGATTCTTCTCCACCATCTCTACCCAGCATTAGTCTGTATAAAACAAGGAGCCTTTTCCACTTGTGCTTTAGCTTCTGACACCAGTCCAAAATTAGCTCTGCACACAAATTAATGGAGAAGGCTGGGCAGTACTTAGAGCTGCAGCTATGGGAGGCTCGGCAGCACATCTTGTAGTACTGCTGAATTATTTAGTCTACAGGCATGTAATTGAGAGCAGAACCAGCCCAAAGGAGTTACCTATCATCAGCTACTCATCAGAAAATAATGCAGTGAACTCGGAAGGGGTTTCCTCTGCCTTTGCTGATTTATTTAAAGCAGCCACACAGAGAAAAGCTCAAAGAGCTGTAAAATCCAGTAGTTGGATTTCGTGCAGCCCAAGACTTAATGCAACTGCCTTCACCTCCTCAGAAAGCTACAGTCCTAGACAATGTGCCAGCAGTTGCTGTTGGCCTCTGTGGTTTCCTTCCTCCCCACCATTATTTTCATTATTGTTGACAGAAAAATCCTGCACCTGCTGCTCTTACTGCAGGGGAGGGAACCCTCCAGGCACTTGCTGAAAAGGTCATCAGGCTGTTTCTTCTGCCATGGCATTGGCAGAAGGCAGAACAGCCTCGCTGGCAGGAGAAATGCCCACATGCATGCTGGCAAGTCCACAGCACCAGCCTCTTCTCATGACAGCCAGTCAGCAGGGGTAATTAGCAGACAGAAAATAAAGACAGTTGGGATGAAATGATGGGGCTGAAGCTAACCATGTCACTGCATCACCAAGCTGTAAGGGGGACAGGGAGTACTTCCCAGGCACCTGAAGATGCAAGTTGGTAGTCCCGATGCCAGGCTCTTGTACACACCCTTCCAAGGCAACCACTGCACAGTCTCACACTGTGGTCACCCCCCGGCTCCCCTGCCAGGCAGCTGACCCCAGCCAGCAACTGGAAGGGAGAGACCAGAGAAAAGAGCCTGTGTCAGTGCCATTCTCCCTCTGTGGGGGAGTCCCCATATGGAAGCAAGATGGGAGAGGTCGAGAAGAGACACATCTTAGGGAAGTGTTCTTCTGATTCAAAGATGAAGCCGGTTTCTGCTGGCCCAGGCAGAAGCAAACCTGCTGACTCTAAGGAGCCTTGAGGAAAGCCATTTACCCAAGTGCACAGCTAATGCATTTTGCAGTCCTGTGGCAGAGGTGTGCAGGTTACCTACAACTACTGCCTCACAGCTACTTCCAGCAGAAGTGCCAGTGCATCAGGATGTAAACTGAGCTGCACCACCTGCCCCCAAGCCAATGCATGCAGGAGAGGGAGGGATGGGGCCTGGAAGGTGGCTATACACCCACACGAACAGAGGCCATTGCTACCAGCTGGGGAGAAAAGCAGAGTGGGCCTGGTCCTGGGGAATTTTGAGGTGACTCACCTGTTGCCATTTTTAATGGCATTTTAATATCTTTGTGTGTGAGGACATTGCCAGGCTCCAGCAGGATGTCAGGAGCAACAGCCTTAGACAACAGTGGGAACCTAGGTTGCAACATTATGTGACTCATAAGCACACCTGGATATATTTATGCTTGGAGACATTATTTCCTTCTTTTTTTTTCCTCTTTCCATATTTTCCCTCATTGTTTTCCATCATTTGAGTTACAGAAAGGATGGTCCTACCTTTGCAGAAGCCCTCCAGCAGCAATTTTGGCCCCTTCCAAACCCAAGAAGAAAAAATAACAGTCATTTACATTTGTGTATTAACTCCTCTGCAAAACAAGACACAAAACAAGTTACCTTTCCTGGGCAAGGGAACAGATCCCCTTCAAACAGTTCTAACCCAGCTTCCCTTAACAGCTTTGTCTGTAAGTTCATCTCCCACACACAGGTATATATGTATTTCTCCTATGGAAATGCCATCTACCTCAAGGCACCATCTACTCAGCAAACTTATGTTTGGGATGAGAGCAGAAGAGCATGTAAAAATGATGACCCTCATGGCATGGGTCAGACTTGCACCTTTTTAATCCCTGATATCCCATAACTTGACTTCTTTTCTCAGGGGCTACAGAAATATTCATACTTTGGTGTCTTCTCCAAGTGAGAGTAGGCTGATTCCCAATGACTTTCAAAAACACAAGCCTGGGTGATGGATGTCGGTGATAGCCAAGGGCAAAGGCAGCCATAGTAAAAGTTGGGTGATTCCCCTTGTGGTATATCTGCCAACACAGAAGTCTGTGCTCTCTAATCTCTTTTTCACTGAATACCACCAGTCCTCACTTCTAGACTTCAAAGCAGCTCTCTATGCAGCTAGTATCTCATGCAGCCAGGTCTTTGGCTGATACCATGAGGAGCCTTCAGCACCACTGACTAAACCTCTGATTTCCCAACAATCCAAGATGTGTTGTCATGCTGAACTCCATCAGCCTGTGTCCCCCCAACACACTTCACGCCCTGAAACCACTGAGAAGAGGCCCAAGGAGTCAGCAGTCTCCATCTGTGGGTATATTCAAAATTTGACCAAATAAGGTTCTGAACAACCTGACCTACCTCTGAAGCTTTGGAGCAGGGGTTGGGCCAGGTAACCCCCTGAGGTCCTGCCAGACCCAAATTGCTCTGTAACTCTGCAGCACAACATGTCCTGTTAATAAAAAAGCTCCTACAAGTCCGAGAAAGCAGGTGCCTGGATATAAAAGACAGGTCTTACCAGGCCCTTGCTGAAGAAAAGGCTGATGGATAGGTTAACACTTCACTAGAAAGTTCATTAAGGAGAGTAGGTGGTGGGAGAGAGGACCTATGAGTGCCTTAAACAACAGGGGAGCTTCAGCAATGCTCCCCACTCCTTTGTACGCAACCCAGATCCCAAGGAAATCCATCTTCTCCAGCTCTGCTACTCCCCAAATGACTTTCCTCCTACCTGAGTTCCATGGACAGTCCTTTCAAGGGTATGAGGCTTTGCCAAAGACCTTGACATCCCAACATTTAGATGGGTGGTG
This sequence comes from Dryobates pubescens, assembly GCF_014839835.1. Lineage (NCBI taxonomy): Eukaryota > Metazoa > Chordata > Aves > Piciformes > Picidae > Dryobates > Dryobates pubescens. Next base: position 17,034,388 of record NC_071612.1, on the reverse strand, counting down.
TTAGGAACAAGTAGTTTGCCATGAAGGTAGTGGAACACTGCAACAGGTTGCCCATGGAGGTAGTTGAGGTCCCATTCCTGGAGATATTCAAGGTGAGGCTCGACGGGGCTCTGGGCAACATACCAAGCTGAAGATGCCCCTGCTTACTATGGAGGGAGTTGGGACTCCTAATATCTAATCTGAATCTACCCTCTTTCAGCTTAAATTTGTCACCCATCATCCTATCCCTGTATTGATAAAGAGTCCCTCCCACTCTTTCCTGCAGACCCCCTAGAAGTATTGGAAGGCCACTGTGAAGTCTCCCCAGAGCCTTCTCTTCTCCACTCTGAACCATCCCAGCTCTCTGTCCTTACAAAGGGCATGCCTCCAGCCCGCTGATCATCTTTGTGGCCCTCCCATTTGACTTCTGATTAATTAAGAGTTCCTCATAAGTGGGATTGCTTGAAACTCTGGACTGAGAGATTTTTCTGGCAAGGAACTGCCAGCAAGCTAAACAGAGATCTATGAGGAATGGGGCAAGCACAGCTTAGCCTGTGATGTGCAGGGGATGGACTTTCACTAGGTCCCTTCTATGAGTGACTTACTCAAAGGCCAACTATGGAACAACAGAAGAGGTGCCCTAACTCCCAGGCTCTGCACAGGAGGCCAAACTTGAGTACCCCACCTTTAAACTGGAGTTCCTCTTTCCACCTCAGTCTGCCTTGAGCACAGCACTTCCCATTCTGGGAGATGGGCACTCCAGAAGTTTTAACCCTGCCCCATTACTAATTGAATCACAGAATCAATAAGGTTGGAAAAGACCTCAAAGATCATCAAGTCCAACCTGTCACCCAAGACCTCCTGACCACTAAATCATGGCACCAAGCGCCACGTCCAATCCCCACTTGAACACCTCCAGGGACGGTGACTCCACCACCTCCCTGGGCAGCACATCCCAATGGCCAACAACTCTCTCTGTGAAGAACTTTCTTCTCACCTCAAGCCTAAACTTCCCCTGGTGCAGTTTTAGACTATGTCCTCTTGTTCTGGTGCTGGCTGCCTGGGAGAAGAGACCAACCTCTGCCTGTCTACAACCTCCCTTCAGGCAGCTGCAGACAGCAATGAGGTCTCCCCTGAGCTTCCTCTTCTCTAGGCTAAGCAACCCCAGTTCTCTTAGCCTCTCCTTATAGGGCTTGTGTTCAAGGCCTCTCACCAGCCTCATTGCCCTTTTAATCTAAACATGTTTTAACATGTGGATGTTAAAAGGTTGTCTTTTACAATCAAAACCAGTCTGGTGTTCTTAACTGCTAAATTCTCATAAATCCCTGTAAGAGTAACAAAACCAAAGTCTAAACACCTTTGAAAGGCTTTGCAGTTTTAAGATAGCTACTTATGAAGGATGAGCTTTTATTTCAAATGTTCTTGAAGGTGCATAAAAAGCTTACTTTCAAAGTATTTCATGACACTGTTGAGCCCACCCTGAGAGGCCGCATCCACCTATCAAACCCACGCCATCTGGGGCTGCGGAAAGCATAGAATAGAATAGAATAGAATAGAATAGACCAAACCAGGTTGGAAGAGACCTTCAAGATCATCGTGTCCAATCTATCATCCAACACCACCTAATCAACTAAACCATGCAACCAAGCATCCTGCCAAGCCTCGCCCTGAACACCCCCAGCAACAGTGACCCCACCACCTCCTCGGGCAGCCCATTCCAGTGGGCAATCACTCTCTCTGTGTAAAACTTCCTCCTAACCGCCAGCCTAAACCTCCCCTGATGCAGCCTGAGACTGTGTCCTCTTGTTCTGGTACTGGTTGCCTGGGAGAAGAGACCAACCTCTGCCTGATTACAAACCCGTCCCCCCCCCCCTTCAGGTAGTTGTAGACAGCAATAAGGTCACCCCTGAGTCTCCTCTTCTCCAGGCTAAGCAACCCCAGCTCCCTCAGTCTCTCCTCATAGGGCTTGCGTTCCAAGCCCCTCACCAGCTTTGTTGCCCTTCTCTGGACACATTCCAGCAAGTCAACCTCCTTCCTAAACTGAGGGGCCCAGAACTGGACACAGTACTCGAGGTGCAGCCTAACCAGTGCAGTATACACGGGCACAATGACCTCCCTGCTCCTGCTGGCCACACTGTTCCTGATGCAGGTCAGGATGCCATTGGCCTTCTTGGCCACCTGGGCACACTGCTGGTTCATATTCAGCCTGCTATCAATCAGTGCCTCCAGGTCCCTCTTGGCCTGGCTGCTCTCAGCCACTCTGACCCCAGCCTGTAGCTCTGCCTGGGGTTGCTGTGGCCAATGTGCAGAACCTGGCACTTGGATGTGTTCAATCTCATGCCCTTGGACTCTGCCCATCTGCCCAGCCTGTCCAGGTCCCTCTGCAGAGCCTCCCTACCCTCCAGCAGATCAAAGAGCTTTACAAACAAAAAGAGACAACCGAGAGGATTATTAAAAATTTAACTATATACCATATTTATTATCAATCCACAGGATAATCTGATTGCTACATGAGCTCATAAAAGCTATTTCACCTTTACAAAATTAAAAAAAAAAAAAAACAACCAACAACCAAAACGAATGTGCCACAAGGATGTAATAACTGCTGATAGATAAACCAAGGACTGACTCTTAAAATTATAAATTTGCTGTAGAAAAAGATTAAAAAAAATTATATTCATTTTTAGACTTTTATTTTGAATAAAATATTCCCCTGTATAAAAAATAAAAAAGCTTGCTCTGGTTAGAATTAGAGTATTTTTCTTCTTCTTCTTCTTCTTTTTTCTGTGTTTTAATCTGGGAATTTGCATAATCTCTCTGTAATAGGTTTCTTCTTCTTGTTTTGTTTTTTTTTGTCTCTATTGTACCACGCAGCATTCAAGCATAGCTGATTAGAAACAAACATGAGAAAAGCAGTCTTAAAATGTATGAAATCCACATAGGAGTTTTAACTTCCTTTCCTTTCCTCTCCTCTCCTCTATTCTTTAAAGACACTCCAGCAAGAATAGCCTTGGAAAAGAATACAGGTGGGGAGGGACCTTCAATGTGCCATTAAGTAGAGCAAGGTAATAAAAGGCCTTTTGTAAGTGCTTTCTTAATAAGGTGCAGAAGCAGACTGCAAGGTTGCTAGTACTGCACTATGTACAATATTCACAATAGATTTTTCTTTATTTAAAAATATTCCAGCTAGTTCACATTTTCTCTTCCATTCTGAGGCTTTCAGTTCCATCACAGCCTTGACAGCAAGAAGCGCAGCAGCACCACTTCCCTTGTGGTCGGTTGGTCCTCTCATGAAACACTGGAACCTGCAAGTGGGCCAAAGTTCTCTGGTTGTTTGCCTGCACAGCAACCGTGGAGATCCGCCTGGGTTCAGGTGTAGGTACTGACAGCTGGAGTCCTGAGTTAGAAACACTGCGGCACTGGGGGCGGACACAGCAATGTTTTATATTGCCAAGGCTTTACCTTAGATTTGTCTCGTGTGCGTCAAGGGATGAACCTCTCCTAGAGAAACATAAAATACAAACCCAAACAAAACAAAGCTAAAAACCCACACCATCAAAGGCTTAGTAGCTCTTGACTCTTGACTGAGTGATGTCTGACGTTTTCTTGATGACGCTGGCCCGTGTCTCGCGGTCTGGCCGGCTGCTGCTAGTGGAGGCTGTAGACACCACTTGTGGCAGAGGGATGTCTGGGAAAGGGGGCCAGGAGCTGTTGTAAGGCAGTGGGCAGCTTTCTTCTTTGATGGTGACTTGGAGGTCAGGTTTGTTGGCTACAAAAGTTGCCATGCTGGGAAGCATATGAGAAGTGTTCCTCATACCCAGATTGCTGAGATACTGTTTGCCTTCAATGTTTTTCTTCTGCCAATGAAGTCGTCCCTAGAAAGGTGGGGGGGAAAAGGAAGGAAGACTGTATGAGCAAATGGGGCTTTGAGAAGTGCTGCAAGTAACAACATGAAGACAGAAACATCCAAGAATTGCACAGGAATTACCCCATCTCTAAAAAGCCTAAGCCTCTATCCATTGGTGAATAGAATAGAATAGAATAGAATAGAATAGAATAGAATAGAATAGAATAGAATAGAATAGAATAGATGAGGCCAGACCAGGTTGGAAAAGACCTTTGAGATGAGTCCAACCTATCATCCAACACCATCTAATCAACTAAACCATGGCACCAAGCAGCCCATCCAGTCTCTTCCTAAACACCTCCAGTGATGGTGACTCCACCACCTCTCTGGGCAGCCCATTCCAATGGCCAATCACTCTTTCTATGAAGAACTTCTTCCTAACATCCAGCCTAAACCTCCCCTGGTGCAGCTTGAGACTGTGTCCTCTTGTTCTGGTGCTGCCCGCCCGGGCTTTAATGGCTCTCAGCCACTTCTCTCTTTCTGAAGTTGTGTCCCAAACCCTGCTGGCTCTCCAACACCCAAGAACCTCATCCCATTCTTCTTATGGAAAATAAAGGCCTTATTCCCAGTATGTTGGAGGCAAAAATGAACACAATCAGCCACTCAGAGCTCCTAATGGAAGTGTCTTTTCATTTACCAGAGAGAGCCCTCAGTGAGCTTCCCCTGGGCTCTAAGTACTCATGGAGACTGGTAAGTCTGGTCACTTGATGGCAGCCCCAAAAGAAAAGGCCAGTACTGGTTTTGCATAGGGGCAACTCAAGAAACGTGTGGGGAGGGTATTTTCCCCATGGATTCCTTTCCCCCAGCAATACCCAAGTGACTGCTTGGGAATGCTTTCTGCCTCACAAACCTCAAACATTCAAGTTGCATTTCTATCCTACGTGGTAAGCATTTCCTCCAATTGTATGAGTTCAGGTGTCATTTAAGGAAAACAAAGTGAGCTTTCAGCCAAAATAAAATACTCACTACCCAGCAATGTCAGTGCATCATATTAACAAACTAGCTGGCACTGCTGATGGCTCTCCAGGGCATCTTATCGTGCTAATTAACCTCCTTGTAGTTTGGACAGAAGATGAGGAAAGAACTTGCAGAGATAGCCGTTCTGCAACAATAATCCAAATGTCTGTTACCCTTCAACCTTCCTGGTTTGTTTTAATTCCCCAGCTGTTATTAAAATGACTATTCCACAGGCAGACAGAATTGCAAATGGAAAAGGGGGCAGAACACTTCAGGACACTGCTCTTGAGAACCTGCTCTACAGTGCTAAAAATCCAGAAAACAATTACCTCTACGTTTTCTTCATCGCTTGGAACGCTGTCGGTTGTTTCACTTTCTGTCAAAAGAAACAAAACAAAACTTGAAACTCAGGTTATTCTGCCTGCAGCAGCAAAATCCAGCTCAAGCAGCCTGATCCAATTCCAACAAGCAGAAGCAAACAGGGTCAAGAGAAACTACCAGAAAACAAGGGGGAAGCACGGGCCTCCTGTCACAGCCAGTAGCAATCCAAGGGCTAGACAGTACAGCTGCACTGAACAACTCAGGCAAGTTCACATTGTTATCTCAGTTAGCATGGTTATACCCTGGAAAAGACAGCAATGGAGAGGAAAGAAGTAGATTTGTGATTTCTGGGCAGAAGGAAAAGCTTCTGTGGTAGCAGACACTCCCTTGCCCTCTTTTGGCAGCTCCAGGCCTGGCAAATGGCAAAGTTCTATCCGAGTCCTTATTTTTATCTTCCTGAAAAAAACACAGCAACAGCTCCACCCCAGAGGAGTAAATGTGGTTTTGTTTCATGAACTGCTATCTCAGCCTGCTGCCTCAAGGGCTTGCTGTCACTTTTGGTGCTTTATTACTGTTGTACTTTGCATCATGTTTCACTTCTCCCACCCATGCTCAGCACCCCCAAGCCTATTTCTCAGCCTTTCATCCACCACTCAAGCAAGTAGAAAAGCAAGTAGAAATGCTCCAGCCCCATCACCTCCCCCCAATACACACAGCCTCTCTCACTCTCATCCCTTCAACCAGGATACAAATACAGAAGCACAGCTCCAGCAGGATGGCCATCCTCCTGCAGCTGCATCCTTCCCTCTCCCAAGTGCTGCAAATCCTGGAATGTTTACTCTACTTTCAAGCCCACATTTGTCTGAATACAGGTCTCCCAGTGTCCGAGGCTCAAGCTCCTGGCACATGAGCTGGTTGAGAGTGCCATGCCCCAGATATACCTGAGAGAGGGCACAACAAACCCCTCTTTTCAGGACCAGTTTGCAGCAATGGCTGCTGCCTTCAGCACAGCTGCCTGATGCCAAGACTCCTATCCAAAAAAGCAGAGGCCTGAATTGCAGGGCCCCTTCAGCTAGTGGGGTTTTGAACCACTGTGTCCTGTTTCCTGGTAGGATAACCCTAGGGATCTATCAGGCTACCAATAGCATTTGGAAGATGTCTTTCTTCAGCTCCTCCACCAAGGATGAGCAGATAGGGCTTGTCCATGTCCTAAGCCAACAGGAACACAGAAATCACAAGATTTCCCAAGGAATGAGTTACAGCAGCAGGCAAGGCAGCTCTCAAGGGCCAGTTTCCACTCTCTGCTCTGTGTTATGCATTTTAGCCAATGCAGACTGCTTGATACATCCCCCTCACCCCTGCAATCAACAACCATGATCCTGCCTTCCCAGAGAGCAGCCTCATGCTCTGCCCTGGACATGAGCCCTAAGTGTGCACAGACTGTGCCTCACGGATCACAACCTTGCTTGTCTTCAAGGGAAGCACCGTGCCCTCCTCTTGAGGTCTGGCTAAGCACTAGCTTTAGGCAGAGGGCTGTTAACCAATGGTATGAATTGCTCTTTCAGACTCCAGGGTCTAAACTGTGCCTGAAATCCTTCTGAAACAAGCAAGCAGACAGCTCAGCTACTCCAGACCACTACTTTCAAAGCCAGCACCTCCCAGACACCAGCCTTTGCTGCAGTGAGCAGTAAGCAGAGGCACAGTCAGAAACATTAAATCTACCTGCAAAGCTCTATGAAGTTAGCATTCTGCATAGATTCTCATTCACTGACTCAGGTAGAGATGTGCCAACATGACTGATCTGGCTAATTAAGCCATAATGGGGAGGGGTGGGGGGTAAGCAGAAATTAAACTGTGCAATGCAATAGGAGGAATCCAAATGGAGATGAGAAACAGATACTCCTTGACATGAAGAAACATGTGACAACAATGACAAGAGTGATGCGGCTGAGGAGGACTCCATCCTTGGTGTTTATACATAACAAAATGCTGAGCAAGAGAAGAGAGAGCACTACAGTTAGGAAAGCCAGGGAAGCTAGCCACTTGGGCATGGACAAAAAAAAAGGGATTTCACAGATGTCAATGGAAACATGATAAAACTCACAAGGGCCACTCATATTATTTGCCTGAGTAACTTCAGAAAGGATCTAGGTTTGAAATAAACCAGATTTTTGCAGGACAGTTGATACCTGTTTCAGAAGAGCTGAACTAACTGTTCCTGCATAGCTGTTATGGCATTCAGCAGTTGCACCTGACAGAGCAGGCAGCTTTACACATGAGCACAGGCCAGGGCTCCTGTGGTTCTCCTGTACAAGTTTGTCTGGAGCAAGACAAAGCTAGGAATAGTCACAAGAGTGTCCTACAAGTTTCAGGGTTCTAACAAACCACAGACCCTTGTCCTCACTCCTGCCTCAAAGGCAAACACACAGTATTTTTTTAAAGAGATTCACATAATGATTCGTGCTGGAACAGACCTCAAGAGGTCCATAGGACAACCGTTTGCTCACAGCAGGACCAGCTACAGGACTGGATCAGGTTGCTTGGGGCCTTATCCAGTCAGGTCTCCAAAACCAAGGATGGAAGCAGCACAATCTTCCTTGCCATCCTGCTCCACTGCCTGACTGTCTTTGAGGTGAAAAAGACGGTAATTTTTCTTGTATACACCTGGACTCTTGTTCCAGCTTATGCCTGCTGTTTTTCATCCTTCCACCACACACAGTTGTAAAGAGTCTGGCTCTGCTTTCTACATTGACAACCCTGCAGGTAAGAGCAGGCTGCTCAAAACCATCTCCAGACTGAACAAGCCCCAATCTCTCAGTATCTCCTGACAGAGTCAGTATCCTAGCCCTTGATCATCCTGGTGGCTCTTCTCTGTACTTGCTCCCATTTGTATCTATCTTTCTTGGACTGGGGGGGCTCAGGACTGGACCCAATACTCTAGAAGTTGTATAACTAGAGGAGGGGGATGATCTAATGGCCATACTCCTGAAAACTGGTGGCCTTCTCTCTGGCCAGAGTGCTCTGCTGTCTCACATTCAGCTCACTGCCCACCTGCCTTTCTGCAGAGCTGCTCCCCATCCCAGCAGCCCCCACCTCTACCACTACAAAGGGCTCTTCTTTCTCAAGCACAGGACTTGGTATCTGCCCTTGCTTACTTTCATAATGTTTCTGCTGGCCTGTTCCTGCAGTCTCTCTGGATGGTGGCCCTGGTCTCAACTGGTGTCCCCAGTTTGATATCACCTGTCACCTTTGCAAGTGTGTACTCCAACACCTCTTCTGCTCATTGATATATTAAATAGGACTCTTCCCAGGACAGACTCTTGCAGTACTTCACTTCTCATTAGTCTCTAGCTAGAGTAACCAGATCTGTCAAGAGCTGCCTTGCAATGCATTCCAAAGCATGGCAGTGGCTTGAAATCATCATCTGAGTTACAAGATAGCAGGTCCTGGTCTAATTTAGGACAGCTAAAGGCAACCAGAATACTAAGACAACAACAATACAGCAAAATTTCTTCAGTTATGCTTTTTCCTTCTGCAGTCTTGTTGCCTTGAGTTTAGGGGAGGGAGCTTGTGACTTGCTCATATCAGGGTGGTTCTCTTGTCATCAGACCACCCCTCATCATCATTCCAGCCCAAGTAACCACCATGACCTTCAGATCAAGACAGTGACTTTTGTTTGCATTCCAAGAACTTAGATCCTGTAGCTGAATAAAAAGAATGCATCATGGTCATGTTCACCTAGAGTGAAGAAGTTTTGCAAGAAGCATTTGGAAAGAGGACAAATTTTCCAAAGGCCCCATCTCCCAGCTGCTAATAACTTACAGTACTCTCATTCCTCTGCCTCATGCTTTGCAAAGCCCTTCTAAATGCTTTGGCCACTAGACTAAACACACTGGGAAGCATAATCGTTTATCAACATGTGTAAGACTAACATTGGAGGCTATTTAAAAGAATATCACACTATTCACCTGGACCCAAAGACAGAAACTACTAAATAGGTATTTTGTAGAAGTGTCTGGAACTAATTTCAGCCTAATGCATCAAAGGCAAAACCGTGTGTAAAATAATAAATTACACAGGGAACAATATTGAAGTTTGCCTAAAAAGACAGTATTTGTGTTTCTAGCCAGTCTCCTGCAGCCTGCATGTTAGCAACATGTTTAAAAAAGGAAGGACAGGTTGGATCTGAAACTTTTTCCACTCTCCAATGTGGCTTTGTTCTGCTTCCTACGGAAACAAGGCCTGTGTGATTGCAGGGGCTCTATACAGTGTCCCCACATGTGCATTTGCTGTTTCTCCACTAAGAACTTCTGGACACACTGTCAGACTTTGATAAGGGATAAATGAGTACCAAAGACTTAACTTCCTACTAGTTTTATGAAAATAAGGAGCAAGACAAAAAAAAAAGAGAAACCATGAGCAGCCTGACTTGGGGAAAAGCTTGTTATCTCACCCCTTTCTGGCTATCAGAGAATCCAGATGGCAGGCAGACGTTGGAAACCAGAGGTCCACAGCTCCGCTGCTTGCAGGACCCCTTGTTACCTGTTGCTACATGGCTCTTGCAGTGTGCAGACTGTAACAAGACAGATCCACTCCCCCAGGGCCTGCAGCTCCATGTTTGCATTATATGTGTCATTAGTGCAGCCCTCTACTCTGTGCCCCCTGTGCTAGGTAGGTGCTGAGGAAATACACCAGAGAAGACCTTCAATCTTTAGTAAGTCAGAGGCAAGGGGTACACAATATTTGCAGAAATGTCCCCCTAATGAAAGATGAAAGGACCTCTCTGCATTGCATCTTTTTCCATTAGTCATAGGCTAAAATCTGAAGTTTATGTTTCCAATCTCAGATCTGCTGAGCTGTTTCACAAAGAGAAATGTGTAGAGGACTGTGGGTTTTTGAGTTTCATCAATAATGCACAAACCAACCGAGCAGTCATTTCTGGATCTCTGCCAGCCACCCCTCTCCCCTAGTGACTTCTAAACATTTCCAAAAACAGAGTGTAGAGAAAGGCCAGGATGCTTACCTGCATAGGATGAGACAGGGGAGATCTGGAGCGGGTACAGCTGGCTCAGGCTGAGGGGCTTTTCATCGCTTTCTGTTGTCACCTCTACTACTTGGCAAATATCAGGAGGATTGGCAACTATCACTTGCTCCTCGCTGCAGCCATCGAGGTGAGACTGTCCTACAACTTGGGGTTAGAAATACAAATTAATTACTCCTAACACCTTGACCCTGCTGGATCTCGAACAGCTTGTCCTTGGAGCCTGCTTGATACCTAAGTGAGTTCTGAACACTGTGTTAGCACTTCCTCCCATGCCCACCACCTGCTTTCAACAGAACTTATAAAGGAAATCTGTGATTTATTTAGTTTCCATCACCTTCAGAAACAGTTTTCCCCACTTGTGGCAATTGAAAATGCTTAATTCTCCCCTGGCTTCTCATACATAACATCCTTGAACCCTCCTTGACATATCAGCTGTCCAGAGGCTTTCCCAGGAAGGACCACAGCCACACTTCTCCTCTGCCCAGAAACATGGTCTTACCAGGACATATGGACCACAGAATTCTTTCCCAACCTGGGAAAGCATCCTCACCCAGCAAGCTGCCAATACTCCCTGGCCTCTGCAGGCTCTTATGTAAATTATGCACCAGAAGATCAGACCTGGCATGCAAAAAGCTGGCCATGTGGTCATGTAACACATGGTGGGACTGTAATTTACACATGAAGTGAATCTGTGACAAATTTCTCCTCTAATTAGATGCTCATTCTTACTGATCCTTGCAATGCCATTAATGGTACACAGGAAAACATGGCTGTACCTGTAGTTCATAATCCCCACGGTCTGTGACAGAAAGCTACATTCTGGTCAGTTACTAACAGAGTTTTCCTATCCCCCCAGCCACATGATACTTAATACCAAAGGAACATTATTTATTTGCACACAGTGAAGGCACCATGGATGCTTCACAAATGTTCTGAAAGATTCTGCAGACATTAATTGTGCTACACAACATCCTTTTGAAACAGGGGAGTAAACCAACATACTAAGAGACGTTATTGAGCAAAGCAAAAGTTTGGTGAAAGCCAGAATCTCACTTCTCTGGTGGCGCTTGAGACAGCTCCCTCTGTTTCATACAACTCTCCAGTTGACCCCAGCAGTAGGCAGTTGAAATCATAGTGTCATAGTGTCATAGTATCAGTCAGGGTTGGAAGGGACCACAAGGATCATCTAGTTCCAACCCCCCTGCCATGGGCAGGGATACCCCACACTAGATCAGGCTGGCCAAAGCCTCATGACATGACAACATGACAACTGCATTAATCCAGCACGGAGCTGAAAGCCTCCAGCTAGATCAGAAGAGCACGCATCGCAGTGGATGGCTAACCTGAATCCACTGTTGTCCCAAGAGATAGGGGAAGGACTATCGATATTCACTGGAACACGAGCTTCAGAAGGAACAATCTCATAGACACAAATTCTGCACTAACATGGTGCTGTGTTGTTAGAAATTCAGACAGTATGTTTTTCATATCCCCATGATGGGAAACCATGGAGGCAACAAAAAGCAGTAGATCTTGAAACTCTTCTGTCAACTGCCCTAAGTAATCTAATTACTAATTTCAAAAAAGGCAAAAGACAGCATCTAATCCTGAGTGAACTAAGATAAATACGAATGCACATGTATATACAAAGAATCCACTCCTGCCTTCTATCTCTAGACAAGACCAGAACATAACTTCGTGAAAAAATGACATTTTTTTCTCCCAGAGAAAAGCTGCCTGTCATTTTGCTTTGGGAAGTGCTAGGTAACTACTGGAAAACCCCCCAAACTTAGATATGTATTTGCCTCAAACAATTCCAGCATAAAGGAAATTACACACATACTGGATAGTCCTCTTTTTAAAAGCTAAATCCCTACAACGAGTGTAAGTTCATTTCAGGTATTCAATGTCCATTGTGTTTCACCTTTCCTCAAACAACCAGCTTTTTACTGAGTGGGGTGTGGGGAGAAGAGCATATGTACAGAGTTTTTATCTGGGAGAATCAATATTGTGCAACTCTGTCAGGGTATGAGCAGGCCATAGGCACTGTTTTATCTGTACTGGACAAATTTTTACCCACCCTGAGAGATAACTTGCACAGCAAAAATTACTGCTCGCTTGGGCAATATGCCACAACTTTCCCATGAGCTGCACACACAGCAGGAACACTGTAGGTGCTGTTTGTCTTCCCTCCCCTCCAGATGACTTCCTTCTTTTCTGCAGAACAGATCTATTTTAACCTTTTCCCCCTTTACATTAAAATCCTGCTTGCAGTCCTAAATAAGGACTCTCCAGTCTGGATAAGCAACACACTTCACAAGCCATTAATGCTGGGTGACAAGCCATTAATACTGGGTGACATTTATCCATCCAAGCCCTGCTGTCCTACCCCTGAAAACAGACTCAGAGTCCAGAAAGAAAAAAAAAGAAAATGCTTAAAGGATGGAAATTCAGTTCTGTTCCTCTGAACCTCTTGCTTGGTTTCCATGACAGACCTTTGACTCCTCAGAGATGTTGACGTTACCACTATAGGTCCTATCCTCTAAATTACTGAGATCTAAGGTGCAACATGCTTTTATGTCACCATAAAATCAAGTAAGAGTTCAGGATACAGTGTACTGCAGAAAACTGAGGTGTATGGAGCAAAATTACTTTTGCTGATACCAGAGGATTTGAGGCAACACCAGGTATGTTCCAAAGACTGTGGTTAACTGACCTCTGACTGACTTTAAGGCTGTAAAATAAAGTGTATGAAGCTTCTTCCCCAGGACTGCATACTAGCCTTGGGGTGTTTCAGGTTTGTTTGAGTCAGTCAGTAAGTTGGAAGCATTAGCAGTACTACTGTGCTACTCCTTCAAGTTATAAAACCTTCTATATCTCAGGAACAATGCTGATGTTCTCACACTCTTACAAAGCAACAGATGATTAAAATGAATTGCCACAAAGAGAGGAAGACTACTCACAAACTCCTCAGTCACAGAAGTACTTGAGGGGAATGATTATACAAAGCTCTGTGACCTAAAACAGGTATCAAAAATAGTCACTGCACATAATTTCTGCCATCTCTCCATGCAGAAGACTAATATATCCTTCAAACACCTTTTCATCAAAAATAAAAGTAGAATTCTAGACAAAATGGTATATGGGTCACATTTCTAGGAGCCCTCACTGCAGTGACAACCTCAGCCAAAAAACAGCTGTCAAAAACCAGCCCAATTATTCGACTGAGAACCAATTAGTCACATGCTGAGATGACAGCCAGTTCCTAATGTACCAGTTTCTAAATGCAGTCTCTGCTGATCCTTGTTAGCTCAGTGACATTAGAACTAACTCTGCTACTGAGGTGCCAGTAAAATAAAGAAGTTCCTCCATTTCATCTGCAAGTTTAAACTCCCAAATAAAACAGTATCCTACACAAACCTCTACTCTGAGCAATGGGAAACTTATATCCAACTGCAGTTTAACTCCCAGGTGACATGAGCTACAGTCTCCTCATCGTTGAAAACTACCCTGTGGAGTAAGCTTGTGTCAGGAAAAGCCATCTGAAAGTGTCAGTACGTGTTTTGCTCTCAAGAGAACTACCACGTTGTCACAGCGTTGATTTCTTACTCTGCAAGGTGGTGAGGCTGGCCTGCAACCAGGACCTTGCTTGGACTAGTGAAAAATGGGTTGACCTAATTGCAACTGTGGCAGCAAAATGCTGATGAAGAGCTGAGTTTAGCAGCCAAAAGGGTTTTTTAAGTCAACTGTATGCTTTGCATATAAGAAAAGAATAGGAGTACTTACCTACAAAGTTCACTGTACTGTCAACTTCGTTTTTTATACTGGAGGACAGGATATAGTCAGAAGTGACATCATTTAGCCCATTAATCCCAAAAGATGATTCAACTGGCTCTTGCTAGAATGAAAACAGTACATTTGGGTCAGGTTTGATTTATTTTAGGACTGGACTCAGTTCATCTCTTTGTTCTGAGACAGTAATAAATCATACTGCTTCTGCCTGCCATATACCCCCTGCTGTCTGCTAGGCACACTCTTAGAACAAGTATTTTGGTTCTCAGAGAAGAAGCCAGAGTCTACTCCATTTCCAAATCTTCTTCTTTGAAATGAGAACTACTTTTAATTTTCCTTCAGAGAAAGGAAGCCTTCAGACAGCAAGAAATCAGTGTGGTATTTACTACAAGAGATTAACATTCAGAAGTAGCAAGGAAGAAACACTGCTCTAAAACAGTACTCTATTTAATATTCACTCTCATTCCCTTTCAAGCACACTGTACCTCTCAGCACTCTGAAAGGAAGCTGTAGCTTCTGTACAGCAATAACTAAATGCTAGCCTTAATTTTCTTCTGTAGTGAGCCTGAAAGCAAACCAAAGGTGTTTATACTAAATACAGCCTTTTAGTTCACATCATAAACATTATCACAGGGCAACAGCATTGGGAAAACACCACCTGTTCTACATAGACTGAGCTTCACACAAGAGGCACCTCTGTAGGTCTGGTAAAATTGAATGGGAATCTAAAAAACTCCCTTCAGAATAGACACCAACAAGTTTAATTCCATAAACTCCAAGATTTCTTTTAGAAGCTATAAACACATTTAAAGGATTACCTCCAGGTCCAAACTCTTCCCTAGTACTGGCTCCCTTACAGGATTATCAGGTTACAAAGTCTAAAGTCTTCTCATTTTACTCTGGGCTGACCATGCCAGCCCTGCAATGGATGTACTACCTCACTTCAAGGGAGGTTCCTACCTCACTACCAGAAGATAACAGAGAAGTGCAGAACTGCCAGATGGATCTGATGCCACACCATGCTCATCTTCACTGCTCTAAAGCTTTTTGGCAAGGGCAGGGCAAAAGTGAGCCTCAAGACTTGTGGTGTCAGCCCTTCACAGTGCTAACCATATCATGGGGGCAGAAAACTGGGGACAGCATGACAGGTCTTTCCTGGATGCCACATTCTGTGCCACTCAAAAGGAGCTGTCATTTTGACACAAATCTGCACCTTCCCAGACATTAAGGAATGCAAACACGCACCCTGTCCCAAGGCCCCTCAGAAGGGTGCAAAGGTAGTGTTAATGGCAATTAGGTCTTTGCACTGACACAGAGGTCAAAGACATGAAGAATCAGGAAAGATAAAATTAGCTGCTACTGATCCATTGAGGATCCACAATGCACACTGGAGACCTGAGCCTCTAATGGGAACAGGCATTTGGAAAGGCCCAGGTCTCTCACAACCACAGGGCCAAGCAGCGAGTGCCCAGAGCACACTGCTGAAGCTCAGCAAGGTCTGTCAGGGCTCTTCCCCCAACCAGTGGTTGCTCTAGGTGCCCACAGGGTCTTGCAGTGACAACAGAGATCTCAGTGCAAGACTCTTGCTATGCTGAGGTTCATTGCAGATCTGCACTCGTATCCTCAGCTTCTCCCCCTGCTGACATCACCCTGTTGCAGTTCCCAGGCAGATTGTGCAGCAGACTCCCACTCATCTCCACTGAAGACAGGCTTTCCGAGTAACTGCAAGGTGTTCAATGCAGAACACGCAGCTTGCATCTCAGGAGTTCATATCTCCAAGCAAAGCAGTGATAAGCAGCTTTCAGTGCTCAGCAACATGCATTTGCATTCATTCATCCACCACCCTTCTCCTCTACTATAGCCTTCAATTCAACAGTCAGTCTAACAGCAGCTGAGCATAGAAGGAGCATCTGTTCTAAAATCCAGCCGTATCTGGAGGCCAGCCCACGAACACATTCATCAGACTAAGGGGAAACAGATAGGAATAATGTCTGGACCCAGCTCAAAGCCTCCAAGGGGCTAAATGGCCATACCATAGTTGGTGGGTCATTGTGGGTAACACTGGTAGAGGAACAGCCAGCTCAGCTCACTGCTCCTGTGTCAGTTCTGGGCAATCAAGCTGGAGGCAAGCTCTCTCTCAAGCTGTAAGCACAGCCTCACCAGCACCTAATCCCAGGTGTTAATGCCACATGTACTAATCTGCCAGGCATCACTGGGGCTCCCTCAGCAATGACAGTGTGTGAAATCAGCTACTACAATGGAGCAGACAAGATTGTTCAGGCACCACTACAGCTCTTCAGGCATTTAATACTTTAAAAGATTATGGAGGAGAGGAATGGCAAAGCAGTGGAGCATTTGACAAGCATCCTATGTTGCTCTGCTCTTACCAAAGTTTACTGCCTTCCTCTGAACACAGGCTACCATCAGAGTCATGTTACAATAAGCACACACACCTGCGTGATCCAGGTAGAATGGCTACAAAATGACTCCTTGAAGACAATTTAAAACTCACAGTATTCTGACATGTAACTCCACAAGTCACATGAGAGCCTGAAACCCTTGTGGTTTGTTCTTGAAAAACATGGCAGGCAGACCAAAGGCTGCCTGTGCATCATACTGACCATCTCATCAAGGTCCCCAACAGAGGTGTGAAAGCTAGGGAATACCATGCCTAGTAGGGAAAGCTAACATCAGTCTGAGCAGGAATCTCAGGCAGTGACTGAGGAGCTCCACAAGCGAGGCCTTCTAACTGACAAAACATAAGCAGAAGGTGTAGCTCTGACAGAACTTCTCCCTCTTGCCCATACAAAAGTGAATTTCCAATGCCTTACACACAGAATTAACTGTTCCAAAAGGTAGCTCTATTGTTCAGAAACATTCCTTCCATAATTACTGTATTTCTACTTACACAGACAAACAAATGGCAAATGCATTGCCAAGGCTGCCAGTTTTCCATCCTCCAGGCACTGTAACACAAGGGCTGTGCCAACTGATGACATCAGTCATGGCTCTAACAGCCTTCACATTTATAACTCCCCCCACCCCCCAAACATCCCATGTAACTGTTGCTACTTAACCAAACCACAGCCATGGGAGGTCTGCAAATATCCACCACAATATTCTACTGAGGCTATTAAAAAAACATGCAACAGACTCTTTTTACAAGCTCTCCCCCTATAAACAGCTACTTCTTACCTTAATTTGTTTGAATTTGTCATCTTTCTCAGGCTTTGTTTTTTTTCCTGCAACAACAGAAGGAAGATTTCTTAGAATCCTGTGTGCCATGAGTTCACACTTTCTATATGCACCAACAAACAGCCCCCAAATGGGCCTCAAAATGGCAGCACCTCGTAGGAAATGGAGAGCACATCTGACTTTTTTTCAAACCCCTAGTAAGACCTGAGCAGTTAAAAATTCACCTCAAACACTCTGGTTTTGTGTTTTGTTTTTAAAGGGCTGCAAAAAGAACCACAATGGGACCGAAAAAAAAAAACCCAAACCCACCAAAGTGAAAAAGATGGAAGTGACAAGCAAACTGAGGCCTGCTAAAAATTAAAGAGGAGGAAGAAAAGTACTCTTCACAGGGGGGTGTGGTGTAGAAAATCAAACTGTCTGATTTGTGACACTCTCACTGCAACTGTAGGACAAGGGAGCTTACTCATTGATTTAATGTGAAAAGAGATCACAATAAACTTCTACAAGTATTTTTGTTAATATTTGCAACTTGAGAGGGGGTAAATACACATTGCAATTTATGCATCAGTGATTTATGCCATCGTGCTGAACTTGAGAATACCAAAAAAACCACACAGCATATAACCCTCAGAAAATGTCATGTGCCTTGGCAGACCCCAGTGTGGATACCTCTGTTTTGACCTGACAAGACTTTGATGTGGAAGCTCAGACTTGCTGGTGCAAGCTCAGCTCTAACCCACTGTTTGCACAGATGTGTCCCAGGAATTTCTCCCATCTCTACTACAAGATAGCACTGAGAATTAGAAATACTTGCAGCCAAAATCTTTTGCTCTCACTCACACAAAACTTCAGCCACATGCCACATAGAAAGGGCATGTCAGAATATATACAAGGCTCAAAATAGGTCAGTTTTATAGTAACTGGATTTGCTGCAGAATCCTCTCTTGCTACAGCCTCCATCTCCAGAATCTCAGCTTTTGTGATGAACTTTTCTAGCTCTTACAGTTATCAGAGGAATCTACCACAATGTGACAGGTTATGGTACAGAGAAGTATGTCTGAACACACAAAATACATCGCTGACAAGAGACAAAACAGCTTCAAAGCAAATGCTGTACCTTTGGCAGATGGATCTCCCTTTCATAGTATGATTCTGCCGTAAAAATCCCCAGGTTCATAATGTGCACGTTTGACCTTAGTGGGATAACTGCACAGCTTACCATGGGACGGGAATGGAAGTTAGGTTAGTGAGCTTCAGGACCAAGGTAATTTACAACCAAGAGTGTTTATGCTAAATGATGATCTGTGGAGCTGGCCTGCCAGGCAGTTGAAAGAGGAAGTCTCATGAAAGTAAGAGAGCCCCATTTTGGCTAAAACTGACAAAGCAAGGCTAAACAACATAAGCACCCAACTCCAAAACAGATTTTGAAGGCTAGAGTGCCTGAGTGCAGACATGGCAGGATCATCTCTTGGGGCAGCAGTACCAGTGCCAACAGTGGCAACTGGTAGGAAAAAGACTGCAGATTTAGCAGAGACAAGAACAGTCAGCAGGCTGTTCCTCCTGTTCCTGCACCCAAGATAGGGACACATTTCTCAAAGAATTGCACCTTCAACACACAGCTTAACTTTTGCTGCATTACTACTATATATTGAAGCTATTGCAAAGATTTGTGTCCCTGACTTTCTTGGATGTGACCTGGGATTTTTTAACTTGAGCTCAATCACTCACATTTATCACCAGCAATCCTGAATCTGTTCTATCTGTTGCTTTTATAAATTAAACCTTTTAATTATTTTAACTTTTGGAATGATTTCAGTGCCAGTCCTTATTGGGGCACTGAAAGTGAATGTGGTCAAACAGTTCCAGTAAGAGTCCTTGACTCTGAGGCAGGCAGACGTGGGGATCTTACGACAACCTGAAACTGAAGTTGTGCCTTTGACTTCTAAATTTAAGAAAACAGCAAACTGAGCTACAGGTGAACTAAGTGGATTGTAGATTGCATTTCATTTGCAGGTTATCTTTATGTCCAAAAATTCTAGACACCAGAGGATACTAAAGGACTAAGGAAGTCATCGTTCTACTTCATAAACCAGTAATGAAGCCATAAGGAAGCAAATGAGCCATAACAAAGCAAGTATTTCTACTCTGTAAGAAACCAAATACCCATGAGATTACCTGGTGGTTAGGTCTTCTCCTGGCAGGTGGGAGACCTAACCCCTAAATCTGGGGATTCAAACACAGTTTTCCATTTCACCATTATCATGCTGTGGGGGCTGTTTTTTCAAGGCCTAGTGTAGCTACTAAAAAAGTAGTTTCAGGGTACAGTGTTGTAAGTAGAAGGTGTACTGCTCCCACTCAGCTCAAGAGAGCACCAGTTTATTCCTACCCACGCTCTTAAAAGAGGTTACCAACATGTCTGCCATTGACTCATTTTGAATGAGTCCTATAGACTTAAATGGACTGGTTTGTTATCCCTCTGATAATCCTGCTTGACTGAAGGTGATCTGGGACTAACATCTGACAGTGCCTCTTTAACATAACTAACACAATTTAACCTGCCACCAGCTTGGGGGTATTACACCTCACTGATCCTCTCTCCAAACAGCTTGTTCTCTTAACTGAACATAGTCGATTTTTCATATAGCTGCTCCTAAGCTCTAGGGAACATCTCAATAAAACACTGGAGCTGCACAGCAGAAGCAGAACTGGCACATTTTGTGGGCCCCAAAATAAAAATGCCCTCAGCACTGTTTTCCACAAGGCTTCCCTTTTACCTTTTTTGGAAGGTCTTTCAGATAACGGCAGCATCCGGTACACCCTGAAGGCATTGTTTCCTTTCTTTATACTTTTGTCCTTCACTTCTTCTATGTCAGGCAGGGAGTTCATAGCACAACGGAAGTTTGCCTTCCATGTCTTTGGATCAGGTTTATCTACTCCTGACTGGTATTTTCCTAAGGGGGAAAAAAAAAAAGTCAGGCACAGATGATGTGCAACTGAAAACCTAAGGTGAATTAATAACAGTGTAGGCTAACTGCAAGGTATCAGCCTATCAAGCATTCAAACAATAGCTGAGCTTGCAAGACAGTGTTGTGATCTCATTCCCATGCACATTTCTAGAACACATGATGAACAGTTTCTGCTTAAGAAAGACCCAGGGCACTGCAGATCAGGTGTGAGTCCACAACAATGTGGGAAAGCTTGCACAGCATTTACCTTTATTATGTCTGGCTCAAATCCATAGAAAAGCAAAAAAAGCCTAAGGGCCCAGGTCTACAAAGTGCTGAGTACGCTCTACTCCTGACAATTCTGAACCCAATCTTGTTAACATTTAAATTAAGTTGTACTGTATTCCTCAATGCAAATGAGCTATGGCGCTACAGTAAAGCTGGAGAGTATCTCAGGCCTTGAAAAAAAAAATCAGCTTCTCACAAAGCTACAAACTTAAGATTCCCTCTGTGTCAGTAAAAGCAGACAAGAACTTGAAAAGGAAAAACAACGTGAAAATTTGCCCTGTTGGAAGACAGTTCCAATACCTGTGTGAATTGCCCAGTTTCTAAATAAGGGAGCATCTTTTTCAACATCCCAACCATGTCTTGCAGCATGCATCCAGGGAATCTGAAAAATCTTCTTCTCCTGGAATGGAAAACAAACAGGAAATGCCAACGCTGATAGACTTGAAGGATCTGCTGATGACTTTAAGACACTCATTTAAAAGCACAGTTCCAGCATCTACAAGTGTTTTGCTTCCTTCTAAGCCAGCACTGCCATCACTGAACAAAACAACAAAATAACCACTAACATCCCAGAGCAGAATATAGCCCTAAGTAGAAGAAATAATCAGAAGCCCCTTCAGAGACAATGAGCCTGGCAGCTTTCCAGCTGTTGGGGAAAACATGCAGCGTGGCACATTTCTAAACATTTAAACAAAGGCTAGTTTGGGCAGCACAGACACTTTTATGATTAAAAAATTAGGCACAAAACTAAACAACCATAAGAATGGAGTCGTTTCAAGTTATCCAGAATTCAGTCTGTAAAATACAGCACAGCAAAGGAAAGGGATGTCCCAAATCCATATGCCAAGCAAAGGGGCATGTGACTGTATCAAATGAAGACGCCTCTCCAGTGGGGATTAAAAATACAAGACATTCATGTGAAGGGGGTGACACTGAAAGATATTTGGAATGTATTTTAGTTTAGAAACTTCAGGACAAAGAGAAGTGCATTTAAAGTAATCCAAAGGAAGGCTTCTTAATCAGTTTTTAAACACACAACATGTAGTTAAACCATAGCATGCTTTATGTAGTGAAGTATAAACTGATTTCCAAAGGAATCAGAAAAGCTTGGGGAATATAGCACACAGGTGACTACTGAAGATATTATTGGGATGTGGCTCCAATTCTAGGAACCCAATCACTTTCAGAGCTTGAACAGCATGTTTCCTATACTTCTTCCACAAGCACACAGAATACCAAGCTAGATGGATGCCGGGTTAAGATGTACTTTTATGTCATACAACATGAGAAAAAACTCCTTTGTGCTGATGGACAGGGTTGCTTCAGAACTCTTTACATTCATTGCTGCATAGCCATGCACAAGGAGTTTGTTCCACAACATTTGTTTTTTCTCCCTTATTAGGGCAAATACATCTTATCTGACTTCACATGCAGACATCTTGTGCTATATCCACTACTACAGGTTTAGATCCACTTCTCAGTCTGCGAAGAGAAAAGCACTTCCAGGGCAAAATGAACTCTTCAGTAGGCCATCTGAGCTATGCCAAGTGAACTGCACCCAAAAGGACCCCATTTCTCTCTACTGACTACAAATAACTCTAGACTGGCAGCTCTCATTTCAAGGACTGCATTGTAGATGTCTGTTGTCGGGTGAAATGAATCCTCTGCCCTTTCCCCTTCCTCCAACAACCACTTTTCTTCCTTGTCTGCTGGTTAATATTTCACTAATGTCAAGGTTTATTTCCCTTCCTTTCCACGTGATCTTTTCTTTTTTGAGCCTGTCTTTTGTATTGTCCTTTAACTCTTGTCTTCAATCCTTTCTCTCATTTGCATTCACTTGTTCAGAACTGTATTCTTCCCTTCTCGCTTGGCTTAATTTTCTCTTTAATTTGGTGAAAGAACAGATTTAATACATTCCTCACCCCCTTTCAAGCCCTCACACTCTCATTCTTCCTCTTAATCTATTCCCATTACTTCTCTCACATGCCTTTTGCCTTACTTTTCTCCCCTCTATATAGTTAAATCATCCTACAGAGTTGCTCTCCTCTTTCCCAAAGCAGAGGCTGTCTAAAGAGAGCTTCTACTCCGCTACCTTGTGATCCTCAGCGCTACTGTATTCATCAGAGTTAGAAAAAGCCTCTTTGCCTTTACTCTCCCATAGACTACAATGGCCATACAGAAAAAATCATATTTCCACAGAAGGCAATTTCTATCAACAAGAACACTAATGACTGATCAGATTTAAAAGTCCTCTTATGCTTGGTGATGGGGAGAGGTTTGAACAATGCTACACAAAGCTACAGAGGTTATACCGTGGACTTCATAGTCCATATGATAATTCTAGTTCTACAGGAACTAGATCAAACAAGACTCAAAATATAGCATCCTGCCATCATCAATTCATTGCTTCAGAGGAAGGTCAGGACACTCAAAAGCAGTCTAAGTGTTCATTACAGTCTTTCTGTCCATTACAGGAAGCTCTTCCCAACCCCATATGTCTCAAAGCACAGACTTACAGAAAATTTTAATGTACATGAAAAAAATCATAGAATCCACATATATTACAATAGATATATCATTTTACATAACTATATAGAAACTACAGAGTCTTTCAGCAACTATCCAAGTGGCCAGCAGGAGCAGAGAGGTCATTCTGCCCCTGTACACTGCACTGGTTAGGCCGCACCTCGAGTACTGTGTCCAGTTCTGGGCCCCTTAGTTTAGGAAGGATGTTGACTTGCTGGAACGAGTCCAGAGAAGGGCAACGAAGTTGGTGAGGGGTTTGGAACACAAGCCCTACGAGGAAAGGCTGAGGGAGCTGGGGCTGCTTAGCCTGGAGAAGAGGAGACTCAGGGGTGACCTTAGGGCTCCATACAACTACCTGAAGGGAGGTTGTAGACAGGCGGATGTTGGTCTCTTCTCCCAGGCAGCCAGCACCAGAACAAGAGGACACAGTCTCAGGCTGCACCAGGGGAGGTTTAGGCTGGATGTTAGGAAGAAGTTCTATACAGAGAGAGACATTGGAATGGGCTGCCTGGGGAGGTGGTGGAGTCACCATCATTGGAGGTGTTCAGGAGGAGACTTGATAGGGTGCTTGGTGCCATGGGTTAGTTGTTTAGGTGGGTTGGATTGGTTGATGGGTTGGACACGATGATCTTGAAGGTCTCTTCTAACCTGGTCTATTCTATTCTATTCAATACCTAATCTCTGAAATCCTGCAGACTGCTGATTGCAGTAACACCATGTGGTTGTGTGTTCTGCCCTCGTTTACATAGATGCTTTTTATCTAAATACTGATTTTTTTATTTCACACATTACCAAACATTTACCTTCTTCACCTGATGCCTCCTAACAATGACCTTAACAGGAAAAGGCTCATCAGTGCTTTCTCTTAGACTTGAAGAAACATGTGTTGTCTGGTACAGCACTCCACCACAGGATGCTTGTGGGGCAGTCTCGTGTTTCTATTAACAAATTAGCCTCACCTCAAGTGAAAAGCACAACCCACAAAATGCAACAGGAATTGCTGCCAATTCCAATGGGGATAGCAAAAGGGAAAAGGTGTCACACATTCTCAGAAATAGGTGGGAAGAGGAAAATAGCATCAGATGCTTGCAGCCACAGCATTGCAGAATGCTCCAAGCAGGTGAACAAGCACAAGATCACATTCTACCGAGAAAGTCACAGGACAAATTTTAAATAGCAGTATCCATCTGGAGGTTAATACTCCAAGCACCCATCAAAGTAGCAGGGTGCCTCTCGACTCCTGTTACAGCTACTCTGAATGTTTCCATTGTGATTTCCTTTTCCAGATCTATGAGGGACACTAACCTCATATTACTCCCCTCCTCACACCACCTCTGCCCTCTAATGAACTACATCACTGCCTTCACACCTCCCAGTTTTGTCTCTCTGGGAAGATAAAGAAATTCCCTTCCTCCCTCAC
The DNA here is from genome assembly GCF_014839835.1 of Dryobates pubescens. Taxonomy (NCBI): domain Eukaryota; kingdom Metazoa; phylum Chordata; class Aves; order Piciformes; family Picidae; genus Dryobates; species Dryobates pubescens. The sequence continues at coordinate 17,010,014 of NC_071612.1, read as the reverse complement.
AGCATTCAACCATTTTCACAAGGGAGGTACACAGGAATTTATTTTTTAAGCCCTATTGAGAGGAGTCTCTTCTAGAGAACACAAAGCAGGAGGTATAATGCAATCAACTGACAGTAGGGGAAGGAATTAGATAAGCCAGCTGTACCCGATTTGTCATTTTTACATGAGAGAGGTTTTATTCTTTCCTCAGAAAGGAAAAATTCCCTAAGAAGAGAAAGTAAATGGCAAACCCAGAATGGCAATAGTTTCTTCAGTATTTAAATCTTACTTCCTTAAAAACTGTGTACACAAGTGACCTTCTCTTGCTGCTTTAACCCACTTTCTTTTCTGTCCTGTGAACTGCCTTTTCTTTGTCAAACTCTGACTAAAATACACAAATCCCCAAATCCTCCATCCTCCAGAGTTGAGTCTGTGGGTACAGAAAGGGCTGGGATACACATGATACTGTATCATTGATTCCATCCATGCATGGCTTTTGTTTATGGTCAGGCTTTACAGTAAAAATAGAAATATTTTTGGTTCAATGATTCACTGTTGGAATAAATGTTTAAACATTTTTAAACAAAAATGCTCCAAAGTACAATTAGTTTGTTGCGCACAACAGAGGCAACACAGAATGATGCCAAATCAGAGTTTAATAAACTTTAAGGCAGGCCACATAGCCTGGTATCCCCTTTCTGGCAGGAGCCACAGCTTTGTTTCAGGGCTGGGGGGGGGGGGGGGGGGAAAGATCAAAATATTTATGAGACAAGCCTTGGTCAATATAGAACATGCTAACTAAGCATAAAGTCTCCCACCAGCTCTTACACACAATTTACGCCAGATGCACAAGGCAGAAACTGCTGTTAATGGCACCATCAGAGGGCTGCAAACATTAAACAGCACGACACGCCTTGCAAACTGCCTTTATGGGCTGGTGGGCTGAACTTGGAAGAATGAAGCTGTTAGCACAGTGACAGCATTCTCACACTGCAGAGCAAAGGCGGCAGGCACATTCCTGAGGTGTACCGAAGAATGCTACATGAACATAACCTACAGATGACAACGCTGTATTGATGCTTAAATCTGAAAGTGTGCCCTACTAAATGCAGGGAAATTGTTTCAGGATTGGGCAAGAATTCCTAGCAAAGGGCAGCAGAGATAGACTGTCAGCAGGAAAGAGCTGACACCGAAGTAGAGATACTCAATGAGAAGAATCTGAACATGGGACTCGTATTACAAAGACAACAGTAAAAACCTGGTCTCCTTCTCCTCTTCAGCTGTGACCCCATTATGCAAGAACAAAGATCTACTCAAATTCACAAGGCAGCTAACTAGGGAATGGATAAAGTAATATTTATTTACCCTGCCACAGCATGTGAGACTCACTGATGCAGGAAGTTCCTGAGAAACAAAATTTGTAGCTGAAATTTAAAGGGCTCCTGATAATTTTACACTCATGAGCATTTATAGCTTTGAAAACTAAAGAAAAGAAAAAGAAAAAGTAGTAATCTGAATGCCACTCTTCAGCTCTAGAAAATAACATCTAAGCACCACAGCAACTACTCTAAGAACACCTGACTAATTGGGTTACTGTCTTAATCAGAGTGGCAGCTCCTATGTTTCTGCACCTGATTTGCTGCCTATCTACCCATTTTGATAATAAAGAAATCTCTGTAGCCAAAACTGCTTCAATCTTTTCAGTGTGGTGAATTACTTTCCTGCACACTGCAGAATGCATATAGTATTTCCAGGGTTTATTGCTGTTCAAAGTCTCAAATACACTCCTTGGTTTTATTGAGCCAATCAAAAATCTTTCCAATTGGGCACAGACATTTTGGAGGCCACACTGATGTCTAGAGCTTCCAGTGAGAGCTCAGCTCCAGGAATATTAAGTTTGGGTCTGACAAGGAAAATTACCATGTTTTCTCCCAGGTTGAGAAGTTTCAGAGAATTCACCAAGTCTGAAACTGGAGATCATTGATTCAACCCAGAGTTTGACACAGAATATAGCCTTCCACCTCAGGAAAGCATTCTGTTCACATCCCTCTGACGCTACTTGGTGAGCTACCTGATCCCAGCTTAAAAAAAAGTACTAGCTGAGTCTTCAGAAATGCTTGCTCCAACAACAAAGAGTTGGAAAATGCTTTCAAAGGAGTCACAAATCTACCAGGTTAAAACAGGGTGCCTCAGATCTGGCAGGCAAGTCTGGAGGAACAGGTTGAGCAGGAAGCATTCAGCTTTGCCCCTCCTCCTCATGCCACCCCTTTGAAAACCAGGAATGAGCTGATTTACCTATCCAAACCTCAGGCACTACTGTGAAGTCCCTCTTCAGCACACATACACACATGTGCATGCACACACACACCCCCCCTTACCTTATTTAGCCATTTCAGCCCTGGTATCCTGTTAGAGTTGATTTGCTCTTCCAGCCAGGGGCGCATCCGCATCCTTTCGACAGGCATTGTCACCCACCTGGGAAGAAGCTGCGGGGAACAAGGGACAAGATTACTGATTTTCCAGGCAGAACTCCCAGGCAGCTCCCCCATCTCAGCACACTACAGACATACTAAAGCTCTGCAAGCATTGATTAATTATAAATACAATAGTGACTTTGGATCTGTGCAGAAGCCCCACCTAAGAGCAATTGAGATGATAAAGCCTTTTCTATGGCAGACTCTCTGGTACACCTGGATTAGGAGAACTTTCACCTGAAGAAGACACATTATGTTGGCAAAAGCTTGTCTGCTGACACAGGTGGCCACAAATTAAAATAGTTACTCTCCTGAAGAGACCTCTTTTTGGCCTACATACCTGCATTTGCACAAGACCTTTTTTTTCCAAGAAAAAAGATGCAACGAGAAGAATTCACATTCAAGAGGCATCACTGTACTAGCTAAAATGCCAATGACAGCACTTTGGAACAGCTGCTTCTGTCCCATAAACTTTACTAAAATTTATGAAAACAAAACATTTTACATGAGAGCAGTTTATCAGACCACTTTGGTTCTGGCTGAGCAGTTTGATCCCCCTGCTCCAGCTTTGTCTGATCAACTCGGTCACTGATTTTTACCTGCTAATTTACAGTTCAATACTGACTAGCTAGGAAGTGAGAGCTTTAAAGTCTCCTCAACTACACCACCACATTATTCACTTAAGAGTCAAACTGACTTCTTTTTTTTAACCCTCTCTCTCTTTGTCTCTCACACACATGACCCTGATGCCACTTCCCTGTTTAGAGCTGTAAATCATTGACATAAGAGTCCAAAGTCTTGAACTTAAGGCAGATAATTTTTAAAACATTAACCTATCTCAGGCACTGCTCTGAAAATGCCAACTGGCACTAGATGAAGATGAAAGCACCACATTAAACTCCTGCAACCCTTTATTTCCATGTTCAAGTACTTGCATTTAGGCTGCTGCTTCTCTTCCCCTCTGCACTGGGCTCAACTCCTTCCTCTCGTCTTTGTTCTTCACATCTGTGTTCTCTGCATCATTCTTAACTTCTCTGCTATTCTTGTCACCTTTGATCTTAAGAAAAAAAAAAGAGAAACAAAATGAGTGGGCCACAGATTTGAAAGCACACAGCAATGACACAAATGTAAATGGGTTTGTTCTTGCTTCCTATGGGAGTACAGGCATCAGACAGACTAACAATTAGGCAGTACCAAGCCCACACCCAGCACAAGAGGAAGAAAAATGTTCAAAGTTTCCTCTCATTGCTCTGAGGACATGTATTTCCTGAAACTAATAAGGAATTAAAACCTGAGTACAACAATAAGGCTCTTTGATGTGTTCAGAGAATTTACCAGCAGCCATGCTCACACTAATCTCTTAGCAAACACACTGGCGTTTTCTCTAATACCGTGTCGAGCTGGTCACTCCAGCTTCAGCCAGAGCCTTTCCTACTGAGGACAAATGTCTACAAGAGCTCAGAAAACAGTTGCAACTCCTCTTCTCCCCTTCATGTTCACGTTAGACACAAAGAAACAGCCGACCTCAGAATCTGACAGCAGTTGAGCCCTCGTGTAAATCCCCTCTCTGTGCAAGAGAGCAGCTCTTTTCTGGGAAAGACTGATGTAAGTGTAGTGTCTTCAGCCCTGGGAACGGCGGTGAGTAGCTGGCCATGCTGCTGCAGCCCCCTCCACTTGGCACCAAGTACCCTCATGAGGTCACAGTGTGGGTACAGGAGATCTTCCCCTAATATATTTTGGGTTGAAGCTGAAAAATGCACATGGCAATGTACCGAAAACATGAGCAGATTTTCAGCTGTCTACCAAGGAGGAAACAAGTAGATGTAATGATCATCTAAGATGCATTTCCTTGTAAGATATCTTTAAGTATGCATGCAGTTCGAGACAAGTCCTGGAAACTCTGTGCATCATCTTCAGAATTCTATATATGAGTGCTCCCATTCAGCAGTGAGACTCATCCTCTGGGTAATGAGCCCCTAAGACAAATTTCAAGCCCATCTGAATGAACAAATCAGACAGAAGGCAGAAAAGTCATCTTGAAGGCAGCAGCAATGAATCCCACATGGAACAAGCAAACAGAAGCTGACTTTGTGCAGAAGCAACGTGTTTCAGGAGACCAATAAAGCTGTCAACATTGCTACAACAAAGAAGCTGGGCTTGGGCAAAACAGTACAGTTGAGCCAGTCTTCTCTTCCCTCCCATGTCCCCAGGGACTTCTCCAGCTGCCCCTCCACAGATGTTGCAGTGCTCATCTCCTTTTCAGCACCCTGGGATTCCTTCAGGATCAGCACCTGCAGCTGCCAGCACACACCTTCATATCCATCATCAACACTATGGCAAATGAATCCAAGGTAATCAGAAAAGAGCTTTGGCTTGCAAGAAGGGAGAAGTGCCTCCCAGGATGTGTTCATCTGAAAGTAAAACCAAACCCAGCTAAAAATAACCTGCCATGATGTCCAGCTGGAGTCAATGATGGGCATCTTCTGGGGAATGTCTTTCACAGAGGGGCAAGCACACCATGCTTCTGCTCATCAGAACACAACCTTGCTCTTCTGAGAGCACATGCTGCCAAAAATAAAGCCTGATGTCTTCAGAAAAAGACATATCTGCCTCAGGACAGCACTAACCACAATGGTTCTAAAATGGAGTGGGTTTTTTGGCAATTGCATGCCAACAACATCCTTGTCATGAAAATACCAAGTCAACTCTACTGAACAATTGCTTACAAGAAATGGAGGTGCCACATGTCCCCTCCAGAGAGGTCAAATACATGATTTATTTAAACAGAAAGAAACATCACCTTCTGCAGTAGCTTCTGTTGCTTCCCAAGTGGGGCTAATGGGAGCACTTCGGAGTTTTATTCAGATGGCTTCAGGTGGGAGAATTTGCAGTCCATCGATCAGTGAGCAGCAGGACAATCACCTTCTGCCAGGTGATTGTTGAATGACTCTGCTAAGAGTCATTCAAGTTTGTAAAGACTTTTAAAATTCTCCAAAATGGCCAGCAAAGTTTCAGGGGCCACCATCTATCATCACCTTCACCTTCCATAAGAATACATAAATTATGAAACAAACCTACAAAGCCACAAACTAAGGTGAGCCACACAAAACACCAGGTATGCCAAGTTCCTTCATTCCAACCTCTCTCCAGTGTTTACACAGCAGAAATGAAAATGCAGAAAACAGTCAATCCTTTCAAAGAGAACAAAGCATCAACATCCAGAATCTGAAGCAGGCTGTAAAACTAGGAGCACCTATGCACCTATCTCCCCTTCCTGGTTAATGTTAACATTACACGTCTTCTGCACACTTACACATAGAAGAAGCTATGTGCAGTTGTCTATACTTTTTGTATCAGGACATGTGGACCTCTAACAGTTATTTTCAGAGCTGCCAAGACATCCAGTTACCATCAACTTCACCATGACTATGAACTCCTGAGCCATAGGTTCCCATCTGCCAGCCTAACCAAACCTCTTAAAATGCCTGTTTACCTTTGTCAGCCTGAACATTTACACTTGAGTTAACCCGGAGAAAAATGGCCTAATGCCCTCTGTGGGTCACCCTGCACTACCTTCCTCCATACTGGAGACTTGGTGGGTGGAGGTGGCCAGGCGAGAGGAGCAGAACCTGCTTGGGCTGCAGGGGAAAGCTGCAGCTCCACCAGTGGCAAAGGAGCACCTGGCACTCCATCAATTTCACCCTTTAGTCCCATCCATAAGCAGCTTAGGCAGCTTTGTGAAGACCAACCATGGAACTCAGCAGGCTCACAAGCAATGACTCTTTCTGTAAGGCTTTTTTTTTTTTCCTGTCTGTTTGAACCCAGGTCACAGCTCTGATCCTGCTCAAAGACACTTGGGACAGCACAACCAAGAGGAGAAGCACTCCATCATGGGAGTGGGAAGGAGCAGCAGGGGAGGACAGAGAGGACTCCCTTAATCCAAACCCACTAATGAAGGTTCTGTGCTTTTAGACCACAGCTTCAAACTTGGGACAGTACTGACCCTCTGCATCTCTATGGGGTAAGCTCAGGGAAATGCTTAGCACTCCTGGAGACTCGCGTTGGAGTCAAACTTTCTGGCATAACGTCTATAATAACTTCTGTTCATTTTTTTCTTGTGGTTTATCACTGTGACAGGGTGGGGGAAGGGAAGAATAATGACTAAGAAACATAGTCAACTGCTAATGCAGATGGGACGTAAGAAAGCATTTTTCTCCCCTACACGAAAAGAGGAGCTCATTTAGACATTGAAGTAGGACTGCCTGCTGGGAATTCACTTTATGAACAGTTGCCATTCTTAACAAAACAATCAATCTTCAAGAACCACAAATTTTAACCATGCCTCCTACAAGTGTATTAAGGTTGATAGCACTGTGAATATCATTTCCCTTTTCTCACTCCTTTTTTATCATCTGCCACCTTCTTAAAGGGGTCTGTAGTCAGAGGTCATTCTGTTTTTGATGGTGGGGATCAACAACATTAAGGCATCAATAAAATTACTCCCAAATAAGTGCTGAGCTTGTGAGACACTAACTTTGATTCAACAGCACTTCTCTTGAGGGGGAGGCCACTGGGAGCATGGCCCATTGATGAGCTGATGCCAGCTGACAGAGGGATTATGTTGATGTTTCATTCTAGTCATACAGTCAGTTCAACCTTTTTTTTTTTTTCCAACTAGATACTGAAAAAACCATGGTGGAGGCTACTCCTGACAAGATATAAACTGTTCTATTCCAAGAGATGACTTGGAGGAAGAATGCTGTAGAACACAGCCAGGGCCAGCATAACCCTAAAGTTAGGAATACACAGACCAGGAAGAAGCCAGCCAAGAACACTGTTCCTACTATTACATATTACACCTGAAAAGCAGCTTTCTACAAGGAAATTACACCAACAGCCTGGAGTGAACAATGCAAGCCAGTTTTCCAAGACAGACACAGCTGAAAGACAAGTCATAACAGTGTATGAAAGGGAAGCACAGGTGCAACAACATTTTTATGAGCAATCGCACAAAGAGCACTGAGCAGTTAGCTGTCACCACAGCCTCCTTAAGACACAACAAATCACACTGGGTTTCAGTTCCATACTTCTTTGCAAGATGCATTCTTCTAAGGTTCTTTGTGGACAGCTCTTAAGAAAGGAAATCACAGCACTCATCCATTTTTCAAGATATACCAGAAAAAAATCTGTTATTTTCATGAGCTAATTGTCTTTAAATATACATTAGAAAAGACAGGATAGTTGCAGTCTCCATATACATATAAATACTTTCACTCCATAATGATCAATGAAGAGCTTGTAGCACTCCCTACTCTCTGCTAAAGCCTTCTAGTCAATCTGGCTTTAGCTTGTCACCCTGCTGGAGATAACACTCCTGCCATACAGAAAGTGTAACCTTTGAGAATGAGAAGCTCTTCACTAGAATTAGAGCAGTAGACAGAAAGTGAAAGCACTGGCATGGCAGGCATTAAATCCGAGCAGTACAAGATGTTCTCATCCCTTCAGTTTTGCTCCCTCTAACAGCATCTCCGTAACTGAAAAGGCACAAAGGTCATCCCCAAAAGACACCCTACTCTATGCCTGTGGGTATTTCTCTGGAAGGATAAAAGTCTGGAAAAGTAATTCTTCTCCTCACTTCACAAAGTACCCAGGTTAAAAGACTTATGTCAGTTTATGGAACTATTATTAATGGTTGTGAGCAGATGGGGTAAGATACTTGGAGGTGCATTTGTGAAGAGGTTACAGCCTTTCCCCAGAGCTGTGAAAAAAACATCTGCTCCCCAGAGGACATGTGCAGAATATTCCATGGTATCCATTTCTTTTTTCTCTGTAAATACAGAGCTGACAGCATTTTTTTATTTAAAAAAAAAAAAAAGTTATGTTGTGCTTTGCTGATAAACTTTCAAAGCATTCCCTTTGTTTGCTACTGCTGCAGCAGTTCAGAAGAGCATCCATCACCCTGTGTGACCAAACAGATACACTGAAATGAGACCATACGCTAATTTTAGGATTCAGAGAACTGGGTTCTGTGTTTGTCCCTGTGCCAGGACTGTTCCAGGATACAAGGAAACATGATCTTATTTTAAGGAATAGTATTTGGAGCAAAATTCTGTTCCTTGGTCACAGCTCAGACCCTGTCTTCATATAGGATTTTGCATACCAGACCACCTTTTTCAGCAATTCCACTGTGGATCCCCCTATCAAATGTAAACACGTTTAACCCTATGTCCTCTAAGCAAAGCCCTGTTTGGAAGTCAAACTTGTCAGGGGCAGAGACTTCTTCTGGGTAAGAAAACCTGTTGGCCTAACCAGCTCAGAAATACTTCTGAAATGTGAGATTGACACTGCAACACAGACAACTGAACTGCACTTTATACAGCTGCTCCAATTTCAGACACTGAAATCTCCCTGCTTGTAGCCCACAGGGAGATAGACCTTTGCCCAGTACATTGCCCATTTGCCACGAGAAGGACAATCTCAACATTAATGCTGCAGAAGTAGAATTAACATGCCTTCTTCCTGCTAACCCCAAACTACACAAGTATCCTTTCTTTCTTGAACCAACAGTAAAGCATGTCATTAAAGTAGGATGAGTAAACAAGGAAAAGTGGGCACTGCTGTTCTCAGAGGTACAAGGGTTCAAAACAAAATCCTGAAGCTCTTGGCACCGAAAACGAATACAGAGCAAGCAAACACACAAAACCTTTTAAGAGATGTTCTGGATTCATGGATAATCAAGCAGCAAAAGCTACCCTCCTTGGTGTCTTAATTGCATGTAATGGTGCCTCTTTTGTTCCCTAAGAATACTCTGTCAGTGATGGCCAACTGGGGGATGGGGGAGAGAGCACAACTTTGTTGGCAGATAGGCTTATCACCAACCATCTCTTGCCTTACATTCTCTTAAAGCACACCTGATGGCCACTGCTCCACAGATCAGCTCTTGAGTTTACTGGAATGCTTGATCTATGCTGTAGTAATGGCAACATTTTTCCTGTTCTTTCTTAACACTTTGATGACAGCAGCAAAGATGTCATGAGTATACTATATCTTTCCTGTCCATCACCAGGAAAAATAATTCACTGCAGGCATGAAAGGTGTTATCTTATTTCCTCAAGTGCCTGCAAGGAGAAAACTCTGTCAACACAGGCCAGAAAGCCAAGAACTGGATAGCAGGCAGATTGGGAGGGTGCAGATCCTGGACAGGCTGGTGTAAGACACAAGGCAGAACCTGTACAGGCAGCACTTCAACTTCTTTCCTAGGTCCCCAAACCAAAAAAGTCAGGGCTACAACAGAACCAAGGCTGGTAAGGGGAAAGCTGTGTGGGGTGGTGAAACACCTGGGAACGCAGGCTGCTGCACTGATGAGTCAAGCCACCAGCAGCTATGCAACTGAACAGGCCCCCGCTTCATAGGGGCCTGGCTGTGCTCACCTTGACCTTGTAGGAAGGTGTAAAGTAGCAGGAAGCATTCTGCATGCCCTCCTGTCACGCTGCTGTACCCAAGAAAGATATATGAAGGTAGAAGGAAGAAAAACCCTTGTGTCCTCAAGGGACAGAGAGTGAAAAACACCAACCAATCCCACATTCCCTGCAAAAAAACCCTACAACCCTCCCCCAAAAACCAAAGAAAACAAAGGCAGCAAATACCTCAAACATACTGAAATCAGCATTGCAGACTGCATGATAAACATGCCCAGGAAAACGTACAATGGAAGCTCATACTGTATATAGAGCATGTTTCATCAGCCCTATAGCATTTCTGTTCCACCCAAAGGGTGTTAACACGTCCTGGCTGGGATTCAGACATTACACATCAAAACAGACTCTTTCCTTTGGTTTCTATGCAAAGCTTATTCTCCCTCAGCAGCAAAGACAGAAGCTATTATTTTTCAGTGATCTCAGGCATCATTAAGGGTAGTCCTTGGATTTGCAAACTAGAAAGGCACTGAAGTCATCTTATTCTAATGTAACAGAACTAGAAGGAGGGGGGTTTGCTTCTGGACTTAGCCTTAATGAAATAATGCTTCAACCTCTCAATGCCTACAATAAAATTTCCTTTGTGCTGGTTCCTACGTTGAATTTTATCATGACACTTGAACACGATGTCTGTGGTTGAGCTCATTCACTTCTCTGGCATCTCAGTGACTTACATCGTCCGAGCTTAGCCCAGCCTTCTAACAAATGCATTGTTAAAGATCATCTCAGCAGTATCCTTGCCACAACGATCAGCACACACATCAATGTCTGCCAGTCTAGGGGCAATAAAAAATGATTGCTTTAGGTTCAGCTTCAAAGGAAGACTTTGTTTCCTCGGGGTTTCTTTTATTTGTTTCCCAGGTGTTGTCTGGAGTGAAGCCAGAGATGCCAGATTCTATAGTGAAGACAACGATGCCACATTCTGGTGGCATCAGGATGACAATGCGTCTATGCAAGCGACACTCAACAGCGCATGACAAGAGAAAACTCTCTACCTCCTCCAGGAGTCTCAAAAGGAGCCATAACTTTTACCTTCTTTATTTCCTTTGTTTTGCATCTGATGATCGATCAATATTCATCTTCAGTATCTGGGATGTCTAACTATTTTTCCTCAGAAAGCTGCCTAGAAGAGAGGTGGTAAGTTTCAATAGTAGAGCCAGATTTCACTAAGACAAGTTTGGGAAGGGCTTGTTTACAGCAAGAAAATTGCTGGCATGGTTGTCAGGGCATAATTAATTCCCTGCATTGGGGAGCAGTTTTCCCCCAATAAACCAATGTTATTCCGGAATTAAGTGCTCACACACAAATCCACTCCCAAATACCCACATGTAGTAGCTGCTGCTGCTTAGCTGTTTCAGCCAGTATCCACACAAGCCAAATCCTGAAAGCTGCCAGGAAAACTCAGCATTTGACACCTGATTCATAAAGGATTTTCCAGCCTGGCAAAAACTAGAAGGCTATTAAGGCTTGCACAGTTATCAAGAATCACTTCTTTTATCATACTGATACAACTCAACAGAATTTCTAAGTCTCTCCATGGCCCTGTTAGACCAAAGCACTCTTACATGCTCTGTGACTAGGTTTACAGGAGATACCCCAAAAATTTTAATAAGCACATGTGTCCCTCTGAAAGCAGTGGAAAAATCACATGTGAGCATCTTCAAGATCAGGATCTTAAATTGTAAACATACTGTTTTTAAGCCTGAAGCAGACTTCCATCTCCATGTCCTGCCTAGCATTCTTCTAAGTATAGTGTCAGTGCTTCATAGGATACTATGTACATGAAAAGCAGCCACCATAAAACCAAAGTCCTTAATCTTAGTGTTCCCACACTCACAGCTTCTGAGGCTCAGGCAGGACTGCAGAGAAGACAATGACATTTTAGAGGCATTCAGAAAGGCAGAAGAATTATTCCAGCTAGCTAACACTGAGAAATGTGTTCAAGGAAGACTTATCATATTCACTGGCCATGACCTGCACCTGATGTAATCCACCTGGGCTTGTTTCTCACAACTACCTTTGTTTGTATAACATACTGTTCTGCAACACACAGCAAAAACTATTTGCACACTACACTAAAGTGCGATTTAATATTTGCTCAAAGCTTTCATTTTATTGTCTGGGCAAGGGCAGTTTCCACCACAGAAGTTAATAGCTAATCCACACCTACACTTTTGCTACCCGAACTTCTAATCTCTAGTGCAGCACACAGAACTGAGAGCAAAAGATAAAAACGGCCCCTGCTTAACCTCACAGCAAGCACCAAACCCAGCACTTTCAAGAAAGCTGGCTCTCCTTTACTTCCAAGAGAAGATATTAAAGAAAAGTATACATTATTTCAGATTAATTAAAAACTCTCTCCTGCTTGCTCAGATAATGTCTTTACAGAGAGACCACAGTCGGCACAGACTTGGGGGCTGGGATCCTCTGAATCATCCACACTGTGAGCTGGAAACATGTCTGTCACATGCACTTATTTACAGTTACAAAAATAGCACGGTGAAAGAAGCAGATGTGTTGAACACAAAAAATAAATTGAATTAGTTATTACAGAGATATGCTTGACACTGGAGCATGAAAGAGGGAAATATTTTTTCTTTTATACATATACTTATGAGGCTTGCACTTAAAGAGTGAGGAGTATTAAATGCTTAAGACTAATGCTTGTTGAAATGTATGACATTGATGACAAATGCTACCCTTTCCACTGCCACAGGACATAGAGGAACACCTTAAGTCATTTTCACATTGAGATATGAATAGTTAATAGATCAGCTACAAAATGCACTCTGAAGTTTTTGTATTGACTACAGACCAACAGCAATGAAACAGCCTCAATTTCTGATCCGCAGCAGCTATTTCTATCTTGGAAGTTTCCTAAAATATTACTGAGCTAGAGTGAGACCACTGAACTCATCTTCATTCCTCATCTAGGCCAGATAAATATTAAATTGAACAAAGCTAGTCTCCATGAGTTTCCCTCATCATTCTTAAATCTCCACATTTTAGTTTAGTTTTTATAATGCTTGAATGCAGTGTATGAGAACTAGCCCTTTGGAATTAATCTTTCATTTCACCCTAGTACAGCTTCAGCAGAGCAGCAATTGTATAAGCTCCTCCTCAACATGTAACCTTTTGGTCAACACAGCCTAGGAGCTCTCTACGTAAGAGAAGGATATTCATTCAAGATTCCACAGCTACCCCAATGTCTGGCCATCTTCTGACTTAATTCACCAACTAGATCTCAAAGTCAAAAAGGACCTTCTAACTGTTGACTGATCTGTGGAAATGGGGTGAAATCATTTCGTCATTTCATGTCATCAGCAAAGTTGATACTTGATAACATCTGGTTACTGTTGATCTGACTCAGATCTGAATGGACAATCGCAAAGGTGGGGAACAAAAAAAAGCCCACCAAGTATTTTTAGACTTGATCATATTAACAACTTAAATCTCAACATGAATAAAATGTAAGTGCACCTACCAGCTGACTCCCTGTCAACATCTCCATTGTGCCTTCTGTACATGCTTGTCACAGCATTTGAAAGCAGTACTTCTGTGGCTGAAGAAGATGTCACTTCCCACATTGTAGGGGCATTTCCCTGTCCATTAGGTGGGAAAAGTGGTACCTAGATAAACCATGGAGAGCAGCAAGTCTTGCTCCCTACTGTGTCATCTACTAAAGGAAAGCTGCCATGCAGAAGCCAAATTTACTGATAAATAAAATAAATAGTAAAATTGAAATGATTTTTCAAGTTCGGCTCTCCTACTTCTTTGCTCTGTGTCTATTCTTTCATTTTTGCCAATTGGGAAATGAAAACCAATGGAGTCGGTTTCACTTTTGTTTATATTTGGTTTCAATTTTATCCTCAAGTTTTGCTTTCATCTTCTTCATGTAACACTGTTGGGATTTCAAATCCTGCTGGAAAGGTTCCAATAATTTAAAAGCATTAGCCTTCTATGCTACCTTTTGCCCTACTGTGGAATTATTTTTATTTCAGATAAACTTTTTAAGATGCTGTCACAATTTTTGAATGCTTATGGGGGTGAAGGGTGTTTGATTTTGATTTTACAAAATTTACATGCCACATCAAATTCAATTCAGTAGTTCAGTATTTTCCACTGGATTCATTTCTCAGTTGCATATAAAATACATTTACGCAATTCAACTAAAAACCCTCGAAAGAGTAGCCAGTGCACCAAATGCATAAAAGTCCATTATCATGCACCAAATGCAGATTATATATATGCATGAAATGGACATAAAGTTAGTACTACCTTAATTGATTAAAGAATTAAGGCATTGCCTTGCCTAGATAAAGCTGTAAGAGGTTTGCCTGTAACGCTCTCAAGCAATGTCCAATATCAATAGGAATATTACATAGAATACATAGAATAAACCAGGTTGGAAGAGACCTTCAAGATCATCACGTCCAACCCATCAACCAATCCAACACCACCCAAACAACTAACCCACGGCACCAAGAAATACAATACAGACTTTGGCTTAACCTGACTTCAGATTTTTAAACACAAAACCTGTAAGCAACCCTTCCTTCTTTTGTGCTGTATCAATGTCAAGCATCTAAGTCTTTTAAAAGTAATTACAATAATTTTACAGCAAAAGGTTACACAACATCCACTGTTGTATGCAGTTCAAACTAAGGGGCAAATTTAAATACATTTGCTTTGCCACACCTTAACTCCATTCCTAACCCCAGATATGCTGAGAGCTACAAAACAATCCTGTAAAGAATAGCTGGAAAACTATCCAACCATAACCTGTTTTACTCTTTAAAAGGCCAAGAATATGGAAATTCTAATTTCCAAGCTCATCTTGAAAGCTAGCAACCTGTACAGCAACAGCTGAGTGTTGGAATAATTGAGCTAGAATTTAGTTCTGCACCTTGGGTGAAACAACACGCCACATGAGGGTAGATTTGCCCCTGGATGCCTGTGTCCAAGCTGCAACAAGATAAAACATCTGCCTTGTACTAACAACCACTGCACATTTGTTGCAATCTGCCCCCAAGCAAACAAAGGGGTCAGAAGAATTCTAAAATACCCAAAGCTTGGCTTGCAGTGTATTACATACTAAAAAGCCAAACATTACTGCTTACCACTTTTTCTTTTCTCCCAAGCTCATACAAAAAAACCCCAGTAATTTTTCATCAATCTTTGAGAAATTGGAAACATATCCATAATTAACTGGAAGAGCAAGTTTTAGAGCTGTTCTGCAGTCTATCAGTAAGAAATGTGTGCTGCATATTATTTCTGTGATATGCAAAACATCTTTATACACATGTAGATATGTATGTATATATATGCACATATTAAACTCTTAACTGTTAACATGCATCCATTTCCACTAACCATTCATTACTGCCAGATGCTGATAATAGTTTTTCTTGCTGGCTATTTTAGTCAACTTTAATCTTAACACAAGAGTTCACACATAGTCAGTATAAGGAAGAAGCTTTAGATAGCTCCACCAAAACTTCTGGAAATAAATACATAAGAATAAATTTTTGAAAGGGAAATTATTTAATTACACAGATTTTTTTTTTCCCCCCATAATGTTATTTACACATAGGCATATGCAACACAATAAATCTGTTCCTCCCATTCACTGTACCTAGAATCTTTCTGGCTTGCTTATTTGCCGTTTTCCTTTTGCACTTGTGATCTCAAAGGACAAACCAGAAAATGTTTTACACTAATCACAGTTTATGGCACCATAAGGTATAATAAAACTTCTGTAAACACTACCTTTTGGTTTATGCCCTCAGTATCACAATCACTGTAGGCCTTTGAAGAACAGAGTTTCAAAAGGGAATTCTTTACAAAGCAGTCACAGAGGTAAGTAACACGTGATTGGTTTTACTTCTTTATCTACAAATGGACTGTGACTTTCAATATAAGATCCACACAATAAAAGTTGAGGTTCTAAATCTGCAAACATCAGAGGAATTTTGTTGGGAGTACCACTCCTATTCAGTGTTAAATGCATTCAGGATGCAGTTAACCTGACTGTAACTTGTGTCAGGTTTACAAGTCCAGGGGTAACAAGCACAGATTAAACAGGATCACCAGAGAGATACTATTTTGCTGGGAGTTTCATAAGATCTTATGTCACCGGGCTCACATAACAAAGGACAACACATGATCTTGCTTCTCTATTATCTGCAAATGGACCGTAGTTTATGCTTCTCAGTGGAGGTTTCTATTTGCAGCTTTCTATTGCAGCAATAATTCTTGATCAGCATCTGCAGTAATTCTTTGTGGGCAGTCAGTGCCCAAAATTTGATACTGAACTGTTCTGACTGCTAAGTTGCACATGAAGTTTCTCTCCCACAGACCGCCTAATCACTTGTGAACCCACATAAATTCCTGACATACATGCAGCGGCCATAAGCACCAGAATTTATATGACACAGGACAAACACTCCCATTGTAGTGAAGCTGCCTCCAAATTCTTTTATTTGAGTTATGTTTATCTTATCTGTACTATCACCTACTTGCTTTCTTCATGACACAAATGATTTTAAAGAACAACCCCACATTCTCTTCCATCACTTCTTTTCCAAGCTATTTCATTCACAAAAGCTCTTTCATACCTTTGACTGTCTTTGATGCCCTTCTCTGCAGTTCATCAACTTCCACTACATCCTTTTTGAGATGAAGGAACAAAAATTGTTAATGCTATTCTAGAGAGGGAGGCAATGTGGATTTATAGTGACAGCAAAAGTGTTTTCATTTTTTACTCCTTGCTAATAATTCCTAACCTGCCCTCTCATTAGTCATTTCTGGGCACAGAGCTTATTTTTTTCATAGGATTATTTGCATTGTGTGATATTTTCAAGTCAGTTCAAACCTCATCCTTGTGTACATGAAGTTAAGGTTAAAAGCTTTCATCTGGATGCTCCATATAATAAGATCCTTCTACAGGCCTTGCGGTTCAGCCTTTGGGATTTTCATGTGCCAAATGAGTTATCACAACCAGTAAACTTGTCACATCACCACCTACCCTTTCCTCCAATCACTGAACCATATAGACCCTAGGCAGATTCTTCAGGCTGACAACTAGCAATTTCCTTTCATTAAGCAAACTGACCATGAGTATACAGCCCAGAGCAATGTGATCTCACTTCAGAATTGGTCCCGCTTTAAGGACGGCATATATCAACCAGACTCCAGCCACATCACAGCACTGCCTTTACAGAACTTCAGAAGACTCATGAGGCACAACTCCTCCTCCACAGAAATCAGGCCTAGTCTTTGCTATGTATCACATTTTAACCTGTGTTCACTAATCCCTGGTGAAAACAAAGCCCAAGTAAACAAAAATTCCCATCCTGGAGTTCTCTGACTCACAAGAGACCTTGAAAACCTGGCAGCTCCTTTGTCACCTTTTATTGCTGGAGCACCAAGGCAGGCCTAGACAACAAGTTACACACCATGGGCAATGTATAAAGAATTTCACACTTCAAGTTCTTTCAAAATTCTTCAATAAGTATTACCTCCTACCATCTATTTCACCCTTCTCAATGGTTTATTCCAACACTTTCGCTAACAGACACTTCAGTTTGGAAGAAATTCTCCAACATACTCACCCGTAAAAAAAAGATAAAGCCTCCTCCAAAGGGAGCAACTTAAAACTCTTCCTCAGTAAAGCAAGGCTCAAAGAATTTGTTTCACTCTTCTACTATGACTTTATCTTCCTTACACACTCGTTCTATGCATGGATAACTTATCAGCAGGCTTCCTGCTTTTGATGCATTTCAAAGAGGATTTACTAATTGTTTTCATGCCTTTAGCAACTTGTTCCATGACTCTTTTGGGTCTAACCTTACTGTACTCAACACAGATTTCATGTTCTTTTCCACCTTTCCTATTAAGAGACAAAGTTTCAACTATTAAAAGATGTCTTTTTATTTCTACTGAGAATCTTTGCTCGTCAGCCCGCTCAGCCTTTTTTTGGTATTTCTGATAGATGCCACACAACTGCTCCAAGCCTTCACTAGGATATCTTTAAAGAATTACATGCCTCTTGCAAGCATTTTACACTTTTGGCTGCCTCTTACCATTTTTTTTCCCCTTGCTTTATGAAGATTTACGTGGGGACATTAAACCCTGCCACAACAACCCTTGGCTTTACTGCTCCTGAAGTCCAAGTAGGTTACAATCATTGCTGGCTGGCATTCTTAACAGAAAATTCTTAACTTAATCCTTGCTAGTCAGCCCCTTGCTCAGAGTTGCTACCCACAAAGTACTCTTACAAGATACATTTAGGAAGCAAAGGTTTTTTGGTATCTAAAAAACTTAGTACCTGAGCAAATTTCATGTTGGAGCATGACATAATCTAGGAGGAAGGGAACTGAAACCTCCCATTATCATCCTGTTTCCTACTTTCGTTGCTCTTCTACTCTCCCTTAATATAGGGCAGTCTTCAACATTTTTATCAGTCATCTACCCCCAGTCACTACTCGTCCTACACAGGCCTAGAACATCAGTTCATGGGATCCTAGTTTAACAAAAAGTATCCCACTGCATATATGCACAGCAGACTCTGTCCTTCCTATGCCATCTGTAGTCTGTCTCTATGACATGAGTTTCCACCAACTTTCTGATACTTCTCAAATATTGTATCACGAAGATGTTTTAATACCAAGGGCATGATGCTCCTCTTCAAGAGCGGATGTGTCATGGCAAATTTACATTCTTCACCTGTCAGCTCTTTCCCACATCTTACTTTTTAAACTTGTGTCAATATATATTAAAAGTACCTGTATATAAATATATAAAAACGTGTTTCATTTGAGGCATAGCTTGGCTGCAAATGTATTTACATAAAGTCCATTCTTCTAATGCAGGCTCTTTCTATTACAAGGATATTTCCATTTCCTCTTGAATCTAAGCTCCTCCTTTACTGCATCATTTTTTCAACTGTTTATTAAGATTCTGCCTCTAACTCCACCTGGTCCCACACATCAAAGACCGCCAAGCAATAGAGGCTGGGTTTTTTACCATCCCTTCCTAACAACCTCTATGCTACTTCTCATACTTCTTACTACTGCTTTCCATGGCCTGTGATGAACAGCTTTTCTCAAGCAATTGACTTGACATGTTCTGAAATGTCACTTTTGTAGTCACCAAGTAATCAGGTGGCACTACAAAGACAATTGTCAAATATATTGGCTAACCACTCTATCTACCTCTGTGAACCAGCTGGGACTTCCAGAGATAACACTGGGGTCAGCAGACCGACACATCTTGTCTGTACCTAGCTGAACATCTACAGTGTGGCATGTGAACACAATGAAGAGGTACCATGTCAAAGGAGTTGGTGCTCTCACACCTTCTACCACTATTTACCAGTGAAACAGAACCACACACAAGGGGCACATGAAGTAATTCCCCTCTGAGACATTACAAACAGGGGCCGATAAACAGGCTTATGCCTCTGAAAGGGCAAGTGGCACCGATCATGATACTAACACAAGCATTCTGCAAAGGTTATTATATACAAACCCATTAAGATTAAAATAACTATAAATGAAAACATGTATTTCATCTCCAGGAACTGAGGCTGTGTTTACAACTGCTCCTACGTTAAAGAGATTGACGTCTGCAAGATCTTAGCACGGGAAGTTGGGCAACAAATGACAATTTTACATTAACCCAGGAGCAAAGTTCTGCACTCTGAAACTCCCGAATAAGCCTCAAACACTCTGCTGTTTAGGTACTTGTAGTAATCAAAGCGCAATTAAAGACCTAAGTACTACTATGAATCGGTGTTGAAGGATCCAGTTCTTCAAGCATTTGCAACTTTGACCCCAGACACTACAAGATGCTTGGAGTTTGACCCACTGTGCTACACAAACAAAACCTCTGTTCATAAATTTCGTCTAGGGGAAGATGTCCAGGACTTGGTCCTCCACTTGCTGGAGTGGAGCAGGACAGCACTCTACAAAGCGCCACGCAACGAGTCGTGACATGGCAGCGCTGCCTGCCCCCACTAGAAACGAAGCTATTCCTGAAAACAACGGAAAGCAGAGCGCTGCTCAAGGCTGCTAGGTGTTCAAATGACTCACTTGCTAACGCTGGATTCACTGAGAGCATAGATCAAGGGGGGAAACCAGCAGAAATGCTAGCTCTCTGGAAGCATGCTGAAGATCTGGATGAGGCGGAAGGGCCTGCTGAACAGCAGCGAGCGAACAGCAGCGAGCAAACACCGCCGCCCATCAACCGCCTGCCCTGTGCAGCACTTCACGAGACTTCCTCCTTCCGCCGCTTCCGCACAACCCACCCGCGGCGGCCTCGCAGCCCCTGAGGCCCCGCTCCATCCTGTCGCGCCAACCGCTCCTCTCTCAGCACGGCTGGCGCCGTCCCCTCGCAAGGACTGGAACCCCCACATCTCTAACCCGCTGAAGGCAGAGTAAGGCGGCGGCCGCGCCGGGCAAGGCGCGAAGGCCCCGCCCCGCCGCTTGTGTAACAGACCGGCCGCGGGGCGGGCGCACAGGCCCCACCTCTCCGGGGCTCCGGGTCCGCGCGCCCGCCCCTCCCCCGCCTCGCGCTGCCCTGGGCACTCGCGGGGGCAGTGCCCCCCCCACCCCCACCCGGTGCGACCCTCGCCCGCAGTCTCTGCGGCTGCCCGCGCTGCGCCACTGCTGCTGCCCCCTTTCCTTACCGAGGCTACCGGCAACCGCCAGGCCCGCAACAAGTGCGGAGGACCCCCCGGCCCGGCCCGCGCCGCGCCCTGGCCCTCCAGATCCGACGCCCCCGCCTTTGTCTGCGTGCCGGAGCTCCCCACCCAGAAGGCCACGGTACCCCCGCACCCACTGCATCACCGCCGCAACCCGCCGCCCTCTCTCCAGCACCCCCTGCCCGCCTCTCCCCCCCTCCCCCCGCCACTTCTCAAATGCAGCGGCGGAACCGGGCTCGGCCCCGGCCGTTGCAGCCCGACCTTTTGTTTTTAAGCCGATGCGCATCTTTCCGGCAGCCCTGCCGCCCCGCACTCAAAAACGGCGGCGATGAGGAAAATTTAAAATCAAACAGCAAAATTAAAAAAAAAAAAAAAAAAAATTAAAAATCTATAAATGTTTACCTCGCCGGCCGTTTTCGCGGCCCTTACACAATTCCTCAAGGTTACCGCTGTTGCCAGGGGACGCGAAATGGAAATTAAAACAGGCGCTGAATAATCGCGGGAGCAAAACTAAAAGTTCACTGCCTCCGCCCGGGCGAAGAAAGGTCCAGATCGAAAGCAAAACAAGGAGAGGAAGCGGCGAGGCCGCCGGCGCTTGGAAATCCCCCCGCCTCTCCGCCGGGCCGGGCCGGCCGCGCAGGCGGCGGGGGCAGGGCTGCAGCGGCGGGCGCGGAAGCGTGCTGCGCCCGTCATCGCCGCGGTACGGCAGGGCACGGCGCGGCAGGGTACGGCGCGGCGCTGCACAGCGCTGTCCCCGCCGCTAGCTCTCTCCCCGACACCGGCAGCCGCGTAACGTGGTCAGCCCCTTCCTCCCCCGAACCCCTCTCCCCGTTCCTCCCGGGGAACTGGGTAGTTCGTTTCGGTGAAGGTTGATTTTGGTGCTAAGGGTCCTGTCGGGAGCTGTTACAGGACCGTCGGCTCCTACAGCATCTTTACATGGTTTTAATTCAAGGTTTGACTTGCATGCGGAAATCTGACATTTTATTTCTGGCGTGACTTGCGACTGAAACAACTCCCACGCACAACCCCAAATAAGGCGGGACGGCTCCGAGCAGCAAAGGGTGAGAAGATTGTATCTCGGGATGCACAAGCCCATATTCAGGGCAGGCTTTCCCAGAGACCTGGTGGGAATTCTCGCAGCTCGGCTCCACCAGTACCAGCCCTGCATCTCTTTCCTTTCTGCTGCGCTGGGAGTCGTGGTCTTGGTCTGGCGTAATGCCCCTGCTGGGACTGTTCGTTGCCTTTTCGGAAGGACTATGTCACAGTCCTACAACGAGCACAGCTTCAGACCCGGTCCTTTGAACTCTGCAGCTCTCAAGCAGCTGGATTACTTCAAGAGAGAGCTCTTGGATGTCATAAGATTTTGCAAATTGCCATTGGTCATGGAGTTTGGTTAGAGACCAAGGGTATTCTGCAGAACGCAGTTAATCCAAGTGCAAACTGCAGTACGTAACATTGACTGAGGAGAGGCTGCATTGCCTCATTCCTAGCCTTACCCAGAGATTATAAAGGAAAGGCCCGAAGCACAGGGGCAATGAGGGTGGTATGAAATGTAGTCACTATAAAAAGTTGTATAAGGGGTGACGGAGTGCACATCTGTCACATGCACACACATCCATATGTGTGCTATATGTAGGTACATATATTCAGGTAGGCAAGTGGTATAGCTATGTATGCAGACACATGATGCACAGCCATCAGCAGTGGGAGGAATGTCAGGACACAAGGTGTTGTGCAGAGGGTGGCACAGGAAGACGGTTAAGTGGTGGTCTGCTCTCCAGCTGGATGGCATATGGAGAGGGAGGTATTCCCCAGGTGCTGGGTGCTGAGGACCCTCTGCAGTTACAGCCCTGGACATGGAGAGGACACCAAGCTAGCAACAGGATGGGGAGTTTGCCTTTGTGCGTGACGAGTCCTTCTGTTTTAGAAAATTATTTCCTCGCACTGAAGAGAATACAAACACAGAATAATTTAGGTTGGAAGGGATCCATTGATATCAGGAATACAAAAGACACTCCCAAAACCATTGGGGTCTTAGCAGGTGACTGTGGTCTACCTGTGCACCACCTGTGCACCAGTGAAGTAAGAAAGGTCAAGGGAGAGGTTTTGGAAGCAAGATGTGGGGTGCCAAGCAGGATAGTGAAATCAAGCATCTTCTCCAAAACTTCTCCAGCGACACTCACAGCAAGTCCACACTGATGGGGAGAGACACAGGTCTGCAGAGCAGCTGTGAAGGAACAGTGAGAAAGGGTCATATTCACATGGCAGATACTTCCAGAAGAGAAGAGACCAGAGGGACTGATTTCCACGAAGCCACAATGGAATAAGGATGAGGCTTTGAGCAATCTGGTCCAGCAGAAGATAAGGTATTCCTGCCCATGCCAGAGGGGTGGAACTAGATGATCTTTAAGGTCCCTTCCAATTAAAGCCATTCTATGATTCCATAACCTGGGATCTTTGGCTTTGAGTGGACTGAACAGAAGTGTGGGGAGAGGACATAATTAGCAGGACACATTAGTGACAATGCAAGTTGTATAGGAGGGTTAGACTAGGCTGTGGCTGGAGGGAAAGGAGCCAAAAAAGGATTCAAATCATCAACCTCCCACAAATAAAGCAAATTTTTAATAGACTTGAGGTCTAATTAGGTGTAATGTTTTAGGACATAACAGTATTATTAAGATGGGACAAGAAGACATGGTCTGAAGTTGTGCCAGAGGAGGTTTAGGCTGGGTGTCATGAAAAATTTCTTCACTGAAAGGGTTGTCAAACATTGAAACAGGCTGCCCAGGGAAGCTGTGGAGTCACCATCCCTGAAGACACTTAAAAGATGTATAGATGTGCTTGAGGTTTAGTGGTGACCCAACAGTAATAGTAGTAGGTTAATGGTTGCACTTGGTGGCCTGAAAGGTCTCTTCCAATTAAAACCATTCTATGATTCTGTGATTATATTAATGACTCTTTGACCTGGATGGAGGCAGTTACTATGCCAGGTGTGATTAGAGAGCAGTAAAGTGGTTGAAAGCAAGAAAGTCATGATAACTCCATGGAAGGATTGGTTTCATGCTCAGAAACTTATCTCAAAGCTGGCAGGACATGTCAGGATGGAGTGCAATGGAGAGCATGGAGAAGTCTGTAATATGCCTGCCTCTAGCACATCTGGCCCATGGGTAACAGAAATAGGAAATATCCAGAGAAGAGCAACAAAGATAACTAAGAATACGGAAAGACCTCAATGTTAGAGTGATTTGAGGATTCATTTGATTCAAATGACCAGGATTATTTAGGATGGAGGGATGAAACCAACAAAAAACAGTCAGATGAGAAAATACACAATCAGGTATAAAGAGTAGAAACAGATTATTTGCTCTTTTTTATTGGGGTGGTGGAGGGGTAATAGAAGAACTAGAGAGCATCAAATGAAACTAGCAGGTGGCACATTTAAAGCAGGCAGAAGGAGGCGGATCTTCACATGGCCAGTAATTCAACAGTGGGACATCCTGCTTTGAGGTGGCTGAAGTTCACAGAGGATCCAAAATAGCACCTATACACATTCACAGAAGGGAAAAAAAAACAAACCCATGAGGTGCTATTAAATGTAGAGACACCAACTCTGCCTCGAGCAGCTGCCTAAGCCACCGAGGATGGCCTTGTTCTTACCTTGAGAAAGGCCTGACTGGCAATGCCTGCGTTGGCTCAGGACAAGGGAGGTGCCTGGTGCTGCTCCAGCACCTCCTTCCAAGCAAAGCAAAGAGTGGCTGGGGCTGTTTTTTGTGATGTTCAGTAGCTGTTGTTTCTAGTAAGTGCTTTTAATTTACAAAATGAACCAGCTGTGAAGGAGGCTGTAGCAGATACTGTGGGGAGAACATGCTTGCCTTCACATTAATGATTTAGTACCACACTCAGGTGACTGCCGGTTTGCAAAGAGGCAACACCGTGGATGACATTAATTAGTTTGGGTCAAATAAAACACAGTTGCCTTCCGTGAGAAGCACTAGCCAAACTGTTGAGCAGAATTTGCCATTTCTTCCCACCATCTTCAGATGATTTCAATGGGGCACATTCAAGGCATTGACCAAGGTATTTCCCTCCACTTCTTCTTGCATCACAGGTTCACACGATATACACCAAAAGTTACATCTTCTGTTGTGATTCTTTTTTTGATGTTGAAAGGCAATGGGCAAGGGCAGATTTGGTTTTCTTAACTTTCAGTGGTGATTCATTCTCTTAAAAAAAGACACTTTTGTGAATTTGCTGTTTCAGTAAGACCTGGCAGATTTAAAATCAAAAAAATTATTCCAGAAGCACCAAATATCCACAGCTTTTTAAATTTACTTTTCCTTTCTTTTTCTTTTCTTTTTTTTTCCTGCAGAATTGCTAAGTTTGGAACTTACTCTTTTAATCATCTTCCTTAGAGATGCAGCTGCTGCAATAGGTTGTTTCCATCCTGCCTCTCCCTCACAAAAAAAACCCCAACAAAACCACAAAACCAAAACCAAAACCTCACAAACCACAACAAACAAACAAACAAACAAACAAACCCAACCCAACCCTATTCTGGCCTGGCCTTCATTTCTGTGAGAAAAAATAAAAACTTGAAAATGGGAATCCTTCAAGTTCCAGGAGGTAAATAAGCCATCCTGCTTATTTTTGAAGTTTACTAATATAGAATAGAATAGAATAGAATAGAATAGAATAGAATAGAATAGAATAGAATAGAATAGAATAGAATAGACCAGGTTGGAAGAGACCTTCAAGATCATCGTGTCCAACCCATCAACCAATCCAACACCACCTAAACAACTAACCCATGGCACCAAGCACCCCATCAAGTCTCCTCCTGAACACCTCCAATGATGGTGACTCCACCACCTCCCCAGGCAGCCCATTCCAATGTGCAATCACTCTCTCTGTATAGAACTTCTTCCTAACATCCAGCCTAAACCTCCCCTGGCGCAGCCTGAGACTGCATCCTCTTGTTCTGGTACTGGCTGCCTGGGAGAAGAGACCAACCTCCGCCTGTCTACAACCTCCCTTCAAGTAGTTGTAGACAGTAATAAGGTCACCCCTTAGTCTTCTCCTCTCCAGGCTAAGCAACCCCAGCTCCCTCAGCCTCTCCTCATAGGGCTTATGTTCCAAACCCCTCACCAACTTCATTGCCCTTCTCTGGACATGCTCCAGCAAGTCAACCTCCTTCCTAAACTGAGGGGCCCAGAACTGGACACAGTACTCAAGGTGCGGCCTAACCAGTGCAGTGTACAGGGGCAGAATGACCTCCCTGCTCCTGATGGCCACACTGTTCCTGATGCAGGCCAGAATGCCATTGGCCCTCCTGGCTGCCTGGGCACACTGCAGGCTCATGTTCAGCCTACCATCGACCAGCACCCCTAGGTCCCTCTCTACCTGGCCGCTCTCCAGCCACTCTGACCCCAGCCTGTGGCACTGCATGGGGTTGTTGTGGCCAATGTGCAGAACCTGGCACTTGGATGTGTTAAATCTCATGCCGTTGGACTCTGCCCATCTGTCCAGCCTGTTGATGTCCCTCTGCAGAGCCTCTCTACCCTCCAGCAGATCAACTCCTGCCCCCAGCTTGGTGTCGTCAGCAAATTTACTGATGATGGACTCAATGCCCTCATCCAGATCATCAATAAAGATGTTAAAGAGCATGGGGCCCAGCACTGATCTATGAAATGTTCTCTTTTTGTTGTTTCTGTTGTGGGACTTCACACTGTCTTTCAGTGGACCTGACTATACCATCATTTTGGTTCTTAAAACCACTGTCAAAAGCATTGTGACTTTTTATCTGTACAGTTGGAGTAGTTGAATTTCCTCATGGATTCAGGCCCCAAGCTTATGTTCTCACCCACAGCTGACCTGTTTATTTTTCTGGTGCATTAGAGCAGGAAAGCTCTCCAGCAGGAACCACGCTGGTAATTTGCATGACAGACCAGGGCTTATCAAGAATATAAATCAGTTACATGACTCCTGTAATTCTTACTTTAATGCTATTACCCACATCTTCCTGAGTTCCTACACCCATTTTTAATGCTGATGCATGATTCAATTTGTTTTCAATGTTAATTTGTCCTGCAAAAAACATTCTGATGCTGTTGTAATCTGTGGTGCTGATACTTTTAGATACTGGATAGCAATAGTCCCTTTCTTATGAAAAACCAAAACACAAAATTTCTGATTATAGTTAATAATTTTAAGTGTTTGCATATTGCTGTAACACAAATAGTCATCCCAAGTATAATGAAAAAAAAAAGTTGGCTAACACTTTAACAACTTGTCATTTCTCCTATGAAATGGGTTTTATTTATTATTGCTTTTTGTTTCATATGCTTTCTGCTTATACAGGTGTAAGTAAAAGGGTATCTGTAAAAGGGTGTAAATAAAAGGGTATCTGTAAAAGGGTGTAAGTAAAAGATCTGTGGTGTTTCTGCAGTGTTCCAGAAATATTAATGCTCATGTTAAAATGAATAGAAATTAAAGCTTGTTACTTCTTTGTTGCTTTTGCTGTGACCTCAGCCTTGGCATGGGCAGCAGGACAGGCACAGCAGTAACCATCAGGAAGCATCTGCAAAGAGTTGCAGGTGGAGCCCCGGAGATGCAGCTGGGTCTCTTCTTCCTTACCCAACATCTCGGGGGGACAAAGTCACTCACTTGACTCCGAATTGAGGAAACATGCCCTTAGATGCAAGGACATGAGCAATTCCTCTCAAGTTCACAGAGAGTCTTCATGTTCTTGAAGTTACATGTGCACACAGGAGTGTGAATGAGGAGAGCCTTCTGGGTCACCCTCTTTCCCTTTGTTTTACCAATATTCCTTAGCTCAATATTTTGGTGGTCTTTCCCCATTTTCTTTCCCACTCTAACAGCTGTAGGGTGGCTTGTTCAGCTTGCTCAGTCTGTTTCCATGGGATATGGACCCCTTGCCTGTTCCTGGTGGGGCTGAGCCATGTCATCTCAGGGGACAGAGGCATGGGCTGAGGGCTTCCTGGCTTGCCACTTCAGGGACCCATTGACAGCTGCAATACTGTATGCTCACTTCAACACTATTCACAGCATAGAGACAGGATTTCCTTAAGGCATTTCAGAACAAATTCCTCCATGGGATAATTTCTTTGTCTTCAGATGGGTTATGCCAGCAGGGAGATCTAACCCTCCCCTGAGAGGCTTGATAGGGTGTCCAAATTAGTGAGAACTTCTTAGTTCTCATATTCCAGCCTTGCTGACCTACTGATCAATAGGAATTTAGATGATAGGAATGTTGCTTTTCTTTTTTTACCTTTTTTTCTTTCTTCTATTTTCAAATTATTATTATTATTATTATTGGTAATAATTAAAGTAATAATTACAGAAAATGGTTCCAGGATGGAAAAATCTATTTTCTCAGACCAGATGTCTGAATAATAACTTGTCTAGCCAGCAAAACAAAACTTTTCCATCTCAACTCAAAGCCTCTTACAGTAAAGGCAAGGGTGCTGCTTTATCTAGTTCTTAGAAAATTCAGCTGATAAGATAACAGAATTGTGCCTGACAAGCATCTTTTTAACTAAGAACTTTTTATACCTTCCCAATCACATTGGTCTAGCTGCACCCAGGAGTTTCAGGAGGACAGGTAGGTGGGGAGAAACTATTTTCTGAGCCAACAATACATACAGGACAGAGGTGCCTATTCATTTTGCTCATCGCTCTTTTTATTTGGCTGCAGTACTTTCACCCATCACTCTGCCAACTCAGCTTCTGTACACAGTTCATTTTCTTTAGCAGGAGAGAACAGAGGGAACAAAGAATTTGCTTAACACCAGTATTGTGAGATGGTTTCAGTTATTCAGGTCTCTTGGCCCTTGCAGCAGATTTAGGAAGGAAAGCAGTCCTTTAAAAACATGTACAGCATCTTGACATTTTAGGTCTGGAGTGGAGCTTGGCAGGGAAAACCTGGACAGGAGCCAGGCTGCTTCAGCAAATCCTACCTGAAAGTGATCCTGCTTAGTCCTTAGCTCTTTAATAGAGAGTTTCACTGAAGTGGGAACTTCTATGGCAGTTTTCCCAGTGAAACTGAGGTAGAATAAAAAGATAAGTGTTATATTGCCTATTGGCTTGATAAAGCAGAACAAATACTTTTTCTTCTGGATAATAATGAGAGAGTAAGATCTCTGCTTCATATCATGTGAACACAGGCTTTGATTTTTTAATTCCAAACTTATTTATTATTAAAATCAGGTCAATTCTCCATGTTGAGGGGGAAGGGACATTTTCTCTTGTCACTTTATGTTTGTAGTGGATTTTCACATATAAAGAAGAGTCACTCATTGCAGAAATATTCATCAGACACATTCCCCCACCAATCACTGTAGCAGATGATGCTCTTCTCTAAACCCTGCCAAGGTCCCGTGGCTTGGGTAGGGAGAAAGATCCCACCCCATGATAAGGGTGTTTTCCTCCCTTCCACGGCTGGAGAACAGAAGAGAAGGAGCCAATTCACCCATGAGACCTTCCCCAGGCTGTTCTGGGCATCACCTGGCAGATGCATCCATGTGGGCAAACCAGCGTTTCATTTCCCATTCCTGCCTCCCACAGCCAGAGCCAGCACACCACTGTGCTGGGCAGCTGAGGTCGTCTGGGACCATTGCCCAGCTCAGGAAGACAGGCAGGAAGTGATGTGATGTGGCCACCTCGCCAGCCCCCTCAAGGGTGGCAGAGGCAGATAGATGCCAGTAAGGGGGTCCTCCTCAGGTCTCCAGATAGCAAAACAGAGAGAATGCTGCAGGCTCAGACAAGCTAGGGGGCACACACTATGACACTATGTGTCTGGGGGGCTACTTAAATATGGCTCAGGCCTTTCCTCTTTGGTGCACTCCTCAGCTCATACTGCAACACAGCCTGGGTGACAGCCAAGTGTGACTCAAAAAAAAATTTTTTAAAAAGGAGGAGCCAAGAGTAAACATTTCAGGCTCTTCTACCTTCTGTTAAAATGGTCACTGCAAGTTACAAGTCAACACCCTTTTTCTATTTTTTTTAAAGCTTTGCCTCTTTTGCCTTTCCTAATCGGTGTCTAATTATTTACAGAAGAGTAGTTTTTGGATAACGAGTCCCATCTGCTGACTGCCTGCATGTATTAGGCCTGGCAACACCAGTCTCCAGAGAGCTTCTCCATAGCCTCTCCACACTCACTGACCATTCTCCCAAAGCGTGAGCAAACGCAGCTTCTTCTGAACGCACTGAACCAGCTGAAGTTGAGTTCCTCTGTTGTGCTTTTGGTGCTAACCCATCAAGTCCAGCAAGTTCATTTTCTGAAAGGCAGCAGCTGTCCCTGCTGAGCTGTTTCTGGACTGCAGCTCACCCGTGACTCATCTCTTCTGCAGTTCATCTCACTGCACTTCTCTTTTGACAAGTCATTTCTGTCGCTTTGGCTGTTGCTCCGCTCTCAGGTTTGCTAAGCCCATGTAACTGAAGGGAGACTCTTTCAGAGGCAAGTGGATAACCAGTGTCAAAGGATGAACAAGAAACCTTTCACAGCACAGTAAAAGCTAACATCAGTTTTCAGTTACCTGTTCCCAGAATTTGTCATTATTACTGGGGTACTGATGGGGAAACCTCCTTGAGGAATGCTGCTGTAATGTATCTGAAAAGGTACTGCGTTGGTATTTGAGTGGAAGAAATCTCAGAACCCCAGGCAGAGTTGCTTTGTCACTTTAAAAGAAAGAGGTTGTGAGAGGAGGGAAGGGAGGGGGGAAAAAAAGTTGGCTATTAATAGACAATATGACTAGGAGCCCCGTTTTGAATGGCTTCTTTAATTAGTGGCATGTATTGCAGCAGCAAGGTTCTCAATGCACTCTAAGTGCTGACTTCCCAAGTGCAGATCAGAGAAAATCAGGCAGAAAAAAAACTTTGCTGTGCAAGTCTGAGCTAAAATGCACAAACTAAAAAATAACCAGGAGATCAACAACCTTGATCTTCAGGGAGATGCTCTCCGAGTGTAGACTAGTGGAGTCAGTGCCAGCTCAGATTCTGGAAGTTTAAGTTATTTTCCCAGCCTTAGCTGCCTGCCACAAGCTCTCCCCATTACTCCTGTTTCTCTCAGACTTTGTCTTTTATGTCTGTTTTGACAATAAGCTCCCAGAGGTAACAGCTGTCTTCTTTTACTCAGTTTCGCAATGCCTGGTACAAATATATCTTGCTTTCACAGGAACTCAGCTCTTGAACAGTGCTACAAGAAATAATGCTGCTCTGTGCAGTAGTTCTCCATTAGCTCAATTTATATGTACTTGAGTTTTCAGTATCTCAAATACATAAACAACAACCAGAAGCAGCTATTTAGGTGATTTAAAGCTAGGAGAAGGCTTGCTTCCTTAGCTCTGTAAGTCATGACAAGACACCTGGACCCATCAGCCCAAATGGATTTTACCAGAACATTAAATTACTGAGAATATTTTGAAAAACACAGTTCAGATGTTTGTGGTTACTCTTTGGCTCTTTGCACCCTGCTTTAAGTAATTACATGTGGGGTGGCAAATCCTCCCTATAATGAAAGAAGAAAGGAATACTCCACAGGTATGCGTGTTACGGTGCTGATAAGCAGCAACTAGCCCTGCAGGAAAGTTTTAGTGTGTGAATATCAAAAGCAGAAGGGAGGATAGAGAGTTGCCAGGCCAAGGCAGAGCTCCTCCTTTCCCAGTAAAGTAGTTCTGTGGGTATGCTGACTCACCAGCTGCCTGTATAATAGAGGTGAAGAAAAGGCAATTATGTATAATTTCACAGCATTTCTTTTCCTCCCACTTCACCATTTCTCTTGTGGTGAGTGCACCACATTTCATTTGGCTGAAGAGCCAAGAGTTCTCTGTGTGAGAAAGCCTTATAAAATTATACCTTAAGCTAGATATGTAAAAGCCAGATAAGCAGGAGTTAATAGTTCCCAGTCACCTTCAAAGAAAGGGTAATGTTTCATTGCTTGGCAAACCAACACTTAATGCACATAAACCAGTTGCAAATAGTTTGTGGAATAGTTGCAGAGAACATTTACACAAAAGGTGTTAGCAGATCTGCTGGTGGTGTTTGCACAGGCTTCCCCTCTTTTTCCAGCTGTGTATTTAAAGTTTTCATCACAGTATCTTCCTTCACTTCCCAACCGAGGGAGTCTCGTTCCTTATGAAGAACATTTCAGCTCATCTGCAGGTACTTGGTCATTCACAGGTGCTGGTCCATGGACGGTTGTCCAAAATGGTGCAATATTTAGCACCTAGCCCTCTCAGCAGCCTCATCTCTCTCTTCTCCAAGTGAGAATTCATTACTTGTCCAGTTCAATGGCTTCTGCCCCTTGGGCAAAACCAAAGGGCACTGCATTATGTGATTTCATGTGCAAAAGAGAATAGTCAATGAAGGTAGCTCTAAGAAGAGCTTCATTACTTGGCCTATCATCACCATTGCTCTTCTGTTCCTTAACCTGACAGCACAGTTAAACTGTGATAACAGAAAAAAAGAAGAAGAAAAAAAAGGAAAAAAAAAAATCAAGATGCACTGTTGTTTTTCCTTCTTAGGTTACAGGTTTGGAGTGTGGTGGGGACATAAGAAAGGCAAAAGAAGACGGGTTGCTCAAAATGCCCCTTTCTCCCACTTAGTGGTTCTGTTGAAAGATGACCTCTTTCCACAAGCTTGGTGCTGCAAGGTTGCTTGCCATCTCCTCGTGTCCCACTCCTCAACAGAACCCACATGCTGTTGCTTGCATCCAGAGCTGCAGGTTATTTCACCAACTTAAAGGAAATGCCTAAAAGACAAAAGCCACAGGGCTTGGAGGACCCATTGAGTGTTCATCACCACAGGACTCCTTCTGTCCACAGACCATCTCTATTACTCTGTGTTTACAGAAAACAGGGAATGGCAGATACACAGCCCTCAGCCTGTCTGACCTGACACAGCTCTCTTGATTTTGCCAGCCAAAAGCCAGCTAAATCCTGGCTGGAAATTACACACACACACACCCAAATACACCAAGCCTTAATGCACTGCTGGGTACTAAGTGAATGCACTGCTGGGTACTAAGTGAAGGCATGGAAGTAAGACCTCTCCTTGCTGCCCAGCACAATGCTGGTGAGGCTAGCAGGCTGCCTGAACCTTAATAGTGAAAATCGTGGGGTAAATTCTCCTTGACATTTCTAAGTTTCAGCTTTCCCATTTCCCAACCAAAAATCCCCACAGGACCTCCACGAGTTGAGTTGCACAAGTTTTGCTGTGGCCCTGCTACGGTGCCTATGTCTCCAAGACATGAAGCCTGGAAATGGGCGGTAGCTGCAGCACTGTTGAGTTATGCCTGCAATCGCTGCTTGGAGTGTTTTGCAACATTTTGCAAGATGGCAAAACAAACAATCCTCTGTTTTAGAAATGAGGTAAATGGTGAATTCCACTGCAGATACCTTATCTCTCACAGTTATGGAGAGATCAGGACACAGTCAAAACAAGAAGCCTGAGGTAGAGGAAGCTTTCCTCTGTATTTTTACACTTTTCTAATGCAGATCTTTGCGTTCCAGAATTTTGTGGCATTTTGTTCTGTCACTCAATGTGAGCATCTGTGTGTATGTCTGTGCTCAAATCTCCCAGTTTAAGCTTGATACCACCATGGTTTTGTTCCCCTGCTATCACTATTCAACCACAGGTCTGAATATAAGCAAAGTGGCTTTCAGCTTAAACCCAGAGTAAAGCTGAGGAGTGAATGGGCTCCCTAGCATCTAAATGCTAGATATCAAAAGAAAGGTGGTTGGTTTAGTGAGGTTATGATCAAGGTTTGGTTTGCTTTTGAAATTGCTTCTGGTATTAAGATGAACAAATCCTAGAAGGTCACACTCTTTGCACTGCTTTCACTCGGCTCTGCTGCACACAGGTTTCAATACCATGATTATTTCTTGGGTGCTGCAGACCCTCATGATAATCAGTGCAAGAACAAATCACCCAGGGGCAGCTGTCACTGTCATGTTTTCCCTGGTGAAGAAACGTGCACAGGAGTCGGTTGTCAGTGGATCTGGCTTTTGTTTTTTTCAGCCAGCTTTCCTAAAGAAAAGAGACAACATTTGTGATCAAGTTTTGTCAACGTCTCTTTTCCCTGGCCCTCAGCACGCTGAATGGCTCCATTGCCTGCTGCCCCACTTGAGCAGTGCATGGAGGAGTGGCGGAGAGGAGTTGCAGTGCTGGGGAGGTGGTTGTACGGCAAGCCCAGCTGCAGCCACAGGCACTGGCCAAGGCAGGCAGGACTATACAGAGCACCCAAAAAAGCCCTGAGAACTCACCCCACATGCATGAAAGGCATGAAAGGCACATAAACAGGAAGCAGAAAGCCACAGGAAATTTGACAACTGAAGTTTCACTGTTCATAGAAGCATTATTTTTACTAGCTCTATCACTATGTGTTATGTCCATAAAGAGTGTTTTGTTTTCTCATTCTGCTCAGGCCTTGGATAGGAAAACTATAGTCCCTTTAGGTTATGGATTGTTTTACTTTCTGCCTCCTGCAGTGTTACATTCTGGTAATGATGAGCCTTATAAATTCACACCAGGGGATACTGAAGTCCAGCCATAAGGACACAGCTCCATCCAGAACTTGGGAAGACAGGCTCAATGAGAATACTGTGTTGATTTGGGTTTATAGAGCTTGGCATGTGTGCAAGTTGCTGCTGTCACATTGTGCATGCACTTAGGTCTCAGGACTATGACATCCTTAGGTTGCTCTATGCATTGCAGTCACCAGGACAAGGTTGATTACTATTTTGTTTTGAAGCAAGGAGTTAAAAATAATTTGCTTTGTAGCATCTCTCAGAACACTCCTTTAATCCTTCATAACATTTTCTTGCTGCTTCTCTCAGCAAAATTCTCCTGTCTAGGAATTATACAGATGAGCAATTTTTCTCCTCCAGCTTTCAGCCATGAATGAGGGGCGTTCCATATAATCTCCTCCTCTTGTCCTGACACAGCTCTCCTCACGAATTTCTTCATCTACAGGCACTAACACCACTCCATCCCCTGTGCTGCTGACAGATCCACTTTCTGCTTCAGCACTATTCTGTCATACTAGAAACCAAGTGGTCCTTAGAGACAGCAGAGAGAGAGAAACCTGAAGCTTCCTGGTCAATCCATCTTGAATAGTATCTGTCGATCTGTCTGCACTGTAAGCTGGCAGCAAGCCAGCATGGGAGGAGCTAAGCACCTCTCCAACGTGGGAGCAGCCTGCAAGGGATGCTGGCAGAGGTCACCTTACCTACACGCTCACCTGCAAAGATTCTGTGGCCCAGCCTTTCCAGGGAATCCACACAGGTACAACTTTTGCTCAAGAGCTCCACATCTTGGCCACTACCAGTGCTTTGCTGGGGCCTCATGCAGGTGGTTTTCCTCACAGACATCTTCCTGGGGGTGGATTTCCTAGACCGCTAATGGTCATCACCCTGTTCCTCTTGTATTGCTGCTGCTTTACCATTTTTTTCCAAATAAGATTTCATGACACAGCCTGCCTGTCTTTGCTTTCAAGGCCTTTCCTGGTCCCCATTGCCCACAAAGGCTATTCTTGCCTTGCTACCCAGCAGGTGTTTCTCTGCTTTCTTTCGAGCTGCCACCCCCAGTAAGTGCAGAAAACCCCACAGCAGGTTCATACCGCTGCCCAGCACCATCTCCTTGTCTCCTTTACCTTCCCTACTGGGCCTGTCTGCTGTTTCCTTCCTTGTGGAGTTTTGAGGCTGTAAAGGTTGAGACTTTCCAGGAGGCAGTAGCTTTCCTCTACTCACCAGGGTGCACAGGTCTGCAGCAACTCTACCCAAACTTGTAGCTGATATGATCGGCCATTCCTGGGGACATTTTGTGCTCATCTTGCAATACTGCAGCAGCTCTCAGCTAGAGCAGTTGTTCCAACCTCCTGGACTACCTACCTCTTACACTTCTTCCCCACCTCCTTTTCCCTCTCTTTCTCCCAGGCACCATTGCATACTGCCATGTGAACACAAATTAGCACTGATGGTTTACCTGGCGGTTTTACTTCTGTTATTTAAGGGCATTGCACCAGTTTTAGGGTTTTGCTGATTTAGTCTTTTTAACTGCAGGACTTTTTCGTGGTTTAGCTCTAAGGTAAGTCCACCTCATGCCTGGGCTATGATCCCTCAGTGACTGTCATCCCTCCACAAATTTTCTCTGCTCCCTAACACATTGCCTCTCATCTTTTACCCCCTATTTTGTAAGCTAGGCTGCTTCCTCCTTTCCCCACCCCCCACTCCCTGGGACCACTATCTGAGCATTTTTCTTAGCCACTTCCCTTTTTGAGGCTTGCCATGCAGCTGTAGATGACTGAGGGTACAGCATCCCCACACACACACTAGAGTAACCCTCTGTTTACAACTGCCTATCACAGCACATTTTAATTTCATCAACAACTGCACAAACTATTTATAATCAGCTCTCTGATTACATTCCTAAGGTCAGTATTAAAGTTCAAAGACTCAACAATTGTTGATACACTTCTGCAGAGCCTCCTCTTCTCCAGAGGTTTCCAGAGGTCTGGATGGCACTTAAAGGCTGCAGTTAGAGGTGCCACCTTTCTCAATTGTCCCACCCACTGCTGCCCCTCTTGCTTCCTCTGCCCCCCCCCCCTTCTGCAGAAGTACCTTTGGGGAAAGCTGATCAAAAAGTCCTCTGTTGACATACCCCAACAGGGTCTCCCCAGCTCAGCCAACTTGTGTCTGGCCCCACAGGGATGCAGCACCCAGCTGAGGACATGAGGCACAGGTCATGATGCTCACTGGGCTCCTGTTCCTCCCTGCTGCTCTGGGTTTCATCAGTAGGTTGCTGTTGTCCTGCCACCATCACAGACCAAATTCACTTTGGGCAGATAAACCACCTGTTATTTTTCAGCTAATTTCAGCATAACCCAAAACCCCACCCTTTTCTCATGACTGACTTACAGAAGTAAGCTAGTGCCACCCTTTGGGCTGGCCTTCAGAAACCCAGAGTCCTGCAGTGCTGGTTCTTTGAGCTGTTCTACAATGGGCCTAGGAAGTCTCCCACTGCAGCAGAACACCGGCCAGGGAGACTTACACATCATATACAGCCCCAGCAGGACTGCAGGCGTAAGATATGGGGACTAGTGAAAGGGGTGAGAGTCTGGTGTTTATTTTGTCTCTAGATGCTTTTACTCAGTAGCCTTTCAGCAAGCACCAAGCACAAAGCATACGGTAGGGGTGGTATCAGCTCCCAACGTGCTGCTGGAAACTCAGTAAGGCTGGTTCCATCTTCTGATGCTTCTCCCATCTTTCATAGATCTCAGAAGACATTTTTATCATAATTGAATAATGTAATCTTATATAGATAGGTCCTGGGCAAGAAAAGGTTAACTGAGAATTATGGACTTGGGTGAACCTATGTCTTCTTTAAATGTCAAGCCTGAAGGGCAGAAAGACTACAGAACACTTAAGAGTTATTTATTGCCTTCCTGCGGTCTTAGTAACAGGCAGGCTGAATGGAGAAGGCCACACATATGAGATCACAATCTTACCAGTGGTTTGGCCAATGTGACCAGACATCAGGTGATGAAGACATGGTTCCTTCAGTGCACATCCAGACTCAGGACCTCCTGCTGCAGCAGCATCAGCAGTATCCCCATCACCTGAAGGTCATCCTTCACCCAGAAAGCTCAGAGCCTAAACTGAGGTGAGGTAGGTAAGCACAGGAAACCAGCTGAGGACAAGGAGACAAACAAGGGTGAAGTGTCTCTGAGGGAGGACCGCTCTATCCAGAGATTACATCTGCCTCTAACTGGCCTTTTTTGCATTACATCATGCAGAAGAGCTGTGGGCAATGCATGTGAGGAAGCTGCTTTCAGCTGAATAGGACAAAAGGGAACCCAAACTGTTCTGAGTTTAGTACCAGAAGCAGACAGTGAGAGAAGGAAATGCTTGTGCCTGTTAAGAAGGATCCTGCAAATTTAAACATCCCTCCCCCACAAAAAAGGTCAGTATTTAGTATTACTCATGCTTTTGTACAGAAGGGCATAAATTGCAGTGCTGTTATTTTCCACTGCTCTCCTTAAAGACCTTGTGATTAAATAAATAGAACCAATAATGCCTTAATGATCATGGAGTACTATGATAGTATTGTTCATCCATAGGTACACCTCTGCATCAGATACTCTCAAACTACTCAAACACTTACTATAGCTTTAGGCATATGCTGAAGAACCTGTTATCTGGTCCTCCTCTAGAGGTAGGGAGACAGCTTTGCATGGCCCTTTTATGCATACAATTTGAAGCCAAGAGGACCTGTTAGATCTAGGGGTCTCTTCCATGCCCCACGGTACTGAATTTCACCAAGTAAGTCTTTATGAAGCTCACCATATTCAGCTAAGCAGAAACACTTGGTCTCGTGTGCAGCAGGCAAAGGAAGAGCACCACTGCTGACCCTCAGACATTAGGGGTAGAAGTGTTGAGGTATTGAATCCAATGCCAAAGCTTGCCTGCAAACACTAAACAAAAATTTTGGAAAATGCTGTGCTCTTTGTTTTCTTTTGAAGCACTTTGTGTGACTGTGTTCATGACAGAACATCTTGGTTTCTAGCAAGAAAAACCCCACATCATTTCACTTGGCTGGAAAAGTTAAGTTTTCTGGTTTTGTTTGTTTTATGATTATCCAGGGAAACCCCAGCTTTGGTTTTTAAGACATGAAATCAGTTGGACTTAATGATTTTGGAGGTCTCTTCCAACCTGGTTGATTCTGTGATAGTAAAATTTAAGAGCTCACACAGCAACAACTTCTCCGTTCCCAGTAATACCTTTTATGATGCAAGCAAAGCAAGCTATTACACCATCCTTCTGCTTGAAGCCCATCACCACAAGTATGACTTTCTGGGAGATGTGGTGGGGTTTTATTAAACATTACAGGACTATCAGTGGTATGGCAGGGGAAGATGCTCTATAGTTTGAAGTATTCTCTAGCTAGGACTAGGACAGCAGAGACAACCCTTTTTTGCCTCCACATGATCTGATTCTGGTTTACTCTAATGAGAAAGACACGAAGGTTTTCTTGGGAAGCTGCAATGTAATGTTCTCACATACTTTGGGATGCAAGTCCCAGAATGTAATGAACACTTAAGGTGACAGACAGCAACCAACCACTGAGAGGCATGGAAGGGTTGCTTCACGCAGGAGGCTTTTGAGTTTGGTTTTAAATTACTCATAAATGTGAGTTTTGGAGATTATTGTGCTAACTGCAGTGACACCCTGTGGTGAGGAAGCAGATATTTGTTTCTGACCCCATTACCTCAAAGAAAACCCTAAAGTTTTCTCTGCCCTGCTGCCTGCAGTCATTTGCAGAAGGAAACACAGCTGAAAGGTAGTTTTTCCCTGGTAATGAGTAGCATTCCCTATAACATATGAGCAGACAAGTATTTTGCAGTTTCCATTATTATTCAGACATCATTCATACAATTAATATTATAATAAGTGATTTCATATGCATATTGCCTGGCTTTAGCAGAAAATGTGAGGTTAAATATAAATTGTATACAAGTGCAATTTAGTTTAACTTCCAAGAGCAATGCACTACATATAGAAAAGGACCTAGTGACTTGTGACTATCTAGAATGATAGACCTCTAGGGGTCATGTAGTCCAATCTCCCTGCACTTAGCAGGGACACCTTCAAACTAGACGGGGTTGCTCAAAGCCCCATCCAACCAGACCTGAGATGCTTCCAGGGATGGAGGTTCTACCACTTCTCTGGGCAACCTCCTAACAGTGTTTCATCACTCTGTATATAAAAAAAATAAAAAGGGCAAAAAAAATTCTCCTCCTTCAATACAGACTTAATCTTCCCTCTTCAGTTAAAAATCATTAGCTTTTGTCTTATCACAACACACCCTGCTAAAAAGTCTGTCCCTATCTTTCTTACAGGCCCCCCCTCTAAGTATTGAAGGGCAGCAATAAAGTCTCCCTGGAGCCTTCTCCAGGCTGAAAAACCCCAAATTCATATTTTGAGTAAGTTACATGGCACTGCCCAGCAAATTATTTGCATTACAACTCTATTTTCCCCACTGTTCAATTCACCTAAATCCATCCCTTTCCCTGCCTTTGGTTCCTTCCCTAAACATCCCATCATAAATCCTGTGCAATCCTAAAATGCTCTTTCCCTGCATCCATGATGTGTCTCACCATCATATAAAAGGTGCTCCTGCATTGACTCACTGTGATACATTTCACATCTGGGTCCTAGGGCTGAGATTCTCCTGGGAGAATCCCACACACGGTGCTCCTGCCTTCAAGTCCTTAATTTGTGTTCCTCTACTTGTACTCCTGTGCACATCTGGGCTTGTGGAGAAGCCCTGCAGGGCAGGGTAATATTCAGGCTTCCCCTTCAGCCCTTGTCTTTTTGTGCTGCTCTGTGGGTGTAAAGACAAGCTGTTATCACAAAACCCAACAAAAAGATGATAGTTCAACTGCCTCTTTACCCGTGGAGCCTGTTGTAAAACCATCATGTGCTTTCTCCCAAGATTTTAGCATAAATCACCTGATCTTTTCTCCTTTGTCTCCAGCTTCTTTCTTACTACCATGGTACAACCCCTCTACCATCATCTTTATTTATCCAGCCAAAACCTACAGCAATGATTAACTGATAATTGTGCCTCTGTACTACAGCCTATTTCTGTGTGGTCCTCACTGAGCATTAGCCTACAGATAATCATTGTCCTGTTTTCCCCATGTCTTTCCTAAGTGCTTACTCCATTACAGTCTTTCCACTGTAATGGGAACTGTCTCTTCCCCAAATTCTACCTTTAGACTAGATCACATTTTCCCAATTACCCTGACCTTGGCTCACCAGGTCCAGTCAGACCTCCTTGCCAAACTGAGTGAGCATTCAAGAGTATTCTTAACTCCCCCATTCCCTTCCCCAACAGTCTCTTATTTTTACCCACAAGTCCTACTGACAGGAACACCAGCCCACAGCTACAAATACCCAGAAGCCTTTCCAGCACTGTGAAAGAATTTACTGTCTTGGGAGTAGGATGCAGTTGCTATTCCAAAAGGAAAGCACTGACAGAAATATCACCTCTTTTCCTAGGCCCTACCTCTACACCTTCCTGAATGACTACATACTCATTGTAACGGATTTTGGTTTGCTCCATTTTAAAAGACTCTTGGGAAAATTGTAGAATCATTTTTCCTTTAAAGGGCCAAGAAGGATCAAGACCAGAATATATTGTATCTAAAGGAAGAGCAAACTCTGTGACAGGACTTTTTCCCCAACAAAATGACTAAGAATTCAGAGAGAATTGCTGTTTCCAGTGGCTTTGAGGGAGATTAACAGAAGCCCTGGCCATCCCTGGCCATCCCTGGCCATCCCATGTGAAGCTGGTTGCTGTAATTGAGGCCCTAAATGAAGAAATCTACATATTTAGTAAATGTTTAGTAAATTTTATTTTTAGGCTATGTTTAACAGCCCTATTTAATTTTTAAACAGAACTGAGGAAACTAAACCAGCCTGGAGCTTAAGTTTCAGTTGAAATAGACACAAATGTTGAAATGCTCACAAAACATTTCTACAGCAGAGACAATTCCTCCTATTTAGAAGGCAACAACCAAAGTAGTCATCTCCAATGTTTAAAATTGTCTGTTGAATCTGCATTTTCCAGGTCTCAAACAGAACTTTTCTTACCTGGTTGTACAGTATGAAGTGCTCTGAAGCAACTTCATTTCAACTTTGGGTGGTAAGGCAGATGGGGAAGA
Organism: Dryobates pubescens; assembly: GCF_014839835.1. NCBI lineage: Eukaryota > Metazoa > Chordata > Aves > Piciformes > Picidae > Dryobates > Dryobates pubescens. The sequence goes on along the minus strand of NC_071612.1, from coordinate 16,968,638 downwards.
AATGGGAAAGTAGAACAGTGGAAAAAAAGTGACATGGTTAAGACTAATTGGCAAGTGGTATGAGATCCTAAGCACATAATACACACAGAAAAGCATGATACAGTTAGGAAACAATATTTAATTCAAGTTTAAAAAAAAACAAAAAACCACACACCTCAAATGCCTCTGAAAGTAAAAATCCATTTGATAACACTGTTTATGCTACACAACTGGAACAGCTTTAAATCTCGCTTTGCAAGCACCCAATGGTAATTTACCCTTGTCCTCCACACATTTAAAAATGCTGCCACAAGCTGAAACACCAAAAAAACAACTTTATCATTTTGTAAAAGCCCTTTCTACAAAATTTGAAGTACAAATTTATTGTTAACATCATTTCAGCTGAAGTCTTGTAATTAGCTCAAACTGATACTAGAGTTAAGAAGTGAAGTTTCTCCAGTACCACAAATCTAGGTTTCCACACACAGATTACGTGTGGTACATACATAGCACAAAGCAAACTCTATTTATAGCCAAAAGAGGAATGGAAGCTATTCAGAATGTAGACTTCCTTTTGCACCAATTTTGTAGCCCAAAATGTGCCCTAACAGCTCTCCCTTGGGAAGCAGCAGAAAGAGAAATTTTGGAAGACTGGTCCCTTAGTTACTCAGTCTCAAGGTGAGAATACAAAATGCATTTTGAAACAGCTGCCATGTTGATATAATTTCTTTACCTAATGCTCCATAGAAAAAATTATAAAGCAATCAGGAAAAAAACTGACTACATTCTAAATGTGCTTCCTAACTGCACGTAAAAGATGAAATGGTTGATTCCCAGTTTATGCCCTAAGTTATAAAAACAGTTTAGGTTGGTTCATAACCTAAACTTTGAGTAAAGAAGAAATCTATGTCAACACTACTATTACATCACCATTAGTAAATGTATTGCATTGTAGATCTTCTCCCTGTTGGGAAAAAATATTAAGCCAAACTACTGACAGTTTTGTTGCTTGGCCTCTTCAGCAAAGTGAAATGTAGCACCAAATGAATCAGATAAATTCTCATCTTTCTTCAATCTCCTCTTCCTAATTTTTCAAGATACTCAGAGCGCTACTTCCAAATCTGCCTGTGCCTAAGCTACTCAAGTTTGCATTTCTAACAGTCATATTGTGTTTCGCTTCTAATAAGGAACATATTCTTCAAGTCAATTCATCACATCACAAAGGAGCAAACAGTAATTCAGAATATAAATTACAGATGAAAACACAAACTTAAAAACTACAAGGTGAAATTTGTTATGAAGGGAAGTGAAATTCTTTGGTGAGCATAGAGACAATGCATGGAATCTGTTTCTTTGCATTAAAATCCTGCCGAGTTGAGCAGGACTCATACTCTGCCACTCTGCGATTCACCCGAGTTAAAATCTGCATGAGTTCGAGCTCCCTTGCGTGTTTCTCCAGCATTTTACAGAGTGACTGAATAAACCAGGAGCCCTCAGCTGAATTCCTCCAGGAGTAATAACCTATGGAAGACAAAAACATTGAATTGATCAGATGTAGCAGCCGCTGATAAAGGACAGGATATCGAAGAGGAGAGCAGTGCATTGTTTTCAATAGCAAATAATGTTCTAAAATAAAAAGTCAAAACCACTAACCAATGAAATTTAGACTTTTTAAATCATCTACCCAAATTTCAACTCAAGAAGATTTTTCTAATAGAATAGAATAGAATAAACCAGGTTGGAAGAGACCTTTGAGATCGTGTCCAACCTATCATCCAACACTACCCAATCAATCCTCTCATCTTTTCTACACTAAGAAAATTATGTAGGTAGAACACTAAAAGGCAGGAAAGCAATCTTCTGCTGCAACAGTCTTCGCCATTAATCACTTACTACTCCTTTACAGAGTAGTACAGGGAGGTGACAGTACAAGTGGAGCCAAGGTGCTAAATGGATTTCAGTGTCACTTTCCAAGGCAGCCAGCACCAGAGCAAGAAGACAGTCTCAAGCTGCACCAGAGGTGGTTTAGGCTGGATGTTAAGAAGAAGCTCTTCACAGAAAGAGTGATTGGCCATTGGAATGTGCTGCCCAGGGAGGTGGTGGAGTCACCATCACTGGAGGTGTTTAGTAAGAGACTGGATGAGGTGCTTGGTGCCACGGTTTAGTTGATTAGATAGTGTTGGATGATAGGTTGGACTCGATCGCAAAGGTCTCTTCCAACCTGGTTAATTCTATTCTATCTTCAGAACTAGGTACATGAATGAAAGACTTGAACGTATTTCTGCTGAGAACATTAAGAACTCTGCCACTACCAATTTTGTTAAAGGACACAATAAAGCTGATAAACACCAGCATATTATTTGCCTATCACCCACTTCTGTGTGTGCATCTACAAACACCCAATTGTTTTGTTCTCTCAGAGCTGTTCATACCTTTTACATCCTGCTGTAAATTATTTGCACAACTGAGACCAACTGAATTTAGAGCAGATGAACATTTGAGGCGGTGCTAGTGAGAAAGATGCATATTATGGGTTTATTTTTGGTTGGGTGGGATCCTTTTGTGGGAACTGAGAACAGCATTTGCCTCAAAGAAATCAAATCGGGGAGGGGGAAAAAAAATGACCGAGGGAAGAAAATTCTTATTTCCACGAAAGAGAATGAAGTAGTCACTCACTGACTGGATACAACTGCATTTGTCATTGACAATACCAATTCAATCTGATGTATAGATACAATTTCAGTAACAAAGCTGTCTTTGCAAGTCTCTCACCTGGAGCTGTAGAATATGCATACAGGAAGTCTGCTTCTACAGGTATTTTCTGACACACTGTTTCTTCTGATGCACTGTCTGCCTCAATCCCAGAATCTAATTCTGTCCCTCTACAAGCCTGTTTGGTGGAAGGAAGAATGGAAAATAAAGTTTTCAAACAAACACACACAAAACCACCACCAACAAGAAGGCAGTGATTGTGATCACAATACTGAATACTTTTTAAGACTAGTAGAGCCTGATTAAAAAAAAAAAAAGGCAAAAATAACACTAATTTATATGCTCACATTTCCCTTACATAGGCTAAGAAAAGTAACCAGCATTTGTTTAAAATCAACTACAGTTTGGTTAAAATAGATGTTAATTCAAAAGTGCATTCAGAAACTCACTGAAAGTATTGGCTAGTGTGTAGAAAGATTTTAAGTAATCCATAGAATTAAGGTAATGCAATCTCAGCTGTTTCAAATACTGCCTAGCTAATAGGGCAGACTGCATCCCTTTCAGACCTGAAGAGCATCTTATTCTGAAACTAATTCCATTCAAATAGAGTTTAGAATTAACTTTTTTGCACTACTAATTAATTAGAAACAACATGAGGTTTTTTTAAAAGTATCCATCTGATCTGATGATCACTGCTCACCTGAATGAAAAAGAGCTTGGGTTTTCCTGCCAAACTTTTGCACCTGTCACCTCTGAAAAGGCTCGTGAGCGCTTTCAGTTCCAGAGGGCCATCAGTACCATAGATTAATCCTTCGTCACCATGGCTTAGCAACACACAGACAAAACTGCTTCGCTTGCTGTGATCTTCTTCAGAAACTTGAAAGAAGAAAAAAGATAATTATCCTAACTTTTTGTGTTCCCTAAAAGCTTCGAACATTTGATGCTTGTTATGTCACAAAAGCCTTTAAGAACTAATTCCCATGTTTAGAAATTTCCAACCAGTTTTTACTCCTGAACAAAAGGAGATGGCCCTAGTTTACTTCAGGAGGCTGGACACAGAACATCCCAAACTGAAGGCCAACCATACCCATTCTAAGACATGGTCACAGAACTAGGCCAAGAATACCATGTCCCCATAGCAGCTCAAAGATACACTTCACTCAGGCAGTAATGGTCAACAGTCTTGTGATCTGCGATCAGACTGATGAGGAGTTCTGAGCTTTGGGAACAGATGGGGAAGTCTTACCTCTCTTTCCAATCAGAGACACTTCAACTACTTGGATTCACAAAATCATAGAATCACAGATTATATGGAAACTGAATGCTGCTGCAGGGACCTAGGTACTAGCATTACGCCTTTCTCTCACTCCTGTCCCATAGCAACATCTAGGAAGATTTTTCAAGCCTCTGAATTTAGTACTTAAAGACCTTCATGTGACTACAAAATGCTGGAGTTATGGATCTTTAATGCAACAAGGAGGGTGGACAGCAAGCTTTCTACCCTGGCCTTCGGAAGGGCAGACTTTGGTCTCTTCAGAGATCTGCAAGGGGGAGTACCATGGGATAAAGCCCTGGAAGGGAGAAGGGCCCAAGAAAGCTGGTTACAATTCAAGGAATACCTACTGTAAGTCCAGCTGCAATGTGTCCCAACAAAGAAGAAGGGATGCAAAAATGCCACAGGCCTTTTGACTTTCAGCTATGGTGAAGAGACAGGCTGCAATTCTACTAATAAATTCACTATGCTTGTGCACATTCTCTGGCATAAACATTAACTGGCAATAAACAACCTACATCTATGGTAGCATGCGCACCTGAAAAAAACAAATGGGATTACTTCAGGCTAACTGTCTGTTGGGAATAATCCCTGGCATACTTTTACTGTTGAACTGTGACCTGGCACAGCCTGGGAGCACACTAGTAGGCACAAGCCACAGTCATGCCAGGGAACCTTCCAACAGTTTTCTTAGAACAGATTGTTAACAGGGCTATAGATACCTCCAGGCACCATGTAATTTACTGGACTAGATGTAGCTGAGTACAAAGCAAGAACAGAAGAACAGAAACAGTAGTATAGAGCTCTCACTTGACAGAAGGGTGTTTCATTTCACAAGTCAAGTAAACATGAGTTGTTTCCCTAAAAGAGTAATTCATTCTACACACTTGCACTTCTGGTCCCTCGATTAGAAACCCTTCTGCATCAGAATACCTCCTGGGCCATACCACCAAACATACAGCACAGAATCCCTCTACCCAGTTAAGCAGGGTTGTTTTTTTTCCAACTCACAGAGCTTCAGTGATTCCAGAGCCAGAATATAAATCAATCTGCACTTAAGTTTCATCCTTTTTTCCAGCCTTCTTTAAAAGACAAGAAAGGATATGAAGACAACAGTCATGGCACAAAAGATGGAGAGAGCAAAGATGAATAAACATGGAAGCTATGATGTATATGTCAACCTCAGTAGCACATTACTAGTAGGTGTAACATATTATCTAAAATAACCATGGAAGAAGAGATGTATTTGGCAACAGTGGTTGATTTAATACACACACTGAACATACTATTACTTACCATTTTGCAACAGATTAAAAATGTCCTCACACGAAAGATCATTGTTGATCTTTATCTTATAACCCAGCGTCCTAAAAACGCCTCTGACACGTGCAGCGTCCACATCCGTACCTGAACGGGGTGACATCCCTGTATGTAAGAGAAACGTATTGTGTTTTACACGATACAGATGGCATGGTCTGAGCCAAATTCTTTTCTCACTTATACCTGTGCCAACCTGGAATATTATTCTGGACCCATTCTAACAGAAAAAACGATTGCACTGCTATACGTGCACACCATCTCCCGCTCTCTGCGCCTACACTGTAAGTTTATCTATTCCTATCTGTATTTAGGTAGATATGAAAACAAGACATACAAAAGGATGTCATTTGCACAACAGAAATCATGACTAAAAGTTAAGACAGGCTTGTACTACCCATCAGTTAATCTCCCCATTGCTGCTATACCCCAACGTGTTGCCTCTAGCCACATCTAGAAGAATTACACTGAAATGAATCTCATTCAAACTACCTAATTTTAGATGGCAGCAAAATTTCACCTGCATATTTGATTCAGAGCAATAATACAGGCCACTAATTCACCTAAAGTAAAAAAAAAAATTAAACATTGGAAGTTGTACCAGTATGTTTGTGGAAGTTCTTATTGTTTATTATCACACATTCCCCCATCTCTGGATAATCCATTCTGTATCTGCTGTCTTGCAGAATTTCAGAGTCCACAGACTTGCTAGCAGGTAGGTTCTTTCTGTACAGAAATAAAGACAAACTCCAGGTGTTAATCCCTGATCTCTCTTCTCTAGTTTCAAAATAACAACAAACTAAGGTTAATTTATATGATTCTAAGTTATATTTGTGAAGCCTGTTGGTAGATCTGACTTAAGACTAGTGAAGACCGTACTTGCCCAGACATTAAAATAAATAAAAGTGCTTTGTATAGTTAAGCAGCCACATAAAAACCTCTGTTTCCAATTGGGCAAAATATGCACATACACAAAATAATTTTTAAAAAAATGGGGAAAAGTGGAGCCATTTGTATTTGTAGTAATCTTTTGTGCAGCTCTTAACAAGCTTAAAATTTAAAGAATCAAAGAAGAGCTGTGTCTAAAACAACACCTCTTCAGTTTAAGGAAATGAGTTACTTCATCAGTAAGAAATCAATTGGGTTTTTTACTACCATCTCTTGAAAGTTTTGTACCTGGAAGCAAGATCAGGTCTCTGAGATTGTCAGTCTATTATAAATTCTAGCCAAAAGTCATACAACCATTGAATTTTCACAAGTAAACACTCAAAATCTAGAAGGACCAAGACACTATATGTGGCTGTAATTCTGCCTTAATGTATACACCAACCACACCACCACTCGTAACTGTGCAGCGCCTGTTAATTTTACTCAGTCCACGTATGCTGAAGTCAGTATGAGTTTTCACATCAAAGCAGACTGGTAAGTGGTTACAAGATAGGAAGCTGCTATCATGTAGTCTGCAAATAGAAAGTTTGAAATGCTCTTCTATCTAATTTAAATTGAAATACTGGAAGAATTACTTTAGAAATGAATTAAGTTACAAGAGACAATCCGATGACAGCACTCTGTCAGTGTAATGACTAGCTGTCACCAGAACAGGCCTGTGCTTCCTTGCTTCCACTCCTCTAAGTTCCCCTTGCACTTGTACTTCTGCTGCACATAAAACCCTACAGCAGGTAATGCAAGCAGTAGAACTATCTGCCACAGGTTGAGGTGAGCTCTAGGAGCAGTTCAAGGAAAGGATTGAACATTTAGCCAGGGTGAGACAGAAGTCTCAGCTAGCCACTTAATAATACTGTTAAGCCAAGTGTTTTGCTTTTCAGTTCCTTGCATATAAACACAGCCTGTTCTGTCACAGGTTGTATATTTTCAAAGGCAGTACAACAACTGTAATAGTTGTTTATAATTTGCCATAGAAGAAATTCTTCCTTTCCTTCATCATTTCTTCTGTGGCTCTCACCTCGTGTTACAGCACAAGATTCCTCAAGTCTTAAACCAGAAGTACCTCACTTACCCTTTGGAACTAGAAATAGATTTTGCATCTGTCAGATCTTCCTCCACATGTGGTCCATCTCCTGTGTCTGCCATTATGGGTCTCAGTTATCAGCTTTAAAACACAGGAAAACAGAAATACACAGCAGTTAGTTTTCCATGTGAAATAATACCTTCAGATTGCTTATTTTTGTTAGGTTTCCTTAAAGCTTTACACAAAGAAAGGGCAATTTTTTAGAATTATGGGAATGTTAGAAGGGGATATTCTTATCAAATAACTTTAGCTTAGGAGCTGAGTAATCTCTACATGTCTTATATTTGAAAGAGTGTGAAATATCTTTCTAAATTACTGTGTTCTGAAACAACTATGGGAAAACCAGTCTGCAGATCACTGTGACCAAATCACCAAAGAATGCCTACAAAAAGTAGGATAAGAGACAAACACACTGAAAATTATTCTGTTTTAGATACTGTAATGTCCCCACATGCATTTTAGTATTATGAAGTGTCACGTATGGATCCTTTCATCTCAGCAAGACAAAAATGGAGATCCAAACAAAAGCAATAAGTTATCAGGTAGGTGCAAAGACTAACAGAAAAGATCAGATTTGGGTCATAGTATTTTGAGAAATAAATTATCTCTCTGCATCCTGTTGCAAATGAAACATCACTGCACCCAACCCTAATTGGTACACATAAAGGCAACTGTAATATAGCTAACATAGAACCACAACAATGTACATTTAAATAGTTTATGAAATTAACTCCATGCTGCGTGTTTGTTTGCCTTTACAAGAACACAGGGAAAGACATGATTGATATCAAGCCAGAAATCTACTTAAAACCAATAAATCTCCCTCCCAATTACTCCATGTGTACTCATGAACCAGCAGAACCAGGAATTTCTATGCCTTTTTCAACCATAGTTCCAAGCTTTCCTGAGCTCTCACCCTGACACTTTAGAACAAATCTTTATTCTGTAGGAAACATCCAAACAGATTGACCCACAATTGTGATGCAACTGCTGCTGTTTTCTGCTGGAGAAGCAGTATGTGCTTGTCCAAATCCATTACCATCGCTGAGATTAATCCCCTGTCCCTGGAGAGACAGGGAATATGTTAACTTCCTACCTTGCTTGTTCTTTGTCTACCAACAGTATGAAGTATCACACCACATCAAAGAGCACAGCATCAGGTACCAACTGCATTATTGAAAGCAGACAAGAGGTGTACTGAAAGCAGTGTGGCCCTGTCAGCAGGGATTCAATCCTTGCCCTAAATCCAGGCATTTACACCAACTGTCTGGCACTGTGAAGTCTACAGTGCCAGTGTGCAGGTACTGCACCAGCGAGAGTAAACCAATAAACACATGCCTACATACACTGTGGTCACCTGCTGTCTATCTTATGAGCCAGCCTCAGCTACTGATAACTACTTAGAGAAACACTCAGCTGAAGTAGAGGGAAAACTAACAACTGTCTGGCCAACAGGTAAGGGAGAGTAAGTGGATCGTTAGAATGCCTTGGATTTACATCAGGTGTGCTCAAACACATGGCTGCATCCCATTAGGGACTGGTTTTAGTAAGCTGGTGGGAATAACACTGGTAAACAGCAGCAAACTTAAGCAGGCTGACTGGAGACCTAATACACTGAGATCATTGAAGGCTTCCATAACACAAATGTTAAAGCATGCAGCAAACAGTAACACCTTCAACATTTAAGTGACCTTAAATTAAAGCTTATATCCTTTTGCAACCTTCAAACTCTAAAACTGGTGTCCTTGATCCAATGAAATCTGATAAAACCTCTGATTACAATGAACTACAACACTCTGTTTCTGAGAAATCTAAAGCACATTTTGTAAAGCTGTCTCACAAAAACAGCTCATACTAAAGCCTTTGCAAGCCTAGCTCACCACCAACAGTTTTAATTGCTTAATGTGTTGGAGCTAACTGCACTCTACTGCATCACAACTGTAGCTTGTCTAAGAATTTCTACAGAAGCCAGAGAGTGAAGAATAAAAGATATAACATTAAGTACTTAAAATACACATGTATTTTCTTCAGAATAGAATCTGTAACTCACCTTCAATATGTATCAACTTCTGAGCACCTTAAGGCACCAAATCACCTGCACTTCTCTAAAGAACAAAAGATATCCACAAAGAGATATCTGTTTGGTTGCTAGGCACTCCAATGCACATTTGAACCAGGAGATGCTTTCTTCTCTAAAGCAGAAGACAGGGTAATAGCAATGCTCTCAGGAGGATGGTGCTGATCCTAGCAGATTACTAAGAATTGCCTCATCTTGGTTTAGGTAATGCAATGATGTCATGTTCTGTCAAGCAGAATACACATGTCCCTGTGGAGGATGAGCTCATGCAGTTGTTAGGTATGGGGGGAATGAATGAAATCCTTAACACATTCTCCTGATTAAAAATTGTTATTCTGCTCCTCCTTTCCTGTGAAAGCTTAGGTAAGACAAGCTTTCCCCAGTAAGGAAACTTAAACAAGTAGGCAAAATGAGCAACAGCATTTTTTTAAGCTAGCAGAATATATTAAGTAGATTTTAGGAAGTTTATTTTACAGTATTTTACCAGTTCCCTCCCAAAAACACTCCTCACCAACTGCAAGGTTTTTTAAAACCCTGTGAGACATATATACACACACACACATATAAGATAATGCTACTTAGATCTTCACAGGTAGTATGTAGTAAAAAATAAAGTGGTTGAAAGAGAATAGAATAGAATAGACCAGACCAGGTTGGAAGAGACCTTCAAGATCATCATGTCCAACCTATCAACCAATCCAACCCACCTAAACAACTAAACCATGGCACCAAGCACCCCATCAAGTCTCCTCCTGAACACCTCCAATGATGGCGACTCCACCACCTCCCCGGGCAGCCCATTCCAATGGGCAATCACTCTCTCTGCATAGAACTTCTTCCTAACATCCAGCCTAAACTGGGCTCAGCAAGCTACCAAAAATGACCAAAGCCTTTATGTACAGCAATAAAAGTGCAAATGTATGTTGCCTTACATAAATACAGTTGTCCCAATGCTTTTATTTTGATAGGAAAATTATACATAAACCAATTATTTTCTATTCCAGCCATGCCTTTTACTTATTTTGCCTTGACCTCAAAAATAAATTCACATCATCATAGATCACTGCCATAAGAACCACCAGGTTTCTTTTTAAAGCATTATTTGAATTGTGAACCAACAAGAGAAATAAATGATGTAGTGATAAAAATAATACTAAAGCTTCCCAGGGAAGGAAGCAAATAACTGGTGTCTAGATACTAACTCTATTTTGAAACATGTAAACCACAGGAGACATATTCAGTAGATGCCACCTGCCACAAAGTCCTGACTGTAGGAATGTTAAAATACACGTCCAAAACATAAATTAGTATTTGAAAACTTAAAAGACTAGAAAAAGGACACATGACTGTAAGAAAAAAAGTCAGACATTGAAAGAAGGTATATAAATATATACATGGCACACTGTGATATTAATTCAGATTTGCAAATTAAAAGGTTTCCATTTCACAATACATAATGATAACCAATAATTATATAATTAATCTGGCATCTGGGCTGTTAACTCTTTTTTCTTCACACCTGTCAATCAGTAACATAAGGAAAATATGGAAGCTGACTATATGAAAAAGAAAAAAATCAAAAACATCTGAAATACTCTGTTGCATTTTCTGTGTAGCCCCTGTTAAGTATTACTAACATAGATGGAAGCACGTCAATACTGTGACAGCCCTTCACATTACTTCTGGTCTGGATGTAGTTTTTGGAAAGCACTGACACTGGGCCAGCACTCTGATCATACAAGAACAGACAGACTTTTAGTTCGTCAGCATTAATCTGCAAAATCAACAAGACTGGACTTACGCTGAGAGTAGTTGGGCCACTTCCTTATTTGTTCTCTTATACCTACTAACTGCATCACCTCTGCAGCAAGTATTCAGAAGTCTGATAAGGCTATCAAGGCGAAGATGCCTTGTTTTCAAGTGTAACATACTTGATCTACTTCTCATTATAACCCGTTGGAGGGTACTAGCAGGAAAAAGACCGACCACACGTTGGACAGGGCCTTATACATGCTATTAAAAAACCTAGTCAGAGGGTCTGCGAGGGCCTTCCCCTGCGCTGGCGGGGCTAGTACAATGGAGGCAAGCGTCCGTACCACGGCCCCTGCCACCCTCCCTTGGGATGAAGTCGCAGCTGTCGCACACTCAGTTAACAACCGGGTCACTGCACAGCCGCTTTCCAGATGAGGTTTAACCCGTTGCATCCAGAGCTTTATCTGGCAGATCCAAATGCAGCTGCTTCCAGATCCAAAGGCCCTATGCTTCCAGTGAGCTAACAGCCTATCGGAGAGACTCTGCAGAGCAGTTTTAAAAATAAGCTTTCCCCATTCTTCCCCCTCCCCTCACCCCGCCTTTCTTTTGTTTAGGCAGTTAATCCACAAAACCAGGCTTAAATTAGGAAACAGGCTGCCTTAAGTTTCTGGATAACGAAGATAACTTCATAGCTCAGCCTCGCTCCGCTCCAACTCCGGCGTGGAGGAAGCGGCGCGCACCGGGACGGCCCCAGGGCCCGGCCCCAGGGCCCGGCCCCTCCCGCCGCCAGCGGGAGCGAAGGCGCTGCGACGGCGGGGCGGGGAGAGCCAGCCCCAACAACCAGGCACCCTGCTGCCGGACTCGCTGCACCGGCAGCCCCCTGGACAGGCAGGCGAACAGGAAAGCAGCGCTCCGAGCCGGGCCCGCTCCAGGCGAGCCGCAGCTTCTCTCCTGCTTTAGGTGCAAGCAGGCTCCTGTTTCATCATCTGGCTCCCTACGGGTGAGGCGAAGGCGGCCATCCCCAGCGGACTGAGACCCCGCAGAATCGGACACTCAACAGCCTGCTGGCAGCCACCAGCCAGCCCTACCCTCACCAGCAGCCCTATTCCACATCCCCACTGCTTTGTTGGTCTCAGACGCCGCCGCCTCCACCCACCGGCTCTGCCGCCTTCCCGATCCACCGGCACTGCACTCCGACCTGCCGTCCCCAAGGCTCAGACTACGCTCGGCTCGGTTCAGCGCGAAGGAAGAGATGGAGCACGTCTCCCGAACGCGTCTGCCTTACTCCCTCTGGCTCCTCCCGGCGCGGGGCGTGGCGGCCCGGGCAGCCCGCCCAGAGTGCCGTCATTCAAACGCCGCTGGCGGCGCTGCGCGGGCTTAGCCGGTAAGTTGGTGGCAGGGGCCGATTTCTGCGTGACTGGTTCCCCTATGCCCCTTAAGGCTGTCTTGCTGGGTGAACCAGCTCCTGGCCCTGAGGGGAGGCAGCATGATGCCGAGCTGGGCGCCACCTGCCCTGCCTGCGGCCTTTGGGGCACCTCTGTGCCATTGCTTCGGCTGCCCGCTGCAGGGCCTGCTTGCCGCCAACCGCGCCGCGCCCCTCGGCTCTGCTTTGTGGCGCGGTAGAAACAACACCCGTGGCCGTCGGCTGCCGTTGCGCAGCTCCCACGCGTGTAGGGGTGTCCACGGGAGCCTTGGGTTTGGGTGCTGACCCTGTTACAGCTGCCCCACCGCCACGCGTTACGCTGTGCTTCGTGCTCTTAGGCTTGACTTGTAACCCAAACCTCGTCGGTTTTTGTCTTTTGTTTTAGTTCTGTGTGCTTTCTGACGGAATAGTGGTTTTACAATCGGCCTCTTAAGTAGTCCTGTGGGGATGTTGACCACACGAAATCCTTCAGCTGTTAGTGAGCTAGATACTACCGCGGAGCAGGCAGGGTCTGTCTCCCACTGCTGCATGCTGAAAGCTTGGCAATCACACTGCCGATTGACAAACGTAGCCTGTTAGTGTCCCTCTGCCCTGCCGGCTCAGCCTTACACAGCAGCTCTCTCAAGCTGAGGGCTAATTTTCAGCTTCATCATCAACGTTCAGGTCAATTAGTGTTGTATTTGTACACTGACCTTTGGTAGCAGGAATCAGAGTAAGTTAAACATTAGAAATTAAAATTTCCAGCTTCTCACAACAAGAATTAGCAGACCTTTTGAGTTCTTATCAACAGGTCTACCATATGTATTCTGTACAGATTTCTCAAATCTTAATTGTAGAAGGTGTTTCTTCTGTTATGAGTGCAAGATGAAAATTTGATGCTTGTTATTGTTGAGGGAAGATGAATAATGTTTGTCATTATACCGCAGTTCAGCTTAGCATAAGGATAACTCAGGTAATTGTCACTGATCTTAAGGAATTTAGCACTAAAGAGAAAATTATTTAATGTGTTCCTTTAAGGCAGAGACAGCAGATGGGAGCAAACCTCGTGTATGTATTAGTGTTGAGCAGCAGGAATGCTACCATAGAGCTATGCTGCAGGATACACTAGCCAGGAAAACAGTGTAATCATAGTGTTGTGAGTAGCAGTTAATTTGCATGTCTAAACTTCATTTCACAGCAGGTGTGGGTAGTGTGTTTTGATTTGGTTTTTTACTAAAATTTAGGGATGCATATGATGAAACCATGTATTTGTATTTGTCTTTCTGCTGTACCTGAGGGAGAAAATTGCTGCTTGTGGAATGGCAAGTCCATTTGTTGTGTTGGTTTTTCTTAATTAAACAAACAAACCTCACAAATAAACAACAACCACCAAAAAAAGCAAACACCCCTCCCTCCCAAAAAAACCCCAACCAACCAAACCAAACCAACAAACAAAAAAAAAAACCCTTAGCCATCTAAGGCATAAAAATACAAGGCATCCACTTTCCTCATCACTATAAAAAGAAGTCCTTTTCTGTCAAAAGGGGAAAACTAGCAAGTTAAGTCATCTCTCGGGAGATAGGTTTATTTTCCAAGGGTTTTCATGCAATTGCCCTACTGAGTCAAAAACACTGAAGGCCAAATATGTTTCCAAAGCACCACTTCTGATGAAAGAGAAGAAAGGAAGACTGAGTGGGAATTTCCCAGTAAACTTAGAGGGCTAGTTCATAGGTATAAATTGTATGTGCTCTAAATAGGTATGCTGCATTAGGTTGATACAGGAACTGAAGTTACCTTGAAAAGACCTGACTTGTTGGGCTGCTGAAACTCTGAGAGCGCTTGGACTGCAGGAACAGTGACAGATGTCACTTCAGTGTGGGTCATCACCTTTCTCTGAGGTTCAGATATCCTCCTAGCTGTGTTTCTGCAAAAATATGTCCTGAGCTAACGAGGAAATGTAAAATGAGTAGAGAATTATAGGAATTGCCCTTTGCTTTTTTTTTAATGGCTGTGTTGTGAGAAAGTGCTGATATAGGCAATGTCTTTTGCACCCAGTCAATTTATAGTCAACAGCATCAAAACGAAACTGAAGGTTGTGTTACCGCTTCTGAGAAACACCAAATCATGTCTATAATTTTATTTTCATTCCCAAATACCACAGTAATTGGAAGAAAAGGTAAGGAGTGGAGGAAATTCACAGGTCAGGAGACTGATAAAGTCTATAGAGATATGTCTGACCCCTGTAAGAAGTTAAAAATACTTATACTGAACATAAGCACTAAATTCTCAAAGTATAGCCAGGCTTAGGCATACCATGGGCAGAAATGTTAGGTGTCCAGGAACCTTCACTGTGGAAAACTTGGATTCAGAGAATCTAAAATCTGGGCTTCAGGGCCCACAAGAATATCATAGTATCAGTCAAGGTTGGAAGGGATCACAAGGATCATCTAGTTCCAACCCCCCTGCCATGGGCAGGGACACTCCACACTAGATCAGGCTTGCCAGAGCCTCATCCAGCCTGGTCTTAAACACCTCCAGGGATGGCGCCCCAACCACCTCCCTGGACAACCCACTCCAGGGCTTCACCACTCTCATAGTGAAGAACTTCCTCCTCACATCCAGCCTGAATCTCCCCACCTCCAGCTTCATTCCATTATATTTAGATTCTTAAACTCACCTTCACAGAGCCAGCTTGTTAAAGGGTTGAATACTTTTGAGTATAATCAATTTCATCTTCATCTTTCATTACAGCTGTGAGGTTGTTTTGAGAACCAAGGATTGGTAAAAGGTTACACAGGACAGACCAAAAAGATGCACCTTCATCTTTGTTTACTTCCTGTTCTTCTTCATGTCACACTTTCTTATCTTTACCAGTTTGCAGATGTTCAGAGAGGTAATCAATTTTCCAGCAAAACATTAATGAAACTTAGAATCTTTTATACATGTGTCTTGGTCCAGAGAGGGAAAGAGATTCCGTTCTTTTGAATATTCCCCTGTTATGAAGTTAGATGCACAAACAAGGCACAAATATCAACAGCCCTCGAGGGTATTTACTGACAGAATAATGGGGAGAGAGAGAGAGGGAGAAGAGGGAAAGAGGAAAGGAATTGTATTACCACACTCCCCCAAGATGGTTTGGGTCTGTGGAGGAAGGGTGCTGTTGCTTTGGCTTGGAGGAAATGTCATCCTTGTCAGTAGTGCTGTCCTCCACTGGAGGATGGGATGGAGAGATCCCAAAATCCAAGTCCAAGTCCTTCTCTGAGCAGCCCATTCAGCTCCATGATTTGCAGCAGGTAGGACTTAAGACACAGAGAGGGTTCCTCCTGGCCTGCTGCTTCCAGGTGATGTCTTTTCTCCTGTGTCTGTCCTTTTCTTTCCTTGTATTTTATTCTCCATTTTTCTTCTCCTGAGCAGGCATTGCTCAGGTCTTTTTTTCAGTCACAGGGTTTTTTAGGTATATGTCCAGGTGGTGAATCCATTGTCCTTTTCACCATCCTCCCTTTCAGGGGTAGCTGATGGGTAGAGATGATCTTGTCTATGCACATTCCAGAGAGCCATTATCCAGTGGTGTCTGCTCTCCATCCTCTCCCTTGGCAGCTATTGTCTGGGCAAGGAGCAAAGGTGATTTTATCTTTGTTGATTTACATCAAGAGAGACAAGATTTAGTCTCTTACAACATGTTAATGTGTGGCTATGCTTTGCTACATTACTTCATAACATTTGCATTAATGCAAATAGCAGTGTGAAGGTTACAAGAGAGGAAGCATTTACTGCATCACATGCTATTTCTGAGAAGAGATAGGATTACCATTTACCTTTGCAAGAAAGTACATGAGATTTTAAAGCAGGTGAAGCTATTCCTGATCAATAGCAAACCTCATTTGTATTTCAGTTCTTTGAGATACAGAGCTCAGAGTTGGAGTCACTGAATTCTTAACTTTCCTCATGAACTCAAGTGCTGGGCTGTAAATTACCTTATTTGTCTCTCCAACCATAAAGCAGAAGTGATAGTATTTCTTCCCTCCTTACTAATGTTGTGTGGGTAGTGAACACTCTCTGTAAACTTTGAAGAGGAATGCAATATCATTCTGTAAACAAAAATGAAACTTCCTAGGCCTTCCCCTTCTGTCTCTGCTCTGTTGGGTTTGTCCTTGATAGTATTAGTACAATGATCTTCCAAAACTGTATGCAAAGATTCAGTGTCAAAGTGCCCATCGTAGCAAGGTTGGGTGCTGAGTTGGAACACTGGCAACTCCTGGTTAATAAAGCATGCTCAACAAAACCAGCTGTTGAGCAGTGATGAGTACAGAATATATTAAAACTGAGTCAAACAGAAATTGATACTGATTTGACTATTTGTAATTGCTTTAGGACAAATGAAGAGAAAATGGGAAGAAAGACTGAAGAAAGTGGAAGAACTAGCATCTCACTATGAAAGAAACCCTCTGCCTCCAGTTTACAGACCAAAGCTATCCAAACCCTTTCTGCCAGCCTCTGTCTGGAAAATATTTTGTCGGCAGGCTGAAGCTTTTAATTATGTAAAAACCTGCAAAGAGGTAAATTACTGATTAAGTGACTGTCTCTATTCATTAAGTACTTAAAAGCTTGGTTGACAGTAAAGTCTTTACCAGGTTATAAGATATTTCTTCTTCACACCCCCCTCATGCCCCCTCCTATTCCTGATACAGCAAGTATTTTTCTTGTCCTTGTAGGAGACCGTGCTACACTGGAGGTAGCTCTAAGAAGTGCTAACATTTGAATTGATATGTGATGTTAACCTCTGACATTAAAAGTGCTTTTTGGCAACATGGTAGTTGATAGATTTGTTCCTTCTGAAGATGACCAAACTGTCAGGCTTGGCAGGAGAATGGAAAGGTAGTGAGAGTTGAGTAGGAAGAGAGAGAGGAAGGGAAAAAATGGCTGAGGACAAAAAAGATGCATGAAAGGCAGAAACAAAACAATACAGCTCTCCCATGCCATCAGAGTAACAAGCTCAAATGAAAAGCAGCCATGAGCCAAATAAATGCTATGCAAAATGTTTTCAGTTTAATACTTTTCAAATTGATTACTGATTTTGAAAGAAGCCACCAGGGTTTTCCTCCACACTGTTTTAGGTGTTTTGGTGAGTGTGGTGGTCTGGCCCTGCCCTGGAGGCCAGATGCCCACCAAAGCTGCTCTATCACTTCCCTCCTAAGTAAAGAGGGAGAGAAGGGGGGGAAAAAAAATAAAATAACAGAAGCCAGTAATAGGATAGGAGCAATTTTAATAACACTAATAAGCAAACAGCAATAGACCACACAGAAGCAAAAAGCAGAGAGAGAGAGATGTTAGTCTACTTCCCATCAGCAGGACGATGGTCGGTCTCAGGAAGCAGAGGTCTCTAAGTGAGGTGGTTAGTTGGGAGGATAGATGCCATGGATGAATCCCCACACTTCCTTCTTTCACTTCATTCTTATACCTGAGCTGACATCATATGGTATGGAATACCTCTTTGGCCAGTCTGAGTCAGCTGGCTCAGCTGTGTCCCCTCCCAAGGTTTTGCCCACCCCTCAATGTACTCTTGGGGCAGGGCAATGTTGAAAGGACACAGCCTGGATACTGGATTCAACAGTAGCCAAAGCACTGCTGTGTTATCAACTACTGCTGCAAAAAACACGGCACTAGGAAGATGCTGTGAGGAGGATTAACTCCAGCTCAGTCCAACCCACTACAGCGAGCCTGACAGCCTGTTTTCCAAAATGCACTCTCTGGCTTGGCAGTAGGTTGGGTCTGGGGATAGTTTTTTTTGCCATTTGGGGTCTTGGTTGTGTTTTTGTTGGTTTGTGGTTTTGGATGGCTTGTGTTTTCCATTTTCTTTTCAGTTTTCCTTTTTTTTTTTTGATTTAGATAATAAGAGAATCTACAGAATATTTACTGTAAAGCCATATGCTGCCTTTATGTTTGTGAGGCTGCTCCTTTCAGGACATTGTTCCTCCTCCCGTCACAGAGTAAACAGTTTAATGCACAACAAAGAAAAGCTTCAACTTTCTGCTCATGTAACTGAAATCAGAATGATGTCCTTCATTAAAACCAGATGCTACTTAACTTGAAAGGGGATCAGTGATCTACTTACAGCTTTCTAGTATTCACTAACCTCTAATTACTAAGCAATTAGTGTCAAATAGGGCCTTCTGAAGAGTTTAACTGGTTCTTTGCATAAGAAAAGTCAATCTTTTTATTTTTAAAGGATGTTCATGTATTTGCCTTAGAGAAGAACACACAGAGTGGGCAGAGACTGTACCTTGTGACAACATACAAAGAGCTTTGGTTTTATTACACGTGAGTATTTGGAGAGATGCCCTATATGCTACCACAAGACAGGAGCATACTGGATATACTACACACTAATAGTAATAGCTATTCCTGGGTAGCTACTCCCAGTAGCCATAATGGGTAGCCTGAGGTTTGATCTTGTCCATGGAGAAAATCCTCTTAAGGACAAACCAATCAATTCTATAGTAGGTTTCAAATTTCTTCAGAGTTGCAGACTGCCATTTCCTGTGAATTAAGGACTCTGTCAGCTGTACTTAAGTCTAATAGCAGTAGATTTGCCTTTGCTGTCAGCTTTCCTCAAGGGATTACATCAACAGGAGACAAAAACATGTCTATGATTAGTCATACATTAATTTAAGTGGGCATTAATATGTCTGGTTACTAATTTACAGTTTTGTGTGATGTAATTTAAAGAATTGACAAATTGAGCATATGCTAAACTTTTGTCTAGGTTTAGCTGTATCTGCAGCTAAACTACAGCAGTCACTCTTAACTCCTGATAACCCCTCCCTAGTAGGGAAGGGAAATAGGGAAAAGGAGACCCACAGGTTACAATGAAAACAGATTTAATGAAATAGCCAAATGGTACTAATGCCAGCACTAAATGTATGAAGTTATACTCAGCCCAGCAAAAGCGCAGCAGTCACAACATCCAGGAAGGTAGTCCCTGAGAACAGAAGGCAGAGGAGCAGGAGGTGAAGCCCAAGCACAAGACTAGCAGGAAGCTACCCTGCCCTTAGGGAACTTCTTCCTTTATACTGCGTGTGATACTCATGGCATGGGATACAGCTGTGAGCTAACTGGAGTCAGCTGTCCTGGCTGACTCAGGGCTGCTATTGGCCTGCAGCCCATGGCTGGCCTGGGATTCTGTCCTAGCAAAACCAGGACAACTACTCCCCCAATTTTTGGTTTTATAATAAGACATGACTTATGAGATGAAAGACTCCTGGTGTTGTAATATGTATATGAAAAGTAATCTTGATTTTTTTCGGCTCAACTTGAAAATTAGCCTGTGTAATCTCATTTTTAGTGTCTTAAGACATATGAGGAGTTACTTATTTTTTCACTCTAGTTTCCATAATTCCCTAAATTCTCAACAGCCTTTCTCTTGACAGTGTGTATTATAAGGCTTGGGGGAGAACACATTACACACTTAAAATCTAGGCCAGACATTTGCTGGTCAGTTACAAGTTTTTCTAAGCATTCTATGGCTGCTACTCTGTTTAAGTATGGGTGGCTGAGTGAAAAATAGAAGAATATTTAAGACTTGTGGCATCCTTGTTTGCAACTGATAAGCACGTGTAAAGTTTATCACAAGAGGTTGTGGTCTGTGTAAAGTTTATCACAAGAGGTTGTGCTCTGGTTTTATTTTTCCTTAGCAAAGGTTATAAAACAAGTCTTATGCATTGCTATGAAGTAATTCCTGAACAAGATGTTTGCAAACTTTATTTTGATTTGGAGTTCTACAAACCAGCAAATCCTGGTGCAGATGGCAAGAGCATGGTCGCAAAGTTAATTGAGGTAAACCACAGCAATGTCTTATCATAAGTTAATACAGATTAGGTGCTGTTGCAGTCTGAACTTCAAACCCCATAACACTTTGCTTCAGTCAGCACTATCATTTTTGAAGGTGGCATGACATGAATAACAGCAGCAGGTTCCACTCAATCCATGACATGCATTATCTTGATTGCTCTGTAGTAAAATGAAAAAGAATTGTGGATTCTTTTTCTTAGTGGACATTTTTGATAAAGTACTCCTTTAATTAAACATGTTCCCCAATAGTGTGGCCAGCAGGAGCAGGAAAGGCATTCTGCCCCTGGACTCAGCACTGGTTAGGCCACACCTTGAGGACTGTGTCCAGTTCTGGGCCCCTCAGTTTAAGAAGGACATCGAGATACTTGAACGTGTCCAGAGAAGGGCAACAAGGCTGGGGAGAGGCCTTGAGCACAGCCCTGTGAGGAGAGGCTGAGGGAGCTGGGGTTGTTTAGCCTGGAGAAGAGAAGGATCAGGGGTGACCTCATTGCTCTCTACAACTACGTGAAGGGAGGTTGTAGCCAGGAGGGGGTTGGCCTCTTCTCCCAGGCAAGCAGCACCAGAACAAGGGGACACAGTCTCAAGCTGTGCCAGGGGAAGTTTAGGCCGGAGGCGAGGAGAAAGTTCTTCACAGAGGGAGTTGTAAGACATTGGGATGTGCTGTCCAGGGAGGTGGTGGAGTCACCATCCCTGGAGATGTTGAAGAGAGGATTGGACATGGCACTTGGTGCTGTGGTCTAGTAGGCATGAGGTCTGTGGTGACAGGTTGGACTTGATGATCTTTGAGGTCTCTTCCAATCTTATTGATTCTATGATTCTAAGTGAAAGGAAAAACTCTAAAATGTTGGTGTTTGGAATGCCTATATTCACTGTGGGTTTACTGACATGGTAAATTTGCTTTTGTAGATTGTTTTAGGTGCTCTGCCACTTCAAAGCTGTGCATGTGAATTCCTCACTGCAGCATCAGTAACAGTTCCATTCAGACATTCCTCAGTTCATTTTTTTGCCAGCTGGTGCAGTCTTTTATCAAGGCTTGGATAAATCCCTCCTGATTTTAGGTGTCTTCTGATTGGCAGTTTGTTATAGTTGAGTTAAATGACGATGTAGAGGATATCATGTGACTGCACTTACCAATTTGGTACCTAAAGATCTCTGCTAATTATCAATTTTGTTAAATAGTGCAAATTCGGTTAGCAAATGAGGTCCACTGCAAATTCAGTAAGACAGAGGTGGACAATAAAGCAGGTTTTTAGGCTATTATCTTCTGTTCTAATAAAGTCTCCATGTGAGTGGCCATTTATTTGTGAGACTTCTGATGCTTACATGTCCCTAACTAGGAAGGAAGGAGGGAAAAAGGTGATTGAAACATCTTCTGTTTTCTGCTTAGTGTTCATTGAGTCATACTTATGAACTGAGTAATCATAACAGGGAGTTAGCACAGCAACCCTTTGTAACATCATAGCTTCTGTCTTCCACTCAAGGCAAGCCTGCATTACACACTGGGGGTGTGAACAGCTCGGTGGTGGAAAAAACCCGGAAGATACAGCCACTAAATTAGCCTTTGACCTGAAAAACTGCTCAGCTTACCACTGCTGGTATATTCAGTGACTTCAGGAAATACAGTCTATGTCAAACTTGGTTAAAATTTGCTATGCTATGAGTTTGGATTAGAATTGAATTAAATTGTGTGTTTAAAATGAGGACAAACACTTGAACAGAAGACGTAAAATCTACATTTGTGTTAGGTTTTATGGATAGCACTGTAGCCTAATTGATGTTTATCATTTCAGCTTGTCAGCCAAAAATTAAAAGAGCTTTATGATGTAAATTGTTCAGCCAAAGAAGTCCTGAACTTAGATTCCAGTACTGATGAAAAACTTAGTCGACACTTAATATTTCTTCCCCAAAATACTGTCTTTAAGGACAATATGCACGTTGGTAAGTACGTTCTTTTCTCTTAAACCTAGAAAGAAAAGGTGAGCTTTTGACTTTGCACAGTGCCCTCTCACATTTGTGTATTTGTTTTGGTGGAATAATACATGGAAACAAGTCTGTAGTCAAGGTGGAAATGAATACCTATTTCATTCAGGGCAAGAGGAAACAGCCTCAAGTAGTGCCAGGGGAAGTTTAAGTTGGAAAATTTTCTTCACTGAAAGGGTTGTCAGACATTGGAACAGGCTGCTTAGAGAAGTGGTTGAATCACCATCCCTGCAGATGGTTAAAAGAGATGTAGACGTGGTGCTGAGGAACCTGGTTTAGCAGTGGACTTGGTATGTTAGTATAATGGTTGAGCTCAATGCCCTTAAAGGTGCTCTCCATTCTTGGCAATTTTATGATGATTTCTCAGCTCATGTTCTACTTTCTTTTTCTATAATCAGCATTTGTGTTTGCACAAGTTGTCCCTGCTTCAAAAAGTATTTTGCACATACTTTTAAGCCACTGTTTCGGAAGCACTGAGGTGTTAACAATGAGCATTAAGAAGAGTTAATGTTGACATTTGTAAATGCTTCTTGAATATGTATTCAGTATGGTGGAAAGCAGAATCATAGGCATACATTGAATAGTGAGGGCACTACAGAGTATTAGCTGAGTTTTGTCTGAGTGAATGAGGAACTGATGGAAAAGAACTTGCCCAGTGGTGGAATTAAAATCTCAATCAACCTATAAGTGCAGAACTTTGGGTTCTGCAGCTGCATTGCACCTGCAGCCTTGGTTGTTATTATTTGAGTGTTTTATTTTGTAACCTTTATTCCTTATTGTGCTTGTTTCAAACAAATAGGATGGGGGAAAAGAAGCAGAAATGCTGTTACATAGTACTGAGTTAATCATCTCATGAGTTATTAGAAGGGGGGAACTTAGATTTGTGAAATGTAGCTCTACTGTTTGTGTCCAGAAGGAACTGTGACACCAGCAGCAGGATTACAAGAAGTTGTGTTTTGTTCCTGAGTTTACATGTTGGGTTCACACTTTTGGTCCCACTCAGGTTCCTGCTTTTGTCATGCCCAGTCTCCCTTTTCCTTTCTCACCCTTATCTCTGTTTCTAGCTCTATATTTTCTGTCGTTCCAGTTTTGAGTAAAGCTTATACTGTATTTCTTCTTTTTTTCATACCTCCTGTGGTTTTTATGTAGCTTCTTACTGTGCACTATGTCCTAGGAGGGGGGGGTGATTGTAGGGAGCACAGGGAAGACAGGCTCTTTGCTTTTAGTTATTAATAACAGCACAGTCATGTTACATTTAATGGCACAGTGCTGGGCTTCTTTCTAGCCTGGTGCAGCATTAGAAAGGATCTTGTTTTCCTTTAGAATGGTCCAGTTATTTCATGTTCCACTAGATCAAAATTGTGTAGGGTTGACACAGGTTTTGTGTTGCTATGAGGAATCTAATCCTCAGCATGAACAGCTGAAGGGGTAAAGCATGGGCTAAGCATCACTTCAGGACAAAATTCAAACCCTTACTCTGAAACAAAGAAGGGTTTTTTCTAAGATGAGAAACCCCTCATTTCTCATTCTTAGGAGCTCTGGAATCTGTGTCCCTAAACCTTGGAAGGAGTAACTCATGTGGCAGTCTAAGCAGATTGTCAAGGTAACAAGCAAATGCTTATACCACAGGCTGCAGCCCCAAGTGTGACACAGAGCAGTTCTTCTTAAGTGACAAGATGGGACTGGATGTGGCACTTGGTGCCATGGTTTAGTAGTCGTGAGGTCTTCGGTGACAGGTTGGACTTGATGATCCTTGAGGTCTTTTCCAGCCTTACTGATTCTATGATTCTACATTAGTAATAGCTAAAAAGCTCAAAGACTTAAATGTAATTACTGCAGTTTTTAGTTCAAAACTGTGGCCTTCAACTTCTCTGCCTCTGTAAAACTCTTAAGTAATTATATGGATGATAAATAATTAGGTATGGCAGCAATGTTAGCCTGTGATTTTGACAACTAAATTACATTGGTCAGTTCTTTCAAGCAGAAGCTTGAAGTGTTGATTCTAGCCCATTAGGTAAGTGTTCTGTCTCTCCACTGTGAGTGCATCTGGCATGTTTACTGTCAGACTTCAAATCTATTTAGAGATTGTGTATTCATGTCCTGCCTTTCCCTTTTCAACAAGATGGTGAA
Organism: Dryobates pubescens; assembly: GCF_014839835.1. Classification (NCBI taxonomy): domain Eukaryota; kingdom Metazoa; phylum Chordata; class Aves; order Piciformes; family Picidae; genus Dryobates; species Dryobates pubescens. Next base: position 16,944,139 of record NC_071612.1, on the reverse strand, counting down.
GTTGCAGCAAAACCTGATTACATTTTATGGTTGAAATAGGTAAATATCAGTGTTAAATTCATGCATGTCACCAATAATCCTGTGCTCTGGTAACCTGCTTGACAAATCTGGCTCGAAACATTTTAACTCCCCATGCAGTGCTACAGGCTGGGGTCAGAGTGGCTGGAGAGTGGCCAGGCAGAGAGGAACCTGGGGGTACTGGTTGATGGTAGGCTGAACATGAGCAAGCAGTGTGCCCAGGCAGCCAAGAGGGCCAATGGCATCCTGGCCTGCATCAGGAACAGTGTGGCCAGCGGGAGCAGGGAGGTCATTCTGCCCCTGTACACTGCACTGGTTAGGCCACACCTCGAATACTGTGTCCAGTTCTGGGCCCCTCAGTTTAGGAAGGAGGTTGACTTGCTGGAACGAGTCCAGAGAAGGGCGACGAAGTTGGTGAGGGGTTTGGAACACAGCCCTGTGAGGAGAGGCTGAGGGAGCTGGGGTTGCTTAGCCTGGAGAAGAGGAGACTCAGGGGTGACCTTGCTGCTCTCTACAACTACCTGAAGGGAGATTGTAGACAGACAGATGTTGGTCTCTTCTCCCAGGCAGCCAGTATCAGAACAAGAGGACACAGTCTCAGGCTGTGCCAGGGGAGGTTTAGGTTGGATGTTAGGAAGAAGTTCTATACAGAGAGAGTGATTGCCCATTGGAATGTGCTGCCTGGGGAGGTGGTGGAGTCACAATTACTGGAGGTGTTCAGGAGACATGATACGGTGCTTGGTGCCATGGGTTAGTTGCTTAGGTGGTGTTGGATGATAGGTTGGACACGATGATCTTGCAGGTCTCTTCCAACCTGGTCTGGTCTATTCTATTCTATTCTATTCTATTCTATTCTATTCTATTCTATTCTATTCTATTCTATTCTATTCTACTCATCAGTGTTAAATTCATGCATGTCATCAATAATCCTGCACTCTGGTAACCTGCTTGACAAATCTGGCTCAAAGCATTTTAACTTTGTGCAATGTACTCTGCTATAGTAAATAACTAAAAATTGCAGATAGCTGCATAAAGTAATTTCACTAAATCCATGTAAAAATGCACTCTTTGAGGTGATGGGAAGATTATGTTTAAAGTGAAGAGGGTAAATATTTTTTTCACAGTCAAGTATTTTTTTAATTCATCATTGTGGTGTTCTGTTGTAAGGAAAAGAGGCAAAGGGGAAGATTGTTGCTGTATGATACAATTAATATAGACACAGCTGCTTATTTTCAGCTTGGTTCTCTAATTTGTTGTTTAAAAAGTACAAATTCTTGCCAAGCATGGATCTCTTAGTTACTGACCAGAACCATTTTGGGTGGTAAGTCAAAATATTTTTCTTTAATAAAAAAGAAGAAAAAATCCAGGAGGAGAAAAAAAAAAACAAAACCCAAACTCCAACCACTGCCATCTTGGCTGTTTTAAAAATTGTTTAGGATGAGTTAGTGGTATTTATGTGGCATTGGATGTGGCACTTGGTGCTATTGTTTAGTCATGAGGTCCAGAGAAGGGCAACCAGGCTGGGGAGAGGCCTGGAGCACAGCTGTACGAGGAGAGGCTGAGGGAGCTGGGGTTGCTTAGCCTGGAGAAGAGGAGGCTCAGGGGACACCTCATTGCTGTCTACAACTACCTGAAAGGTGGTTGTAGCCAGGAGAGAGTTGGTCTCTTCTCCCAGGCAACCAGCACCAGAACAAGAGGACACAGTCTCAAGCTGTGCCAGGGGAAGTTTAGGCTTGAGGTGAGGAGAAAGATCTTCACTGAGAGAGTTGTTCACCATTGGAATGTGCTGCCCAGGGAGGTGGTGGAGTCACCATCCCTGGAGGTGTTCAAGAGGGGACTGGACGTGGCACTTGGTGCCATGGTCTAGTCATGAGGTCTGTGGTGACAGGTTGGACTTGATGATCTTTGTGGTCTCTTCCAACCTGGGTGATACTGTGCTAGAGGTCTGTGGTGACAGGTTGGACTTGATGATCTTTGAGGTCTCTTCAACCTTGGTGATTCTGTGAATAAACTAGGATATGAACTGACATCTTGGATGATTTTTTTTCTGTGAGGAGCCATGCAGGGTCTTAAATATGATTAAAAACATCTAGTATGTCATGTTTAAGATTAGTTACTACTTACAATACAGGGGCTGAGTTCAGAGCTCCTGTAAGAAAGCATAGGAGTTGATGTAGGTGCACAGGAAAGCTGCAGAGATCAATGAATTTGCATTGATTTACATGGCTGACAAATCCAAAATATAAAAATGAGTTAAGGAGGTGATTGCCAAACCACCTTGCTTCTCAGTTCTCTATTCCCAGTAGTAAAATTGCAAAGGGGAAGATTGTTCCTGTATGATACAATTAATACAGGCACAGCTGTTTATGTTCACACATTCTTAAAACAAAAAGTACAGCATTTTTCCAAGCATGAGTTTCTTGGTTGCTGACCAGAACTATTTCATGCAGTCAGCTGGTCAAAAGATTTTGCTTTAAAAAAATCCAGAAGGGTTAAAAAAAAGCCCCAGCTCCAACCACTTCCATCTTTGTCTGTTGTGAAAAATGTTTGCACAGGAACTGTTAAATTCTTTCTTGATTCATGAAGGACATCATCTGCCTTGGGGTTGTTCCGCTTGTTTGTTTTTAAGGTAACTTCGTGAGAACCATTTTGCAGCCTGCCATAAGGTTAGTGGAGAGTAAAGCTGCTGCTGCGATTCCAGAAGGAGCAGGACATGTATTGCAGTGTTCTGCAGAAGGAGTTGGCTTAGATGGTTCTCCTGAAAACATCAGAGCTGTTGAAGATGCTTCCAAAGGCTGGCCAGCCACTGCTCACCAAACAAAGGAGATGGCAACATCACAACAGGGAGAAAACGTGGACTTTTCCTTTCTGATAGTAAATGATAAAGAAGGCAACAAGCAACTTTTTGTGGATCTAGGTAAATATAAGAAGTGCTTTTAAACCTCTTTTGGATGCAACCAGGGTTAAGATATGAGATGTTTCTCAGTCTTTGATTACAATTACAGTGTTTGTGTGGTCGGAACTTAAACCAACTACAGTACGTGCTGGGACTGTGATCACAAATGCTGTACCTGAAAGCAGCCTTACATTCTTGGTCCATGGAACTTCTTATGTTACTACATTTCATCATCTTACTCTGAAGTTTGAAGAAACTCTTTCTGCACAAGGCTCTCTAATTGATTCTGTTCCTAATGACTTACATATGCTGCTCTTTGGGTTAAAAGAGGATGGCATGCATTGCATTTTTGTCATTTCACTTGCATTAGAAGCCATTTTGTTACTGAACCAGTCTTACAGGCATGGCTTCTGCACCGTTCTGCACGTATGAATTGAGCCTGCTTATCCTATTTGCAATGGCAGTTGTTTAAGTGTTGATGACAGAATAATCAAAATCATGGGTTGGGTGCTTCATGGCCCAGCTGGGTTTAGCCTGTTCACGGTATAAAAATGTTACACATCTCCAGAAGCACAACACCCACAGTCAAACTGAAGTTTTGAGAGTTCCACCTTTCTCTATCCCCAGATCTGGTTTCTCTGCTTTTTTGCCCTCAGTGAAACAAAAGTAGTTCAGCACCTTTTTGTAGAGCAGTGTTATGTACTTGAGGACTTTATCTTGTTTCTTTCTCAGACTTCCCTGAAGAACCCCCATTCCTTCACTCTTCTCATGACATTTGGGATCACTTTTCTTGCTGGCCTCTTCAGCGTCTCCCAACACTCTGCCTGCAGGAGGCTTCCCCACTACTAATTGGCACTTGGCACTTGGCACTTACTGTGCAAAATTTCTTCAAGCATATTCATGAACAGAAATTAAACAAACAAGCTGACTGTGTCACCTTTCAAGAATTCAATGTTAATCCATTAGGTAATGTTACACGTATTACCTGACAACTGGAAAGCTAAAATCAAAGTAACTGGAAATACTGAATGAAACTACATCAGAAGACTGTGGTGAGGAAAAGCTACCTGACATGCTTGTTATTAGTTCTTTAAGTTCTTTTATCTTCGTAAAAAATTAAATGCAAGCCACAAATAAAGCACCCACCAACCTCCTCAGTAAGTTCTTAGATTAAACAATGTTTATCACAATATCATAGTATCAGTCAGGGTTGGAAGGGACCACAAGGATCATCTAGTTCCAACCCCCCTGCCATGGGCAGGGACACCCCACGCTAGATCAGGCTGGCCAAAGCCTCATCCAGCCTGGTCTTAAACACCTCCAGGGATGGCACCCCAACCACCTCCCTGGACAACCCATTCCAGGGCTTCACCACTCTCATGGTGAAGAACTTCCTCCACACGTCCAGCCTGAATCTCCCCACCTCCAGCTTCATTCCATTCCCCCTGGTCCTATCACTACCTGATATCCTGAGAAGTCCCTCCCCAGACTTCTTGTAGCCCCCTTCAGATACTGGAAGGCCACAATTAGGTCACCTCGGAGCCTTCTCTTCTCCAGACTGAACAGCCCCAACTCCTTCAGTCTGTCCTCACAGGAGAGGTGCTCCAGCCCTCTGCTCATCCTCGTGGCCCTGCTATGGACACGCTCCAGCACATCCATATCCCTCTTGTAATAGGGGCTCCAGAGCTGGACGCAGTACTCCTTTGTTTGTTTGATTGGTTTTGACACTGGAGTCCATAGAAAACATTAAGTTTGATGAACGTGAAGTCCTTTCCGGTTAAAATAATGGTGCACCTCACACAATGTGGAAAGTACCAATTTCTTACACTGAAGGGAAACTTTTAGCAATATTGATGTCAGAATGATTAAAATGCCTATGCAGAAGTGTTGAGTGTGTGTCTTCATGCTTCTAAAACAAACAGAAAAGGTGCATGTGAGCATGATCTTGCTTTGTTGCAGTTCTTTTATGGGATGTGAGACGCAGTCAGTAATCGTTTCTGTCCATTCCCTTGACCTGTAGCTTTGGCTAAGGAAAAATGTTTAATTTAAAAGTGCTAAGTATCTTAGCTCCTAGCCAGCATTGTTATGTTAAGGAACACTTTTTTTTTTCCCCCTGTAGGAGTTTATACAAAGAACAGAAATTTCCGGATGTATAAATCATCAAAAGCAGGAAAAAACGTGATGCTGAAGATAGCAGAGGATAATAAGTTTGTGCCTAGCTGTGAGGATGGCGTTTCCTTGGAAGAAGCATATTTTCTTTCCTCTTTGATCTGCAACGTTAGGCAAGTGCTTCATTTCAGTGGAACTTGAGCTGTTTTGAAATGCACATTGGAGTGATTTTTCTCCTGCAGCGGTTAGGAATAATTGCTGTCGAGGGTCAGTTATGCCATGAACATTGTTACTGTGTCACTTAGGAGTTTTAATACCACCAGACATATGGTACAGCATCTGAGTTGTGCCTTATTTCTCTGTACACACTAAAAATGACAACATGTAGCTATTACTTAGTTCAATTCTGTATAGTTCTGAAAGGAAAAAAATTAGATTTACAGTCAAGTAGCTATGAAGAATCTAAATATTTTCTAAAGTGTGATTGAAAAAGCTAAGAAGAATTTTTTTTGTACATGCTTCCTTGCATACCAGATTTCCCATTTGGTATAGATACCTTCCTTGGTTGGATACAGCTGCATACAATAATCAAGTTTTCTGTATCTAAACCTCTGGTATGTCTGACCCTTCACTATCATAAGATGATGCTAATCATTACTGCAGCAGAAAGACAGCTTGAAAGGTACCTCCAACTACAGGGTATGTCTGTAATGTTTTTGTTAAAAATACATGTTTGTGGTGACTTAAATTTGTATCCTGAAATGTTAATTATCCTGAACTGATGCCAGTAATCCCATAGCATAAGTTGTGTAGTGTATTCAGATCAGAGGTGTCAGCTGTGTCTGCCAGAAATATGGGTGAGAGATTCTGCTATGTTGAATTTAGTCTTCTGTGATCATCTGGCTTCCAGCTTGTCATACAGCAAGGAAAAGTAGTTAATTGTAGAGGGGGGGGGAAAAAGCAACTGAAACCTTTCACAGTGTGCGTATGCAGAAATGGTACACTAGGGCAAATACTGCTGGAAGAGTGATGACCAACCAGCATTCTCATGGGCTGGGTCCCGGGATTTTTGCCAGGGACCAAATTTTGCTGCTCTGAAGGAGGAAACACTGCAAGCCAGAGGAAACTCTCAAAATGAGAAGACAAAGATCTACGGGGATGGAGGTTAACCTGCAAGGACCTCTGCAGGGCATGTGAACCAAAACTCTTCCTCCAGCTGCAGCAGGGCCACCTAAAGCCAGTAGCCCAGGACTGTGTTATGTTATGCCATGCCATCCAGATGATGCTGTGTTACACTATGTTTACCGTGCTGTGTTATGCTATAAGACTCACATTTGCCTTTACATTCTCTCTTTTATTCAGAGAAAGGGATGACACAAAAGTTCTGTCATCTGGCTTTTCAGAAGAGGATAGAAAGATGTCTGCCTTTTTAAACAGTAAAACTGCCAGAAGTAGTAGAGGTACCTCAAGCCTTTTCTATTATACAGGAGAAAAAGTACTCTTAAATTAGATATGCTGTGATTTACAGACCTGATAACCATACCTGCCATGCTTTGACCCTGTTCCTTCTGTACCTTGGGGTGGGGAGTAGTAGCTTAAATAATCTGTAGGAGACTATTTAAGGATTTGGTGTGATGCAGGCACATTTTCTGTCTATGGTCTATATAATGTGTAATAGCAGTGTTACAATTACACATTAGGCTGGCAAAGCCAGTAACCCTATCTATGTGTGGCCTTGATTTGAACAGATTCCATGGAAGGTTACCAGGATTCACCATATCCGGAAATTGATTCCTTTGTTCGTTCTTTGGTTAATAAAGATGGGGTCCAAGGAGGTAAAGACTGCTTTACTACTTAACAAATGGGTGTTCTGCAGCAGTCTTTTAAAAGAAGTTTGGTGTTTTTTCCCCCTAGGGATCCGACAGTGGAATTATTTCTCCCTGGAAGAGATCCTTGTATATGACATTTCTGGTTACCGGTGGTGTGAAAATATTGGAAGAGCTCACAAAAGTAACAACATAATGTATGCTCTTTTACTCCTCACTGTTCACTTTAAACCAGCTTGCTTTATTTATTTACTGCTCAACTGCTGTTCTGCAAAAAGTGCTGAAAAACTTAAGGATAGAATCAGCATCTGTTACTTACTGCTCTCTGGCTCTCTGAGGATACAAAGGCTTTTGAAAAACCAAACCAAACCAAGGCACCAAAAAAACCCCACCAAAACCAAACCAAAACCAGAAACACACACATAAAACAAAAAAGAAAGCAAGCAAAGCCCCACTAACTTCTTTCCCCCCACAAAATTTACTTTGTGATAACTGAATTTGTATGTCTAATATTTCTCTGAAGTTTTCTTCATAGAAGAACATTCTGCTATTTAAAAACAGGTGTCTAAAGAACTAACACACAAGTCAGAGTATGTTCAACTTAAGTGCTTTGATGCATCTTAGCTAAGAAGCTGATCAATCAGAAAGGAGATAAGAAAACAGACCACTTCTAAATTAATGTTTAGTGCATTTAAAACTGTATTCTGACGTTATCAAAATGACCAAGAGAACTCCTGCCACTTCAGTCCAAATGAGTTTTGCTTGTGAATCCACAAAAGTAAGTGAAAAGTCAGGGATTTTTATCTTAGATGATGTTAGAATTGCAGTGAATCATTAGAAATGTTTAGAGTTAAAAATAAATCTGTGTAATGTTTAAAATAACTGAGATAAGGAATGTGTTTGTTGAGAAACGAGGGTATAAAACACCCCCCAGCCACTACACCAGGTGAACATGGTGCTTTCTCAAGCAAATCCCTTGAAGCTTGGTGTTTCTAAAGCACAGCTGAAAAAAGCTGGGTTGTGTAATCAGTCGACAGGAAACAGTGATTTTACCTGGCTTTTATAATGGAAATGTCTGTAACAGCAGCAGCAGCAACAACAATCTTATCTTAAGGGTAGGTCACACATACTAATCTTACTTTAACGATCTTTAATTCCAAGATTAATGTAACGAAGTTGCCTACATTTCACTTTTGAATCTTAGTCTTAAAAGAAACATGTTTTCAACTTAAGGGCCCTGAAATCTATTGGAAAAAACAAGAGTCTACAAAATAAGTATCTAATGTATATATGTCAGGGTATGAAAGCCATGTCCATACAAAGTATGCTCACTTACTGTGAGTTTCCTACTATAGGCATTTACTTCATTTATGTGCTGTTACGAAACCTAAACTATTTCATTCTTAGGATTCTGGTAGATCTAAAGAAGGAAGTCTGGTATCAAAAGTGCCACGATCCTGTCTGCAGAGAAAAAAACTTCAAATCACAAAGTATGTATTCTGCAATTTCTACGCAATTATACTTAATACTTTTTGGAATGTTAACTTTAATTAATGCCCTATATTTGATTTAGGTTTCCCACTACCACCTAGGATATGTCTCCCATTTCTTTTCAAAGAGGTATGTTTTGTTCCTATTGATATACTGAAGTTCTTGAGTAAAGCTGTCTCTGGAAGCTATGGAAGTCCCCACTGACACAATCTGATTTGCTCCATACATCAGTTAACACTGGTACAGAAGCAGCTATGCTGGTGCACTAGCTCCATGTAGTAAATTTTAAGTTTTCCAGCAGCAGATCTAGCACAAAAGAAGTCAGCACAGATAAAGCTGAGTTACTGGAAAAGCCTGACTGCACCTGGGACTATCTTCTGTTTTGGTCTGAACAGCAGTTCCCAGTGCATAAACCGGCAAGGCCCCACTGCAGGTGCAGAATGGAAAAACTGCCCCAGAGCAGCTCTGCTGTGCATGTTTGATTTCATACAGGGCCACCTAAAATAGAAGTGCTTCTTGAAGACTTGAGTCAGTCAGAATCAAATTTAAGTCAGTGACCTGCAAATCTGAAGTTCACTCAACTCCACTATATTAAAAGCAATTGTGTTTACCTATGTGGGTAGAGTATTTAAATGGACCTGATACGGCACCTCGATTCTGAGCCCTAACCATAGTTGTTTTCCACTGAGTAGGCAGTAAGAGTTGGCATCTTTGCAACTTCTACATTTTCAAATTTCATTCTGGAGAATGGCATGTTAAGCTCTACTCAAGCAGATCAACAGCTATTAGTGCTACTTCATAGAAAGTGGAATTTAAATGCATTTTCAGATCTTTGAACAGATGCTAAAATTAGTTTTGACCTTATACTGCTTTAAGGAACTGTATACAATAGACTACTTGGAGCTTGCTAGAAAACCAGCAAACATATTCCTATCAAAATAGGCTTCCACAGGTTAAGGTGGCCATAAATTAACACGATGACTTGTTGGCCAGCTTCCTGTAGTACCCATTATACATGACAGTACAAGTTTCAATCTTTGAGATAAGAGCAATTAAAAGTACAAGGACTGTTTGCATATGGACTAAGTAAGTGTTCTTGTTTCTAAAAGGAAGAATGTACAGGAATGGATGGAAGGGGGAACACTGAAGAAGTAAACCTGCGTTCTAATGTGTCAGACTTGTCAAACAGCTCAGTATCTCTAGAAAAAAGCTTGTCTCAAGACTCCCTGTTGTCAGACAGTAAGTGGTACAATGCAAGTGATGATGCCTGTTTCCTAGAAGCTACTGAAGATGTGGAACTAGCTGAAGCTGCAAATGCTAGTCTGAATCATGCCATGGAAGAAATTCCTGATGAAGTTCTTTTGGAAGCTTTAAGGGAACAGAACACTTGCCATAAAGAAGGCAGCTAGCCACAGACCTGGCTGGCTGGCTGACAGCCTGCTAACAATGAAACTTGTTTATCTCACATGCCTTCTGTGACAGATGGTGCAACACCGTTTAAAAGTGCCCTTCCAGAGCTGTAAGGCAGAGAACAGAGTGACTGTGGACAAACAAGTATCCTCAAACTGTATCATCTTCAACAGGCAAAGGAGGTCATGGAAGATTACAAGGGGGCTGCACTAAAAACTCACCATGAATGCTTAGCACTTTCAGTGCTCTCTGCTGTGTGGTTTCTGTTTTGTTAGTTGTATGTCCAGATTTTACTGATAAACTAAGAGTTTTATTTACTTCCAGAAATGGGAGGACAGTATTTATTTCAAAGTTTATTGCAAATACAAATATAATAAAACATTTTATCTATCAAGGTTCAAAGTCTGTGTTTCTTTTGAATTGCCTTACCTTAATAGCCTGGGCTTAAAGACCAACATTGGTTAAAGGAGCACAGATGTTTTATGGCTCCAACTAGAATTGCTACATCATTGATTCCATTGACATGCTGAGGAAGTTCTCACCCAGACTATTTGACAATCTGATTAAATCACTGACTTCTTTTAAACACTGAAGCAAAACAGAGCAACAGTGAATAAACAAGCTTTAAGCACTGCCCATGATAATAATTGTGCCTAACCAATGTGCAAGTGTCTGTTAAAAACACTCAAGGTTTCTTTGATAACTTCCCTCTTTGTACAGCCAAAGCCTCTTCCAGTTTCATATTAATATTTTGAAAATGTCTTTCTGCTCCTAGAATTCTCCGTGACTCCACCAGAAGAGCAGGGAGGCTGGAAGTTCCATACTGTAGTAAGGAAATAGAAGGCAACATTTTTTTAACCCTTGGGGGAAAAAAACAGAATCACTTAAATTTCTGTATTTTTTCCTCTGTCTGAAGTGGTACAACGTGACTTTTAAAACTGAAGAACAATCAGCACTAGATAGTCTCCTGAAATGGCAGCATTTCCCTTACACATGGCAGGCACATAGCATTGTCAACAGAAAACAGGACACCAGGTCATAAGCCACAGCAAAGGGAAGGAGTTCCAAGACTACATAAGAAGTTACTCTGGCCATGGAACAGAAGTACTGTTCTCAACATTAAATATCTTATGGAACAGACATGTATGTACCAGAGTCTCCCCCACCTTTGAACAGTAACAGAATAAAGAAACTGTTTTCTCACTGCTATTTTTTTTCTAATTCTGTAAAAGATGTTAGACCTGAGAACAACTACTATGCTTCTGAGTCCTTGGAATTCCTGGACATAGACAGCAAAGTATCAGAATCCTTTCTGTGAGACAAAGGGTGAGATACTGCAATACAGTTACAGCAATGATTCTCGAGTTGGTTTTTCAAAGGCAATTAACAAAATATTGCTATTTAATAAAAAGCTAAACATAAGAGAAATAGCCATCAGTGCTGGAAAAAAGGGGGGGCGGGGAAAGCAGAGGGGTGGGTGGTGTTGAGCCAGAACAGTTCAGAAACACATGCAAAATAGGTACTTACTACCACTTTTGCTTTTGGGTTTTCTTCTCTATAATCCAAACAGTCATGCTGTAGCTCTTTCAAATCAGTAACTAATTCAGTTGCTTGCCGCAAGGAGGATTTCCTTTCCTGTAGCTCTGCATATTCTCTTTGTAGTTGTACCAGCTGTGGTTCAGCTCTGAAAAACATCAAGGCTTTGAGGACTCTATCTGCTTGTTTATTGAATGAGTTACTGTGAACATCTTTCCTCTGAAGAAAACTCAAGGGAAAGGTTGGTCAGAAATACAAAGGTGTATGCTAGTACAGCTTCCAGTTTAATTAGAACTGGCATGTTATTTAAACAAGAGCAGGGGGGCAAATCCAGCAACCCCCAGCCCACTTTTTTCCACATCTCTCTGTTTCTGACAATACAGCCAGTCAAGCACCTAAGACAGTCACTCAAAAAGCTGAAGTACCTGGTGCTCTGCTTTGGTTCTTACACTGAAGAACACTGGGGATCCACAAAGCACCTATGCCTCTGCCTAAACAAACTGGAGGGCTAAACCCATTGAAACACCACTGCAAAAACTGAATGCAGACATCCACTTTCATTTAACATTGTGGCAGTAAAAAACACTTTTAAGACAATCAAAGAATTAAAACAAGAAATAAACAAATGTGAAGACAGCTTTCATCTGTGAGGGGATTCAAACCCTCACACTGAGGGATACCTCTATTTCTTAGAGTGAAGTTTGTCCATAATACTGCAAAGAAAAAAACAACCACCAACCACCAAACACTCTCATGGCTAGAGAGAAAGGGCTTTTTATCTGCCTTTGTAGACCCAAGCCCACAGTTCCCTACAGCATAAACTTCACTATAAAGCTTGTCACTAGTAAGCAAGTGGATTTTGGAAGAACTTACCTAAGAACATAATTTCTGTATCTAAATGGTAATCAAAAGTAATGCCAAGTTAAGAGAAGGGGAATTGTGTGGCCACAAGAGATGGAAGCAAACCATGTACTCGGAAGCTTCCCTGCCAAATTGCAAAGGTGAAAGACATCCTGTCATCTCAGAACCAAAAAAGCCCTCTTTACTGCCTTTGTAAATGTATGATCAATCCCCTATGCAATTCCAGTTGCAACGTGTTTTCCTTAGGAGGGATGGTCTGAAATAACATCCCCAGTAACTAGTTAGCTAAGAGACCTTGCAAAAAAAGACTATCTAGGCAACTGACATACAAAAAGAAGAGGTAATCCTGTACTTTTGTAAAAACAGAAAGCAACAGAGAGCACAAGCAGAGTTTCATCAAAATAAAATGAAATAACAACAGAAGCTACTTTCACTTCCGAGCTACAAAGTACCAGACTCCGTCAGTTCTTCAGGCTATTACTATATCTCATTAGAAACGTACCCAATCAGGTTTTCTCTGAGTTGGAACAGTTGCTGTCTCTTCTTTTTGATCTCTGCTATTACCTGAAACAGTGAGAAGAGTCTTTGAAACAGCTTCTGTGACTTCAAAGGCCAACAACTCAAATTTCATTGGCTTTTTTTTTCTTTGAGGTTTTACGCTTCTGATTCTGGGTGTGGAAAACTCCAAGATATCAGACTTTATAAACTGCCATAGCTGACATTTGTATTTCACACATTTTAGAGCTCTTTAAAGTGTGAAATTCTCATCTCCATCCAAAACTTCTCTTAAGGAACACTGGTTTTACAAGCATACCAAAGAAAGTTGTGACATTTTGAGCTGCACATGACCAATTGCAGCAGGTTTTTGTTTGTTTTTAAAATGCAGATGAAACCAGATATATGTTCAAGATGATTACTATAGCTAAGGCACTAAGCAGAATTAAGCTTTCTTTAATACAACACCAAAGTTAAAATAAAAGCCCAAAACTAATCATGAATTTACATCTAGGAACTACAAATCTGATTTTAAGCAACTGTATAAGAGGCAAAATAAGTATAAGCCTGAGCAGCAGTGAATGCTGGGTGTATTAAAATGTTCATTTTTTATGTGCAGAATAACTTACCCTATCATCTCAAATTAACAAGGCTTTAGCACACTAATTGCTACCTCCCAGAATTAGCTTTCTGTTGACTTTACTTGTTAAAAGCTCTTTTGTCACTGTAAAAAGTTTCTGGAAGATGTTCATCTTGGCAGAAGGTTTCTGGCAGGCAGTGCCTAACTTGCTCTTAAGGATCTCAGCCACAGGGCATCTACCTCTCTCCTGATGAAACCACCGCAGTGTTGTTCTGCCCTTACACTAGTTTCTCCCCGTGCCAACATTCCCCCTGTAGCATTTTCAGTTGACTACTACTCGCTCTTAATGAGCAGAGGAACTTTTACAGATTTAGGGAATGAAGCTCCCTGAGACTTCTCTCTTTTAAACTAAGCAATCCAATTCTGTCCTCACAGGTCACCATCTTTGCTGCTCTCCTGATTTTATATTCATCTATGTTTCTTGAAGGTTACCTCTCAATATTTAATTGGCTCTCCAGAGGCCTCACCAGGGCTCATTTAAAATGTAGAGAGACTTACACATCCTATCATGCATTCCTTCTTTTATGCCAGTATAGCAAGATACAGATGGAGTTTGCATTCCAACAAAGTTACATCTTGTCAAGAAAGCAAACCTCTGGTGGCTCCCTATCCCGTGTGTACAGTTGATTCTGTACACTTTCTTTGGGAATTATTTTATTTCTTCTAGTCCATTTCTTGAAGTGTCACTGCCCACCTCGGTATGATGTACAATCTAGTGATATGTATGTATTTACCTTAGCATTTTTTTTCTTCATATTCTTTAATTCCTGGGCTTCCATGATCTACAGCAGAAAAGAAGAATTACAGATTGACTATGGGCCTTGATTTCATCTCCATCCCCCTAAACACACGGTTGCAAGAATCACTTGGGAATAACATACAAAGCTGTTTATAAACCAAACCAAACCAAACCTGATTCAAAGGAAATTGCAGGTGTATTGGTTATGTATCAGTCAGAGGAAGACTGTTGCAAAAAATTAGTCATCTGGTACCAGTTAGAGTAAGTAATACTCCTTGTAGCAATTAGTGTAATATTACCTAGCTTAATTTTTCTATTAAAATATATAAATATAGTAATTTTAAAACTTGCTCATTCTAATGAATCATTAGAACTACAGTTTTAGTACTTATCCAGTATTTACCACAACTCCTGCAAAGTTTATCTTACTCATTGTAATTACTGAGAAGTAATCTCAGCGTTCCCAGCTAATCAACTTTGTACTGTTAGGTTCAAACTGTGAGTTAAAAAAGGGTGATTTTTCTCTGAACTGTGCTAGAGGCCCCTACAGAAAAGTTACTGAGATGCAGGATGAAGATGAAATCACCAACCTTCCAAAACTCTAGTCCATGAGCTTTTACAACAGTGTTTGACATAACTGTTTGCTCATCCAAATTACGCAGCTCTCCAGTTTTACTACATAATGCTTTAGATGTGACAAACTTCAGGATTATTAACTGGTTCCCTCTTCTCAAAAGCTGACAACTCCACAACATACTGGTATATATGACAGCAGTATTGCGTCTAAAAGCAATTCTCATAAGAGCCAGCAGAGGCAGCAAACCACAACCTGTGGTATCATAAAAGCCTCATGCAATATATGTATCAAGAAAATATAGACCCGTAGGCATTTTGACTCCAATGTAATATTCAGCTCTATAATCACTCCTATGAAGTTGATTTTATTCATGGTGTACTTACACGGTCAGTGATTTGGTCCTTGAGAGCAGAACAGAAGTCACTGATAGCTTTTCTGCAAATGCTTGATTCTATGCTTTGTCTAGAGAAGTTAGAGAGACAAAATAACTCTCTTGGTTTAGTAAAGGAGAAATCTCAACCAAAACCATTCATTGGAGTAATAAATAAACCCCAGTGCTAAGCAGTGAGCAGTTTAGCCAGATATGGCGACGACGGAGGTTCTTGGAATCAATACGGCTGACCAATAGGATCGGTACTGATCCTTTACTGTTCCAGTATTGCAGGCCTACGGCTCAGGCCTATGGTGAAAGCATGGCACAGCAAAGCATGGAAGGAGAGGAGACAGGACAGGCAGAAAAAGAAGAAGAGGTGCGTAGCAAGGAAACTGCTACAATTTATATAACCTCGGCATGCCTTGTTGGCATGGACTCATTGGTCCCCTATGAGTGACCACACATCACACTATTATAGATTATTGGTCCAGCTATGGATGACACGCGAGGTTTGTTGATGCAGGTGCATGTCCTGCTGTCCCAAGATAACTTACTATGTTTCTAGTTACAGTGCTGCAGGCACACCACTGTTTTGGCATACTGCTAGCTGGCTCTGCACTTATGCTGAGCATGGCCTACCACCATGTCAGGCTCTAGGCCTGCACTGCCAGATTGCTCACACCGCTCGCCGCTGGTGTTCCCACAGAGCAGCATAGGCAATTGCAGACCTTTCACATACTTGCAATAGCTTGACTTCTACATTGACAAATATCAAATCCCTGGAGAATACCTTAAGATCACATATGAAAAAAAAAGTTGTGTCACAGAAACCTAATGGTCATTAAAATAACATCAGAGTGTAACTATATACAATATTGCATTCCCTAAAGGACAAGCCATTAGCAAAAACACAGGTAATTTGTTTTTAAAACTGAGTAGTCAGCCACAGGAAAGAAAAACATTTACCTGTAATTTTCTGCTATCCTCTCAAATTCAGTGAGAACAACATCCAGTTCTGTAATATCTCTAGAAGATCTCTTCAGCTCTTTGGGACACCAAACCTGTACAGACAGTGGGCTCTCCACTGGAACAACAGAGTCAACATTAGGGACACACTCTAAATAAAAGTTATCCTGCCTGCTATTAAAATAACCATCTAGAAGTTGTGAGTGTTTTATATGAAACTTGGTAAGAGGGATATATAAATGATGTCATCTGACTTTGGCTGAGAAACTAGGACAGATTTATCTGGGAACACTTTAGAAATTGGATGAACAATCATGTACAACTTCTTGTATGTCATCATTTCAAGCAAGTTCAAGAGCATGTTAGTAAACTGATAAATGGCTCAGTGTACTGCAGACTTGTGCTGCAAAAGCTACTAGAACCAGGAGCTGTTGTGTACATTTTGTACCAAAGCTATAGGAGCTTCCAAAAATAGCTGTACACAAATATATGTTTAAATTTTGGTGTAAATGGTATTCTTAAGTAATTCCACAAACAGTTCAACCATGCTTCCTCACACACTTCTAAATGTAAATCTAGTACTTGAATGTAGCAGGGTACTGCTCAAAGGAAGCAAGATGACACCCAAGGAACAGTTTCTCTCCACCAAAAAATGCTACTGTCTTGAAGCTCCCTGCCTCAAACATCTTTATACTAACAGCTGTGCCTATACTGTAAGCCAGGGGCACTCCAAATTCTGCCCCACAGATGGTGTTCCAGGCTTCCAGAAGGTGGCATGTACTGCAGTTTCTCACAGCTCCATACTTATGGACCCAGGCTTCCCTCCAAAGGGAATCAGGTGGCATGGAGGGGATAATGCACAGTTACGCTCTACCCCTTCAGGAGAGTAAACCACAAGTCCAGGGATGCAAACCATGGGGGTCAAAGCTGTGTGGCACACTAGTCCCTTAATTTAATAATTGTTAATGAGTGTATATAGCAAAACTGAAACTAAAATCACCCATTTCTAGAAGCAGTATGTTGCTACATGCAAGAAACAAAACCTGTGAGTTATGGGAAAACATTCATCTTGAATAAGGAAAAGCTCTACAGAAGTTCTGAAAAGTTTGCTTTACCAGAAGGGTCTGATGTGCTCTCTGAAGTTCTCTTCTTTTTCACTTGAACTTGAGTAGTGTTCAGAGCCTTATAATAGAATCATAATAGAACAAACCAGGTTGGAAGAGACCTTCAAAATCATCGCATCCAACCCATCAACCAATCCAACCCACCTAAACAACTAACCCATGGCACCAAGCACCCCATCAAGTCTCCTCCTGAACACCTCCAATGATGGTGACTCCACCACCTCCCTGGGCAGCCCATTCCAATGGGCAATCACTCTCTCTGTACAGAACTTCTTCTTAACATCCAACCTAAACCTCCCCTGGCGCAGCCTGAGACTGCATCCTCCTTCTGTGACATAAAAAGTAGATTAACTTCCAAAAAAAGGCCTACATTTGCTCACTTAGAATTCTGAGAGATGGCAATTAGGCAGAATGCAGGAAAGCATTTCCTGACTGACAGGTCAGTAACATTTACTTGGGCCTCTTTTACCAGAATGTGGCCGTTTGACGCTGTGCCTCTAAGGAAGGGGCACACTGGCTAAATGTTTGTAAAATATTTTGGTTTTCTAAACGAATTTCATTGGTAGGATTGTGGGAGGAGAGATTGGACCCAGGGGAGTTGGGAACTTTCTCTCAGTCTTCCTTCCTTCGCTGTCCCTTTCGGCTGGATCTGCTTCTGGGATTCTGGCCAACTAAGATAAGATACTAACTCCTGTGCAAGGCCTTTCTTCCTTTCCTGCCCTGTTAACCGTCCTCGTCTCTTCTTCTACCTCTTTGGGGGAGAAGGGAGGTAGGGGGGTGAAGGGGGCACAGGGGGAAGCCCCCTCTGTGGGGGGTCTGGTTTCTGGTTGAGTTCATTTGCTGTATATTCCTGTATATACTGTAAAATACCTGTGTTTGTTGTGTTACATAGAATCTGTTTCCTTGTAAAATATACTCTCATTTCTCCGACTGGGTTTAGCCGTGGTTTCTTTCTCAGTGGGGGAGGGAAAGCAGAGCCTTTCCTTTCAAACCACCACGCACTCTTTTTTTATTGGCTCACCAACGTGGGGCCGGGTAATTAAGTAATTAAGTTGATTTATTGCTTGTCTCAGCCGGAGAAACAAAATGAAGGTGCTCTGGGTTTTAGAACGTTTATTCTTCTCGTTCTGTGGCATGTTGGTCTACCGGTACTGCATCGGGTTGATGTTAGACCAGATAGGTAAATATTTAATGCGTAAAATCTATTTGTGGTTTATGCATAGGATCCAGCTGCTGTATAAACACTGTTTGGGTTTTTTTCGGCTCACTAATTACGGCAATAGAACGTCTTCCACTTTGCCGATCGAGATAAGGGAGTTTAACACTTCAGGAGGTCAAAGAGTAACTTTAAGTGCTGGCTGGGATCTTAAGGTGATTTATTTGACGGGTGTAATCCTGCTGTTGCTGATAATTATTGTGTGTCTGCTGTGGGCTCTATATATAGAGAAAAAGGTTTCTCGACCATGCTTTGTGATTAAGCAAAAATCTAGGAAGCGTAGGCGTTCCTCTAAATCTGCCCCAGAGTCCTCGAGTGACGAGGAAGGGGCTGCGTCAGTTAGAAAAATAGCAAAACCTATTGGCAAAGCAGCCTTAAATGCTCCACTCTATGACTTTGGCAAGCAGCCAGGGGCGGCTCCCATTCCCAAGATGGCGACCGGTAGTGAGGCAATGTCATTTCCGTCCGCCATGACAGGACCGGAAGGGGCCCCCACGGCGGCTGATTTAGATCAGGACCTGTCAGCTTCTATCAGGATGGCTGTAAATTCAAACACAGCTCCAGTTAAACAAGTAGCAGTCTTAAAGACCAGAGGTGGAAAGGCCAAAGCTGATCCAGGAGCTAGTGGAGCTAATGGAGGAGAAGAGCAGGAGACTGATCCTGGTGAGGGAACCTCTGCTAGGAAAGTGCCTGCTGAAGATGAGGAGAAGATTTGTCTTAGAGATATAGCTGAGTTATTGAGATCATCACAGGATGGAGATGCAGCTAAGACAGCAGCTGGCAGTGGCGCTTTTCAGCTTAAAGAGGTCCTTAGGAGAGTGACAGCAGGATTATGGGGACAAAAGGTGCAGGAAGATGTGATAGATGGAGAGCAAGATGACATCACCGAATGCTCGTCACCGAGGGAGGAGATTCGCAATGTCCGCAAAGATTACCTCAGAGCAGATAAGGAACCCATCCTATCTTGGCTTGCTAGGTGTTATGATACAGGTGCTCCAGCTCTAATAGTTGGAGACAAGTCAGCAGCTCAGCTAGGAACTCTCTCAAAGGATAATGGAATAGACAGACATCTAGCCAGGATTCTCGGTAAGGTTAATCTGTGGATACGCCTTTTAATGGCGGTTTCCCTGAGATACCCTTCCCGAGATGATCTTCCATGGAATCCTAAGCCCTGGACTACCATAGATGAGGGAATTAAGCGTCTGAGAGAGTTTGCCATTAGAGAGATACTCTATGGTGACCATGATACTCTGAATCCTGATGACATTCCTGTGGCAGCTGGTCTTGCTAAAAAGCTCATCAAACTTGCTCCTTCCAATTATGCAAACATTTTGGCAAGCAGAATTGTGGCAAGAAATTATGGTGGAGATCCTCCTACGGTTGGCCAATTCACTGATCAACTAAGACAATTGGATGATAGCATGACACGTGTTTCTTTGGTTTCAGCCATTAAAGCTCTGTCTAGTGAGATAAAGGATTGCATGAGAGAGCTGAAGGATGAAATCAAAGATTCCATATGCCAATTGGCACAAAGAGATGATTCCAATTCTTCCTCCAGGTGGGTGCAGGTTTCAGCTGTGAGGAATAGACATCCTCCAAGGAGGTCATTCCAAAACAGGCCAAACCAAAACAGACCACCAAGGCAATCACGTAGGACCATTTGGATAATTCTACGTGATCAGTTTGGTGAGAACATGAACAGGTGGGATGGCCAACCAACTTCTAATCTTTTCAGGAGACTGAGGGAACTGCAAAGTGGCAGAACCCAGGGTAGCAATACCAGAAGGGTAGCTGTTACTTCCACAGTTCCCCAGGACAACAATGACAGCTCCAACAGTGACTCCAGTTCTAACACTGCACAGTGTGCTCGTTGCACCTGTGGAAATGTTCCCCACAATTAGGGGTGCCCTGCCTCCCGCCAGGGGGAGGAAAGGGATAATGGAGATAACAGAATCTATTGGGATGTGTACATCCAGTGGCCTGGCACTTCACACTTTCGGAAGTACAGGGCCTTGGTTGACACAGGAGCTCAGTGCACCATATTGCCATCAAATTATCAGGGATCAGAGTCCATAACTATTCTGGGAGTCACTGGTGGATCTCAAGAGTTAAGTAAAGTAGAGGTTAATATAAGTTTAACTGGTAAGCAGTGGAAAAAGCATACAGTTGTGACCGGACCTGATGCACCTTGTATTTTGGGAATTGATTTTCTGAGAGAAGGGCGTTTCAAGGACCCTAAAGGTTACAAATGGGCTTTTGGAGTAGCTTCTGTAGAAATTGATGGACAAAAGCTGAAGCTGTCTGCTAGACCTGAACTCTCTGATGAATCTGCAGTTGTGGGACAACACAAGATTCAGGACATTAAGTTGCCGGTTGCTTCTCAGACTGTGCATCACAGACAATACAGAACCAACCGTGACTCTTTGTTGCCCATTCAGAATCTGATTCGTCAGCTGGAGAGTCAGAAAGTCATCAGCAAAACTCATTCACCTTTCAACAGTCCAGTGTGGCCTGTGCGAAAGCCGAATGGAGACTGGCGTCTGACAGTGGACTACCGAGCCCTGAATGAAGTAACTCCGCCTATGAGTGCAGCAGTACCAGACATGATGGAACTCCAGTATGAGCTGGAATCCAAAGAGGCCAAATGGTATGCTACCATAGACATTGCTAATGCATTCTTCTCTATTCCCATAGCAGAGGAGTGCAGGCCTCAGTTTGCTTTCACCTGGAGAGGAATCCAGTACACTTTCAACAGACTGCCAATGGGCTGGATCCACAGCTCCAGCATCTGTCATGCAGTGATCCACGATGCTCTGGAGGAAGGTGGTGCTCCAGAACACATCCAGTTCATTGATGATATCATCGTCTGGGGTAAAACTGCTGAGGAAGTCTTTGAGAAAGGTAACAAAATCATGGACATTCTTCTGAATGCAGGTTTTGCCATCAAGAGAGACAAAGTGAAAGGTCCTACCACAGAGATCCAGTTTCTGGGAGTGCAGTGGCAGGATGGACGCCGACACATTCCAGTGGATGTGGTAAATAGAGTCTCTACCATGGCAAATCCCACCAACAAGCAAGAAACTCTACGTTTCTTGGGGATAGTGGGATTTTGGAGACTACACATTCCTGGATACAGTCAGATTGTGAAACCTCTGTATGATGTGACTCGAAAGAGGAACAGTTTCCACTGGGGACCTGAACAGCAAGCAGCCTTTGACCAGATAAAGCAAGAAGTGGTACAAGCAGTGGGTCTGGGACCTGTCCGAGATGGTCCAGACATTAGGAACATTTTGTACACGGCTGCAGGTGACAATGGTCCAACCTGGTGCTTGTGGCAAAAAGCTCCAGGTGAGACACGTGGACGACCTCTTGGTTTCTGGAGTCGAGGTTACAGAGGTTCAGAGGCTAATTACACTCCAACAGAGAAAGAGATTCTAGCTGCCTATGAAGGAGTGAAAGCAGCTTCTGAAGTGATTGGAACTGAATCACAACTTCTCTTAGCTCCCAGATTACCAGTTTTGAATTGGATGTTCAAAGGCAAGGGTTCCACACCACATCATGCTACAGATTCCACCTGGTCTAAGTGGATGGCTCTGATAACACAGAGAGCTCGAATGGGAAATCTTGAAAGACCTGGTCTGGTGGAGGTGATCTCAAGTTGGCCTGAAGGTACCAACTGTGCTAAACCTCCAGAGGAGAGAGTAACTCGTGCTGAGGAAGCTCCTCCTTACAATGACCTTTCTGATGATGAGAAGAAATATGCTTTGTTCACAGATGGTTCCTGTCGTCTCGTCGGGAACAAGCGAAGGTGGAAGTCTGCAGTGTGGAGTCCAACACGCCGAGTTGCAGAGGCGAAGGATGGAGAAGGAGAATCCAGTCAGTTTGCAGAGGTAAAAGCTGTCCAGCTAGCTCTCGACGTAGCTGAACGTGAGAGATGGCCAAAGCTTTATCTCTACACCGACTCATGGATGGTAGCCAATGCTCTATGGGGTTGGCTAAAGAACTGGAAGAAGAATGGTTGGCAGAGGAAAGGAAAACCCATCTGGGCAGCCGACCTGTGGCAAGACATTGCTGATCGAATCGAGAGAATTCCAGTGAAAGTGAGACACATTGATGCTCACATTCCTAAGAGCAAAGCTACTGAGGAACAGCGGCACAACCACCAGGCAGATTTAGCTGCAAGAGTTTCTCAAGTAGACAAGGACTCTGAACTTGATCTCGACTGGAAACACCGAGGTGAGATATTCTTAGCTCGGTGGGCTCACGATTCATCAGGACATCAAGGCAGAGATGCAACATACCAATGGGCTCGTGACAGATCCATAGACATTTCCATGGATGCTATCACACAAGTCATCCATGACTGTGACATTTGTGCTGCTATTAAGCAGGCAAAGCGAATTAAGCCCTTGTGGTATGGTGACAGATGGTCCAAGTACAGGTATGGTGAAGCTTGGCAGATTGACTACATCACTCTACCACGTTCTCGTTCTGGTAAGCAGTACGTGCTTACTATGGTAGAGGCAAACACCGGATGGCTGGAAACTTATGCAGTTCCACATGCAACTGCACGCAACACCATTCTCGGTCTGGAGAGACAGATCCTGTGGAGACACGGAACTCCAGAGAGGATTGAGTCAGACAACGGAACTCACTTCAAGAACAACCTTGTAAAGAGCTGGGCAAAAGAGCACGGTATTGAGTGGATTTTCCATATTCCTTACTATGCACCAGCTGCAGGGAAGATTGAACGCTACAACGGTTTGTTGAAGACCACTCTCAAAGCCATGGGAGGTGGATCTTTGAAAAACTGGGAGAAACATTTAGCACAAGCAACCTGGCTGGTGAATAGTAGAGGTTCAGTGAACCGAGCTGGACCGGCACATTCAGATCTGCTACGGAGAGTAGAAGGTGATAGAGTTCCTGTTGTTAGAGAAAAGAATTTGTTAGGTAAAACTGTTTGGGTATTTTCACCCTCGGGAGAGGCTAAACCTGTCCGAGGGGTGGTTTCAGCAGAAGGTCCGGGTCACACTTATTGGGTAATGCAGGAGAATGGTCAAATTCAGTGTATTCCACAACGAAATTTAACTTTAGCTGAAAGAGCTTAATTTCAGACTATTGTATAGCTACAACGCGCCCAAAGGAAGAATCCCTGAGGAATCTATAGTGCACGAACCCTGAGAGCCCTGAGTCAACTGAGAGTCCCTGTGTTCCTGTTTGCCTTTTCTTCACTTCGTCTACAGAGAGACAAGCTGGTTTCCATTTTCTTATTTCCTGACTTGTTTGGACTTCTGAATCATCTACATCTGAGTGTAGCCGGAACGGACTATGAACTTTGCTCACGAACTGTAAATATTGTTTCCGATTGGATGGACAGTGCGAACGACCAATGAAATTGTTTAGAAGGGGTGGATTGTGGCCGTTTGACGCTGTGCCTCTAAGGAAGGGGCACACTGGCTAAATGTTTGTAAAATATTTTGGTTTTCTAAACGAATTTCATTGGTAGGATTGTGGGAGGAGAGATTGGACCCAGGGGAGTTGGGAACTTTCTCTCAGTCTTCCTTCCTTCGCTGTCCCTTTCGGCTGGATCTGCTTCTGGGATTCTGGCCAACTAAGATAAGATACTAACTCCTGTGCAAGGCCTTTCTTCCTTTCCTGCCCTGTTAACCGTCCTCGTCTCTTCTTCTACCTCTTTGGGGGAGAAGGGAGGTAGGGGGGTGAAGGGGGCACAGGGGGAAGCCCCCTCTGTGGGGGGTCTGGTTTCTGGTTGAGTTCATTTGCTGTATATTCCTGTATATACTGTAAAATACCTGTGTTTGTTGTGTTACATAGAATCTGTTTCCTTGTAAAATATACTCTCATTTCTCCGACTGGGTTTAGCCGTGGTTTCTTTCTCAGTGGGGGAGGGAAAGCAGAGCCTTTCCTTTCAAACCACCACACAGAATGACAGCACAGAGGCTGAGTCCATACTGACAAACTGACCTGCCAGCCACTGGCTGAGCAGTGGGAGTAGAAACGTTTTAAGGAGCACAGGGACCTGCAGTTCAGTAGTCACTGCCCAGTATTAACAGTTCTCTGACCAACAGCACTTTCCTCTTCACCCACATTCTGTCCCAGTTCTTTGACACCAGTAGCTCTTCTGTAAGAGTGCAGTTTACTGACAAAAGATTACCACTGTATTGAATTTTATAATGTGATTTTTGACAATTCCAATAAATTTTGATAGGCAAAAAGCTTTTATACAAACCACTACCACATAGCTTCTTTTATCACAGGCCTGCTTTCTCAAGTCTGCAGAGTTAATTTCCTCTGTATGCCTGGAAGCTAAAATGGGCCCAAACCATTTCACATTAATTGTGGTCAAAGTGCAGAAAAACACTGAATCAAAACTGAGTGGGTTTTTATTAAACTCTAATGTATACTCATAATGGAGTATAATGCAGGCATGACATTAAATTGACTGCTAATACTCGCCCACCTTTTTCTGTACCACGTTCTCCTTAGTGGGTGTATCTTCAGGACCAGATGTGTGGGTTTTCTGAACATCACCATCAGGTATTTTTGAGCAACGCATTTTTTTACTAGGAAAGGAAAAATACCCACATGTAAACCCACTATGCAGTGAGTATTAAGAGCTACTAGTTACTTAGCTTGAACAACTAAGTTTTAAATAGAATGAATCACTTAGAGATAAAAAGCTGTGAGCATTAGCATGTTGCTTAGCTTTACTCTCTCAGCACGAGACCTGCTGAAGCCTTAGGCCACAAGCTGTGAACTTTCACTAGGGTTTACTGAACTGTACTTAAGAGAATAGAATAGAATAAACCAGGTTGGAAAAGACCTTTGAGATCATCAAGTCCAACCTATCACCCAACGCTATCTAATCAACTAAACCATGGCAGCAAGCACCCCATCCAGTCTCTTCCTAAACACCTCCAGTGATGGTGACTCCACCACCTCCCTGGGCAGCCCATGCCAATGGCTAATCACTCTTTCTGTGACTTCTTAGTCAAACACCAGCATAAATCAAAAAATAAGGAAGCTTCAAGGCCACAACCATCAACATCAGTTGCAACTAGTCAAGATAATGGCCTGCTGCTTGGAGACAGTGAAGGAGTCCAAAAAGGAGTCAGGTGTTGGAGGATCTCAGACCGGAATCACCAGGGGGACCAAAGGGCATGTGAAAGGCACGTGAAGATCACATGAAAGGTTGAATGCAGTGTCTGTAAGGGTATAAATGCTAATGGATTTCTTTGTTCAGGTTCCCTCTTTGGAAGCACCCAGCTCAAGCTGACCTGCACAGCAATTTAGAAACCCATTACTAACCAACCACTGGGATAGTGACATTGTATTGAGCAGAAACCTCAAAACAGAAACAAAATTATTATTGAGGCTATTTTAGCAGAAATGGAGAAGGCTTTCTAGGTGGGGGGTGGGGTGTTGGAACTAAAACCCAAACCACACCACCACACACAAAAACCTGCAAACCCTCTCAAACACACTCTTACACAAGCACTGTTACTGTCTCGCTATTACATTCAACAGCTACTTCAGATTTTAAACAAATTTAACAAATGAGAAATATACTAAAATTTTCATTAAAAGGTTCTGTAACTAATTTTCTTTGCTACATATAATTTAACTGGCTTTCACGATTTTTCAGTTTTCCCACTTCTTAACTTGAGACAGCAGCATTTGGAGAACTAACCTTTTTTCTGCACGTTTCCTCAGTGGTGCTGAAGCACGACCAAGCGACTCACTGTCTGAATGCTCCTCTCCATAAGCATCTACAGCAGTACTGTGCAATGGGTGATCTATGAAGAACAGAAAATAAGCTGCATGAAAATTGTTTCCCATCTGATCGGGCAAAGAGCATGGACATGCTAGCACTGTCTGCCATTAGATGTTTAGTTAAGAGTATTTGTGGTTTGTTCACTAGCACAAAGGAAGTCTTATTAAAAGTATCATTTCAGGATTAGGAAAAAAAAAATCCATACAGTTAGAAGTGTCATGGTTTCTGTACTCATCCTCCTTTACAAACTGAAACCACAAGGACAGGAAAGCTCAGTACATACATATGGCATAGAACAAGCGAAATATCTTGTATGTCATTTAAAGTCTCTCCTTCCTATGGCACACACCAAGCTCCTCCACCTTTAAACAATTGCTTTCCAAATTTTAGGGTTTATTTAATATGTAACATGGATGTTTAGCAGTTACATCCGCTACAGGACTCTTGCAAATATTGAAAGTAGCTATGAAAATGGATTAGAACTCTCAAAACTTTATGGGTTTAGTACACCTTCCATAATATAAATTTCTCTCTTCAAGCACACTGCCACAAAAATTCAGTGTGAGCTTACACTGGAGTTAGTGAGCATCCTTTTTGCAGTTTTAATACATGCTACAGAAGTGAAGAAGAGCTTTCCACTTTCCAGCCTTTCCCTTATGACAACCTTTTTACTATATTGGTCTTTAAAGTTCATTTTCAATGCTATTTCTATTAGTTACATGTGTATCCCTACAATTTTCTCAGAGTACTAACTATTACAGATGAGAAATAGCTCTAAGCACTTTCTCTACAACTCCTATATGACCTATATTTAATAAGAGGACTTGACACAGGGGCATCTACACTGACTGAACTGTGATATGATGCTATTCTATCTAAACGGATTCTCTTCCAGTATACACTGCACAAATCCTGTGTGAAACATGACAGTAGTTTTAATGCCTGTATTTTTCCACTGACTTTACTTCCACGTAGTATGGCACTATACCTGTGACTTCCTAAATGACAGAAAATGACACCAACCTCAAAAAACAGCTGTCACTCCTGGCCATAACTTTCTCTGGCAAAGAAATAACACCATTACCTAGGTAAGAACTGAAACATCTTGCCCATATGGTTTATTCATGAAAATCATTGATTAAAGGACATTTAGGTTAATACTAACCAAAGGAATCGCTAAGTTCCTCAAGCTGACCTGCTTCTGCCACCTTCAGTATCGTTGAGACATCTGGCTCCTCAAGTGGTGGTAATTTCTGAGGGTGGGAGTTGGTGCTGTGTCTCTAGATGGGTATGAAATTAACAACTAGTTCATCAGGGTTTCGAGTGTAAACCGGATTAAATGTGACAATGAATTTCAAGAATGTATGACTAGAAATACATTTCATCAGGACTCGAGGACTAAGCTACAATATCAAGTATTTGAAGTGTAGGGGTTTTTTTTCATCTAAGAGAAGGGACAGTATAAACCTGATATATGCTTCTATTTGATACCACACAGTAGTACAAGCTTCATCATAGTTTATAAAACCGTGTCTCAGTTTAGAAATCTCCTAACAGTCTAATACCTGGTTTCTATATGTGGCCTTTTTCTTCTCAGGTGTTAGGATATTTCTCCTTTTATCCCTACATTACATAATTATTTTCACTTAATTAAAAGAAAATAAAGCCATAACCTGATTTTGTGTAAGAAGTGGAATTTATAAAGCAAGTATTGTACAGGCACTTCAGTAAAGCAGAAGGGTAGAGCAGAATGACACTACTTTGTGAAATATTTGTAAATAATATATATTTTTAGATAGATAGATATAAAAAATTGTAAATGTAAAGTGTGGGATTGAATTTCCTCACTGCTTTGCGTGTGTGCCGGGAAAGAGAATTATAACCAGAACACACTGACTTATTAAGCTTTTAACTCTACCAGCACTTAGCAATGCCTCACAAGTTTTGTTATGGTACCAAATATTGACACGTCAACTATTCCCTCTATAAACTCATCTCTCCAAACAAGCCTGCTTTCAGACTTTTGCCTGTTCAAAAGTCACTGGTCCATCTTGCCTGATGATGCACTTACTCTTGAAAGAAAAAAACCAAGAATACCTACATGGAACTACCTCCCTATTTCAAGACTGCAACAGCAAGGCCTGTACCACACAGTGCCCGACCAAGCCCCAAGTTAAAACACTTTAACTTTAGGGGTTGGAAGGGAGTTTGAAAGATCACCTAGTCCCACTCCCCTGCCAGAGCAGGATCACCTACGGCAGGTCACAGAGGAACACATCCAGGTGGGTTTTGAATGTCTCCACAGAAGACACCACACCCTCGCATCCACTGAAGCGAATGCCCTGCACGCACAGTAAAGCAAGAGAACACTTGCTGGCTTAATTCTGCTCAGCCCAGCGAACGTTACCTTTACTTTTTTTCCAGAATGGCTTCTCTTCGTTTCCTTCTTTGAGGACATTTCACTGTTCAGTATATGCTGCTGAACACACAAGTGAGGATAAAGTTACCGAAAAGTTGTCCGCGATACAATTGTGCTTTCTCTGCCTCAGTACCTGGGAAAGAGCGAGAAGCCTCGGTTAACTCGACGTTATTAGGTGCAACTCACTTCCCAAACAGTAAAACTCGCTGTGACCGGGCCAGGCTTACGCAGCCCGTGAAGTTCGCAACCAGGATCCTGTACAGGCAAGATAAAGCAAGACAACGCATAACGCTACTTACACCTTCATTTCTTCTCTGCCGCTGCCTGTAGCAGACCCTAGGCCCCCTGCACCATCCGAGCGCCAGGAACCCAAAGCGGCGCGGCGCAGCTCCCGCCGCCCCGGCAGCCAAAAGGCGGGAGGCGGTCCCGCCTCGCGCTGCCCAAGCGCCTCCGCAAAGGACAGCAGCAGCCCTCGCCCCGGCCCGGCCGCCTCAGGGAGCCCAGCCGCCGACCGCGGCGCTGCCTTCCCGCCGCAATTCCAAACGGGTGGAAAGGGGCGGTGGAAAGGGGCGGTGCGACGAGGCGGCGCGCCGCCGGAAAAGGAAGCGGCTCAACGGCGGAGGCGCCGCGGCCGTGGCACTGGCTGGCACCGGCTCCAGCTACCGCTCCCGGCTGGGGCGCAGGGAGTAAGTGGCAGGGGGTTACCGCGGGTGAGGCCTGTGCGGGGCAGCAGCGGTGAAGAGCGGCCGGAAGGCAGGGGAAGAACTGCTGGCTCCACGGGGCTGGGGGAAGGCGGTGTGGAGGTAGCCGTCTGGCGCCGGCTCTGGTAACGCGCTTGCGCACGCACTTCCTCCCTTCCGCCCCCGGACCACTCCAAAAGGGAGTGCTGAGAGCGTACGGTGGCATCTGCCCCTTTTTTTTGACATCCTCCTCCCTTTCCCGCCCAGCCTCCAAAGAACGGTTTTGGTTTTTTTGGTTTGGTTTTTTTTTTAAACTTTACCTTTTCCCCGGTGCCCAAGCCTGCTCGAGTGCTGACCGCAGCTGTTACCTGATTTATCTACACTACAAAACCCACAACACAAACCCCCATTTTCTTTTCTTGCTGTATACGGGCCACGAAGTGAGGGTAGGAGGCATTACAGGAACAGGTCAAGACACTTTCTACCTACCCAGAAACAAGTGAATGAGATAATTTTTGCAAACTTAAGTGAAACCTAAGGTCAAAAAAAATGCAGCAGCAGGTAAGAAGCAATTCAGAGTATACAAAAATACTAGTTGCTGTAAGAGCATGCCATAAAAAGTAGAATTCACTTTGAAAACATGTAATTCCTTATCTCAGGCATGATGTTACTCAGCAATTAAAGAGAGTCAAAAGTTCTACTAGTTGTGTAACCCTTTTCATTTCATACCACATGCACCAGAAAGGGTATTCTCCCAAAGGTCATCAGCTGGTGCTTGCTCCCCTCTGTTTTAGCCAAACAAATGAACCAAAACAGTGAAGCACCACTTCAGGATTAACAGGGGGCAAGTTCTAATTTGCTGGATAGCACCTAGCCCCATGATCCAAAGGTAACACACAGTACAGATTACATAGAGCACAGCTTTGTTTCTGGAGTGATGAATAGCTTTTCAGAAAGCTTGCTTTGATAAAATGTGAAGGTGGGATTAAACAATCCCAGTCCCAGATTGTCTTCAACAAAGCCTGGAGAAGATGAGGCTGAAGGGAGACCATACTGCCCTCTACCACTACCAGACTGGAGGGTGTAGTGAAGTGGGTGTTGGTCTCTTCAGCCAGGTAACAAGTGGAAGGATGAGAAAGAATGGCCTTAAGTGGCACCAGGGGAAGTTTAGATGGGGCAGTAAGGAAAAATTATTTACTGAATGAGTGGCAATGCCTTGGGACTGCCCAGGGAAGTGGCAGTCACCATTCATGGAAGGGTTCAAAAAACATGCAGGACATGCTTTAATGGTCAGGACCGTGTTGCATTGACAGTGAGCGTAGAGGTCTTTTCCAATGTGAATGACTCTATAGTTCTCTGTGTTAGGAACAAACCTTAGACCCAGTTCTCAACCAGCTCTTGGCCATCTCCAGTAGGAGAGGTGTGGTGACACTTTGTCTTTCTGAGCACCCTGTATACATACTTGCTCACTACTATGTTCAAACAAAAATTTGGTTCAGATTTACTTCAAGTAGGGAAGAATTTTATGAGGGAACAACACAAAATTACTCAAAAGGAGAAAGTCTACCAGAGATAGTAGGGATAGAAGTGTGTATATTATCTCAAAACATCCATCTTAATCACCTTGGTTGTGTGCTTCATCTACCTTGGTCTGATAAAACTGCCCATGAACTCTCACATACCATATCCCTGATTAAAGCCAGATACACTGTATAGGAAAAGACAACACAGAAAAGACAAATCACTACCATCCAAACAAAAAATGAATTCAACAGAAGAGTTTGAGAAAATTCCAGATTTCACTCAAAAGGTGTTTATGATGGCAAGAACAGTACCTGTCAGAATCCATACTGAGTACAAAAAAAAAAAGGTTTTGTCTTTAAGAATACTGATGGAGCAAGTTACAAAAAACAGTATCCCCTTCTTACCATAATAAGTCAGAAAGTTGCCTTCCAAAAGTAAAGTTTTAACAACCAGCATTTATCTTCTAGCTAGTACATTTGTAGCAGCAGAGTTGTACATCATGTTAAACGTTACCAAAGTACACCTGGGTATGTTAGTCAGCAGCATCTTTCCCTGATAAAGAAACACTTCACTGAATTGAAATGCAGAAATTTATTTTGGTTTCCTTCATTGGTTTTGAAAATTCTTTTGGTTTTATAAAACATAGAAATAGCCAACACTAAGCAAACATTTGAATTCCAATGGAATAAACTACTGCTCTAACAGTTGACTTGGATTTGTGTACCTGAATTGCACACATGTATGAAATTATGCTACAGAGTAGTGCATTACAATCACACACAAACCTTAGTGCAAACCTTGTTGTGCTTGTATTTTACATATATCCATGTTTTCAAAAACAGCAATGAATGCTAATGCAAACCCAACTCTGTTAAGGATATCAAGACTTCAGCTGTAATAAGGCTTATTTCTGCTGATTTCTCAAAAGGTAACCAGTTCTTTTTGTAATTTATCTGGGAATTAGGGGTTCATCCCTGAACAAAATACCTGTCCTGTACCAACACAGTTCTGTTGGCACACATAAATACTGCCAATTGCTGCAAAGCATCAGGCAAAGAACATTCTACCTGACATATTTTGCTATTCAGTGAAGAATACTCAGTGGCTCATACATAAAGCACAGAAAACTAAGAGGTTGTGTCAGAAGCTCTTCTGCTTACAGAGGATCTGGCATGTTAAAAAAATGCATTTTAAATCCATGTTCATTACAGGGAAACAAATGGCTAGTACAGGTGCAGTGTTTACCTGATTGTTAGCATAGCCCAGCCTCCTGGATGGTTTTGGTTTTAAGTCTCTAGTGTTCTTGCCAGAGTTAGGATTTGTTCGTTTACAGGGCTGGCATTACTCTGGATTTGTGTTAATGTAGCAAAGGCTACACTTGCTGAATTAACTGCATCCACACTTCTAGTGCAGAACCACCAAATGCAGACTTGCTCTGAAGAACCTGTATTCAGTCTCCTTTGCATGGAGTTCTAACTTGTACCTTATGAAAGTACACCTCTGAACTGGCTGCAGGTCTAGAAGGGAGGAAGAAACCCCAAAATACTCAGATGCCTTGCTCCGATTAATATTAGGACTAATGCAAGAAGAGACACCAGCTACACAGCTGTAAGGGCTTGGGGTCTTTTTGGTGGTTGATTTTAAGAGATTAATCCTCTGAGGATGCAAGATACTTACAGGCATTTTCAAACCTGCCAAATCCTTTGTGGAATTGACAACTGCAAAATACACTGCAGACAGCAAACATGCTGGCGATAAGAAAACCTTAGCTCCTTGGTGAAGGAGAGTCCCATTTTTGTCCAAGGAAGTTTTAAATAACTTATATATAGTTACCATTTATAGTTAAGGCTCTTTTTGGAAATTGTAGGTCACCATAAAAACAGTATGCAACACAACTTGACAGTAAGGCAGTGTTCCATTTCTTCAGTGTTCCTATGGCAAATACCCATTTTTGTACAAGTTAATGATTGCACATTTTCCTTCCCTATGTTTGCTGTAGTCAAATTACAGATATGACAGACGTGTGCCACCTTCTTCATTCCATTCTCAGTTACATTTTGTTATTAGCATAGAGTTCATCTATCTGTGTCTGGAAGTATTTTCGCAGTTCTGGTCTCTTCGCCTTCAGTGTTGGTGTCAGCAGGCCGTTTTCAACAGAAAACATTTCAGTGTGCAAGACAATGTCCTTGACCTGGAAAATAAGCAGTTACTAGCCAAACTGCATTCCTTAAATTAGACAAGGCCATTAAAAAAAATTGCCCAGATGTCCTATCGAAGTCCCTCCCTTTAAACATTTCCCAGATGCAAATTAAAAGCCATTTCAGGAGTCAGATTATGTTGGCCTTGAGAAGTTTTGTAGAATTAGGTGTTTGGTTCTCACAAACATCTTACCTGTTCAAATGACTTCAAACCAGACTCTTTCCCAATCCTCACCATGTCTTCCAGAATGTGTTTTTTGACTTCCTGTGGATACAGGAAGACATTGTATAGCTTGAAGGAATCAATGCAGAACAGCTAAACTGTATTGCAATATGACTCACCTTATTTTTGCAGAGCTCTTCATATGAGCCTTCAAATCCCTTTTTCTTGGCCCAGCTACGCAAAGTCTCAGGATCAGGCACCACAACAGCTACTAAGAAAGCCTACAAATGAGAATTTTTAAAAGAAGCAGCTTAAAACCCAACCCTTCAGTTCCTATGTGTTTCTTACTAGTCAGTATTAGGTTTCAAACAGCATTTCTGATCCTTCTGTGAAGTCAGCAGCTTTCTGCTACTTGAATGTAGGAAAGCACAGAAGCCTGAACTTGAGAATTAGTCCTCTTAAGACCCACATTTCAATTTACACTTGCAAAAACCTGGACATCATGTTGTCATCTTCTCTGCAACTTAGCAATTTCTATACAGTCATTAATAGTTAAATTAATCCAGCTCCACTACCTGGTTTGAAACTAAATCCAGAAACAAGCCATGTAACTGATGGAGTCAAAAGTACATTCAACAAATAAATGTTAAATCTTGGGACTCAAACTTCAGTTTTCTTCAAAGTTCGACTTGTGGGGAGGGAAGAAAGACTCCTGTAGTTTCCTCTTGCATTCATTTCAGTTACCTGAAGAATGCTTACCTGCAAGCTCTCCCCATGGACAAACACCTGAGCAAGCGCTTCGGCTCTCAGATACACATTTTCTATCTTCTCTGGTGCTATGTACTCTCCCTGGGCTAGTTTAAATATGTGTTTCTTCCGGTCAATGATCTTCAATGTACCGTTCTGTTGACAGAAATAGCTTTCATTCAGGAGAGGCACTTCAGGTGAAAAACCAATCTACACAGCTTAAGAACACAACAGGCTCTGCACCCATCTAACCTAGACTAGGGAATGTCTCAGGATTGGCATTGATAGCACTTTAACTCCAGACACCTGAATTTATTCACAACAGTTGTTATCCTCTTAAAATTATCTCATTCATTGTGTTAAATAATAAAAGAGATATTTTGTACATTACTACTAGTAACTACAGACATGCATATCAGAATTTTACATTAACTTACTGGTAGCCATTTCCCAATATCTCCTGTATGAAGCCAGCCATCTTTATCCAGAGCTTCTGCTGTTTTGTCTGGATCTTTCAAATAGCCACGAAACACACTTGGCCCTTTTACACACACCTGAAAGTAGCCATTTGTTAATGCATGCTGCTATGAAGGGAAGTTAACAGTGAACACTTTCTTCAATGGTTTTCAATAACCCCCACTGAAAAGACAAGATTAAGTTTATGCATTAGTATAGGAATCTTTACTCATGGTTTTTTGGAGACCTAATGCTTTCCATTAATATCATGTTTAAGAAGTAATTAGAAGCATTCCTTCTCTTTCAGTCTAGCAGCAGTGTTCCTACCTACTATTTGACTACAATCTCCATTTATCAGAAGAAACTTAGTTATCTGAAGAAATTCTGATGGATCTAGAGATGCTACCATTTAGCCTGGCAATGTGTTTGTTTCAACTTTGGTAGGCAGCAGCAGAATATTGCCAAAACTACTGATGAAAAAGCTATATATTAAGCAAATTTATATATTGGTTATCCCTACATATTCATACCTTAAGCCCTAAAGCACTCAAGACTCCTCTGTGAAGGAAACCTGCAATTTCTTCAAACTGAGGGTTGTCTCGATTCATATGCCAAGTAAAAAAGGAAGAAAAACTTCCCTGGACATAACTGGATGCTAAGGCATTATTAGGATAAAGAAAAAAGACCAAAACATGCTTAGAAGGTATAAGAAAAGAAGCAACAAGATTAAAAGTTTATAGATTAAGTAGTTACCGGTGAATCAGATCAGAACTTACAAGATGAATTAAAACAATGAGTATCTGTCAGTAAGAGAACATACAAGTAAAACAACTAGAGAGGAACATGGAGTAGAGCTTGAAGTACCCCGAGATGATTCCAGATTTAAGTATTCTCTTCTCATTGTAACACTCAAGGTTGGGTAAATTTTCTTTGGTGGAGAGAGAAGAGACACAGCATAGGACTTTTTTTAGCAAGTCTATAAAATATCTCCTTAGAGATTAGAACAGAGATGGAAGCAAAACTTAAAGATGCCCACTGCAAACAAACCCAAAAAGCTCTACACAAGAGTCCCAAGGCAACAAAGGATTCAAACCCTTACACCAGCCTGGGTGTGGCTTAGCATGCAGTTTTAAATTAGAGCCAAGTGGATACTAAGTAACCATAAGGGCTGATAAAATATTAGACCAACTATTAGTTGTTGAGATTGGTACTGGATAAAATTGTCACTAATACCAGTTCTCAAGACTGGAAGAAGTTACTATTCTAGTTCAGAAACCAACTCTCGGGGGGGGGGGGGGGAGGAACCCCATTCATTTTCAAGTATTTTCAGTGATTATATCCCCATAAAATAGAGGCATGCTGCTCAACTGCAATACAATGAACAGGAGTTGTCAAGAGGAGGGAGATTAGGGTATTAGTGAGGGTTCTGATGACCTTGTAGAGACAGTACCAAGCTCATGTTTTAAGAAAAGTAATTTCTGCTATAAAACAGTGCTCATCTACAAGGATATGAGCAGAAGAGAACTCTATATATCAGAGTCAAGCAAAAGGCTAACTGATAAAATGTTTCCTTTTTCTTAGCTCCTACAATGGCAGCAGGTGCCAGTTTTTCCCAGTAGAGGCAACAAACCATTTATCTGTATCTCGCTAGCTGGCAGCAAGACCTCATCTGCATATGGGAATGTATAATTCTGTTCAAATTTATCTTTCTTGATCATGGGTAACTGCAAAAGCAAAAAGCAATGCTGACAGAAGGAAGAATATTGAAAGCTTTATTCTATTCTATTTTTTTTAGACTAGGAGGGTTTAATCAAGCTGAAGAGCAGACGAGGAAGAAGGCCTATTTTAAGCAAAGGATAACGAAAGACAATTCTATAGCTATGGGTCTCAGCTCTGTAAAACAAGTTGCAAGCACTCATTTAGAGTATTTCACACTGAGGAAATTAGGACTGAAAGATTAAAATGGTACCTGAAATATTAAGGCACTACCATATTTATTCAAATCCAGAGTAACTTGTAATGCAGAAAACCTTCACAGTACATGCAAGCAAAACATTTCTAGAAGTTTTATTAAAAACTACCTGAATGACTCTCACTATGAGAATTCATATTCAGTTCCTCTCAGACCAAACTTGAAAAGTGTACTTAAAGCAAAGCAAAAACTGCTGATGAGGACTAAACCTGGGGTCACTAGCAATGCAGAAAAGAATCTTGATACTGCTTTCCACTTACAGTTTCCCACCACCAAACCCAGCTAAATCCTTTCTGCAAGTTAAAGCCCCATGATTATCTAGTTTCATCTGAATTACTACCAGAACAAATGAAGATTATGTGACTACAAACACTAGATATTAAGTTACTTCATTAGGTTCCTTTTTATTTATCCATTTCTCACCCCCTGCAAGGGCCCCTCAAAAGCATATAGAAAACACTACAGATGATTTTCTTTCAGGGCTTAGGGAAAGTTATTACATGGACATCTGTTCAAAGCATATACACAAAGTTCAAGCTGTATATCATTTACTTGGGAGAAAATAAAAACATCATACAGCATTACACACAAACCCAAGTCCTCTATGTGCAATTTGTAAAACATACATGCTCAATTTGTGGAGGCTGAAGAAAAGTTCAGAAGAATGTACAGGCAGCTGTCACAAATCATTAGCAGCCTTCATGTCATTTTATCTCCTTTTCTCTTAGCAGTATTCCAGCCATTTTAAATTACCTCATCTCACATCACAAGCTGGGAAACAAGCTACATGTATCAGCTGTTCTCCAGCAGTTGGCAGTGGGGGATGAGGAGGAAATCCTCTGCTAGTATTTTACCGAAGGATAAATGCAGTACGAGATAGCTTCTCAGCCTTCCCACAGCTGGAAGATGGTGTGTTGGCCATACAACCATAAATACACACCCATCTGTTATTCCATACTAAGCTGATTTTTCTCTCTTCTAATACACTGTTTTCTGCTTTGCTTCTGTGAATCATTAGCTGACATGTCAAGAAGGTGAGGCAGGCATCTGATTTTAGGTAGCAGACCATGTGTGGCACTTCCACTAAATTCAGGGAGTAATTTTCCAAGATTTCATAAGAGGCTTACATGGACCTTTTGAAATTACTTACCTCACCCTCTCCTTTTGCTGCCAAGTAATTCATTTCTTGCACATCAACAAGCTTGATGATACTGCATGGCATGGGTGCTCCAACATGACCTATTAAACAGAGTAACAGTTAAGAACCTGACTAAATAGCAATTAAGGCTATTAAAACAATAAGCTAGTTACCTTCTAATGTAAAAGATGGAAGACTGTTTTCTAGGAAGGTACTACACCAATAGCAGTACAGGAATAGCTTAAACTTCCTGGAACTGAAATAGTAAATTCCCAGGTATCCCTAGAATTTTACAAGCTGAACCATCTACTCAGGGTTGCTTTTTCTTATCATCAGGGTCCTCACTTTATGGACATGCTTAAGCAGAAAGTCCCACTATAGTTTTTAATTACAAGTATTCTTTCACTTAGGGAGCTAGATGTGTAAGTTGACTAAAATGCAGACTTAGTTCCAACATCAAAAAAATGCCTTTTAAATTTCCAGCACTGTTTACACACAACAAATTCTTACCTGTAAAAATTAAAGGGTGTGATACTATGATCTCCTCTCTCCTGAGCCTACTTCAACTTACAAGGACAAAACTTATCAATAAGTTTGGATTACTGAACATTCCTAGCTGTTTAGGGGTAGAAAGTTAGAATAGAATAGAATTAACCAGGTTGGAAAAGACCTTTGAGGTCATCGTGTCCAACCTATCATCCAACACCATCTAACCCATGGCACCAAGCACCCCATCAAGTCTCCTCCTGAACACCTCCGATGGTGGTGACTCCACCACCTCCCCGGGCAGCCCATTCCAATGGGCAATCACTCTCTCTGTATAGAACTTCTTCCTAACATCCAGCCTAAGCCTCCCCTGACACAGCCTGAGACTGTGTCCTCTTGTTCTGGTGCTGCTTGCCTAGGAGAAGAGACCAACCCCCACCTGGCTACAACCTCCCTTCAGGTAGTTGTAGACAGCAATAAGGTCACCCCTGAGCCTCCTCCTCTCCAGGCTAAACAACCCCAGCTCCCTCAGCCTCTCCTCATAGGGCTTGTGCTCCAAACCCCTCACCAGCTTTGTTGCCCTTCTCTGGACACAATCCAGCAAGTCAACATCCTTCCTAAACTGAGGGGCCCAGAACTGGACACAGTACTCAAGGTGTGGCCTAACCAGTGCTGAGTACAGGGGTAGAATGACCTCCCTACTCCTGCTGGCCACACTATTCCTAATCCAGGTCAGGATGCCATTGGCCTGCTTGGCCACCTGGGCACACTGCTGGCTCGTGTTCAGCCTACTAGCAACCAGTACCTCCAGGTCTCTTTCTGCCTGGCCACTCTCCAGCCACTCTGACCCCAGTTCAAAGGATCCCTTCAAAACTTCCACTTCATTTGATAAACAGAATCTTATGCTTCATGATGAGTACTGGATGCTAAATGTGGTCAGGGACCACATTTCAACATTCTGAAGTTTGACAGGCAGACCATTAAACACCATACCTGCTGTCCAGTCACCAGGCATCGACAGTGAACATCCAGCCGTGCATTCAGTCTGTCCATAACCCTCATAGAACTAAGACACAAAATCGAAAGATTTAAGACTCTTACTTTTCAACATGCAGTTTATTCATTAAAATGAGATTATATTTTGGGGGTTTTGCCTTTAATTTCAATTAAAAATCTACAGCACCTTCTAAAAGGCACTAATATTCCACCTTCAGTTCCGATAGTCAGCCAGCATTTCACTCCATTTCACATGGTGTGTGAAACCAATCAGCAACAGTGGGAGCAAGAGGAAGAAACTAAGAACAGTGGCACTAGTAATGACTTCATACACACACCATTTAAAGACAGAGCTGTCCAAGACAGCCAGGAATGGAATCCTATCCCATCACAGTTCTGATTATTCCATAACAAGACATCTTCCCTAATCTGTGCAGAATGCATTGCTACACCAGTGCATTACTGAAGAACTTCAAGAAGTCACAGAAGCCTCATATTTTAAAGTAGTTTTGCTTTCTAGCCCTTAAATTTCAACACATTTATTCCATCCTGTGCCATTGCTATTTGGATTTTACTTCAAAAAGCATATACTCTAAAGAGATTCTGAAGGCAAGCATGATGTATGCAATGCGATTCTCCACAATCTCATCTTCAAAGCAACAACATGACAATATCATCATATTGACTAAAAGCTCTACATCAGTTAGGAATACTTCTGTAAGGAAGGGAAGCCCCAGAAATTTAATCCAAGAACATGACTTATTGCTTACAACCTCCCCCCTCCAATCTTTTCCTTAAGATAGTTCAGCTGGTTACTTCATTTGTAATGAAGGCTTCAAGATGAATACAGAAATCTTAGGGGACCAAGTGATAAACCCTGGAAAGGAGCAGACACCCATGTAGTGTCCAAGAAGCATTATCCATGTGATCAGAGTATTAGAACTGCTCTAACAAAGCTAAAGTATTAAAGTCTTTGGGATTTTTAGTATTAAAATCTTTGGGAACCTTTGAGGCCAGGAAACTCACCTGACATCCAAGAGCTGCCCTCAGGAAGGTCAGTACGCTTGCAGATACAGGTGCTGCTCCCGTAACCATCAGCCTTACTTTTCCTCCCAAACTTGCCTACAACAGACACAAGATACTGTGGACACCAAAAACATTTTCACAGAATCACCAAGGTTGGAAGAGACCGCAAAGATCATCAAGTCCAACCTGTCACCACACACCTCATGACTAGACCATGGCACCAAGTGCCACGTCCAATCCCCTCTTGAACACCTCCAGGGATGGTGACTCCACCACCTCCCTGGGCAGCTCTGTACCACCCTCAGCCACTGTCCACCTACAGTGTCACCCACAAATGTTAGAGATTAAAATTCAGTCTCCTCTTGCAAGCATTCAGTCTCCTCTTGCAGTGTTTTTAATCTCATTAATGGCAGAAAACAGTGGTACCTCAAACATACAGCACCTACAAAAACTATGCTGTGCTGCTGCTGCAGTATGGACTCTGCCAACAATCCGAGGTACTCAAGTCCTGGCCTTAAAGCAATGGCTTTATTTTTAACTGCCTTGCATCAGCTTCTCATACATACTGACTGCTATAAAAAGCAGCCATTAGGGCATGTTGCACAACCAAGGTTATGGCCATAGCAAGTAAGTGCCAGATATAACATCAGGCATAGCTTACTAGTGACTGGTGAGGAGACAGCAGGAGCTACAAGTGGCACTGTGTCACATTTAGCCTTCCTCCTTCAGAATGACAGGGCTTGCTTTCCAAGTGGTAAGAGAGGACCCAGACTGTTTTAGAGTGAAATTCCCTAACACAGTTTGCTGATACCATTGTAGCAAAGGGAAATGAGAAAAGCTGGCAATAAGAAGACTGCTTTCATTTTTATTCTGAGTAGTCAAGTAGTCTTTGATGGGTGATGAAAGCCACACTAGATTAGAACCATTCATGTGAAATTCAGCAACTGCAAGCAGGCTCTGAGGCTGTCAAGCATACCTGTATCTTGCGGAAGATGATTTTATCCCAGAAACTGTTATTTCTAACTATGCCACTTCTGAGTTCTGCTTCTTTCCTCTTGGAAGCAAAATCCAGCATCCACCTTTTTAATGAAGTATCTGCCTGTCCAAAAATCTATTAAGAAAAAAGATCTGTGGTTAGAAGCATCAGACTAGCATTCCCTTTTTTTTGGTTCTTTTAGAGAAGCATGCATAAACAGTCTTAACAGTGAAAGCAAAGTAAATTAAACAACCTCTACTGGTAAGCATTTTAGTTCTAGTAAAAGGTCCTGGTGGAGTTTGATTTTAGTCAAGAGACATCCATGAAAATTAGCACTTATCTAATTCTTGCTTCCCAAACAGTGATACTGTTTCAGTATTCAGTTTCTTCATTAAAATGAATGAAAACAGATGTTTTACTTTGGCCCTTCAGCATAATCAAAACTTGAGTTGATCCTCAGCATATTCTGAAAAGCACACCATCATAGGGAAATAAACACAAGGCTTCATGAAGAGATGCAGGTCTCTTCAGAAATACCAAATGGAGATGCTTTGCATATATAAACTTGATTTTTGTTTTCAGGAAGCCACAGAGTAGACAGCTGACCGCAGACAAGTATATTCACTTTGAAAGATTCACCAGCTCTTCAGCGTTACACCCCCCCAACCATTCCAATTTCCTACTTGTTTACTTCACATGCTAGGTTGCTGGGTAGAGGTTGAAACAGTGCCACAGAAGTGTGAAAGCCTCAGGGCACCAAGGTTAACAAGCAAGAGGACATCATGAAAGGAGAAGAGTCACAAGCTTTGGCTCTGCTTCACAAATTCCAGTACAGAATGCCTTAGCAGAATGAGGAGCTAAGTTTTAAGCAGAACAGGCTGGTCCTCCAAATGGATTGAAGTTGCACTATTTGTTCCTGGTGCCAAACAGAACTTGCATTATTTGCTGTTCCCCTGGTCTCACTATTAGAGCCCTGTAGTGTCCGAGACAGCATAGACAGCTCTGCCGTTCCTTTAGCACTCACAGGACTTATACCCTTTAACCACTCTGGTTGTATCCTATACAGATTCAATTATACATATGGCAAAAAGATAATTTCAAGTCTGAAGGTCAAGAAAGAGACTTCTGAATTCCCATCTCAGATGACCCTGAGCAGGCAAGTAACAAACAAAGGAGAGACTGGGGCTGCTGATACACCCTCTCCCCAGCACTCCTGACTGGATGATTTAATTCTCCCTGCTAGAACACAGGGTGCTATACAGAAAGGTTGTATGTGTCCATGCAAACATAGGCAAACACCTGACCTTGGTTTGCAAATACCACTCCATGAGTCAGAGGCTAAAAGCTTGGCATGCAGACGCTAAACCTCATGTTCATGCTGTAGAATGGACTGAAATAACTTGCTCAAACCTAAACAGTAAGTCATTAATCACAGCAGACAGAACCAAGTTCCCTAGTCAGACATTTCAATATTAGTTCAACTGTTTTCATACAACCAGTACTACTCCCCTGCACTTTCAGCTCTTAGAGACATGCAGATTTGCTAGCATGCCAAT
The DNA here is from genome assembly GCF_014839835.1 of Dryobates pubescens. Taxonomy (NCBI): domain Eukaryota; kingdom Metazoa; phylum Chordata; class Aves; order Piciformes; family Picidae; genus Dryobates; species Dryobates pubescens. The sequence goes on along the minus strand of NC_071612.1, from coordinate 16,901,733 downwards.
TTCACATCCCAGAGCACAACAGTTGCTCCTATCCCGGCAGCACAAACTTCATGAAATCTGGACTCATGACTGCAGACTTACCTTGTCAAACATTCTGTTCAACAATCTTGGTACTACTGGAAATACAGTTGGCTGCAGCGTTTTTAGGTCATCCATAAGCAGTCTGATATCCCCTTGAAAGAATCCTATCCGACCTCCATGGCACAGAACCACACACTGTTAGAAAAAAGTAAACACTGAAAACACAGGGTATATAGTGTATCCTAGCTGTGAAAGTACAACAACCCGATGCAGAGTGCATTGTGGAATCTACTCTTAAACCCTCCCAGCTTCTCAACTAGTTCTGCAGCATTCTCAGACTATAGAATGGAACTAGAAAGACAAAATATCAAGACATGTCTGGTGTATACAGGCCAAAGACTAAGATACAGCACAAAAGCTCCTATCCAAAAAGGGCAGCTGACCAAACAAGGCAGTTAGCAAAAGACTGAAAAGCAAAACTTCTCTATTTCAAATATCTAAAAATTTTAAAATAGTATATACCAGGGAACAAAGAAAGGTCTAACAAACTCTGCATTTAAAATTGGCACATGTTATTTACTAGTCCAGTCAAAATTTCTCCCTTGTGCTACTTGAATGCCATTCTTTCTCACTCTGGTTTTCTTTCCCGTTTCACAGGACTGATGGGAGCAAAGGATTTGTTGTTAGGCGATCAAAGGAGAGCCACTGCCTAGTTCTGCATCACTTCAGACCTACACCAAGGAAGGCAGACTTAATTCTGTTGTACTCTCTATTCTATTAAGTCCAGAAGCTCCAGCTCCCATACTTATACATTCCCTTTTCCTCCTAGTTTGAGTCTCATTCTTTTAAACAATATTTGTATTTCTTCTGCTTCCTCCATAACATCTCTTCCTTTATCTCCTGCCATCCATCATCATCTTTTCTTCATGAGACATGCAAAGTGTCACTTTTCCCCTTCACCTGTGCTTTACCACCATCTGCTAAAATGCAAGTACATCAGTTTAGATGGACTGAGCAGCAGCTGTGGTTGCTAGGTGGGAATGCATTTGTCCTGTCAAGTTCACCAACCCTCTAACTTGATTTGGAAGCCAAAAATCAGCAAGCATCAACTTTACAACAAAAGCACTCTGAAGATTGCTTCTTGCAGAGCCTACAACAAATCTTTTCTCCTTTCTACCAGAAGTGTTCTTGCTTAATCTCTTTCTGTAACTGTACAAGTAAGCACCTACTTTGTAAAATCCTCAAACAGCAGAGGGAATCCAAGCACTTCCTTGTCAATTTATCTTTGAGAACGTAAGTTCCCATCCTGTTTCTACTGCATGATCAAAAGCAGAGCTTTTACCTACAGAGCTTGTACCTTCCAGTGCAAGACAGGAGTAAGTAAAACAGACACCAAGTGTAACTGGTGTCCAGATCATCAGCAGAAATTGCTGAAAGCCTAAGGGCACCTCAGTTAAAGACTGGGAACAGAATTTATAACATACATATGCACACACATACATGCACCCATACATTTTCACATATATACACACACACTTAAGGTCAAGAGCTCAGGATTTCTAATTGAAATCACAGAAACTGAATAATTTCTGGCTCCATATGCCTTTTTACACTTGCAGAGAGGCTGTTTATTTCCCTACATAGATTGGTATGTGACTACCTTTGACACACATATTTGCAGCCTCACCTAAATTGCATCCTTTCAGTAATGCATGCCACTCAACTATGAGCTCAGAGGCCCTTAGTACTCCCAGTATTAAGACCACCTGAGCCCCCTCATCCTCAAAAATTGAGCCCCAGGTTTCACTGTATGGTAGTACAAGCTAAGAGAACTTCAAAGTTTATCATTAAATTGCACTAAAGGCATTTTGATTTCCTAGAAGAGAACTCCACTGATACAAAATTCCTTCCTTTTTATTGAATTTTCTTGGAAGCAATGGTAAGTTTGAGCACCTTAAAATTAGTACACAAACAGGATGCCACAAATTTCTAAGTTTGCAGACCAGAGAATGGCATGGATTTTTAGTAGTGCACTGATGATATTAGAGGAAATTGGTAGGCAGTGTATATGTGCTCAGGGACTGTCTCATATTCTAGTAGAATTTTTATTAACCCTGGCTCTAAGGTTTATGTTTATTTCAATGTGAAAATTAATTGTCTAGTACTCACTGGGTAGTGTTTTATGGGATATTGGTTTCATGAACCTTACTTCAAGCTTTCATACACATGTGCAAAAGCCAAAATGGAAGAATGTGTATCATTGGGATTCAAGAGACATACATTCTGCAGGAAAAGCAAGCTTCTCAATAGTTCAGTACAACAAACAGATGCTTACCTCAACAATTCTCTCAAACATATGAGCCAAGGGCAGGAATGATATCAGAACATCATCAGAGGAAGGCTTAAATGATTTCTGAAAGTGTTAGTAAAATTAAATTTAGTTCTCGTTGATTCCTTGTTTTGCCAAAGTTAAACACAACAATGAAATCTACCATCTGAACTCTGGAGCACTATTGGAATGAAGCTTCATTGTTTTTATTTCACTACAAAGATTCCAGCTATGACTTCTAGCATATGTCAACACCCATTGCAGAAAAGGCAGTGTTTTAGAGTTGAGTACAGTGACCAGATTAATTTAACTTAACATTCATAGGATTATGAACAGAAACAAATTCTGATAGAAATCACAGAAAGTTTCACTGTATACATTGGGAGGGAAAGGGAACAAATAAGGTTAGTGCCTTCAGGGTTTTACATAAATGTACATGTTTGCTTATTCAATTTACCATAAGGCTGGTGTGTTTACATGAGCCAATTGTAAAATCAGTTGCTTAATTTTGAAACAGTTCATTCTGCCAAGTACTTGGCATATAAAGTACAACTATTTTTAATTACATCTGTAAGTGGTAGAGCCACCTTCTTAGCTAACCTGCAGATGAACTGTAGCAGTCCAATGTAAAAGTTAACACTATCATGTGAAAATACAGTCATGCTGCTTGCTGATTTACATAATGGCTCGAAGTATTTTGGAGGCTTAATATGTTATAGCTTCTCCCATTCTTAGCATAAAAGGTTAGCCTCTACACAAACCCTGATACACAGCTTGTACTCATGACAAACAGCTTGTGGCAGTACTTGATGTAGAGACATCAAGATTTTTAGAACATTTATCTTAGACCAGAACAAACTGTGAAGCACTTGACTGTGACAGAAGAAACCAGTAAACACTGACTTCTGACCTACTATGGGCAGAGTGCTGTCAAGTTACATTTTCACTTAGATCTTACTAAAAGTTAAGACCAAAGTTCGTGAGATGCCAACGTTTGTTTTACTCCTGAGATAATTCTCTTCATGCAGATACACAATGTTAACCCTTGCAGTTTACCTCTGTACTTTTCACAAAAGCTGAAGTATTGCTGATTACATTCTGGTGAGTGATCATTGCTCCTTTGGGGTTTCCTAAGGAAAAAGCACATCAGGACATAACAATGAAATTTTTAGGTCCTTTAAGCTACCAAGCAGTGATAAAACTGGTCTAGTAGCATATCAGTGAATCAGCCCCTTCTTTGATATTAATACTTTTCTTTGTATATCAATTACAGAAGGCAGAGAACTTGCCAATACGCTTTCAAGAAGCTGGTAACAGTTAAGTAGTAAGTTTGTGCTGAAGTCCTCAGATTTAAGGACAGAAATCTTTAAGAACACGTCATGGTTCTTGGATAAGCTTCTTTCCTTCAAAATTCAACACTTCCATGAAGATGCAGCTGTCAAATCCATACTAATTTATGTTCTCACATATGCTTTAAAGATGTGGTTTCTTGTTGTACTCTTCCCTTCTGCTCCCTGCCAGTGTTGGATATTAATTCATAAATGTCAACTGTGTGACATCTAGACAGTCCTTGTTTTCATCTTACAGCAAGGCTGCTTAGAGCTAAGGAAGAAATTTTGCCAATACAGCACAAAAAAGACTATGGAAGAATTGAAAGTCTGATGTAGATCCCCCATTGTAATGGAAATACAGATTCAACATTTATTTCTAAGCCTCAAGATGTAAGGCCTCCACCCCCCAACACCACAACTCTCTATCAATCAATGGGAAAAATCAAAGGGAGCCTTACCATAAAACTTCCCCAGCTACTACTTGCCAAAAAGATACAGCAGCAAGGGAGAGTCTTGAAGAAAATAGGAGGGCTTCTGAATTGATTTTGTATATACAGGATAATAATTCCGCATAATGTAATGAGGTGTACCTGTCGTTCCACTGGTGAAACAGATGACTGCTAGATCTTCTGGCTTTGGAGGCTATGGGAGTTAAGAAAGTATTAGCATGATTAAGATGGCAAGGAAAAAGATTTTCCTGGACAAAACACTGAAATAATAATGTTACATTTGAGCTATGGGGCACAAGGAGATTTGCTAGTTTGATCTACAGAAAGCTATCCAGCTTCAGGTTGATACTTCAATTAATTTCATACTTACCATAGGTTTTTGCCTGTGTGCTCTTCCCAGTTCCTACAAAAACAAAAAAAGAAAAGGGAGAGTCAGTTTGGACATGAGCATGGAACATTTTTTCTTTAAGTTTCCTAGACAAACACCATAATTTTCCATTATTCAGATGGTCTGTTGCAGCATTTTAACTTATAAAAAGAGTAATGAAAGCGTTAAAGGATGTTCTAAAGATCTATAGAACAGCTACAGAGTTCTACAAGGGTGAAAACTAACCAAAAAGTCAGTTTTTGACCCAGCTAGTAAGCCAGAACTCTCTCACTAGAGAAGCTCAGTGTCAAAGAGTTAATGACAAACCTCGACTCTACACCTCAAGCAGAAGACACTGACAAATGTTGAAGAGGAAGCAAGATTCATCTCACTAAGCACCTCATACCAACATCAGCACTTCTGAGAGTGAAGACTAAGTTTCCCCTTGAGGGTCAGTGATGGTTAGCAACTCTTTAGACTGAAGCACAGAGAGAACAAGATTCTCTCCTCCAGAACCTCCTCTTCTCTCTCCCTCCTTACAATTATTCAGGCTTAACCATCAATGATGTCACTCTTTAGGCAGAATTGAATGGATACCAAGAAGATCCTTTTATCATCAAGGATATAACTGATTGAGACAAAAGATCTTAAAGTTCATGTTCAATATTGAGGAGCTTTAAAGTTTCAAATCAAGACTTATTACCATCATGCCTATTTAAGACTAGAAACAGTAGTAGTTTTAAGACTTCTGCAAATTAAAATGGACCTTTTGTTAAGCATAGCTTTGGAAGCACCCTCAACTTCACTATTGCCTTCAACACTCCCAGTACACAATAACACTATGCATTCCTTTACTAGCCCTAGACTTCCTTTAGTAAGATGTACCTTAGATTACTGAAAGTTTTAGGAAAAAAGGGAATGTCCAGAAACGCAGTTAACATTCCCATGCCTATAAGTGCCCTTTTGAAACAGTGCTGCTATGCAAAAAATAGCCTCTATGACAATGTAGCTGTCTGCTCAAAATAGCATCTACATATCATGTGCTACCAGAAGCTCAGTACCTCCCTACTGCCTGTTTTGAGCAAGATCTAGCATTTCATTGAATGTACAGCTAATATTCCTGATGTCCTAGAACGGATCTCCCACTTCTCTTCCTATTGAGGAGCTGTTTATTCACATACATTCAGCTCTAAGTAACCACAGCATATGTAAAGAAACCAAGCCTACAGCATCTGGAGGATACAGAGGAACTAGTCACAAAACCTGTAAAGCATAGCTGAGCAATAAACTTAAACCAGAAATCCAGAAAACAAGTACTTAAAACAAGAAATGTTCATTCTATTCTAATCTAAGCTCCTCAACAGTTCATAGTTGCCTTTCAAGAGATACTAAAAGCCTCTACCCCTTTAAAAAAGTGACAGAAGTTACTGTGCCTGCTCCCAGAAACACTATCAGAAACAATTTGCTTAATTTCTCCCAGATTCTGAGAAGAAGCTCACTGAGCAACTAACACTGCATTAATCCAAACATCAAGTGTTCTTGTCAAATAAGAGCTCCAAAGTACTACTGGAAGTCACTACTTCAGCACTTAAGCTTCTAGCTTAAAGATACATTCATGCCCTAGTTGTGCTTTCCTGTAGCTAGAAGATCCAGTGAAAACATCTTCCTTTGCCAAAAGCTGTAGTCCAGCTAAAGGAAAGAAGTTGCATTTAATGTACAAACTTGCAGTCAGGCCAATCTTTTTCCATGTTTAACCCAACCCTCTTGCTACTGAACTCTAAGTCTCTTACTCTGCATAATGTTTTTAGCCCTCTTCCAACCTAGCAGTCTTGCTGGGGCTAGTTAGCTACAATACAGTGAACCTTTTAAAAGACATGCTGTCATTTTTATGTATTTACCAGAAGGTGGCTCTGTTAACATAGCACTTAAGACTACTATGAAAACAAGTTTGGATGAAATTAAGTATTTCACAGTAGTTACTGACACCTGCACAGGGCAAGCACTTCAGACACACTGAAAGTCCCAATGAGCCAAGTCCACACCAGAACTGCATCTGGAACCAGGCTAAACCCAGTTTCACAATATCACAGTAAAAATGTACTTTGGGCAATTTGTTTCTGGGACAAAGTTCTCCAAATGAGTGAAGTTATGAAATAGACTTGCATAAGAGATCTATACAGACAAAATAAATACAAGCAAAACCAAGACTTGACCACTAGGTCACTAAGCAAAATGGCCTCTACTTCCAAAAGCCTCTAAGTCTCATTCCCCTGCAACAGCTTACTCCTGCTGTCCTCCTCCTCCCCTTGAAAACATTTTGTACATAAAGGGTACAGGGGAAGATGCCATGTTTCACAATTTTTGAAGTCATTATTTCTGAAGTATTAGTCCCCATATATAGTTATGGTACTACTTCACATAGGCAAGCCTTAAGACTCACATCTGATGTTCAGTCTGGACGTTAACAAGCACTTATTCTGCCATCTTGGCATACATGCTTTTACATTTTGAGTAGTATGAAATCCTATTAGCAAGCTGTTTTCCCTCCATTTTTCAAAAATATCTTGTATGTAAACTTCATTCCCAGAGGAAAATTTTAAACTAATCCAGAACATTATGTTCATGGTCCTAAAAATGTGTTCAACAGATACGGTCTTCTTCCTCCACAAGTTAACAGGATGAAAGCATTAAAGCAGGTTAAATGTGCTTACCTCTATTTCTCTCATACTGAAGACTTCCACCCCACACTTTTTGCCACGTTCCACAAGATCTGTGCCAAAAGGCTCCATGATAACAATGGTGTTGAGTATTGGAGTTTCCCCTTTTTCGACACCAGTCAGCAGCAGTTTAGCCTTATCAGGTTTGTCACAGAAAACCAATGACAAGTCAGCTGATGAAAGAGAATGATATTATCAGTATGAGGAGTTCAGACTAGATCCATACATCAATGTGGTAACAAAAGGCTCTTCTGAAGAAGGCTACAGCTTTGCCATCATGCATTCAGCTGCTGAAATACTACAGTATCCTACCTTTGTTCACAATGTATGAAATTGCTTCAGCTCCCAGCGTGTCATAGAGTGGCACCACGACCATGGAGTATGCATAGCACCCATATTCAATGATAACCCACTGCACACAAAAACAAGATGCAAGTCACTGTATTTACTTATGAAACAGACCTCCACAAAGGACTCAGATTTCATTTCTAACAAGAAAGCTAATAGGACAGAGCTCATTGGGATAAGACTTTCTGAAAAAAATATGTGGCAGCCTGTATTTTTTGACTTTGAAAATCTACTAAAGCCTTTTATTTGTGGAAAGAGGAAAGAACACAAACAACAAGGAGCTACAGGAAAGAATCTAATTCAATAAAGTCCAAGTCTGCCCCAAGAGCAATTTCAAACCTTTATGAAAAGCCGTTAACATTAACTGTCTCCTTAGTTTGCATATAAACTGAATGGGACTGAATAAGAGCACTGTTTCTTCTTTATTTTTGGGTTATAAGGTAGGCAGAGCCTTCAGTATTCTATAATACCACAGTCTTGCTCATGTCATGACACACACTTATATACACACAGTATTCTTACCTCTACATCAACTACATTTCATTTGATGGCCAGACATGCAACATATGCAGTTAAACTAGAAGTCCTTTGGAAAGCCAGCCCCAGAAAATTTCCCAGCATTTCTGAAGTGTAATTATTATTCTTTAAAGGAGTCTGTTCTGAAGACTTCTATAAAGAAATGCAATTGTATCCATGCAAGCTTCAATAAGGAGAATTTGCCTGCTAGCAGGTGTAGTACTTCACATAATGGAGTTTGCAGCCATAGCATGATGTAGGCTGACAATACTTTACGACAAGCCTGATTTCATCCAAAGTAAGACAGGGATTTTTTTCCAGCTATGGGGCATAGCTTGAAAACAACTAGCTACATCAACTACAAGATAGCATGTGGCTCCTGAAACAGGACGCTCTGGACATATTAAGAGGTCAGTGGAACTGTGACATTTCAGGTTTTCCCCATCAAGGAAGAGTGACAAAAACCTTTCAACACAAGCACCTTTAGCCAGTTCCAGGAAGAAGTAATGTGCATCTTCAGAAAAATTATCAGAACATATAATTCAACCAGGATTGCATTAACAAGGGTGCTTGTTTCCCTTCCCTGCCCCCAAAATGTCACACTTTCCAATGTTTTTGCAGGACATTAGCCAGTTGCCTCACCCTTGTACGATGACATCGAAATACTAGTCAGCTGCTTATTCCATATACCCACCAGTTTAGAGGGTATGTCAATAAAATTGCTAAATCTGTTTTCACAAACTGTTTATTAGGGGCAAATTCTCTAAAGCAAGCTCTCTGAGACACCTTAAACACATTCATTATTTTTTTCTGCAAGCATTTTTGCAGTAGGTAAACTGCACATCTCTTGTCTGAAAAGGTTTTTAATAAAGCTAATACAAGACCAGTTAACATATAGCTGGACAGAATTTCATTCAGACAGTAGACATACTGGTAGGTCTAAGCAGGCATGTCTGTACCAGACATGAAAAGGTCAGTTGAATATTTCTTCCCAGACAGCATTCACCTGTACCTATAACAAGGGGGCAGCTGTTTTGCTGTTCAGCAGCCTGATGTTTAGTAGTTATTTTAATAGGGAGGGGGGTCTCCTAGAGCAGACCTCAGAAGCTGTACACAGTGATAAAGGCTTCCTGTTGCAATCTCCAACAACTCTCAATGCAACAACTAGCATCATCTCTGGACTACCAAGACATTTTTCTTCCATTTTAGCTTCTGAAGTCAAGAGTATGTAAATACAGATATCAAACCTGGACACTTCAGTTTCCCCTCTGAGCCCCAGTAAGCAAGTAGCACTAAATACAGACTGAAAGTTTCAATTTCCTTTCTGACATTGCTCTGCTCTGTTAAGGGATACTGTATTTCACTGTCCTGTTTTCTCAATCCAAACCACATGGTTTCCAGTTACTCAAAGAGAAAGTAATATCTTTATTTGTCAATCCAAGTTTATTTTTTTTAGTGAATACTTAAGCAAATAGCATATTTGGATTTTCCCCAGTGGGGGATTTCCCCAGCCATTATTCCCTGAACTGGAAAGTGTGAATGATTTTGCACAAAAAACCCTTCACAACCCCTGGCCTGAATTAGTGATTATGTTGGGGATGTCACAATACCCATCCAGTAGTTCTCAGCAGGGGAAATCCCAGGTTTGAAGTTAGTGGTTTAAGCAAGTCTTTCCACCTCACTCCTGATCCAACTCACAAGCCTGCTGGAGCAATGCAGCTCAAGAACATTATGTCTGTGATCTAAGACAGACCATGCTACCATGCTTTCCTTCAGAAAATCCACTCACCCAGCAAAGAGTTTGCCCCCTAATGCCTGTAGGGAACCAGTTCAAACTCACACAACACTAATATCTGCTCCCCTTTTTCACTTCCAGCCCACAATATTGTAAGCACAGGAGACTCAACTGAAGAGGCTGTAGCACCATGTCATTTAGCAGCCCAAACTTTATTGAAAAAAAAACACCACACACACAAACCAAAACAAACAAACAAACAAAAGTAGCTGTTAGAAGCAGGATTCTAGCAGGAAAAGCCAAGCAGTAAGTTATTACAGATTTCAGAGAGTAAAAAAAAAAAAAAAAAAAAGCACCTCTCTTCACCTGTACAAGCCTAGTTAGTTGTTTTTTTGTGGTGTAGGTTGTGAGAGGAAAGAGGTCATGGTCATTTGTCCCACAGCTTGCATTTTAAAAGACAGTAGGGAAGACTCTGACAAACTGAAATCAGAAGAGGTCCAACAGCAAGCTGTTGTCCAGCATCACCAAGACACTGACACAACTTCTAACTGTCAACACTGTAGATATCTCTAGATAATGGCACCTAGCTGAGAGTGTTTAATCAAAAGGACAGTGTATTTTTGACATAATTTAAAAGCCAGTCTCCTGTCTTAATAAAAGTTTTGACTGAGCTTAATACAGCAAGTACTACTTGAGCTACTATGTGCTTAAATACAGGACTGAATTTCTCTCACCTATTAAATAAATCTAATAAGCAAATGTGGAAGGGATTTACTGAATATTTCCTAATATTTTTGGCAACAGCAATCTAGAACCACTTCTGGGTTAAAAATGGATAGAAATTAGTTAATGTAATCTACGTATGTCCATAGTGGTCTTCAGGTCAAAACATCATTTTGCTTTTTCAGAGGATCTTTAATTAGGTCATTTTCTTGACTCTTTCTGCACATTTAATGAACTGTACCAGTAGTTCTCCCTCCCAGAATCTTTGTGCCTAGAGCCTCTGCCAGAGGGATCCATCATCTTTAGCCATCTTTTATTTGTCCAAGTATTTAATCACTAAAGTGTTTCTGCAGGTTTTGAAGGGTGTAAACCCTCCTTTGTGACTTCTAACCACTTTCAATTACATTGTACTCCAACATCATTTTAAGAGCTAAAGCAAATGGTGATTATATTCACCAAGTACTGCATTAGCTTCCCATTAAATAGGCCTGCTCTATCAACTGAAAAAGAGAGAATGACTTAAAATTATTCCAGATTAGCTGATTCTCATCCTGCTCTCCAGCCTTCCACATTCATCTCTTGGAGGAAAAGAGCTAAATCAGTTATCAGTTTGATTTCTCAGCTAAAGATGCTATGTCTACGGATTGTGGGTCTATGATGTCAGTCTTCAGAATTTTCTCCATCAACTCTTAGTAGGGAAGCTCAGTACACCACCAAAAAGCAACACATGAGAGGTGCACTTCAGTAGCAGCTAGACCACCAATACACACACTGTCAATTAAATTACCTCAGGTCTGTTTTGTGAAAAGATTCCTATATATTGAATTTGAGATGGTTTGAAGCCTCGGTGAAGTAATGCAGAGCCCACGTACTCACATCTGTCTGAAACCTGGAGAGGCCAAAGAGAAGATAAAAGAGGAAGCTCATCAGTATACATCCCTCAATATTATTTTACCTTAAGTCTTACAATAACAAGACAAATAACATAAGAAGCAGAGGTTTTCTAGGCTATTTTGGATGTCCTCTGTGACTTTGGTAGCCTGAACATTGTAGTGCCATTACATTGCACCGACTGTAGATACTACACTTGTGCTTTGTACGCAGAAGACACACTTGATCCAGCTGGACTTGAAAGTGTTAAGTGCAAATGCTAAGTTCAGACAAAAGCAGCATTGTTCTGTTGTACCTGCATTAAAATCCAGAAGTGACATTGAAACGATTTAGCATTACATTCCTACTCTATCACAAGCACCACATGTGCCATACTTCTGCTTTATTCAGTGCCTATGGGAATGGATTTTCTCTTCAAAATGTGGGAGAATCAAGGCAGCAAAACCCAGCTGGTTTTATAAAAGAAGGCTGGGAAAACAACTTTCTAAGTTCTTTCCGTATGGCATGACCTGAACCAATGTTAGTCTCACTACTCAAACAGCGAAGCCCCTATCAAGTGATCAGCAAATTCACCTTTGAAAAGTGAGCTCTCCTACATACAGGAGGTGTTTAATGAGCTTAACAGTAGGCAATAGGGAAGGTTTATAGACACTTGAAAACAATAATTGATAAAATCAGGAACCACCTAAAAGTGTGCCACTGTTAAAGATTTGCATAAAGATTTTGAGCAATCACAAAGGAGCATGTTACTAGTTAGAAACATTTTTTAGCACTCTATACAACCCTCATTCAGTGCTATGGAGACACGTGGTCAAGAAAAACATCTGTAGATAGGATTTTTCCTAGTGTAAGATAAGCCTCAAAAATCAGCACCTAAAGCAGTAGCAGTCTGAGCCCCTGAATACTGCTTCAAAGCTGCAGTCATTTAGAGGCAGCGTCCAAGTTCTAAACAATTCAGCAATGAGATGCTAAAAGCTGCCAAGATTTAAAAAGTTCCCAAATAAAACCATTAAACCAAATGCAGGATATATTCTTCTCCCCCTTGTACATATTTGAGGATGTTTCTTTACATAGAATACATACATAGAATAAACCAGGTTGGAAGAGACCTTCAAGATCATCGCGTCCAACCCATCAACCAATCCAACACCGCCCAAGCAACTAACCCACGGCACCAAGCACCCCGTCAAGTCTTCTCCTAAAAACCTCCAGTGATGGCGACTCCACCACCTCCCCAGGCAGCCCATTCCAATGGGCAATCACTCTTTCTGTATAGAACTTTTTTCTAACATCCAGCCTGAACCTCCCCTGGCGCAGCCTGAGACTGTGTCCTCTTGTTCTGGTACTGCTTGCCTGGGAGAAGAGACCAACATCCGTCTGTCTACAACCTCCCTTCAGGTAGTTGTAGAGAGTAATAAGGTCACCCCTGAGTCTCCTCTTCTCCAGGCTAAGCAACCCCAGCTCCCTCAGCCTCTCCTCGTAGGGCTTATGTTCCAAACCCCTCACCAACTTTGTTGCTCTTCTCTAGACTCGTTCCAGCAAGTCAACATCCTTCCTAAAACACTCCTTCTTTAAAACACTCTGAGAGGAACTAGAACCTTTCTGCAATATTCTACTATTTTGAAGCATCTATAAATAATTAACATTTGTTATATCACATTACTGGATGTTGTATCAATGGGTATCAGCAAACAAAAGCAGGTCTAGCACTAAGTTAGAGAGACTACTTACCTCTTTATAGGAGAGCCACTCATATGGCTGGTTTGGTTTTCTAAAACCTAGACATGGACCATTGTCTAAAAAAGATATTAAAAAAATTACTCAAAATGTAATCCCAGACTCCTCCATCTACACTCTCAGTGTTAAGCCTCAGAAAAACTTTTCAAAAGACATAGCTGGAGAAGGTGACAGATGTTCAGGCTAAAGAACAGCACTGATTTCAGTAACAGCTCTGCTTCACAAGAGGTCAGTTAGTTTTCCCTTCAAGAAAGCTCACTCTCAATACATTTTATCATATTACTCAGCAGATATCCCCTAATTCCAACTGTTTCCAGAGCCCAGGCCTTTAGTTCTTCACATTGGAAAAACTTCTAGACTTACTTGATACTTGCACACCCCTTTGGAAGAGATCATAAATTGTTCTCACATCATCGTAGTAGTAAACCAACGGGTCATCACTGTTAAGAAGAGCGGATCTTCGAGCACGCTCACCACCCTAAGAAAACCAGTTAAAGGTTAAATACACTTGTTAGTTATAAATGAACAGGAATTTCCACAAGGAATAACACCTCCTCTGTTAAGCTTTGTTATGAGCCTTGGCAAATTCTGCCAGAGACAACTTCAGTTGTTTTCACCCTCGGGGCAGAGATCTGCAAGGTTTCCCAGGACACTGTCTGAAGAGTCAGACTGCTCCCTGCATTACCAAAATCTGTGAGGCAAAATCATATTCCTCAGCTACCAACGATAGCACAGAACAAACAGGAACAACAAAATGCCCTTTGAAACTCCTTACTAGACACAGGGTTTTTCCTGAATGTTTTACTCTGTTGGAGCATACAGCATAATTAATTCAACCAAGCTTTCTAAAGCTCTTTGATTTAGAGCCTCAGAGCTCCCTAGATACAATATGAATGCTGAGATTCTAATCTGCTTCTACAACTACAAAACCTAATCATACTCCATACTGTGCTTTCAAAACCCAAATGATTAAGGGTGGCCAACACCACCCTGACTGCTCTCATAAGTAAAACACTCTGTACCAGATAAAAATTGAGTCCTTTAATCCAGGTTAAAGTTCCATCTTACAAAAAATTTCCTCTTGATCTAGTTAGGAGGACCATACTATCTTGTGGATTAAAATCACCATTTGGTGGCAAATTAGCATTTTATAGGCTACAATTTGCTCAAAGTTTCACAAAGTGTAGTTATGCAAGTACTATTGGGACATATTAGTCCTGCTAGAATGACAGACACCTACAAGCACATGCCTATCTGGTTCAACGAGAGGATCTTGGGTAAACACTAAATTCCTCCCCCGGTGGCTGCAGTCAACTCTTGGCCCATTCAAAGTCAAATTCTGGACTAGCTCTGTGCCCAAATTGTGCTACTGCCCACAATGACAAAGATTATTCATATGGAATCATCGGCTTTTTCCAACCACTGGTTTATTTTCCTGTTTTGAAAGTACCCTGGAAGGCCAGAGAACATCTGCTCATGTATAAGCTACATAAGGAGATTTATCTGCTGAAGATGTCTGTGTCCACAGAAAAACACTAGCACATCAAAGACAAAAATATTTTAGCACTAGAACAAGTCTAACTTGTTTTAGCAAAGTGCTCTGCGTAATGCAGTGCTTGCCACTCCTTTGACAGACCTACACTGTGAACGTGACCCAGAACAAGTTAATGACTGGTTTGCCTCTAAAAATTCATAACATTAGAAATTCAAGAGCATACTTTACTCAGACCAACATCTACCATAGAAGAAATAAACAGATCACTAGTACATGTCTCTGTCTGGAAGGAAAACCAAAACTGCTTGCTTTATTGCACTGGTTTCACAGATCCTGGATAACCAACATCAGCTTCTCTTTTCCTGATTTGTCACCTCTGGAGCTCACCTGAGGAAGATTAGAATGTAGTTTGTAACCACATTCATTGGTAACGTCAACAAGTACAATGTATCAAGACCATGCTTGGTGTGCTACAGTGTTCATTTCAGGTGAAACAATATCCTCAGGTACAATCAAGAAGTATTTGTTTTCTCCTAGTCTGAACTACTACTGTTTTGTTTACACACCCTATTACTCAGCACCACAAAAGCAGGTTTTGGTCAGTGCCTCAGGGCCAGCAAACTTGGAGAAAATTTAATAGCCAGCACACTGTTTTGACACAAGATTTGGTACACTGTCTTGCTGAGAAACAGAAGCTGTAACAGACTACTATTGAGAAGACTCCATCCAGGCTAACGATTTTTGAGTGAAGGGAAGCATATCCAATTTAGGATTGTGCTTACTTTTTTCTTCTTCATGAAGTGAAATTAACTGACTTTTCAACAGCTCTCGAGTAAGAGTTCTGCTTAAAAAAGACTCTCAGCACCTTGTGTGAAGGCCATCAGAGTTCACTATTTTCTTCAGAGATGCAGTGAAATACACCTAGATATGCTAAGATCTTACCTCATGCTCTCAGTCTGAATTAATCTACTAGGTGAGATTATGGTATTGGATGACATTTTGCTTGAGTATCAAGAACTCTGTCTTAAGAGCCTGTCCAAAGGGTCCTCATCCAGAATTTGTGCAGTATCAGGTAAAGTTCTGTTCCATGCTGTGTCTTCTAAAAATCAATGATCATTGCAACCAAAGATCTGAATGTCAGGACTGGGATGTTTGGCTGATTTCACACAAGTTATCTGGATCTGTGAACTAACAGAGCTGACTGGTACAAAGGTAAGCGCTCAAAGGGGTTGTCAGCATTACCAAAGCATTAAGGAGCTAAGCAGTAAAACCTTATTAAGTCGAGAACAGCCTCTGGCTACTCGTGAAATGCATCCCCTGCAGCACTTCAGGGAGCTGCAGGAAATTGACCCATTACACAGCAAGTGCTGGGCATTAAGTAAAGCTTTGGTGCTAGTTTAGAACAGCAACAGCTGAGGGAAATAGACTTATTCTACACAGGAATGCATTACTCTGCATGTTTGGTTATATAAGATAGCTGCTCTCATTTGAGCCATGGGCATGCTTCTTCTTGACACACGCTCTTTAGGATAAGCAGTAATGTCAAAACACACTGTTGGCTCCACCATGCCTCAAAGACAAGAGACCAAATTCTGGCTTTCCTAAGAAAGAAAGCATACTGGCAAGTGGTATGCTGGTGATCAACATCACGTTCTGAGCAGGAAGAAGTATAAATATTCTGAGTTGGCCACACATTTTTGCAATTTTCATTATAATCTCTAGGTAAGCACACAACAGGTAAAACTGATCGCCTGATAGGGAGGCAATCGTGACTATAAGGTAAGCTAAAGTTCTTTTCACGTATCAGGAGAATGTAAGTAGGTTTAGAAGTGTTCATGAGTTGAATACCTCTCTCCATATTTTAATGTCTGGAGAGGAAAAATAGCCAGAGTCACAAATCCAAATTCTTACTACTAAAAAATGTAGCCATGCCAGTTTATTTACATCCTATCCTTGACATGACTTAGTAGGGCCTGAGCCAAATAGAAGCATTTAGGTTTCTAAAGCAAGATTTCATATATTTGACAGCCATACACCTGCACTCAAATCAACAACCAAACTTGTTCAGCTATTGGTCACCAATGACTAGAGCAACCTAAAAGTGGACAGATTCAGATGTACAACTACAGACATTAAGGGTGCACAAGCTTTGCACAATACAGGACTAAAGACCCTATTTCTACCATTACTGTGGCACTGAAATGCTTAACAATATAGTGCATGATTCAGGACCACATAAGTCTTAGCAATGCAGTCTCAAACAGGCTTTATTTAGAATCACTCACTAATCATCTCCTCTCTTACAGACAAGAGATTCAAGTGGATTTGGAAAGATATTCAGCTATACCTCCGAGAAGTTCCCCTGAAAAGATCAGGTAGGGAGTTTTGAGAGCATGGGGTATCATTCAGTCAAATGCAGCTGTAGTATGCATACTCTAAAGGTCATGGGTACATATTTAGAGCAGATGCCACAATGAAAAAAATCTGCTACTTCCAGTAAGTCTTTGTACTGCTACTCAACCTAGTGTGCAATCTTTATGATTACTTGGTGATCATTAAAAGGGGTCACTGGGTGCTGGCCTACCAAATCAAAGCTTTACAGAGATGGGAAGTGACCTAAAACAGCAGAAAACAGGACTTTTTCTCCCATAAAGTTATGAAGATTTATTATCAGAACATGCAGAAACCCTGCTGTAGTCACTGACTTAATTTAACTTTGTTAGAGGCCAAGGTAAAAGTCACAAGTTGGAATTGAAAAGAAGCTTACAGCTCAAAATTGCTATCACTGGTGAACAGGTGTAAATTAGATATTAAAACAGCAAAGAGAAATTGCCTTCTGCCATGTCTGTCTTAAAGCACATTGCTTACTCTCTAGACCTTTTAATATTGTATTGCTTAGCCAGAACAAAAGAGTATTATGATATAATTTGAAAGCAGAATTTATTTTTCTTCTGTGGAAGTGACAACCCATCTTAACAAATGTATAAGAATAGAGTAAGTGAAGCCAAATTCTAAGCAAAAATGTAGTGAGAAACAATCTTAAGCACTGTATTGTACACTTGTTACAGTTATAAAAATACCAACAGAAATTCGAAACTTGCTTCAAAACACATTCTCCTTAGACTACAGATTACAACATTAAGGACTGCATTTGAACAGTCAAACAAAACTGGACAGATCTTGCTCATTTCAATATGTTTTCAATCTGAGCTCTCTTTACCCAGATATTATAACAAGCTCAGTTTTTCATTCAATCAGCTGTTCAGTCTTCCATACACTAAAATGTATTTTCTGAAGAGGCAAAATAATGCAGTTATACCTGCCTTGATGATCATCAGTACAATATGGACCAATGATGCATTAAGCAGTTCAGTAAGTCTCATAATACCAATGATTCCCATCACAGAATCCAGTGGTGACAAGCAATTTAGCTTGAAGAGCAGTAAACTGAGACAGCTGTCAAGAGGCCCAAGCAAATAAACATTTGTCACTAATTTTATGGCCAGTTAAGAGCCACTGGTTCAGTATGTTTCAATGTAATGCCCTCCAAATCTGGAAGTCTGTACTGACCAGTGAGGCTCTCCACAGCTGGAAAGCTTTTACTGCTAGTCTATTCTAGCCACTAAAACATACTGCTCTATAAGACTATTCCATCCATATTTGACTTCACTATTAAAAAAGCACCACTTAACAGCAACTGTCTCTGAAAAAAACAAACATAAGACATAAGCTATGATAGCCTACACAGAGTTTAGAAGGTGGTTGCTTTCGTTTCAACTTATTCTGTGGTTGGGATCCCTTGGCAGGACTAACAGATCTTTCCTCAGATCGTCTGAGGACAATTAGTACCCTCTCCATGTACCCAATATAAAGTCTCATCTGTCAGGTATTATAAACTAAATATTGTAACAGAAAAGTATTAGACTAAACAGGATACACCAGCACAAATTCTGACCCCAAGGTCTAATTTAACACAGCCAGGAACTGAAAACTACTGTGCCAACTCTAGCATGAACAATTTTCCTACCACCAGCCAGATCAGAAACTGTTCTCAACACTAAGTCTTTTTCTCCTATCCTAGTTACTACCACTGTGACTTCAACCATCAAACTGGTTTCCAAATTCAGAAAGCTGATAAACTGAGTTCAAGCCATAGCTCAGAAAAAACAAACTAAAACCAAACCAAACACACACATCAAGCCCTGAAATGTATTCCACTCCACTAAAAGTTTAGAAACACCCTTATGTAAATCGGTGTTTGGTCTCACTTAGGCTTCAAAATTCAGCATCATGAACTGGCACTTACCTCTATTTCCACAGACTGCATTCCTAAATCACATGGTGGCTTCAGTGCTTTTGGTCTTGTTGCATACCAGTAGGTCGTGAGAGCTGCAAAAGCGCCGAAGCCCATCAGCGTGTTTGTTGGGAGGGTGCGCACATACTGCCTGACATCCCCAAGCTCCGGCATGCGTAGGTGTCTGAACAACTCATGTGCTTGCATTGCAATTCAGTGCAGTTGTCCCAGTGCTGGAATCTGTTGATATGAAAGGTTACATACAAAGATTTGAAATCCACTTTCCATTCACTGTTGTCCTGGGAGAGCAATGTATGCTCTGCCCTACCAGCTTCCCACTATCAAGATAACTTGACCTGCCACTAGGCAGGCAATACCCTTAGACTTCTGCACTGCAATTTGAGCAAGCAGCTACTGGTTCACACTGCAGAAAGAGGTGGGACTGACAGGATAGGATGTGATTTCTTCAGATCTTTAATATTATTTTTAAACAGACAGTGCATTTAAAAAAAAAAAGGCAAGTTTACTTAAGGACAGCATTTCACAACTGAAAAATAGTTGTCTGTAGAGTAGCTGTATTATAAGACTGTTTAAACAGCAAGTGTAAAACAGGGAAGTCAGAGAGGGAGGCCTGGGCTGCAAGATGTAAACTTGCTTCCATTAAGCATCCTAATCCTATGGTAACATAGCAGGATTTTTCAGCTAAATCCAGTAAAACAAACTCTCTGTCTTCTACTCTCCCTTCCACCATGCACAGAAAGCTCAGTACAGCAAACTGCCTTCAAAGCTGATATCCTCCACAGCTCCTCCATGCTAGCAAGCTTCCTATTTTCCCCACAATTTACATCTGGCCATGAGGCAGATGAAAGCAGAATCCAAGGGGGCCTAAGGCCGCAGCACACAGCAGTATAATCAAGTACAGGAAGCACATTTTATTTGTCACGTTCACACAGAAGGAAGAGTCAAACGAGGCTGCTCCCTGCTAGTGCTTGCTGACATGGATATTCCATAGCAAGAACCAGCCATGGAAAAAAGGAGAGCAGTCAGCTCAGCTGGTGCTCTCCTCTACAGCCAAGGTCTCCCAGGACGCCTGTCACATGCCAAACCCACCAGCTCCTGCCCAGTAGGTGAGGGGTAAGCAGCAGGCAGCCAGCCTGCCTGGGGCCAATGGCAGCTTGCACCCCTCTCACCCCACCAATGGGGCCTGCCTGCCCAGCTGGCAGAGGCACCCACAGGCACCTGTCATCCACTCAGCTGCCCAGCCAGGGGCTGGCCACAGCCAGTCTCAGTGGTGAAGGGGAGGAGTGACACTTTCCTGCTTGCTTGAAGTGCCAAGCATTTATTCCGATCACTTAGGTCCAGCCATTTCCTATAGACAATAAAATTAAACAAAAGACCTAAAGAATGTCCAAGTGTATTTAAATAACTGGAACATAACTGCATAACAATGCTCTGCTGCAGGACAGCAGCATAAGATACACTGAAATCTAACCAGACAGACTTATATGCTTGTTTTAAAACCAGCTGTAACAGGCTAAGATTTCCTATTTTTCCATGAAAATTCCTAGCTTGCAGTCTGCCCTTCAAGTCTTTTCTGCTGCAATCAGTTATTCAACCAGGCTACAGAAGAGTCATCTAGTTCACAAAATGCCTAACCATTATTTGGACAAAGATTTACTAAAGAGCAAAAAAGCCATAAAATTAGTTCAAAGGGCCTATGGTTTCACAATGTTAGCAGAAGGACAGGCTGGAATAAGGTCATGGATAGGGGCAGTGTCAGGATGGAATCAGGTTCCATCTTTGGAAGGGTCCCAGACCCATGGAGCACAGCCCAGACTGCAGGCACTGCCCTTTCTCCCTCCCCCCTCCCTTTTCTTATATGGCATGGCCTCCGAGTACAGGGCTTCAGTCACCTAGACATGCAGTGCAGGGTCACTAGAAAAATGCTTTTTGGTTGTCTGCAACGTAATACACAGCAAACTATACCTAAAATCCACAATGCATCAGACTGTAGTAATGGAAGGTAGAGAAAAACAATATATTAACAAGGAACCTCTTCATCTTCCCTTAGCACAAAGCAATAAAATAAATACATTACTGACCTGTTAGGATTACTATGCTATTGCATTTCATGCATCAAATCATGCTCATTAGCATTTAAGGCATGAAACTAAGTTTCAAGATATACAGGTGAACAGTAAGAGTAAGAAGTCAATCTAACAAGGAATCATGGCTTACAAGTCAACTGTGTACACAGTTAGGAATCTAGAAGAGGGCACTGTAATGTATTTAAGGGCCAAGAGCAAGCTTAGCTCTTTTCTCCTCAAGCCCCACAATAAGCACCTTTGACTTTTAAAACAGACTTGTTTTCCTCTCTGCTTTAGTCATGATGTGTGCTGCACACACACACTAAGATTTAGGAATGTAATGTAATTAAAGAGTTACTCTTTCAAGAGGCTGTGGTGCCATTACGGCTAACAAGAACTGAAGCAAACGTGATCACTTAATTCACGTCCCATTGTAGTCAAGGAGCTGCTATGATTTCAGCTGAGATGAAAAGAAATGCACACCACTACTCTTCATTTCCTTGGCCAGTTGTTTACAGAGCAGCCTGTAACAGAAAACCTTTCTTGAGCAGTTACACAATGATGTTTTACTGCTTAGCTTTATACTGATGGATCATTTTATTATTACACCTTCTGCCTTGTCAACACAAAACTCAAAAAGTTAGGGCAGTTTTCTGCTAGACTAAGCAATTCTTACATTTGACATTATCTGCTAAGTCATATCAACTCTTGTTCTCTGCATTTAAAGCAGAGACAGATGCAACAGGGAGAACAAATCAGTTCTTTAAATATGCATCCAAATACACTCATCCAAATATACCCCATCAGGAAAGGGGGCTTCAGTGTCTCCCAGACTTCTTTGATTCATCTCAGTATCTACCTGGCTCAAGCACCAATCACATCAGACATCCAGGGTCTTTACAATGACAAAAGCAGTTTAGTACCTAAAACGAGATATAAAGACCTTGCCAATACAGCTAGGATCCATCTTTCAGGTTTTTTTCCCCTCAAGATAGGGCCCAGCTAAGACTGCTTGCTCAGGACAAGACAAAACTCATGCTCTCTTCAAACTCAGGTCCTGCAATTGCATCTCATCCAGACAGGCTCTGGACTACAAGAAATGGACTCAGGAACAGTTTCACTGAAAGTCTGAACGCAGAAAACAACTGGGAGTCGAAGGTAGAAGATGCTGGGTAAGAGAAGTTACCAGTCTGCGATACTCATGTTGCTACATGTAGTAAACAAACTTGAAGCAGAATGGACAACATTTGAGGTTAAAAGCACTTTTCCCCTCAATGTAACCAGTAGACCTTCCTTCATTTTTGGATTTCAAAACAACATCAGAAAGATATGGGAAACCAGTCTTAATAACAAGGCAAAACTGCTTCAGAGATAACTACCTGTCCTGGCCACCTCCACAGAAACAGCAGTTCCCAGAAATCCTGTCCCTAAAAGCATCCCTCTGAACTCATCGTACCAATTCTGTTAAGGAGTTCTGTGTGGCTCAGACAAAGACAGCTCTCTGTTCATGCACACACCCCACGGCACCCAAGACCCATTCTTTACAGCAGAGCCAGTATCTCAAGGCAACAGCCCAAGTTGGCAGGACTCCGCCGTTCTTTGCTGCTCCTACTCTTGGTGTACAATGGGCTATTTACAGCCGGCAGCAGCCTGCCTATTGTCTATCCATAGCCAGACATCATTTGAGTGCAACGGAAGAGAACAGGAGAGCAGCCGTGAGCTTCTGTACTGCTAAGAAAACAACCCCAAGAACCACTTGGCTTCTCTTCCTCTCTATCCTAATATTTAGATGAGCAGCGTGCTAGCACTGCAGTGGCCTGCCATAAAGGCAGGTCCACCACGTGGTGTAAAAAGAAGCTGTTATTTCTACAGCTTCTTGCAGGCAGGAGAAAGCTAGAAGACAAGTTACCACTTTCCGTTATGAGCTATATGTCACTAAGATGTTTTCACTACCATGTGCTGGAACAGGGGATCAGGCACCTATGTACCTTTGGGTTATCCTGACAGCCATTTGCCACTGTTTTCTTACCATTACAGGTTACACTGCACAGCTCCCACGGAGCTCTGTCATACTTAAGCTGCTCTTTCAAAGGGTGAAAGGAGAAAGCACAGAATTATGTTCTAGCTCCCACATCAAGTACAAAAGAGAGAGAGCAACAAATAGCTTTGGCCATAAACAAAATAAACCCTTTTGTCTGAAGAAAATGCATAATCCTAGTCTCAGAATGCATTTCAAATCATCTCAAATTTGAGTTAGTCCAACCTGTCCCAGATACATGATCCCACAACCCTCTTTGTGCTGGCCAAGCAGTCATCTAGTTGCACAGTCACACTAGCAAGGTGATCTGGAAAATGCCATTTTCTTGGGTTAGTTCTGAAGGTAGTTCTCAATTAGATCAATTCTTGTCTGGATTATCAAACAGCTGTTATCTTCCAGACTGAAACAGGACAGCACAACTGGGTTAAGAGATGGACTGTTGTAATACTACACTTTGAACATGCAACTCCAAACACTGCATATAAGTCTTCCCAGGATTTTATCTCTCTATCACAGTCATGGCAGTAACTTGACTGAGGTCTTGCAACCAACTGTGACAGAGCCAAACTGTAACCAGAAGAAAACCACAACCACCCTTAAGATAAAGAACCTAAGAATCCTCAGTTTAAGCCTTGTATAACACAAATATATCAAAGGTGACAAGACAGTCTCTTTAGCTATAAAGGACTTTCCTGAACAAACCAAGTACTGTTGAACTGTCAAATCCTCTACTCTACCCTCTTCCTGCCTCCCCTTCCCCAATTCAAAAATAAAAATCTCATCATGCAGAGGGTTGTCTAGGTTGTCCGGTCAGGCTTCAGAGCTATAAACCCTCCTTTTAAACAGTAACTGACAAATCCACTCTTCAGCAACAGTAAAGAGGGAGAATCTAAAAAGGTCATAGTAAGGAACACATCCCATGCACAGAGAAGAACCAGCAGGTCTCTAATATTCACTACCCCACCTCCAGCCCCCTTTCAGCCATCCAGTCCTGCTCTAGGCAGCCACAGGGCATCAGTTTTTCAAGCTGCCTCTGCTGGTTTCATTCTTGCATTTAGGACAAAGCAGGACTGGGGAAAAGCAGCCTACAAGAAGGATTCAGCTCCAGCAGTTGAGCCATAGTGATTTACTTCATAAGCTGCCACTGCAGCTGCAATGAAAGTCACAGCCTTGTCCTCAGACCTTTGGCGGCAATCTCCTGCAATCAAATAGAACACCACCTGGATTCTTGCCTCTTAATGAGTCCAACAAGTAATATGAGTGCACACCAATGAGGTCACTGGAGTTTATTCAAGTTTAGGAGCTGAACCACATGACAAGGACCTGCTCAGTGCTTTTTGTACAACTACAGTCCTCCAGCAGCTCTTGGCAACTCTGTATATTAAGGAAAAGCCCGTACTTTCTGCTAAAGCCTTTGAGACATTGATTATTTAAGCTTTCTTTGATCCGTGCCTACGCGAACAAAACAGTTTCTCATCTTCAAACACCCCAGAGGATGCTACAAATGGATAATAACTTAGACTGTAAAATATCTATTAGAACTGCATCCCTACATCAAATTTGCAAGCACAGTATGACACTACTCTGTAAACTTAATCTCAACTCAGATATAGTTTAGATGAAAATCACTTTACAGAAGCAAATTGCTACAAATCAGCAGCTTTCTTGTGGCATTGACAGCTTAATTAGATCATACCAACTTATTCATTGTACTCCTCCCAGGAAAAGACTTAGAAAGTCCAGTATGCAACATCAAGTTAATGCATGCTTCAAGTGTCCAGTTCAGACTCTGCAAGAATGAGTTTCTTACTCATACTTCTGTCACCTGAAGTCTAGCAGAAGGCAACCTGGGTCAGGATCACTAAACCACATTGCATCACACTAGTTCAAAAGGGTGTTTTAAAAATACATCACCCCTAACACTGGGCAGATGAGCAAATGCCTATGAGAAGTAACTGGTTCACCAAGTAACTTCCTAAGACCAGCATCACAAGAAAGAGTATGACAAATCAAGCAACCTCTTCACCTCACATATTAAGGTGCACCAGTATTTCCTCCAAGTCAGTGATAGTATTTCCTTCTAGTCTTCCTAGGAAACTAATTCATCCTCACTGGGCTGTTAATGCAGACCAAGTGCAGAGGCCAAGTTTTCAAAACAGGGCACATGCAGCTTCAAACTAAAAAGTTTGAGTTGTGGGTTTAAGAATAATAACTCATACAAAAAAAGCCAGAAGTAAATTTCTGCAATCGGGACACCATGCACTTCCACCATAGGCTTTAAACAGTCCAACCACAAAAACCCCCACATTTTTCTTCTAAACCTCTACAAAACTGTGCAGGCTGTTTTCAGTCAGTTTTGGACAAGATACCAGTATTAGTAAGATTCAAATCCTAAAAAAAAAAAAAAAAAAAAGCATTTTACTATAATTTTACTCTCTGTAGATGAATAACTCCCAATATGAAAGGCAGGAAGAGTAGCAGCCCTATGTTACCAAACGTTCTTGTTCCAGGAGTCAGGCAGGATCTGCAGAAACGCAAGGCCCTCATTTGCAGCCAAGTTTGAACCTACCACCTATAAAGTGCTGTACAGCAGTGCTTCCATGAACCAATGCACAGACCATCTCCCCTCTTATTTGTGAGGAATTTTGGGGACTTACCACTAGCTATATTTAATGTAATAAAATATTTAATATATCTGAACTTGTAATTTAGCACAGCAGGGAAGCAGGATATGGAAGGCAGTCTATTCACAAGTCTGTTCAGAAGTCAAATTTATCAAGTAATGCATCTCCTTGGGACAGAGCCTCTCTCTCCATCTCTGCTACACATGAAAAACACTTGTGCCATTTGCTTTGAGTCTACCCATTTCAATCAACTGCATTACCAAGACTCAGAAAAATAAAACAAAACACCTACTGCTACCTTCTATTGCTCACACTAGTAATTGCATTGTTTTCTTGAAAGGAAAGAGAAGAAAGTTTAATCTTCCCCACTGGAGATAACACACTGTCCCCCATGACACACATCCAGGATAGAAGGTATAACCCATCTCTATCTCCTCAAAATATCCCATGTGGTTTTTTATTTCTAGCAGAACAATGAGATGGGAGAATTGGCTACAAAGACTACTCCAGAAGCAGGAGTCACTTACCCAGAGAACTATTTCAAAGTTGTGTTTCCTTCCATTCTTAATTACTGTCTTTGTTTTTCCATTAATACAAACCTTATACTTGCCCTTGAAGCAAAAGGCTACTCAGGGGTTTCCTTCTCAAGAACTGAAGACTTACTTCCAACCTCATGTTGGCTGATTTGTAGTTGTAAACAAGCATCTATCAAATTTAGAAACTGCTTTCATTATAATTATGCAGTCCTCAGAACAGGCTAAAGCCATTTGTTCAAGACCTTGAAGTGAGTACATTACACACAAGAGCTACTTGTAATTACAAGCTTCAGATTTTCCACATTAGCCATCTTCAGACATTTTCACCCTCCAATATAAGCAAGCTAGATATCCTGGGACTTGAAAGAATGAGATAATAACAGTATAGTGCCATGACAACATTAGAATTTTGGGATTTGCATGATTAGTACTGTGATTGTCAGAAAAGGCATTTTATAATAAACTCTGTCTTCTTACACTCAAAATTTCTTGATCCAAGAAACCTTATCAAATGTCTTAAGCTGAGAAATCTCAGCTTCTGAGTTTGAGAGCAGAAAGGTGAATTCAAATTCTCCTGAGCAGGCTCAGGAGACTGCAGGATTCACTGGAAAGTAACATGGATGAAAAAAGAAGTGTTAACATCACATGGAATAGTTCAATGGTCCAGGTGCAGATATACAGAAGCATGGTGTTTTGACAGCAGTTTCTTTGGATGTCACTCTTTTCTATCCCAGGACCTGACCATCACAGCTCAGACTCTAATCCCAGAGGCATATTTAGATGGTTTACTAGATCCAAGAGGGTGTCTATAATACCCCAGACAGCTCACAGACATGCCTTTTAGAAATTCAGAAGGCTTCAAGTGTTGCAATTCCTGTTAAACAGGAACGAGAAATGTATGCATATTAGAACAAAAGCGTCGTGTAACTAGGCTAAATCCCTGCGCAAGTGCTACCGAACAGCAGAGAGCAGGCAGGCCTGCAAAGTCAAAGTCACTCAACCTTCCATTTTAGGCCAGTTTGACTCACGCTACGCTATTTCCACAGGCACTCCCGACTGCCTAAAAATCCAAAAAGCTTCTTCAAGTATACGCTGCATTCACGCTCGTAAGCACAACCTACCTGAAGAGGAGGTGCAGCAATTAAACGCTAACCCCCGGGGGTTAACAGGCAGCGCTGCGCTCCCCAGCCCGCTACCTGCTGCTCGACCGGGCAGCGCAGGGGCTCGCTACTCCGTGAGCCGCGACTGGCCGGGGCAACCGCCCCGCAGCCCGAACCGGGGCAGAGGACAGCGCCAGCGGAACAATGCCCCGGCAGCGCTCAGGGAAGCCAGAGACAGCCGGCTACGCTTTCCTGAAGGCTTTTGTGCCGAGGGCAAGCCAAGCCAGCTCCAGAGGACGCTCATCCCAACACGGGGCGGAAGGGAAAACGCAGCGGCCCCAGATAGGCAGCCGGAGGGGATCGGTAGCGGGACCGCCCCGTCGCCCTTCACGCCGCAGGTGACAGCGGCCGCGCAGGCCGCCCCAGCCTTGCGGCGAAGGGCCGAACGGTGGCGGCTCCAGCAGGCCCGTGAAGAGCCAGCCTGCTTCAACGGCAGTCGGACAAATTGGGGCCGTCGCGTCCCTGACAGCCCCCGGCCCTGCGCCGCCGGCAGCGCTGCCCGCCCCTCAGCGCGGCAGGGCCCGCGGCCTCGTACCCCGACCCTGCGGGGTAGCAGCAGCAGCAGCACCCCCCAAACCCCGCTCACCTCCCGGCAACAACAGCAGTAACAACGAGCACGACTGTACACGACTCCCTCGGCGCCGCCCTATTTAAGCCGAGCACGGCGGGAGCGGCGTG
The DNA here is from genome assembly GCF_014839835.1 of Dryobates pubescens. NCBI lineage: Eukaryota > Metazoa > Chordata > Aves > Piciformes > Picidae > Dryobates > Dryobates pubescens. The sequence continues at coordinate 16,873,657 of NC_071612.1, read as the reverse complement.
TGCGTCTGCCGAGCCCGCCTCCTCCGTCCATCCGCCCGCCTGCTCGCCCTCCCCCTCGCACCGCTCGCCGGGTGCTAGGGCCTGGCCGCCGTTAGCGCCCGCCTGCCCGCTTCGACTGCCTGCCACTCTGCCCCTGCCCCTTCTCCTGCCCCTACCCCTGCCCGCGGGCCGCGGCCCGGCCCGGCCCCCGCCTGGCGGCCTCCCGCGGCCTCTCCGCTGCCGCCCGGGGCATCACGGTAATTCATACAAAAGCTCAGTGCGAGCACTGAAAATACGGAACGCGCGGGTAGGAATTAGAGGGGAAAGGCGGGGAAGTGAGATGAGCGGTGTGCGGCGTTTTACACCTTAGAAATCTGAGGTGACAGCTTGCGGGGGAGGTTTTTCTTACGGCTTTGCAAGAGACCTCTTGCGCCCAGTATAAACAGGCGGAAAGGATGTGTGGTTTAGTATGAAAGCACTGGAAGAGGACAATGACCTTGCTGCAGCCTGGGGTTTCCTTCGTTCACCGCTGCTGGTCTTTGTGAGGGGTCTGTGGGTTTGAGGTGATTGCTGGTAAAGCAGAGGCAGGCGGGGGCATGTCGGTGACCTCTGACGGTGGTCGACTGGCTCTGAGTTGGCCGCGTGCTTCATCAGTCCCTTCAACCCGTAAATCATCAACCCACGTCTCAAAATCTCACTGGTGCACACTGACACAGCCAGAGTTTTCTTATGTTTCGTGGATAGGCTATTTTAAGTGTTTGTGTGGGTTAAGGCTATACACATTCATATATATGTGTGTGTATGTGTGTATATATATATATGCATATGTATATATACATATCTTTTGTAAAGGCAGCTACCGTTTCATGATGCTTCAGTTTATGCTGGAGTATGCCAGACACAGGACTTCCTGTAAAATAGAGTTTTTAACAAAGGAACAAGCCTGTACTCACTTTTTAGTGCAGAGGAGGGCACTTGTCAAGCTGCTGATAGTTCCCAGTTAACTGCACCTGGGTTCACACTGTGTAGGGGTTCAGAAATGGAAAATAAATTCCTTTCTCAGGAAAGCAAGTAGAAGCACATAATCCAGGAGTACATCTGACTGGCTACAGCTGCTAATGGGCATGGAGTCCGTAGTTCCACTAAAAGTCAATCCAAGTAAAGCCCCAAAGCACAGGCAGCATGGACATCACTTTCTCTGTTATGAATGGGTTCTGCTGGTTTGCATCGCACTTTGTGCTTATGTAGACACAACCAGGCTCTGCCAAGTGACTTTTGCATTATGTCCAGCTTTTTGGATGAAGAAATCAAGTTTATGAAAAAACACATCATCTCAGGCACTGGTGACTTCATATTTTGCCCTAAATGCATCTACATTCCATCTGCTAATCACCAAAATGTATAACTTTATCTGCCATGGGTAATTAATCCTTTGGTACCATATTTTTCTTCACACCTAGGTGTCTAAAGGCCATAAACCACATGCCTTAGCCCTGTCTTGGAGAAGTGTCAGTGAATTGGTTTTCTCTTGTCTCTCACTGGGAAGAGGTTCTAAAAAGTTCCTCTCATACATACCTTTTCATGAATCTTATCTTGTCATCAACATGAAACTGTGGAAGTCCCAGGTGTCTCACTAATGCCAGGTATCACCTCTCCACTCTTGCTAGACATTCATCAGATTATACAGCCAGACACTACAATATGTTCTGAAATTGGCTTTTCCCTGCTGATTAGAAAAGAGAGGGACCTAGTCTCTACCAAACTACATATTAAAACATATATAAACAACAGGGAAGTAAGAGCTGTACATGAACAGTACCTACAATGACAACATTGGACTGATGCAAACATGGGAGCTATGGAAACTGTGGATCATCATGGGCTAGGACCCTTTTATATATGCATTTTTAATTATATTTGAGATGGCACTGACTCTTTTTATCATGTATGGGACATAGAGGCTCTAACCTGACTCATCAACCCTCTCCCTAGTGGGAAGTGGAATAATTTTTGGTTTGCTTTTGTAACTGTTTCATACACTTGAGAAAGGGAATGTAAGTCCTAATAGGAAATGCTAGGGAGCAGGAAAAGGGAGTGGAGTCATTCCACAATGGGGAGTGAGCAAGAAGCCAAAAGGGATTCCAGCAGAGGCAATGCTCTCCCCTGAGGAGCAGTCAGAGAGCACCCAAGCAGGTGACACTGACTGGTTTTGCCAACAGCCCTTGGCAAGTTGAGACCAAATGGGGAGCAGCAGGAGCCAGAGACAAGACCAAAGACAAGGCTTGGACATGTATCTAGGGCTCATCCAGGAGACAGGGAGGAAGACAAGCTACCTGTAGTATCCCTCCAGGCTCCATCCAGGAAAAACAAATCAGGAAGCTGGGAGAGGAAGGGCCTAGGTCTGAGCTTAAAGCAGAATGTCTGGACCACAGGGCAGGAGCATGAGTGGAGGTCCCCAGCAAGACTGTTCAGGGCCATTAAAGTCTACAAGCATTCCCAGAGCCTTGGAAGCAACACCAGTGTTCCCTGCTCTCACAGAAATGAGAACCATGTCTGGTTGTATGTCACCTGCAACATTCCTGAAAGACAGTGACACACATTGAAAGAGCGTGACATGGGTACCAAAGTTTCTTTGAGGTTATACGGCAGCTAGAGCAAAAGATACTGTGCGGAGTAAAGACTAGAATAAGATATTGTAGGCTTACAGCAGATGAGCAGGTTTGTTGCCAACACGTTAATACGGTTATGTCTGTGTTTTGGGGTTTTTGGGGTTGTTGGTTTTGTGGGTTTGGTTTTTTTTTCCGTTATACAGGTGCATTTGTGTCATCATACAGGTACGTTTTTATCTAAGAAACAATGCAATATTGGGCACAACCAGCAAACAGCCTGAAGGTAAGAGCCTCCCAGAAGTAAGAAACTCTGTCCTAGGTCAGAGAGAAAAATATATTTGGGGCCATTCCTGGAAAACAGTCATCTCTCTTTCTTACACATGAGTTAATACAAATTCAAACATACTGATGGCAGGAATGAGCTGTACTGGCAGGGGTCTGAATAAAGGTCTGAGCAGAGCCAGTCTCATCCATGCTTCAGTTACACTCATTATGTTACCTTATGTTCAGCTTAGAAAGACAGAAGTAAGGAAGTCATGAATGCTAAAAGGTCCATGAAATACAGGTCCTCTGAACATTGAGATACCTAACCAGGAAAAGACAGGGGGGGATGCAAAACTTCTGTTGCATACCAGCAAAGAGATGTGAGATAGATCTATACATACAAACATAAATATCTACAGAGAGCCATCTTATTCACTTCTCCTCCTATAAAATATTTTCCTCAATCATCATTCTTCTCTATATTCTACCATTTTGAAGGTCAAAAGCACCACACAAAACAGGTAAAAGCTTACTGCTTTAATTCTAGAATCTACTTGAAAACAGAAGCTGCAATGTAGAAAGCTATATTACGGAAATATATAAACCAACAACATTCTGTCTGCTTAACTGAATATTAAGTAAAATATTACACAGAGATAATCAGAGCGAGAAAGCTCAGAAGTTAAATATTTATGATGTTCAAACTCCAACTATGAACCAAACTGTTTATGTCAAAGAATAAAATATCATCTCTTCTGCTGGAACATAACCCCAGCACAATCTTTTCTGGCTGACAAAAGGAGTAAGTTGTTTTATTTGTTCAAAGTTACAGTTCACCAGCACATGTTTAACACAAAACTGAAAAGCAGAGCCCTGCCAGACATGGATGTCCCTCATCAGCAATGACCTCCAAATGCTCAGCATGTTTTCACGTTCTGCACATGCCCACATCTCCTCGCATCTATTTCTGATGAGTATTGGTGCACAAGTTCAGCCCCAGAAGCAGGCCAGATGTTATGACAAGAAATATATGTTTTTAAAGGATCTCTCAAGTTGAGCATGCCTACCTCCCCAAACCTGCCAGCTCAGAAGTGTGCTTCACCACTGCAAGGAGTCATCTAGGCTACTCCAATTCAATGTTACTGCCTACAGGGGTCAGAAAAAAAGAACACTGAAAGAATTAATGAGGATCAAGCCCTTTCCAAAAGCTGAAGAACTTGTACATAGTGATCTTGATGCTCTGATTTTAAATGAATACTTAATATTCAAAAAATGAACCTTATCTCCTACAAAACACACCTGCATACTGGAACATGTACATCATCTCTGTTATTTGCATTTTCATATAACACCTATGTCACCACACTTAAACCACATGTGTAAACAGAGCTCTGCTTTTGAAAGGGTGGCTCCATATCTCATCTGTTCAAGCCCATCAAGTGCCAAACAAAGCAAGTCTGCAAATGCCAGTCCAAGTAGGCCTTGGAGGTTATGAGCTACCTAGCTTCAGCTAGAAGATCCATAAAAGCCACCCATGTAAGCCATTGAGCACAAAAAGACACTGAAGCACTTATGAAAAACATCCTGCTTCCTTTGTGTGGCAAGCCCTGCTCCTGTGTTTGGCCCCTGTGGAAAAGTAGGATTAAGTGCAGGGAGCTCAGATTAGCAGTCAGAGTAGCTCAGGCTTTAGTTAATGTTCCTTCTTGGCTGCAAAGCTGAGGCTGCACACTCCTTCACACTTCAGTGCAAGGCAGTGTTTAGACAGGACAAGGTCTAGAACCAGCACACAGGTTAACTTTGTGGGGAAGACAAGTCCTGGGAATACTTTTAAGAAAAGGCTTGCAGGACACGGATAAGATCAGTGTGGCCAACATACACCCCATTAAATTATTCCACAGCAAGGTACGTCAGTAAACTCTGTCTTCATTTGGGATAAAAGCCAAGCCAGGGATTAAAAAGAACAACTTGTCATGGCCCTTCATCATAAATTGCCTGTATTGTCTCTGGCAATGGGTGGAAACAATTCTACCCTCCACACTGCCATGAGATGATTCACAGAGTTGTTGCTGCACAGGAAAACAAATAGGCCTGGCTTGTGAAGAACAAAATTTCCTATGCAAACTTGCATTTATAGGAAATAAGAACAGGCTAAATATTCCTCTCCATGATAAAATGGTGCTAGTAAGTAGAAAATAAGCAATTTTTTTAGCCATGTCTATGTTATCAGGAACCACCATTAATCAAATTACATGTTCAACATATATCCAGCTGTCTACACAAAACAGCTACAAGGTACGGGCACCATTTCCCTGTGAGCACTGAGCAGTATGCACTCTGCCATCATGCATGGGTCCAAGCTGGGACACTGGAAATCAAGCTTCCCGTTCCTGAGCAGCACAAGCAGGTCAGGCCATCACTCCTGGCCTGGTGATTCCCGAGCCTGTTCACTGCCATTCTTATGACACCTACCAACCAATTTACCCACCACAGAGATCTCACTTTATCATACTCCTGATCTTGGAAAGGTATCTTTTAACTATCCACCCTGATAATTACATTCCTATTTCTCATATAGAGATGGGCCTGGGAGAATATTTGAATACTACTTTGTGTAACAAACCACTTAATGATATTAAACATCATTATTTGAAATGCTTAACTTTATTTTTGTGTAACACCCCATTTACACCTACATATTGGTACTTTAGAGAACAAATTTCAAGAATCTCTGTCTATAAATATCCAGCAGCAACAAACTTTTACTAGTCTCAAAAATAACTACATCACGTTTCTTCCTTTTAACCACATTAAGTTCCTTCATTTTCTGCTGTGAAACAGTGGCAGATCGTACAGCAAGGCTGTTTAACTTGTGTGATAGCACAAATTTTGTATGACTACATCTCTGATGTATTTCTGAGGCTTTAATCACTACCAGATTAAGAGATCACTCAGATTAAGGGATCTGTGTCTCTTAACCACTACCATAATTCTGGAATCCATAAAGCACATGAAGAACCTAAAAATGAAGTACCATGTTACATACAGCATGTTACAGAACACACAGGTTTTCATTGACCGTGAGTGCTGTGCAGTGCAGCAGCAGACCAGGCAGACTGCCCAGCTTCTGCCTGCAGCAACATGCAAGCACCTCAAAATCCTAACCACTCTCTCACCATACTCTTTGGTTTTTTTCCCCATTATGTTTATGATACCTCAGTCATTTTGTTGTAAGCATCAGTAAGGACATTACCTTTTTCAAACTTCAAAATATCAATTAAGGAAACAGAAGTAGGGCCTCTAGAATGGGCTAGCAAGTCCAGGATGCCATCAACCTACCTAGTAACATCACTGCATCTCAGTGGGCAGCACTTGTTCTCAACAAAACCATATAGCACCTCTGAAAACAAGTGACCAGCCTGAGTTTTGACATACAGGTACAACACCTCAGCAGGTGAGTCACTATTTAGATAAAGACTTTTTTTTTCTACAAGGCAAAGACAGCATGGCAGTGTATATGTATTCTCCCTCACTGTAGAGAGAAAGAGAGTTAGCACTAACAAATGAATCAACATGATGGGTGAAAAGAGCAACAATTTAAACTTCAGACTTAAAGTTTAATCTTAAATTCTTTACTGTGAGGGTTGTGAGACACTGGTTGCCTCAAGAAGTTGTGGATACCCCCTCCCTGGAAGTGGTCAAGGTCAGGTTAGATGGGACTTTGAGCAACCTTGACTAGTAGAAGGTATCCCTGCCCATGGTAGGGGACTTGGAACTAGAATGATTTTTAAGGCCCCTTCCAGCCCAAACCATTCTATGAAATAAAAAATATTTAAATTGATAAAGCCAAACTGAAGTTTAGATTAGCTAAAATAAAGCAATTATTTTACTTCAAGATACATACACTTTTTACAATTCCTTTTCCTATTTGATGCTCTGTACACTATTTGTATTTTGAAGTTCAATGACACTACCAGACCAATACCAATCAATTTGAAAGAGCAGTTTTAATCTCTGCTCCCTTCAATAGCAGGCAGCACTGCCTGGAGTAACTGATTGTGGTAACAGCAGTGCTAGATGAAGAGACCTGCAAGGCCAGCAGGCAGAGGCTCTCACCAGTGCTGATAGTGCCTGAAGCCCAGGGTTCTCGTGCCAGCAGCAAGCATTCTGTGTACTCTAAACCAGACTGCTCTGCTAGGGTGCATCACTGCCCCCCTGGCCTTGGTTTGCTTCTCCCTGGCAAGGTCAGCATTTGCTCTTGCTTTCTGGCACAGACTGCTTTTGTGTTAAAAGGGCAACAGGTGGCAATGCTGGATCCAAGGTCATGGTGGAATCCATGCCTTCCAGCTGCCTGGCACAGCAGTGGCCAGGGAACATAAACTACATTTGCACTCCCATCTCACCTGCTTGGCAGCAGCTACTGCTGTAGTTCCACATGCACTTTCAATGATATGAGGACATCTAACATAGCTTCAAAACTTCATGCATTTAGGGCTGACTTTTTTTTTTTTTTTTTTATACTTTTATTTGCCTGAGGTGCCCATGAAGACTGAAAACCCAGGGGTATTAGTGTGGAGCACTGAGTACATTTTAAAACACAAATGCAAGATTAAAATAGACTTCCAGCTGAAATCACTGAGAGTTGAAACATATGACTTGGCACAAAACATTGAGGAATTAAACAGATAACAGTCTTGCCTGAGTTAATGGCAAATTGAAAATTATCTAGTAATGCCAGATAAGGAAGTTTTTGCGTACTTGCATTTGTGCTTAGGTTATTAACCACACATCTAGAGGGCACCCTGCAGATGAGCATGTGTAATCCCAATGTTCCATAACCCCTTTGGAAAGAAAGCCACATTACGCCAGGTCTATCCTGTAGCAAGTTCCTCTTACTAAACACAGACTCATCTTGAGCCATCAGTAGGAAATGCTGAAGCTGGAAAGAATCATAGCTCTGTAGAAGTAGGAGTTCATTCATTTTCCTTCAGTATATTCAATGGTCTCTTTTTGCCTTCAAAGTCTTGTCACATGCAGATTCCTCTCAACTGTTATCTATTGCAAAAAGCACTGAAGAACAAAACCTTTGAAAGACCAGGCTATAAATGCTTGGAGCAGTGACTGTCATGAACTATGGTGAGTTATCTGAGATCTTGCATTCACTGGGATGAGAAGACGTTTATCATATTCCCAGAATGTGGTGAAGGGTATGGCTTTCCCCACAAAGTTTTCCTTCCCATGAGAAAGTGGTTTGAGATTGCCTAGAATGCCACCAAAACGTGTCAACATTCAGCAGCACCATGCAGTCATTCAGAGCACAAAGTAAAAGCTACATCATCCTAAACTTCAGGAAAATCTACCCAACCAAAGCCTGGCAAAAGATGTTTTCTAAAATGTGTTATTGACCACTGTAGCATAGGGTGGTGAAGTAGGAAGACATTTCTGAGAAGTTAATTTAGTAAGAATTGTGAAGTGGAAACACAAAGCAGGGTGGGGAGAGTTCAGAGATAGTCTTCAACATTTTTCAACTAGTCCAACCAGGCCACACTGGTCTCTTTTCCCAAGTAATAAGGGATAGGACAGGAGGAAATAGCCTCAAGTTGCACCAAGGGAGGTTAGATTGGACATTAGGAAAAATTCCTTTGCCAAAAAGGGTTGTCAAGCACCCCAACAGGCTACCCAGGGAAGTCACCACCCCTGGAGGCATTTAAAAAGTGTATAGTTGTGGTGCTGATGGGCTTGTTTTAGTGGGGGACTTAGCAGTGTTAGGTTAACAATTGGAACTGGTAATTTAAAAGGTCCTTTCAATCTAACTGATTCTAATCACAGAAATTTAGGGGCTGGAAGGGACCTCAAGAGACCATCTAGTCCAACCCCCCCGCCAAAGCAGGATCACCTATACCAGATCACACAGGAACTCATCTAAGCAGGTCTCTCCTTTATCACTACAGTAACTCACAAGGCAGCACCTGATTTTTAGCAGTCCCATAACAAGATTACTTAAGCACATGAACACTGGGACTTTATTCAGCTTCTTCTGGAGTTGATTAAAATCTTTCCTCTAGTTTTAACAGAGCCTAAATTAGGATGTTAATAACTCACAGCAAATACAGTGTACTGCCTAGAAAAATTTATTGCTGCTTGCTGAGTTTTTATCTACAGTAAGATGGCACTAGTTTTCCACACTCATATCTAGCCTTTGTATGACCAGAATTTAAATGCATATATAATTTAAGAATGGGTATGTCTTAAAATGCAAGTCCTCCAGCAAGCAAAAAAATTCCTTACAGCATTTATAAAGATTTCCCAACAGAGTCTTAGAGTAGCAAAGCAAATGGGTTTGGCCAAAGTATCTCTGACAATTTAAAAACTTCAAGTTTCCAGACTCCTCATGATGGTGACAAAATTTCTCAAGAAAGAATCATTACTAAGTTTTTCCACTGATAGAGCATGTACTTCTGTGGTAAAGCATCAGCACCCTCCAGCCAAGGGACTTCTCTGCAGGACATGCATATATCAAAAGGCTTCCTCCCCAAATCACAATTATGTAGCACCTCTAATTAGAAGAAGAGCAATCTAAATCTTGGGAAGCAGAGCTCTAGATATGGGTGGGGGTTTTTTTCACTTGTTTCAGACCACAGCTAAAAAAGAAATTAGTTGATCATCCTTAAGAAATAAAAACATGAAACAAATTCAGAGCTAAAGGTTAAAAACACTGTTTCAACTTTGTAGGAAGATACTTGTATCTTTCATATAACACTCCAATTTTAAGATTCATATAATTATTTTTGTGCATCAAGATTCTTTACAAATAACTCCTAGTCCAACAGAAACAAGCTGATTTTGGTGCTGAGAGACTCTCAGGTTAGTCTGACTCTACTTCCCCTTGTCCTGAAGGGTCAAACCCCAAAACATGCCCTAGCAGACAGTGGGCTAAGTACCTGTAAATGTGCTTACCTGGTCAGTTCCTGGGGTCCAGATGGTCCAGGCAAAATGTATAGCACATGTGATTAACCTTGTAAGCACCCGTGAACCTGCAAACCTGGACACTTCCTGGGGTCTGGATAACCAGGTATCACGTGTGATTAACTTAGCATCACAGCTGTGAACTGTGTGTGCCCCTGGCCATGTTTGGCTATGCCCCATCCTATAGGTTCAGTTATCAGGGTTCCATGTTACCAATTGTTTTGGGACAGTATTTAAACCAACTTGCCTTGTTCTCACCCAGACAGCAACAAGAGACAAATGCTGTCACTGCCAGAGAAGCAGCTGAAGAACCTGCTTTAGCAGACCAACTGCACCTGAGCCTTGTTCTTATAACAAAGAGACAAAATGCTGCCCGAGTAGCAGCTGAAGAACTTGTCCTAACAGGCAACAGCTACACCCAGGCCTTGCATCTGGACCAAGGCAGAAAGGGGAAAAGCTCCAAGAATTGAATCCCAGAAGAGGTTATAGCCCGGAAAGGGAGCACACAAGAGACAGAGGCCCCTAGCCCTCTCCAAGCTAAGGACTGCCCAAATTATAGCCACAGCATCTGGGAAGATACCAGACAGAGGAGCAAGTTGTGAGTACCTGACTAATCTGCCACGGAATCCCATTTGTGGGAAACCCACAGATCACAGCACCTGTATTTCCAATCTGAATCACTGTACTGGAAAGGTTAGATCTGTGCTTAAATCATTTAACTGTCTTTATATGTGCAGTGCAAAACCCACAACCAAATAGAACTGGTAAATATACTGTGTAAATAAGTTACAGCAGTGTTTGAAGACACCACTACCCAAGACATTACATTAGAAAATATATCACAGTATCAATAAGGTTGGAAGAGACCTCGAGGATTATCAAGTCCAACCTGACACCACAAACCCCATGACTAGACCATGGCACCAAGTGCCACGTCCAATCTCCTCTTGAAGACCTCCAGGGATGGTGACTCCACCACCTCCCTGGGCAGCACATTCCAATGACGAATGACTCTCTCAGCGAAGAACTTTCTCCTCACCTTGAGCCTAAACTTCCCCTGGCACAGCTTGAGACTGTGTCCCCTTGTTCTGGTGCTGGTTGCCTGGGAGAAGAGACCAACCCCTTCCTGGCTACAACCACCTTTCAGGTAGTTGTAGAGGGCAATGAGGTCACCCCTGAGCCTCCTCTTCTCCAGGCTAAACAATCCCAGCTCCCTCAGCCTCTCCTCACAGGGCTGTGCTCAAGGCCTCTTACCAACCTTGTTGCCCTTCTCTGGACACGTTTAAGAGTCTCAATGTCCTTCTTAAACTGAGGGGCCCAGAACTGGACACAGTACTCAAGGTGTGGCCTAAACAATGCAGAGTACAGGGGCACAATGACCTCCTTGCTCCTGCTGGCCACACTAAATATGTAATATTATATGTATATAAAAATATACATTTTATTACACCCCTGAGATCCAGGATGAGATACTCCTGGCTTTCCACATGATAAGGCCCAGTAAAAATAAAGCCACTTCCAGCAACTCCAGATCCAGACCTAAAAGCTTAATTAAAAAACAAACAAAACCAACCAAACAATTGTTTTTCTTCAGATACTCTTGCTCAGCTCAGTGTACACTGGCTCTTTATTTCAGTAACTTTGTGGCTCAAAAGCATTAGGGAAGTGTAGGAGTTTGTAATCAAACTTTGTATTAGGAGCCTTTCTTTTTGTTGCAAAGAGGTAAGAGGGCAAAGAGTGAGAGGACACAGCAGTGGGGAGAATCAGGAAGAGTTTGTAGTCCTATTAAATTCCCCTTTCTTCCCCAGGAGCCACATTTCTGTCCTGCTTCCTGCTGCACAGAAAAATGTATTCCTTTCCAAAACAAGCAAACAACTAGATCTTATTTCAGTCCTTCAGATCACAGAAAAGCACTTGCTTGGAATAGATTAGTCAGAATTAGTAATTCTCTTTCCTGTTTGCAAGTATTAGAAGTAAGCCTACAAAACATACACTGTTTAAGGATGGGTATGAAACTTTGATTTTCACTATGATACTATTTTGTTTTCCTTTATCTCTTCTAGTGTTTGTGTGCATACATGTGAAGCAGGCATTTAGAAAACTACATGTATTTAATGTTAGACTTGCCAGTAGGAGCAGGGAGGTCATTGTGCCCCTGTACACTGCACTGGTTAGGCCGCACCTTGAGTACTGTGTCCAGTTCTGGGCCCCTCAGTTTAGGAAGGAGGTTGACTTGCTGGAACAAGTCCAGAGAAGAGTAACAAAGTTGGTGAGGGGTTTGGAACACAAGCCCTACGAGGAGAGGCTGAGGGAGCTGGGGTTGCTTAGCCTGGAGAAGAGGAGACTCGGGGGTGACCTTATTACTCTCTACAACTACCTGAAGGGAGGTTGTAGACAGACGGATGTTGGTCTCTTCTCCCAGGCAGCCAGTACCAGAACAAGAGGACACAGTCTCAGGCTGCACCAGGGGAGGTTTAGGTTGGATGTTAGGAAAAAGTTCTATACAGAGAGAGTGATTGCCCATTGGAATGGGCTGCCTGGGGAGGTGGTGGAGTCGCCGTCATTGGAGGTGTTCAGGAGGAGACTTGCTGGGGTGCTTGGTGCCGTGGGTTAGTTGTTTGGGTGGTGTTGGATTGGTTGATGGGTTGGACACGATGATCTTGAAGGTCTCTTCCAACCTGGTTCATTCTATGTATTCTATGTATTGTAAAGCACCATCCCAAGTTACACCAGGCTACTTGTTCTGGTAACATTCAGAGTCCTTGCCAGGCAAAGTCAACAGCAACAGTAACATCTTTAGATTGTGGATAGGAAGAAGATATTGTCAGGGTAAGCCCTCTACTTGATGAAAAATTGTTTTAATATAATAATCATTACTTCCTAGTGGTTTGGGTTTTTCTTTCCTTCCAGTGAGAGTCTGTGTGTTGACTGTGTGCAAGCTGTTGTCATACCATGATCACATTTTCCAGAAGGACCCCTTTCCTCCACTATGCTATCCCAGCACAGTTGTTCCACATTTGCACAGGTTGCATTGGTAAATTCTGGACCAAGCTGAAAGGTGCAGTGTTTAAAACAACACTGATACAAGGTTCCTGCAGGGGGCTATGGATGTGACCAGTAACAGGGTTGAGTTGGCACACACACAGCTGGGTAGTCCAAAAGCCAGACTGAATAAAAAGAGCATGCCAGCAGAGACTTCTGAGACCAGCATCACCAGGTTACATAAAACCATCCATATACTCACTCCACTTCTTTCTCTGCATCAGGGCAGCTGGGTCCTCTAGAGAGCTACTATCACATCTGGACTAGGAATCACTCCCAGTTTGGCTCTCAGGAGTATGACTGTGAGCCAGGAGAGATAAATCAGAAATTAAAACCTTCATGAGCAGCTGCTGAGTTAAGCAAGGCTATAAGCAAAGAAAACTAAGGACCTTTCCTCAAGGGGAAAATCATTCTACAGACAAAACCTCCACACTGTGCCTTGGGTGCACCACCCTGAACCAGTGAGGCCTTCTAAAGTCTTTCCATTTAGTTCACCCCAGGCCTGCAGGCTGCTCACATGCATTGTCACACAATGCAGCTAAATAAAGGAAGCATAGGTGTAAACTCAATCAAACCCACCCAAATGAAAGAGTGCTACAGGGGCATCTCTGCCCTAGTGCTCTCAGTGGTACAAGATGATTAGATAATTGGCAAGACTAGCCCAGAGCTGACACTCTACTTAAACAGACAAGCAAATCCAGATGGCTTTGAATAGCTGATTATCCAACATTGCTGCATAGAATGAGCACGACCAGAGAAGCACAATAAACACAGCTCCCTCTCTGCTGCCACTAGGAGCTGGAGAGGCTCAATCTTCAGTGGCCATTTTTCTCCTTGTCACAGTGGAACACAGCACAGATAGAATTAATCAGGTTGGAAAAGACCTTCGAGATCATCGAGTCCAACCTATCACCCAACACCATCTAATCAGCTAAACCATGGCACCAAGCACTCCATCCAGTCTCTTCTTAAACACCTCCAATGAGGGTGACTCCACCACCTCCCCGGGCAGCCCAATCCAACAGCCAATCACGTTTCTGTGAAGAACTTCTTCCTAACATCCAGCCTGAACCTCTTCTGGTGCAGCTTGAGACTGTGTCCTCTTGTTCTGATGCTGCTTGCCTGGGAAAAGAGACCAACCCCCACCTGGCTGCAACCTCCCTTCAGATAGTTGTAGACAGCAATAAGGTCTCCCCGGAGCCTCCTCTTCTGCAGGCTGAGCAACCCCAGCTCCCTCAGCCTCTCCTCACAGGGCTTGTGCTCCAGACCCCTCCCCAGCTTTGTTTCCCTTCTCTGGACACATTCCAGCAAGTCAACATCCTTCCTAAACTGAGGGGCCCAGAACTGGACACAGTCCTCAAGGTGTGGCCTAACCAGTACTGAGGACAGGGGCAGAATGACTTCCCTGCTCCTGCTGGCCACAAAATTCCTGATAAAGACCAGGATGCCATTGGCCTTCTTGGCCACCTGGGCACACTGATGGCTCATGTTCAGCCTACTAGCAACCAGTACCCCCAGGTCCCTTTCTGCCTGGCTGCTCTCCAGCCACTCTGACCCCAGCCTGTAGCACTGCATGGGGTTGTTGTGGCCACTGGACCCTGCCCATCTGTCTAGCCTGTCAAGGTCCCTCTGCAGAGCTCTCCAATCCTCTAACAGATCAACACCTGCTCCCAACTTCGTGTCATCTGCAAATTTACTGATGATGGACTCAATCCCCTCATCCAGATCATCAATAAAAATATTGAACAGGATGGGGCCCAGCACTGATCCCTGGGGGACACCATTAGTGACTGGCTGCCAGCTGGATTTGGCACCATTCACCACCACTCTCTGAGCTCAGCCCTCCAGCCAGTTCCTAACCCAACACAGAGTGCTGCTGTCCAAGCCACAGGCTGACAGCTTGTCCAGGAGTTTGCTGTGGGGGACAGTGTCAAAGACCTTGCTGAAGTCCAGCTAGACTACATCCCCAGGCCTCCCCACATCTACCAGGCAGTCACCTGATCATAGAAGGAGATCAGGTTGGTCAGGCAGGACCTGCCCTTCCTAAAATCCATGATGGCTGGGCCTGATCCCTTGGTCATGCTATAAGTGCTGTGTGATTGCACTCAAGATGACCTGTTCCATAATCTTGCCTGGCACTGAGGTCAGGCTGACAGGTCTGTAATTCCCTGGCTCCTCCTTCTGGCGATTCTTGTGGATGGGCATCACATTGGCTGCTTCCAGTCATCTGGGACCTCTCCAGTGAGCCAGGACTGTTGAAAAATGATGGAGAGCAGCTTGGCCAGCTCATCTGCCAGCTCTCTCAGTACCCTACAATGGATCCCATCTGGTCCCATGGGCTTGTGGGGATCCAAGTGGCTAAGGAGGTCTCTAACTACTTGCTCCTGGATCACAGGGGAACTATACTGCTCCCTGCCTCAATCTGCCAGCTCAGGAGGCCAGTTGTCTGGAAGACAACCTATCTTGTTATTAAAAATATGAGGTAAAGAATATGTTAAGTACCTCTGCCTTTTTCTCATCTTTTGTTACTATATTCCCCTTCATGTCCACTAACGAGTGGAGGTTCTTACAACACTGTCTACCCTCTGCAGCATCCCATAACTTGCAGTGCCTTCAGGTGTGGTCAAATGTCAAATACTGTGTCAGTGCATTTGACTCCCCACAGCTCCCTCAAGAAAGCATGTAGTTTTCTTCTCAAAATGTTTGCAAACTTCATTTATGTGCAGAGAGACTAAACTTCTCCTTTAACTTTGAAGTTCTGGAATAAAATGAGGATCAATAATTGATCTTTCCAGCAACCCTCCTTTCTACATAATGAGTGGAACCCAAAGCAAAGCTCAATCACCCCCCAGGTCTCCAAAGGCATGAAATCACACAGACCCTTTGCAATTGCAGGCTGCTCTTCCCTAATGCTCTACCCAGCTTCACTTACACAGCAACTGAAGTTTTGAAACCTCATTATATGCACAAGCATGCTGTGCTGCTTGCACACATCACCTGTTGAAAGACCAAGCGTCTGAGCATTATTTTGATGGAAAAGCTGTAATACTAGCTCATGTGAATATTTATATCTTGTTACCTTACCTCACATCTGTTTGTAGAAGGTCACGTTCAGTCACACATCCAAACCCAGCCCTAACTTCCATTATACAATGTAAGGCTCAACAACCCCTGGACTCACAAAGTTTGCTGACAAGTTTCCTTATTCCTCTCCTATTCTCCTAGCAGTTATGCTGCCATTTTCTAGGACATACACTTCCATGTTTATTGGGAAATAACTAGTGCAAAGCATCTACAGATTGGTGACTGGTGAATTCTGAGTATAATATTGCTATTTCTATCTCAAATGTGTACAGACTTTTATCATCAAAGCACTTTATGAGCATCAGTAATAAACCCTCAGTGAGACAGTGCTAGGCTGGACCTGAAGACAGATGGCTCCAGATACCTTCTGACTGATAGGAAAGGCTGTTCTGGCAGTGTTACATTTAAGCAAAACATCAATGGCCATATCAGTTATTTAGGACTTCCTTTCTACGGTAGGTCCTAATGGGTTCTAATGTGAACTTGGATTTTATTATGAAGAATTCATTATTTAAAATAAAACAAATATCTCAAGCACACAGAAAGAAGAGCACTTAGGGCATGGGTGAGATGGACAAGAGAAAAAGCAAGGCTGATTTTAACTGACTGGAGCATTTCAACAGTGGCAGACCACTTAATCACTATCCCTTGGGGAAGACAGTACTGCAAAACCATAAAAACTGAAAGGGAATATCCACAAGGAGACAGGGAGCAATGTTTTAAGAGCTATGACATAGTCCATCACACAAAATCTTCCAGGGCACAACAGGAGAGGAGACCACAACAGTGAAGACAGTCATACAGAACTCTGAGCAAGCCCTTAGCCTCTACAGGTAGTCACAACTCTGACCTGCCCTTTTACCTGGCTTTGTATGCAGTAGCCTGTTTCTTATCTCCTGACCAGCCCAGAGAGGAGGACAAATTCTGAGACTACCAAATAAAAAATTAACTACAGTAATAAATTGAAAGAAGGTAGTTGAGTAGCTCCTACTCACCTGGACTAGCTTTATTAGCTTATTCAGTGTGGGTTATTAATGCTTTGTTAGTATGGTTACTCACTTACATTCACAGCACACAGGCGTGGTGTCTACAGACAGTGGAGCTGGGCTTACCAGTAATTTAAAGATGATGGGTTGGAAATTATCTTCTGTTTTTAATTGTAACTGTCTGGTAATTAGATACCTCTTGCTTTCTTTGTCCTTAACACAGCTGCACACAGTGATAGGAACACCATCAGAGATTTAGCCCCCAACTCTAAACCCACCACATCCAAAGGCAGCTTATGTTTCTACACTACTGATGGCAGCCATCAAAACCAGACCATCTTCTGCATAAATTCAACAACAGTGGTAAAAGTCCACTGAACTCTTGGCACCTGCCCTCCCTTCTGGGTAAAATATCTACTCTAGGGTCAGTTCAAGGATTTTATATGTTAATAAGTTGGGAAGTAGAAAAGTGCTGAGGGTTAATTTGTTTCTAGGCAGGCTATTCACTGCCTTTCCTGGCTTTAGTGAGGAACTTAGTGCTGAAAGGTTTCTTTATAGAGCTGACACCTCTTCAGAAAGCACAGAGCAGCTGATTTCTGAATTCACCACCTCTCTCTGAAGTGGAGTTTCATAGCTTTGCCACTTTATGCCATGCTGCTGGGAAGCACTTCAAACCAGAGCAGTCTGATATGCATTCATCTGTGCTCACTGTGAAAGTCCAAGAAAAATAGTATTTGTTCAGGTTTCTACATGCACTGGTCTGTTTGCTCAAGGATGTATCAAAGAAACAATGAGTTCTGAGGTGTTCTCTGTGATGCAAAATTATTCTAATACTACAGCTGCCTTTAAAGAGGAATTCCTGTTGCTTCAGAGAGCTCTCATGGTGTAAGGCAGAGGTCTGAAATCTGACTGGATCAAGCTGTGCTACCACAGTCTCGAGACCAAACTGCCCTGTAGGCCTCATGCACTCACATCAGTTCAGCTAATTTACAAGAGTGCAGGAAGAAGGGAGAAAGTTTTCAGTGCCATCAGAGAAGGACAAACAGAGTAAGAAGCAAAAGACTGCACTAAGAAAAGGTTGGACAAAGCTGCAAAACAAGGGCACAGACTTTGTATCTTACAGTATTGATCACAGTTTTGAAATATGAACAGAATTAACACCTGATGCAGAAATCAGATAAACTGGGAAGTGGGGCAGTAACTGACCTTGCACAAATCTAGGTTATAAAACTTGGTCATGGATGTAACTGATTTTTTGTTTTAAATATGGAGTTTGTATATTTAAACATACAGGTCAGAGAGTGGCTGAGGAACAGTCTGGCTTTTTCCTGAGACCCACCTGCCTGTGAGCACAAACTACGCAGCTGTTGAGCCTGCACACAGCTTCCCAAGCAAGTTCTCTATCAGCACAGAGTTTTTCACTCCCTTACACCCAGGTGCTGTTTTGGATCAGTGACAATTTAATTTCTACACCAAGGGCTCCCTTCTCCAGTCTCCCCCTCTTAGAAAATGTTCACTCTTCCTTGTGTTTTATTTCCTGGAAGTAGTTTTCCTGCTTGCTCTCCCTTTAAAATTCCCCCAGCACATATCCTAACCTCCCTTCCTGTGCCCAACTCTCCTCCCAAGCACAGCATCAGCACTGTTTATACATTGCAGCTTCAAGAGGACAACTCATAAACTTGCAAATCACTCTTTCCCCACGTGCTCTAAGAAGCAGGCCAGACATAGAGAAGAGAGAATAAACACCCAAGAAAAAGATTTCTACTTTCTTCCCCACTTCAAAATCTGAACAACAAACTCTGGGAGCAAGGACACTATCAACACCATGCACTTCTTGGACAGTAGCTCTGGCCTTCATTTTGCAGGGACTGAGCACATCCTAGTCAAAGCCCTGAGGACATCACAGGGAGAAGCCACAACAGGAACACTAGCGTGATGCTTCTTGCAGTGTGCTCTCTGAGCCCAGTTCTCCTTTGTGCTACATTTTACTTTCTGTGAGGTTACACCTCCCTCTCCTCCCTTTTCAGAGAGACAGGCTCTGGCCCATTCTAACCAGCATGAGGGCAAGCTCTGATGGGCACAGACATACAATCTGGGAGTAGCTCTGGCACTAAGTTCTGGAGACAGGTCATCAGCAGCAACTGCCAGGAGAAGCCACCTGCTACCACTGCATGGTGCAACTGATCATCAGCTTCTTACACATGTGATGCAGTAAAAGAGAAGAGGAAGTCCTGGCCCATTCTGTGTCAGCACAAGTTTCTGGTACATTAAGAAACTTCCGGGTTGACTGTGCAGACAGTCAACTCTCGTCACTGGCACTCCGCAATTCCTGATGGCTTAAAACTGAAAGGAGACAATTTCCAGCTACCATTTCATTCCTTATGTGCATCACCTCTCTGATGGCCCCTTCCTACTCCAAGCACCATTCAGACAGAAACTGAGAGTATACCAGCTACATCAGCCAGGGGCTACACAGCAAAAGCTCTGCCACAAAGTCCATGCAGGGATTGCGTGGCAAATCAGAAGTATGTGTGAAGACACCAGTCTCCTATCACTCCAATAAATGCTTTCTGAAATTTTACTTTTCAGGTGGTAAGTCACACTAGACCAAAACCCTATAGTATGTTAAATCTCTTCTGTAGAGATTTTCTCTGATTTCTTTTTGCTGCCAGGGTAGTTATGAGGGTGGGGGGAATAAATAAAAAGATACAATCTGCATACACCTGAAGTGGAGTCATTCAGATACACTCTGTTCCCTTCAAATCAGAGGAATGAGAGCTTAGAAGCCTCCATTCTGACAGAAAGACAATTTCCCACAGAGCAGGTACTGCCTGCAGGTACAGCTGTGTTTCCAGCATCTCCTCTGAGTCTTAGCCAGAAGGTGATGGGGCTACAAACAAACTTCAGCCAACTTTACAAAAGCCAAATTGGAGTGTGACTGAGGAGACATTGGTGTAGCTAAGTCAGGCTTTCAAGAACTCCCTTTGAAGCGGAATATATCTTATTTCCAACCATTAAAGAAAACAGTCAATTCCTGTTTTCTGTAGAAAAAAAAGAGCAATCACCTCCTCATGCTCTGGTCAATATCTTTTTTTCTTTCACAACCACATTGCCTAATTTCTTTCCAGACCTACAGCTACCACAGAATCAATCACATGAGACTTAATTCTTTGATTTCATCAAAAGCATGTCTCCTTTAGCAGAGCAGACCTTTCCTCATATTTTACAGCATTATTGTCACTAGCAGAAAAGTTGCAGTTTCAGACTTACCCTCCTAAGGTCACTTTTTCTGCTGACATGTACCCAGACCAAACCAGGACCATTCCCAACTAAGTCACAGTGATGCTGACTCCTCTAGGTTTCTGAAACTGCCCTGGGATTTAACTCACAATGGCACTGCCCAGCCATCTCAAATCTCAAAGCACTGCTATCTCCATTTCATAGATTGAGAAAGAAGGGCAAAGAGAAGAGCAGTGATTTGCCCACACAGAAGAATTAATAACAAGAATAACAGCAATACCAAGAAATGTTTCCACCTCTCTTCCTACTTCTCAGACTTCAGTGTTACCCCAGCGCCTACTCATTAGAGAATAAGGCTGAAAAAAATAGGGATCTTTACTTTTATTTCAAATTAAACAGATCAAGTCTATGTTGCCAGCTTTCTCTGATGTAATTCAGGAAAAGGTGGCAAAAGATACAACCTCGTCTCGACAGTTTGGCAAAGATCTCTGGTGGCAACAGAGCATGATGTTCGAAAGAGCTGGTATGGTTTGTTCCACCCAGAAAAGTGAGGTGTCTTGCCACCTCTGTGCTGGTTAATAAGTGCCCTGGCAAAACACCCCTTTCCCAGGCACGGCTATGCTGCTCCACTCAGGATGAACTGCTGCAGCTGATGTTTTTGTGCAAAAGTAACTTATTGAGTACTAGCTAGGAAAAAAATAATAATAAACCAACCATCAGTTCTCTGTGCTTTCTCCTTTACATATTTCCCAGGATTAAGTATCTCTCTTAAAGAACACACACAGTGATAAAACAATTTTCAAAGCAGAATAATGTCAGTACTGTAGTTAACTTTATAATCGTCAGTTTTTACCTTTTTCATTGTATAAAATATATTTTATATCTAAGATGATTGCAACAGGAATCAATAAAATCTAGCCTTCCTGTTGCAATCAGAGCAGTGATGTGTTCTACTCTATTGTTACTCACAGCTTGACAAACTCCCAAATTTCTTTTCTTGCAGACATCCTTAGAAATGATGTAAGGACACCAGAACTTGAATCACACTGTCAACTCAGCATCAAAGCTAGCAGGCCTCATGTTCAAGCGCACAGCAAGGCCTTGGGTTTTCACAACTTACTAATACGTCAGCACTGAGACCTCTTATTTCTAAAATGATACCAGAGCCTTTGTGCCCTCCATAACTTTTCAGGATTACCACAGAATAACTGGAGCCAGAGCACAAAATATGCTCATTCACCTCCATGTGGTAATCACAATAAAAGGAAGCAAAAAAGATGCTCTCTTCTAACTGTCAAGAAGAAGATCTACACTATCCACACTCAGGCAAAAGCTACTGCTAGGACAGGAGTTTGTGATCTGGGGCTTTTCTACTACTCTGAGCAGAACGCTGTTTAGCAGAAGCTGATGTTTTATATGATCTTTCTCCATTAAAAAAAAAATCCCTAACAATGAAACACCCGAAGGAATGAAGCTTGGGCTGAATGTGGAGTTAATGTCATCAAAACTGAGCTAATACATGACTAAGTTTTGTCATACGTTGGACTGTCACACAAAGCTCTTCTGTGTCCTCTTCCTCTTGAAGCTCCCCAGCAGCATTCAGTGGCACTTGCCCTTCCCAGGATTAGCCCAGATTTGGTCAGAGTTTATCTGAAGAGGGAAGGGACTCTCTTTTCTGGTTTCTGTTTGTACACTGCCAAGGAAGAGAAGATCAGGAACTCCTTCAAGTTGTAAAAATAACTACTAGTGTTAGGGTCTCTCAGATACAGTGACATAGATCCAGAAAAACTCTCAAGGGTTAACAATAATTGAGTCATGAAATACGCATTTCAGAGTTCAGACTCAGATTCCTCCTTCTGACTGCAACACCTCAGGATAACAGCATTGGGCTTCAGGAATTATTCTCCCTTCAAACTGATGAGCTCCAGTGGTGACATGTATTTTTTGTCCTACCATAAATTAATTTTTCTGGTAAACTTAGGGATGAGTGGTATCACTTTTGCTGATTGTTAAGTGATTTAAGCTCATTGTAACTCTCTGATACATGGAAAACTTGTTCAAATTAGTCTCTTTCCAGGGTAAAGCCTTCACCTTCCACTGATCCACTATGGACAAGCCTCTCAGTCAGTATGAAGACCTTCAGGAGTTTCAGAAAGAGTAAATTACAGCAAGAGGTGGAGTTCGATAAGCAGCATCACTTTCCTTTAATGACTCACTGAAAATGACACACTGCTGCAAGAAAGTATAGTGGAGACCATGTAAAGCCAGTTGAAAACAGTAGTAAAAGGACTCCTAGGTGCAAGATTTGGATAAAGACTTGGTATCACTTATGTGATATGGTGTTCTTCAGACCTTTACCTGGCCTTACCTGGACAGTTGTCCCACCATTTGAACAGGCTTGAGACATTATTAGGCTGCACACAGGAAGAACAGCAGAGATTATCACAGGAACAACAGGATCCTGGGGAAAATGCATTTACCTGAAAAAATATTGGGGGAGGGTGGGCAGGAAAATGGGAAGGAAGCCCAATGCAGCCCCACAGGATGTCAAGTAAAAGTAAGTGAATGTAAACTTAGTTCGTACACACAGTGCTGCTTCCTGGGCTGGTGTTCTCACAAGCAGAATAGGAGATGTGTTCAGTGTGAACAGAAACACTATTTTTCTAAAGCCACCCAAATTGCCTAAAGAATAAAAGATCATGAACTGAAAATCCACACCCATCAGGAGACTGTAAAAATCCACACCCTCCCCAGGTTACTACAAAGCAACTGCTGGCAGTCCTTCACATACCTGATATTCACTGTTTACAAAAATCTGCAAAGTAACAACACTGGTTAGAAGTAAATGCAGAAATTTAACCCAGTTAAGCATGTGTGGTGGGAACCTTGATGTCACTGAAAAGCCAGCAATCCTCTTTTGAATGTGACACAGTTACAGCCAGATGGGGGGGGATTAAAAAACAGAAAAGCTGTACCTCCTGAATGTCACTGATAAGGCCATTTTAGTACAATCCATCAGGAGACAGTAGTGTAAGCATACAATAATCCTAGGATTATAAAAAGATAGCCCAAAGGAATTTTTCGACATGAACACATTTCCAACTTACTGCTTTGTAGAAAAGAAGGCCACCCGGTAGAAGGCAAAACAGTCTCCCTGCAGCCAGTCATTGATGATGACAGACACTCTCTAGGAACTCCAACAATAAAGCAGTCATCAACACTAGCTAATGCTGCCTGTCGTCCAAACCTCTGCAATTGTTCAGTTGTTGTTGTTTTCTGGAAGCACCATGCACTGACAATCAAAGCTCAAGGTCTTGCCAAATAATCAGTGAGCAAAACTGACAGAAAAGCTAACTGAGATTTGGAGCAGTGTAGTTAAGAGGGAAGGGTAGAATCCTAATCCAGAAAATAGTCATGCATAAAGTGATTTCAGATCCTTTTGTTTGTTTTAGTGGTATGAGCTGACCTCCTGTCATTTAAAAAAAATAAAATAAAATTAAAAAATGGGAATTTTGTGTTTTGACTGCAAACATCTGCCCAGCACCATCAGGGAATAGTGGAAGCAACTATTCTGGTCTAAGCTCATACAGCCTATAGGTCTAGACCCCACTTCTCAGCCCTGCAAGGTTGTGGTCACCACACTGTCTCCTCCCCATCTTTAATGATGAAGCACAAGGGAGGTGAGCTCAACAAATCCAAAAACAAATTCAGAAGACTCAAATGAATTCAAAATGTGCTTTTGAACACATCAGCATCCAGTTAATCTGCTGTATCTTCAAAGTAGGCACATCGTACCCTTGCAGACAATACAGTTTGTGGGGAGGAATCCTGTTGCCTGCAGTCAGGTTATTTTTATGAACGAGCTTTATGGATCCTGCCCTTAAACAGAAAACAATTCAAGACATATGCAGACTAGTCCAAAAACTGAAGTGGCAACAGTACAGCCTGCAATTTCATTTCACACAGCTTGCCATCACATGGCTTTTTCTTCCCATAAGCCCACGTTATTACTGCTTGCAGTGAAGACTTGTAATAAACTACAGTCTGATAAACAAGAATTTTTAAATATTACTTGACCCTACCCACTACCTACAGAAATTTATGTAAATGTCAGTCACCTGCTGTTTTAAGGCAGAATTTATCATTTTGTTGAACTCCTACTAAATTTACATATGTGCATACACACACACACACACATATACAGCATACATATATATAAAAATCAGACTGCTGTTTCTGCAATATCCATCAGCAGTCCACACAAATCCCAGATTCTCCAAGTCTGAACACTGTTTTTCCTGCAGCACTCCCTCTTAAGTAAAAGTAATTTCAGATAGCAAGGCTGAACTGGGGATTATCTTTATACAGCAAGATCTTGGCTGCGTGACAGAAAAATTAAAGGAGCCTGTTGATCAGCTAAAATACTACAGCTCCAAGTATGTTTGGATGACAGCCAAAGTCTTGGAATTGTTTTGCCATGAAATCTGCTTTTAGACAGGAAGAACAGGAAAGTTTTCAGTCTGGAAGAAGCTCCGTGATGAAAAGCTTGGAAATCAAGCCCATTATTCACATCCAATCAAGCCTGCCCCTCCCGGCTCCTTGCGCCCCTCTCCATCCTCAGCACAGGCATGACAATGCTCCCCATGCACTGCACATGCTCCTTGCTTCTCACATGCTTTTGGACTTTATTTTCAATAAAGTTACTCAATATTTAATTCAAAGTTACACTGCTGATTTGCCATTTGAGTGAGCTATGCTTCCTTCTCAGAATACAGGTCATAGGGATGACTGTCCTTTAAAACAAGTTCTTTGCCAGTATTAGTCATAACTCAAGCCTCCTGGCTCCTAAAGACAAAGTAAGTTTAGGTGTTACAAAGAGGCTCTACCTGCTTTTTCCTCTGTCTGTCTGCACTGCAGCCTTAATCTGCTGCTGCACTTCACATACTCTTATCTGACACCTAGGTTTCTGTACAGTTGGTACAACATAGATATGTATTTAAAATGCAGATGATACACTGAACTGTGCTGCACTTGTGGCTGTATTACAGGCTCTCCAGGGTTGCTGTTGCTGGCGAATTAGCACAGTCATGCCCTTGCTGAAGACAGCAAGAACACAGTCCAGGATCCGTGCATGTACACTAACGCACGCAGTATGGGTAACAAACAAGAGGAGGGGGAAGCCTTGTTACAGCAGGAAAGTTACAATGTAGTTGCCATCACAGAAACGTGGTGGGACGACTCACATGACTTGAGCGCTGTAATTGACGGCAACAGGCTCTTCATGAGAGGCAGGCGAGGGAGAAGGGGTGGAGGGGCGGCCCTGTACATCAGGGAGGCACTAGGTGCCATGGAACTGGAGATCAAGGATGATGAAGTTGAGTGCCTGCGGGTGAGAATTAGAGGGAAGGCCAACAAGGCTGACATCCTGGTGGGAGTCTGTTATAGACCACTCAACCAGGATGAAGAGGTTGATTAGTTATTTTATAGGCAGCTAGAGGCTGTCTCAAGATCGCCAGACCTTGTTCTTAACCTGCTAGGAACTTAACACAGCAGAGAGGAGGCAGTCTATAAGGATCTTAGAGTGTCACAGTATCACAGTTATCACTAAGGTGGGAAGAGACCTCGAGGATCATCGAGTCCCACCTGTCACCACAGACCTCATGTGCCACATCCAATTATCCCAGCTGCTGTGTGAGCCTACCAGGGGTAAGGCTTTGCTTGACCTTCTTTTTACCAATAGAGAAGGGCTGGTGGGAGATGTGGTGGTTGGAGGCTGTCTGGGGTCCAGTGACCATGAAATAATTGAGTTTTCAACATGCAGTCAAGCTAAGAGGGGCAGCAACAAAATCTCCACTCTGGACTTCCGGAGGGCGGACTTCAGGTTAATTAAGGAACTAACTCAGAAGGTACCTTGGGAAACAGCCCTTAAAAACAAAGGGGTCCAGGAGGGCTGGACCTATATCAAGAAAGAACTCTTGAAGGCTCAGGAAGAGGCTGTGCCAATGTGCCAGAAGATGAGCTGCCGGGGCAGATGGCCAGCCTGGCTGGGCAATGAACTTCTGAGCAAATTAAGGGGAAAAAAGAGGGTGCATCATCTTTGGAAGGAAGGAGAGGTTGTCCATGAAACGTTTAAGGATGTTGCTAGGTCATGTAGGACAAAAATTAGAGAGGCAAAAGCCAGTTTAGAGCTTAGATTGGCCGCTGCTGTGAGGGACAACAAAAAGTCCTTCTATAAATATATTAATGGGAAAAGGAGGGGCCCCATCCTGTTCAATATCTTTATTGATGATCTGGACAAGGGGATTGAGTCCACCATTAGTAAATTTGCAGATGACACCAAGCTGGGGGCAGGTGTTGATCTGTTAGAAGGTTGGAGAGCTCTGCAGAGGGACCTTGACAGACTGGACAGATGGGCAGAGTCCAAGGGCATGAGATTCAACACATTTAAGTGCCAGGTTCTACACATTGGCCACAACAACCCCATGCAGTGCTACAGGCTGGGGTCAGAGTGGCTGGAGAGCGGCCAGGCAGAAAGGGACCTAGAGGCACTGGTTGATAGCAGGCTGAACATGAATCAGCAGTGTGCCCAGGTGGCCAAGAAGGCCAATGGCATCCTGGTCTTTATCAGGAATTGTGTGGCCAGCAGGAGCAGGGAGGTCATTCTGCCCCTGTCCTCAGCACTGGTTAGGCCACACCTTGAGGACTGTGTCCAGTTCTGGGCCCCTCAGTTTAGGAAGGATGTTGACTTGCTGGAATGTGTCCAGAGAAGGGCAACAAAGCTGGTGAGGGGTTTGGAGCACAAGCCCTGTGAGGAGAGGCTGAAGGAGATGGGGTTGCTCAGCCTGGAGAGGAGGAGGCTCAGGGGAGACCTTATTGCTGTCTACAATACCTGAAGGGAGGTTGCAGCCAGGTGGGGGTTGGTCTCTTTTCCCAGGCAAGCAGCACCAGAACAAGAGGACACAGTCTCAAGCTGTACCAGAGGAGGTTTAGGCTGGATGTTAGGAAGAAGTTCTTCACAGAAAGAGGCCATTAGAATGGGCTGCCCAGGAAGGTGGTGAAGTCACCCTCATTGGAGGTGTTTAAGAAGAGACTGGATGGGGTGCTTGGTGCCATGGTTTAGTTGATTAGATGGTGTTGGGTGATAGGTTGGACTTTATGATCTTGAAGGTCTTTTCCAACCTGGTTAATTCTATTCTATTCTATTCTGTTCTATTCGATTCGATTCGATTCTAATCCTGGAAAACATAGGCAATTAAAAAGCAGAGCCTGCACAACTGCAAAGTGCCCCTTCCAGCTCTTGGCCAGCTTTTCTTCACCTGGGACACACAAGGAGTGCCTCTCATCCCTGCCCAGGCCTGCATGGAGCTCATCATCTGCCCTTTGCTCTCAGCAAGGACTGGATGCTATGGGAGAAGCAGCCCAAACAGTTGCAAGAATACTTGCTCTGCAATGATCCCATCTTTGTCTCCATACAAAGTGTTCAAAAGTTTTTCATAACATCAGTTTGTCACCACCCTAGATATTAGACTATACAGATATTATTGTGATTTCATAACAGTAAATATAGTTTCACAACTCCTGCCACTGGATCATAAATTGCCTCCTATCAAATGGTGGCAGCCTAAGGTTTGCTAAGTCAAAGCACTTAGCAAGTTAATGCTGAAGTGACAGGCTTTGAGACAGATCAGGTACCTGATCAGATCACGCTGGCATCAGAGCATATGGATGTCCACAAAGTCCATGTCAGCTGCTTTAGTGCATTGGATGCAAACACAGCTACATACTGTCAGCTGATCTGTGCTCTGCTACTACTGGCACAGCAGCCTTGGCCTGCTCGAGCCATGCTGAGGTGCTGTGCATGCCTTCCTGAGATCACTGCAGATAGCCATAGGGCACTGCCACGGGGCTACAACTCTACTGGCTGATTTGATTCCAGATCTGATCTGCCTCACACCCAGTCTTGCCCTGTCTCCTTCTTTCTCTCCCACAATTTAAACCAACAATTTAAACTGGATCTTAAGTCTAGATTTCAAGTGAGCCACTCTTTCCCCACAAGTGTTGTAATAGCCACTTGCTCTAGAAAATTAACTTAATTAAAACATTTCTTGGCATAATTTACATGACTGAAGCACAGCTTTTAGACTAACAGGTGTAGAGAAAATAATTTCAAATCAACACACAAAGACCATTTGCCTCCAAGTTATTTTGTTCCAAGCTTGGGAGGGCATGAAAATTGTCATACATGCATATGGCAAGGAACACAGAGAGGTTTTAATCACCAAGGGTTAAGCATGATTAAGAGATATTTAGGCACTGCTTTTAAGCCTTTTGTCTGTTCTACATCTATATTTGGCAACCTATAGGTAATTTCACAATCACAGTTTTAGCCAGCTGCCTCTAGGATCACTCACAGCTACTACAGAAATAATAAAGTGGTCACACAGCCCCTCATGACTTTGAGAACTGAACAGAGTTCATTACAACCCCAAACATAATTAATCACAGCTACTAAGTATCTCCTTTGCAAGCCATGGGCAGCTGAGTCTACCTAATTTGGCTCACAGGAGTTGCTTGCAGAGTAAGCTGCTTGATCTCACCTTGTCCCTTCAGCCACGAGGAAGAAGAAAGTCTGCAGAAAGGACAGGACAGTTGCTATAGCTCTGAAAGAGGTTTTCAGAGCTGACCAAGAAGTTAGTTATGCCTCCATGACCTGAGGGCCCTCATTGCTCCTTCTCCTGGTGATCAGGCAGGACACTCACACATACAGCCAGACATGATCTCAGAAGAACTTCTCACAGGCTTTGAGGAGACTTCTTGATGGAAACTCTCCAGCATACTTCTCTTTGGGCTGTATGTTTTTTCTCTGCAAGCCACTCTCTTTTGTTACAGAATCATCAGAATGGACTTTGTGCATATACATCTTACACTACACTTGATCCAGGTCATCAAATCCATAATGTAGATTTTGCAAATTCTTCTGCCATCAGCTCCAGCAGGGTGAATGAAAAAGTGTAGAGTGGCTACATCACTCTGTAGCCTATCAGAGTTCATCTAGCATGTGATACCTTGCTTTCATGAGCCTTTCTGTATTAGGATGGCACAGATTCATCAATGGATAGTATTGATCAACTACTGGTAGATAAAATGAGGCATGGACCACTTTCAAAGACATGAACATTCACATATTGGGCATATCATTACAACATTCTCAGAGTAGTAGGGGGAATTGTCTCTATTCCAAACCTAGTGCTGTCATGAAACTTGTCTACATTGTCCTGAAATCTGTTTGAGCTAAGAGGGATTCTATCTGTTGCAAGAAGAATGCTGAAGTTGTGAAGATGACCAGTTATGTAACCTTTATGTTACATAGGGTGGTACGCTTTTATATGCATATCTTGCTGGAAATAGTTTATGAACTTATTTTACTGCTTAATTACTTCTTTTTGATCCTGAATATTCCATTGAAATGCCTTGCCTGTCTTTTAAACATGCAGAATAAGCCATTACAAACATGCCCAGAAGCAATGCCTCCAAGCACAGTTTATTTCCTCTAAGGTCCGGTAACTGAGATTGCCTGAGCCATGGATTTTCTGCCTGCCTAAGCCTGTAGTCTGTAACTGCTGAGTACAGTGCTGAAGTCCAGTGTTGCAAGTCCAAAGGTTTCTGTTTCCTTCTTACCTTTAGCTAAAGATGTGACTTTGCTCTGGCAGCCCCATTGTACCAGCTGCACATGGGTACTGGGTGCTCGGCATTTCTCAGCACTCTAGGCAAGACTGAACTGTGCTTGCTCTGAGGATGAAGCAGAATGGCATCTTTTGCTCTCCCCTTTGGAGGGGACAAAATTCAGCTGAATGGCAGCGGCAGAAGGGCTCTGATAGACACTGCTGCCTCAGAGAGGGTCATGGTACTAAAGCTAAATGAGATCTCTGGCACCAGGGTCTAGTTTGACTCTTTGTGTGCATAAACACCCACAGTATTCAGCCTATTTTGCAAAATACACATATTTGGTGCTGCTGACCTGGGGAGAAGAAAGAAAGAAGAAACAGCTTGAAGTGTTATGTGCCCCACAACTCCTTCTTCAGAACATCATTTTTCCACTCATGTCTGTCTACTCTTAGGCAACCATCAACTGTGCTTGCATCTAATGCCAAATTTAGATACTACCAAATAGTTTAACATGCTTTAAAGAGACAAAAATTCAGGTATGACCTTGAGACCTGGGATTATCTCAGGAATCCTGTCCAAGTATCAGTTTTCTCCTTCTCTACAACTGAGTAATAGCCAAGTTCTCCTTTGCAGACCACTGTGCTGGCACCACTTGACAGTGATGAGGTACTCTGATAAACTGGTATCAGAATCCACAGAAATACCATGTGTATACTCTGATCTTCAAAAGGCAGCCTGATTTATTGATTAACTTTGTAGTTAACAAAGGGTGTGACATGAATTTTATGCTTACACCTGTTTGTGCTTACCACTCTCGAAGCATTTTGACATAGTATGGTGCAAACAGATGTGTCACTACATGAAAACTGGAAGTTTGTCTGACAAAGAAATCAAATTAATTAGACTAAAATAGCCTTGAAATTGATTTCATTTGATAAATCTGTACAAGTCTCTGGTGTGGATATTATCAAGAGTGTTCAAGATCACTTAGGCTGAAATTGCATCATACACAAACAGCAGAGTATTCACACAAAGGAATTCAGTTGACAAGCCGTTGTGTAGTAGCAGATACTATCTTATTAAATCAGATTTCATCTCAGGCAGGGTTGGGAAAGAGAAGGGGAAGGGAGTGCTAGGCTGTTATCATTCTGTGCATCTTTTTTGCATTGTTAAATTGGTTTATGGAATGGTTATATAGGTATTCTTGCAAAACTGATTCACTGCATAATCCTATTTATTTAGTTTGATTCCAAAGAGAGATGAGTGTAACATGTCAGTGTATGTGTTCTCAACTCTAGGTCTCCCTTACATGTCACCACAGGTATATTTTATCTCACATCTGTCATCTATGTGTTTATACTATTCCCCAAAGACTTGTAAGAGAATAGTTTCAGAGAGGCAAAGGGAAGATATCTGCTCCATCTAGGACTCAAGAGTCAGTAAAGATACACTATGGATCATGTACTCAAAACAGGAACCAGACATTATTTTGTTGGCAGTTAAAGTCCAGAGTGATCCCAAATTATGGCAAAACTCATCACACTTTGGCTGAAAGATCACTGTATTAGAAAATTAGTCAAGAAAGGGATGCTCAATCATGCTCAAGGCTTCTGCCTTCAAGTACTGCAGACAGACTTACAAAGATAAATATACTCAGACCTGAAAATCCAGTACAGTATCTAATTTTTCTCACACTTCTCATCTTGGATCAAAACCAAGAAAGAGAAGAAAACAGACTTAAGGGGGTGGGTAGTCACTGCTTTATTTCTGCTGCTTGCAGTCCCCACTATCTCTGTCATCCTCATGCAGCCCCATACAATCTCTGCCGTGTTATTGCCTGAACTTTACCCAGCTCTTTCCCACCAGCTTTCTAATTCAAGATTTCCTTCCTCTGTCTTCTCAACTTGCCACAATCATTCACAGCAATTCTGGGTTTTGATAGAGGAACCACCTCATCCCTCAGTTAAATGTTTTATCATCCTCACAACTTCATTCAATTCACAGCCTTTTTTTTTTTATTCCACTCAAAAGAAGGATGCTAAATTAAAATGTTTACTGAAACGCTTCCACATTTTCCTACTTCCTTCTGTCTCAAGTGCTTTCTCAACACATCGCTATAGTAAGGCAGCCTTTAGAAAGACACTTAGAAAAGGTCTTCTGGGACCACCATCTATCAAGTTGTACCACAGATTCTCAGCTTCTTTCCATCCTGCCAAAATGCTTTCATCCTTTGACATAAACTGAGCTTGGGGTGGAAATATTTGTTTGCTTATAAACTATTAGCACCTGGTCAGAGCAATCTTCCAGGCCTACAGTAATTAATAACAGTTCACTCGCCTATAGCAGATTTCACAGCTTGACTGCTTTAAGTAAGGAGATATTTCCTTCCCATTTTGTTTTTAAGTATCTGTTCTACATAACTGTCTGACTGGCCCTGAGGCATGGAAGGTAAGGAGAAGACTGCACAGAAATCTTAAGATGCATAGCAAAACGACAGTATTCCTTGAAGGCAACAACATTCATGCTGAAAATCATTTTGCCGGAGCAACTACTGTTTTAATTCCTGGCTCAGTACAGAGAGATTTCAGACTCGTGATCTGTAGGTCATTGTGCCTTTTCCTGCAGCTCAGTAAAACTAGTCATAAATTTGCATCAATTTCAACAGCTTCAGGCCTCCACCTCACCATTTCTTCACCACTACCTTTTCTTTTTTCTTTTTACATTTTCAGTACAAAATATCAGCCTGCCATTTCAAACTAAATTTAATTTTCAAAGAGGCCAAAAGCAAAAAGGAGTGAGGGTTGTTTTTAAAAAGCCAGTGCAGGTTTGTGAGACCTCTGTTTCAGGGAGAAGAAAAAGAAACCCACAAAACAAAACCAAAATTACTTCCATCCCTCAATTTTTCTCCCATCCTCAACAACCCCCAAAAATGTTGACAGCACAACTGCAGTCTACAAGCAGCTGTGTTTAGCCTGGATACTACATCATCTTCTCTCATTTTGGTTTTTTTTTTCCCCACTAATACTACCAGTAACATTGCCACAGGACCCACACTGAAGATTCCTGAATACCATCCGATTGCCCCCTACCTCATCATACCCTACACCTGTCCAGACACCCCTTAGTGGGATGGTGGTCCACTGAAGCATAGGCTTGAGCTATAGGCTCAAAAGCTGCCCCTGCACAAAGTTGTGCAGACAGACCACCTAGGAAATGTCCCTGAAAATCCTGTGGCCACATATTTGTGGCCTGTGTGTGCAGCAGCCAAGAGCCCCATCCACTAGCCCCTGTAGAGTTTCTGTGAGAAGATGAGGTCATGTTGTTGAAGCCTGGTGTGGATGCAAGCTGTATTTTAAACACATCAACCAGGAAATGTCATCTAAGGTGTATCCTGCCTTTGCAGATCACATTAAACCTGCACAGCTAGGCTGAGCTGGCATCCTTTTTCAGGGTCACCAGTACTGTGGGCAAGAGTGATAGGGCATGGCTTCCTACACTTGACAGACTTTATGACCTTTATGCCTTCTGAGGCTCCAGCAGATTGACTTCCCTGGGGCCCAGACTCATCCTCCCCACAATCCCAGTGACATGCCTGCGGCTCACCTCTGTCTGACTTGCAACACAGCTTTTTCTACAGCATTTCGTCAGACTGCTGTAGCAATTGAGAACCATACTCTCTTTCAGGCTGGCTTTGTCAACCCTATTGTGACACTGCATGTTGGAGCAACGTGCAGCCATCCATAAACTGCAAAACTATTTAAAGTACTCATCTCTGCAGTCTCTTAAGCAGCAGCAACTGAAGAATAACATGTGGGAAGACAGTGTTCTGCAGGTAACAAGTACATGTCCTTTGCATGTAACAAGTGTTTTGCATTTGCTGGGAATGCACCTCAACATTTTGCTTAGCTTACAAGGCAGAGAGAGTGCCTTGTACTCTGCAGTTGTTAGGGGAAAAGTTATATAGGTAAAAGGTTACAATAATGCCATTGGCTTGGGCTTCCTGGTTATCTGAGATCAGAGTTAAACATTCACAAATGCTGAGGTGCCCTGAGGGGACAAAATAGGATTGCTTTGCTCCCATTGGTACTGATAATTAGAGGTTATTTGGGAGAAGATCACTGAGGCAAGGGATAATCTAATAAAGAAGGGAAAAGGTTGCAAAAACCAACCCTCATTTTCACAACAATGGTACAGCCTGCACAGGAGGCTATTATGTGATTCTACAGTCATTTTAAAAAGTGAACAGAGCACTCAGGTCTCTGGGGAATACAACAAGCACAGTTTTTAATGAAAAACACACAAAACCATTCATGTTCTTTGTTATTAATATTCACATCTACACATTTCAACATGCTAACTCACTCATGCCACTCACTGTTGGCCCAGGGCCCATGTAAATATAATTATACATACAATATTTTATAAGTGGGGCCTTATATCTAAATGCTAACCATATCAGACTGAGTTTACATAATCCAGTCAAAGATTTGAGGAGCCTCTGCACAGCTGAAGTGGCTCTTTGATCCCACTGAAATCCTTCTAACAATCTTTATCCCAAGCCACAAAATGGTCTCAATGTGTCATAGTATCATAGTATCAGTCAGGGTTGGAAGGGACCACAAGGATCATCTAGTTCCAACCCCCCTGCCATGGGCAGGGACACCCCACACTAGATCAGGCTGGCCAGAGCCTCATCCAGCCTGGTCTTAAACACCTCCAGGGACGGGGCCTCAACCACCTCCCTGGACAACCCATTCCAGGGCTTCACCACTCTCATAGGTAAGAACTTCCTCCTCATATCCAGCCTGAATCTCCCCACCTCCAGCTTCATTCCATTCCCCCTAGTCCTATCGCTTCCTGATATCCTGAGAAGTCCCTCCCCAGCCTTCTTGTAGGCCCCCTTCAGATACTGGAAAGCCACAATTAGGTCACCTCAGAGCCTTCTCCAGACTGAACAGCCCCAACTCTTTCAGTCTGTCCTCATAGGAGAGGTGCTCCAGCCCTCTGATCATCCTCGTGGCCCTTCTCTGGATACCTTCCAGCACATCCATATCCCTCTTGTATCTCTCTTGTGTCACTGAGGAAAACAGTGAATGTCATGCTGATTTATAGAATTTTAACTCAATTATCCTTTTGAAATACATCATAAATGTCTACTGCTTGTAAAGCCCACTTGTCTTATATTATTTGCAAAACATCTGTAAACAATGCTACCATTCCATATAAAACAGAAGGTCACACATTTGCAGGTGAGTATGCAGGCAGAGGTGCCCAGAAGCTATATTAGCACGATATTATGATGGTGTTTTAAAAATACTTTTTTTCTTAAACACATCTAGGGTTTAAAAAATATCCATCTGTTCTTAAACCCTCTTATTAAACTCAGACCTTTTCTGGTTAAAATGCTTCCATTTTATCTAAAAATGCAAAATGTAGACTGACTCAATCATGGTAATAAGTATTCAGCTAAAACACCTGATTTCAACTACAGACTCTCTTGAGCAGCGGCAGAGGGATAAGTACCTAGCTTAAAAGCTGCTTTCAAAGCAAGTAAACAACTGATCTAAAGATCACCACACCTTTCTTACCAGGAAAGTCTCTAGTTGCAAGGCACAGATCAAAAGAAACACTTGGCAGAAAATTCTGAACTGGCAATACTTCTAGGCATCCCACCTCAAGTAACTCCCCAGACATTATATTTGCACTGCATTTTGGGCTAGTATTCCTCTTGCTTTTCACACCTGCAAAAGTTAAAAAAAGATATACCTGGAGTACAGGAGAAATAGGAAAAGGAGGTATGACTGTAAGTGGATCAATATTCTTTTTCAGTCCTGAAATGTCAAAATAATGCAGGTTTGCTCCTGCAGGTCCTTGAGAATAATATATGCTGCCTTACTGAAGCCACCCAGTGACGTCTTCCAGGCCCGCTCACCCTGTGCAAAACAAAAATACATCAGTTCAGCCACAACTTCTTCACAGCTCAATTCCTCTTGAATCATCATACCTCCTTTCTTTTCTCCAGTCCTCACTGGACTGCCCAAGTGCAGAGTGAAAGGGCAAAAGCAAGTCACTCTTGTAGGGAAACAGAGCTTTATTAGGTTGCTGTAAAACTAGTCCAGACTACAATTCTGTGCAGGTGGAGCTGAGACAGGAAGAGCATCTGTGACTAGTGGGAGGTAAAGAGATATCTTTGAGAAGCTCAGGGAACCTCTAACAAGAGACATGATTCAGACCTGGGATAATAATACATTTAGAAAGATGTTACAGGGAGATTCAGAACTAACTTGGGACAAAGCAAAGAGTATTTACCAGCCAAAGAAAGGCACCCCCATCACACTGAAACATTAGCTTTACAGCACATGGCAGTACTCTGATACTGTGAGCACAGAGGAGAATCTAAAGTAGCAGATGAAAGCAGATGTGAATTAGAGACACAGGAAGGAGAGTAGTGCCAAAGTCCACAAGAAAGCAGAGAATACTCTGGAAATACAGCCAGTGCCAATTTTTTTGATATACTTCATGTGTCTAAGGATTACTGTGCTCTTAGCACACCAAGCAGGGGCTCCCTTGAAAAATGTTGACTTTTTAAATCCCCAAATAGATGATTTGTGGTTTAGACTACAATCTTGTATAACATGCAGAACAAAAGATCAGTGAAGGGCAAAGACCAGAGCTGGTCAATCCAAGTCAAATACATCCTGTTTGGTCTCTCATGGACTGTGAGCTGCAGCTGTCAAATGAACTACTCTGAACAAAACCTTGAAGAAAGTCATAAAACATCATTGCATGGGATGGTCTAGCCATCATTTTTCAGAGCTTTATTATGGATCTAAATAAGAACTCTCAGAATTAAGCCAGGTTTCATCCAAAGGCACCAGGAGACTAACTCACTTTAAACTTGACCTATTTTCAGTATCACTAAGGTTGGAAGAGACCTCAAAGATCATCGAGTCCAACCTGTCACCACAGACCTCATGACTAGAGTAGGGAGGACACTAGTGCCCACTGCAGGCTTGAACTCACGACCTTTCCCATTAAAGGTCTTATGTGCTACCAACTGAGCCACACCACAGATCTCCTAGTATGATGCATTAGAAAAGATGAATGGCAGCTGGGCAGAACTTGAAAAACCTCAGTGAAATCCCTCAGCTGTAGAAGCAAGCACACCCAACAAAGAAAACAAAAGAAATATGCAGGGAAAATCTACCCAAAGGAAAGCAGGTACTGGTGCATGGGTGTCAGAAGGAATGTAGACACTGTCTCCTGTGTTGCTGGTGAGTGTAACCACTGGGTTGTGGTGCAGAAGTATCTCAGCTCTGGATCCTCTTTTGAGTGCTGCAAGTTACCTCAAGCACTGTGCATCCCTGTGATTAACTGAAGTGTCAGAATCGTGCTTTTCCAGTGGGACAGCTGGGGTGAGACTCAAGGCTCTTTTCCAAATATAGCCTACAGATACCAAAACATCAGATAGAGAAAACATGGTTTTCTACCAAAAAGACAGTAAAAATTTGGTCAAATAGTGTAAAACCTCAAATCCACTGTTTATTCTATGCCTAGCATTGCTGCAACAAGCCTGTATTTGTTGAAAGAGCTTCCCTCATTTAGTGGGAGATACCGTGGATTATTTACCAATCTTCACGGCATGTTTAGAGGTCAGATTGTATCACCATTCATGCATGCTCAGAGGTCAGATTGTATCACCTTTCATGCATGTTCCTTTCCAAGAATCACAGGAAAACGAAAACCCCTCAGTAACAGCTTATTTAGCTGTTTGGCTATTTGCTTAACACGGACAGAAGCGTATGTAAAGAGCTGGCAAAGAGGATGACCTACAAGGAATGTCATGGCTAGCAACAAACTAACCTCTACTAACAACTGATTCCTGTCTATTAACAACAACACAGAGTTAGAAACAAAAAGTATGTGGCAATTGCTTTTCTTGACCAAGAACAATCAAACCCGTCCTTTCTGCACACTTATGTCATTTATTTGACATTCTGCATAGTGATTAGATCAAGCTATACTTCATTAACATGTGCAAAGCACAAAGCAGGGCTATAATGTACATAAAATGTCACTAGAGGGTAATTATCTTTGCCTTCAGTATCTCTCTATCAGTCTCCTGAGGAATCACAGAACATTAGGGCTTGGAAGGGACCTTCAAAGACCATCTAGTCTAACCCCCCTGCCAGAGCAGGATCACCTATACCAGATCACACAGGAATGCATCCAGGTGGGTTTTGAGTATCTCCAGAGAGGGAGACTCCACACACCCCCTGGGCAGCCAGTTTCAGTGTTCTGTGACCCTCACAGTGAAAAATTTTCCCTCGTGTTTCAATGGAACTTCCTATGCCTCAGCTTCCACTCATTGCCCATTGTCCTGTTATTGCACATCACCAAGCAGAGCCTGGCTCCATCCTCTTGGCACTCACCCTTTACATATTTATAAACATCAACGAGGTCACCTCTCAGCCTCCTCTAAACTAACTAGCCCCAGCTCCCTCAGTCTCTTCTCTAAGGAAGATCTTCCACTCCCTTAATCATTTTTGTGGCTCTGCATTGGACTCTTTCAAGGAGTTCTGTGTCCTTCTTGAACTGAGGGGCCCAGAACTGGACACGATATTCCAGATTATTGAGTTAAGCACTTCATAGAGAAAACTTTCTCACTGATCTAAGAGTACAAATTCCACAGTCTTATTTAGCAAAGTACTTAAACAAGTGCCTGGGGTTATGTGGTTTTGAATTTCTAAAAATCTTAAACTTCCTGACAATAGATCTCATGCATACTCAATACTGGCAATTCCCCTTCAGTAAGGGTGTTACAAAAGACACTCCCGTGTGTCGGGAGACTAAAATTCACATTGCTAAATAAAGGCACCCGAACGCCCAAAATAGTACTGGAAAATTAAGTTCTCAGGAAAAGAGAAAGAACTGTCTGACCTGGAAAAATATGTATGATTTCTGCTACCGCAGCCACTGCTGTTAAGGCTCAGTGATTAGGGTGAAGTTTAAAAAGGATTACAAATAGAGAATTGCTTATTAAGCAATTTACTTCTCCCCTTTACCAGGCTTGGACAATTCCCTACAGTGCTCCCTTGAGCTTCCTGCTCAGGATGTTTAACAATTATTCTGTTAATGCAGTTTCTTTGAAAGATGATGCCTTAGTACAGCAGATTGAATCAAGACCATCAGTCCATTTTTCTTCCTAGATTTTCTTTTTATATGTTCCTCCTTCTACCTTTACCTGTTTTGCCTCAGGCCACACTTTTTCGCCCTCTCCAAACACCTGATAACGCAACAGTGGCACATTAAAGAGTGCTTTCAATGAAAGAGAAGGTAATTCCCAGGGTTTGGTAAACAAGACAGCTTTCAGTGAAGAATCTCTGTAACAAAGTGGCAAATGAAAGCTGCTGCTTTTTTTTTTTTCTTTCCTCCCCTCCCCCTCGGGCTCCTATAACTTTAAAAAAAACAACCCATAAAAGCAGCTGAATATTTGCAGTCACACTTCCAAAAGACCACAAGCTGGTCTTTTGCATTGCTGTCCCCTGAGGAGTACAAGGTTTAACGTTCCCAGGTATGTCCCAAATGTTCATATAGCAGGATACTAAGATGCCTGACCTGGCCAATACAGACACACCCACCAATAAATCTATCACATGTTGAGTCTGTACTTCTGAAAAGATTCCCAGTATATAGCTTTTAAATATCTGGTATGGTTGGCCACAGTAAAGGATTCCTGTCAACCATAATGAAAATACACCTAAAGGCTCCAGTGCTGACACCAGTAGCAGAATGACTTGGTCAGTGTATTTAGTCTACACACAAGGTGTATTGAAAAGATGGAACTTGTGTTTATCATATAAAAAGGGAAATATCTAGAGGTCAAGGGTAGGTGAGGATCCAAGTAACAGAACAATGCAGGGACTTACAAAACTGTGCATGAAAATCACTGCTTAATGGAAATAACACAGCTGTAATTAAATGACCCTGTTCCAGGTGCCACCAGGCATGGTTATGTCCATCTAGCCTCTCATGTTCATACTGGACCCACTTCTTCTGTGACTGCAATTACAGTCACAATGGCCAAGAAGATAGTACAGATTTCTTACTTGATGATAATATAAAAGTAATACTCTAGGTATTTAAACCAGCTTCCTAGCACCTTAATGTTCATCCATTTATTAGTTCATCAATGTATTTCCTGCCAGTCTCCTTTTCATCTTGCAGAGCAATGTCCTCTGACTAAGATTACATTTTAAATAATGATACTATTATTAAGGATGGAGGTACCAAAATTAAAATAATAGTTTTAAAAGTGACCTGTGCTCTCCTAATTCCACTTGCAGTTTCAATGAAACTTCTAGCTTTCAGCTAAAAGAAAAATCAGCTGCAGAAATATCTCAAAAAGGAAAAACATCATTATTACTTTAGCTTAAAATCACTTCCAATTTTAGGTCAAATACTGTTGGTTTTGCAGCTGATTTTATATTCATGCATGGGGAGTAAGATCAGAATTGAACTCACAGGCAGGGGTCCTGTTTTACACAGCAAACATACTGAAATGTATCTCTCAGCAGTGCCTGTGCTGCTTGCCAGTGCTCTTCACTCTGCATTTGCACTTAAGCAGACTCCTGCCTATGTTTTTCTTATTATTCTCTCAAACCAAATTAATCTCAAACAGAACAGGTTAACACTTGAACTAAAAAACACCTGCAAAAGTGCATGCTGAATTAATAAACTCTTTCTACAAGATCATTTTTGGCAGCCTGCATCCCTAATTGTCAAACACACACCTGTGTGCTGTAGGGTTTTGATCACAGGTTCAACACAAATAGAGGGAGTTGTGAATGTGTGATCAGGTTTCACCTCCAGGTGGGGGGGGGGGAAGAAAAGTGAAGTAGCAATAGGTAGAAGACTGCTTGTGTATATCCCAGACATGGAAGAGAGGATAGAGAAGCCGGGGGAAGGAATTCCAAAGCACCAAAGAGAGGACAGAAAGGGAATGGAAAATGGCAGAAAGGTGCTGGGAAAGAGACATATCAAGAAAACTGGTGATCTTCCCTTCTCAGCCTACCTCATACTTTTACATGTGTCACTGAGTACCCTATTCACCTGTGAATGGTGCTAAACACATTTATTCCATCAGTGAAAAACGGTTGTTAACATTTCCTTGGCTGCCTTTTTACTACACCCATAAAACGCGGTATTTCCTCTCTGCTGGTCCACAGTGCTGTGGTAGCTTCCTCAGACTGGGACTCGTTGCTAAGAGAAGCTAGCAGGCACCTACCAAGCAGACCAGCAAGTTCACCATTTACATTCAAATACCTGTTACACAGCCCCATGCACAGCAGCAGACACAAGAGAAAAGCTTTCACTATTTAAACATCAATTACTTTCCCAGCTATAATTTGTATCTCTCATCACCCTTCTCCCTTATTATTCAATTAAGTGAGCAGAGGAGCCTGCTTGAGGAGCAGTGGGGTGAGCTGCTGGTGGCTCCCATGGGCCTCCTTGGTTGAGTGGGACCTTGTGCAACCCAGCCCAGCCCTGTAAATCATGCTGTGACATGACTCCTTCCTCACCCAGTTTCCTCACCCAGGATTGCCAGTTGTCAAACTAGGCAGAAGGGATGCCTTGTGACTATTCAAGTGCAAGAATTAAAGTCAATTAATTTTTATCACTTGATAATTATTATAGGATTCCCCCTTCCCAGGTGGTGCCCATTGGCAATCAGGAGCAGGGCAGAGAGAAGACCATCTGAAGATGTCCTGAAGAAAGACAGGGTTCTGCAGCCCATGGTCTTCAAAGTGAGAAATAGGCCAGCTGTAACACGGGAGAAAGCTGCTAAGACGCTGTTCCCTGAGATGAGCTCTTTCTCTGCTCCCACTTTGTGGTTTTAGATGGCAGTGGACATCCAGCCAAAGCACAATATGCTAGTCCTGTACATTTCATTTGTATACCAAACACTTGCAAGTGTGTGATTTATTGCTTCCTTGAGCTGCC
Organism: Dryobates pubescens; assembly: GCF_014839835.1. NCBI lineage: Eukaryota > Metazoa > Chordata > Aves > Piciformes > Picidae > Dryobates > Dryobates pubescens. The sequence continues at coordinate 16,831,821 of NC_071612.1, read as the reverse complement.
ATTTGTTAGGTTTCCAAGGGTTTGGGACAATTCTCCTATGGAATTCCCAGTTGCTTTCAGAGGTGTTACACATACTGCAGGCTGACTGATGCAACTAGAGCAGCTATTTGTTCAAGGTGACCAGGATTTTCACATTTCAGATACGGCACTCCTAAAGATACCTAAGATATTGCTCTCTGTCTAGCATCAAAAGGCAATGCCATGGGCTGATTTTGGTGGAAATCAAGTTTTTCCAGAATCCTGGCTTTTGCTGGAATTGGTATGACTCTGATAAGAGTGGGGAAAACTCTTATCAGATTTCTGCTGCACAGATCTATAAAGCAGCAGGGGAAGAAGGCTGTGATGTGACCAGGAGGGAAAATCAGCCTGAGTCAGGTTTGGACAGATTATAGGAAACCACCTTAATGCTGCTGCATTACCCCATGACCGGGAAAAGTCTGCTCTGATGGCACAGCACTTGGCAAGATCCCTGTTCACCTTTTTGAATGGGCCAGTTGTCAGGTTAGGGAACGTGAGACCTTCCTACCCTTACAGTTGTCAGCCATCTTCTTTCTTCAAAGATATACAGGACACACTGAAAATCACAGAAATCACAGAGAAGGTGCCATTTTCTAGACTACTGTATTGCAGCAGACAAACATCATCTTCCCCAGGAGATGAGTGCAGAGCATTGCTTCTCATAGCAGATAATATTGCAGACATCTTAGAGAAAGTACTGGAAAAATTGACATATCCAGTACCAAGCTAATTTTAGGACCATTCAAGAGCATTTCAAGACAAGTGATTTTGAATTTGGAACAATCCTCAAAAACCAGAGCAGCTGTCAGTGTGGCTTTCACAGACGTGATTCAGGATCTGAGACATGCTTTCCCCTGCTCACCAGTTTTTTCTACCCATTTTTTTTTCATTCTTCCCCTTCCCTCAGCTGAATGGTGAATCACTATCCTCTGACAGCTCATGTTCATGAAAAGTCATTTGCTTTCTATTTGCTCCAGAACACTTCCTTATAAATCATACAAATCTGGGTGCTGAAAATTATCCTCACACCTTTGTAAGGTTCAATTGTATAAAGTTATCTCAAAGATATTTTTATACAGGCATTTTTTTACTCTAAAGGAAGCAGTCTAATCAATATATAAAGTGAACATTTTATTACCCAAACAGGCCTCCCAAAATATGAGTAGATTACACAAGAGGCTCAGCTGACGATTTCCTCCCACATCATATGGCAAATGCCAAGAATTTTTGTAAACTTTGCCCTACATAATTCTGAAGGAGAAGTGATGAAATATAAAGATGTTGTACCTAAAGATGACAGTAAGCAGCGTTCATTGGCCTAGAATCAAGAGCAAAAAAGGCGTGACAGAGCAAACAAGCTGCACTGTTCATACATGTGATGGTGTCACGTCCCTGACTCAAAACCTGCAGTGGTCTCTGTAACTCTGGATAGAATTTAAGCACATGCATTTCACTAAGTTGTGCTGCTGAAAACAAGTCAAAGCTATCAACTGCTCCATTATTCCTCCAGGATAAAAGTAAAGGTGACTTTCTTTGCTCAAGTGCTTCTTGCACAGGCCAGTATATGAACACACTCCTTACTTCTTATCAGAATACAGAATACAGAATTAACCAGGTTGGAAAAGACCTTCAAGATCATCAAGTCCAACCAACACCATCTAATCAACTAAGCCACGGCACTAAATGCCTCATCCAGTCTTTAAAGACTTCCAGTGATGGTGACTCTACCACCTCCCTGGGCAGCCCATTCCAATGGCCAATCATTCTGTGAATAATTTCTTCCTAACATCCAGCATAAACCTCCCCTGGTGCAGCTTGAGACTGTGTCCTGTCATTCTGTCACAGGTTGCTTGGGAGAAGAGACTGATCCTGGTGACAGCATTAAAGCTGGATCATTTGACCACAAGCTCTTCTGTCTGCAGCAGTGCTGCTCCTATGTACTTTCCCCTCTGCTATTATGGTACTGGCTGAGTATCTTCCTTTTACTAAGTTTCTGGTAGGCCATATACCACCTAAGCCCTCCTTTAAAGACAGACATTCGTTCTTACTTCCAAACCTCTAGACCAGAGTGCTTCAATGTAATCCAATAATCTGCTTTCCTGTTTCCTAAATGACTTTTCCTGACTTTGCCCATGCCTTATTCAGGGGTATGGAGTCACCCCTTTGCCACTGCAGAACACAAACTCTTCCACCATACCTGTAAAGGTTCTCCTCATCCTTAGTTTAAAATTTCAAGAGTTCTTAGGGTGTTTTTTAAAAGCCAGCAGGATCTCATAATTGCAGCCATTTTATCTGCAGAACTACTCAGCTGTACCTAACTTGTTCTTGTGGATGAGTAGCACAGCTAGGAGCTAGACTTAATGAGACAGTTTTGCTTAATTGATTATATTGCATTTAGCCTGGGTGTTAGAGCAAAAATAGCCATATGCTAACCTGCTTTAAATTAGATCCTAGCCAGGCTGAAATGCAAAACCTCACATAAACCCTCAAGACTGCCCTCTAACGCCAACAGAAGAGCCCTGCTCAGGCAGCAGTTGCCTTAGATAAAAAACTTGAGAATTTAGTCAGGGAACTTAGCATTTTGAATCAATAAACTGAGCAAAAAAGCACAAGTCCTACTACTTAACTAGTATTTGAACCAAATACCCTGTTTCTCAATGACTCGTTTGCTATGACGTTTCTCAACTAATTATTATTAGCATTGCTGCTATTAATATTGTTGTTATTACTATTTTGAAAGGATGATTACTTGCTTATTATTAAAAGACAATATTTAAAGTGCTGCATTGCTTTTATTGAAGGAACAAATCTATTAGTAAGCTTATTCAAAGCAAAGTGTATCAATTTGTAAAGGATTGGGAAAGGAGTTACGTGATGCCTAACAGCATGCTTGAACGACACTAACTGTATTTTTGAACAGGTATCAGCTGGTTTCCACACTGGGGACAGTCCATACTGTCACCTGGTGTAAAGCCAGAGATTTTGTGAATCAGGCGGTCCTTCATAATACAGAATTTCATGCACCTGATCGGACACAGCATTAAGTTGATTGTAAAGGAGGTAGAAGCCGTAGCTGCTCGTGATGATCACTAGAGGGCAGCAGCCAACCCTTAATGTCCCCAGTTCCCCACAAAGCTGAGCAGGCTTAAACGAGGGGAGGGCGGAGCAAGCTCCGCGGTGTAGGGACTCATGTGCTGGAAGGCGGCAAACCTACCTCCCCGTTTGATACGCGCGGTAGTATCTCTCCACATTAAGCTATTTTTCAAAGGATCCTGGTGACAAGTGACCCTGGCAATGCTGTTTCCACAGACAGGCTGTGGAAGCACATGGGATCATAGAATCATAGAACGGTTTGGGTTGGAAGGGACCTCCAAAGGTCATCTAGTCCAACCACTCTGCAGGGTGCGGGGACATCCTCCACTGGATTAGGTTTCTCGGAGCCTTGTCGAGCCTCATCTTGAATATCTCCAGGATGGGGCCTCAACTACCTCCCCTGGCAACCTGTTCTAGTGTTCCACCACCCTTATGCTAAAGAACTTTTTCCTAACATCCAATCTAAATCTACTCTTCTCTAATTTCAAACCATTGCTCCTCATCCTATCACGACAGGCCTTTGGAAATAATCCCTCTCCAGCCTTTTTGTAGGCCCCCTTCAGGTACTGGAAGGCTGCTGTTAGGTCTCCTCAGTCTTCTCTTCTCCAGGCTGAACAACCCCAGCTTCCCCTGCATGCCCTTGTAGGGGAGGTGTTCCAGCCCCCTGACCATTTTTGTCGCCCTCCTCTGGAACTGCTCCATCAGGCCCGTGTCCTTCCTGTGCTGAAGGCTCCAGATCTGGACTCTGTGCTCCAGGTGAGGTCAAAAAAAATCACAAAATCACTTCTCTCCATCTGCTGGCCATGCTACTTTTGATGCAGCCTAGGACACAATCAGCATTCTGGCCTGCGAGCACACACTGTTGGCTCATGTCCAGCTTTTCATCCACCAGCATCCCCAAGTCCTTTATGCAGGGCTGTTCTCAACTTCATCATCCCCCAGCCCATACTGATATCTAGGATTGCCCTGACCTAGGTGCAGAATCTTACACTTTGCCATATTGAACCTCACGAGATTCTCCTCAGCACGCCTCTCTAGCCTGTCCAGGTCCTTCAGACTTACCATCCACATCACTCAGCTTGGCGGTATCTGCAAATTTGGTGAGGGTGCACACAATCTTGCTGTTAACATCATTGATGGAAATATTGTGCAGCACTGGTTCCAGTACAGACCCCTGAGGGACACCACTTGTCACCCATCTACACCTGAATGTTTCTACCTTGCAAATGACAAAAGCAAACTGTGGGACTAACTCTTCAGTCCCTCCTATCTTGTCAGCCACACGTGCCAAGAAGCCCTATGATGACATGCCAATCTGCATTATATATCAATCTTCCTATACATATATATGAGAACAGTGCAGAAATTAGTACTTTTAATATCAAGACAAAGACAAAGAACTTTACTTGTAGGACAGCCTAAACTTTCCAGAAGTAAGACACTTTCCGGAGCTCAGCAAGAAATGTAAGACTTCCACAGAATGAAAACTCAGCAGTGGAAGGCCTTTAACTCTGGTAACACACCTTTTCCCAGCAGCTAACAGAACACTGCCTCTCAGCTGCATGTCCCAGTCCTTCCCTTCTGGTACTTCTCTTTCCTCTTTGAATAAACAAGCTAATACTGGATAAACCTCACAATAGCCAGCTATCACCATAACATGCAAGACCACTGATATTACCTCACTCTTTCTACAGAGGAGGGGAATGTGGGAATGCCAGCTACGAGCAGTGTGAGCAATCTGGCAGTGCAGGCCTAGAGCCTGACATGGTGGTAGGCCATGCTCAGCATAAGTGCAGAGCCAGCTACCAGTATGCCAAAACAGTGCTGTGCCTGCAGCATGTAACTAAAGCAAGGCACTGGTAGCTATAAACATAGTAAGTTATCTTGGGACAACAGGACATGCACCTGCATCAACAAACCTTACATGTCATCAGTAGTTGGACCAATAATCTATAATAGTGTGATATGTGGTCACTCATAGGGGACCAATGAGTCCATGCCAACAAGGCACACCGAGTTTATATAAATTGTAGCAGTTTCCTTGCTATGCACTTCTTTTTCTGCCTGTCCTACCTCCTCTCCTTCCATGCTTTACTGTGCCATGCTTTCACCTTAGGCCTGAGCCGTAGGCCTGCAATACTGGAACAATAAAGGATCGATACCCGATCATATTGGTCAGCCATATTGATTCCAATCACCTCCGTCGTCGCCAAATCTGGCTAAAGGGGAATTAAAGGGGTGGTTACCATGACTGGAACTTTTCCTGTATTTCTTTGTGCCATGACTGATACAAGCCCAACATTTAGACCTAAAAAGCTGGGTACAGCCCATCCATAATGCAATCCCAACACTGTAAATCTCTCAGAGTTAGCAACAAGGGCACATTTCAGAAGTACTTCCCTGGGAGCCAATACAACAGGGAGTAGCATTTGGTCTGCTCAGTCTCTGGGAAATCAGAGCAAAGCTTAACTGGCCCAAAGGTTTCAACACTTTGCTGAAAAGAGGTTCCTAGCCCATGCATTAAGCTCAGTACTGAGGGTTCATAACAATAGCATGCTTGAACTACGGCATTACTAAATTAGTAGGCTTTGCAGAGTCCATAGATCTCTCACAAGGGTCTCTTTTTCCACTTCAGCCAGAAAGAAATTCATGGCTAGGAGTTACAAAGGAGTCTAGAGGGAATTAGACTCTGAAGTCCTATTAAATTAGCATTGTTTACAAAGTAGTCATAAGTACAATGGACGTTAATGAGTCTTTAATGAGGCCTGTTACAAAGTGCAATACACAGAACGGCTGCTCTTCTCTTCCATGTCTTCTGCTTTACACAGGTGTAGAAGCCCTGAACCAGATGAATCTCATCCTATTGAGAGTCACAAGAGCTGAATCTGCTCTGTACCTTAAACGATTAAAATGCATTTTTTTATGTCAAACTAAGCAAGGACCAAATTATATTAGAATTAAATGCTCACATAGGCAGTTCAATCACACAATCACAGGATGGCTGAGGTTGGCAGGGACTTCTGGAGACCCCTGACACAACCTCCATGCTCATGCAGAGTCATCTATTGCCCAGGACCATGTACAGACAGCTTTTTAAATATTTCCAGGATCGAGACCTCTCTGGGCAACTTGTTCCAGTAACTGACAGCTTCATGGCAGAAAAGGTTTTTACCTTGTTTAAACAAAAACTCTGGTGTTTCAGTTTGTGCTCCTTACCTCCTGTCCTGTCACTAGGCACTACTGAAAAGAGCCTGGCTCCATCTGCTTTGCACCCTCCCTACAGGTATTGATACACAATTGATAAGATGCCCTTGAGCTTTTTTTTTCCCCTCCAAGCTGAATGGTCCCAGCTTTTTCAGCCTTTCCTCATAGAAGAGATGCACCATTCCCTTAATTATCTTTGTGGCTCTTTGCTGGACTCTTTCCACTATGAGACAATCCATTTCAGTCTCATACAGAGAAGCCCAGAACTGCTTCACCTTGTTAAACTTCATGAAGTCCCTGTCAGCCCAATTCTCCAGCCTGTCAAAGTCCACGTGGATGGCAGTATGACATGCTGGCTATCAGCCACTCCTTCTAGTTCTGTGCCATCTGCAAACTTGCTGAGGCTATGTTCTGCTCTATCAACCAGTTTACTAACAAAGCTATCAAACAGGACTGGACTCAGTATTGACTCCTGAGGTACACCGCTAGTGACTAGACACTAGTCTTTATGATACTGATCATGCCCCACTGAGCTTGGCAGTTCAGACAGTTTTCAGTACAGCTCACTGTCTGCACATTCAGCCCACATATGCTCGTGAAGGTATTACAGGAGACAGTACCAAAAGCCTTGCTGAAATTCAAGTAGACAGTATCCACTGCTCCCCCTTCATCCATGAGGCCAGCCAGTTCATCACAGAAGGTTATCAAGTGCACCAAGCATGGTTTCTCCTCTGTGAAGGCATGATAAGGGAAAGCTTTTTCTTTGCAGCCTAAGACTGGAGATGAGGAGGTAGATATTTTATCATCATTATATGTCTCATTGAAGAAAGAGCCCTTGTAGTCTCTGAGCCAACAGTTTATTCACACCAGGAAGTCAGATGGTTAGCTATTTATACCACCTCTATCACAAGCAATCTAAGGTACATCTCACCAAAGATTCCTAAATCCTACTGAAATCATTTTTAGCATCCTGTTCTCATTTTGATGGGCTGTCATTTAAAAAGGAAAGCATCCTGTCTCACCAGTGAAGCAGCTGAGAAGATAACTGTCATCAGGAAAGCTGAAAATATCCCTTTGCAGCTTTGGGGGACTCACCTTGTACAAACGCACAGCACATGGTCTCAAGAGTTGTAATATCTATACAAACATTTGACAGGTGAAAGCTGCGGCATGGCTTCTGTCGATGTACATCAGCTTCTGTAAATGGGTGTAACAGATACAACTACACCTGATTTTAATCAGTGAATTGGTTTTCTCCTGTATAATTCTTTGTATATTAGCTATCCTACATACAAGCCTGGAATGTTATGTCTGACCAAAAAAAAGGAAGTCAGCAAAGGACATACTGTGAATTACAAGAATATCAGCAAGAGAATGACTTGCAACTAACCAGTACTCCAAACATTTTGAAGCCCTGTTTTTTGTAGGTGCCATGCAGCAGTTCTCTTTTCTAACTTTTTATGATGGAAGATACCCTGCTAGTCAGACTGCCCAACAGGACCACTCCAGAAGGACGGTATATAAAAGACCACAGTCAATTCAGTGGCAAAAGATAGACTGCAGGCAAGGCAGCAGTCACCTCTGTGTGATCCTGGGGGAGGATCATTTTGGGAATGACTAAGTCAGGCCACTGAGTGGATGGGTTCATGTGTTTCCAGGTATTCTGCTCATCCACTAAAACTTCTGTTAAGTCCTAAATAAATAAAGTGGGACCTTTTCCAAGTGTCCCATTTTTAATCTTTCTTTTCTGCAGGCAGTCATCCACAGTGTAATGATGCAGAGGCTGACATGTAGACCCTAGATTCAAATATGTATTCAAGTCAGTAAGGCTGAAAAGGTGTAAAATCATGGAAAGTGAGCCTTCATGAACACAGCAACCTGCTAACTGGTGTTCGTACAAACCAGAGTATCCAACAGCAAACCAGATCCGATTTTACACTTAAAAGGATTTTAATCCTGAAGAACAAAGTGCATTATATTTAAATCACACTACAAAACCTAATTACAATGAAATGTGCCTCCTCAAAGGTGCACAAGCACACAGCAGCACGCAGGAACACTGTTGACTTGGAAGTCCTTCTGCCACCAGAAGCACCAAGAGATATTTGACAACTTCCTAAGACAAGAATCAAAGTTTATAGAGTTTCAGGGTCAAAGTTTAGCTTATGGGCATGATTGTATGTTGCAGCATGAGAAGAACATCATATACAGTAGTACAAACAGCACTTCCTAGAGCACTTCTGGCTTTTGAGCAGAGCACCTTGTAATCAACCCAACAATATGAGAGCCATGACTATGAAAGAGACTTCTTCTGTGAAGGACAACCTTGGGATGGAGCCCCAAGTCCATTCGTGGCAAGTGAACAACATACAGGGGTGTGGCCCTTCCACTGGGACAGAGGAGGAAGATACAGAGGCAGATCTTAGCTGGAAGCACAGTAGCATCAAGGTAAGAGGTACTTCTGCAGCTGGGGAACAAGGTGACAACCAAGCAGCCCTAGACTTGAAGGCAGAGAGCATTAGGACATATGAAAAGATTGAAACTCTTGATCCAAACTTGCTAGCCCAGCCTAGCCTCACCAAGAGTGCAAGAGTAAACAAACTCACAGCAAAAGCCAGTACAGCATCAGAACCACTATACGTACAGCTGAGGGTTGAACTACTAAATTATATGTCTTTTCTCAATGATCTGAAGATTGTTGCTTTTTCCACAATTGGCAAGTAATAAATCTACCTACTTCTACAAGTAGGACCCATTGCACCTTTTGCATTCTCCCATTCACTACCTGCTCTGAGGTCATCTGGGAGTGTGACTGCTTTTCCATGCTACACAGCAGGACCTCCAGTACCTCTCTTGGGAGCACTGAACCAGACCACCATGCAGTAGGCCAATTCAGCCCCAACTTCACTGCAATACTTAACTTTCTGCACTCAATTCACCAGTTGCATGGACAGCACCTTCCATGGGAGGAGACTCATTCGTTGGCTTCTTGAATGCACACAATGCCAAAGATTTGCAAGCCTAATATCTGCAGCTTCATCCACTTGATGAAGTAAAGGCATAAACTCCTTCAGATTCAGAAGAGCAGAGAAGAGAAGAGAAAAAAACCAGGGAGATAAGCTGTTTTCATAGAAAGGCAAAACCAGACGACACTTCAAAGCAGCTTGACACCTCCCAGAAGACTCCCCCCAGCAGAACCCGTGGCTGGACAGGGCACGGCAGCGCCAGTGCCAGCAGGAGAGGGGCCAAACGCTACCAAAATGTTGCGAACCGCCCAACTACAGCCGCCGCTCCCGCGATAGCCGAGCGCCGGCAGCGCACCGCTCCACGGGTCCCAGGGCTGCGGGCTCGCTCTCTGGACCCCAACTAGCCATAGTCCCCGGCTAGCCGCTCGCCCGAGGAGAGGGCCTCATCTGGCCAGGGAGCTGGGCGGGAGCGCAAATCTGGTGGAGGGAGATGGGGACGCGGGTGCCCGCCTTGGGTTGCCGAAGAACTCTGTCAGTGTTTCTGCAACGATATTGAGACGGAGCTCACGGGGACTTAAAAACTACCAAAAAAAAGAAAATGTCTTTTTAAAAAGCCTTCTCCTGGATTCCCTACAAGGCTGCAGATCTGACCGTGGCAATGCCGAGTGATGCCCCTCTGGGTCAGCCTCACCGAAAGACTCCGAGGACGAGACGGCAGCACACGCCAGGACGCCACGGCCTCCCCGTGTACCCCAGCCACTGCCTCGGCTCGCTCCTACCCCTGCTTGCCCCGGCCTGCGGCTTGGCCCGCAGGGAAGCAATGTAGAAGCAGCCAGCGAGAAAATAAACAACTTCCCTCGTGTAAAAAAGTTGCCTCGCAGGTGCCTGCAGCTGGCAGTTAACACAGACAGTAAGAGGATCAACTCCAACTCCGCCAGTGGAGCAAAAGAGGAGAAGAGAAATAAAAGCCCTCGCATTTGCTATTCAGAGTTTGGTTAATTTGGATGATAACGGTTAGTGTTTAATCCCATTGTACGAGAATGAATATACCGAAACCTACAAGGATCCTGGAAGCATAATGCGGCAAACAGCACCGCACGCAGGGGCGCCCAGGCGGGCAGCCGGCTCGGCCGGCCCCGCCGCCCGCAACAGACGAGTCCCGGGGCCTCCGTCGCCTCCCGTGGGGCCGCTCCGCACTCTCGGCCAGCCCAAGGCGGCTGCGGGGCTTGCCCGGGGCGGCGGGGCATGGACCGGCACCGCGCCTTTCCACCGGCCGCTTCTGGGAGATGACCGGGCGAGAGCGGCGGTGCCCTCCGCCGTGCACTCCCGGGGAAGACAAGGTGGGGATGTTTTCTCCATTTAAATCTCAATGATTAAGGAATGAAAAATGCGGGACACGGGAGGGAACGTGGAAGTGTCTGAGATGCCACCTCCCCGAGCTCACACGGCTGGAGCGAATGCCGTTTCTACGGCGCTGCCCGGGGCTCAGCGATGCCTCCCTGACGTGCAGGACCAGGCACCGGGCGGTCCCGCCAGCCCCCACGGCAGCCCTCAGATTTTCCCTCCCCACTCCGGGGGTGGCGGCGCCCCGCGGCAGGGCTGGGAGCGGCGGCAGGGTCGGGGATGGAGGTGGGGGCAAGCGAGCGGGTGGGCCCCGCCGCTCTGTGCCGGCCGCGGAGGCGCACAGCCTGCCGTGGAGAGGACCATGGTAGGGCCTGGCTCACCGCCACGTCGCCCGTGGTGGGGAGGCGGCGGTGGGCGGTGGTGGCGGGCGGCCCCCCCGACGCGGCGGGGCGGCCCCGGCGGGGGCGGTGCGGGGTGGTGCGGGGCGGTGCGGAGCGGGCCGGGGGCTTGGTGCGCTCGCCAGGCTCAGAGCGCGGCTGCCCGGGCGGAGGGCGGCGGAGAGGAAAGCTAACAATGCTGTGAAAATATGTTTGCAGAAAATAGACAATTGTTGGATTAAACGTATTCAAGTATGAAATAATGCCTTTTTGTGTAAAAAACCTCAGCAATGTGAGCGTACAAAAGTTCCCCTGTGGCAGTTACTTGCTCCCTTTGTGAGCTTTGCGCTCCGGCGTCTCCACTTGGCGCGTTTAACTCGGAGCCCCCCTTTAAACGCGATTGTTTCTTTCTTTTTAATGACATTTACCGGATCAAAACATGCTGTTAATTCGATCAGAAAGCTTTACCCTCCTTAACAATGCCACAATAATTTCTCCTGAAGTTTGTTAAATTGACCAAAATTAGGCAAATGAATAGGGGGTCTGTCGGCGATCCCGCTCGCAGGTGACACCGAATAATGCACTCTCGGACCAGCTGCGATCCCCTCTTTATTTGCCCCTCTTTTCTTTGACCCGCATTATTAAAATTTAGGCCCAATGAAACTATTCATACTTTTCAATGGGACATTTTCCTATAGGATAATAGGCTACAAATTGAGCCTCTCCAAAGGAGAGGGGGGGAGCAAGGGGGGTAAAACAACAACGCACAGACGCGCACACCACACAAAAAAGGAGCGTCGTGTGCCAAAGACTGGCGAGAGCCTCCCCGGGCCGGCGGAAAAAAAAAAGAAGGGGGGTAAGAGGAGGGGGGGATATCGTGTGCCAGCCCCCCGGTCCCACACCTGCCGGGGTGTCCCCGGCGCATAAAGCGGTGTAAACAAAAAAAGCCTCGCTGCCATCTCTTATAAAGATGGACGTGTCACCAAGTCGTGTGAGAAAAGCCTGAGAACAAACGGGGCCACTCCGTCTCCAAGGGTTCTCCCTTGAACTGGGCGGAACAGCCTATTAAGGGCTTACTTAATTACTTTAATGACTCTGGACAGGCTTTAAAATGCAGTCAGCGCCAGGGCTAAGGGGAGGGGTGGGGGGTGTCGGGGATTTGCAGGCAGGCGGCGGGGATAGGGCCGGGGATGCGGCGAGCGAGACGCAGGACGCGGTACCGCGCCCTGCGCCCCTCTCGCCGCATCCCCGGCCCCATCCCCGCCGCTATTGTGGAACCGTCACGTGTGTCCCCGAGGTCCACGTGGGGCGACACAGCTGGGCCGCCCCTGGCTGCGTGGACGGGGGCGAGGAGGGGAGGGGAGGGGGGTGGAAAGGAAGAAGAAGAGAGAAGAAAAAAAACCCCAACCCTCATCCCTCTCTCGCCCTCTTCCACCCTGATCTTTAATGCATACATTCCCCGGGCGCCGCTCGTCCCTAATCCTATGGGATCAGCGGGCCCGTGAAGGCCCCCCGGGGTCCCCCCCAAGTAGTGATGGCTTTATAAGGGACCCAGAGGGAGCGGGGATGCAGTGTCCACCATGGCCTCCAAACTCAAGGAGCGGAGGGTGAGTGGCCGTCCGCCTTGCGCGCACAGCTCTGCGGAGCCTCCGGACAGAACCGACCTGGTCCCCTCACCGCCTTTCCCTTTAAAGAGATTCCAACCCCAACAAAACAACTATTTTCCCACCCCCCAAAACAAGCCTGCCGTGCTACCGCCGCCCTCTCAGACAGGGAGCCCTCGGGGTGGCGCGGAGAGGACCCGCCGCCGGAGCATCCCTCCCTGGGCCGTGTCACGCCCGGCGCCGCTGCTCGGAGCCCGGCCGGGACCGGTTGCCGTGGAGGAATTGGGGTCAGGGGCGGCTTCCCCAGCGAGGACGGACCTGGTTTCCCTCCCTCCCCTATTAACGCACCCCCGTGTGTTTCGTAGAGGACGCCGGTTTCCCACAAAGTGATTGAGAAGCGGCGGAGGGACCGTATCAACCGCTGCCTCACCGAGCTGGGGAAGACGGTACCCATGGCTCTGGCCAAGCAGGTAGGCGGGGGAGGGGGGGCAGCCCCTGCGTCCCTCTCGCCGGTATGGAGCGACACCCCTCCCGAAGTGGGGGGACTTGGTGGGGCAGCCTGACGGGCAGACACAGGGGAGAGGTGATGCCCCTTTCCCTCGCCTGTTGCAGAGCTCGGGGAAGCTGGAGAAAGCGGAGATCCTGGAGATGACGGTGCAGTACCTGCGGGCCCTGCACTCGGCGGACTTCCCTCGTGGCCGGGAGAAGGGTAGGTGGGCGGGCGCGGCCTCCCGCCGGGACACCCGTCGGGAAACCCGCTGCATAGGTCCGGCCCTTGGTCACCCCTGCCCCTTCCGGCCAGACCCTGAGGAGCTCGGCTCCGCTGTCCCTTCCTTTCCAGCAGAGCTGCTTTCCGAGTTCGCTAACTACTTCCACTACGGCTACCACGAGTGCATGAAGAACCTGGTCCACTACCTGACGACGGTGGAGAGGATGGAGACCAAAGACACAAAATACGCCCGCATCCTGGCCTTTCTCCAGTCCAAAGCGCGCTTCGTCACCGAGCCCCTCTTCACTTCTCTGGGCTCCCTCCCGGAGCCGGACTTTTCCTACCAGCTGCACCCTGGGCCCGAGTGCTCCGGGCACAGCCACAGTCCCGGCGAGGCCGTTCTCCAGCCGCCCGCGGGGGGGCCTTTTCCCTGGCACGGTGCTGCACGCAGCCCCTCCCTGCCCTACCATCTCCCCAACGCCGCCGTGCCCCTCGCCAGTCCCGGCCAGCAGCGCAGCACCTTCCTTTCCTCCGTGCAGGGGCTGGACCGCCACTACCTCAACCTTCTCGGCCATTCCCACCCCAACGCCTTCGGCCTGCCCCCGGGCCAGCACCATTCCATGCTATAGAGACTCAGCCCCACCCGAAAAATCCTATTTATGACCGCGGACTCTGCGAGTTACTCCCGGGCGCACGGGGAGACTGCCGGAGGCAGGGAGATGCGCGGAGGTCGCAGAGGGCGGAGAGCTCCCGGCCTCTGCCAGCCCCAAAAGCCCAGCTCCGCTCCCGTCCGTCCTCTCGGGGGCCTGGATCTGTAACTCCCTCGTCGCCTCCTTCCCGCGGCTCTTTTTTCCCACCTCTGGGTGCAGTGCCTGTACAAGCAATGCCTTGGAATAAATGCTTACACCCGCCGTCCCCTCTTGTTTCCCCGGAGGGAGCTTCCTCGGGTGGCGTTGGGGGTCCCCTTCTTCTTCCCCACAGGGAAAAAAACAAGCAAAACGTGGTCGGCGAGGGACAGGGGATGGCTGCTGGGGGCACCGGTCGCGGGTTGGCATTGCGGGTGGGCAGGGCAGGACACGGTGGGACGTTGCTCCACGGCCGTCACTGGAGCTGTCCCGCGGGGTGGGGGATGCCCTGCCTTCCTGAATCCCATGAGATGCTCCTAGGAACACGCCTCTGAAAGACACCGGGATCTCCCGGCTGTTCTCTGAGTAGCAGTAGCTCATTCAGAGGAGGAATAAGGGGACCGAGAGGCAGGCAGCAGCCGCGGCGGTGCCGGGGATAAACCAAATCAAAGTTTTTGAGAGCGACTTCTTCCAAACTCGCTGCCGACGTCGTGCCTGGCAGGGCAGCTGCGGTCCCCTCAGGCAGGAGGGCAAAAGGACGTCAGGCACCTTCCCGGACACCCGGGATATGACTAGCGGAGCCGGAGTCGGCGAGGGGTAAATTAACTTATTCCAGTTGGGTGGGGAGGCTTTGAGGAGGTTTGACCCGGGGTGTTTGCCCAGGTCACCGAATGGGCTGACCCACAATTTGTAAACCAACCCGACCCTTTATTCAGAGACAGACAAAAAGACCTTCATTACAATGAGTAAAAAGTAGAATGTGTATCTTCCATTTAACCTGTAAATACAGGAAAAGCTGCTATTTCAGATTAGTGGGGAAAAGGTCACACGGAGCGATAACGTAATGAATCAGCCAGAGAGGGGAGAAATCCCCACTCATTTCCTCGGAACACCTTTAGGATGTTAAACCTCCCTCTTGCTCAGTGTACATAGAACAATATGGGATCAGCAGCAGCAGCAGAGTGGCTGGTGACTGTTAGGAAAACACGTCTCCTACACTCATTTTCACCAGTGCTGGGTGTGGAATATGGAGACAATGCTGCACATTTTTTAACCTGTGAGCAGTAAACTCTTCTGAACCCCCTTTGGCTCCAAAGAATTAAAGATACAGCGTTTTCCTGGAAATACAAATGATGAATATAGTCAGCATTTTAGCCAAATGTTAACCAAATTAATCAAAACTTTCCTTTACTAAGTAGATTAGCAGGGGGCAACCACGGTCAAAACTGGGGTCATTTACATACAATTTTGCAAACTTGCACTGGCCCATGACAGTCTTTGTATCTCCAATGATGTTATTCTGGATTTTTTTTTCCCTTTTCATTTAGCTGTGGAGAATAAACCCCTCTTTGGCTTTACAATGATTTTAAGATAAAAGTCTCACCCCCTCCTTCTGTCCGTGCAGGGCTCTGAGATTGCCCCCTGGCCCCACAAACTGAAAAGTGATCTTGGCATCTTCTAAAGTACCGAGGATGAGAGCCCAGCTGCCTCCTCAGCCAGGATCCACATCCAATCGTCTGCTCTGCTCCCGCGCAGGGTGATCCTCCTGCAGGGGCGCACGGAGAGGAATCCGCAGGTCAGCAGGCATAGAGCTTCCCCGGATAGACATTCTCTGTGCTTTAACACAAGTCCAGCTCACCTCTCCGTATTTTATCTTACATTTTGTGCCTGGAGGGCAGAGATTTTTAGCAGTCTTTTTTGTTGGTGTTTTGTTTGGTTATTTTGTGTGTGTGTGTTTGGTTTGGTTTGGTTTTTTTTTTGTTTTATTCTGTTTTCCTGGAATTATTTTAGCTCAGAGCACCCACCAGGTCTGGTGGGAGCAGGTAGGAGGTGGATATCACTGTTATTTGGGAGTAGGTAGGAGGTGGGCATCACCTGTGCTGGGCCAGTTAAAGGACATACCTGGCCTCCAAAATACTAGCTTCTCTCTTACACACCTGCTTGGCTAACAATCCCAATGATGAATGACTTGCTGAGTCATTTCTTATTCCTTTCCTTCAGCTAGCATCTTCCTCCTTCTTAGAGCTTCAGATTTCTTGTGTCTTATTTTGCCTTGCCTTCCCTATGCCTTTCACATCCTCTTTTCTACCTCTTCTTCTCCCTGTTACTTGAACTCTCTTTTTTTCCTCACACTTTTCAAGTCCTACATGCACTATAACTCTTTTCAACCCACAAAATAGTTGTGCATAGTCACATCAGTAATTTACTTACACTGAAGGCAAAGAATTCTTTGGGAATCAAAGGATAGCAAAATGGGGGGTTGCAGTTCTGTATCTGATACTCTCACTTGTCATTTACTTCATAGAATCATAGAATGGATTGGAAGGGAGCTCTGAAAGTCACTTAGTCCAACCTCCTCTGCAGTCAGCAGGGGCATCCTCAATTTGATCAGGTTGCCCAGAGCCCTGTTGAGCCTCTCTTTGAATATCTCCAGGGATGGGGCCTGAACCAGTTCCCCAGGCAGCCTGTTCCAATGTTCCACTACCCTCACGGTAAATAACCTGTTCCTAACAGCCAGTCTAAATCTACTCTTCTCTAGCTTGAAGCCACTGCGTCTCATCCTATCACTCCAGGCTGTCCTCAACAGTCTCTCTCCATCCTCCTTGTAGGCCACCTGCAGGTACTGGAAGGCTGCTACTGGATCTCCGTGAGTCTCTTCCAGGCTGAACAACCCCAGCCCCCTCAGCCTGTCGTTGTAGCAGAGCTGCTCTGACACCCTGATCATTTCGTGGCCCTCCTCTGGACTTTCTCCATCAGGTCTATGTCCTTCCTATACTTAGGGCTCCAGACCTGGATGCAGTATGCCAGATGTGGCCTCACCAGAGCAAAGTGGCAGAAGCCTCTCTCTCAATCTGCTGGCCATGCTCCTTTTGATGCAGCCCAGGATGCGATTTGCCTTCTGGGGCTGCAAGCACATACTGTCTGCTCTTGTCTAGCTTCTCCTCCATCAGCACCCTCAAGTCCTTTTCCACAGGGCTGCCTTCTATCACCTCATCCCCCACTCTATAGATAGTAAGGATTGTTACAGCCCAGGTGCAGAGCCCTGCACTTGTTCTAACTGAATCTCATGAGGTTCATCTGGGCCCTCCTCTCCAGTTTGTCCAGGTCCCTCTGGAAGACATCCTATCCCTCTGGCATATCAACAGCACCACTCAGCTTGGCGTTGTCTGCAAACTTGCTGATGGTGCACTTGATCCCACTGTCTATATCATTGATAAAAATATTAAACAGTACTTTGTTGAAGAGTTTCTGACAGTCTTTAATTGCCATATTGAAATTATCTCCAACTCCTTAATTCATCATAAAGATTTATTTGCACTATCATGGAAGTAAAGTATCATCAGCTAGATCAAAGAGACTTAAGTAGGCCACGCACAAAGTCTCCACCTCAAAAACTATTTTTAAACATGCAACAGACAAAGCCTGTAAGGAAGTGCTGCTGTGCCACTCTCACTATTTAAATGAGTTAAAAAAAATGTTTATGAATGTATATAACACAAATAAGAACTCTTCTGTGTACACATGGTTTTGCACAATTCGAAGGCATCAAAGCCTTGGGGGCTTTGGTGGCAGTGCTGCACTGTGGAGTTTCCAGCTTTGCAAACAAGAGCCCAGGCCACAGAGCATAATCCTTGAATTTGTGCCAACATTGCAATTTTGGGGGCAACTTAACAATTAGATCACCAGCTAATGAGAAAATTGTATTTTTCTTTTACTTTGGGTCAGTGATCCAGCTCATAGTATTGGACCACAACCAGTTGCATCAGCACATCTATATGGGAAGAAGGAGATGAGGGAAGGAGAAGGAACCGCACTGCTGAAGGCTCTTAATCACAGATCTGTTCCAGTATGTGATGTACATGACAGCTGGCTTCCTTGTGGTATGGATATGACGCCTTTCCCATGCAAAAATCCTGCCAGTTTGTAAGTCTTACTGTCCAGCTTCTCTGTGGGATGCTGCTACTGTTCCTCAGGCTCAAAGGTACCCCAGAGTAGCCTGAACAATTTGACCAGGCTCATACTAGCACTGCTTAGGAGAGCACAGGATGTCAGGTGCCAGGGTACAATGACCAACCTAAGCAGATCAGCTTCTTGCTCTGCTGCCATATTCTCAAAGAGAGTTAAATGTGCCTGGAAGCCCAGATAGGCTCAAGCATAAGGATGAGGAGACCTTTGTTAGCCTGTGGCTCTCAGGAACAACCTGTGTATTGGATGTGTGCTGCTGAAGCAACTACACATTTGTTCAGGAACCCCTTTGCAAATGCAGGCTTTGGGAAAAAAGTCCTCCAAATGACAATTTCATGTTTGCTATGATGCAGCATTTGATCTCACAGGTGTGCTTTCAGACTTGGAAGAATCCATCTCCTCTCACATCATCCTGTTTATTTCTACCAAACTTGCCCACAGATTGTGTAAAGGCTGTTTCAGGGAATGAACACTAGATTATCTTGAAGAAAACATGTAATAATGGCAAGATGTGTAAGAAAGGTATTTTAATATGTACATGAAGTTAGAGCTCTGATACCCATCCACATACCATACTGCATACAAAGTGGCACGTTAAACAAAACTAATTATAAAAGGTGAGACAACAGCAATGAGGATGACTGGATGAAAAATGAAATGTGAGGAAAGAGGAGTAGTTTGGAAGATTCAAACTCAGAGTATCAACTCCAGTTCTATTTAGGAAACAGATTACTTAATATTAACCTTCAAACTACTGCAGTTGAAATGTGCAGAATGTTTTGTCAGCAGTAATAGGCTGAAAAAATGCTTTTGCTCACATGAAATCTAAACTCTTGCACAGATGCTCTGAAGAGCTCAGAAGCAATTTAATTTTTAATTACTGTAGTAATATGACATCTCAAAGGGCAGTTCTGCTCTATGTAATGATTTCATAATTAAAAACCCAAACCCAAAAAAACCAAAAACCAATGTTTTTTGAACAAGGGAGTCCTGCAGAGCAATGGAGAACTCATGACAGAGTCTATGATTCAGTTGCTATACTTATGGTGAATATTATGAAGGTAGTTTTGCCCCTGCTGAGGGCTTAACCCAGAGCATGTAGAAGGGTTTACACCATCTTACTCTGGTGCTGTATTTAAATAATGTATCAGTACCTGCAAGGTTTGTGCAAACCAGGCAGCTCCTCATTTCTGTGCTCGTTTCTACCTCCTGTGAATTCCAGCACCAAAATTATGCTTTCAGTCCCATGAAGGGTGCAGGCATTTATAGCAGAGTGCAGTCCAACTTTTAAGGCTCGAATTATAGCAGAAGGTGACTGATTCTTCAGCCTTCTTTCAGCCCTTAGTTCCTAGCCTGAGGCTTAGACAATCTTCTTGGAAGCTGGAGTCTCAAGGCTGAAGACTTTGAGGCTAAAAAGTGTGTCCCTCTTTGAGAGCTCCTGCTCATAATGACTTTGCCCCTACAAAGCCACTTATGGTTTCTTTGAAGGAAACATTCTGCCCTGGTTAGTCCTTTGAAAGGAGAGATTAGATGTTACTCAGACCAGAGAGGGTTTGATCTCAGGATATCAAGTTGAAGACAACATCTAATTCAGAGCTGCAAGTACAAAGCTGTGGCAGAATTTCAGTGCTTTCTCCACACCAGGGATGAGTGGGGGCTATAACTTTTCCACCTCCATCATCCTTCTCAAGAGGTGTATGTAGCCTCTGTACCACGTGCTTTGTATGCTGCTAGGTACTGCATACCTAAGGGAGACCGTGCAGGCCCTCTGCCAAAGCACATCTGGATTCAGTTTAGTTTTTGTCAGTACCTGCTAGTCTAGATTGGTTGGGTTTTGCCTAAATGTGGCTTTGTTAGATCCTCATAACTTCCCATGCATGATGCATTAGTGCCATTCCAAGGGATGCATTCACAGAGAGCCTTTAAAGATCAGTCTTTTATGACTAAGATATAAAACAGGTCTTTTTTCTTTCTTTCTTTCTTTTTTCCCCCAAACTAAAATGTCCTTAATTTATCCTAGGGCAACATCATGGTTTGTCAGAAACAGGTATTTAACACACCTGTACACCTTCACTCACTACAACAGGTGATGTCACTACAGCTGTGAGTAAAAGTTTAGGTACAGAGTCGTTCCACCAAAGGTGGCTGGATGGAAATAACTTACCCTTACTATCAAATTGACTGCTGGGTTTGCAGGACTGGGATCTGTAGAAGGAATAATAACAACAAAACCTATGGAACAAACCCCACATAGCTTCTGTTTCAAAATGAGAAAAAATGTAACAGGGAGCAGTGACATTTACCAAGCACAGATTACAAGGTGTCAAGACGCTCAGGAACCCTGAGACACCACTACTACCCATAACACAACTATATATGGGAATGTCTAAGGGAATCAATATAACCTTGGTCTTGCATATTCTGCTACAACATCTTTTTTTTACCATAGGATATAATAATTTTTCTATCTCACATTTTTTTTTTTTTCCATATAGTACCTTCTCCACTTCTAAAGACATGAGGTTTATAAGCACATTTTTGAATTTTACTACTGGAAGTATTATAAATTCACTCTGATGTCTGGAGAGGGAGAAAAAGTAATTGGAAAAGGAGCAAGAGTACCTCCTTCACTGCATAATGCCAGAACCTGCTAGACAGCAAAGATCCATGAAACCCAGTAAAATTAATATTAAAGGTACCACTGTTTGCCTCAGGTTACAAATCCCCATCTGCAGTAAACCCAGTATGTTAAGCAAACAAGGGATTCCTATATGCTTATTACCTATGTGCACTTAGTATGGATCAAATCCTTAGCTAGGGCAAGTGGACAAAGCATCTTGGAGATCCCTGAACCTAGAGTTGCTTCTGTGAGGAGAAGACACAATGGGGATGCATTAGCAGAGATCTTATGAAACAGGTAAGTGACACATTTTTCAGTGACTCCTCACACTAACTTTGTTAATTTAATTATTCTGCTACATGTTTATAAATATGTGTAGAAAGAAAATAGCCTAAACTAGTCCTGACCACACCATTACTCTGGTCAAGAAAGTCACATAC
Source organism: Dryobates pubescens (assembly GCF_014839835.1). Classification (NCBI taxonomy): domain Eukaryota; kingdom Metazoa; phylum Chordata; class Aves; order Piciformes; family Picidae; genus Dryobates; species Dryobates pubescens. Next base: position 16,810,635 of record NC_071612.1, on the reverse strand, counting down.
AGAATATTTACAGAACAGGTCCTACTGCCTCTGTTATTCAGTGCATAAAATATTCTTCCAAGGGAAAAAAACCCCAAACCACAAAAAACCTACCCAACAACAAAAACACAAACCACAACAAAACAAAAAACCCCACCACAACTAGGAACAACAATCTATATTTAAATGAAAGGTCAGACTCCATCTGTGTGCATATGCAGGAGCTAATCCAACTCCACGAGGTCAAAGGATCTCCTTTCCATGGTGAGGAGGTTCCAAGCAGCAAAATGGCATGCTATTCTTCACCAAATACTTCATCTCAAAAGCTATTTGAAACTCATTATGCTGCACCTTTGTCTCTCCTTTTCAGAAAATTAATCTTCTTAGTAGCATTATTTTTCTTAGTCTGTTGTATGTTACATGCAGTTAGCAAGTGTGTTATATTCAGCTTTGGTTTATGCTCTCAGAAGGAGCTTCCACCAGCCCTTCACAAAGCAATATACAGTACTGAATATGACAAGCAACAAATAGGTAAGAGATGTGCATGTCTACAAGAAGTATTTGACATAGCTACAAGGACAAGCAACTGGAAGAATATAAATGCTGTTCTTCTCATCATGGGAATATTCTGTGTTAATTTATAGCAGGTTTGCAAAGGGAGTTTTGATTATTTGGCTAGCTTGTTGTATGATCTTTTCAGATTAGGATGAGATTTACAAAGAGAATGATAAACTTCATCTTCTTACAGCAAGAAGTTATGAGGACTTTGGGAATGGAGAGCTGGAACACAGAAGTAACTCCTGTGGTCAATATCCAGCTTCCTAAAGGTTTTTCAAAGAGTCATCCAGGCACTGTAACAAGGTGATAATTTATTTCAGCAAAGTGACAGCCATTTGGTGGGGCAAAAAATCCCTTTGAGCATCTCATCATAGCTGGCCAGGGATTAAGGTGAGGACACAGTGTACTTTAGCGTCAGTAGCTCCACAAATTCAGAGAGTGCTGGAAAGTTTCATTTCTCACCAGACTAAAATACAAGGATGGGATGAGACTAATAGGATTGGATTGGGGTTTTTTTCATGTACCTGGAAAAACTACTGTGTCATAAAGTAACATCCAACCACAAAGGAAAAATCCTTTCCATAATAGAAGGACATACTGACATTTATGAGCATCTGGCTTAAAATGAACTATTAGATGTCTCAAAGTCTAGTAATAACTTAATCGTTCTAAGCAATCTTTCCAGTCAAGAGGGACAAATGGGCATTTCTAGAGGACAATTTTTCAGACTGGTTTTAGTTTTTCCCTTAAAAATGAGCTGACTTTTCTTGGGATATACTTCTTTCCCCTTTTGAATCAGGAGAGAACACAGGATCAATAGGTCGGATTGAGATACACAAGTAGGGGGAAAACCAGGGCATCTGAATCCCACACTTATCACTGCCTATCATGTGGCCTAATCTATTTGCTCAGGTATTTCAGAGGAGCGATACATCTCCATGCTAAAATAACACACTTAACTGGAAGTAGTTCAGCTTCCAATGACTGAGTCAAATAAAAATTTCCTCCATCTCATCTGCAAGACTTTTTGCACACTAAAAGACCCAGAAAAGATCCTGGGTTTTGTGTGCCTGTTATGCAGAGTGGAGGTGTAGCAAGTCGAGCCACTGAACTGGAACAGAAGGTGAGTGTTTAACCAGTCCCAGTGGCTGGTTATCCCTGTTGACAGATATTTTTAACATACTAGTTGTGTATACTGCTAGAACAGGTGGAAAGGATTGCAGATGAAGAAGAATGGTTTTTACTATTTTTCCCCTAGCAAGCACTGTTTCAGACAAAACTGTTAGCCATCCACTGAAAGCCAGCATCCTTTCTTCATAATCTGCATAATCTGATTGTCAAAATGTCAAGATCAGAAGCTTGAGTCTCTCCATAGCACTGGTTTAGCTCCAAGATGCATGCCTGATAGCAGCCATGTTATTCTCCTGACACCTTTGCCTGCATAAATCAGAAAATCAAAATTCTTAGGTACATGCACAACAACCCCATGCAGAGCTACAGGCTGGGGTCAGAGTGGCTGAAGAACAGCCAGGCAGAGAGGGACCTGGGGGTGCTGGTCGACGGTAAACTGAACATGAGCCTGCAGTGTGCCCAGGCAGCCAAGAGGGCCAGTGGCATCCTGGCCTGCATCAGGAACAGTGTGGCCAGCAGGAGCAGGGAGGTCAGTGTGCCCCTGTACTCTGCACTGGTTAGGCCACACCTCGAGTACTGTGTCCAGTTCTGGGCCCCTCAATTTAGGAAGGATGTTGACTTGCTGGAACGAGTCCAGAGAAGAGCAACAAAGTTGGTGAGGGGTTTGGAACACAAGCCCTATGAGGAGAGGCTGAGGGAGCTGGAGTTGCTTAGCCTGGAGAAGAGGAGGCTCAGGAGTGACCTTATTACTCTCTACAACTACCTGAAGGGAGGTTGTAGACAGACGGATGTTGGTCTCTTCTCCCAGGCAGCCAGCACCAGAACAAGAGGACACAGTCTCAGGCTGCGCCAGGGGAGGTTTAGGTTGGATGTTAGGAAGAAGTTCTATACAGAGAGAGTGATTGCCCATTGGAATGGGCTGCCTGGGGAGGTGGTGGAGTCGCCGTCATTGGAGGTGTTCAGGAGGAGACTTGATGGGGTGCTTGGTGCCATGGGTTAGTTGTTTAGGTGGGTTGGATTGGTTGATGGGTTGGACGCGATGATCTTGAAGGTCTCTTCCAACCTGGTTTATTCTATGTATTCTATGCATACTAGGGGAGAATTTTTGCCATTGGTTTAAATGGAAATCAATTCTCCTTCTCTTATCTCTTTTCACTGACATTTCACTAGCCCTGGCTGCTACCATGAGTGAACAGAGTAGTTCTGTTTTCATTAATGTACTTAGGAATTAACATTTCATCATACATAGATACATTATAGGATAGACAAAGTTTAATATCTTTTTTTCAGAAAAAAGAATTGACTGATTTATTTAGAATTCATCATCAACCAGTTTTGCTGCTGAAACTTGTCCTTCATGTATTTTGAAAAGAAAACTTACCCTCACCTAGGTGCTGTTTTGGCACTCAGCCTCCTACTCATCCACTTTCATTACATTTTTGGAACAGTGCACCATGTTAGAACACACTTTCTCAATCAACATTTTTTTTCTCACTGAAATAAATTATGTTTGACCACACCCTGACCACCAGGATGTCAGAATCACAGCTAAGCTTCTTCATAACCTTATCAGTGGACAATGCTTGGCATTGGGAAAATATGTAGAGGTTGAGGAGTAGCTAAATGTCTCACTAACTCCCAAACCCCCAGTGTGTCATCTTTATTCAAGTTTCTCCACCTTGCAGAGTTTACATGCAGTTTCAGACTGGATCACAGAATCATAGAATTGTTAGGGTCGGAAGGGGCCTCAAGGATCATGTAGTTCTAACACCCCTGCCATGGGCAGGGACGCCTCACACTAGATCACATTGCTCAGAGCCACATCCGGCCTGGCCTTAAAAACCTCCAGGGATGGGGCTTCTACCACCTCCCTGGGCAACCTATTCCAGTGTCTCACCACCCTCATGGTGAAACCATGGATGTCAAACCCTCACTCAGTGAACCAAAAGATGAAATGTAATGGCACCAAAATAAGCAATAACAACAGATAATGACTATTGTGAAGAAAAATAGGCAGCTATTCTATTTATTAGCCAAATAACTATGTTCTTAACCAGCCAGCTTCCAGCAAAGTCATAGGTATCTTCATAAATTTTTCTAAAGATCACAGTTTTATGCCAACAGACATCAGACTTCAAAAGCAATGCTTGCTCAGATAGAAAATAATCTGAATAAGGGAAAATGAATGGATCTCCAGGGACATCACCACCCACCCTGTTTCTACCTTATTTTTATTATGATTTCTAATGCTGTATGTCTTACTACTTCAACAGAAGCTCATCTCCTGAGTGAGACACTGGAAGTTACTTTCATCAGAAACTTCAAAGTCTATTGCTGGGTAGTGTTTATTCAGTAAGTTTTTAACACCCTCGCATAGCTTGAGGCAGGGAAGGAAATTGACACCAAAAGTTATAAAAGCAACTTCACTGTGTTACCATGCTGATACAACTTCTCCTGACTCTACAGATTTGGTGTTTCACAGTATCATAATTTCTATGTGGTCCCAACAATGTGCTCCAGGATCCACTGCAGTCGTGTAGTTTTCCAGGAGCTGAGATTACCCAGGTGGCAAAGTGTGGAATGAATTTTGACAGATACTCCATCAGCAGATTAGAAACAGGGAGTAGGATTCCACTAATAGAGAATCACATGTCAAGAATAAAACATTGCTGCCAGGCTGCAGTCCAAAATTCCCCTCTGGTTTCTCATTTCTTCTAGTTTCTGCTGTTCTTCAGACCATAATGTAACTATTTGTGCTGTGAAGTAGATCACATAACTTTTGCAGTGTTTTACACTCTAACCAACTAATCACTGCTCAGAATTTATGCCAATGGAAAGAATAATGCAGTTTGCAGTGCTGACCCTGCAAGCATTTGCACATAAGCTCAGCCTCATGCACTCAGCTTGCTTTACTTTACTGAGGGCTGTTTCACTTATTTGGTATCAGATGAGGTAAAGTCCTGGTATCATGGGGATTTTGGAGAAACTGGCAAGTGAGGAAAACCAATAATGGTCATAATAATGTATTCTTACAACCTAACAAGGACAATATCCTTGAAAACAGCCAAGATCATGATCAGTGGCCACAAAACTGTTACTTGCATGTTTGAAAGTAGGACCTCAGATGCAGCCCTGAGCTTTCTCACCTGATTTTAATCTGGTCAGTTACATTCCAGTGGAAGATAAGATGCTCTTTAGGAAAAATAACATTGCAGGAGCAAGTCACCTATTTTTCTATGCCAGCCCAGGGTATCTTCTACCTACATTTTTTGGACCTACCTATTTTCTTGTTATTTCTGCACAATTTCCTCCTTTTTAGGCTCAGATCCCATCCCAAAGAGACTGGGCAGCCCTTTTCTGAGAAATACAACTGCTTTGCTCCTACTTCTCTTTTCCGTCATATGGTGGCTATTCTTCACAGATACAACAGAGCCTAGGTAAGTGAGAAACATTCCTTACTGTAATACCTGCCAGTACAATTTCAGGTTGTTATTCTTCTTAAAAGGTAACCACATGCATGCCATTGCTGGTCAGTGCTGTTTAAGCACAGCAGACACTGTCCTGATTTATAACCTCTGCCAGTCCAAGTGAATGAAGGAGCCAGAAACCTTGACACATTCTCTCTGAAGGGCAAGATGCCCAGATACAATGTCTGTGGTGACAGGTTGGACTCGATGATCTTTGAGGTCTCTTCCAACCTTAGTGATACTGATAATGTGTATGAAGACACAGCTTTAGGGAGTCTCTCTAGGCCACCTGGCAGGACTCAGGGAGCCAAATCAGCCTGTAAAAGACTATGTCACTTGCTGCTTGAAAAAAAAAAAAGGCAGTCCAGGGTATAATGGAGCCCAGCCATGGCAGGCTCTCAGGGCTGTACTGCCTTAGTGTTGCAAATCTGTCCAACTGTAACAAGGGTTGCACAACTCAGACACTAACTTTGATTTCATATTTTCATCACAAAGCGCAAAACACAGAGCCTGTCAGCAGCTGCCAGCTTTGCCTGCCTTTCTACCCACACCCCGTGGGAGCACGGCTTCAAAGTGCAGCAGCACACTGACGTGTCCTCTGTTCACCACAAACAGGGCCGTAAAGTAGCTTTTACAAAACTGAAGCATCCCCAGGTGGTTAAGGGCAGAGAGCTATGGCGAATGTCTGTGGTGGGCATAACTGCAGGCCCGGCAAGGTTAAAAGGAAGGCTGTCCAAATTCATCCGAGACCTGCAAATCTTGGAACACGCAAACCCTACATGCGTCAGATAAAGAAGCCAGAAAGAAAGGTGCCCCCTAATGAGTTTTTTTTGCGCTTGGGTGAGCGAAAGGGCTGCTTCAGGAGGCTAATAACTGAAAACCTTCCAGGCTTTTGTCCGGAGAAATGGCAGGCACTTTCCATCCCTTTGAAAAAAAGAAGGCCTTTTGGAGTCTTCACGAGAGATGTGGATTTTAAGGGCGACCTTAGGTCATACAGAACTAATCAAGCGAAAACAATAAGAAAATTAGACTGACAGTCAGCAAGTATCTGAGGACTTTATCAAAAAGAATTAGGAATGGACAAATTCACTGGGAGCAAAGGATCAGATCTGCAAGGTGGCATTGTGTGGTGGGATTAAATTATTTATTCATTGTTAATTTATTTATTTATGTATGTGCAAATGACCTAGCTGCTGCAGGTGCTGAGGAGTTTCTGAAAAGACCTAGTTTTAGAGCCAAAGCTAGAATATTGGTCCATTTAACTCATTCTTTTCCTTAAGGCGATCAAACAGTGACTTTTATCTAGGAGATAGAGGAGGAAAACCATATGTGTACTGGGAATGATGCGGAGTCTGAGTAGCACTAAGTATCCAAGTATTCCAGTCTCATTCAAGAATGCTGTGCAGTTTAATGTCCAGCAAATTAGCAAATGAATGCTTATGTCAATATGTGAAAAATCCCTAGTTGGTTTAAACAGATAAAAAGCCTCTTGGGAAATGGTAGAAAAGGCAAGCTTTCTCTCTCTGTCTCTTCTAAAGAAAGAAAGAGAAATAGAACTTAGTAAGTTTTCCCCAAACTTACCAAAAGTTGCAGAAAACAACGGTCTACATGGATGCTGGTTCTTATATATGCATGAAATACTTCCAGTTCTACTACTGCAAAGATACAAGCTTTTGCCAGGCACTCTTTGAATCACATACTTGCTATTCAGAAGAAAACAACAAAAATCTGGAACAGCTACCGAGCCTGTTAGACACCATTCTGCTACTCCACTCTTAAAGGTACAGGAGGTCAAAAGCTCTGGAGAGGGTCCATCTTTACATTTTGTCCTGACTTATAAAATTAATATTGAAGAAGAAATCCACACACACCTCTTGCTTTTCCTTCTCCAAATTTGACCATAAATAGGAAAGGGTAAAAATTGTCATCTCATGTTTCCCTTGACCCAGCAGAGCAAAGCCACAGTGGGGACTCTGTGTACGACATGACCCTGGGGAAAAAAGGAACACGAGATCTCAGCATGGGGGTTGGAGGCAAGAAGTCACACGTATCGAAAATGACAGCATCACATCAGTTAATGCCATGTGATAAGGCAGTCCTGCTGGGTTTTATGTCCTTCTGCAGAGATACACATGAAGGTTGGCTGGAGAGGAACATTTTTCACTAAGGCCAGAAAGAAGTTGTAGATACTTGGGCAGGTCAGATTGTAATGGGTTATCTTTCTTCAGGACAAGCATCAATAGCTATGCTGGGGATAGTAAAACTGACCCTTGAGACACCTCTTGAAACCCGACAGGCAGGTTTACACAGAATGCCATCTCACAGGCTTCTGCTTGCACATCGTATTTCCTTCCTCTAGGCCATTCTTAGGCCCTCTCTCTTCTCAAAACCAGCTTTCTCCATGTCACTTTCAAGTAAGGTCTAATAATCAGAGAGATAGAGGGCATTAAAAAAAAAGTTTTAATAATACTAAATTTAAAACACTGTCTCAGGTTAAAAGTTCAGTGAGCAAATTTCTCAGGCCATGCTAAAACCCCACATCATGTAAAAAGCCTACTTCCTCCCTGGATCCCAGAAGTGCCCCTTTCTCCCTTGAACATTACTGCGTGGGGATTAATTCAGTCAATACTAATGCCAGTATGCCACTAATATGCTACCTTCTGCAGCTCACAGAATGCTGAGACACACAGTTAATAGGAAGCCTGCTCAGCTATGGTCTTACTCCATGGGCTGTCAGGGTATCTTTTAAAATGGCAGGAGACAAGAGCAGAGTTACATACCGCTGAGAACACAGTCATCTCAGGAACATCAGCATAGGCCAGGCTGCTTGCTCACTGTTTCAAATGGATGAAGTCCCAGCCCTATTATTAGTAAGCAAGGGCATGATCTAGTACCCTGACTGAATTTCACATCTTCAAGACTACCCAATTAATTTTCTGTGTTGTCTCTAACTTCAGCAATATTGACATTATTTCTTAGATTTATCTCATGGGCACACTTCACCACTGCCAGCCTACTACCTGAAGGGAGGTTGTAGACAGGCGGATGTTGGTCTCTTCTCCCAGGCAGTCAGCACCAGAACAAGAGGACAAGAGTCTCAGGCTGCACCAGGGGAGGTTTAGGTTGGATGTTAGGAAGAAGTTCTATACAGAGAGAGTGATTGCCCATTGGAATGGTCTGCCTGGGGAGGTGGTAGAGTCACTATCATTGGAGGTGTTCAGGAGAAGACTTGATGGGGTGCTTGGTGCCATGGGTTAGTTGTTTAGGTGGGTTGGATTGGTTGATAGGTTGGACGCAATGATCTTGAGGGTCTCTTCCAACCTGGTCTATTCTATTCTATTCTATTCTATTCTATTCTATTCTATTCTATTCTATTCTATTCTATTCTACTTCTGGTGTCAAAGTCAAAGGGTCCAAGATGCCAGAGCATTCTGAACTAGCAATGTATCCATTCCCTGAAACATTGATCTGCTCAGCCACAAAAGAACTCAACATTTCTGGACTTCCGCCCGACTCTCCCCCCCAAATATTATAATATTAAACAACTTTAAATATGTTTTGGTTGAGAAAAGATGAACCTTTGATACACTTACTGTGTCTTGGTCAAAACTTCTGTAAGCTCTTTCATACAGTATACGGTCTTCTGAACAGTGGCTGAGATAATAGATACAATATATAGAGCATGGAGAAGGTCAGACACCCAGCAGCTCAGCTCTATTGAGGTATCTTCAGGAAATGAAACTGGGAATTAGAAAGCTGTTTAACTGGCACAGATGCATATTGCAGCCGCCTTCTCAAAGAATTTCCCAGTACCCCTAAAGAATTTGGTTTGATTTACTTTAAAGAGAAGACATGGAGGAAAAGGAGTCACAGAACCAGGAATTACTCTGCTGGACACTATTAGAAAATAGCCCCTTGAAAAGTCTAGAAGTAGTGTTTACTCTATAGAGACTCTGCCCCTTCTGGAGACAATATACAAATGGCTTTGTATACTTCTACCTGGGATAAGCATCTGAAAACACAATTGACATACAAATACATTATTGATTAGAAGAAAGGGCATTTTCATATTTCATATTGATTAGAAGCTGCCAGGGAAAACAAAACAAAACCAAACAAAATTAAAACAACCCAATGAAAATCTCAAAAATTTATAGTTTGGTGTTTTGTTTTGTTTTTCATTCTTTGATAGGCTACTAAGTGAAGGGCAGCAAGTTCACAGGGTTTCATTGACTGTTGAGATGCCAACATTCAATAGCAAATTCAAAGTCAGGTTTAAATATGCAGCAAGGTGTTTTGCCCAAATCAGAAAGATGGACTAAATGATTCAAGAGTTGTGCCTAGAACTGTCATCATCTTTGACTGTTTTTTTTCATGATACAGCCCATGCAGAAAATCTAGGGGGAAAATCTAGACATTACATACCCTTGGGACGGAGAATGTATCTTTCTCCTTCTTTATAGAAGCACAAAATGTCCCAGTGGCAAAGCCATGTTAGAAAACCAACATGAAAAGACACAAAAAACCCAAACAAACCCCAACTAACCAAGCAAAAAGAGTATAGACCAAAACTGTTGTCTATTGGCAATTAATGTGCAAGTGTCTGAAAATCAGAACTGGGACCCAAATAGTTTATTTCTTCATTCATGGCACATTAAATTAAAGGTTGCTTGTGAAAAGAAATTCTTATTTTTAAAGATCTGTCCAGTTATGACAACCTAATTGTTACCAGCCACAGAGAAACTGAAGCAATTCCTAAGTACCTAATTCTAAACTATATAGGTTGGTGAAAACATCTAAAGGCAGTAATGACATCCTGTGTAGGATGTGCACTATGTACTCTTGGCCAGCATGATTCTAGCTGTCATACATGGACTGCAGACACAGCTGAAGCTAGCAGTCAGGCACTCACGTGCCGCTGTCTGCACCATAGGTACCAGGTCACTAATGGCAATGAAAGCAATAGTAAGGTGAATGGTTGTGCTGGGTTGAGGTAGCCCCCACCCCACCACGGGCAGAAATAAACAACTCAGACAAACGGATTGCAAAAGTGATGGAAAGTTTAAATAGAAAACAGTGAATGTTTACAGAAAACCAGAAGCCCAGTGACAAAGAAAGATCCCCAAACAGACCCAAGAGCATCCCATCCCCACCTGAGGGTACACCCAAGACCCCCAGGGCTCCTTCTTCCCTCCTCCCCCCTGTTCCCCCCCACCCCGCTAGGCTAGTCTCAGCTGGCCAGATCTGAGACTACCCATCCCCCCGTGGGCCTAGCCAGGCCCAAAGCCAGGATACATCTCCCCCAGTTACCAGCTGACGGAGGAGGAAGAAAGAGGAAGTGCTAGACCCCGCACTGGATCTTATAGTGGTGCAAATAATTGTGGTAAGAAGTACCTAATTTCCTGTGTCCACCCCTCTGGGCTGGACTTCTGGACACAGGAAGTAAACACAGCAGGGGGCACCCAGCTCAAACTGCAACAATGGTACACCAGGAAGAGTGAGGTGCTATGCTTACCTTCCTATGGACTGTCACTGCTTAGGTTCCTTGGTCTGTAACTGCTCAGCCCTTCAGGATGATTTAGTTTGATTTGTGTAAGATGAAGCAAATTATGAATGAAAGAATTATGCAAAATTCCCATACCAATATCTAATTTATAATGTGCCTGCTTACATTCTTTGGCCATACTCAAATAAACCTATTGTCTTTGCCTGGACTACATCAGAACACCCTAAGATGTGCGCAGGTCAGGTCCGACTGGGTACACAGCACGTCACATACATCTACATTTCATTGCCAATAAAAAGCATAAGGATTGGGGGAAAGACACCAATAAATGGAAAGACCTATTGTGTTTCTATATTTGTAACAAACTTGCTTGGCATGTGCTGCTCACCACTGCCTGTGCAGTCACGTGCTGGCCTCTGACAGCTCAGGAATGCAAGTGGGACAGCACAGTTCAAGCAGGGCATCAGCTCCAGTGGCTATGTCAGACAGCTCTAGTAGAGGCTGCGCAAGAGTAACTGTGTTACAGCTTGGAATGAGATTGCTCCTGCGCACTTATTTCCATCTTAGCTTGGCTTAGCCTGTTGTGTTTTGTTTTGTTGTGTTTTGTTTTGTTTTTTTAACACCTGGGTTCATCACATGCCTGAGGATGAAGGATGTACACTATGGTTTGACCCCTAAGCTCCCATTAAGATGGAAATTAAGAAACCACTTTGTGTTGGAAATATCTTACAGCAGCAGCCTTAAATCCATCTTAAATTTTCATCAGTTGGAAGAGCTCTCCCCCCTCCTTCTCACAAATCACACTTCAAAACAAGGCTCACTGGAGTCCAGTTCCCCCTGGCCTCTGTCAGCTGCCTTCCCTCTCTGCTCATCAGGGTACAGCAAAGAGAAGCACCAAGTTCAAGCACTTGCCCACCAAAGATTCCTCAGCAAAGAGGGCATCTGGATACAACCTAGGATGGCCTTCCATATATTTAATAATTCAAGACCTGTCCCACTATGCACATAGGCCAGCTAAAGTGAGGAAGAATTTTTACATGAATACATAGCAGAAAACTTAGGGTTAAATGTAAAAGTATGCTGAATGGGTGGTGAAACACTCTTGCTTAAGGTTATCCTCAGACATGAGCAACCCTAACAATTCCATGATTCTGTGATTCTATGATTCTAAGCTGAAATCTGAACGCTGGTAATGTCAACATCAGAAAATCTGTCAGGGGCACGGTTGCCTGAACAGGATAGTTTCATCTGCTGTTTAAAGCGCCCACAGCCATTTCACGGAGAACACGTCCTGCTGTATCGGATGGCACCTCAAACATTTTCCAGCACTTCTCCAGTAAGGGGCTAGGCAAATCAAACCCAAATCAATAAACCACATATAGCCGAGCCCCCACTTTCCCAACCCAGAGCATGAGAGGAAAAAAGTTGGGATGTTTCCTTCCGACTTCACAAAGAAGCTTGCAGCAGGAGCAAGCCCATCTCCTCCCTCCTCTGTCTGCTAAGCGCCAAGGCTTTTGGGCACCCGCTGCCGCCGTTGCCGTGCCGTGGCCGTGCCGCCGTGGCGGTGCCGCGGCGCCCTCTGCAGCCCTGTCGCGATAGCAGCGGGGGCGGGGGCGGTGCCGGCACCGGCGTCCAGCCTCCGCTGCCGCCGCTGACCCTGCTGCAGCTGTCCCGAGCTTCGCAGACGGGCAACAGGGAAAGGATATTTTTGTCTGAAACACTGCTGCTTCTGTCCTGCAACAAGGGGCGCCTGGACTGCCGCTCTGTCGGCCCACCGGTAAAAAACAGCCTCTGGCATTCCATTTCCCCCCCAGGTCACTAAGATAAGGTAGCTGCATAAACGTGTCTTTCCCTTGTGAAAAGAAATTCTAAAGGAATGTTGGAAAACTTAATTTTTACCTAAAAGTCATAACAAACTTTTGGAGGAAAAGGAAAGAAGCCAAGCCACAGATCTGATTCCCCCCAACCCCCCCACAAAGCTCTCCTGGAAGGGATCTTCTGGTTTTCTGGCAGGCCTTGGTTTTCCACCCCATTTTACAGCTGCTGTGACTGAGGTCAAGTGATATGTCACTCTGTCAGATCACACAGTGAGTCAGTGGCTCTTCCCGGATTAGAACGATTCCACATTGCCCTCTGAAAAGATTTGTAACAAATGTCAGCGCTGACTGTCCACTGTTTAGAGCATATGTTTAAAGCTCTTAGACATCTCAGTCAAAAGGTATTGTAAATATAGGGACAAAGCTAGTAAATGCTTCACTGTGGAGTTTTAATAATGGCAACTCAGAATCTAGTAGGGATAAAAAAAATAAACAAACCAGGTCACCTTCAGCAGGGAATAGGTGCTCTGTTTTGGAGCCACTCCAAGACCAGGAATCAATCATTTTTTCCCCAAAAATGATTGAGATGCTAGTGCTTGAAACACCCATTCTGTTATACACAACACAAGCACAAATGCCTACTAGTGTGGTCTTGCCATAATTCCTTAATGATGTCA